>NC_058095.1:152142500-153392500 GCF_020171115.1 Neogale vison | reverse complement strand
TGGGATTCAGAGACTAGCTCCAAATCCTGCATCTGCCACTTGTTAGCTATGTGGTCTTGGGGAAGTTACTTCACCTCTTTTTGTCTTGAGTTGTCCCAACTGTATGGTAAAAATAATAATACTTAGCTTGGAGAACTGTTGGAAGAATTTAAGAGCCATCATGAATACCAAGTGTATTTCAAATACCTGGTACAATGACAACATTAAAAATAATAGATTTCAATATTAAAATTGATTATTAATATTATTATATCATTGTGCTGACAAGAGCATGTAGTAATGCCATCAATCCGTTAGAAAGGTATGTTTACAATGCGCACTTCCAAAGATAATGAGGAGGATGGAAAGTGTGAAGGGTTTGAGTGATAAGAAAAAGACTTGTGCAGGCATGACTTTGATATAAATAGGTTTGTTTTGGAGGTGGGGTGTTTTAAAAGAAACTAAGCAGAACATTTTTTAAAGCCACACAGTAGGATACTAAGGTGGAAGTCACAGACGAAAATCAATATGCTTTGCCAAAAATATAAATAAGAAAATTCATCAGCTGGAAGAAGCATTGCTATGATGAGCATGTGGCTTCCATCTGGAAGAAAAATGCTAGAAAGAAACTTAATATTCATGACTGACACATTTTCTTTGTACTGTCAGTCAGCTGGAACCAAAATACACAGCTGGTTAGAAAGCCCATCTCTATTTCATGTTTCATCTGATGACCTTATACATCAAATCAAGAATTGTGGGCTGAAACAACACTCTTCACCTAGTTTATTTATTTTTTTTTTCCAGAGGATGGTACAGTGACCAAAATCTGCCATAATGTAGGCTGTTTCCTTTCTTCACCTTTCAAGTTCTTATCAGAGATCAACACCAGAATTCAGTAATATAAGTCTACTTATCAGTCCAAGAAATAAGGGAGGAAAAAAAAACCACGCTTGGTCAAATACCTTATTTTCAGTCAAAGTAATTTGTCAAACAGAAGATTCATTTTTGTTTTCAGAACGTTGAAGTTCTGAAGAGATATCTTAAAATACGTTCTTTTTGGAGGCTTGGCCATAAATATTCAGGAAATCTAAATGTTGGAAAGACTCTTCATTGTTAAAATATGCCTATTTTTTATAGATTGTAAATTTCTAGAGTCAGAGCCTCCCTTTTGTTACACAGTTCCCTGGAATTGTCATCTGCATGGTGGAATATTTATCAGGCAGATTTGCACACACATAGAACTCACGTGCCTAATTATAAGTTCAGAGTTACACATTTTCACCAAAAGATGAGTGTCAAATGTTTTATTGTTTAATCTGCCATCAGGGATTGAAATAAAGGGACTGCACATAAGGAATGACACTGAAGTGTCGGGTCTAAGAAAACAAAATCAGTGCCCTTTGCCATTTGGTTTAGCGGAAACTGTCCTAATTGCAAAATCAGTAGTAACAGAAGTAGGTAAATGCACACCTAAATCTTCCTCAAGGGTTCCAATCCTTCTTAGCCTGTCGTATTTAATCAATAAGAAAATATTTGGGTGACGACGAAAAACAAAAATGAAATGCATTATTATCTTTCAACAATATCTTATGAAGGAAGGAATTCTTAGAACTGTCATCACACCCTTATTCCCTCCCAAGGGATTATTTCAAAGTAGGATAGAAGTCCTAGAGCATTGTAGTGGAAATAAATTCCTAGCGGCCTGGTCTTCTGAGAATTGATTACACATTTATGTATCTTTGCTTGCTATGGTATGGAGCAGACTGTAAAGATGCCCAGACGACAAATTGTGGTTGTGATACAGTGGTATGAGAGATTTAATTAGACATCCAATGTGCAATGCCTAATGATGGTGGTTTAAATTATCAAGGCGCCCACTGCAATTCTCCAGCCCACACACTGGAAGGAAGCACGAGGTAAAAATCCAGTAAATCCCCTTTTGACATAATGGGATGCAGGGAACTTTCATGTTGTCTTTGGCGGGCACACAACTCACCACCTCTCTTTCTCTAACGTGTGGGCTGATCTGTATTTCGCAGATGATTGCTGCTTATTCTCTGTCTCTCAACTACCTGGTCTGCTCTCCATCACATGGATCTGTTTAATACCTTGGCTAATTTCACCCCAGAATAATGTTTCTGTTTATAGAATTCTGGCCTCTGTGGCAAGCAACAAATGCCCAGGAGTTTCCAGGGATACAAGGACAGGGGATGCTGGAATGACAGGGAGAGCCTCTACAGTAAAAAAATAGCTCCACTTCCATGTCTTGTCCTCTCCACCCCTCATCTTGGGCATTGGTGATTAGAGCCCTGTGTGCACAGCTGTACTTCCCCAGGCATCCTGTTGGGAGTGGGATGGCATACAGAGGGTACCTCATCACCGTGACTCGCAGGCTATAAGGTCAAGAATGACGTGAAATGGATCCTTTTAAGCCAAGGTCGGGGCTACTAGGGTATGTCAGCAAGACACAAACTCACTTCTCAGGCCATGGGATCTGTTTTTATTGCCCTCCATCTTTCTAAGTCACCCTGCATGCACCACACATGACCAAAAGGAAGCAACTCTTGGTCATCTCGCCAAGTTGGTGTGGTAACAGGAGGGAAGGAAAACTTGCTGATTAGAGAAGGATTGATGACTGCAAGTGTTTTCCAGGTATAAACCATCTGGGCAGGTGTCTTTTAACTAAGATTAATAAACATATGTTGCTGCAAGTTTCTCATTACAAGAGGCATGATAATGGAGAATCAAAAATTTCCACTCAAACTGCTAGGCTGCCACAGAGCAAAATCTCTCTGGATAAACAAAGCCATGCCAGCTCAGATGGGAAAAGCTGCCCTCACTGCACCTGAAATATTATGCCCAAGGTAAACAGTCCTCTTTGTTTCTGGAAAAGTGAACGTGAAACCGAGGTCTCCTGGTCTAGGTCAAAATGCAGATTATAAAATTTCTTCTCAATTGGCCATCTATGCTCACATGGACAAAGCAACATCCTCATCTCTAGGTTAATGCCTGAAGCCAAATATGGAACTATTTTAGAGACTCTTGCTGGAAATGGGTGGCCAGGGAGTTTAACAGATCAACAATTTCATAGGGTACCTGAACAAAGTTGAAGATCACGGTAACAAATGTAGGAAGGGCTCCATGGAACACCAGAGGGAGCATATGTGGCCAATTCAAAATTTCGTTTTTCCCAAAATGTCAAAACAGGCCAGAGCTGTAAGCTTCCAGGAAGCCGTCTGAACCATGGTTTGTATTTCAAATTCAGAATCAGCATCCATTTCCATTTCACAGCTCACGTGTGTAAATCCATCACTAAACATTCATTTAAATCTTGCTGTGAAGCTGTGGGCAAACTGTTTTCACAAAGACTATTAAGGGCTTGGAAAAGAGAACATCTAATCTCCTTGCCCACAAAAGATAATTATTAATTTTTCCATTTGCTTGAATTTTTGGTTGACTGACCCTTCATTTTTAACTTGAGAAGGAGGATACTATTTGTGATACCTAGACGTTAACATACATATGGTATAGTATGTGTGTGTGTGCTGTTTATAGATACATATATATTAAGATACAGGGAAATAATGACTGTATTATTTTGCCTTGTAAAAGCATTATGTTGGTAAAAAGTAGGCATATCTCTCACAAGAACTTACAGGGCATCATCATTAATTTGAAACAATTATCCAGAGCAGTATATCAGAGATCTAAAATACACACTGTTACTAAAGAATGGCATGAACTATGAAATAAAAGCAGATAAAAGAGAAGGACGAACAAAGGAAGAGGTAATCAGGATTATATTGTCAAGGTAAAAAATCCTTCCTGATCTAACCTGCCATACAAAATAAAGATTTTTAATATAAGAATGAGAACAGGTGTTATTTTCCCAGATTATACTCATTATTACCTTTTATAGCCTGACATAGTTACGGCAACTAAACCTTATCCCATGTGTCAAGTTCAATGCCTTGATGTGGTTGCCTGAACCCCTATACTGAGAAGGTTTCCAAAGTAGCATCTTTGGATGGGAGCAAAGATAATCAACAAGTGGTTCTTGCTGTGGCTACAAGACTGGCAGACGGTGATTACACATTATACGCTTGCCATGACTCACTTGGTGCCAAATATGGTGTTTATTAAATGTTTATTATTGATCATAAAGAATGGAACATTAGCATGCAAGATGCCAAAAAACCCAAAGGTCAGAGGTTAAAGGATAGTAAGGGCAACAAACTCTAAAAGTTTTTTAAAAATGGGATTATGTCAAACTGAAAAGTTCTCACACAGTGAAGAAAACCATCAGCACAATGAAAAGATAAGCTACTGAAGGGGAGAAGAGAAGATATTTGGAAGTCATACATTCAGTAAGGGGTTAATATCCAAAAGATATTAAGAACTTACATAAGTTAATGTCAAAAACAAACAACTATATATTTTTTAAGAAGGCAAAGGATTTTAATAGACATTTTTCCAAAGAAGACATGCAAATGGCCAAAGGTATAAGAAAAGGGTTCAACATCACTCAACATCAGGGACATGCAAATCAAAACTACAGTGAGATATTACCTCACACCTGTCAGATAAGATACTATCAAAAATACAAAAAAAAAAAAAAGAAAGAAAAGAAAAACCAGTATTGGTGAAAATGTGGAGAAAGGGGAACATTCTTGTGCTGTTGCTGGGAACGCAAACTGGTACAGCCGCTGTGGAAAACAGTTTTACAAAATTAAAAGTAGAACTAAACGACTTTCCAGGATTTCCACTCCTGGGAGTTTATCCAAAGAAAATGAAACTACCAGTTCGAAGAGCTATATGCACCCCTATGTTCATTGCAGCATTATTTCCAATAGGCAGAATATAGAAGCAACCTAACTGTCCGTCAATAGATGAATGGATAGAGAAGATGTGGTGTGTGCATGCAGTGGATTATTGGTCAGCCATAAAGAAGAATGAAGTCTTGCTATTTGCAAAGACATGAATAGACCTAGAAGGTAATATGCCCAATGAAATAAGTCAGACAGAGAAAGATAAATACCAAATGATTTCACTTATATATGGAAACATGTAGTCAAGACTCCATAACTGCTGGTTGAGTTTGAATCCTGAGTTACTCTTCAGGATTTTCTAATATTAAATATTGAGTTAGTTCTTGGGACTGATTTTATGTTTTTCTTTCATTTCCCATAATATTTATAAATAAGTACTGCATGTAGTATAGAAGAGGGGTGTGTGTGTGTGTGTGTGTGTGTGTGTGTTAGAATCTGATTATGGAGTTAGTTTCTAGGAAACAAGCTTATAAAAACAAGGTCTTTATTTTTTATTTAAGATTTATTTATTTTTTTGAGAGTGAAAGAGGTAGGTGGGGGGGCAGAGAGAAAGGGAGAGAGAGTCCTAAGTAGACTCCTTGCTGGGTATGGAGACGGATACAGGGTATGATCTGCGTGAGATCATGACCTGAGCCGAAACCAAGAGTTCGTGCTTAACTGAGCCACCCAGACACCTCTAAACCATGAATCTTAAAACACCGAAGTACTTGTTCACTGAGTGCTAGACTGCAGCAGTGCTTATTTTTTTTCCACTGATCAGTCTAATATTTTTCTTAAAAAGATGAGATGATCAGAGTAGGAAAAGTTACAACTCAGAATTCCTTCCATAGCTGATCATTTGCTTGCCTTCTTTTGCATAGTATTAAAAACAATAACCCTTGTTATTCATTTCAGAGCCCATTTTCAGCTAATCTGACTGGTTGGTTATAGTTTTGCCTAGAGCGGGAAAATATGACACAATTTTAAAAAAAGTCTTTTTTGAAGTTCCCGCACTGGTTAAGATGGGTTAAGCAGACCCTACCCCGTGTCTCCTACTAAATACAACTCAAAACCTTTGATAGAATACATGGAACAACTATTTGAGGATTTGGGAAAATAAATGATAACAGGCATATTGAGGAAGGAAGACAGATCTTGACATAACATCAAATCAGTGGGGACTTTCCCAGGGATCTTGCTTCTGGTTGTCCTGGCATGGACTTAAAAGCAGTCTGAATCACCCGGAATGGCACACTAGTTACAGAAGGAAAAATCTCCAATGAAGGTCCTCTTTTTATTGTTTGAGGAGTGGAAAGAGACCCTTGCCCTGTGGGTCAGAGATAGTGGAGAAAAATGTCTGTTTTGTTTTGTTGTTTTTTGTTTCTCTTGCCCAAGTTTCCAGAAAATCTTATGGTTTAGGTAGGAGCCTTAAATTCTGAGAGCGGGTAACCTTTCCTTCTGACCAGAAGAAACTGTGGACTTGTGGGCATGGGGAGGGAACCCTATTGCTTTTATTTTGCTACTGGGCCCCAGAGGTGGATGCAGTTACAAGAAGTTTATGACAAAGAAGTCAAATTAAGACCTGAGTTTCTCCCCAGCATGCCAAGAAAGGGTGCCCTTGGAAGGAAGAATTTTTAAGAGGTATCCTAGAGATGAGGTGCCAAAGAAAGTGATCTCATAAAGTGTGTATGATATCCTGAGCTCACCACCAAGCCAGGCATAGATAGATCTGAATTTGACAGTTTCCAAAGCTTTGGGGACTGAAGTATGAGGTATATGATTGCCCAGGTCCTGGACTACCAATAAGGAAGCCCAAATATGTGACAGATCCAAAGAACACAGCAAAGATTTTTAAAAATGACTAGCAGTAGGACCACAACTCACAGAAGGTGGGTAGGAAATTTTAGCCTGAACATAATCTGGTTAACTGCCTGCTAAGCAAAAATTGACATTCCCCATACATTCTCCAAAGTCTTATAATATGATATCCAAAATGTGTGGGGTAGGATCCCAAATTACTTAGTATGAAAAGAATCAGGAAAATGTCAACACCTTTCAAGGAAAAAGACAATCAAGAGATGACAACAGATGTTGTCAGAAGGAGGAATTATCAACAAAGACTTTGAAGCAACTATTATAATTATGCTCTAAGAAGTAAGAATGAATATCATTGAAACGAGTGGAAAGATAGAAAGTCTTGGCAGAGATATAGAAGATATAAGGAATGACCAAATTAAAAGTTTAGAATTAGAGTAGGGTTATGGCCATTGGGGAGGGTATGTGCTTTTGGGTAAATTGGAATGGGAGATGAACCATGAGAGACTATGGACTCTGAAAAACAATCTGAGGGGTTTGAAGTGGCGGGGGTGTGGGAGGTTGGGGTACCAGGTGGTGGGTATTATAGAGGGCACAGCTTGCATGGAGCACTGGGTGTGGTGAAAAAATAATGAATACTGTTTTTCTGAAAATAAATAAATTGGAAAAAAAAGTTTAGAATTAGAAAATATAATAGCTTAAGTAAAAACAAAGCAAAACAAAACACCAAGTATACTCAATAGCTGAGTGGTGATGATAGAGTGAAGTCAGTGAACTGAAAGAGTAATAGGAAATATGCAATCTGAAAAATACAGAGGAAAAAAATTGAAAAACTTGAGCATGAATAGACAATACCAGAAAATATTTGTATTATCAGAATTCCAGAATGAGGGGGTAAAGAGTGGTGTAAAAATTTGCCTGAAGAATTAATGGCTGCAAAAATCCCAAATTTGGTAGAAATAAACTTACAGATTTAAGAAGCTCATAAATCCCAAACAAGACAAACTCAAAGAAATCCATATCCAGATACACCATAATCAAACTTCTACACACTAAAGGCAAAAAAAAAAATTCTTTAAATCAACCAGGGAAAACTGTTGTATTATATGCAGAGGAAGAACAATGCAAACAGCTATGGGGGTCTCATCAGAAACCATGAAGGCCAGGAAGCGTGCATTTTTTCCAGTGTTTAAAGAAAAGAATGTTAACCTTGAATTCTATATCCAGCAAAAATATGCTTCAGAAATAAAGAGGAAATAAAAACATTCTCAGAAGGAAACCTAAGATAACCCATCAGCAGCATACCTGCTCTGAAAGACAAAAGTTCTTCAAGGGAAAGAGAAATGACATCACTGGAAACTTGGAACTTCAGGAATGATGGAAGAACAACAGAAATATCGGTTAATATAATGGACTATTCTCATCTTTCTCTTTAAATATAAATGATGGTTGAAGGCAAAAATTAGAATGTTATCTAACTGGAGCTTCAATGTATAGAGCTTATGATGATCTTGAAATGAATAGTGAGAACAACATAAAGAGAGAAGAGCAAAAGGACTTTTATGGCAGTAAATTTCCATATTCCACTGGAAGTGATAAAATAATAATTATAAGTAGCCTATAAAAATTAAGTATTTATTTTGTAATCCTTAGACAAACATTAAAAAATAATGCAAGGAGAAATATTTAAAATTCAGTAGATAAAATAAAATGGAATAATAAAATATATTTAAATAATCAAGAAGAAAACAGGAATGAGAAAAGAGAAGAAGTAAAGCCAAGAGAACAAACAAACAAGAAAAAAACAAATAATTAAAAACAGTAGACATAAATCCAAGATATAATACACCAAATGTAAATAGGGCATGTATGAATTAAGAGTGAAAGATTATCCAAATGTCAAAAAAAAAAAAAAAAAAACTCAGTTATATTACAACCTACTTTAAATATACCGGCATAGGTAATTAAAAAAGATGTCCATGTAAACACTAAACAAAAGAAAGCAAAAGTGGCCACACTGATTTCAGACACAGTAGAATTCAGAACAATAAAATTTACCGGTGCTAAGGAAATTACATAATAATAAGAGGGTCAATTCCCCAACAATGTATAACAATCTTCAATGTATATGTACCTAAAACATAATTTCAAAAATTTTGAAGCAAAAACTGTTAGAACTGAAAGGAAAAACGGGCAATCTGCAATTCAGCACTTTCCTTTGCTTATCACTATGACGAGTAAATAGAAAATCAGCAAGAATATAGAATTGAATGACATCATTAACCAATGGATCTAACTGACATTTACAGAACACTCCCAAAAAGAGCAGCAAAATTGTATGCTGAAAACTACAAAAGCCTTATGAGAGAAATCAAAGAATAGTTAACCTGACATACCATGTTCATAGAGTAGATGACTCAATATAGTAAAGATACCACTTGTCCTCAAATTGTCCTCAAATTGATTTTTAATGCAATTCCAATAAAAGTCTAAGGAAGGTATCTTGCAAATACAGTCACGTTGGTTCTAAAATTTAAATGGAAAGACAAACTGGGTTAGTGTTGGAGGATTCATCCTATTTGATTCTAAGACTTACTATAAAGCTATAGTAGTCAAGACTGTGTTGTTTGGCAAAGGGGGAGACATGCAGGTTGTGGAAGAGAACAGAGAATCCAGAAATAGACCCATCTCAGTATGCTAAACTGATTTTTGAGAATGGCTCAAAAGCAATTCAGTGGAGGAGGAGTAGTGTTTTCAGCAAACGGTACTAGAGGGGCTCCTGGGCAGCTCAGTTGGTTGAGCATCCTATTCATGATTTTAGCTCAGGTCATGATCTCATGGTCATGAGATTGAGCCCTGCTTCAGGCTCCATGCTCAGTGGGGAGTCTGCTTGGGAGTCTCTTCCTCTGCCCCTCCCCCAACTCGCATGTGCTCTCCCTAAAATAAATAAATCTTAAAAAACAAAATGAATGGTAATAGAGCAATTAGAAATCCATAGATGAAAAAGAAAAGAAGAAGAAAAAGCAGAAGGAGATGGAGAAGAAGAAGAAGAAGAACCTTGACTTAAATTTGATTTCTTATACAAAAATTAATTTAAAAAGGATCATCAACCTAAATATAAAATGTAAACTGAGAAAACATTGAAGAAAACATAGGTGAAATCCTTCTTGACATTGGGTTAAGCAAAGAGTTCTCAGAAGTGACACCAAAGGCACAATCCATGAGGGAAAAAAAAATGGATAAATTAGATATCATCAAAACTGAAAATTTTTGACAGTGCAAACAGCACTGGCAAGAGAATGAATAGATAAATCATAGGCTGGAGAAAATATTTGCAAATTACATGTCATACAAAAAAGTCTGATTACAAAATACATAAAAGACTCTTATCATGCAATTATAAGACAAAAACCTCAATTTTTAAAATGGGCAAGATATCTGAACAGACATTGTGGTAAAAAAAATATACAGAGATAAAAATAAACACATGGAAAGTAAAAGAAATGCAAATTCAAACCAAATGTGACACCATGACACACATATTAGAATGGCTAAAACGAGTAAGTACATACATATGTACACGCATGCACATGTAGATGATCATGCCGAGGGCTGGTAAGGATGGGGAGCATCCATCACTTTCACACACCGCTGCTGAGAATGCAAACTGTCACAGACAACCTGGGAAACATTTTGGCAGTTTCTTACTAAGCCAAACATGCATTTACCACTCTGTGGTAAGAATGGACTGAACTAGCCATCCCATGCCTACACATTCACCCCAGAAAAATAAAAACTTATATTCACACAGAAACCTGTATATGATATATGGCAGGTCCATAACTGTCAAAAATTAGAAATCACACAAATGTCCATCAACAGGTGAAAGAATAAACTGTGGTACATCCATACAATGGACACTTATTTAATGATGACACATAACAATCAATACACACAACAAATTGGATGGTTCTCAAGGGAGTTGTGCTAATGAGTAAAACTCCACTTCAAAAAGCTATATGTTATATGATTTCATTTATGCCATTCTGAATAGGTCCAACTCCAGTGAAGGAGAAGAGATCAGTGGTTACCAGGGGTTGGATGAGGGGAAAGTTTCCACTTACACAACTTAACTGCTTTGAAACTGGTCTTTTGCTCTGGTTGTGAAGATGGTTACAAGAATCCATACATGTGCTAAAACTCACAGAATTATACATTTTTAAAAAGAAAGTCAGTTTTAACTGGAAGGTGTTATGCTAAGTGAAATAAGTCAAGCAGAGAAAGATGGTTATCATATGGTTTCACTCATATGATAGGTGGGACATAAGGAACAGGGCAGAGGACAATAGGGGAAGCAGAGGAAAACTGAAGGGGAAGAAATAAGGGAGGGAGACAAACCATATGAGACTCTTGACTTCGGGAAACTGAGGGTTGCAGAAAGGGAGGTGGGTAGGGGGATGGGTAACTGGGGGGTGGACAATAAGCAGACCCCTGTGGTGATGAGCACTGGGTGTTATCTGCAACTGTGAATCATTGAACAGTCTATCAAAACTAATGATGTGCCATGCATTGATTAATTGAATTTAAATGAGAAAATAAGTCAATTTTATTTTACGTAAATTTTTAAAAGTCTCTTTTGGTCACATGTCAAACTTTCATAAGTTTGCAATGTTTTCTCAATTAAGTGTGTGGGGTTTTGTGTGTTGTGAGTTGTGTGTATATATGTTGTGTGCATGCATTTTGTCCCTGTGTGTCATCATTCTCTGTTCATCTGTGCAGCCACCAATAGGAGACCCTTACAGTCTAATAGAAGGAACACATGCTTTGGGGGCAAATCAGAATTTGAATTCTTGCCTCCCAAATTTATCTAATTATTAGTTACTTACTATTTTGCTAGGTATGTGCTGGGTTCTAGGAATAGAAGGGCAAATAAAATACATGTTTTGACAAAAAGAAACTTAAAATCTCATGACACATTCAAATAGTGAGCAGATAAACATGATAGTAGATAAATAAAATGGTGATAGACTGTTTAGGGCTATCTAGAAAAGAAACAGGGTGATGAGCTAGAGCAGAATGAAGGAGGGGCTGAGGGGGACATTGAGACCAGAAGGATGACTGTGAACCATCTGTGCAGAGCACTAGGAAGAGGCGCTCATGCTGTAGGGCACAGTGAGTGCAAGGGAGCAGAGGGGAGAAAGTCACCGGGGCATTCGGAGAACAGTAAAGATGTGAATGTGGCTGGAGTCCTGGGAGGAGACAGAGAAGCTTCCCTGTCATAGAGCCTCAAAGGACCCTGGCATAGAGTCTGGCTGATGTTTATTGCATTGGAGCAGCCATGATCTGGTCTATGCTATCAGTGGGACCTTTGGAAAATTCTTTTTAACTCTGAATCTCGGTTTCTGCATATGCTAAATGGGAGTAATCCCTACTGAACAATACTTCTGTGAGAAATACACGTGCGTATGTGGTGTGTGTGTGTCTAGAATTGTGCAGGTTATAGCGGGTACGCAGTAAGATATGGACTTCCCGGAAGTGGAGATGCACCATGGGGGTTTGGGGGGGTAGGAAAAGAATAAATGAAACAAGGGGCGCCTGGGTGGCTCAGTGGGTTAAAGCCTCTGCCTTCGGCTCAGATCATGATCCTAGGGTCCTGGGATTGAGCCCCACATGGGGCTCTCTGCTCAGCAGGGAGCCTGCTTCCCGTCCTCTCTCTCTGCCTGCCTCTCTGCCTACTTGTGATCTCTGTCAAAATAAATAAATAAATAAATAAATAAATAAATAAATAAATAAATAAAATAAATGAAACAAGGTGGGGTGGGAGGGGACAAACCATAAGAGACTCTTAATCTCACAAAACAAACTGAGGGTGGCGGGGAGGGGCAGGGAGAGGGGGGTGGGGTTATGGACATTGGGGAGGGTATGTGCTATGGTGAGTGCTGTAAAGTGTGTAAACCTGGCGATTCACAGACCTGTACCCCTGGGGCTAGTAATACATAATATGTTTATTAAAAAATTTTTTAAAAAAAGATAAGGACTTCCCTTCTCTCATTGTGTCTCTTACCCTCTGTGTATTTGTACCTTTTTATTGCTTTTCTATTTGTGTGAGCTTCTGTCTCTTTTTCCTGCCATTCTTTTTTTGATCTTTGTGTGACCTTGGAAGGAGAATCTACGCCAGTCCCCATGCACTAGCACAGTCAAAGCCTCTGGTCTCTGCTCTCTTTACCCACTTGCTGCTCAGATTCCATCTGGGAGAACCTTGTTAAGTGGCTGTGTTGGTCGATTACAAAGGACTGAACCAATTTCAGGAGACTAAGCACATGAAAGCGGGACCATCACAGAGCTCAGTGGTTACCTCATCAGCTATGTGTTAGATCATTTTTGAGACCCATTATGGTTCTAAATTCCTTAATTAAGCCCATGCTGGTCAGTCTTTCTCACTGGTATAAGTAAGCACCCATCCATCTTGCAAACTGACTTCCCAGACTTCTTTCCAGAGTCACAGCACTGATATACAAAGAGCTTTCCCAAATACTGTACTCTATATCAAAAGCATTCAATCCTTGTTATCTTTTTATTAGGCAAATTTTATGGTTTCATGGCATGAAACACTATTTCTATCACTTCCTTGAGAATAGGCTTGATAGAGGGTACAATAGAATTAGAGAATCAAGTCTAACGAATTCAGTCCGTTGATAAAGTTCTAGTTTTCATGTTCAATTTGAGGCACCTAATTTATGGTTCCTTGAGGATCATGTGTAACATCTATAAAATGCATTTTGAACAATGCTTTTTAGCCCACTACTCAGTTGTTTGAAATAGAAATCCATTCCTCGACTGCTTTCTAAGCAAAACCCAGTCACTTTATCTGTCCATGAGCAGGAATAACATTCTTGTGTGTTCACTGAGTGCTGTCATACAACATTGAGGGTAGGTGTACTTCTACTACTACAGTTTAGCACGACAAAATAAACGCTTGATGTTATTTTGGCAAAATACATAAAAATAAACAGGTAAAAATTTAAAAAGTTACAAATCTTGGAAGTTCATTTCCTGAAGAGCAGGTTGCAAATCTTTCCCCTGTCTCCCGCTCTGTGCCACGTTGGCTTAAGTCCAGTTCCCAAAGCACCGACCTTCCCCAGACAGGTCAGTTAAGCAGGTCATATTCACTTCCTAAAGGTTTTCATTACCACCATTAATCCTTCCCCAGATCCTCATGAGGAGATAAAGCAGCTATCAATACAAATAAATATGCCACTTATTTATTCACATCAAGTTCCTTTCTTCCCAGCAGGAAGTGAATTTCGGCCTGAGTCTCCAATCTCCCATTAGTGACAAACTAAAGGAGTACAGTGGGGAGAGCTTGAAAATACTAAGGTTTTAGGAGGCCCCCAGGGTCCAGCTTTCCTCTGCTTTTTCTGCTGAGTGTTTCTCACTTTGGGGTGTGGTCATCGAGGTCATTGGTGCTGGGTTGTTGCATGGCGGGAGTTCAGAGTGAAAATCAAGGACGCAACACATATGACGACTGTAAGGCCTCTTCTTAAGCCAACCAGCAACAGCGCTAATGTGATCTTGTGATGCAAAGTTCTTCCACCCGTTGCTCCTGGGCTCTGTTTAATTATATCTCCTTTTCCTACTTCAGTTCTCCTGGCTGAGCCCTGTGCTGCTAATCCCCCAACAAAGGAATTGTTTTATATTGTCTCAAATTGCCTTACAAAGACTCCATGGCTCCATCCTGTCCATAAACTAAGATATCGTTGCCCAAGCCGCTCAAAGATTCTTGGTCCTTTCCCAAGAGAGAAGAAATACCTTTTATGTGTCTAATACCCCATAGTTAGGATGGGCCGTGGTGGTGGTGGTAATGGGCTGTGGCATTCACCATTTCCTAACAGAAAAATAGAAACTGTTTTGAATTTCAAACCCAGAGAAAGAAATGAAGATGAGGCAGAACACATCAGAGAATGCTACAGCCTGTATGACACTAACATATTGGATAAAAAATGAAAACTTCAGGCAAAAATGTTTTCAAAAATGAAAATTCCGGTGGCAATGAAAACTTCACGATGTTCAGCTAGTGGGGTGCTGATGCCCAAATGAGACAGGTGGTTAAAGAAGGCAGGGTCAGGGGCGCCTGGGTGGCTCAGTGGGTTAAAGCCTCTGCCTTCCGCTCAGGTCATGATCCCAAGGTCCTGGGATAGAGCCCTACGTCGGGTTCTCTGCTCTGCAGGGAGCCTCCCTCCCCCTCTCTCTCTGCCTGCTTCTCTGCCTACTTGTGATCTCTCTCTGTCAAATAAACAAATTAAAAAAAAAAAAAAGAAGAAGAAGGCAGGGTCATACTCATTATGTAGACAAACCAGGCAAGGTCAGGACCTCAAAGACTAGCTATAACAATTGGCTCTTAAGAAAGAAGTGATTCCAACCTGCAGCCTTAGTGCATTCAGAGTAAGCTCTCCCTCGGTGCCATACATTCTGTTTTTATATTTTTGCATCATATCCACATGTCCACCCAAGACTCTTAGTTCCTAAGCCTCTTTGTTCCTTCAACAAATAACATGCTGTATTTTGTCCTCATGTGAGCACATGGTTTGAAATTATTTGCTCAGCTTTCTTATAAATTATTCTAGGTCTAGTGTTACTCCCCGTTCTTCCAGAGGAGAATTTCTGGCCTTCCTCAGAGTTTATCTTCTTATGTTGGATAGTTTCTGTGCATTTTCTTTTTCTCCCTTCACCATAGGGAACCCAGAAGTTTTAGTGGGTATTTGGAGCATTTCTCCTCCCTCCACTTAAAAGAAGTAATTTTAAATGAATGATGAGATTAGCTTTATTCTATAAAGCATTCCAAACTCCAAACCCTCCTTTGTACGTCCACCATTTTTGAGTTGGCCAATGGCCCCGCAGCAGTTCATGGTCACACATCCATGTGCAGGGAAAGACATTAAAGCTGAATGGGAACAGAGGGGATTCATTTTGCCTGGCAATGACGTGACACATTCATGGCAAGCATTTTGGAGAACAGGGAGAAAACTGGCAATCCTTAACTCCGGGATAATTTTACTGCCTTCTGTTTCTTAAATAATTCAATGGTCTTCTTCACTTGAACATCAACATATATAATCAGAGAGAACTTGAAGCAGCATCGGGGCTGGCCTGGTGAATTGATTGTGTTTTCCAAAGCAAAGCATTGGACTCTAGAAAAACAGTGTAGCTGAAATAAGCTTGAAAGTTCACAAGCAATATGGATGTTAATATATCATGAAATACGCCTTAAATTTCTATTTATTTCCCTAACAGATTTCTAAGTTATCTACAACCATTGCTGTTCCACATGAGAAGTTTATATTAAGGCTATGTGGATATTGGACACGAGGTAATTATTTGGGAACATATTTATGAAAATAAGATTACTTTTTCAAGGTTTTAGTCCATGATTTTTCCTTCAAGGTTTGACAACTGACTAATAATAATGCCAATAAACACCAACAATAACATATTTGTCATTCCACTATAATAGCTAAGTGGAAGCAATTTTAGCTAAACATGATCATCTCTTGAAAACAAGATTTGGATTTGCGAGAAATGAAAAAAAATTTCACGTTTTCCCTAATAATGGGAAAGAGATTATTTTTGAGGCCCAAAGACAACATAAGTTGTTTTGAATTGGGCTTCATCTCATTATTGATATATTTTCATTTGCTGAACTGCAGCAGAGTTATGATCTTCTCTGGTTTCCTGTTGAGAGTTTTATCTTTCCATTTTTATAGTGTATGCTTTTTCAAAAGAGTAAACTTCCAGAGCAATTTGCTTAAGAAGATACAGCTACTGAATATCAAGATCGTTGACAAACTGTTATGAATACACTACAGCTTTTCCTGAGAACAAAGCTTTGTCCTTGGCTCTTCACCTCTGATAGCATTTTGGAGAATTTGGCTCAAGGCTGCTGTGTACAGTTGGGTAGGTCGTTCACTGCACAAGGGCACCTGGCCAAGAGACAAGGGGCTGAAATCTGGCCCATGCTTCACTTGCACAGCTGTGTGTCCTGGCATTGGGCTGTATCCACCTGGAGGAAGGAGTGCCTTTTCCTAATTCTCACAGAGGCATTTATGTACTCATGACAGCCTTTATTTAGCTTGGCAACTGACATCTAATAGGAAAACTCTCACATGTTAAGACAAATTTTTGCTCTGTAAAGTGCACAAAGAGACTGTCTCTACAAGCAAGATGTAGGATTATAGGTATGGAAGGAAGAAGTCCTCATAGTGAGACAGACCTAGCTCTCAACCTCAGGATAAGCTCAAACTCCTTCCAGATTCTTTCCTTATCAGTAAATTAGCTGTAACCATGTTTATATAGCTTGGTAAAGTGTATCCTATACTGGCTGGTACTTAACAGACCTGCAGTGCTTAGTGGTAGTTGTTGTGGTTGCTGCTGCTACTGTTTTATTATGCTGCAATGAATATCTCTTCCTTCCCCCCTCTTCCCAGTGAAGACTGTCCCTCTGCCAGAACAGCTCTCCCATACGTAGACGTGCAGCGTGCAGCCAGGAACACTCAGAAGGCAAGGACACAGCTCAACCCCACTCTGTCTTCTGTCTCCCATCCATTACTAAGATAGGGAGGCAGAGCCTTTGACTTTTCCCCAGAGAAGCTAGGGTGTGCTGCAGAAGAGCTGACTCCTTCTCATCCTGGTCTGGTGTTCTCAGGCTGAGAGGAGTCTGTGAACTGCTATAATGATGGGAGATATTTGAGGGTTCATGAGCCCCCACACTTCTGAGAGGAGTGGGTCTCTAGCATTCGCTCCATTCTGAAAATGCCTCTCCCCCCAGGGTTAAGACCTGCAGGATTAGACTAAAGAGAGGGAGGAGGAACTGGGGAAGATTAGTTCTCTCTTTCTCCAGGAAAGAGTTTGGAACTGGAGTAAATGTGTCAAGAACTGCCCTGTCCGGCTCTTTGCCTGCTATTTATCTCTTTCAGTAAGACTTGGGCTGTCCGACCAAGGTTGCTGTTCTTACTAAGGCAGGGCAATCGCGCCTAACCTGAGCCAAAGCAGATCCTTGGCACACAGCGTCAATGGTATCCACTGCTGCTTTCTATGTATGCTGTCAGTCCTCTGCAGGGATCTTTCATCTCTACAATCCCCTTTCTCTTCCTAGATACTTATTTACTGCTTCTACTTGGTATACCCATTCTCCCTCAGTTCTAACTGCTAGAGTTCCAGAGCTCAGCCCTGGCTTAGGAATTGTGCTCCACGCCTGCTACTGGGAACAATCTCCATGCTTTGCCCTCTGTACGCTCTGCGTCCTGATCTCACAGTTCTAATTCTTTGCCTTAGTCTCCTGCTCTAAGCACAGGCTTTTAAAACTAATTTCATTATTCAGCAATACATTCCAATAACCACATTTCCATTCTGGGATTGGACAATAGGTCATCGAGGCCTGCAGTTTATGATTCATTTTCCCGGTACCTCCACTTGAATTGCAATCTTGGTGAGCTAGACAGGATTTAAATGTCCTTCCAAACAAAACAAAACAACAGTGTAAGTAAGATCAGAGGTTTTAAAGAAAGCAAATACACCTGCTTGATCTTGGGGCAAGTCCAAGGGTCAAAGAGCTGTGTGTTACGTCATCTGTGTTCGTGGATCTGCCCTCACATTCACTCCTACACTGTGAGTGGAGCCTTCTCTACTTGACATTTTTAAATGTACTTTACTCCTTTACTTTACAATTTCATCTCTTGTCTCTGTACCTTCTGCATTTTCAATGAGAATCACATCCATCCTTGCATGGATGTTCTGCCGGTTCCTCACACTCAAAATGTCCAGGCCCTCAATTCATTGTTTTCTCCCAAAGTGACCTGTAAGCTCAGATGCATTTTTCACATCATTGTCAGAACAATCTTTCCAATATGCAACTTTGATATAGTTGTTGGCTACCGCAAAATTTCCAGTAACATTCCATTCCCATAGAACAAATTCCCACAAAATGAATTCTATGTCCCTTCCCGCAAAAGGAATTTTCATCCAAACTTCTTCCAGTCCTATAGAAAAAACTCCAAACTTCTCAAGATAGCATTTGAGTCCACAGTCTGTTTTAGTGGGAAGGACCTTGCTTTTGCCAACCATAACTTGGAAGGATGCTCTTCTTACTAAATATACTGAATGCCCATTTATAAATATCAATGTACCTACATTAACTTAATGATGCACCTGTAAATTTGCTGCTTTCTGGGACCACGTGTGGCCCACGGAAGATGCTTAATAAATATCACTTTATTTCCTCCTACCTATGCCCTAAGGACAATTCTTGAATATTTAACTCCAACACAGAATCTTTTGATTTCTATTTCCATTTACTATAAATATTTTTATGTTACAATATTCTGAGTGTTTGATGACCAAACACTCAACAACCACATGATTTTTGTTTGTTTTCTTTTTTTTTTTGCTCCGAGGTCGATTTTCTCCCACGGACAAACATATTATTTGTCTCCTTTTCTTTAACTGTGTTTGCTCAGAGTACAGAATAGCACCGAATCTACCTTCCCTATTTCTAATATGTGCTGGAATTAGGCATCACATGAATCCTACTAATATAAAGCAAACCTTCACTTCCACATGGTGAATCTTCAGATTGGGGATAAGCAGGGGGTCAGCAGCAGCTGGCCTAAATTCTGATAAATTCTAAATTCTGATAACAATTCTGATAGCCTTGCTGAATTTCACTTCCATCGTGGGTCCCTCTCACCTTGATGAGAGTGGCTTGCACCCATATCTTGGCTGTAGATATGTGTAACTGACCATATACAACTCTGGCTAATGTAGGGACCCAATGGTCTTCCCTTGTCACCACTTAGCAAAGCAAAGCTGAAACACCATGAAATAAAACAAACAATAAAGACTTCACCAAACATGAAAAAGAAACAAAAATACAACAAAGAAAGAACAAGAAGCCTAAACTTGGTCATGATTATACCCTATAGACTTGTGGTATTTCACAACTAGTACTTCACTGTTGTTTTTGTTGCCCATCTTTGTCAGAAGAAGAAGTTAGAAGATGGCCTCCTAGCAAAACACACACACACACACACACCCTATATAAATCATATACATTTTATTTCCTGGTAGTCTTGTTTAAGGTTGATGTCTAAACCCTTGAGGGCTTTTTTCAGTCAAGTTGGGTTTATGAGAATCAAAAGCAGTTGTGTCAAGATCTTCTCTAACTGCTTGGGAGAGGAGAGAATACCTTCTATATAAGAGGACAGAGCTGCCAACATCTCAGGAGGCTGGGCACCTTGATAGAGAAAGCAATGAACATTTGTTTATTACAACTTTCCTAAAATGCACATGTGCTCTCTGGGGTTTGGGGCTGGAATCATTAACTTTCTTCTCCCCCAACCCCTCAGCCATTTTTGTTCTACTTATTTTATACTTCTGCGAATAGTTGAGTGATTACTTCATTAAGAACGCTTACCTAGGTTTCTTGAGTTCTTTCAAAAGCTGACTCTTGCTTTCAGTGAACAAGTTCCCCCTCGCTATCTCAAAGTAGGGTGTTCCTATAAAAACTTCCATAAGCAAAAATGGCCTAAAACAAAGAAGTAATTACCACTAATTTTTAAAGGAAAAATTTTAAGCATTCCTAGATCTGAAAAATCACCTCCTTTTTTTTCTTTTAAATCAACTCTCTTAAGCTTTTCTGATACCGTAGTGCATATCTTGTTAATGGATGCCCAAAATAAGTCCAGGTAAATCACAGAGGCTCACAAACTCAAGTTCAAAGCTCTGGTGGCTAGATGCCCCATGCTGAGTGTAGTTCCCAGGGAAGTGGCTAGGTGGCGCCATGCGGGCAGCTCTGCTCAGAGGGCAGGCGCCTCCATGGAGATGTTCACTGCAAAACCCATTTTCCTGTTTGGCATCTTTTTTTTTTTTTTTTTTCTGTAAAAGTGAAAATCCTTTTCAGATTTCTTTCGGTTAATGACTACATGTACCAATGTAGGTCTTTTAATAACACAGACTTCCTAAAAGTGTATCACTGAATTTGCTGATCTAACCAGCCATTCTGCCAAGGGATTAACCGCCCTCTACAGCACTGTCTTCCTTCCAGAGACATACTGATCAAGCACATGTCACCTCATCCAGTCTACTCTTGATGGCGGGACCAGAACACCTGCTGAAAAGCTTCCGATCCTAACTAAAGTTTGATACACGTGAGTACTGCTCCAAACTTCTATTGATTTCTGACTGTTATGACACAATAATCAATCAATCCATAATTCAATATCAATCTATTGAGTGCTCCCTGTGCCACAGGATCTGCTAGTTTTGTTTTCCCCCTAGTATCTCCTTATTTCATCCCCACCGAGAATATCACACGCTCCTTGTTTTGCATTATAGTTTTTTACATAGTGTGGCAAGCAAACTGTTGCCTTGTAACTATTCCTCTTATGAAATAAATATGATGTCCAATACAGAATCCCTTACTTCTGTAAGGCAGGAATGTGAGGAAAACATGAAAGTGTTAAGTTTAATTTATATTTGTCTAAGTTTCTGGTAATTTTTTTAAAAAATAAGCACATACCAGGATTAAAATAACACTAAGGAGGAATTGTTTGAGAATTGCTAAATGACAAAAAAACCACAATGAAGGTCCATTTTCAATTAAGAAGTTCATCCACTGGGGTTCCAGTCTTGGCTTCTACAAACAACTGAACCACACTGAACAGGAAAGCCCCTATTTAGAGCCAATAGCTGTGTGCACACACAGTTCTGGACAATTTATTATTCTGTACAGTAAACGGCTGGCCCATAATTCACAAGTTGAGAGTTAATGAGAATATCTGTCCTTAATACCCATAAGAAAGATAAGGACCGGCATAATGTGGTTTATCCAGTACTTCTCAGCCCTTCAAGGGCAGGAGTGAAAGCCTCTGACAGCAAAATGCAACAAGAAATATTGTACTGACCTACAGACTTCCCTCTCTCCCATCAAACCAATCCATGTGTACAGGCATTAAGAAACAATTCATTCTGAATAACTGTTCCCAAATAACTAGATCCTTTATAATTGCTGGCATAATTAGCTTAATGATATAATTGCATTGCTCCAAATAAGAAAGGGGTAGAGTACAGAGAATAATTTATTTCTCCCTCATAACTTAGCTGGCAAAACTAGAATACGCATACACATATATAATGTTATAGAATTACATTCAAAACCATATATAAAATATATATCCTATATATATTTTCTTTAAAACCATATAAGCGTCTGTCTCTATTATATATCTCTACATATACACATATACATAATATATGTACACATATATTACGTATATACGAATGCACATATACATAACATATATACACAGAGGGAAAGCATAGGAGCGAGAAACAAATTAAACAGGGAGAAAGTCCCCCAAATGACTAATTGTTTATCAGTTTATCTGATTTTATTACCAGCCTTTAGAAAGTAAATATATGCTGGGGGTTTCATCAGAGCAGCAATAAATATTAATAATTACCAATTGACTACAGGTTTTAAATGGTCCTTCTAAAGCCATGTGTCAGCAATACTGTGTTCCTAGTAAGCACAGAATGGATGTCTGCATTAATGGCTTCTCCTCCGCGTGGGGTTTTAAAGTCAGGGATGTTCTCAACGGTCTATTCTAATGGCCTCTAACTCTCTCTGCTATTTCCTTGAAGGCAGTTGAAGTGTCTTGTAAAGAAGATGTGTTACTGCTCTGTGCTGAGATGAACCTACCAAATGCCCTGCCTTAAATAAAGGCAGACTGTATGTGTGTGTGTGTGTGTGTGAGAGAGAGAGAGAGAGAGAGAGAATGTATATGTTAGTGTATATGTGTGAGAGAGTGTGTATGTGTGAGTGTATGTGTAAGAGTGTGTATATGTGTGTGTATGGGAGAGTGTGTGTATTTGTGAATGAGAGTGTGTGCGTGAGTGTGAGAGTTTGTGTGGGTGTGAATGAGAGTGTGTATGTGTGTGGGGGAGAGTGTGTGAGTGTTTGTGAATGAGAGTATGTGCATGAGTGTAAGAGTTTGTGTATGTGAATGTGTATGTGTGTGAGAGTGTGTGTGGGGAAGAGTGTGTGTATTTGTGAATGAGAGTGTGTGCGTGAGAGTGAGAGTTTGTGTGTGTGTCTGTGAGAGAATGTGGGTGAGATGTGTATGTTGTGTGAGAGTGTGTGTGAGTGAGAGAGAGGTGTCTGTGTGTGTGTGTATTTGTGAATGAGAGTGTGTACATGAGTGTGAGTTTGTGTATGTGTGAGAGAGTGTGAATGAGACTGTGTATGTGTGTGTGTGGGAGGGTGTGTGCGTGAGAGTTTGTGTATGTGTGAGTGTGTTTGTGTGTGAGAGTGTGAGTGAGATGTGTATGTTGTGTGAGTGTTTGTGAGTGAGAGTGTGTGTGTGTGTGTGTGTGAGAGAGGTGTCTGTGTGAGTGAGCGAGTGAGCGAGAGTGTGTGTGTGTGTGTGAGAGAGAGGTGTCTGTGTGTGTGAGTGAGCGAGCGAGCGAGAGTGTGTGTGTGTGTGTGTGTGTGTGTGTGCGCGCGCGCGCACTCGCTGTTAGGGACCCGGCTGTGAGGGCTCCGCGGGACCAGTGTTCAGGGGCCCGCAGCGCCCGCCCGCCCGCAGAGCCGGTCAGAGCTGACGATTCGCAGGTCGTGGCCATTGCCAGTCTACTAAACTGCTGGAGGGGAGCCCAGGAATCCTGCTCACGAGCTCTGCAGGGATGGGTTTGCTCACTGAAGCTTCTGAAGTATTGTCTAGAGTTTTTCTTGACTCAGTCTTGTGCCCTGAATAAAGTGGGTCTAAGCAAGCAGGTGCCAGAGACTTCAGAACGTGATCGTGGGCATTTTAGATGTTCCAGAAATGGTCCACAGGATCAGTGGCATTGCTCGTGTGCTAACGGAAGAGTCTGATGTTGCCTTTTCTGAAGGACATGCTCACGGGATCCAGAAAAGCAAAGCGGTCTTAAAAGTCTTTCCGTCCCCCTCCTGCATTGTGGCTGACGTGGCAGGAAAGAATTCATTTTCTTCTGAGTTTAATCACACTTCAGTCAGACTACAAGAAATAGAGTTTGAGTATTCATGTTAAAATTCTATTCCCTCAAACAACTGTGTCTGAGGAGAAATGAAGAAAAAGCCAGCTAAGCATACAAAAGTGACACGGTCAGAGTTTGCGATCATTTGCTAAGAAAGGCTTATGTATGTACTTAAATGTACCGGCCCCGAATCACTGTTGGCAATTACTTTTCTACACGGTCAGCTGGCTGAGGCAGTGACACCAAGCAGTGTCCATTCTGCACAGACAGTGCTCATCCCCACTTCCCTTCATCTGTTGTCTAAAGGCGGTCAGGAGCGGCGTCTGCACCCCAAGCCAGTGTGACCCCTGTTTTCAGCATCGGCGAGGTAAACAACGAGAGGGTGAAGTGCTTGGGAAAATCACCACAGCCTTCTTCTCAAGCCGTCGGAGAAGAGGAGGAGAATCCATGACCCTCCTGTGTCTGCCTGAGCGAGAAGAGAGAAAAGAAAACAAGGTACGGAGTGACTTTGGAGATGTTTTCCTTTCCAGTCCCTAGCCTGGTCCTTAAGGCTTCCAACTGAGACAGGAGAACAAAGATGTCACTTCGGGTTTTTTTGTTTGTTTAAGATTTTATTTATTTATTTGACAGACGGAGATCACAAGTAGGCAGAGAGGCAGGCAGAGAGAGAGAGAGAGAGAGAGAGAGAGAGAGAAGCAGGCTCCCTGCTGAGCAGAGAGCCCGATGCGGGGCTCGAACCCAGGACCCTGAGATCATGACTGGAGCTGAAGGCAGAGGCTTTAACCCACTGAGCCACCAGGAGCCCCAGTTACTTTGTTTTTAATACTAGCTGTTTGGAAGCCCCTTCCAAGGACTCAGGATATCCTTGGTTTTAAGCCAGGCCTGGGTGAGGGATATTTATTCAATAAAGTTGTGTATCTGATGCTTTTCTTTTTCTCTTTTAGCTCAGGGCGTGTACAGTTTCTTGCCAGCTTTGCCCTTAATTTCTGGGCTGCTGGAGGTTTTGGTAATATGGGAACGTGGCTGGTTTCACTCCACAGCCCGAGAGCCACAGTTCCCCGTCTAATTTCTCCTCCCTGAGCCAGTCCACATGGTTTCAGCCACCATTTACCAGCAAATACTACCCAGACTACAAATGGGCAGAAATTTTAACAAAATCCGTGTTTTCCACAGCGTGCACATACCCAGCTATATTTCAGGCTCGCAATTCAAGACTTCATCAGCTCAGTATGGAAGCTGGACGCACCGTGTGTTAACAGGTTACAAATGGGCAACAGTTTGTGTTTTCGCATTTCTCACCCCCTCCTGCTCCCCTCCCCCCGCAAAGCCATCCTTCCTAACTGCTCCGTATCACACGTTTTCCCAGAGTGATGGTAATGAGAACGAGCAGACAGAGCTTTTGTTAGACGGACTGAGACACAGATGATCTTCATTTTCTTAAGCCTTAAGCGTGGGGTGCGAGTGTGCACGTGCACCCACACGTACGCACGTGTGTGCAGCTGTGTTAGTCACAGTGTACCACATAGAGGGGTCTGCAGGGAATGTTTGTTGAGTGAATTGTTGAAAATATTTGTTCGATACTTGGCACGTAACTAGCAAGGAGCTGTAGCAGATGTGAAAGGAGAAAACCGTGGATAGGACTTTGATGTCGGGCTGAGGATGCTGGGAACCCCGAGCAACACTGTAGTCTCACAGCTAATTGTTATTTATTAACTATAACTTAGGAAAGTCGCTCAAAGCCTTTGATGAATAAATGCTTAAAAAATAGGGGAATGATTATACTCTGCATAAATTTACAAATGCTTAAGTCACTTCATTCGTGGATTACCTCAGCTCAAAAGCTGAACCATACTGTGCCTATAATTAGCAATATTGTATCGAACACTTAAACATTTGTTAAGGGGGCGTCTCTTGTTAAGCATCCTTAGCACCATAAAAACAAACAAACAAACAAACAAATGTATGTATGTTATTCATAACAATTAAAGAAAAAAAAAAGCAAGTTACTGCTGGAGTGAGTTACACCTGTGTGCTAAGTATCTTAACCAGTAGGGATCTAACAAGACAAAGTTAGCACATGATTTCTGGCATACAACTGGAAGAGGTCTCAAATATTCTTGTCGAAGGACAAATATCCTAGCAGGAGAGGGCTCATCATCATAAATTGTATTTTGGTGACAAAGAGGGGATTATTTTCATCAGAAAATAAAAAGAGACCAAAACTGGTCCAAGGTTGCCTCAGAAATATTTCTCAGTGACACCCCAAAGGAAGCTTATCCTTAGAGAAAGCTGCGATTCCTTTGATGAATTACAAGTGGAAGGATTCCCCTTAAAGATGTTAGAGACTTTCCAAGTCCCACAAACAATTAGCTGCAATCATGTAATCAGTCATCTCCAAATGTTATCCCACCTAGGCTCATAAAACTTCTTCTTAATGATTTTGCCAGGCAACTCCACCCAAGGGAATTTCTGCCTGAAGAAAGTAGTGAGGCAACAGACATATGCTAAGAATCTTCCTAGTTAAGGGACTGAAATAACAAGCAAAAAACAATTAGCACATATAATCAGCACTTTGGAAATCTGCCGTCTTCGTGGTTTTAAAATTCTCCTTTTAAAGATTTAGATTAACGCTGTACTGTCACATTTACCTTTCAAAGGGATAGAAACAGAACTTTTGTGTTATAGGATTTTTTTTAATCATTTGTTTTCGTTTGTAAACCGAGGTTCATAAATGCTTCTCACTGGATAATTAATTGCTCCCTTTTCATGTAGGTAACAGGAAGAGAAAGGAAAATTCTAGTCTCTATGATTTTAGTATCTATTTTTCTTACTTTTTTTTTCTTATAACCTCAGGGCTCCAAAAAAAAAAAAAAAAAGAATATAACAGAGACCAACTTGTAGTTCTGATTGATTGACAATCGGATCTACTGCTGGTTTATGCTCAGAATGTGTACCTGGAAATTTGGAAGAATTTGCCTCATACAATCAAACAAAAATCAGTTGCTACCCTGATTTCATTAACTATAATAGCATTTATTACAGTGTCACTTCTACATCTCAGATGAAGCTTTTATCTCAAAATAGAATGTGTCCTCATCTCTTTCTGAGACCTGTTTCATAGTAAAACAGCTGCCAACACTCATAAAAGAAAAAAAAAAAAACCTCTTTAAAACTCTGAGGCTATATTTAGTACACAAAGCCTTTGTTGAATACATTACCATATTCTTTGTCAAGCACTTGGTTCCAACATACAAGGTGAATTTAAGAAAGGTACACTTTGCTAGATGAAGAGAGAGAAATCGAGAGGGAGAGAGAGTGAGAGAGTGTGCCACGGTTCACAGAACCCAAGGCACTACTGCCAAACCCAAGAAAAATGCTGAAAAAAAAAAAAAATCACAGAATATTAGTGCCACTGGGATCTTCAGTCGCCTAGTGGAAAAATTACCAAATGCTAGGGGAAGAGGGGTCTTAGGGTCACCTAATGCAATCATTCCACTCTAGAGATGAATAGATTGAGGCAGAAGCTGAGAAAGGTAATGTGTTGGCTACTGTGGGTTTGAAATATGGTTAGTGCGACTGGGAGATGAATTTTAAATTTTGGTTACTTCAAGTTTCAACTTCTATTTCAATAGGCTCCTATGGCTAGTACCTGTTGGACAGGTTGGAAGCCCTTTCTAGATCTTTCTTTTCAACTGAGCTTAAAGTCCTGGCCAATGGGTTAAAACTTAAACTAAAATAATAATAATAATAATAATAATAAGACAAAACTGATTCAAAATTAATGAAATCCAATGTACTATAAGCTGGCTAACTGAACATAATAAAAAAAGTGGAAAAAAATTAGCGAAATCCTCAAAACCTTCTGAAACCATCTGCGAACACAACAGGCATTCCTAGGGAAAGTGATCAATGAAACAAAGCCCTAAAACACCCAAAAACATTTGTGAGGACTTAAGTTCTGCCCCAGGAGGTGCACAGAGGGTGAGAAAGAGGCAGAGTGGCCGCAGGGACCAGCCAGGGAATACACTTCCCATTCTGACCTCTCAGCCAGCAAGAACTCTGCCTGAACCGAGATGGTGTGAAGGAAAGCTTGTTGAGATGTAATTGACGCTGAACAAAAGGGGAGCCACGGAGCAAGATGGCGAGGTTGGAAGGACCAAGAAGATCATCCTGTCCATCTCCTTTGCGCATCACGCTTGGGATCGAAACCAGGAGGACGAGTGGGCAGCGGACACTAATCAAGTATATTGGATTTTTATCGCTATGTTAGCAAGTTGGAGTATGACCTTGGGAAGCACCCTTAACTGGCTATCGTACTTTCTTCGTGGGCTTGAAGAAATGGTAATGAGACTTGGTTTCAGGTGCTTGGGGAAGCGTAAGATGAAAGTGTAAGATATCATCGTCACTTGTTCCTTTTTTCCTTTTCTATCAGGCCATAATTCTCTCTCCAGTTAATAAGACCAATCACTTTCAAACCACAGCCTAGTGTCTTGTTATAGAATCGTTCTTTGAAAACAGTCAGGCTTAATGCTTTTTTTAGCTTCTTTGGAAATATAACAATTGGAGCTAAAATTAGTGTTGTTCGTGTACTCAATAGAAAAGGCTTTACAATATTTAAAAGAAGGAGCAGAACTATGTGAGGAAGGGCCATAGAATCTAAAGAAGTAAATGTGAGTAAATGTTGA
This sequence comes from Neogale vison, assembly GCF_020171115.1. Taxonomy (NCBI): domain Eukaryota; kingdom Metazoa; phylum Chordata; class Mammalia; order Carnivora; family Mustelidae; genus Neogale; species Neogale vison. The sequence continues at coordinate 153,364,164 of NC_058095.1, read as the reverse complement.
ATTAGGAACACTCTGAACTCTTCTTAATTAAAGTTCAAATGATTGTAATTCTGGAGGTATAATTGCAAGTTACTGTAATTTCTTTCATTTCTACTATTTTTCTGCATGCCAGAAAATTTGCTTATTTTCTAACTTCAGGGTTACTCTGGAATAATTATCTTCAAAAAGCACGTTGTTGTAATAAACCTGTGTCTTACTTCCCTATCCAATTTTTCCCTACCTACTTTTTATTATTTTTTTTTAGAGATTTTATTTATTTGTATGACAGAGAGAGAGAAATCACAAGTAGGCAGAGGCAGGCAGGGAGAGAGGAGGAAGCAGGCTCCCTACTGAGCAGGGAGCCTGATGTGGGTCTTGATCCCAGGACCCTGCGATCATGACCTGAGCCAAAGGCAGAGGCTTTAACCCACTGAGCCACCCAGGCTCCCTCCCTACCTACTTTTAAAATTTCATCTATTAAGAAAACTATACAGTGCCTGGTATATATCCAACACTATTCTAAGCACTTTATAAATGTTTGGGCTCTTACTTAACATCGTTAGAAAGCTGGTGCTGTTCTTACTTCCGACTTACAGAGGAGCAAACTGATGCCAACGGAAATGAAGGATCTTGTCCCAGCCCTGCTGTTCTTCATGGCCAAGCTGGGGAATGCAACAGCCAGACTGGGTATCTCAACCACTAGGCCATGCTACTTCATTTTCTATAGATGCTTATGTCAGATTTAAAACTAGTCTTTGTAAAATTCACTGGCTTGAGCGACTTTTTAGTAGGCCATATTTTCCCCCCTTTGCGTTGCTTGCCCATGTTCTGTACCCCTACTCGCTGCATTTCCCAAGAGTCTCATACATGTGAGTCTCATACAGGAGTCACTTTTCTTAAAAAGAGCTAAATTGCCCCTGACACAGGGACCTTGCAGGGAGAAAACATCAGTACCAGTCTCTGTGTGGTGTGGCTGTTTTTGTTTATTTGTTTTGGGTTTTTTACTTCATCCTTTCAGAATTGTAAAGGACAGAAATGGAACGATGGTGGGATAAACGTCACAGGAGTTAGAGAGCCATGGAAGAGGAGAAAGAACCACAGAAGGAATGAGGAAATGGGAGAAAGACACAACACTTGTCAGCTTTGCAGAGCCTCCAAAAATGTTCAGTTCTCGCAGGACAGATTTAGTAAGTGCTAATTATTTAGAGTCAGCGACTTGAGTGGTTAAAGCACAGGTTGGCCTTCAAATAAATATACCTTATTCTCCCCAAAGCAAGCAGTCTCGGATGAGGCCGCTGAGACAGTGAATGATCTTTTGTGAGTTTTATTCACAGTGTGGCAAGGACAACCTGAAGCAGAGAGAGTAAGGCTCCAGCTGGAGTTCCACAGACATCCCCTAGGAGAGAGATGGGCATGAGAGCAAACGCCCCCTGCCCCCTCTGTGCTGAGCAAACCCAATGTAAAAGCTGAGAATTTGCATTCCCACCATGTCAGTATTTAGAACGATTTGAACACCTCCTTCCCCTCTCACTTGGTGGCATAGACTTAACAAGGTCTACTCATGGGGATTGGCATAGACTTAACAAGGTCTATGCATGGGGATTGCAAGCAATGTGACTTTGATCTCGTCAGTTCAGGTATATATGCACTACATATATACACAGTTCATTTTCTTTCAGTTTTATTGAGATACAATTGACATGTATCACGTACAAGTGCCAAGTGTACAGCAAAATGGCTTGACTCACGCAGACTGTGAAATGATCACCACTATCATTTTAGTTACTTACTGCCCAACCTCTCATACAGATACTATAAAAAAGAAACAAAAAATTTGTTTTTCCTTGGGGTGAGAGCTCTTAGGATCTACCCTCTTTACAACCTTCCTCTTAGCTATTTGTGGTGTTAACTCCCGTCCTCATGCTTGCGTTCCAACCACTAGCACTTAGCCATCTTACAAGGCAAAGCTTGTATCTTTTGACCCCCTTCCTCGACTTCCCCTACCTCCACCCCCCAACCGTTGGTAACCCCCGATCCCATCTTTTTCTATGGGTTTGTTTTTGTTGTTGCTGTTCTGTGTTTTAGATTTCACGTATAAGTGATAGTGAATCCCTGATATATATTAAGAAAAAGAATACATCATGAGCACATACGGTTTGTCAGGAAATAGAAGATTTGTTTACATTTGAAAATGAATCAACATAATTCACTATGTTCTTTAAATGAAGGCGAAATAGTATATGATCATCTCAATAGGTGAAAAAAATAATGACAATATTTAATACCATTCATCACTTAAAAATTCCCCAAATTGCACAGGTGGTTTTGATAGCAGCCTTTCAGTACAATTCACCACATTAATAAGTAAAAGGAGAAGAAAAAAAGTCATATATTCTCTCAAAAGGGGATGAAAATTGTGATAAAATTGAGTTGCTCATGATAAATATTACCAATATGCTAGAAATAAAAGGGAGCTTCCTGAACCTAATAAAAAGTTATTCCAAAAAAAAAAAAAGAGTAGTTCCAAAAATCTAGATCAAAACCATTCCTAACAGTAAAATATTGGAAGCAATCACTTTAAAATCAAGAGCAAGAGAAGTATGGCCACTGTCTACTTGAATGCAGGCTGTGTTGGAGGTTCTTGGTTATGTAGTAACATACAGAAATCAAATTTTAAAATATAAGAACATAGAATGGGAAAAACAAAAAAAAGTCTTCACAGGTGACATAATTATCTACACAAGAAATCCAAAATGAATAAGAGATATTAATTTAGCAATCTGTCTAAAAATAAGATCAATATACTTTATCTATATACCATTAGTGACAATTGAGAAAATGTAATTTTTTAAAAATACAGCATTTAAAATAATAGAAATATACAGCGCCTAGAAATCTAATAAATAATGTAGGCAACTATGGAAACAATTTACAACCTTACTGAAAGACCCTGAAGTCCTAACTAAATGAAGAGATAGAACATGTTCGGGGACAGGAAGGCTCCATACCATAAGGTACAATTCTCTCCAAATTTATCTAAAGATCTATACCCCATTCTTTTTTAAAGTAACTTACCCAGGTGATTCTAAATGTGCACTGAAAAGCAAAGTCACAATATAGCCTGCTGAAAAAGATAAATGGTTGCGAAGACTTGCCCCACAAGACCAATTTAAGACAACAGCAATGAAAACACTGTAGGATAATTACAGAGATATCTAAAACAAAACAGATGCTGATGAAACCAAATAGAGACAACAGATAGTTGATTTATGACACAGATGGCAACACGAATCTCAAAGAACAAAGATGCCTCTTCAAGAACATGCTTTGGGACAACTGGTTGGTGACATGAGGAAAGAAACGAAATTTGCTTTTTAAATTTTTTTCAAGAATTTTATTTATTTTTATTATTTAAAAGAGAGAGAGACAGCATGAATGGGGTGAAGGGCAGAGAGAGAAGCAGACTTGATCCCGGGACCCCAGAAATCATGACCTGAGCTGAAGGCAGATGTTATACCTACTGAGCCCCCCAGGTGCCCCAAGAAATGGCATTTGAACATTTCACACCATCCACAAAAATAAATTCTACATCTTTTAAGTATAAAAAGTAAGCCTTTTAAAACCTTTAAAGGAGGGGTGCCTGGGTGGCTCAGTGGGTTAAGCTTCTGCCTTTGGCTCAGGTCATGATCCCAGGGTCCTGGGATTGAGTTCTGCATAGGGTTCTCCGCTCAGCAGGGAGCCTGCTTCCTCCTCCTCTCTCTCTGTCTCTCTCTCTGACTGTCTCTCTGCCTACTTGTGATCTCTCTCTGTCAAATAAATAAATAAAATCTTTAAAAAAATTTAAAAAAACCTTTAAAGGAAAATATAGCATATTTAAAAGGAATAAGTATATTAATAGATAAATTTAATAACATTTAATTAAGAACTTATATCATTAAGACAGTCTAAAGATGGTGAAAGATAAGCTACAAAGGAGGAGAGGATATTTACAACATATGTAACTGATAAGGTTTCTAAAATATGTGCCCAAATCCTAAATGTCAATATGAAAAGTCAAATGATTCAGTAGAAAAATGAACAAAAGATGTGAATAAACATCTCGCATAGTGGAGAACATTAAAAGATTTAAAATGCTCAACTCAGTTATTAATCAGAGAAATGAAAAATTAGATAAAAACTGGATCACATTTTACACTCACTAGTTTGGCAAAATAAAGGGGCCTTATGCTATCAAGTTTTGGAGAGTATGTGGAACAAGAGAAAAGTTCCCTACACTGCCTAAGGAAGTGTTAATTGTTGTCAACCCACTGGAAAGCAATTTGACATTATCGTATCCCTAACATGGGTGCACCCTGAGAATCTGCAAGTCTGGTAGACAATGGTACATGGACAAGCATGTTGTAAACAGAAACTATTAGCAAAATGCTTCATAGCTCCAAAGTTCGTCCACAGAAAAGTACATACACAAACGAAGGTAGCACGTGGATAAATCTTAGTAATGTTTATTAAAACATCTCTAAAATGACTACATTGAGTATAACACCATTATGTAAACTCAAAAGAAAAGCAACATAATATTTAGGAAAACACACATATTTTTAGAACTTTCAAAAGCAAAAAATGATTTTAAACAGTCAGAGAATAGTTACATTTCAGGGATATGTGGGAGCAGGATGACCACTCATCAATACTGGTAATAATCTTGACCTTAAATTTGGTAGTCAGCTTATCATTCTTTGTTTTTAACTTCTTTGATTCAAAATTTTTCTATATTCAGGTTAATCAAATGATACTACATTTCTGTAATTCAGAATAATTCTATTATTCTATTCTATTCTATTAGATTATGTGTATACTTGTAATATATATTATATATAATGTGTGTATTATATATAATATATAATTATAATATATATTATATATATTACAGTTATAATATATATTATATATATTACATGTACTATATGTAGATGCATAGAACATTATTTTTTAAAGAGAGAGGATATAGTATACAATATACATACAATATGTATCTAATCTGGAAATCAGCTTTTATTCTTTTAAACATGATAGTCAATAAAATTTGTTGCATTACAAATGAAACTGATGATGTACATTTGTTGGTTAAATGAATTTAAATTTTAAAAAATTGTTGCATGAGCTATGATTAATTAGATGCCCTGTTCTGTCCCTTGCCTCTTCCAACTTCTGGTAGCCACCAAAATGTCTCCATTCTCTGTCTCTTCTCACTGGCCTTCTCGTCTGTGTCTTTAATTTCCCTCTGCCATTCTTGTATAATGACAAAACTGGATTCATGGCCCATAGTCCACAATGATTTCATCACAACATCTGTAACTTAATTATGGCTGCAAAGACTCTACTTCCAAATAAAGTCCTACTCATAGGCTCTAAGTGGCCATATTTTGGGAAGAGGGGCACCATTCAAACCACAACAGCAGGTCACCTGTACTCATTTTATTTTAAATATTAGTTAAAAATATGAGATTACGTTCACAACATATGATAAGGGAAAAAAACAGTTGTGTGATTTCCTTACTTCAAATATAGACAACATATACACAGATGTGTGGAAAGGGCACGGCAAGATTATGTTTCATTTTGTGTGTGAGAAAATAGCACATTTAATTTTACATTTTTCTGTGTTGCTTGAAGGTATTCCAGTGAGTCTCTGATTTTTTTCTAAACACAAAAAAATTAAGCCCTTTTCTTTTTAACACTAAAGTGCTGTTGACATGTTTCTTTTTTGTATTTTAAAATCCTCACCCCATTTCAACTCAGGTTGACAAAATTTTAAAGGACGCTAATGATAGTATGCTAGGCTATGGCTGGCCTCCTGCCTGTTGGGCAAAGTTTCCAGGCTTCCTTGAATGTCTTCATGGGTAATTGAGTCCTCTCAACAGAAAGCAGGGGGGTCAGACTCAGATATGAGTCCAGGCCAGCGGAACACTTCTTTTAAAAAGAGCACTTCTTCTTTTAAAAGTACCTTCTTCTTGGGTGCCTGGGTGGCTCAGTGGGTTAAGCCACTGCCTTTGGCTCAGGTCATGATCTCAGGGTCCTGGGATCGAGTCCCACATTGGGCTCTCTGCTCAGCAGGGAGCCTGCTTCCTCCTCTCTCTCTGCCTGCCTCTCTGCCTGCTTGTGATCTCGCTCTGTCAAATAAATAAATAAAATCTTAAAAAAAAAAAAAGTAGATTCTTCTTTGTTTTTATTTTTGCTTGGTCAAAGACATACAGGGAATTTTAAAAGCATTATCTCATTAACAATAACACTCCTGTGGATATAATGGTATCATGAATGAGTTATTGGGATGAAGTATGTGTCCATCCTTTTGTCCTTACTTCACTATTAAAGACAGACAGACAGGGCACTAAGTGGCTTGTCAAGGCCACCCATCGAGGAAGGGGGTAGTCTAGGGCTGGACCCAACATGATGACCACTGGTCCTGGACCACTTGAAGTTGCAGCAGAGAAATGCAATATTTCTTATCATTGCTATTTTTCCTTGGGACGTGTGCAGATGAAGTAGTGTGTATAGAAGCAACTTGCAAAGAATAGTATTTTAGTTGGGCCATGTAACTATCACTTTGGGATTTATTTATTTATTTATTTGTTTATTTATTTATTTTTACCACCTGCCAGCCTTGAAATGTGTGGTAACTGCTACAAGGTTTCTCTAATGGTAGGATAATTTAAATATGTAAATGAAGGAATTGGGAAATTCTGATTATTTCAACTGTCTTCCTATGAAAGTTATGGCATTTATTATAGGCAAAACACTTGTGGGAGATTTTGTAGTTACTAAAAATTCTCTACACAAAATCGTATCTTCTTTGATTTCATTAGAGAATAGTATACTGATTGCCAAAAATTTTAGGTTTGATTTATCCTCATGCCCATGGATTAAGGTAATTGATTAATCAGTTTATTTGTTCACATTGTTCACATTTGTTCACATTGGATTATGATATTTAGGGATATTATGAATTAAATAATTAATGTAGCAATATAAAGCTAAAGAGAACAGAGAAGATGAAAGATAAAAGCAGAAATTAACTAGAAAACTAAAAGATAATAGATCTAAGTAAGCAAAGGTGCAAAATATACAGAATTTTGAACAATCTGACAAAAAGAAGGAAATACAAATAACAGAAAAGTGGCATTACTACAGATACAAAGAGGATATTAGAAATCATAAGAGGGACACCTGTGTGGCTCAGTTGGTTAAACATCTGCCTTTGGCCTAGGTCATGATCTCAGGGTCCTGGGAACCAACCCTGTGTCAGGCTCCTTGCTCAGTGAGGAGTCTGCTTCTCCTTCTCCCTCTGTCCTCACCCTTGCTCATGCTCTCTCTTACTCTCTCTTGCTCTATTCTCTCTCTCTCAAATAAATAAAAATATTTTTAAAAGGGAAAAATTAGGGTGCTTGGGTGGCGCAGCTGTTAAGCATCTGTCTGCCTTCAGCTCAGGTCATGGTCCCAGGGTCCTGGGATTGAGCTCTGCATCGGGCTCCCTGCTTGGCAGGAAGCCTGCTTCTCCTTCTCCCACTCCCCCTGCTTGTGTTCCCTCTCTCACTGTCTCTCTCTCTGTCAAATAAATAAATAAATAAATAAAAATCTTTAGGAAAAAAAAGGGAACAATTATAAGAGTACTCTGCACAACCTTACCCAAGTACATTTTAAAATATACATGAAAGGGAAAATTTTAAGTGAAAATATAAATTACCAAAATTAAATCAAGATTTAAAATATTTCAGTGGATGAATGATTATAGACAAAATTAATATTTAAGAAAATATCTATCCCTAATTTGAGACTGCCAACACAGATAATTTTACAAGTGAAATCCAAAAGAACCTAAGGCAATGCAAAACAGCTATCTTAGTTAAACTATTCCAAAGTTTAGAAAAAGATGGAAAATTTGAAATTCATTCTACAATGCTTATATAAAATTGATTCCAAAACTGGACAAGGAGAGCTCTCATGCATACACATACATATACACACATGATCTAAAATAAGTCTCACTTATTGTGTAAGAATCCTAACTAAAACACTAACAAGTAAATCTAGCAGTATATTAGTGAATTAGTAAATATACATATACATTTATAAGTATATACATGTGTGTAATAACATCATTATATGTATGACAAGACATATAAACTTTATATATCGTGCTTATTTTCATTTAATACTTGAAAAAATATCTTGACTTCTTAATCATCTTGAACAATAGTATTTTTTAGTTGCGTAGTATTCCACTGAAATCCCAATTGAAGGCAAAATAATTAATTTATTTATATTGAACACAGAGCATATTTGCAGTGATATTAGGAAAAATCCAAATACTTGCCCGTTACTCATTTTATGCTAGTTTCAGTAAATCCCCAAGCAGCTGTGGAATCAACTTAGTTTTCTGTCTCAGTAAGAGACCAACATAGCAGGGAGAGAAGGTGGAAGTGAGAGAGAATTCCAAAGATCTGTGGAGCTGAAAGTATTTAAATATCTTGGCTATTTATTTCCTAAACTAAGGGGTAACAGGAGAGGCTGGGAGTGGGAGAGGTCAGGAGGTCAGGAATTAGAGGGAGGGCACTGAATGCCAAATCAGAAGAAGACAAAATGGCAAGAACTCACTGTAACAGGGCACTTAGTGCCAATTCAACTCTACTGGTTATTCCACAAAAGTAAGTATGATTATTATTATTCATTTCACAAACTTTTTAAAAATTTGTGTCCAGTTGACATACATGTTATGTTAGTTTCAGGTGTAAAACATAGTGATTCAACAAATTTATGCCTTAGGTTGTGCTCACCATGAGTCTGGCTGCCATCTGTCCCAATACACCACTACCAAAATATCATCAACTATATTCCTTCTGCTGTGGCTTTTAGTTCCGTGGCTTAATCATTCCATAACTGGAAGCCTGTATCTCCCACTCCCCTTCAACCGTTTTGTCCAATCTCCCACCCCCTCCCTCTGGGAAATATCAGTTTGTTCTCTGTATTTACAGATCTGATCCTACCTTTTGCTCGTTTACTTTTTTTATTATGCCACTTACAAGATAAATCATATGGCATTTGTCTTTCTTAATCTGACATATTTCACTTGGTGTAATACCCTCTAGGTCCGTCCACGTTGTCATAAATGGCATCTGTTTTTATGGCTGAGTAATGTTCCTGTGTATGTGTGTGTGTACGTGCACCGTATCTTCCTTATCCATTTGCCTCTTGATGGACACAAGTTGCTTCCATATTGGTCTATTATAAATAATGTTGCATAGGGGCACATATATCTTTTTGAAATAGTGTTTTTGTTTCTTTGGGTAAATATCCAACAGTGGAATGATTGGATCATATGGTATTTCTATTTTTAATATTTTGAGGAACACCCATACTGCTTTCCACAGTGGCTGTACCAATTTATGTTCCTACCACATATTCTAAAATTGTTATTATACAGAGAAGATTAGCATAGCCCCTGCACATTTCACAAACCTTTTTCAGTTTCTACTATAAGGCAGGCAGAGCTATAGGTAGAAGACAGTCACTTAATGAAGCTTGAAAATTTACACTGTAATGAATGAAACCAGACAAAACACTTATGCAAAAGAAGGCGTACAAAAGACTATATAAGGATTAGATGTGAGACATTTGCAAACTAGCTTATTCTAGGTAGCTATATATAAGTACATGAGTTAGACTGATTAGTCCCACATAGGATTAGCTATAATTAATTAATCAGCCAGGATCCAAAGTTTTTCCTCTGTATCAACCGAATCACCTTTTCATAACACGCCATACTCCTGGATCGCAGGGATGCAAAGCCCTGACCAAGCCCTGCTCAAAAAAGCATTGGGTCCCCATTCCTCCATCCTTAGTGATTGGTCCAGGAGAGGATACAAGATCCAACCAGGATTACAGAAATCTTGTCCTGGAAGTTGTATGTGGGTTTTGTAAGACACAAGTTCTCTTTAAACTCTGCTAAACAAAGCAGTTGGAAATCTGGGGATGCCCATGACCATCTTTGTTGCCATATGGAGAGCACTTGTTTGCAACAGCAGAGGATGAAGTAAACACAAGAGTGAAATAGACAAGCTACAATGAGGGATGGATCAAGAAACATGCCCTGCATCTTGTGTGAAGTGGGATACACTTAGAACCTTCCCATTTATATGAGATAATGACTTTGGCTTTTGCATTAGTCAAAATTTCTGACTCTTGCAATCAAACATCTCCTGAATACATCTTCCCACTACCTACCTTGTTCCTTAGAGACTTCCGCATGTGAAGAACAGGTAACAGGCTAGCATCACCATTTTTTGATTACAGCATCTCCAGTGGCCCTGAGTCTCAATCTACTCTAAACACCATTGGACCTTTGTCATTACCCAGAACCGCGCCACTATAAAATGCTATCCCTAATAACCCAACTGTTCTTAATTGCAGAGATACACATATTTTTTAGTGCCCAGATCATGCAAAATTAATAGTGACAGATTGAATTAATAGATTAGGTGTTATATAAGTTTTAACTTTTTTTCTGATTTGGAATAGTAATATTGAAAAAAAGCTCAAGTGTTCAATATAATTTCTAGGTAAACATATGGCATGTAAAATAATAGATCTTGTTAATGATTTTCATTGCCCCTATTTTAAAACACATGGTATTCTTATATATTGATCAGGCTTTAACCAAAATAGACAAAAAGGGAAAAACCATATCATTCCAATCCTGCCGAAAACTAAATATAATTGATCTTTTTTTCTTCACATTTCTTTTAGCCTTATGCTTCTTGTTTAGGAAGCATATAGAATTAATTGAATGTGATGAGCTACCATAATGTTCTAAGATAGCACTGGGATAATAGAGAGGTAAAGAGCTGGGCCTCTGTTAATCATAACAGCATCCCACTTAAAAGCTGGAATGTATCAGCAATCTGCTGTTGCCATATTGATTTCACTTAGCCCTTCTGGATGGAATACGAGGGAGATTTTCCAACGTAGAATCAAAACAGATGGTAGGGAGGTTGGGGGAAAAATAGTCTCTCAGTATAATGGAAGTCACAGGAAAGCTTTTTGAAAAATATTATTATAATTCCTTGAAAAACAACTGACATAAAGCCAAAAACATCTATTGGTAGCATGGCAAGAATCAATGGCATGAGAACTTTTTAGTCTCCAGTGATGTTCACTGACTGTTTGCTTTTTATCAATGAAGTTAGACCTTGCAGGACTGGTGGTATGACCCTCTTATAAATGAGTCCTTCATTTTATAAATCAAATGATAGAACACCATTAATTAGATTAGAGTTTCAGAGGAAATCTTGACCTGGAAATGGAAAAATCTTCAAAATAACATTTAATTATAGAGCAAGTGTTTAAATGTTATATTTTTATAAAAAATGATCATTCATATTCATGAACCAAACATTTACAGCGATGCCTCATGATTTCATATGAGAATAATACAGGAGCCAAAATTGTGTTATTCTTGATATTCAGAAAATATGGAAGCCCATATTGCAGAGGAAGCACTTAATGATTTTCTTTATTCTACCTAAAGCATTGGAAGTAACCAGTTTAAACTCATTAGCCATGTATAGTTACTACATTTTACCTTCCTTGTGTATATATATCCTTCCTTTACTATCCTTTCTTTGATCTTTAGATTTGAGAGGAACTAAGGTAATTGCTATTCGGTGTACTTGCAAAAAGAGATAGCCTGGCAGAAAAAAAAAATAGAATTTTTAGTTCAAGAGTTTTAATCCAATTCTATCACATATTAAGTTTTTGACCTTAGGCAGGTTACTTAACCTTTTAAACCTTCAATTCCTCATTGCAAAATTGGAATTATATCAAGTAATGTTAAAGGTTATTAAGAAGATTAGATACACAATTATATAAAAGTGCCTGGATTAGTCCCCTTACTTTCCCTTAGTCTTGGCAAGAAAGTACATTCTCTCTTTAAAATGGGAGCGGGGCTGGATAATTGTCAAGTGAAGTTTTTTGCATCTTTGAAGAGTCTAATATATTTCTTGGGTCTAGTCCTAAGACTGGGGGACTGACTCCCTACTGATGCCTGCTTTATTTTTTTCACGAGAGCTGAGTATTCTGTCAGTGGGGAAAGGCAGTTCAATCAAAAATCACTGCTACAGTGTGTTGTTTGAGCTTGTCTTTAGGCAGCAATGGAAAGATGGGCAGATGAAAGCAAGGTAGCAGGGAAAGGCTCAACGAGTAGAAGCAGAGTCCCACGGGAGATGTGCTTCTGCATCATGGCCAGCAGCCAGATGGCTACAGGAGCATGACTGGATCAAAGTAGAATGTTTCAGGTACGGTGTCAAACCACCTCCAGAGTCGGGGGAGCCGGAGTCCTCACGCAGGACTCAAATGAGTTCTGAGATACTGAATAATGCACTCAAATGAGTTCTGAGATACTGAATAAATATTAAGGGTAATTGGCCCATCCTGGATATTCTTTGTCCTCTGCAAAGAGAGGTTCTCGCCTTCCTCCTACACGCCAAAACCAACTCACTCAGGAAACTGTGACCCTGTTAAGGTTACCTTTCATGAGTTCTGGTGCTCTGCCAAAGAGCTCTGCTCTGACACATAGAGGTCTGGTCCATCTTATTTATTTATTTTTTTAAAGATTTTTATTTATTTGACAGACAGAGATCACAAGTAGGCAGAGAGGCAGGCAGAGAGAGAGAGATGGGGAAGCAGGCTCTCTGGTGAGCAGAGAGCCCGATGCGGGCTCGATCCTAGGACTCCGGGTTCATGACCTGAGCTGAAGGCTGAGGCTTTAACTCACTGAGGCACCCAGGCACCCCGTGGTCCATCTCTTTTAAATGAACATGGACTCATGTATGCCTAGCAAGATGAGCAGTCATCACTTTTACACCTCGGTTGGGCACTGCCTTAAATCCTAGCATGTTTTGTCATTCTACTGTTTTGCACTTTATTTGTTCACTTTATGCCTTTTGGTCTCCTCTTACTTCCTCTTGTAGAGATTGGTATGTAAGTTCAGTTAAGTTCACTGATGCTATCATGTTTATACTGGAAGGTGCACTAGAATCTGTTTACTTAATTTCCTGATTTTCATGAAGGCCAAGAGATTGGGTGATCCGTAGTGGTCATATAATTAGTGGTAGAAGTAGGAGAACTCAGATGTTTTGAGTGGTCTTTTGTACTTAGGAGGCACCTTATCTCCTCTTGGATATGAATCACATAGTTTTCTGGGCACTTAGTAGGCCTTCAACAATAAATGTTGGGTTAATAGTTGTCCAATACATAATTTCCATGTAAGACATTTGACCTATAAAAACCCAGAATCGTCTGCAAAGTTGATGTCAAGCAGAAAACAGTCTGATTGATATGTCACCACTTTCTCTCTGCTTCTTTGGATTTAAGAATTGTGAAACACAGCACAACTAGACAGAAAGAGCTTAGGTAACACGTGCTGGCAAACCCACAGGCAACAGATTTAGTTCTGATGGGCAAATACGGTCACATTTTCCCCTCTCCTCTTGGCTACCTTGCCACCTCAGAAAGTTCTGCCCTCTGGGCTACCGTGCATTTGTTTATGTGAAGCTGATATTAAAAACCTGGTTCATCAAAAGAGGGGAAAAAAGAGAACTGTCATAAGGGGAAGGCTTCTCAGAGCTGAAGACAAGCTGCTCCTTTCCGACTGAAAATGTCAAACACTTATTCATACGGTTCTTACCAGACTTGATTTATATGAGCAACTGCCAATCCTTAACCTCCCCCTCATGCAAGTGCAAATGGGGAGTCTGCTCTTTCAGCCATTAAAATCACGTTAGTCTTGTTTGATATTCTGAATAGAAAATCATTTCTTCCCTCCATGTGGGAGTTATTGATTTACCCTGTCACTCGCTTTAAAATCTTCTACTTTCCAAATTTGTTTGTTGTTTACCTGTGGTGTTGTAAAAAATATGATTATTTTCTTTACGGGTTTCTAGGAGTTTGGCTTAAAAGAAAATAAACATTGCTTACAACCTGACTGATAATCTGAATTCGTGTTTTCCAAGCCCAGTGAAAATTACAGTCTTTACGGAAAGAGGGGGAAAAAGTCAAAATAAGATAAAATTTCATTTGTACCATGTTTCCAGGCAATAATGTGGCTTATATACTGAAACCTATGCATTTTCTTAAGGACTCAAATATTTTAAATTTTTTACTTTTGTATTTCCTAGATGATATATGATTTTGACAAAAATATTCTTTAAATGGGCATTCCCAGAACATGGTAGAATTACCAGGATAAATGACATATACATGGTTGGGGAAGATGAAAACAAGGTTTTGGGTGAAAATGAAAAAAAAAAAAAAGAAGAAGAAAAAGAAAATAGAACAGGCTTGATCCTACAGCATGAGTCACTTATTTCAGAAAGAGAAGAGGGAATCAGAAAGCATGATTTATAGTGCCATAGTCCAATAAATCATAGGCAGGAAAGAGTTGTAAGGTACAAAACGTTTCCTGTGATATGCCTTTTCAAGCACTAGATTGATAAATCTTCAAAAATTAGTCCCTACCCCCAAATGTATATTACAACAGAGAGCTGTCTTCAAATGTCCTGATTCACAACACCTTCATTGTCAAACTAACAAAGAAAAGACCACAAGCTGTGTTTTGGGTTTATTTCATACAGCATAAGGACTAAGAGCCCCAGAAAAACTATAAAGAAACATACCCCCATTTCCCCACTTCAAAAAGAATAGAAAGATCAGTTATTCACTAAGCAGGATTTCCACTGTCATTATGGGATTTTACTCACAGTATGGAGCACTCCTACAAGAGAAGAATAGAGGATGTTTAATGGCTGTGTTCTCCAGGGAAAGCTGGGTCACCTCAGAAGCTTTCCCTCCCAATACCACATGTTCACTGCCAAGACTACCAAAGAGGCAGGAGCAAGTCAATACGGGGACCGTCTGAGCGACTGTTCAATATCCTCAATATTTTTAAAGCATGAATTTTGAACCTCTCAACTTTTTTTTCGGCAGTCATTTTTTCCACACTAAATAACTTTCTTGTTCTGAGGCACTCCTGATGAATAACTGAGAACAAACAATGACTTGAGACAGCATAATTTTACCCCTGGTTTGACCGGAAGGAGACCCATCATGTCCCCTAGGATTTGTAATATCAGACCTGGTAATCCAAAATTGGCAGTGAAGCATGGAAAGGATGGGAGGTCCCTTTGGAGCTCTCACACACGCAACTGCAGCCACATCTGGGAAGGTATTACTACTTTTAAAAAAAAGCCAGCCACAATTTTTATAAAGCTTGGAGGATACCATGAATGTTAGAGGGGATGCTGCATAATTTCCTGCAAAGAGTCTCTCCCCACCCCAGTGCTGGCAGTCCAAACAGGGTTCCACTGGGGAAGTTGCCAGTCCTTAGCCTCCCATCAGTTAACATTCTGCGGCATTTAGCTCACAGCCTTGCAACGATTCAAGTTCATGAGCAACAGAGAAAGATGGTGCAATTTCTTACGGAAACATATTTCATACAGAATGTGTCTTCATCTATAGCATTTTAATAAGAAAATGAAATTAAGATCTCTAATCATAGGAATGTAACTCTTTTATGAAAATAAACTCAGAAATTGGCATTTTCTAGGGGAAAAAAATGAGCTCAGAATTTAAAACAAGCCTGAATATTCAGCTGAACTATCGTGCACCTGAAACCATGGTATTTAATTATGTGTTCCTGTTCCTTTAAAATGTGCAGGAGCTGGAAATCTCACAGCTACAGGGAACAGAATAATATGACTGCAGTGGCCTCAAGTACATTTATCATTAACATTTGGCTGGTATGTCTTTTTCTCTCCTTTCACTTTCAATCTTTCCCTGTCCTTATGTTTTAGCTCTGTCATTTTATGTGTGTGACTTGTAAAGAGAACAGAGCTGAATTTCAGTTTTCTTTTACTCAAACTAATATCTCTGTGCTTTATAGTAGGGAGTTTGGCCCTCTTATGCCTTTTGAGATTATTAATAGATTTGAAATTATTTCTAATCGTTTTATTTTTTTGTTCTTATTTTTTCCTGATTTACCCCATTTTACTTTTTTTCTCCTTTTTGGCCACATTTTTTTAATTTGAATTTTTAGATTCCACCCCCCCACCAACCCTGGCTGCTGGTTAGGACATGACACAGTCTATTTCTAGTCTCTAGTAGCCATATCTAGTAACTAGGCTCTGCTGAGACTAGGTGAAATATTTTGTCTTTTTTAACATCATCATGCTGGATAGCTTCAAATGTGGCAAGGCTCTTGCTTAAAGAGACGTGGCATGTTTTGCTCACCTTGTAAAACTGAAGAATCACAAAGAAGGCAGAGCAGTATGGGAGAGAAGTATACCCATTCTGCTCCCATACGTGGTCTGAACTGAATTCATTCATTCAGCCAGCCCTGTATTCAAGTGTACCTTTTGTCAGGTGCCTCTATATTGCTTGGTAATAAAACCACATTGTTTTCTATGCAAAGGATTTGTTTCCACTAACTCTATCGTGCATTTCAAAGGAATGAAGACATGGTCTTTTACTTATTTTCATCCCCTTGCTCAGTATTCTCAAATCTAAGTAAACAGCAGAATCCTGGGGAAGTTGATAGTCCTGGGGGAAGCCTGAAGATATGCATTGTCAAGGAGCACTCTTTCAGATGAAAATGAAACCTGTCCACACTTGCCTGGTCTGTCCCGTGAACCCTGAACGTAGTGGTGGTCCATAAACACTTGCCCCAGCGAAGCAGATAGATGTTCTAGAATGGGGGACAGGTAGAATTCAACATTTCCAGGAACCAGTAGTTCCAATGTTAGTTAACAAGGCCTTCTTAGTGTGGTTTGCAGGATAAAAATTAATCCAAAGGAATAATACCTATGGTTACATTTTATCTTTATATCAGTCCAACTCATTTAATCATATAAAGTTATACCATGAATCTGACTCTTTCAAAATCATCTCTGGCTGAGAAGCTTTCAAAATAGATTATACCAGGTAGGACAGGAAGGGAATCTGGAAGTGAAAAAATGTTGCTCGGTGGCAAGAAAAAAAAAAAAGTACATTAAGAGAATTTCAAGACTTTAATAATGCCACATAATGTCAAATGGTAGCCAATTATACACTTTTCTAAAAGAAGACACATTTCTGGTGGCAGTAAATTGTTTTCCAGACAGAAAGCTACTTTTAAAAATAATAAAGAATGGATTGTTTCCCCTCGTGGGTTTATATTTCAGTCAAAGGCGAAAATGCTTAATGTTAGCAAAGTGCCTTTGCTTAGCAACATCATAACTGCTACTTCTAACTTCCCACAATAGCAGGCTAGCCAGTATCTGGCCCTTGTTTAATCCAGGATTGTTGTCTCCATTGTTGTCTCCATCTTTTTGCCGGACACACTGAGCTTTTTGTCTGCTGGCCTAAGATTGGCCTCTGTCACTCCTTGGAGGAAAAGGTAGAATCTTGTTGCAGCTCAGAGCTAATCTGACTCTGATTTCAAGAGCCCTGTCTCTCTGGACACTACTTTTTTTGCAAGTTCTCTTTTAAAAACCTATCAAGGGAAAACACTAGTTCAAAGGCACATAGGCACCCCTATTTTTATTGCAGCGTTCCTTATCATAGCCGAATTACGGAAGCAGCTCAAATGTCCATCTATAGATGAACGGATCAAGAAGATGTGGTATATATATGCAAAGGAACATTATTCAGCCATAAAAAGGAATGAGCTATTTGTAACAACATGGATGGAACTAGAGAGTATAAGACAAATACCATATGATTTCTCTCATATGCGGAGAGAAAGAAACGAAACAAATGAACAGAGAGACAGACCAAAAACAGACTCTTTAAATGTGGAGCACAGATGGTTACCAGTGGGGAGGTGGATGGGGGATGGGGGAAATAGGTGAAGGGGATTAAGAGTGCATTTGTTGTGATGAGTACTGAGTAATGTAGAGAATTGCTTAATCACTACATTGTACACTTGAAACTAATATAATGCTCTATGTTAACTATACTGGAATTAAAACAAAAACTTCATTAAAAAAACCACTCTTCTCCCAAAAAACTCCCCCAAATGAGTCAATGGAATGAGAAAGAATGATCTAATGATGGGGAATATCACCAACACTCCTTCCTACTGACCTACATGAAATTACCATATCATTAATAGAGACATGTCCAGAG
This sequence comes from Neogale vison, assembly GCF_020171115.1. Taxonomy (NCBI): domain Eukaryota; kingdom Metazoa; phylum Chordata; class Mammalia; order Carnivora; family Mustelidae; genus Neogale; species Neogale vison. The sequence goes on along the minus strand of NC_058095.1, from coordinate 153,345,972 downwards.
CAAAGAACGTTGGGTGGCATCGAATGAGTGTGGGATATTTCGCATTCTCAGTTCAAAATCTCTTTTTCTACCTCAACTCCTAGATGAGACTAAAGGGTTTACCTAATTTTTTTTATTGTTTGTAAATAGTCCATTTGATTGTTTTCAATATATAAATAGCATAAAATTAAAAGAACAAAATGTGTAGAGTAATAAATGCTTCTCTTCCCTATGTGTCCCCCAGAAATCCACTTCCCCTCCACAGAGAATCCTCTGTCCTCATTCACTAGTGTATGCTTCTAGAAGTATGCTGTGCCCATATAAGGATTTAATAACACTTTCAATAAATATTTATTTAGCACTCAATATGTGTCGAGCATTGAAAATGGTGTATATACATTAGTGAGTAAAAAAGTCAATATTCCTTTCCTTCAAGTAGTCTATATTTAGGGTGGGGAGACAGGCAATAGATAAGATAAATATGCTAATTTTATAGTCTAGTAGAAGATAATAATTATGGAGAAAATTCAAGACAAGGAATGGTGGTAGGGAATCTTTGGAAGGTGTAGAACTAGGTGGCAAAATTTAAGGGTGGTCAGAAAAAACTTCATAGACAAAGTGACATCTGAGCAGACTTGGAGGAGGAGAGGTAGTAAGTTTGGTGGGTAATTGTGAGGAGTATCCATAAAAAGTGAGTCTGGGAGCAAATAATGGGAAATGAAGTCCAGGTCCATAGCAGACCAAATCAGCCTGCAATTTATCACTATAATAAACATGGCTTTTGTTTTGAAGGGAATAGAGAGAATCGGAGGCTTCTGAGCAAGAAATGGCACTGTCCGAATTCCACTAGGGCAGGATGTCTAGATGGTTTGCAGAGAGCAGCCCGAAGAGAAGCAAGACCTGGGAGAACACTGAGAATGACAGTGCCGTAATACACGCACAAGACCGAGCGGTGACTTGGACCAAGATGGCAGCAATGGAAAGGACGAGAAATGGCCAGACTCTGGATATACTTTGAAGGCAGCAGCAACAAGAATGGACTAAGGCTTGGACTGCAAGAGACCTAAGGATTTTAGCCAGAACAACTGAAAGATCGGAACTGTCACGCCCTGAGATAGGAAGACCCTAGAAGAAGCAGTTTGGCGGGGGAAAGCTGGGAGGTTCAGTCTTAGATATCCTAAGCTTGAGGTGCCCATTAGATGTCAAAATTGGATATGCTAAGCAGACAGTTGGATACATGGGTATGAAGTCAAGGAATAGTTGCGAGCGGGACATAAAAATTTAAGAGTCAGGGGCACCTGGGTGGTTCAGTGTATTAAGCTACTGCCTTCGGCTCGGATCATGATCTCAGGGTCCTGGGATCGAGTCCCACATCAGGCTCTCTGCTCAGCAGGAAGCCTGCTTCCCCCTCTCTCTCTGCCTGCCTCTCTGCCTATTTGTGATCTCTCTCTGTCAAATAAATAAATAAAATCTTTTTAAAAAAATTTAAGAGTCAGAGGCAAAGACATGCTATTTGAAGCTCTGAGTTTGGAGGAGCCCCCACAAGAGTGAACACAGATGGAGAAGGGAAAGGGAACAAGCACGGAGCCCTGGGGAGCCCTGGGGTCCTGGCACAGGTGAAAACCATGAGGAAAAGGCAGAAAGACCTAGAAGGGACCGCAGTGGGAATGAGGAATACCAGTGTGAGGTGTCCTGGAATCCAAAGGAAGAAAAATACCTCAAGGAAGAGGCATGACAATTTGTGTCTCACGCTGCTGAACGATTTATCAAGATCAAGGTCAATGGTAATACTGACGAGAGGAGTTTTAGTGGGACAAAAATGAATTAGAATGGATTTAAGGAGGGGAAGCCAAAGAGAAACTGGAGAAAATGAGTATAGATTAAATCTCTTGAGGAGTTTTGCTGTGAAAGAAAGCCAAGAAAAGAGGTATTAACTAGACAGAGAAAATGTGATCAAAAGGAGATTTGTTGTTGTTGTTGTTGTTTTTAACAGGAGAAATAAAAAGCTTTTTTGAATACTGACAGTAATGATCTAATAAAGAGGGAAACTGTGTGTGTGTTTCACATAATTATTTTGTTGCACACAGAATAGTTACATGTTAATTTGAACTTTTGTTTTTTACAGTATCCCATCATATTTAAGTTCTCACTGACCAGAAAACACATCATTCTTTTCACTGCTATCACAGGGAAAAAAAATTCTACCACTTAAAAATGACAGGTCATTATTTGAAAGACACATCCTGATTTTAAAATGTAAAACAAACAAACAAACAAAAAAGACAAGAACCCGAACAAAACAAACAAACAAAACAAAACCCAACAACAACAAAAAAACACAAACCTATAAACAATGGGCCTCTCATGAACAATGACAGATGATCAGCCTCTTGGCAATTTTCCCCCATTTCAATAGAGAGGGAAAAGAATTTTCATGAAAGGCTGCAGTATATTCAATTCTTTCAGTGTCCCATATTCAACCAGTCCTTTTTGGGTGATGATTTATTTTCAATTCTTTAATGTTATGAAAATGCTGCAGTGAGTATCCTTGGATATATAATCATCTTTACCCTCTCTAGAGGATTCTGAAAGAGAAATTGCTAGATGTGCAATTATAATCTTATGAATATTCCAAATAGCTGTGCCTAAAGGTTTTACCAACCTCCAGCAATGTCTGAGCATGCCTGCTGACCACCTTCATCCTATACATGATGTTATCCAATACACTAACCTTTGCCAATGTGGTGTGGGAGGCAGAATAGTGTCCTTCCCTTAGATGCCCATATCCTACTCTGCAGAAAGTGTAACTATACTACCTTACATGGCAAGGAACACTGGGTGATTAGCTTAAGGATCTTAAAATTGGGAGGGTATGCAGGATTATGCAACGGACCCCATGAAATGACAGGAGTCCTGTAACTGAAGGAGGGAGGCAGGAGATCAGAGAAGGAAATATGAAGAGATGTCCAAAAAACAGGTGGCAGAGGGATATAGTTGCCGGTTTTGAAGACAGAGGGGGGTCCCCAGGCAAAAATGGAGGCCTGGAGAAACTGGAGAGGCAAAGAAACAGATTCTCCCCCAGAGATGACAGCTTTACTAAAATAACACAGAATGTGGCTTCCTTTCTCCTATACTCTGAAGCAGTCTGAACAGCATTGGACTTCTCTCTTATCTAAGCTATCAGTAGAATTGTGGTTTGAAATGATCTCTTTTATAGAAACGATGGTCTGTATAGATTTTCTATAGATTTTATAATTCCCTATGAATACATAATCTTTATTGTGTTTATATAGAGCTAAGCAAAACAGTGTCATGATTTTTTAAATTTCTACTGCTCTAGCGCTCCCTGTCAATTTTTTTTTTTAGTATTTTGCTTTATCTTCTTTTCTATGATTAAGTCAGCTAACAATTTCTTTTTTTTCTGTTAGCCAGCTTTTAGATTTATTAGTTCTATACCTTTTCAATTTTCCCATTCATTAAAAATCTGCCTCTATTGTTTTTAATTTCTTTGCCCCCCCCCCACCATTTTTTTTGAGAAAAGGAGAGAGCACTGGATTGGGGAGGTACAGAGGGAGAGAGACAAGCAGACTCCCCACTGAACAGGGCATCCAACACCAAGCCAATCCCAGGACCCTGAGATTGTGACCTGAACTAAAATCAGACTCTAACAGACTGAGCCACCCAGGTGCCCCTCTTTGCTCTTCTCAGAGGTTTAATCTTTCCCCTTGTTTACTAGTGAATTATTTAGTGCTGTGACTTTCTTTAAGCATGACTAGATGCATGCTAGACATTCTGGCATATCACGCTTTCATCAAGCTCTCCTAGACATTCACAGTTTGCATTTTGATTTTCTTCTGGTCTCAGAAACAGTTTAGGAGAAAAATTTTTGAAAATCTCCATGTAGCTGTGTTTTTTGTTGTTTTTAAAATAGTGATATTTTGAAATTTCTCATTTAATTACATTTGATCAGAGAACGTTTTTGGTCCTATTTCAGCTTTGGTGAATTTGCTGAAGTTTTATTGATGGCCAGTGTGTTATTTTTTGCAAACATTTCTTGAATACCTGAAAGAAAACTAGTTCTGTCTTCAGGATTGTGGGTCTGGTATATAGTTATAGAAATGAAATCCATCTTATTCTTACTTAGGTTTTCTATACTCTTAACTTTTTTTCCCCCCATTTGGTCTATTGGTAACTATAATAAATAACTTAAAGTGTCCAATTTTGCCTTATATTTCTTTTATATAGTGATGGTTTTTATAAGGTTTTTTTGTGATGGTTTCCATAATGATCTCAATAGAGCATTATGCGGTGACTAGGTCTTCGCAGTGGCAGAGCTCCATTGTGAGAGATACTCTGTATCTTTACAATACCATTCTTTGCCTAGATTTACTCTGGATTCAAATTCATCTGGTCAGCATTTTGGTCAGTGCTTTATTTTTGTCTGCATCTGCCTGGGACATCTGGTCTCCTATAACTTCTTCCCTTTGTTCATCACTTGGTTTTTGGAGTCTTCCTCTCACACAGAAAGTAGGTTTTGTGTTGTGTGTTGAAACGGAGACTTCCTCTTAGAGGAGTTTAACCAGTTTATACTTAACTATATGATACCATATTTCATCCTACCTCATATCTTTTACTGCTTTTACTTATTTTTTAATCACTCGGCATATGGGAGGAGAGAGCACAGGTTCCGTTTATTGAGCACAGAGATCTTGGGGAATCCAGAGAGAGGCCAACTGCACAGCTCTTAAATGCTGCCAGGGATGGAGCTCTTGGCTCTTTTTACAATTTTTTTTTTTTTTCTTTTCAGAATTTCAAACCCTGGGTTTTAACCCAATATCCTTTCTATGCTTTGGGTAAGTTTTCACATTTTGTGTTTAATATTCTCCTCATATATGATTTTTCTTGTTCTTAAGTGGGCTCTATACCTCGCATGGAGCCCAATGTGGGGCTTGAACTCACAACCCAGAGATCAAGGACTGAGCTGAGATCGAGTCAGATGCTCAACCAACTGAGCCACCCAGGCTCCCCCTTCTTCGTATATGTCAATGCCTGTTTCATAGTGAGTGCTTTTCATGAAAAAGTGCTTTTCATAAAAAATTATTTAACTGATAATAGGTAGAGTTCACTCCTGTGATGAGCGTGGTCGACATATTGCTTATCTGATAACTTTAGTAGGAGTCTTGGCATTTTTGAACTTGCTCCTTCCCTTCCCATGTACCCATTCCATCCCCAACACACAGAACACATCAGTCCTTCTCCGGTTTTTTAAATAAAAATAATTTTGCCTTTAGAGATCATGTGTGTTCCTTTGTTTTTTGCTCTTGGTGATTTTCATTAGACATCATCCTAGGCTCTTCAAAAAAACAGGGCAGTTGAAGTCACACAAGAGAACTTTTGGCTAATGTACTTGGCCCAGCAGTCTACTCCATCGTGCAGTGGAAAGCCTGAAGACTTTACTTCCTTTGTCAACTTAATATATTACGTTCTTGGTTTGAAAGAGTATAAATGTCAAAATCCAGCATCCAAAATAGCCCTGAAGCATCTCAACCTTCAGCTTTTGGGGAGAATGCCAGAGTCTGTTCTCTGAGATGCTTCTTAAATGCTAATGATTAGCACCTCAAAGCTTAGAGGCACTCATGACTCCTCACCTGAAAAAAATACCCATTAGCAGAAGCTCCACTGGGGTGTGTGAATGAAGGAAAACAAATTTCTCCAGACACCATGTCCTGGCGAGAAAATCAAATGTGGGGGTGGGTGCTGTCACTTGATCATTCTCTGCCTTAATGCTGCTTTGGGCACTGCTCATTTTAGTTTTGCATTAGCAAATAATCTTATTAAAAAGATGGCCGTGATAACACCGATTGATGGAGAGGAAACACGCCTGGTTTAAAATACTCGTAATTTATAATCAACTGTGCTTTAACAATGTAAAAATGTCATTTAAAATGCTGTGTATATTTAATCTATTTCTGAGGAAGCAATTACATCTATATGAAATTCTAATGATTGGAATATAATGTTCATCAAAGGGTTCTCCGTTTTCATTCCAGTCCCCTCCTCTTGAACAGATAGTTGCTTTAATCTGTAAGAACTGCATTCCTGAATACTCAATGATTATTAAATGTCTGTGTCTGGGTAACAAAGGTGGGGCCAATCACTATAGGACTAATCACAGTTTTACCATTTGTCACCGCTAAACGTCTTTGAGCGATCTATTTTGGAACACCGACCTAGGCAGAGTCTATAACAAACTAGGAGAAAAGTCTTTCTTTTCCCTTGTAGCAATATTGCAGAGTAGTCCCTTTACCCGGCAACTATTTGTGAGCGCCTCCTGTGTGTTCAAGACTGCCTGTTACGAGTTCCAGTGACAAACTCGTCCCTTCCACGTGAAGCGCGTGGTCGGAGGGCAGGGGCCAGACCTTAAGTAAACAAAGGGGCTGGATTTTAGTTCCAATTAGAGAGACATCCCTGCAAGTGTCGGCAACGGAGTGGCAAGATGAGATTTGCACGTGGAGAGGTTTGAATCTGAGTGTTTAGTAGGCAATGAACTGGGAGAAAGTGCAGCTGAAACAGGGAGGGAGTCGTGGCAGGGACCCTGGGACAAGGTACAGAGGTGGCAGCGGGTGAATCGGCGGTATTCTTGAGAATGTGGCTATAAGAATAGGGGTTGCTATTTGGGGATATGGAGATGAAAGAGGAAGCCAGTCACAAGTGTCCTCTGAACTTCTGGCCTGAGCAGTGGGGCAGAAGGAGCAATTTCCTGAAATGAGAGAAAAGTGGCAGAAGTATGCCTAGAGCCCATCACTGGCGAGGGGTTTTCCTAGGGCCTGACTTACATCATCTATGACATTCACAAAACCTCATGTGGTTAAATATTTTCATCCCCCTGTCACTGAGGATAAGACTGAGGGCTGAAAGGGGTTAGGCAGCTTGCTGAAGCCGTTTATTTCATTAATAACAGTGTCAGAATTCATCCCTATTCTGACTTCTAAACTCACACCCTCCTCTCTTCTGTCACTCTTGGCATAGTTTAGAAGGACTTTTAAAATAGGCTTTCTTCCTTTCCATCTCTTTTAGTGGTGTTCTTTCCTATAACCTTGTCAATAGGTACTGTCTCAGGGAAATACCAATTTATTATAAGATCTCTCAAATCCTCCTAGGACTTTGGTAGGGTTATAAAGGACCTGATTAATATTAAAGTTGCTATAGAATACATATAGTATTTGGATGTCTTCCTTGCTTATTATTTACATCAGCATCTGGATTAACAATCTGAGGGTTTTGAAGGGGCAGGGGGGTGGGAAGTTGGGCCAGCCTGGTGGTGGATATTGTGGAGGGCACATATTGCACGGAGCACTGGGTGTGGGGCATAAACAATGAATTCTAGTACACTGAAAAGTAATAAAAAATTTTTTTTAAAAATTTAAAAAAGATTGTTTCTAAACTATCAGAAGAAAAGTAGCATCCTTAATATTTAAAAGTAGAGAAAATAGCTAACAGCTGTTTTAAGAAGTCTGTCACAAAAAAGACTTATGATTTTGTTTGACTTGTTTGTTTCAGTCTATTTCGGTTTTGGTAGTGCTGGGGTTGCTGAACACACAAAAGCAAATGGCTGATCTGCTGACCCAATTTTGTTCTATAGCGTTTATCTAGTTCTTATTATATGCAAGGCACTTTGCTAGATTCTGAAACACCAGTCACAAAATTAATTGTAAATGACTGGATATAAGCAATTTCTGGAGGATTGGAAAGTCGCTGGCAAATCCTCAAGAAAAAAAAAAAATCCTATGATGAAGGGCAACGTGCTGAGCGGCAAGAAGATGACCAAAAGGGAACCATGGGAATAAATGTCAGATCCAGTTTGAGGTACAACTCTATTAATGATCTGGAAGAAGATGTACATTAAGGAAATTACCAGATGATACTTAATAGGGAATTGTCAGCACACCAGTGAAAACAGAGAGATAATATTATGTACAAAATGTACAAAGGCTAATAACAGCAAGAAATAAAGGTTAAGCCTACAGAAAAGATCTTACTGCATGTAGTGCTACATTAAAAACCTCCATATTTGGGGCACTTGGGTGGCTCAGTGGGTTAGGCCGCTGCCTTTGGCTCGGGTCATGATCTCAGAGTCCTGGGATCGAGCCTCACATCAGGCTCTCTGCTCAGCAGGAAGCCTGATTCCCTCTCTCTCTGCCTGCCTCTCTGTCTACTTGTGATCTCTCTCTCTCTGTCAAATAAATAAATAAAATCTAAAAAAAAAAAAAAAAAAACCCCAAACCTCCATATTCTATGTAAAGAATAAAGATTCAAAAAACAAACACATGGCTGGGAAAACTGGACAGCTATATGTAGAAGAATGAAACTCGACCATTCTCTTACACCGTACACAAAGATCAACTCAAAATGGATAAAAGACCTCAACGTGAGACAGGAATCTATCAGAATCTTAGAGGAGAACATAGGCAGTAATCTCTTCGATATCAGCCACAGCAACTTCTTTCAAGATACGTCTCCAAAGGCAAAGGAAACAAAAGCGAAAATAAACTTCTGGGACTTCATCAAAATCAAAAGCTTCTGCACAGCAAAGGAAACAGTCAAAAAAACAAAGAGGCAACCCACGGAATGGGAGAAGATATTTGCAAATGACAGTACAGACAAAAGGTTGATATCCAGGATCTATAATGAACTCCTCAAACTCAACCCACACGAAACAGACAAACACATCAAAAAATGGGCAGAAGATATGAACAGACACTTCTCCAATCAAGAAATACAAATGGCTATCAGACACATGAAAAAATGCTCATCATCATTAGCCCTCAGGGAGATTCAAATTAAAACCACATTGAGATATCACCTTACACCAGTTAGAATGGCCAACATTAACAAAACAGGAAACAACATGTGTTGGAGAGGATGTGGAGAAAGGGGAACCCTCTTACACTGTTGGTGGGAATGCAAGTTGGTGCAGCCTCTTTGGAGAACAGTGTGGAGATTCCTCAAGAAATTAAAAATAGAGCTTCCCTACGACCCTGCAATTGCACTCCTGGGTATTTACCCCAAAGATACAGATGTCGTGAAAAGAAGGGCCCTCTGTACCCCAATGTTTATAGCAGCAATGGCCACAGTCGCCAAACTATGGAAAGAACCAAGATGCCCTTCAACGGATGAATGGATAAGGAAGATGTGGTCCATATACACTATGGAGTATTATGCCTCCATCAGAAAGGACGAATATCCAACTTTTGTAGCAACATGGACGGGACTGGAGGAGATTATGCTGAGTGAAATCAGTCAAGCAGAGAGAGTCAATTATCATATGGTTTCACTCATTTGTGGAGCATAACCAATAGCATGGAGGACAAGGGGCGTTAGAGAGTAGTAGGGAATTTGGGTAAATTGGAAGGGGAGGTGAACCATGAGAGACTATGGACTCTGAAAAACAGTCTGAGGGGTTTGAAGTGGTGGGGGGGTGGGAGGTTGGGGTACCAGGTGGTGGGTATTATAGAGGGCACAGCTTGCATGGAGCACTGGGTGTGGTGAAAAAATAATGAATACTGTTTTTCTGAAAATAAATAAATTGGGAGAAGAGAAAAAAAAAAACTACTAACAATTTTTCATAGAAAAAAAAAACAAACACATGCTAATTGGATTGAACATATACTAGAGATGCAAGAAAGCAGTAAAACAATAAAATCTGAAGATACCAAAGTGTTATATATACAGAAAATGAAGAGGAATCCGGAAAACCAATTGCAAACCAAATGCACTAAAAATATTTTGTGGTCTTGTGAGGATAGTAAGTATAAACCATTTTTAAAACCCCTCAAAACAGGTAGTGAAACTGAAGTCAAGAGCAAAAGACTTTACTGAATCAAGTATCTTATGTCATCCAGCTTCTCTTCCATCTTTTTTTTGGTTTTTCAGAGTGTAGGATGGTCCATGCCTTCTCTCTACTCCTTTGAAGGCAGAGCTTCTTTTGGGATCTCTAGCAGCTGAGATAATGCAAGAATAGAACAACTTTTCTAAGTCAGTGATGGTTCTTTGTTTCAAAGCATCTCTGGAGGTTGGAATTCCAACTTGAGTGGGCATTCTACTTAGTATTCTAGAGGACAGATCTCCTCCCCACAACCTACCCTCAGCATGAGTGCTGTCATTAACCACCCAAACTAGCAACCTCTTCCCCCCATTCTCTGATATACTAATTTTATTATTTAAGCTTTTCCCTGGATTAGACAATGAAAGACTTCAAGTATTGCTCCTCTGGCACCGTGTATGCGTTCTCACAAATGATTCACAGTGCTAGGTAAGTCATGTATTACTCACCGAAGGATGAAAACTTATAATTTGATATTAAGCAACCATCTGGCTCTTTTGCTCTCTCTCTCTCTCTCTTTCCCACCTCCACCAAATAAAGGAAGTAATTTCCATTACCACTACCACTCTGATTCATAGTTTGGTTGTAAGATGAATGGTAAAAACAGTTTTTTTTTGTTTTGTTTTTGTTTTTTAAAGCAGAACTAACTTTTACTTAGCAACTACAATATGCCAAGCCCTTTGCACATATTAGCTCTTTTATGCTCCATAACAATATTATGACATAAAAATAACTGACTCCATTTTTAGAGAGCACTTCTTTTAACAAGACCCAGAAAAAAATTGTGGTTTTCCTTTGAATGTGATAATTTTTTATGTATTGGAGTGATCAATTAAATTAAAATCTTAATTGTGGGAAGGTGCCACATTCACTGGGTTCCCAGATAAAGCCTTTCAACATTTGAGCTTGTCAGACTATGAGAATGGTAACAAAAAAAGAAGCTGAGAATACTGACCTTATAAAATGTTCTGAAAATGACTCACTATTATATTTATACTTTGGAGAGTGTAACATTTAGAAAAATAGTCAAACAGTAGGTAGGTGGCCTGTCCTTTCAGGAAGAGGTAATTTTAAACATTAGGAAAAAAATAGAACATTTTCTTTGTTAATATTTTTAAGGCACTTCTGAGTTACATTTAATCTTACTGCTAGGGTATCTCTTATCTATATTTTTGAAAGAATGAATGATGCCATGAATAGTACCTCCCTAACTTAGATGACTTGCAACCTGAATTGTAGACATGGTCTGACACAAATTAGATAAATGAATATAATACTGAGATTCTTTTTTCATTCAGCAAATATTTATTGAGCACCAGCTGAAAGTAATCTCTCTCACCTTTGATATTAAAATGTACTTTGATTATCTATCTTATATTTATATCTGTCTTTCTTATTTCATTCATTTATTGAACAAGTATTTATTGAGTGACTACATTTTTCCAGGGTGTGTCTTAGATAGGTGCTCTCCTTGCCTTCAAGAATTTGGAGACAGACAAAAAAATGGACAATTGCAATCAGTATAGCTGAACAATATATGTAAGGAAACTATCCAAAAGCACATACATGTGAGGAAATTGCCCAAGACCAGGAAAGAACTACTCAAAATATTAGAGGGACTAGGACTTGACTTCTTACACAGGGCTGGGAATTGTGACTGTTGTCAAACACAAGATAATCTCAACATTCCCAGATTATTGAGTAAAGCACTATTTTCTGTTCCCCCCTCCAATTTATATGCAAGACTTAAAAGAATTTATTTCCAAGTAACTTAATGGCAACCACATAAAAAGTTTAAGACTATTTATAAGAATATAAAATATCCAAGGCATCTGGGTAGCTTAATTCATTGAGTGGCTGCCTTTAAGCTCAGGTCAAGATCTCAGGGTCCTGTGATTGAACTTCACATTGGCGGTCCCTGCTCAGTGGGGAGTATGCTTCTTTCTCTCTCTCTGCCCCTCTCCCCACTCATGCTCATGCACTCTCTCTCAAATAAACAAAATATTTTTTTAAAGGATAAAAAATATCTAGCACCCTTTAAGTAAAATGATAATGCCTAGAAACCACTGAAAAATAATCAGACATACAAAGAAGTGAGAAAATACTAGGTGCCTGGGTGGCTCAGTCAGTTAAGCGTCAGTCAGGCTTTGACTCAGGTCCTGGGTCCTGGGATCAAGCACTGCATTGGGATCCCTGCTCAGGGGGGAGCCTACTTTTCCCTCTCCCTCTGCCCCTTTGCTTTGTTCCTGCTCTCTCTCTCTCTCAAATAAATAAATAAAATCTCAGGGGAAAAAAAGATGTAAGAAATACCACCCATAATGAGAAGAAAAGTGAATCAAAACAGATCCAATACTGATCCAAATATTAGAATTAGCAGGTCAGGATACTAAAATAGTTATTATAACTGCATTTAACATGTTCAAGATTTTAATGGAGACATTGAAAATATGTAAGTGATTCAAAATCAGCTTCTAGATATGAAAGCAATTTATGAGATAGAAGTATGTACTGGATAGAATTAATCACAGATTAGAGATTGCAGAAGAAAGGATTAGTGAATTGGAAGGTACAGCAATAGAAATTATCCAAATGAAACAAAAAGAGAAGGCATTTTATTTTTTTAAGAAGAAGAAAAATATCCATGAAATATAAGACAACTTCAAGAGGCCTAACATATATGTAATTGTAGAAGGGAAAACTCAAAATATATTTGAAGAAATATTAGTTGAAACTTTAAACACACTGATCCAAGAAGCTCAAGCAATACCAACCAAAACCTGCCAGGAAAACACACACATAAACACACACACACACACACACACACACACACACACGAAGAAAAATACACCAAAGCACATCATAATCCAGGTGCTCAAAAAAAGTGCTAAAGAAGAAATCTTAAAAGCAGTCAGAGGAAAAGTTACATACAATAGAGAGTGAAAAGAAAACAATGTCTGTAGATTTTTCTTTGCAAGCAACACAAATGAGAATAAAATAGAACATCCCTAAAGTACTAAAAGGGTATCTTCCAAAAATAAAGGTAAAGCATTCTTTCAGTCATACTAAAGATGAAATAATTCATCATTAGAAAACTCTCACTCAAAGAATGTTAAAGGAAGTCTTTCAGGCATAAGGAAAATGATACTAGAAGGCAATATGGATCGACACACAGGAATTAAGAAGTAAATTTTTCTTTAACCCAGATAGCATTGCCTATGAAGAAAATCAATGGGTTTTCCAATAGATCCAATGGAATCTAGAAGGAAAGCTACAGAAAAAAAAATTAAATTCAGCAACGTCACATGATAAAAGATCAATATTTATAAATTCATTACTATTTATATATTAGCAACACTGATGATTTTAAATTTAAAGACAATATTATTTACAATATCAAAATATGAAATACTTGGCCATAAATCTAACCAAAGATATGCAATACCAGAACACTGAAAACTATGAAACATTTATGAAAGAAAATTTAATGGAAAGTTATACCATATTCATGGACAAGAAGAATCAAATTTTTAAGATTTCAGTTCTCCCCTGTCTGATCTATAGATTTAAAATAATTCCAAAAATAATCCGAGAAGACTACTGTAGATAATACTGCTAGAAACATCAAAGTGCATGTATTCCTTTCATTAAGTATTTTTTATTCTTTGGGTAAATACTTAATAGTGCAATTGATGCAACATATGGTAGTTCTAAACAGCCCAAGTGTCCATTGACTGATGAATGGATAAAGATGTGGTATGTAAATATGTATTCCAAATTTAAATGGAATATTAAAAGCTATAAAAAAGAGTGAAATCTTGCCATCTGCAATGACATAAATGGAGATAGACAGTATTATGCTAAGTGAAAGAAATAAAACAGAGGAAGACAAATATCATATGATTTCACTTATTCTGTAATTAAAAAACAAAATAAATGAGCAAAGGGAAAAAAAGGAGAGAGAGGCAAACCAAGAAACAGACTTTTAACTATAGAAAACAAACTAAAATGTTTACCAGATGGGAGATGGGTGGGGTATAGGTGAAATAGGTACTGGGGAGTAAAGAGGGCACTTGCTGTGAAGAGCACCAGATATTGTATGAAAGTGTTGAATCACTATATTGTACACCCAAAACTAATATTACACTGTATGTTAACAAGTGAAATTTAAATAAAAACTTAAAAAAAAAATCCCAGGGGCACCTGGGTGGCCTGTCCCTTGGCTCAGATAGTGATCCCAGGGTCCTGGAATTCAGTCCTGCATCAGGCTCCCTGCTTAGTGGGGAGCCTGTTTTTCCCTCCCCAACCCCCAACCCTGCATGTCCCCACTCATGCTATCTCTCTTTCTCTCTCCTTATCTCTTTCTCTCTCAAATAAATATATAAAATCTTTAAAAAAGCTTTAAAAAAGTCCAAGCAGGCATGTTTGCAGAAATATTAAAGCTGTTCTAAACTATATATGGAGTGGTGCCTGGGTGGCTCAGTGGGTTAAAGCCTCTGCCTTTGGCTCAGGTCATGATCCCAGGGTCCTGGGATCGAGCCCCGCGTCAGGCTCTCTGTTCCGCAGGGAGCCTGCTTCCTCCCCTCTCTCTCTCTGCCTGCCTCTCTGCCTACTTGTGATTTCTCTCTCTCTGTCAAATAAATAAAATCTTAAAAAAAAAATAAACTATATATGGAAATGCAACTGACCTAGAAAAACAAAAAAAAACTTTGGGTAAAAAGAAAAAATTTGAAAGGTTAACATTTCCTGAACTAAGACTTATTATAAAGCTACAATAATCAAGAGAGTGAAGTACTGGCATTAAGATAGAAAAATAAGTCAACAGAACAAAATAGAGTCCAGAAATCTCTTTCTCTTATTATACACACACTCACACACACACGTGTACATACACATAATCTAATGAAAAAGCAGCTTTCAACAAATGGTTCTAGAATACACTGGATATCCCTCTACAAAGAATTTTTAACTTTTATCCATATCTTGTACCTATATAAAAATTAACTTCAAATGGATAATTCTAAATGTAAAACCCCAAATTTAAAAACTAATAGAAAAAGCATACGAGAAAATCTTTGTGGCATACATTAGGTGATAATTTCACATTTAATACACCAAAAGCATAATTCATAAATGAATATAATGGTACATTTTACTTATTCAAAATTAAAGGATTCTGCTCTTCCAGATACTGCTAAGATAGTTAAAACACAAGCCAAATACTGGGGGAAAAGCTTAGCAAATCACGCACCTAAGGGTTTATACACAGAATATATAAAGAACTCACAAGAGTAAATAATAAAAAGTCAAGTAACTCAGTAAAAGATAAGCAAAAGATTTGAAGACTGTACTAAAGGTTATATGTAAATAGCAAATAAGCATATAAGAATATATTCATCATCATTAGTTGTTAGGGAAATGCAAATCAAACCTGCAATGAGATAGCACTGCACACCTTTCAGAGTCTACGGCTCCCCAGTACTGAGAACATACATGGTACAGCTAGTTTGGAAGACAGTTCAGTAGTTTCTGAAAAAGTGTAACCTGTGCCTACTGTATGACCCAGGCATGCCTCTCTTAGGTGTTTATTCAAGAGAAATAAAAACAAATGTTCATTCAGGGCTCACATAAAATATTCCCAGCAGTTTCATTTATAATATCCCCAAACTGGAAAAATCCAAATTGTTCACCAATAGCTGAATGGATAAACAAATTACGGTAATCTATAAACTACTACTCAGCACTAAATGAATAGGCTATTGATGCACACAAAATTATGAGTGAAACTCAAAACAATTATGCTCAGTGAAAGAAGCTAGACCCTCCCAAAAGAGAAAGAGAATGTATTTTATGAATTCATTTGCATAACATTCTCAAAAATGAAAACTAATCTCTAGGCACAGGGTAGGTCAGTGTTTGCCTGGATGAGGGTGAGAAGGAGAGTCGATGGAAGGAATTACAAAAGGGAACGAAAGGAATTTGAGGGGTGATGGATCTGTTCATGATCTTGATTGTGGTTTCATGGCACATCCATATGTCAAAATCGATCATGTTATATATTTGATATGTGTATAGTTTATTATATGTGAATTATACATCAACAGAGCTGCCTAAAAAGTTACAGATGTAACCAAAGACCTCATTTCCCTCCCTGCCTCCACATAAGTAATTACTACCAAAGTTGATATGTATTTACTCCGTGGCATTTTTCTCACTTTGTCTACATTTTTGTGTACACATTCAATATAGACTTCTATTTTGTGCATTTTAAGTGTACATAATGGTTAATATAACATGCACATTACATTTTATTGCTTTAATCTCTCAAGAGTGTTGTGAAGGATATATGAGCTTTGCTTCTGAAGCTGTATGCCTTCTGGGAAGAAGCCAGTCTAATCCCAAGAGGAGAATAAAGCAATGGAGAGACAACTTTTTCTAAAAGGGAGAAGTAACACTACAAAAGCAAGCAAGCAAGGATGTGATGAAGAATTTGGAGGAGGTGAGGCAAAATGAGGAGGCCTAATAAAGTACTTCACAATGTAACATCAAAAAAATTCTAGAACTATAAAATAGGAATTAAAGGGATTTAAGGTAAGACCATTAAAAAGCTCTTTAAGAAGCTGGAGGAAATGAAAGTAGGATAAAACAGAAATGTCATGAAAAATGCCTTACAAACAGACTGCCGGTTAAGCCAAGATCATGTTGAAGCATGGAGAGGAAGAAGTCACTGCTAGGAGATGGGATGCGGACAAGATGCCCACAGCTGGGCTGGGAACGCACCAGAGGAATGAACCAGCAAG
Source organism: Neogale vison (assembly GCF_020171115.1). Lineage (NCBI taxonomy): Eukaryota > Metazoa > Chordata > Mammalia > Carnivora > Mustelidae > Neogale > Neogale vison. The sequence continues at coordinate 153,329,313 of NC_058095.1, read as the reverse complement.
CCCCAACTGGAAGGTTCAGAAGACGTGCAGAGTCTTCTGGTTACCCATGAAGGACAGATTGTTAGGACAGCTCGGGAAAACAAACAGTTACTGAAAGATTTGTCTGTTAGAATCAGGTTCTTCTGTAAGTATCAGAATATCCAAAATAGCAGTGGCCAAACAAGAGGGATGTGAGCTTCTCTGTCTCCTACAAGAAGTAGGAAGGTGCAGGGTCGGAAGGCCAGTTCCACACAGCTGCTCCTGGTGCCAGGGTGTCCTCTGCTCATTATGCCACCATCCCCAGGGGGAGCCCTGCCTCAGGGTGCAGGGATGTCTGCTGGAGCACCTTGTGAGGTGTACAGAGTCGAAGAAGGGACAAAGCAGAAGGAACAAAGGGTGTACACCTGCTGTTTCCTCTGGTTTCCTGGCAGGTGCTGTCCAGAATTTCTTTCATTTCATTGACCGTGATTTTGTGTCACAGACATACCCAGCTTCAAGGAAGGCTGGTAGAGGCAGTCAGCCTTTATAGTGTCTACGAAGCAGCACAAAATTAAGGTTCTGCCAGTAAGCAAGATGAGAACAGGGACATTGGGTACACAATTAGCTGTCTTTGCCACAAACTCCTTTAGACTAAATATATATATATTTAGTCTATATATATTTACATACATAAATATATTTTATGTATAATTATGTTATATATGTATATATACATATTATGTATTATATATGTATTATATATACAATATAATGTATGTATATTGTATGTATATTATATGTATATACATGTTATGCATATATACAATATGTATATATTGTGTATGTGTACCTATAATAAATACATTATGCAGATATACTTAATCCTCACATAAACCCTTAAGAGAAATATTATTATTCCCACTTTAGAGGTGAATAAAATGAAGTATCAGGAGTCAGGTATATTACAGAAAGTCACCGTAGGATTAAAAATCTAGATCTGTCTGACTCCACAGTATATATTCCTTTCACTAGTAAAAAATGGGAAATTTTGAGAGTCATGATCCCAGGGTAAAGATTCTTGAAAACAATATAAATGTGACTGCAAAAAGAAGGCAAGTGACCCAAGCAAAATGATTTAAATTTTATGAAAAACAGGACAGAGTATTGATAATCTTGCTTTTTAAAATAATAAATTAATAAATGATGTCTATGGAACATTTTTTGGCTTTTGTTAGTGAAAACCTGGGTCTTTGACATATTTTTTGTACCGCTGCACAATCACCTTACTTCTATGCCAAATCCCTACTCTCTGAAAAAAACAATTTTTCCCCTTGATCATTTATTGGCAAAACCTGATCTAAACGGATAGGGGGTCTTTAAATTTATTATTTAGCTTCTTTGGTGTGACTCTTCATGAGCTTTGCTGGAACAATGTCAATGGGCTTGACCCCAGGGACTCCCATGCATCCCACAGATGCTACATCATGAGTGATACACATACAATATTAACTTTATTACGTTTACATATACAACATTACCTGAAACTTTGTTTTTAAGAAATAGATCTGGCTCCCAGGGTTCAGATAAGGTAATGGAGACTATGCAAAATTCCTCCTAATACTGAAAAAAGCCAACTAAGGTAATATCCATGGAAGTGCACAGTGGTGACGTAAGAAATCCCTATCGGTGTGTAATCCATCATCCTAGCTCAGGACCAGATCCCCTCCTTTGCCTTTAGCTCAGTAAGTCAATATCTGAAGTGTGTTTTCTTCCATAAAGAGAATGTGTCTGTAAATTTACCTTGAATATAAATTTCTTAGACATTATTATTATTAGACAAATATTGTGATTTATGCGAACATTCTAATTAGCTTGGCTTAATTTGGCTATAGAAAAATCTTCCTCAGAGACAACACTTCATGTGTGGTTAATCCCTGAAGATTCCTGACTGGAACACAAATCACCTGCAGAGGCAAATATGAGGTCATTAAGTAGATAAAGATATAAAAATGCTGTGTCTTGTTCTAAAATAATATGTCTAAGCACCTCGCTCTCAGGTGATATGCACCATAAAAACACATAAACACCTTGTTCTTGGAGAGGAATTATCATTAGCCTCAGTACAGAGGCAATCAGCGTGAGAGGGTTTTGAAGAATTTAAAACTTTGCTGCCGAGTCTGCTCCTTAATTCACAGTTTCTAGGTCTCTACTATCTGCTCACCATGTGTCTTTGTACAAATTGTATGATTTTTCTTCAGTCCCCGCAGTGGTTATCATTACACAGTCTTTCATTGAGCTCTCACAAAAGATACGCAATGAAGAGAGAACAGGAAGATGTACTAATGTGAATTGTTCTTCTAATGACACCCTTAAACGTGTGATATGAAGGATATAAAACACTATTTCCTAACTGAGCAGCAAACTTCAAAATACAACCAGGCACATCTATGTCATCATCTGAGGAGCCAGAGGCCTATGAAGACAGGAGGATTGTAAACAAAAGAAGAAAATCTTCATTTCCATAGTGCTTTTCATCCATAGAAGAGATTTCCATTCACAGTACGTGTTGCTGTTTTACCATTTTCGGGATGGGGAGGAGAGCAGAAAATGGTGAAACAGAAACCAAACAGGTCCTCGGGGGCTTCAACAGTGAGGCTAACCACCACTAAGGAGCTACCTTAGCTCACCTAAAAAGAAATTGGAGAGAACACAGAAGACCACTACTATGTCGCTAAGAAGCTCTCTATCCATTCATTTTTTTTTTCTGACCCCCATAAACTCCAAGAGAAAACAAGACAGCTAGAGCCAAACCCAGGGAAGGAAGGAGAGCCAACATATGCCCCTCTAGGCTTGATACCCGCCCCCAGCCCCGCAGACCCCCACCCCAGGTCCCTTCAGCAGCTGCTTGAGACCCAGCAGAAGCAAGCCCTAGGGTTCGAGTTTCCGTCTAGTTCATTACCACCAAGTAGCTATGAGTAATACAAAAAGGAAGAAGACAGCCATGCCTTCGTGAAGCTTGTAATCCATTTTTCGGAGAGAAAAGTACAAGAACAAACCAAATTCTACAGAAGCACACAGGAGTGAGGACAGGGTCTTAGAGCCCATACATGCTATAGGCGTTTAGAGAAAGAGAGTATTTGGGTCGCTTCCAGAAGCTGAGTGACTTCTTTTATCACTGCCTGCCGCGTTTGGGTGACCCTAAAGAGGAAAGTAGGAAGGAGCCGTGGGAAAGGACAGGTGAGCCAAACCAACGTTTTGGCATCTGGCGCGGAGAAGACATACACCTGTCAAGGTGCCAACACCTGGGGAGCGAGTGCGAGAGAGCGCCCCCTTGAGTCCAGAGAGAGAGAGACGTGGCGCCTGGGACCGCGGGAGTTCCCAACAGACAGAAGAAGACAGATGATGTTAGGAGACTGGGCTTTCAGGCAGCCAGGAGTGTGGGTTTTCTTGTCTGGGCTTGACTCAAAGAATCTCTAGGACAACTTTGTGGAAGGTAGATTCCCAGCTATAGGTAACGGCAGAGGTGCTAAATTATTTAACTACATTTTCTTTAGTCCTGCAAGCAAGAGGACCATAAACCTGTAGAAAGACGGATTCACTGAAACAGCTGCGTGCAGATCACGTAATGTAAAACAGTAATTATGTTGGCAATTACTCATTTTAAAGTCTAAGCAAGCTGGCTTTAATAAACCACAAACCACATATCACCAATACTCTCCTTTTTATTACAATAAAATAGCACTTTCAAGCTTGTAATTGCTTTATAGTCCTAGAAATAGAATGCTGATGAGATTATTTCCACAGGGTTCAAATATTTATGAAATCCTAATAATTTTAAAAGTCAAAACACAAACATTACCCAAAAAACCCTCAAAATAAAGGAGCCTCTGTTGCTTTTTCTGTTGTCTTTAAACCAAAAGGAAGCATTGGTCTCACATTTTCCAGCTTCTTGAGGTAGGAACTACTTCGCTGCCATTCTAAAGTAGATTTTGAAGAGAAATTTGCATGGGGCACAGCAAGGCTATCTCTAAAGGAACACGCTTCTTTACTACGTACACCCTTACCACAGATTTATAAAGCTTCGTCCTTGAAGGAAAGATATAACTGGGAAGAGAGCAGGGGATACAAAGTAAAAGGAAGAACATGGTGATGAATAAAGAGGAACACAGTAGCCACAACGGCTGATGTTGGCATCTACCAAATGTCTTCGTCTGGGTGAGCCACTGTAACAAAGTACTACGACAGGGAAGCTTATAAAGCACGTAAATTTAGATCTCACAGTTCTGGAGGCTGGAAATTCAAGATCAGATGTCACCATGGGCAGGTCTGGTGGGGGCCGCTTCTGGGTTGCAGACTGCTGACTTCTCACGGTATCCGCACGTGGCAGGGAGTAGAGAGGAAGCTAGCTCTCCTGCCCCTTGTAAGGGCGCTGATCCCATTCAGGAGTGTCGCACCCTTACAGCCTTACCCTAATCACCTGCCAAAGGCCTCCCCCCCTCTCAATAGCAGCCTATTATGGAGGGTAGGGCTTCAGCATGGGAATTTTAGAGGGTACACAAATGTCCAGTCCCTAACACCAAGCTAAGCATGCATTCGTCCCTCTATTCATTCACTCATTCTCTTATTTAATAGATTTTAATTAGGGTCTCTTCTGTGCCCAGCATTATTTTTTGAAAGTTACATTAGTAGTTATCCAGTTCTGTTTCAAATTAAATCTTACACTGACTATATAAAACAGATTAAAGAGATGCTTTATGAAACTACATATATGTGATAATTTCACATTTCTATATTTTATATAGTCAATCACCAAACAATAGGGCTGTTTTCATAATCCCCCAAATTTGAGATGGTAGTTACAGAAATCAATATCCAAATTTTTTTCTGACCCTCCCATCTTTTTTTTTGTTGTTGGTTTCATAATCTAGAAAGAAATTTTGATTCACACCGAAAAGGAGTCACGGTTGGTAACAGTTCCTTAACAGCATGATAGTGTGTCTTGTAATCTCAGGTGCTCTTCAATTAAAGAGAGGTAGAAGGAAAGCTTTGATCTGAGGTCTGCACAAAAGAATGACTTAACCTGGCATTTATTTATAGATTCAGTAAGTTACTGTAGAGATACAGTGGTGAGAATCTATCTGTCCCCTGCGCAATTGAAATCTGGCAGGGAAGAGAGACCTTAAATGAGATTAATTAAACAAATTATTATTTAACAATTATTGTGATCGGCGCTATGTGGATGTCGCTGGGATGTGGATCCAGGCTGAGGACTCAGGAAATCTCACAATCGGCGGACTGGTTGCGTGTGCCTTAGTGGCTTGGAACAGGGAGGTGCTCAGGACTACGGCGAAGAGGCTGAGACAGAGGACTCTGGGGGAGCTGGTTTGTTGCTATCATTTCATTTTGTAGGGCAGGGGGAGTCATATATGCAATCTCCAGTGGGTTAAAATTTGGAATATCGCACTATTGAGTGTATCTTATTATATTTTTAACATGCAGTTAAATGATGCATTAAAAAATGAAAATTTCGGGGCACCTGGGTGGCTCAGTGGGTTAAGCCTCTGCCTTCGGCTCAGGTCATGATCTCAGGGTCCTGGGATCGAGTCCCGCATCGGGCTCTCTGCTCAGCAGGGAGCCTGCTTCCTCCTCTCTCTCTCTCTGTCTGCCTCTCTGCCTACTTGTGATCTCTATCTGTCAAATAAATAAATAAAATATTTTTTAAAAAAATGAAAATTTCCCCTACATATGTGGAACCTCTAGAGCACTTGCTGGGGTACTCCCAAGCCGTCCTCCCATCAGAGAAGTTCTTGAAGATACACGCCAGGGTTCAGTCCAAGTTCGCCAAGTCTAGCTTGACACCAGGCAAGTTCTGTCTCATTTTTGAATGTTGATTTCCCCACCTGTGAACTGGAGTTGCGAGGAATAAATAAAATTAAATATGAAAGGCACCTGGCACAGTACTTAGTAACCAACAGCCATGCAACGCAGGTTATATTTCCATGTCCTTATATCTTTCTTTTTTATGCCTCTGCATAGTAGGAATGAGGAAACACACTCATTACGGCTAGTGTGCGGATTAAGTGCCATTGTCTATGTGAAAGGATACAGAATGTGGTAAACTTCCAAAAATATGAGGAAGAAAAAAGCTGGGTGGGTGGGTGGCTGCGTGGCTCAGTCTGTTAAGCCTCTGCCTTCAGTTCAGGTCATGATCTCAGGGCCCTGGGATCCAGCACAGCGCTGGGCTCCCTTGGCTCAGTGGGGAGTCTGCTTCCCCCTCTCCCTCCCTGATCATGCTCTCTCGCTCAATAAAATAAAATAAAATAAAATTAAATTAAATTAAATGAAATTAAATCTTTTAAAAAAGGAAAAAACTGGAAAAAGCATAGCAGTGTGGTACTTCATACTTACTTGGGACCAGAGGTTTTTATTCTTCCCAGATCCTTCTCCCTCTGAGTGCATGATCTATCAATTAGAGAAGGGCCTGTATGCTCTCCACTTGCCTACCTAAACACTAGTCCCTGGTGTGCCTTGTCAGAGATGCGTTCATACAGGTGGAGAGCAGAATCACATGATCTGCCACACAAGTGTCCCTACCCTATAAAAGTATACTTCTTTCTCGACTGAACATTTTTGGATATAAGGGTTCAAAAACTGATTCATGTACACTGCTCACAAATTACTCCCGATGTTTATTAGCATCCGAGACACAAAGGCTAAAGGGTCTCATGCTGCCCAGCTTTCACACAATTCCCCATCAGAGCTTCACGCTTCGGACTTTGGATCTGCTGCTGGCTCATCTGATAGAGGAAAGTGATACCAGGCATTCTCCATTAGAGTCTGATGTAGTTCACTGCCCCTGTGGCTGGCGTTTGCTCCTTTACTTGGCCTACTTACCTACACTCATGGCGGGGTCAAGAGCATTTGTTATCTTGATCCGTGCATTTCTTTTCCTTCTCACTTTACTTTTACTGCATGCTGTCTTCTCTAAGTCTAAAAACTAACTTGTGTCCTTTCTAGACCCAAACCAGAAATAAAATGGCATAGAGATGGGTGTGTATTTATAAAAGTGGATGACTAGTCAGACAAATGATAGGTAGATTAGGTGTAGGTAGGTAGGTAAGTGAAGGAACGAAGGTCATAGAGCTGTGGGCAAAATTCTAAAGAGGTCCCTTCTTTCTAAATTCTCCTGCTCTAGCTATTTAATCAAGCACTAATTTAGGTGCTGCTTTGAAGGGATCTTGCATATGTAATTAAATCCCCAGATGGGTTTGACCTAATCCCGGGTACTCTTCAAAGCAGAGAGCTTTCCTCAACTGATTGCAGTTGAGAAGTCAGAGATTCCAAGTTTGAAGATGGAGCCAGCCATGGAAACATAAATACTGGTGGCCACTAGAAGTAGACAGCAATTGTTGGATGACGACCAGCAAGGAAATGGGAGTTCATTCCTAAAACCACTGGGAACAGAATTCTGTTGACCAGCTGAGTAAGTTTGGAAGCAGATTCATTCTCAGAGCCTCTACATAGCCTGGCTAACACGCTGATTTTGGTCTTGTGAGACCCTGAGAACTCACCTAAGCCAACCAGACTTTGGAACTACAGAGTTATTAGAAAGTTTGTGACGATTTGTTATGTAGCAACATAAAACTAACACAGACAGATAGGTAGTTTGGTAGACTAGATAAATAGGTGGTAGATAGACAGATAGACAGACATCATGGCTGACATTTTGCATTAATTAAAATATTAGTTGAAATTAGTTACTTAATGACATGAAATAGAACGGTTTGGCAGTGAGTCTAGATCAATTATGTATACCCTCCTGGTTATTGCTAGAGACAGAAGTTACATTGCACTTAGAAGGGCAGCAGATCTTTTAGTTATCTGTCCAGCTTTACTTCTATTAAAAAAAAACAACAACTTCTCTAATCATATCAGCTTCTCAAATGGAATGCTTATGGGATACTTGAACATTTCATAAAATAATACTGGTAGCTAATTCCAGAAATAAAGACAATTAAAATTTCTAGAAAAAGTAAAAAGCAATATGAGAAAAGTAATGAAACCATGATATACTGCTAGGATCTGTTTTAAATCACATTAAATCATCACAATAACATAAATATTCCTTATTGATTTTGATCCTTTAGAATTAGCTCAGAGACAAAGCACAAAAGATGTAATTATGATTACAGAACAGAATGTAGATGTTATCAACCTGAATAATGTCAAAGCACAAAACAAAAAGTCCCAGAGAGGGAAGGGGAGGAAACAGTAAGAAGGGCCCATCTTAGAAAGGAAAGAAGTAGGAAACACTCTCTGTAACTGATGGTGTAAGAAATTAAGAGTTTATATCATGCTTCCTAAAACTCAATACAACCAATAAGGGAACTAAAAATCTTGATACAACTATGTTTCAAAATGTGGAGGGCAGATAGGAAGTGTTATAAGTGAAGACAACCACTAGCTTTCATCATGAGAAATAGACAATGTTTCAATTAGATGGATTTCTAGCTTAATTAGATAAAGACAGAGCAAAAACTGCTAGGAGAAACAGGTGATTATTAAGAATGGCCTTTGGAAGGTGCTGCATGGAAGGGAAGGGATTTGGGAAGGAAACTGTTGTGGAATTGTTTTAAATGGGAAAATTTCAAGAATTTTAAAAAGATAGAATAATGACATAATAAACAAATACACCAACTTTGTCAAATTTAGTATTTTCCCATACATGCTCCAGATTTTTTTCTAATTTGAAAAATGTTGAAAAAGCAAAAGTAAAATACAACTGGAGAACCCAACGTAACTCTCTAATTTGTCTCCCCAGAGTTAAGGACTGGCTTGAGGTCAGTGTTTCATCCCCTTGAATGTTTTGTTTTCCCCTTCATATGTATAAATCCATTGCACATAAAGTTTTATTTTGCATGTTTTTAAACTTTGAATGACCAGTTTGTTAATTTTTCCCTCAGCATTCTTTCTTTGGAACTTTTGCATGTTGACATATGTAACTCTACTCCATTCAGGATGTGTATTTCTGCTATTATTATATTTAGGAAAATGCTATTTGTATGTAACGACTACTCCACTTTATTAACTAATGCTTCCAATAAGGGACAGTTGAACTGTTTCCAGATCTCCACTATTACAAACAATCATGAGGCTCCCCAAGCATCTCCTTGTGTATTGATACAGAGGTACAAATGTTGTTCTAGACTAGGTAGCTAGCAGCGGGTTACTAGAGAGTCAGGAATTCACACCTTTAACGTTATTCATACATCTAAGGCAGTGATGCCAATTAAAATTCTCACCAGTGACACATGAGTGCTCCTGTGTCCTCACAATCTCTGACTCTGGACATTCTCAAACATTTCAATTCTGCATACTCGATTAGGTAAAATGGCATTCCTTTCCACTAGTCTGCCTTTACCATATCACCCTGGAAGAGAAAGCACATTTTCATATGTTTGCTGGACACTTGGATGTCTTCCTTTATGATTATCCTATTCCCACCTTTCCCCCAATTTTCAATTCTGTTATTTGTTTTTCCTTGGTAATATGTGGAAATTGTCTGTATACTCGGGCTACTAATCCTCTGTTGTAATATACGTTACAAATATCTTTTTTTAGATTGTCCTTCCATTTGATACACATTTTTATAGAGATGCTATACATCTTTATTAAAGATAGCCTAATTTATCTATATTTTTCTTTGAATTTTGTGGAGTTTTGTACCTTAAATCTCTTCCTACTCAAAATATTCTCTGATACTTCTAAAAATATTAATGTTTTTCATTTTTGCACTTAATTTTTTAATCCATATGGGAGCTATTTAAGGCCCAGTGTAAGGTAAGGGTCTATTTTTTTTCCTCATGGATAACCAATTATCCTGGCTGGCATCATTTACTGGGTAGCCCATTTTCCCCACACTGGTTTATATGTTACCCTGCCCACCAAAGTTCTATGCATGTAGAGGAAGTCACTAGGCTTTTATTTTTTAAAATTTTTAATAAACATATAATGTATTATTAGCCCCAGGGGTACAGGTCTATGAATCGCCAGGTTTACACACTTCAAAGCACTCACCATAGCACATACCCTCCCCAATGTCCATAACCCCGCCACCCTCTCCCGACCCCCCTCCCCTCAGCAACCCTCAGTTTGTTTTGTGAGATTAAGAGTCTGTTATGGTTTGTCTCCCTCCCGATCCCAACTTGTTTCATTTATTATTTTCCTACGCCCCAAACCCCCCACGTTGCATCTCTCTGGGCAAAATGACAAGGTGGAAAATCTCACCACAAAAAAAAAAAGAACAAGAGGCAGTACCGAAGGCTAGGGACCTAGTCACTACGCTTTTTATACTGTTCCAGTAATCACTATGTTTCACCACCAGGCCTTCTCGAATATTTATTTTAACCATAATATAGATGAACTTCAAAACAGTAAATGTTAATAAAATAGAAAATCTAATCTTGTCTACTCTAAAGGCAGAGTGTAAAATGGGACAGCCACTATGAAAAACAGTATGGAGACTCCTAAAAAAATTAAACATAGAACTAACACACAATCCAGCAATCCCACTCCTAGCTGTTTATCTGAAAAAAACAAAAGCATTAATTTGAAAAGATATGTACAGTCTATCTTCATCTCAGCATTATTTAGAGCAACCTAAGCTTTCATCAATAGATGAATGGATAATGGATATGTGGTAGATACAGAATGTAATATTACTCAGCCATAAAAAGGAATGAAATCTTGCCAGTGGTGACAATATGGATGGACCTAGAGCATATTATGCTTAAGTGAAATAAGTCAGACAAAGACAAATGCCATATGATTTCACTTCTATGTGGAATCTAAAAGACAAAACAGAACGAAACTGAAACATACACAGATAGAACAAACAGATAGCTGCCAGTGGGGAAGTTGTGGTGGGAAAAAAAATCATTAAAGGAGATTATAATCTTCCAGTTATAAAATAAATAAGATACAGGGATAAAATAATGTTCAGCATAGGGAATACTGTACAATATATTATAATTATAAGTAATGCTAATTATAATTATGAAAAATTATAAGTATAAATTATAATACAATAATATCATAACAATTTTGTATGTTGACAAATGGTTACTGGACTGACTGTGGTCACCATTTTGTAACATATATATGTATCAAATCACTATGTTGTACACCTGAAACTAATTCAATATTATATGCCAATTATTCTTCAATAAAAAAAGATATAATTGAAGAAGAAATAAAGGTAAAGAATTTCCTTTTTTCTTTTGAGGCACTATTAAAAGAAAAAAAAGTGCTTTCAATAAAACCATGGCAGGCTGCTTCTACCAAAGCACCACTGAAAGCAAATTACTTTTACAAAGAGTCACAAAACTGTTGAACGCACATGCTTGGAAAATATATTTTATTTGAAACATTGGGTAAATTACTCAGTAGCATTATCTCCTCCGTTGGCATAAAATAAAATTCATATATGGGAGGTGTTCAGGATCTATTCTTGGAGAGGAGTTATAAATGGACTCTAATGCATCTTTGGAGCCATTAAGCCTTGCCAGGTAAATAATGTGTGTTTTAAACATCCCTGAATCTATATTTACAGTCATATGATAAATGGTAATGGCTCTAAAGAGAAACGTTAAGATCTAATGGACATTTAAAACAGCCCCTCAATATGTATTTATGCAAGGGATCCAAAGAGACTCAAAGCAGTTTAGTCCTATTTGATCAAGGGCGATCAATGGCTTTGAAAGATGTACAATATCCAGGGTCCATATTTAAAACTCTTTTAACAAGCAAGCCTACAAGCTTATGGTTATAAATGCTTCTTTGTAGCTTGGGACAGATGTGGAATTTTGAAAATATCCCATTAACATCACACCAAAAAAAGGCCAAGAAAATTTAGCACAGAAAAAGATGACATTTCACAATAGTAAAGTTGTGGTACCAAACAAGGAAAGCGGGTGCCTCCTTTTTATATCCTCAAATGGATTTTCATTTTATGTTACTCAGTAGGAGTCATTTTGAAGACAATTTCTTCTGAAAATAAGCTTTGAAGATTTACTGTTTTTAAAAATCTCATTTGATTCAGTTGGCACAGGCCTTAGTTTCTATTTCTGTTCTCTTCTCCCTTTAGAATCACGTACATTTCCATTGTATTGTTTGAATGGAAGAATCACACCTACTGAATCCTTTAAATGCACAGGGTGTGTGGGGTGCGGAAAGTGTCATAGAACTAGAATTTGTGTCAGATTCCTGGAAAGTCTTTATTGGCTAAAGAGTGTCAGGACACTGCGGGGGACATTTGAAAACTATCCAACAGTTGCCTATCACCATATGAAATGGAGTCATCTTGATTGATCTGGAGGGTAAGCCAATACTCCTTACTCTGGAAAAATGGCTATTTGACATTCCCAAAGGCATTGAGGTGCTGTCCAGAGGCTTGTTCATTCATTCACTTGCTGTCTGGCCACACAACACCACCTCAACGCCCACCCAGGAATAATAGAGACCGTGTTTTACACGGGTGAGCCTGATAGCTCATTGAGTTCAGCATATGGAATTCCAATATATAACCGAGTCTATCAGCATGAAACTTAAAATTCCATAGCTCCAAATCACCAAGTGATGCCCAGTCCATCTGTTCTCTGCTTTATTGTTGTTCCAAGTTCTTACGAGGCTCTCACACCAGGAAGTATCTACAGATACTGGTGTCAAGAAAGATGAATCTGCATCTCTCAGTGCTCATTAGTGTTCATGCCCTAAAACTCCATTTAATTCTCTCTACCATTTACCTTAGTTCAATTCAGTTCAGTTGAGTCATTTTTCATGAGTCCAGGCAGCCCTTACATGATCACCAAACTACAGGTCACTGAGTGAAGTGAAGAAAATCAGGACTGGTTTACACAATAGACAAGAAATGAAATCAAACCATTCATTCCTAGCTTATGCATCTTTGGACAAATATCCCATAATAGAGTACGCCACCTGTTATTCCAGAAAACTAGAGTTCTACGCAACTCATATGTTTTATATTCTGTGGGGGCAGAGAATCATAGTAAGACATCTTAACTTCACAGATAGGATACCACCTGATCTACTCAATCTATTACAGTTAAATTCAATGTTATTCTTGATAGAGGTTGTATCAGAAATTATAAAACAAGTCGGGTTGATCACAATTTGGATTATAGAATCACAGGTGGAGGTATAAATAAACATGGAAATGTAAAGAAAGACTAACCCACAGAGAGAGTGTGGCACAAAATAGACTGGGAAACACATGGAAAGTCTGAAATGAGAGACACGCAATGACACATAAATAGAAAATACGTGGGAAGGCAGTCCCTGAAAAAGTCTTATGGATATGCAGGTGCTTAATTGATGCTTTGGATGGTGGCTCAATAAGGAGACATCCTTAGAAGTTAGGAGAAAAAATATACATATGCAAAGTACAAACTAAGAGGTTCATAGAAGGACACGAAATGACAAAAGCTAGAGTGAAGACAGGCAAAGATGAACTTGTCATAACTGCTCATACTGTATTTTCCTACAGAGAATTACTTAATAAATTTATATATTCCCCACATAAAAAATGATTCATCACCATGTGAAAATGCTTATTTATTTATTTCTTATTATTATTTCATTACCACATATTACTTTATTAATAAATTATACATATATTTAGGCATTTATGCATTATGTATTACTAGAGTGCTTGGTTATTTTCTTTTCACCACATAATTATATGACTGCTGGTTATTCTGGCTGGCCAGCTTCTGAGAAGGGTGGGTCATTCAGGCAGAGCTGACATATGGTCAACTGAGGGGAGACAGGTCAGGCTGAGGTTGCCTGCCAGCAGCAGGTCAAGGTCTAAGAAAGATGCCAAAGCTGAGGAGGGAACACAGGTTGCTCAGTTCCCTTTGCGAGAAGCAGGTTACACACAAACAGGTTCAAATGTAGGACAGACTTAGGACAAAAGGTACATTTTTGTTGGTAAGACTAGCAAAAGACCAGTCAAGGTAAGTATGGCATCGTTGAGAAGTCTGAGAAAAATGTTCCTTTCTGATAGAAGCATGGTTCCTTCAGGTCCAGCCGGCTGACGTCAGTCACTCTGGGATACCTCTCATTTCATCTTCAAGGACAGAGAGAGTCCGTCTATCCAATCTGGTTTCCTAGAGCAGCAGGAGATCCAGCTTCCGTTCAGAATTCTCCATGAGGTCTTCTTCTCCACTGGAGAAACATTTCTCTGCACTCAGGGGCTCTCAGCTTGGACTGGTGAGGAGAAGCTCCCTCAGAGGCAGCTCCTGGCAGGAGGCAGGAGTGATGATGTTCATCCCACTGCAGTGGGGTCAGCCTGCTTGTCTTCCTAGCAAGAGGAGGCTGGGGATCAGGGCTATGCCTGACGTAGCAGGTGTTTAAAACCCTTGCTGAATTACAAATGAAAGAGGAGTTATCTGCCTCACCTGTGCTTTTGCTTACAAATTGAAGATCCATTGTTACTTATGTTGACCTGAGAAGGACAACAGCCTCATGTGGCCCAGTTTGATCATTTTAGTCTCTGGGATCTGAAGTAAACATCACTTCTGTGGGCCATGTTCAGGAAGGACACCTTCTTGGTGGGTGTGGAGCTTAGAGGTGACCAAAGGCAGCTGCCTTTGGGCACAACTCTGCTGGGTCAGGGCCCCAAGTCAGTGTGCCTAGCTCAAGGCTGGGACCTACACTATGCTTTCATTTCCAAACTCGTGGTTAAATGACACTGTTTAATACTTTGTTCTATTTCCTTTGGCTGTCTTTTTAGCCATTTTCCAAATATCTTGAATTATATATTGAGTAGACTAATTACACATAGCGGGAAAATTAGAATAATATTCATGGCGATAGACATTAATACCACCGGGTGACTATGTCCTGTGCACCAGAACTGTGTCAGCTCATGCACGTCCCTTACCTCTGCAAGGGACCGAGAAGCAGCACAGAGCTGCAGTTAGGGACGGGGACTGGAGGCTCAAGTCCAAACACAGTTCTGCTGCTCAGAGCCTTTGGTTTAAAGGAGGAAATATTTTCTGTACATCTTTTCCAAGTTACAAAATCATCATAAGGAAAATGGAGCTTTCTAGTTTGATTTACCCCTTTATGTAGACCTTAAAATTAAACAGTATCTTAAAATGCTCCACCTTAAGTCATCTATTTGACATTTATTGATTGCTTACAGTCTTTGCTCAGGCTACCATACCAGGTGGCTTAAACAACAAACACTTACTTCTCCCAACTACGGAGGCTGAAAGTCTGAGATACGTCTCCGGCATGGTCATGGTTTTGGTGAGGACTCTTTCTAGTTTATAGACGGCCACCTTCTTGCTATATCCTTGCATGATAACATGTCTCTTCTGTCTCTTCTTATGAGGGCACTTATTCTATTCTTGAGGGTTTAACACTCATGGCTTCTTTATCTCCAAAGCTTCTCTTCCAAATACCGTCACACTGAAGTTTAGGGCTTCTGCACAAGAATTTTAGGGAAACACAAACATTGAGTCCACAGGAGATATCCAGAAGAATAAGACACAATTCCTACACTGAGAGAAACTGGAGTCATAGGCATGTGTGCTTGTGTGTGTGAGTGTGAGAAAGACAGAACATGAGAGGGAGATTTCGTGGGAGTGGGGCAGTGGGGAAATGGTGCTGAGGAATGGCGGAGGGTAGCCAAGTGTCTTTTTTTTTTTTTTCTCTTATCCTTTCCTCCATCCAATCAACCACTGAAAAGCTTGTGCTTCTCTACACCCTTGCCTTTCTATACCCTTGTCCTTCACTGACAGGCCCATCGTATTGCATCTTCTCCCTTCATCTGTTGTTTCCGATAGAGGGTCCACAGAGGAGTTGAAAGAAACAATCACATTGTTCCCGCTCAGCTGGTCTGGTCAGCCCAGGACCCCGGGATCCTCCACCACTGAGTGCTTGCCCTGGAGACTCACATCTCCTTGGAGGGAAACAGGCTCCCAGCTCTGCATATGGGCTACTTAGTTCAATAAAAGCCTGACTTATGTGTATGGAGACAGCAGGGGCCAATCAAGAAAGGAAAGAGAGAGAAAAATGGAATAGGGATTGGGGGAGGAAGCGAAGGACGTGTTAAGCAAACTGAGTATTACTGATATCACGAGTCCGTATTTTCCTAATCTTCTTCGTTGAGACAATTCACCTGGCCGCGATGAGAGGGGAATGAAGCATTCTCAACCCGGCCTGCCTGTGCCTTGCAAAGTCAGACTGTGCACACTGAACATTCCGTAATTCCACGTTACACGCTAAAATATGAGGTCCAGGCTTGCACTTGGTCCCACGTTTTTCAGAAACCTAATCTGAAGTCATTAGCTGCTCTCAGATAATTAAGGCAAAAAAAAAAAAAAAAAGTGAAGTGGCTTCTGAGTGCCCTGTTTATTCATTTTCCACAAACATACTGTGAAGTAGTGAGTAAGTAAACAAGAGTCCCAGAATGACTTCTGGCCGCTGTTTCCTTGAACTCGTGTTACCAGCACGTAGTGTTTTTCGGAAGGCTGCCTGAGAGGTTCACAAATCCAATAACCCCAGGAGTTATTTCATTAGGTTTCCTAACTTTCAGGCCCATACTTAGATCCTTAATGGTCAATGCAAGGCCCATGATGGTTCACTGTTGACTTCTTTTCATTCAGAGGACTGACAGTGAATACTTCTCCTTGATTTCTCACTGCTTGCTAAGCTTCACTCTCCATGGGTGAAAAGAAGAAGAGAGAGAAATCAACAAATCTTAGAACCTTCCTGCATTTTTCCTACATGTGCATGAGCTCTGGGATTGTCAGGGCATCCCTATGTGACTGAGCACACACAGTGCCAAGAAGAAAATGTCAGTGTGTCTGGCTCCCAGCACACATATGTAGAAAGTAGCAGGAGGCCCCACCTCCACAAATCAGGGCCAGTGTGCTGCAGGGGCCCTTGTATTAACTCTAGGGCACAGGCCTGGCTGGGTCCCTCACAATGCCATGGGGAGACGTGAAAATGCAGATTCCTTGCTGTTTTATCTCCAGTGACATCTTAGGTTCCAGAGATTTTTTTTTTTTCATGCCTTTTTTGTGCAGAGACCCAGGCTACTAACAGCTCTGCTTGCTCCTTAGTCCACCAGGGTATATAACATATGACCCCAAATACAGCTTCTGGGGACCATCTGTTCATTTTCTGGGCATCCGATCCCAGGCAATGAGGACAAAACTTTTTCCTTGCTGCTCTTCAGGGATGGATATACTAAAGAGAAGTCAGTCTCCTTATTTGTAAAGAATTAAAAAAAGACAATTTGAGATGATTGTATTTTGTAGGAAGTGCCTCCAAGAAAGGAGTCAATGGATCTTGCTGAAAGAAAGGACTCCTAGATGACCCTGGGCTTACAACCTACAAGTATGGGAAAAGCCAGATATAGCAGCAAAAGAACAAGCCATGTACCTAGAAGGGAAAGAAGAAAAGAGGGTAAGGGCCAGTGAGAAGTCCCTGTCGTTGTCCTTCGGGTGAGATAAGCAAGAGTTAGATGATGGGACCTACAGCTGGAGATTCGATGAGACAGACTTCTGTCGCCTGCGCCGATGGGCTGAGTGCCAAGACCATGGATAGACGGAGGCCTGGGGGACGTGCTGGAGCCCGAACAGGCTGCTCTCCTCCCTGTCTGTTAAGCCTCTCACGCACCGCAGGCCAGGACTTGCTTTGGGGAAAGCATGAACACAGCTGCTCCCTGAGGATGTGAGTCATGGCAGGAGTCAGAGGCTTGAGAGAAGCCACCTGCCTTTGAGGATCCCATGTGGGCTGGTGGAAAGGCCATCAGTGTCTGGGTGTAAGGGTAGAGCACTGAGCAGCTGAGATGGCCCAGTGAGCCCCAGGGCCTTTTTTTGCGGCATCCTTACGTAACATCTGACGTAAACACTGTCAGGAAGGCAGCTATGCGAGAATGCACCAAATGGTGTCATGTGGGAGAATGCGACTAAGAATCCCATTAACAGAAGAGTTCATCTGAATCATTCTTTTGGCTGCTCTTACCCTTCTAAAAGTGATTTTTACACTGGTTCAGATGCAATTGTAAAAGTCCTAAAGTTAAGGGAAAAGGAAGGATGAATAGGCAGAGCATGGAGGGTTTTTAGGACAGTGAAACTGTTCTGTAGGAGACAATAACGGTGGGTATGTGACATTAATACATTCATCCAAACTCACAGAATCATCAAGAGCGAACTCTAGGGGCGCCTGGGTGGCCAAGTGGTTAAGCCTCTGCCTTCGGTTCAGGTCATGAGCTCAGGATCCTGGGATTGAGCCCCACATCAGACTCTCTGCTCAGCAGGAAGCCTGCTTCTCCCTCTCTCTCTGCCTGCCTCTCTGCCTACCTGTGATCCCTCTCTCTCTCTCTCTCTCTGTCAAATAAATAAATAAATAAAATCATAAAAAAATAAAAAAAGAAGAGTGAACTCTAACAGACTATGGACTTTAGGGATAATGACACATCATTGTAGGATCATTGGTTGTAATGAATGTTGCACACTGATGGGGGGTACTGACAGAGGCAGAAGCTGTGTGTGTGTGTGTGTGTGTGTGTGTGTGTGTGGTGGGGCAGTGGGAAATCTCTGTACATTCTGCTCAATTATGCTGTGAACCTAAAATTGCTCTAAAAAATAAAGCCTATTTTTAAAAAATGCCTTCTTAGAATCTCTTAAAATTATTTGCCTAGTTTCTGAGAAGAGACCACATAGCACACCCAAGGGATCCCTGGCCCCTTGGACCCTCAATAGCACCTGTTTCGTCCTGATAAAAAACCTCAGGTTACTCACAAAGCTTATTTGCAGGTTCCAACATTTAGGAACTTGAGGGAATTTCTCACTTTTCTAGTCCCCTGTAGACTCAAATCCTCCTGTGGGTGGTGTCCCAGTTTTCCTAGTTTCCATTCTGCTCCCTCATATCTGGCTCCCTCTCAGCTAAACCCCCAAAGCTGACTCTTCAGATGGCCTGAACCTGGTCTCTTCCTCACCCTGCTCTCCAGCCCGGGCTCTGGACAACTCAGCACAAGAGAAACATCTTCATTCCAATACAGAATGTTAGACATATCGCTCCTAGACAGATTCGATACTTGTAATTTCTGGTCTTTGTTCTTGACCAAATTATAATTTATTAATATTTAATTATCCTTCCTCTTAAAGCATCCATATTAACCATATCCATGATCTAACGCTAATGTTTGCCCTCGGCAAGCTAACTGGGAAATGAATCCAACAAACTTAAAATTGGATCCAGATTGTGTATGGAGAACCAAAAGACTTCCAGGTTGGGATTTATTCTGGAGAAACTCAAATCAGAATTCCAACCGATCTTGTAACATTGACTGGAGAAAGGGCTTAATGTGGGCTGATATCTTCTCCACTTGTTCTAAGGAAGGTTGTAGAGCTGCCTGAGATATTTGGGGCCTATCTGAGGTGCCCACTTAGAACTATTTTGAGAACAATGACTAATACAAACACGTTTTAAGACAAGTTATTTTATAACAAGGCATCTAGTACCCTTTATTAAATGCTAGTGAAATCAGTAATCCCAACAAATCCAGCAAACAAGCATAATACAGTGATTGCCAGTAAGTAGTGTTAACACTGACGCCTGTGAATTTGCTGCATTTTCTTTGTTATCGCCACTGTAGACATATGAAAATATTTGCAGCAATTTTATGCTGAACAAAAAGCAAGCGCTCAATCAGGCTAAGTGCCTCTGATGAGAGCATAACATTATTTTCATTTTCCATTTTTAATTAGGGTGCTCCAGAAAATGACAGGTTGGTTACTCTTCTTACAACCTTAACAAACTCAGTGGAGCAGAAATGCTTCACAGGTTGATGCCAGAAGTTCTCGGTGCCATTTGTTAAATACAGTTTCTAAGCAAACTCAAGTTAAAAACATCAGTTGGATGCTACATCAGATGGGTAATGTCAATTCAATAGATCACTTAGAAATGTTCATCTTTGGTGGAAGCCATCTCAAAGAGACACATGGTTTGCTGTTTGGAAGCAGAAACTCTTTCTGAGAACAGAGGTTATGTTCAGTTTTAGAATTTGATTTTATCATTAATGGAAGCAATTTGGAGAGCAAATATATCTAATACACATGAATATTTTAAACCTGGAAGAGACTAGGCTTCGGAGATCCTATAGTTCAATTATATTATTAGACAAAGAAGTCTTAGACTAGTTGGATGGGCTATCTCAAAGGTAGAGAGCAGAAAATAGCAACAGTGATAGCACCTTATGTTTTATTAACTTTTATAAAACCACTTATCAGGGTATTACTCCTGCTCTGGAAACTGAGGTTCACAGAATTTAACCGACTTGCCCAGGGCACTCTTTCCCCATTCACTTACTTTGGTCCAGATCCAGCCGATAGAACTTTTGAACTGTAATACTCATGGTACTTCATGGAAGCTATTAAAAAACTCTTTAAAGAGATCCACTTCTATTAGTTTTATTTCTCTTGGACATTTTCTGAAATGAAAAGATGGAGTCCCTCAACATTTTTTTTTTTCTGTATACAGAAGCAAGAGATTTGTCTTGCAGGTTTTCAATAGAGATATGCACAGAAGGCTTGATACAGCTGTGCTGATGTCCAAGTGGTACCAGCGAGGAAGCAGTGGGCAACCCTCACTGCACCCTGGTATGTTCAACATTAGACTTCAAAAGTGAGATAGAAATATGTTCTATTGATTAGTATTATTCACTGGGTTCATTGGCATACTCATTGGGTATATACACTGAATTGGGTATTC
Organism: Neogale vison; assembly: GCF_020171115.1. Taxonomy (NCBI): domain Eukaryota; kingdom Metazoa; phylum Chordata; class Mammalia; order Carnivora; family Mustelidae; genus Neogale; species Neogale vison. The sequence goes on along the minus strand of NC_058095.1, from coordinate 153,308,544 downwards.
ATCAAATACTCACTCTTTCCTTTGAAAAGTGCCAATGGACTACTCAGAAATATTGTCCCCGAAGGGCTACTTTAAACCTGGGACCACCAGAATGGTTTGTCAGAAAGGCAGGGAAACCTCTCTAGATAAAACAAATTGCTTTTGTATTATCTGGGATGACTTGCAGACAGCTTTGACCTATGAGGAATGGATTCCAAGCTCTTTAATGGTGTTTTCTGTATCTGTGGTTCCTCCCCACAACTAAAATGGAACAACCAATATTGCCTCCAACTGACTTCTCCTAGATATTTAATCCCATAGATATTTGTATGGCCATACTTATTCCTCTCATCCTCTGCTGTTTCCCTCTCTCTCTCCATCTGCTTGTGAAATCTAACAATCACCTTGATCCAGCCTCTGTCCTGACATCATCATCGGTGGTATGCATTGTTTTTTCACCTCCCTTTGCTTATAGGTAATTCTTGCCTCTTTCTTGTCCTCCTCATTTGATAATAAACAGTTTGGTCAGGGGGACACTTTTTTAAGTTCACCAAGTAACCAGGATCCAGTAAAGTGCTCTCAGTATTAAATTTTGATTGACTTTTCTTCCCACCTTTGTGAGTTCCATAGTGTTAAATTTTATTTTTGTGCCCAGAAAAAAAAAAGGAATCTAAGGCAAGTTAAGTATGTATATTTAACCACTTTCAATAGTTATTTAAAATCCAGCCTCTTCTATTTTTATTCTTAAACACCATCATTAAGTTTTGTCTATACATAATGTAGAATCTCAATGAGCTACCACATTATTCGATTAGTCATTCTCTCCATCTTCAGACCAGTAATTAACATTTCACCTGTCTCAAATTGTGCATAGTGTCTTAGAAGAAATGAAAACAAAGTGAAAGGCTGGGTTTTAATTATATGCCATGCCAGTTGTCAGGATAGAAATGTTATGACTTTGGTAAGTATAGTACTTCTTTTGTTAGATGGTAATTTTGATTGATAGGTCAACCCAACTATTTAAAATAGCTGATTATTATCCGCCATGTTTCTTCTCTCCAAAATCAGCCCAAATAAAATTGTTCTGCTTATTATAATGATCAAAACAACTCTGTCGGTAAAACCGTTCAACCTTAAGTTGTGACCAGGTCATTGCATGATGTGAATTTCCACCAGCCCCACTGTTTCTTTGGGTGAACCAAATGAGACCCGGATGTCCCAATGTCCTTGCCTCACAAGAGTAAGGAATTTACACTCATTAAGTCATTATCTAGCCTAATGATTAAACCCAATGAAACAAGAGTGAATCATTTGCTCCAGGGGAAGTGTGTCATCTATTTTGGGCCAAAAGGAAACAATTTTGCAAATGACCTTTTCCAGTGTGACAAGCAGTCCCCTTGGAGCCAGGGGGAATTAAGGCCTCTTCTTCCTTATGGTGGGTAATTTTTCCTCCTCTCCTACACAGACCCAGACACCATAAGATGACAAGTAAAGGATTCAAGCTGTTTCTTTTTGCTTTAGGACTAACAGATTTATTAGTTTAGGTTTCATATATTAAGATAAAAATCAGCATCCACAGAAATGTTGACAACATACATGATGGGCTACTGGAATTTTAAAAAAAAAATGGAAAAGGGATAATGCAGTGCTTTGGATATTGCTACCCCAACAAACGAAGAAGAAATAAATACTGAGGTCCTGAGCAAGGGAGATATGCCTTAGGGACATACAAATGAAAAATGGTTTAGGGGCTTAGACTACCAACGCATTCAATAGGATTCAGCAAAAACTGCTGTCACCAAAGAGGCTAATGCAATCTTAGTTCACTGCTCAGTAGTAAAAAAGTATTTCAAATGAGTTATGTAACAAACTTGTACTGTTAAGCACTGATTACACTACATATAGTCTCTTGTGTTTGTTTCTGTGATACACACTTAAAAATATATGGAAACATTATACCAATCCCTGAAGAATATCAGAGGTATAATATAAAAATTCTCCAAAAACAAATAAAATAACCCAGCGATTTACAATGTAAAGGTAACCATTAGCTAGTAGAATTCATGAAGAAAACTATTTTCCCTTATAGTTCAAATTTAGAGACATTGTACCATTGTCTTCAAGCACATATTGTTGCTGAAGAGACCTCCTTCAGAGTTTACCCGTAGTTTTGTTTTGCTTTTAACTTTTTAATATTTTACTTGTGAGAGAGAGTGAGCAAGAGAGAGAGAGAGCACAAACCAGGGGAGGCACAGAGAAGCAGACTCCCTGCTGAGCAGGGGCCTGGATGTGGGACCTGGAACACTCCATCCCAGGACCCTAGGATCATGATCTGAGCTGAAGACAGATGCTTACCCGACTGAGCCACCCAGGCACACAGAGTTTACCTGTAGTTTCAAAAACTTCTATCTGGGACTTTTAGGATATTCTCTTTCCTCTTGACATTCTAGAAGTTCACATCAATGTGTCTACCTGTGGGTGTTATCTCCTTCATCCTCTTCAACTTTTAATTGGAAGGACCCTGCCTCTCCTTAGTTCTCAGAATTTTCTAGCATTGTCTTTAGTTTCTCCTACTATATTTTCTCCTTTTGTTTGATGGGTCTTTTAACTGTCATATGTTCAAGTACATATATTGATTTCAATGTAATATTTTATCTCATATTTTCCTACTATTAAAATTTTACTATTTGGGGATTTTTCCCCCTCCTTTTCTCTGTCTCACACACATGCATTATAGATGATATATATGTATATATGTACTATTATATATATAGTATATATGATATATATGCATAGCATGACATATATACACATATGTATGTGATATATATAGTATATATGTGCATGCATATATACATGCATGTATATATGCATGCACATATATACTATATATCACATACATATGTGTATATATGTCATGCTATGCATATATATCATATATGCTATATATAGTACATACACATATATCATATATACTTATAATACATGCATATGATATATGTGTATATATCACATGTATATCATCTATATCTCTCAGGACTTTATCTCTTTCTCTTGTTCATAGCATCTTGCTCTTGAATTTTCTTTTTCTGGGATAGTTTTTCCATGTGCTCTCTCTCTCTTTTTTTTTTTTTTTAAGATTTTATTTGTTTGCTAGAGAGAGAGAGCACAATCAGGAGAGTGGCAGGCAGAGGGAGAGGAAGAAGCAGGCTCCCCACTGAGCAGAGACCTGTCGCTGGGCTCGATCCCAGGACCCTGAGATCATGACCTGAGCCGAAGGCAGATGCCTAACTGACTGAGCCACCCAGGTGTCCCTGCTCTTTCTTTTTTTTAAACTGCTGTCTTCTTCCTCGAGGGTCTAAAGATTCTGGTTGGCCATTTATATTTGAGGATGAGAAGACAGAAGGGTGGCCTGAGAGCCGTGCCTGTGTGTTTGGACCCGACTTGTTCTTTTTTCAGTTTAGTACGAGCAGATCGGGAGCTGGAGAGGCACCTCTTCTACATGCTCGATGAGGCAGGCTTCACTCTCCTCTGGCAGCAGCCACACTGGCTGTCCTCATTCTTCCCAGATGTTAGTTCTGCTTCCTTAGAGAAAAACTCCCATTTGGGGCTCTGATTTTATTTTATTTTATTTTTTTAAGATTTTTAATTTTTATTTATTTGATACAGAGAGAGAGATCACAAATAGGCAGAGAGGCAGGCATAGAGAAAGAGAGGAGAAAGCAGGCTCCCCGCTGAGCAGAGAGCCCAACGCGGGCCTCGATCCCAGGACCCTGAGATCACAACCTGAGCCGAAGGCAGAGGCTTAACCCACTGAGCCACCCAGGCGCCCATGGGCTCTGATTTTAAAGGTTAGTTGTACGTCACTGTGTAAGAGCTCAAGGAAGAATGAGAGGAGGACAACTGACCAATAAGTATCTACTCTTCTGCCTCACTTACCAGTCCACCCTAAGACCACCCCAGTTCCTGGGGTTCTGTCAAGCTCATCAGCTCTCTCCCCTGCCCCCGATCCCATCAGTGTTATTACATATACTGGGCCATCCTCCTCTCTGATTTATCCCATACACAAATGATATTACATTTGTGTCTTCTTGAGTCACAGTTTCATGTATCAATTGGCTGAAGCTACAGTCCTGGTTCTTCAATCAAAGGCTAGTCTAACAGCTGCTGTGAAGGTATTTGTAGATGAAATTAAAAGTCCCTAGTCAGGGGCGCCTGGGTGGCTCAGTGGGTTAAAGCCTCTGCCTTCGGCTCAGGTCATGATCCCAGGGTCCTAGGATTGAGACCCGAACCGGGGTTCTCTGCACAGCGGGGAGCCTGTTTCCCTTCCTCTCTCTCTGCCTGCCTCTCTGCCTACCTGTGATCTCTGTGTGTCAAATAAATAAATAAAAATCTTAAAAAAAAAAAAAAGTCCCTAGTCAGTTGACATGAAATGAGGGAGATTATCCCAGATAATCTGGGTGGGCCTTATTCAAGTAAATGAAAGGCCTTAGAGAAGAGTTGATGCCTCCTTGAGGAAGAAGGTAATCTACCTGTTGACAGCTGCCTCAGCTCATAACTGAGATCCAGTCTACCCTTCCTGAGCCTGGACTACGGATTTCACACTTACATCGTGAGACACCACAATCCTGTAAGCTGATTCTTTGCAATAAATCTCTTAATACATATCTCCTATCTCTCTGGTTGGACCTTGAGTGATACATTTTAAAAAATGTGTTAAATTCTTTCATCCACTCCGAGACTCCTCTCCCTGTATAGCAATCCTTACTCTTATGAATTTATACTACTACATTGCAGTAAATGCTTGCGAAGGACGAAGACATGAACATAAATTCTCAGGCTACCATTTGGTACAGAAGCCTGTGATTATTTAATTCACTCATTATTTAGGTTTTCCCAGGTTTTCATGATTGTTATTTATCATTTCTATTATTAATGTTGTGTTGTACATCACTATGTATGAACCTTGTACATCTCAATTTTTTAATTTTTTTTATTATATTCAGTTAGCCAGCATATAGTACAACATCAGTTTGTGTTTTTTTTTTTAAGACTTTACTTGTTTATTTGACACAGAGAGAATGAGCACAAGTAGGTGGAGTAGTAGGCAGAGGGAGAGGGAGAAGCAGGCTCCCCCGAGCAGGGAGCCTGATTTGGGGCCCGATCCCAGGACCCCGGGATCATGACCTGAGCCGAAGGCAGATGCTTAACGACTGAGCCACCCAGTTGCCCCAGTACAACATCAGTTTTTGATGTAGTATTCAATGATGCATTAGTTGTGTATAACACTCAGAGCTCATCACAACACATGCCCTCCTTAATACCCCTCACCCATCGACCCCATCCCCCCACGCTCCTCCTTTCTATAACCCTCAGTTTTGTTCCCAAAGTCCAAGAGTCTCTCATGGTTTGTCTCCCTCTCTGATTTCTTCCCCTTCAGTTTTACCTCCCCTCCCCTGTCGTCCTCTGCATTCTTCCTTATGTTGCACATATGAGTAAAACCATATGATAATTGTCTTTCTCTGCTCGACTTATTTCACTCAGCATAATCCCCTCCAGTTCCATCCGTGTTGATGCAAAAGCTGAGTATTTATCCTTTCTGTTGGCTGAGTAATATTCCATTGTATACATGAACCACATCTTCTTTATCCATTCGTCTGTTAAAGAGCATTTCAGCTCCTTCCACAATTTGGCTCTTCTGGACATTGCTGCAATGAACATTGGGGTGCATGTGTCCCTTCTTTTCACTATATCTGTATCTTTGGGGTAAATACCCAGTAGTGCAATTGCTGGGTCATAGGGTAGTTCTATTTTTTTTTTAAGATTTTATTTATTTATTTGACAGACAGAGCTCACAAGTAGGCAGAGAGGCAGGCAGAGAGAGAGGAGGAAGCAGGATCCCCATGGAGCACAGAGCCTGATGTGGGGCTCGATCCCAGGACCCTGGGAACATGACCCGAGCGGAAGGCAGAGGCTTTAACCCACTGAGCCACCCAGGCGCCACAGGGTAGTTCTATTTTTAATGTCTTAAGGAAGCTCCATACTGTTTTCCAGAGTGGCTGTACCAAATTGCATTCCCACCAATAGTGTAAAAGAGTTTCCCTTTCTCCATATCCTGGCCAACATTTGTTCTTTCCTGTTTTGTTTTTTTGTTTTTTTTGTTTTTTTTTTTTGGCCATTCTAACCGGTAAAAGGCTTTCTTTACACTAAATTCCTCCAAGAGGAATTGATGCATCAAAGAGTAAGTACATTTCAAAAACTTTTGTTGGATATTGCCAAATTGTCCTCGGTAATTCTATGCCTATGTCTCATTCTTGCCTGCAGTGTGCATAGCTATCCAACTTTTCAAAGGGCCAGGGAACTGGAACACCTTCAAATGGGACTGCCAGTGACAAAGGACAGAATTTGAAGCTGTCCCATATTCAGAAGAACTAGGGAGGGCTGGCCTAGAGGAGATGCACATGGTACATGAGAACAGTTTTCAATATTTTGTCTCTAACAAGTAAACTAGGGCCAATGAGCAGAATCTAAAGAGACTGACTTTTTTTTTTTTTTTCCTGGCCAACCTAAGAAAGGTTACATTTTAAAAAATTAAAAAATAATAAAAAATAATTCTTCAAACATGATAATATTAACTTTGGATGAAATGGATGTTCTCAAACACCAAACAGCTGGGATGCTGGGACTTTTTTTTTAAGATATTATTTATTTACTTGAGAGAGAGAACATGAGTTGGATGAGGGGCAGAGAGAGAAGCAGACTCCCCGTTGAGCAAGGAACCTGATGGGGGCTTGATCCTGGGACTCCAGGACCATGACCTGACCCGAAGGCCGATCCTTAACCGACTGAGCCACCCAGGTGTCCCCAAACAGCTGAGACTTCGAACCAAAATATTTTCAGGCTACTTCCAACCCAGAGCTTCTAGGTGTCTGTGTTTCTGTGCAGATGTGTATGCATGCGCGTGTGCACATGTGTGTGTGTGTGTGTGTGTGTGTGTATCCCTTATTCTGATATACAAGGTTTTTTTTCCCTCTGTAAGTTTTAAAAACTATGACTAGGGAAAGGAGACGTGACTGCCTTCAGATAGAAGGATATTACTGCTTAAGCTTAGCTGCTTTGAGAATTTCAGGTCTGTAGTTTATAAATAGTTGCTGAGGGCAGCAGTAAATGTGTATTAAGGGTCAAATCTGGGCCTGTGCAACTTTAATTTAAAGATGAGTCTCTGTGACAGGGCTAGAGCCAATTTCCAAATGAAAGATGTTCAGAGACTGAGAATGTGAATATGAAAGCAGTCTTTTCTGGCTTTAAAATTTGTGAGGGATGGTCTCTCCCACTAGCTCTGCCTAATTTCCTCCAACTTACACTTATAGCCAATCATCATTTTACCACAAGAATAAATAGCTGAAATACTTTGGATTATGCAGTAACTCCAATGCAACTCTAAAGAATCTGGCTAATTTTATTTAAAGATTTTATTTATGTGTTTTGAGAGAGATCACATGCATGACACAGAGCAGAAGCAGAGGGGAGGGGCGGAGGGAGAGAGAGAAGCAGACTCCCTGTAGAGCAGGAGTGTCCTCCCCACCCCCATATCCCAGGACCCTGGGATCATGACCTGAGCAGAAGGCACTTAACCAACTGAGCTACCCAGGCGCCGGAATCTGGGTAAATTTTTAAAATGGATTAACAAAGTCAAATATATTTGGCCTTGGAGAAGGTTGTTTTATATCCAATGATGAGGTTAGAATCTGTTTTCATATTTTTATTAAAAAGAGGTGAAGCAGGACAATAAGCTTTTTCGTATGCCACCTGTAGCATAGAGAAAACAGCCTTATCTACATAAAGGTGAGGTACTAGATGAAGGGTAAATTTCATCTTAGAGAACCAAAATGTAATTGTAAATTAATTTGTAGGTGGACATCAATACTAGGGAGTCATTGTACCTGAGTAAAAAACTTAATTTTTCAAATTATCATCTGACTTCAAATTATTGTCATCTGACTTCAAATGGCTTTTCCAAGCAAAAATACCAGCACGAACTTGGTATAACACACACCATACCGTGTCCCTCAAATAGCACATCAGAAAATGCACCGGTCTGACAACAACATATTTTCTCCTACACAGTAATTTTTGAGAGTAGTAATTGGATTTGCATAATTCTGAATACAAAACAACAGAAAGATAAGACATAAAAGAATTAATAGGAGACCAAAATTAGTAAATAAGTGAATGGAAAAAATATACATTTCTGTTTTGTAATTTGACCAATAATAGCTATGCCAGAAAAAGAAAAGAAGTAAAAAATGAACATCTGTTATTCTATGAAATCTTATTAATATTCATATAGAAATAGTTGCTGCTGAATCATTCAGTATGGAATCTTAATGGGGTTTAATTATCTCCATCTTCAGGATTTGCACAAGCTCCCTGAAAGCAATCTGTGATTAAAGTTCCCCACAGATTTGGGAATCTGTAGCTGTCTTAATAGTGGCAAGTGTCCTTGAATATACTATGAAATCGGCCAGGCCCCCGAGGCTACTGATTCTGCAGACATAAAGAAGGTACTTCTTTCCTGGAAACATTTGTTGTTTGAATGAATCTCAAATTTTCAATTTTAGCTGATTCCTGAATGATCAACCTTCTGCCTTGTAAGTGTTAGTCTTTCTTCTCGTCACACTAGACATGGTTTAGCTCAGGTAGGACGGGTGGAGGTCAACTCACGTGCATCTGAATGCTGCTTCTCTAACTTGCATGTTGTCGAGTGACTTTGAGCACGCATCCTTTCATTTCTGCCAGCCGTTTTTCCTTCTGTGGCGTCAGAATATTAATGCCTACCTGACGGTGATGAGTGAGGGTAAGAGCTAAATAAGACGAATCAGTCCCTTGATGAAAAATTAGTTAAGAGCAGATACTCACAGAGGAGTTAATGACGTTAGGGCACACGTCCACAGAATTAGCTACTTTTCTTTAAAATCTTCTCTGTACTGACTGGATGGTTCAGGTGGTTCCAATGACCCAGGATGGGAAATGGAAAAGGTCAGAGAAAAGAAATGAAGAGCCTAAAGGAGGGGAGGGGAGGGAAGGGTAGAGGAGAGGAAAGGAAAGGAAAGGAATGGAAGGAAAGCAGAGCAGAGATACCTGAGCTGACCATCCAATTTGAAAAGCCACCTTCCAGAGTCAAAAACTGCAATTATGGTTATGTCAGCTCCAACTGATTGCCTCTTCTCTTCCGTCTCTATGACTACCAGTAGGAAGAAAAGATACAGTGGGGTTCCTTCACTGGCCAGCCTCTTGTGAGCCTATGGAGTCCAAATGAGCAAGGGTAGAGACAGCCACAAGGTGGTAACCAGTCCCATGTTGAACACCCCCTTGGGATCCTTCATCTTCAGAGCCTGTCACCAGAGCAGTCATTGACACATGGCCCTCTGACAACTTATCAGTTATGAGACAGCTGCAAATTAAATAGTTTGGCTGAAAACACCCCCTCCTTATGTCAGGACACATTAAGTTGAAATAAACATTTTGCTGAGATGTGAACTGAAGCAGGTCCGTTAAAGACTACTAGTCACGTATATTGATTTATTACCTTCTGAAGTAGTATTTGCTGCTGGACAGACCTAGTAAGAGTCAACCAACATGACATATCCTTCATGGGACAGAGAGGAAACTAGAAATTATAGAGGGCCTGCTGTGTGCCCAGGATGGTGTTACACTACTTTCTGTTTCCCTATAATACTCTCTTAGGTAGGCATTCGTTTCCAACTTGGGAGTTGAAAAATCTGAAACCTACCATAACTGAACAGTGGTAATAAGAAGAAAATCCATAGTTAGATTTTTTTCTTAGCATCTCTTGCAGGCGTTCATTCCACAAGGGACCAAACCTTCCCATGTGTTCGAAATGTGTTTTCTTATTTCCCTATCCCTGGGTAGTTTTCATGCAGAGTAATGGTCTCTGCACAGAGGCACTTTGAAAAGTGATCCAAAAATACGTTTCAACAATTTCAGAAGTCCTTGCCACTGCTTAGAGGGTAATCTCTGTCTTCATAAATAGAGGTAAGCATCAGGAGATGCAGAGCCATGAGTATTTCCTCAGTATTCCCTCCTGGCATGGGAGAGAAGTCTCATTTCTGATGATCCATGAAGGTCTTATGGAGCACACTAGAGATATCTATGTTGCATTTATAAGATAGCCTATTATCTGGTTTCAAATACCAAGTCGGAAGGGAGTCAGGCAATAGTGTCTAGAAAAGCATTTGTTATGAAAACTCAAAATACCAATCTATCACACAAAGATGACTTGATTGCATTTTGAATAGTAAATCATACACAGCATACTATGTCTGCATGTAAATTATAACCTGAGTAATGAAACCAAATGTTCAAGTATCTGTGTACTTTTTGCCTAAGGTTTGGAGTCCATTGATTCTTTGTTTCCAGTTTTGTCTTGTTTTGTTTTTTTAAAGATAGTTTCCCCCCCGGTAGGTTTCTATTTTTTCTTTTTTTTTAATTTAATTTTATTTTTTTCCCAGTATTCCAAGATTCATTGTTTATGCACCACACCCAGTGTTCCATGCAATACGTGTCCTCTTTAATACCCACCATCAGGCTCACCCAACCCCCACCTCCTCCAAAACCCTCAGTTTGAAGATTCATTTATGCTTTTATATCTAATACTGTAAGATGCAATGGAATGACGCTTCCTTGGTAAGAACTGAGTCAAATCTCAAATCTGTCATGCAGCAATGTGTAGTGCATACAAGGTGATTTCTGTCCATCATATCCTTCACTGGTTTTCTTCATTATAATTCAAAACATGAGCAATTAAAGGACAACCAAGGAAACAGTTCTCCTCTTTCTAGGAGGAAGATGAGCCAAAATTCATAGTGCACTTCCTTCATACGTAACTAGGCATAATTATTTCAGCATATCAACCAACCACACAAACAAGTACAAAACAAAACAAAACACAAACTGACGAATATAACTGATGATCTCAGTTATATTCAGCATCTATAAGATGCTCTACCATCTTTTGGATCCACGCTAAATGATCCTGTTGACTGAACAATCAATTAACCCATTTCTTGGAGACCCTTTTATAAGCATAAACTACAAAATTGTGCCTGCTATTACGTCAGTTGCAATGTAGTTAGGGATAAAAGGCATATGCATAAACTACACCAGAATATAGTTTATAACAAAGCTGAATTTGCTAGAGATCAGTATTTTAGGAACTTAGATGAGGGAAAGACGTGAAAAACAAAGAGGAGCCTGGATTTTATTGTCCCACATATTTTATTCTAAATTCCAGTTCCAATACTTACTAATGGTCAAAGAAGTCAGTGATACCTACCTTCCTGGACCCCTCTGATGATGGGGAGTGATAATCATTTGTTCGGTGTCAACAATGTGGGCTGAGCTGACCCTTATGGATGCCATTTTATGAACCCTCTGAGCAACGCTGAAGGGTTGTAAAAGACTGTTTTGATGATACCCATTCTACATAGTGTGACACTGGGATTCACAGGTGGAGCACAAATCAATACCACTGCCCTACATTGTTTCATCACCAGCTTTCTTGCAGAACATACAAGAACCTAGGACAGGATGTGGAGAGAATGGATGTTTCATAAATGGTGACTCCCTGAACAAGGGTGATAAGAAAGCCTTCGAAAAGGACGAGATTTCAGCTGGATTTTATGTTTATTTTTTATTATTTTATTTTATTTTTTATTTTATTCTTCAGAGAGAGAGAAAGAGAGAGAGAGTGAGTGGGGGGGATGGAGAGGCAGAGACAGAGTGAGAGAGAGAGAGAATCTTCAGCAGGCTCCACACCCAGTGCAGACCCAATGCCAGGCTCGATCTTACAACCCTGAGACCATGATCTGAACTGAAATCAGATGCTTAACAGGCAGAGCCACCCAGATGCCCCAATTTCACCTGCATTTTAAAGCCCAAGATTCAAATAAACAAGTGGCAGTGGAAGAATGTTTAAATTGGGGAGTCCTTGGGTAAATAAGAATTGGCAAAGCATCCTGGGTCTGTTGTAAGCCGACCACAGTAGCCAGACAAAAAATACATGCCGAAGACTAGTGGGACACTTTGCATGGTGATGGGCAGATAATTTAATGAAGATTATAAATCTATTTCATCACACTAAACAGGTCACTGAAGAGGAGAGAGAGTTCCTACACAACTGACAGATTCATAAGTTCCAGAAAAAACTCATTAACAAAAACGGACCTAAATTCAAAGGTTGCGAATCTGACAGCTGATCAGGTTAGAATAAACTTCTCTATCCAGTGAATGTCTCTTCTTTATTATTCCTTCAGTAGTGTCCTTCAAGACCTGCAAAGGTGGGGGCAGCAATAAAAACAGAAGGAAGAAAGTGCCTTTGCTCTACCATCTTTTGGATCCACACTAAACTAATCCTAGGTCTTCATGCCACCAGCTGGGTTAAACCACATAAATCACAAATCACAAAATCCATTAAAAAATAAAAAGAAATTTTATTTGTGCATAAAAGCACAGTATCCAGCCATTCTCCCACAGCCTAGCTTAGTAGCATCAGGGGAGATTTGAAAGGTTTTGGTTGACAAGATTGGTGCTGGAAGAAGTTAATTCCTTTCACAGATCTATTATCCAAATGGTACAAATAAGGACTAAACCAGTGTTAGACTATTTCATTCATTGTCTTAGCCAATTTTTTGGTGAGACATCGCACTATGTTAGCCGTTGTGCCTCACTGGCTTTTTCCTCTTCGTTTATTATTCATGTCCCTAAAAAAACAGAGGGTTTCAACCATAGATATTACCCGCCCCCCCCCCAGCTTTTACTACTTTATCCCTAATGCCACCAATGAGCCCACCTGCCCTCCTCCTTAGGGATAAAATTTAGATACCATAGGCCATCCTGTGAATGGTCTCTTGGATTGACATGCACGCTACCAGATCATTTTAGAGATGGAAAGTGTTTCAGATTTTTCAAGGATTGGCTGATGTCTGAGTTGGAAATATATAATCATTTCTGCCCTTCATTTCCTACAAATCTCAAATACCAAAGTGAGCTCAACTGTGGGCATGTTTAGAGACATTCTGCATATTGTAGTCATTCTTTAAATGCACCCTGTCTAGATGTGTTACAAACATAAGTTGCCCAAATTCAAAGTAATTGACTTTCAGCCAACTGTGACCAAATCACAAAAAAGGAAGATGCCATGTGTTCCAGCATGAAAACCCACCCCAAACTCAGAAGTTCCCACCCCAAGGAAACTTTTAATAGCCTGCCTTGAAACCAAACACATATTCTACAGTGGATAAAAATAATGTATTTACTGGGGGTGGAGAGTGTAAATTTGTCTCCCTGCACAGATTATTCTTTAACAGAATTATTTTGTGTATTTGTTCTACTAAAAATATTCACAAAATGAACATTTTTGCCATCATATTTATACAAAAAGCTTCTTTTGGCTGTTTCAGAATCTATCTGATATTTGCTCAGTGTTTCTTTAACGAAAAGGAGAAAAGAGAGCCTGGAGAAAAGGGAGCAGCAAGTATGCATAAATTAAATTGCACTTTTATCTCTCGTGAATATTAAATACCCAAATCCACATTTTAATATATCTGATTATCACATGCATTGGATTCCACAAAGGGGGAATAGTGTAAAAAGTAACTATAGACAATAGATGCCAAATAAAATGTATCTATGACATATGGCCATGAATTCCATTCCTCACCACCAGTGTTACACAGTTAACTTCTAAGTCTGTTTCCACAATGGAAATATCAAGCTCCAGAGCTATAATTTTACACAGGGACAGTGATTAGAGGACTGGAACAAACATATGGCATTTTAACTTTCCTTGACTGTAAGCGTGCTTGCTTTATCAAGGAGGCTTTTCTATTTTATTATTTAGTTGCACAGATCACAAGCTTCTTGATGGAAGGGGCTGTCTTGTGCATTCAGTGTCTTAGGAATGGAAGTTATTGGATGTAATAAATTAAAACAACAACAACAGCGATTAAAAAAAAAATGACCATCAATCCTTCTCAGATGTGCCTAGCCAACATAGGATAGCACATTAAACCTGAAGAGGTTCAGTTACCTTGCATTCAGTAGGAAGCTACAATAACTCAAGACATTTTTTAGAAGGCTTTGGCCTCTGAGATGTATGTACTCAGCACCATTTCAGCACTATTTACACAGGTAATAAACCATAATTATTAAAGAGAAATAAATGCATTGCTGTGGGCTAAACCACAATCTGGTCTTTGCCATCAATAAAAATATCTTTTCACTTGTGACAGATATTTTCTTGGCTCGAAAGGTCATCATTTGCTTGAATAAATAGGCAAAGAGGAAGCTTTTCAAGATGCATCTAAAGGAAAATGAGACCCAAAATTGGAGGAGACGTGTATGGTAATGAGAAAGTGTGATGATGAGTTGTGTGTAACTGCGGGCAAACACCTTCCTCCTCGTATGAAATTTTAATGATGGGTTACTATTCCAATGGGAAAGTAATAACTTAGGCGAGTACAGTTGTAGACTCCCAAAATGAAACTATTTTCAGTTTTAAAATATAGGCCCAATGCTATCTATATACCTACAATTTTGTCTGCCACTGTCACTAACTGGGCACCTAAAGTGACCTTCTCTTTCTCTGAGTTCCTCTCTGGTCCTTATGATCTGGAGGGGATGTGGACCACATTTCTCAGCTCCTCAGAAGTTCTGGTTAATCCTTCTGGACAGAGGAGGAAAATGGAAATGAAATGCAGTTGTTGTCATCTTTTCCATGGGGTGTCTGTGTGTAAAAGATGCTATTTTAGGGGCACCTGGGTGGCTCAGTGGGTTAAGCCTCTGCCTTCAGCTCGGGTCATGATCCCAGGGTCCTGAGATCGAGCCCCGCATCGGGCTCTGTGCTCCACGGGGAGCCTGCTTCCGTTCCTGTCTCTGCCTACCTCTCCGCCTACTTGTGATCTCTGTCTTTCAAATAAATAAATAAAATCTTCTTAAAAAAGGATGCTATTTTATCTATTGGATGTCTAATTCGATTTCTTTTCCTTTTTGACCCCACCATGAGATAGGTACACGCGTGTCATTCATTCATGTCACATTCCTAGAGAATGGAAGATCTCAACTCCTTGGTTCTTAAATATTGCTGACGCTCAACATGTGATATCGAATTAGTGAATTCCAGTCTTGTTTATTCTCTTCATGGTATCTTAACACACTTACTGCCCATGGTAGTATGACACCCACTGTATCTATGGCTGATTGGAAACATGAACGTGTTCGTGTGAGATAAACTTGAGTAAAGCACAAAACACAGTCTCTGTGACAGATGTGTAGGAATTAACACTCCTTCAACAACTGCCACCAGCCACCCTATTTCCATCTTTTTCATGACAAAGAAAGCAAAAGCAAAGATGAAAGAAGAAGAGAAAGAAACTATCCCATATAATCCTTTGGACTTAAGTAAAATCATCGATCATTGGTTTGTTTTGGAATCATGGCCGAGAGAATAACAGTGAAATGATACTTACCTGCTAAAAATATAAGACTGTCAGATTAGGAGAACCAGCCCCTGCCAAATAGATTGCTTCCGTGTGCTGTGAGCCAAATATTCCTTTTATATATTGATAATTTTTTTCACCTGTATGTTTTTGCTGCAAGCTAAAAAGCCAAATAAAAATACTATATAGGTATCCTTCTGTTTGTGTATATATGTATATACGTGTATGCACACATGCAGAGCATTTTTCTACCATGACTGCCCTGGCAAGCAGCCTTCAAACGTACCTAGTAACTTCTTGCTTGGATGGGTCTTCTGCTGGCATTCTTGCTGTCATCTACAACTCTGAAGTGCATTGTAATTAGCTGTACGTTTCATGTCATGGAGCTGCACCTCCAAGTGATAACAGGTTAGGGCTGTCAGTTCAAGTGTCAAGAATATGAAAGGATATTTAAGTGCAGATGACAACACAATGGGAATACTTCAAACCCAGGAGACATTTGAAGTTAGGTCCTTTATCAAGCAACAGGTTCCCTTGGCAAAAGAATTTATTTCTAGGACCAACTGGCCCTCATCACATGCTGTTCCCTACTCCCTCATCCCCTGCCCTATATGTAAAAACTGAGAACTTTGTTCTCAGGCTTGAGTTTTCTTTTTTTTTTTCTAATTTAATTTAATTTTTTTTTGCATAAAAATATTTATTTATTTATTTGTTCTTAAATTTTGTTTAATTTCTTTTCAGTGTTCCAGAATTCGACGTTTATGCACCACATCCAGTGCTCCATGCAATACGTGCTCTTCATAATGCCCACCACCAGGCTCACCCAACCTCCCACCCCTCGCCCCTCCAAAACCCTCAGTTTGTTTCTCAGAGTCCACAGTCTCTCATGGTTCATGTCCCCTTCCAGTTTCCTCCAACTCACTTCTCCTCTCCATCTCCCTATGTCCTCCGTGTTATTCCTTATGCTCCACAAATAAGCGAAACCATATGATAATTGACTCTTTCTGCTTGACTTATTTCACTCAGCATAATCTCTTCCAGTCCCATCCATGTTGATACAAAGGTTGGGTATTCATCCTTTCTGATGGAGGCATAATACTCCATAGTATATATGGACCACATCTTCTTTATCCATTCATCTGTTGAAGGGACTCTTGTTTCTTTCCACAGTTTGGCGACTGTGGACTTAGCTGCTATGAACATTGGGGTACAGATGGCCCTTCCTTTCACTACATCTGTATCCTTGGGATAAATATCCAGTAGTGCAATTGCAGGGTCATAGGGAAGGTCTATTTTTAATTTCTTAAGGAATCTCCACACTGTTTTCCAAAGAGGCTGCACCAGCTTGCATTCCCACCAACAGTGTAAGAAGGTTCCCTTTTCTCCACATCCGCTCCAACACATGTTGTTTACTGTCTTGTTAATTTTGGCCATTCTAACTGGTGTGAGGGGGAATCTCAATGTGGTTTTGATCTGAATCTCCCTGATGGCTAGTGATGATGAGGATTTGTACTCAAGGAACTACAGAACACTCATGAAAGAAATCGAAGAATACACAAAAAATGGAAGACCACCCCACACTCATGGATGGGAAGAATAAACATTGTGTCTATGCTGCCTAGAGCAATTTATACTTGCAATGCCATTCCAATTGAAATTCCACCAGCATTTTTCAAAGAGCTGAAGCAAACAATCCTAAAATTTGTACGGAACCAGAAAAGACCCCAAATTCCTAAGGAAATGTTGAAAAAGAAAACCAAAACTGGGGGCATCACGTTGCCTATTTCAAGCTTTACTACAAAGCTGTGATCACCAAGACAGCATGGTTCTGGCACAAAAATAGACACCAGTGGAACAGAGTAGAGAGCCCAGATATGGACCCTCAACTTTATGGTGAAATAATCTTCGACAAAGCAGGAAAAAATATACAGTGGAAAAAAGACAGTCTCTTCAACAAATGGTGCTGGGAAAATTGGACAACTATGTGTAGAAGAATGAAACTTAACTATTCTCTTACACCATACACAAAGATAAACTCGAAATGGATAGAAGACCTCAACATGAGGCAGGAATCCATCAGAATCCTAGAAAAGGACATAGTAACCTCATCAACATCAGCCACAGCAACTTCTTTCAAGATATATCTCCAAAGGCAAAGGAAACAAAAGCGAAAATGAATTTTGGGACTTCATCAAGATCAAAAGCTTCTGCACAACAAAGGAAACAGTCAGCAAAACGAAGAGGCAACCCATGGAATGGGAGAAGATATTCGCAAATGACACTACAGACAAAGGGCTGATATCCAAGATCTATAAATAACTCCTCAAACTCAACACACACAAAACAGATAATCATGTCAAAAAATGGGCAGAGGACATGAACAGACACTTCTCCAAAGAAGACATACAAATGGCTATCAGGCTTGAGTTTTCAAGAAGCTTCTAATTATACACTCACGCTTCCCGTAAGTGATGGCAATTGCATTTCTGACTGCAAATGAAGCCTTCAATTGTGTTGGATGGTATTAAACATTAATGCCAACATTTAACTCAGCTACTTAAAACAGTTCAAAAATTAGACATCTCCTTTTGCCCCCGCCCTTGGTGGTTCTGGATACCTGGAAATGGAGTAGAAAACAGACTGCCTTTTGGAGCATTCATACAGAAACCAGTGAAAAGGCACACTAAAAAACAAATCAAAATAAAGAATAGAGATGAAGAGAAAAAATTATTTTACCCAGGTTCCTATAAATGATATATGATAAAAAATATAGAACTTAGGGCACCCGGGTGGCTCGGTGGGTTAAAGCCTCTGCCTTTGTCTCAGGTCAGGATCCCAGGGTCCTGGGATCAAGCCCCGCATCGGGCTCTCTGCTCAGCTGGGAGCCTGCTTCCTTCTCTCTGTCTCTCTGCCTGCCTCTCTGCCTACTTGTGATCTCTGTCTGTCAAATAAATAAATAAAATCTTTAAAACATATATAGAACTTTTTACTTGGAAAAAAATAGTGTAGTTGTTGGGACAACAAATGTATGCATAAATTCAGTGCATAATCAGTATTAATTGAATCTACTTTCTTCAGAATTACAACTGCTCAACTATTTCTATGTAAGTAAATATTAGCAGACCTGCAAAAAGTGACTTACCAGTCAACACAACCTTTCCGATTCCCCAGTACACAGAGACCATTCCAATTAGAGAGGTATGCATAGTAATGTGGCACAGAAATGTCTACTTAAAAAAAAAAAAAACAAAAACACAAACATAGCCTTCAAATCCATCCACCCACATTTCACTTGTTTTCAGATTCTCTGTGGTTGGGGATTCTTATCCAGTTTTTGTACAACTGAAAATAGTAGTGATTGTGTTCTGTTGTGTTAAAAGACTTGAAATTGTTAATTGTTTTGGTTTCGTTGTTATTATTACTGAAGATTTTTTCCTTACCAAAAAAATGGAAGACTCTTGTGCAAGCAAACAATAGTCCAGTAACCCCAACAGAAATTAAACAGGTGATGAGAGTATTTTCTAAAGACTGAAGATTGTTTCACAACAGTGCAATGACTTAGCCAAATTAACCAACATCTATTAGTACAAATGCCTACCAATCTTGTTTCCCCTCTGCTTTGGCTAGCACTTGCTTGAACCAAAGGGAGAACAATAGATGAATCACGAATGTACTATACCTATGATGAAATAATACTGCTAGTATTCATGCTTCCACAATGTCTTAATGAACATTAAGTAGGAAAAGGAGACTGCTTTAGAAGATTGTCTCCAGCAGTAAAAATTCCACCAAGGCATACCAAAGTTTAATTAAAACATCAAAATGTGAGGAAGAAACAATTTGACAGATAAATGTAGATATCATGGCATTGTCACTGAGCTTTTCTAATGAGATTAGATGCCTACTTTAATTGACATTTCCAACTGAGGCACAGATAAGACAGATTTAATGGGAGCAGTTATATATAGCTGGACCCTAGCTGGATGAACAAGTGTTTGACATTTACGTATCGTAAACGATATATTATATGCTCCCCTCACTAATGCACTGTCAATGTTAAGAAGGATAAGCAGATCCTTAAATATACCCGGCACAGAGGAGAGCACAAGTGATGCAAATAAACCTTATGGCAACACAGTTGCATCAAACAAACCTTCATGAAATCACTTCCATTCCATGCCTGCAGGGAAAAGCCTCCCATAGAATCCCTGAAAGTAATTTTAATTTCAGGCTTATAAAAAGGAATGGAAGAATATAAGGTTGCTTCTGAAAGTGTGTCAAGGATTTTTTTTTTTAATAATGCTAATAAGATGCTTTTCTGGAATTATTTTCATTTGGTAGTAACAAAAGACATGGGAAAAAATCGATCAACTAATGCAGGGTTTCATTATGATCAAGACAAAAGAAATAAACCCATCATTTATTTAAAAATATCAATACAAGAGCTTCTTTCTTTATTGGCCTTTAATGAGCTTTCCACCATGAATTCACCTTAAGCACTTTAGCTTAATGAACAAAATTTACTATTATGAAGTCTCTTTTGTATTGAGTCTCAAATCCAGGTACCACGGCTTTAGGATCTATGTGCAGTGCACAGCATTCAGTTCTCTAAGGGTCACTGGTGGCCTCTGGAGTCCAAGTCATTGTCCTCATTTGTCCAATGTACAGCTGGAGTTCTCCTGAGAATTCCGCATATACCACAGACTCACCGTGTTTCTATAAACCTTTAAACCTAACTACACAGGATGGACAAAACACAGAAGAGGAATAAAACATTCAGCCTCAGAAGGCAAGGTTTTACTGAGCGCGGTAAATATGAAGAGAAAATAAATGATATGAAGATGCATGCTTTAAAAACTGGCATTATGTCACCTAAATATTTATGCACAATTTCAGTTGAGTTTAGAATGTTATTTGTGAATAACAAGGTTGTATATTCATTTACAAATACATATATGCCTGCATGGTGACATCTATCCTTAATATCCATATTGAGCCCTGTGTGTTAATTAATGTTTTTGAAGGGGAAAATAATGAATATGTTTATGACTTTTGTTTTATTTATTTATGAGACTCCCACAAGAGTCCACTCACAAAGACAAATAATGTATTTCACTGGTGTCTCTGGCAGTTCAGTCTATGGTATAGATAAGAATATATCCAAGCAATTACATTCAACAGCCCCTGATTTTGCCCAGGTAGTCAGCACAGGCTTTGCATGGGATGAGGGGCGGGGGACAGTAATGCTGAACTGCATACCAAAGGAAGAGGAGGTATTTTTCACAGGGACCTTGTGGAAGAGAAAGGAGGAAAGGAGGTTTCTAGATGAGACATGACACAACAAGAACCAGTCAGAAAATGACCAACATGTTCAGCAAGTCCGGACTTGGACTGGTTTAAAACATGGGCGACACAGAATCTCTCAATGCAGGAGAAAGTGAGGGAAGGGAGTGGGAATCAATGCCCTACCCCCAACCCCAACTACGAACAGGTTGCTTCATTCATTTCCATACCAGGCTTTAAACTGGATTTTCTTTGAAGAGTCGTCTACTGTGACGAAAACACACTACAAAATTAATACACTAGCAGCACCTAGTCCATGGTGGAATGTATTGTGGACGATACTAAAAAGACTCTAGGCTAATTGAGGGCCTTGCATGCCCATCCAAGCGGCATGGACTTGAATCTAGAGCCATAAGGCCAATGAAGGTGGTAATATGGTTAGTGACGTGATCAGTTGTGCTTTTTTGGAAGGTAAGTCTAGGAGCAGGAGGATGGTAAAGATCACGAGAACCTAGAGCAAAGGAAACCCAGGTGGAGACATGGTACTGTCAAGTGTTTGACTATGAGACTGAGAGAAGAGGCTTTTCTCAGATTCCACAAAGTGGATTGGTTGAAAACAGGTGTCATTCTTATCTTGACCCAAGGTAAGCTCATTTGGGGGGACTAGTTTCATTTCTAACATTCATACATATGGCACATCCAAACAATTTATACGATCAAGTGTTATTATTCTTATTGGAGCCGAAATTGTGGAAAATCCACATAAGCAGAGCTACTACCTGAACTAAGCAAAGTCAGCAGCCACCTATATGGCACATTTTGGTCATTTTAGGAAAAAATAACCTAATGATGGTAAGTAATTTCCATTTTAAAGGTTTAAAAACCGAGGCCCAGAAAACATAAGTACTTTATCCCAAGTCATATAGTTAATGAGGGGTGAAGCCTATATTCCAAACCATGTTAATGTAGCTCTAAAGCCATCACACTTCCCATCCTCTGCCACCTATCTGCATTCCCAGCTCTTATCTACTATTTCTCATCATGCCTGGGATTCTAGAAATAACTTTTCTGAAGTATAAAGTCTACTGAAAGTTTAAATATTCCTGCAGTGGGTAGAAAATTATGCCCAGGATCGAAGAAAGGGACAATTGCCCCAAGATGGTGGGTCAACCCCCGCTTCACAAGTTGGCCATAGGGACCCATGCAGATGTGGCCAAGAGCTATGGTCTAACCTCTTAAGAATATGGTGGTATTGGAACCTTCCTGAGCTGCGCTAACATACTGTCTACAGCTCTGTGGAAACATATTTTACTATACTTGAGTAATAGATGTATCCTCTCCCCTGTGTCCCCACACTGGAGTACACTAAAGTATCTTAGTTCATCCTTGAGGGGGGGCCCTCATGGGCCCTCCACCTCAGGTTGGCTTCTAATAACAGTTCATTTGAACTCATTCTCCTACCTTTTCAGCCATCTCATATACCTTATAAATATATAAGAGGAGTGCCCAGCTACATTTATCCAGACTGCAGGGGTTCTAATGCAATGCAGTATCTTTTGGGTTATGGGAAGGGGTTGATGACCTATGCAATGATGAGGAGACAAGATTCATGGATACCATGGTGAAGTCACTGGGAGGCCAAGGACTATGTGGTAGCCTGCTTCCGACTGTTGTCTCCCAGAAAGAGACGCTAGGATGGGTATTAGGTCTTTCTTAGCAAATCTCCCATCCATAAAAACTGGCATCTCCAGGGGAGAAACCTGTTCTGGAGCATTGTGCTAGATGGGCTCAGAAGCTATTCCCTTAAAACCCTGAGCTGTATCCCTCTTCCCACATCCCCCCGGCACTCCTTCTCTATCTTTCTACCATCTCTGTTTTTTGGTTTGGAACAGGGCCTTTGGGGTCTTGGGCACATTGTTTTTTATGTCCAAATTCTCCCAAAAGATTTTAATGTTCTCAAGGCCAGGACCTATTCTCTTGGAACTTTTGATCCCATTATTATGTCTTAGCCCGTACCAGATCCTTAAATGTTTGATGAATGAATGTGTGATGTCTGCCTCAAAGAAAGAAATGACAGAGAACAGCCTGCTTCATGCAGCACGGTTGCCACAGTAACCAGTGGGTGACCTCCCTAACAGAAGGTGTGTTGGGGGCAGAAAGCTAAGGAACAGCAGCATTTCAAGTGAGTCCTCATAGGAAAACAAAAAGCACCCAAGAAAGACTGACGGGGAAGCAGCAACAAGCGCTAAGGGGGAAGGGTCTTTGGCTCTGCCTTGCAGCAATTGCTCAGGTGGGCTGGGGTTTGAATGGTCAAGAGGGTGTGGGATGGAATGGACAGAGTAGGGGGGGATAAAGCTCCCAAATAAAGGCATCCACATATGCATATGTGGATCTGTCAGTGCAATCGTCTCACATTAAGTATCTGCGTAGTCGCTGGGGTGCAGGGTAGAGGATTCCCTGGTCCAGCTGCCGTGGGCTTGCAAGGAGCCTGCTCAGAGCTTTTCAAAGTGATGCTCGTGTTTCTCATCATTAACTAATTAATTAACTAGTTCAGTCATCAGTTAACTTTGATGACGCTGGGATGCTAGCGGCCTACGGATACTATTAAGACGTTCAGAACCCAAATAGAAGTCCCAGCCCCATCCAAGCAAAGAGGTTGGTTTCTGCAGATTATATATCTCCGTGTGGAAAGGAAATAACAAGCATAGAAGAACTTTACCGAGACCAGCCCGAGGGCTGAGGGCATGGTGATTAAGAAACCAGAGCCAGGGCGCTGCCTCCTCTGGTCCCGACAGGAGTGACCTCTTTGTTCCATGACCATTGGAGGAAATTGATGTAATTTTCCTATCATCTTCACACTCAGGGTGAGTTCAGGGTTGACATTTTAATAAATCGTTTTATAGGTAACAAAAGCTCTAGTATGAAAGGCTGCATTCTTTGTTCCCTCTTCCAAAGGCTGCGCGGGCTGCACAAATAGCTTGATTGTTAATAAAAACAAATAAATAATGAAGTGCATAGCGTGGTGGTTAATAGGTACACAGTTAATGAGATAAACTGAACCTGAATCAAAGCAACTCTGTATCACTGTCACTTCTTCATACTGCTTTTGAGGTCAGATGGTCAATTTCGCTTTTAACTGGTTTTTCTTGGAATACTACAAGGTTGTATCACAAATAGGAATATTATCAAACTGTATAGGTCCAAGTCCTAAAAAATATTTCTCCACGCTAAAGAATTCAGCATGAAACAATAAATAATTAAATGTTTTGACCAAGTACAACATTCACTTAAATTTGAAATGAGATTTATGTGAATCTAGCATGACTCAAGTTCTTGAGGAGAGGAAAAAGATGTAATCAAATATTTACAACACAATGTTATAAGATACATAAGAAAATTGAGTGCAAAGTGATATGGGTACAGGGCTGCTAATAATACCCCGAAAATAAATCGATTTCAAAAAGAAATATAGCAGAGGGAATGAAAATGACATGTGACCTTCTTTTTCGCTTTACTTTTTCTTAAACAACAAAAAAAATGCATGATGTATATACACACATAGATACATATATGTGTAATATATGTATGTATAAACAGTTGACGTTTGGACAACAGATTTGAACTGCACAGGTCCACTCATATATGGACTGTTTTTAAAAAGTATGGTCTCTTCAATAAATGGTGCTAGGAAAACTGGACAGCTATATGTAGAAGAATGAAACTCGACCATTCTCTTACACCATACACAAAGATAAACTCAAAATGGATAAAGGACCTCAATGTGAGACAGCAATCCATCAGAATCCTAGAGGAGAACATAGGCAGTAATCTCTTCGATATCAGCCACAGCAACTTCTTTCAAGATATGTCTCCAAAGACAAAGGAAACAAAAGCGAAAATAAACTTTTGGGACTTCATCAAAATCAAAAGCTTCTGCACAGCAAAGGAAACAGTCAAAAAAACAAAGAGGCAACCCATGGAATGGGAGAAGATATTTGCAGATGACAGTACAGACAAAAGGTTGATATCCAGGATCTATAATGAACTCCTCAAACTCAACACACACAAAACAGGCAATCGTATAAAAAAATGGGCAGAAGATATAAACAGACACTTCTCCAATGAAGACACACAAATGGCTATCAGACACATGAAAAAATGTTCATCATCACTAGCCCTCAGGGAGATTCAAATTAAAACCACATTGATAAATTATCATATGGTTTCACTCATTTGTGGAGCATAACCAATAGCATGGAGGACAAGGGGCGTTAGAGAGGAGTAGGGAATTTGGGTAAATTGGAAGGGGAGGTGAACCATGAGAGACTATGGACTCTGAAAAACAGTCTGAGGGGTTTGAAGTGGCGGGGGGGTGGGAGGTTGGGGTACCAGGTGGTGGGTATTATAGAGGGCACAGCTTGCATGGAGCACTGGGTGTGGTGAAAAAATAATGAATACTGTTTTTCTGAAAATAAATAAATTGGGGGAAAAAAAAAAAAACCACATTGAGATATCACCTTACACCTGTTAGAAAGGCCAAAATTAACAAGACAGGAAACAACATGTGTTGGAGGGGATGTGGAGAAAGGGGAACCCTCTTACACTGTTCGTGGGAATGCAGGTTAGTGCAGCCTCTTTGGAGAACAGTGTGGAGATTCCTTAAGAAATTAAAAATAGAGCTTCCCTATGACCCTGCAATTGCACTCCTGGGTATTTACCCCAAAGATACAGATGTAGTGAAAAGAAGGGCCATCTGTACCCCAATGTTTATAGCAGCAATGGCCATGGTCACCAAACTATGGAAAGAACCAAGATGCCCTTTACCGGACGAATGGATAAGGAAGATGTGGTCCATATACACTATGGAGTATTATGCCTCCATCAGAAAGGATGAATACCCAACTTTTGTAGCAACATGGACGGGACTGGAAGAGATTATGCTGAGTGAAATAAGTCAAGTAGAGAGAGTCAATTATCATATGGTTTCACTTATTTGTGGAGCATAACAAATAGCATGGAGGACATGGGGAGTTAGAGAGGAAAAGGGAGTTGGGGGAAATTGGAAGGGGAGGTGAATCATGAGAGACTATGGACTCTGAAAAACAATCTGAGGGTTTTGAAGTGGCGGAGGGGTGGAAGGTTGGGGTACCAGGTGGTGGGTATTAGAGAGGGCACGGCTTGCATGGAGCACTGGGTGTGGTGAAAAAATAATGAATAATGTTATGCTGAAATAAATAAATTTAATTTTTAAAAAAAGTATGGTCCATACCCAGTATGGAGCCCAGTGCAAGGCTTGAACTCTGGAAACTGAGATCAAGATCTGAGCTGAGATCAAGAGTTGGACACTTAAAACAAAACAAAACAAAAGAGCTGGACACTTAACCAACTGAGCCACCCAGGCGCCCCCAAATTTTTGTTCAATAAATACAGTACAGTACTATAAACGTATTTTTCTCTTCCTTATAATTTTCTTAATGATTTTCTCCAGCTTACTTTAAGAATACAGCATATAATACATAAAACATACAAAACATGATAATCGACTGTCTACATTATGGGTAAGGTTTCCCGTTAGTAGTAGGTCATTAGTAGTTGTTTTATGGGAGTCAAAAATTACATGCAAATTTTTTTGACTACACGGGATATTGGCACCCTTAACCTCACATTGTTCGAGAGTCAACTGTACACACACACACACACACACACACACACACCTTACTGAAATTTAAAATGCCAAGAAACCCTATGGCCATTGTAGGAAGACCAGGCATTCGCATCCTATTTAGTGAAGAGGCTTGTGATCCAGCCAGGTACGAGTATGCCATGGGAGGAACACAAAGCCAACCAAAAGGTAATCAGCAGAAATCTGACTCATTTACCTCCTTTCTTTTTTTTTTTTAAAAGATTTTATTTATTTATTTGACAGAGATCACAAGTAGGCAGAGAGGCAGGCAAAGAGAGAGAGAGAGAGAGAGAGGAAGGGAAGCAGGCTCCCCACTGAGCAGAGAGCCTGATGCAGGACTCGATCCCAGGACCCTGAGATCATGACCTGAGCCGAAGGCAGAGGCTTAACCCACTGAGCCACCCAGGCGCCCCCATTTACCTCCTTTCTTAATGGTTATTCCTTTCTCTCTCTTTTTTAAAAGATTTTACTTATTTATTTGACACAGAGAGAGAGAGAGAGAGAGAGATCACAAGTAGGCAGAGAGAGCAGGGGAAGCAGGCTTCCCACCGAGCTCGGAGCTTGACGCGGGGCTCAATTCCAGGACCCTGAGATCATGACCTGAGCCAAAGCAGAGGCTTAACCCACTGAGCCACCCAGGCGCCCCTGGTTATTTCTTATCTTACATTTTATTTCCTCTTCTTTGGTAGATAAAAGTATATCCTACCAAATGCAAACAAATCTAAACAACCTGCTTTAATCCAAAAGACAACCACATAGAGGTTCTTGTGCTCTACCTCTATTTACTGTAACCTAAGATCCAGTGATGTGGCAAACAACTTTTTCTTTTAATTTGAAAACATCCCCAACCACCCACAGAAGTGACCTGCACTCCACCTCAGAGATCGGCTGCAAGCATCGTGACAAAGCACTTGACAAAAGACAAATATAAAGCCCACTTTTCTTTACTGACGACGACCTAGCCCCTTGTCCTGTTTCTAGTTTACTCGGAGAGGTGTTCGAACCAATGCAACCTGCTGACCACCACGACCTAGGAGAGGGTGCTGGAAAAATCAAAATAACTTTTTGAGGAACAAATCGCAGCCATCTAAATTACTCCTTTGACAGAGTAATGGATCTTACAGATGAAAGAGAGCACAAGGTGTCATTTATCTTGACTTCACAAGACTTGTCAACTTTTCTTGGTCTTTTCTGAAGAACACAATCATAAATAATTTAGAAAATTATGACTTAGACCTCAAAAACTTCAAGGCAGACAACTACAACCCGGGAACGGGGACTTTTAAAAAACAATAGTTGCCTTTGTCTCCTGGGGTGGAATAGGAATCATAAAGCAATTTGTCAGGGAAATGTATTGAGCTTGGTACTACCTGTAATTGATGCAAGGCTTTCCTATCTTGGACAATTTAACTGCATTCAATTCAGTAAAAATACTTTTGCTTAATGGAACTGTAATGGGGTTGAACATTGCACTGGGTGTGTCGGTGATGGTGTTTACACCCTGAGAGTTGGCTTCTAGTTCAAGTACTTCTGCTTGTTGCCAGTCTGGGGTACTTTGTTACAGTAGCCTGAGCTGACTAATACAGAGATCCGTGCCAAGAAGCAGCCCTGGGTCCCCTGTGTTGTGGAGGTGGTTCTGACTGGACCAGGGATTAGCAAGTGACACCAGGATAACTCATCTAGAAGGCAGCCTGACCTATATGGTGGCCAAGAGCACAGCACTTTGTGCAAGTGGGCAATGGTAACGAGCTACCCAGCCAGGTTGGCTCGCCCCAGCACTTGCACTGGTGGGTAAGATGGATGCATAGTCTAAATCTAAAGAAGGTACAGACTTATATAGAAAAAAGTGACACTATAGGGAGCGACCATGTGGTCTGTTTTTGAAAACTGGACGGAGAAGTTAGTCCTTCAAGCTGCTTCAGTCCAATTTCCAAATTTGATTCCAATCTTCATTTAGCCTTAAAATAATCTCTCCTGTTTCCTTCTTTGTTCTCCTTCCTTCTTCCCTCCCTCCTTCCCTCCCTCTCTCTCTCTTTCTTTCTGATGAGAATATTAAGTTCTATTCTCTTAGCAACTTTTAATTATACAATACAATGATCTCAACTCTAGTCATTATGATATACATTAGGTCCTGACCCTATTTATGTCATAGCTGAAAGTTTGTACCCTTTTACCAATCTCTCCCTACTTCTTCCATCCCCTAGCCTCTGGCCACCATGCTTCTACTCTGTTTTCATGAATTTGACTTCTATTTTTTAGTTCTACATATAAGTGATACTGTGCAATGTTCATTTTCCTCTGTCTGGCTTATTTCACTTAGTATAATGCTCTCAAAGTCCATCTGTGTCGTTGCAAACACTAGGATTTCCTTCTTTCTCATGCTGAATAATATTCAGTTGTATATATACCACAATCCTAAACTTTCATCCATTGACAGACATTTAGATTGTTTCCCTATCTTGCCTGTTAATAATGCTTCAGTGACCATGGAAGTGTCAATCTCTCTCTGAAATTCTCTTTTCATTTCCTTTGGACATACACCCAGAAGTGGAATTCCTGGGTCACATGGTAGTTCTATTTTTGACTTTTTGAAGAACCTCCATACTATTGTCCATAATGGCTTCACCAATTTACACTCCCACCAATCACACACAAGTTTCCCTTTTCTCACCAATACTTAACTCTTGTGTCCTTGATGATAACCATTCTAACAGTTGTGAGATGATGTATCATTGTGGTTTTCCTTTGTATTTTCCTGGTAACTAGTGATGCTTTCTTTTTTTTTTTTTTTTTTTTTTTTTTTTTTTTTTAATTTTTTTTTTTTTCCAATTTATTTATTTTCAGAAAAACAGTATTCATTATTTTTTCACCACACCCAGTGCTCCATGCAAGCTGTGCCCTCTATAATACCCACCACCTGGTACCCCAACTTCCCACCCCCCCTGCCACTTCAAACCCCTCAGATTGTTTTTCAGAGTCCATAGTCTCTCATGGTTCATCTCCCCTTCCAATTCACCCAAAAGCACATACCCTCCCCAATGTCCATAACCCTACCCCCCTTCTCCCAACCCCCCTCCCCCCAGCAACCCACAGTTTGTTTCGTGAGATTAAGAGTCACTTATGGTTTCTCTCCCTCCCTATCCCATCTTGTTTCATGGATTCTTCTCCTACCCACTTAAGCCCCCATGTTACATCACCACTCCCTCATATCAGGGAGATCATATGATAGTTGTCTTTCTCCGCTTGACTTATTTCGCTAAGCATGATACGCTCTAGTTCCATCCATGTTGTCGCAAATGGCAAGATTTCGTTTCTTTTGATGGCTGCATAGTATTCCATTGTGTATATATACCACATCTTCTTGATCCATTCATCTGTTGATGGACATCTAGGTTCTTTCCATAGTTTGGCTATTGTGGACATTGCTGCTATAAACATTCGGGTGCATGTGCCCCTTTGGATCACTACGTTTGTATCTTTAGGGTAAATTCCCAGTAGTGCAATTGCTGGGTCATAGGGCAGTTCTATTTTCAACATTTTGAGGAACCTCCATGCTGTTTTCCAGAGTGGTTGCACCAGCTTGCATTCCCACCAACAGTGTAGGAGGGTTCCCCTTTCTCCGCATCCTCGCCAGCATCTGTCATTTCCTGACTTGTTGATTTTAGCCATTCTGACTGGTGTGAGGTGATATCTCATTGTGGTTTTGATTTGTATTTCCCTGATGCCGAGTGATATGGAGCACTTTTTCATGTGTCTGTTGGCCATCTGGATGTCTTCTTTGCAGAAACGTCTGTTCATGTCCTCTGCCCATTTCTTGATTGGATTATTTGTTCTTTGGGTGTTGAGTTTGTTAAGTTCTTTATAGATTTTGGACACTAGTCCTTTATCTGATATGTCGTTTGCAAATATCTTCTCCCATTCTGTCAGTTGTCTTTTGGTTTTGTTAACTGTTTCCTTTGCTGTGCAAAAGCTTTTGATTTTGATGAAATCCCAAAAGTTCATTTTTGCCCATGCTTCCCTTGCCTTTGGCGATGTTCCTAGGAAGATGTTGCTGCGGCTGAGGTCGAAGAGGTTGCTGCCTGTGTTCTCCTCAAGGATTTTGATGGATTCCTTTCTCACATTGAGGTCCTTAATCCATTTTGAATCTATTTTTGTGTGTGGTGTAAGGAAATGGTCCAATTTCATTTTTCTGCACGTGGCTGTCCAATTTTCCCAACACCATTTATTGAAGAGGCTGTCTTTTTTCCATTGGACATTCTTTCCTGCTTTGTCGAAGATTAGTTGACCATAGAGTTGAGGGTCTATTTCTGGGCTCTCTATTCTATTCCATTGGTCTATGTGTCTGTTTTTGTGCCAGTACCATGCTGTCTTGATGATGACAGCTTTGTAATAAAGCTTGAAGTCCGGAATTGTGATGCCACCAACTTTGGCTTTGTTTTTCAATATTCCTTTGGCTATT
Organism: Neogale vison; assembly: GCF_020171115.1. NCBI lineage: Eukaryota > Metazoa > Chordata > Mammalia > Carnivora > Mustelidae > Neogale > Neogale vison. The sequence goes on along the minus strand of NC_058095.1, from coordinate 153,277,622 downwards.
CGAGGTCTTTTCTGGTTCCATATAAATTTTAAAATTATTTGTTCCATTTCTTTGAAGAAGATGGATGGTACTTTGATAGGAATTGCATTAAATGTGTAGATTGCTCTAGGTAACATAGACATTTTCACAATATTTATTCTTCCAATCCAGGAGCATGGAACATTTTTCCATTTCTTTGTGTCTTCCTCAATTTCTTTCATGAGTACTTTATAGTTTTCTGAGTATAGATTCTTAGCCTCTTTGGTTAGGTTTATTCCTAGGTATCTTATGGTTTGGGGTGCAATTGTAAATGGGATTGACTCCTTAATTTCTCTTTCTTCTGTCTTGTTGTTGGTGTAGAGAAATGCAACTGATTTCTGTGCATTGATCTTATATCCTGACACTTTACTGAATTCCTGTATAAGTTCTAGCAGTTTTGGAGTGGAGTCTTTTGGGTTTTCCACATAGAGTATCATATCATCCGCGAAGAGTGATAATTTGACTTCTTCTTTGCCGATTTGGATGCCTTTAATACTATATCCAGCTAGGCTATCATTGAAAATAGAAGGAGAGATTAAAAGCTTCCAGGACAAACAAAAACTGAAAGAATTTTTTTTTTTTTTTTCCAAAGATTTTATTTATCCATTTGACAGAGAGAGATCATAAGCAGACAGAGAGGCAGGCAGAGAGGGAGATAGAGGGAAGCAGGCTCCCTGCTGAGCAGAGAGCCCCATGTGGGACTCGATCCCAGGACCCCGAGATCATGACCTGAGCCAAAGGCAGCGGCTTAACCCACTGAGCCACCCAGGCGCCCCTAGTGATGCTTTCTTAAAACACTTTTATAGAACTAGATGTCCAGGAGAGACTTGATCTTATATCATTTTTGAAACTGGTAAACTGTTTTTAGGAATTGGAAAAATAATGTTTTTTTTTCTCTTCTAAAAAGTGGGGCCTTTCATTCTGCAAATATGAGAAAGCTCCTGCCCATCTTACCATTTTATTCTTGAGGAAGCCCTACACTCAATGAAATACCCAAAATGCTTTTTCTTTATAATGAGATAGAGAATACATCTTTTAGAATTGGAAATTGAGTTTATATAGGGAATATATAAATAGAAAGTAAATAATAGAAAGAGAGATTTTATATACATTTAAAAGAGAGTGAAGGATGATTCCCTCTTGAAATTAGAAAATACATTTTCTCAAATTTAGATTTAGCTTTATTTATATCTTTCTGATGATATAGCTAAAGAGATAGCTAATTTGTAAAATCAAATTTATACTTAAAATCACAATTTATATTAGGTGTGAGAGTGTGTGTGTGTGTGTGTGTGTTGGTTTTGTCTGTTTTTTATATTCTTGTCCAAGTATCAGTTTCCCAAAGATAAGGCAGGCAGGCCTGAATTTCTCTTCATGTTGTTCTGGAAGAAGGGTAGACATGAAGCTAAAACTAGAATGGATTATCTGGTTGCTAAATTTACTGTTATTTCAGACTAAGCTTAAACATGGTTAAATTGATGGGCGCCTGGGTGGCTCAGTGAGTTAAGCCGCTGCCTTCGGCTCAGGTCATGATCTCAGGGTCCTGGGATCGAGTCCCGCATCGGGCTCTCTGCTCAGCAGGGAGCCTGCTTCCCTCTCTCTCTGCCTGCCTCTCCATCTAGTTGTGATTTCTCTCTGTCAAATAAATAAATACAATCTTTAAAAAAAACAAAAACAAAAACAAACAAAAAAAACATGGTTAAGTTGAGTCTAGGCATGTATCTGTTTACTCCTGAAACATGATTTTAAAAAACAAAACAACAACTCTGAAAAAGAGTAAAGGAATAAAAAAGGGCATAAACCCACAAGGACATTTCTTTTGGGAACGGAAAAGGACACAGTGGAAGTAAGAATACCAACACAAGTTTTGAGAACAGAGTTGCAATGCGTATCTCTGTGTGAGGGAGGGAGGAATGGGGACGGGGCCAGGCCAAGAGGAATCGAGGAGCTGAGCACCTGCTGAACAGAAGAAGCTCAGAAACTGGAGGTGCCATGTGTTTCCATGGCTTTTCCCCACCTTAAAGAAGGAATGTTGACCCTCTGCTGAGAGTAAATGAGATCACGTGAACTCAGGAACAACATGTCCAACTGAGGGCCGTAGAAGACTAAGTGAAAGTTTGCTCATATATGGTGAAAATGTGACTCCTTTCCTCACTAAGTTCCCACAATACTGGAAGCTTAGCTCACCTGCCCCCCCCCAAATTTAGAGGGTATCACTCTAAGAGCAAGGACCACCTAAAGGGAAAAAAAGGGTTTTTTTTCCGACTTGAAGGTCGGAAGTCACCCACCAAAATAGCAGACTCACTGTAATCAACTTATAGGTGTTCATTACCTCACCAAGAAATTTGAGCAAACATCAGACATTGAAGAAATCTTCCCACATAAGTGAGAAAGGTAAAAACAAGCAAACTGATTTTTTAAAGCCCCTGGGAGGAAAAAAAGACGATATGGAAAATTAAAAATTAAAAAAAAAAAACAGCTCGTTAATAAATCCTCAGAGCTTACAAAATATTCTGGATATAAAACAAGAATTGGATGCTATGAAAGTCAGGACCACTATTCTTAGATATTAAAATTTTAATATCAGAAATGTAAAATATCAATAGGGCATTTGGATGATCTAAGTTGAAAGGTCCCAGGAACTGGAGCAAAAAGTTCAAGGACCAGAAAACACAAGAAAAAACCCAAGTGACCAGAGAATTCACCTGGAAGAACTAGGAGGTTGTACAACTACCAGTCAGGAACGCTTGGCAAAGATCGAGAAGACATAGGAGAAGGAAGTTCAAAGAATCAATAAAGAAAATATCCCTGAAATAAAGGACATAAGTTTATAGATGAAATTGCCCATAAGTGCCTACAAAGCAAATGACTGACAGAAACTAACACCAAAACACATCATATTGAAATTTCAGAAGGGAAGATTCTATTATTTTTGAGCAATAAAATACTAGCTACCTCCTCTAGATGACTGAACAATGGTTACCCAAAGATATTGCCTCCTAATTTGGGCAACGGTAAATTTGGAAAAAGGGCTCTTGTCAATGTGATTACGTTAAGGCTCTTGGGATGGGGAGATTATTCTGGATTATCCCAGTGGGCCCTAAAAGCAACCGTAAGTGCCCTTATCAAAGAGAGCCAGAGGGAAGATGAACACACCCAGAGAAGGTAACATGAACATAAAGCAGAGATGACTTGAAGATTCTGGCCTTAGGTATTTCAAGACTGCTCGTTTCCCACACCTGAAGTTACCCTGTTCCCCAGAGGACTGACAGTGGCAACCGCTCTCAACTGAATCAATACTTAATCACAAAGATAGGTCCTGGATCCATGTCCTCCATACAACAACTGCCAGACAGGAGTTCCCAATCAGGTTAGCTTCCTGGGACCACAATAACAAAGTACCACTAACTGGGAGGCTTAAACAACTGACAATCCTTCCGTCACAGATCTGGAAGCTGGAAATCTGAGTCAAAGACCCTGGCAGAGTTGGTTTCTTCTGAGACCTCCCTCCTTGGCTTGTAGATGGTGTCTTCTCCCTGTGTCTTCACATGGCCTTCCCTCTGTCTGTGTCCAAATTTCATCTTCTAAGGATACCCTAGTTTTCTCAGATTGGGCTCCACCCTCATGGCCTCATTTTAATTTTTTTTTTAAAGATTTTATTTATTTGACAGATAGAGATCGCAAGTAGGCAGAGAGGCAGGCAGAGAGAGAGGGGGAAGAAGGCTCCCTACTGAGCAGAGAGCCCGATGCGGGACTCGATCCCAGGACCCTGAGATCATGACCTGAGACGAAGGCAGTGGCTTAACCCACTGAGCCACCCAGGTGCCCATGGCCTCATTTTAATTTAATCACTCTTTAAAGAACCTGTCTCCAAAGAGCATCATATTCTGAAATAATGTGGTTCAGAACTTCAACACATAAATTTGGGGACATAATAGCGTTCAGAAGCTCAACGTTTGAGGATAGGCACAATTCAACCCTTAACGTTAAGTTATAATTTTTTCAGCTTTAAAATGTTTTTATTGAAGTAACATCTAAAAACAAAATTATAGGGGCGTCTGGGTGGCTCAGCCAGTAAAGGGGCTGCATTAAGCTCAGGTCATGATCTTGGGTCCTGGAAATGACCCCTGTGTCCAGCTCCCTGCTCAGTGGGGAATCTGCTTCTCAGTCTTCCCTGACTCACAAATTCTTTCGCTCTCAAATAAAATAAATAAGATCCTTAATAAAGTAAAAATAAAAACAAATAATAGTTTAAACTGTTAGAGTATTACAAAACTTACAGTGAAATCAGTGTTCCCCACCCCACTAGCCCCATCTATAATATTTCCTCTTCCACAGTAGTTGCCTTTGAGTATTTTTCCTTATCATTTATACCAACATTTCTGAATACCATGTTTCTACTTCTGCTTAGTTTTTCATTGTAAATATTATGTGTTGGCTCCATAGTGCAGAACGTAAATCTTTTACTCTCTTGTACAGTTTACACACACTTCCCATCCTGCCAAATGGTTAAATAGCCAATATTTACTTTATTGTCACTATGTATTGTTCACAGACAATCCAGAAAAGGAATTACGTTTCCTTTCTTGTGCTATATTTCGTTTTATGTATAGTTTAAAAGTGCCTTCATTTTCTTTAAGTGTTCAGGAAATCCCTGTTAAAGGTCATTGCTGGTTCCTGTTTGCACTGGGAGGGTCTGATCTCATGTATAGAACAATATGGAGCATTCGTGTGGAGGTCCCTAAGGAGGACAGCTATGCTTGGCAAAAAACACTTATAAGCTCTTTGGCTGCACAAGCACCACAACACATTCTTTTTCTGTTAACTGTTTATTATCTATCCATTTGGCACAATGGGTTCTCTCCCAAGGACCAATGGATTATTCAAAGAACTAAGAAAATATTTGATTACCTGAAACAAATCTGAATCAAGTATCCATAAAGAAGAGTTCAATATATTATTCAATGAGCCCACTCTTTAAACCTCCTCCATCTTAATTCATATATTTAGCTTCCATCGGAGAAGCATAGATGAACTATCCTGGATAGATCTATGGTCAAAATATTCCACTCGTGTGCACTGGATACCATCCCCTCCCTGGCATTTCCTTTCTCTCTGCCATCGTCATTTCTCTTTTCTACTGAATTGTTCCCATTCGTATACATTCTTGCTGGTAGATCTCCTACTTGAAAAACATTTACTCTTGATCTCACATTCCCTCTGCTGCCATCCTGCTCTCTATCCCCCTTTCTATTAAACTCCCTGAAAATGATGTTTGTATTCACCTAGCTCTGCTTTTCATCTGCCATTGTCTCTTGAATCTACCTCAAACAGATTTTGTCCCTATGACACCACTAAAAATGACTTTGCCAAGGTCAACAAGGACCTTCTCTCATTTGACCTCCCAGTGGCATCAAACACAGCTGGCCACTCCTATTCTCTTAAAGCATTTCTTCATTTAGTTTCCAGGACACCACATTCTCCTAATTTTTCCATTCATCTCTGGCCTCACTTCTGCATCTTCTTTGCAGGTTCATCCCTCTCGTTTCAGACCTCAAAATGCCAAAATGCCCTGAGGCTCGAGGCTCAGTTCTTTTTACACATAACTTCACTTTCTAAATCTACTCTTTCAGTTAGCTCATTCAATCCTACTGCTTTGAAAATAATCTATGAATGGATGGCTCTCACATGGAAATCTCCAATCTCATTTTGTCTCCACAACCCACACCAGTGTATTCTCTGCCTACTTAATCCTCAGTTCCCTGCTCTGTCTCCCAGACCCATCCCAGCCTCTCTCACTTTTCCCTGCCTTAAGGAGCAACAGCACCATTGGCTAAATCAGTATAACAACGCTGATGACAATTTCCTGCTCCTTTTGCCTTAGGATGAAAGGTTGCTAGAGAAATTTTAACATTTTTAAATACCATTCCTTTTAGAGAAGGATCCAAGGGCAAAACAATGATACAAATATTTTTTTAAAAAATTGGAGAACAGTGTGGAGATTCCTCAAGAAATTAAAAATAGAGCTTCCCTATGACCCTTCAATTGCACTACTGTATATTTACCCCAAAGATACAGATGTCGTGAAAAGAAGGGCCATCTGTACCCCAGTGTTTATAGCAGCAATGGCCACGGTCGCCAAACTGTGGAAAGAACCAAGATGCCCTTCAGCGGATGAATGGATAAGGAAGATGTGGTCCATATACACTATGGAGTATTATGCCTCCATCAGAAAGGACGAATACCCAACTTTTGTCTCAACATGGAGGAGACTGGAAGAGATTATGCTGAATGAAATAAGTCAAGCAGAGAGAGTCAATTATCATATGGTTTCACTTATTTGTGGAGCATAACAAATAGCATGGAGGACATGGGGAGTTAGAGAGGAGAAGAGAGTTGGGGGAAATTGGAAGGGGAGGTGAACCATGAGAGACTATGGACTCTGAAAAACAATCTGAGGGGTTTGAAGGGGCGAGGGATGGGAGGTTGGGGTACCAGGTGGTGGGTATTAGAGAGGGCACGGATTACATGGAGCACTGGGTGTGGTGCAAAAATAATGAATACTGTTATGCTGAAAATAAATAAAAAATAAATTTAAATAAAAATTTAAGTGGTAAAGAGAAGGAAAGTATATCCAAGCATAGGAAAGCTGAAGAGCCACCAAATCTTATATCCAGCTCTTCAGAAATAAAATAAGAAAACAGAGGTTTAAACCATCACTGGAGAGACCACAAGGTGCATGAAGGAGGACTTCCTTACCCAGATAGGTCCTGGCTAGCAACAGGCCACTGAGGAAGGGGAGCCACATTCGTCCCTCTGAGTACTTTATAAGATGTGGATCGGTAACAATGTGTTCTGGAAGATTTCAAGACATGTCCTCCCTGGAGCGGGGAGGAAGGATCCAATGACTGCCTGAGAGCCCACGTAACTCCTAGATTTACAGTGAACCATTACATCACACCACAGACTGCGACACGGCACAGTAAACATGTAACATTAAATCAGCTGCCATCTGGGACCTTTCTTGGCCCAAGCAAACTCAGTAGCTGGCTAGGGTTTACACCTAAGGAGGTACTGACATATGTGCATACCTCCAGCATTGTTTAATATAGGTTTATTTTATTTTATTTTACTCTAATACACAGGGCCCTTCCAGTTTTCTTTCAAGTCTACCACAAATAACAGGTTTTAGCATGTCAGGTGATATTTTGCTTCCTGAAGCATTTAAATTAATTTTCTATTACCAATGCAAATGTGTACTTTCCAATTTACCCACTGCACAATAAAACCTAATTTAAAGCAATTAATGTTCATTAATAGCCCCATCTGCATGTTTATCGCTTTATCCTTAAATACTTGAGACATGGTATCCATATTTTATAGCTCACTTCTTATCAGCAAGAATTCTTATCCTCAAGGGTAAATGTAAGACTAATATGCCAGGATCTCATATCTTTATAAGGAAACTACATTGTCTTTTTTTTTCTTTCTTTCTTTCTCTCTCTCTCTTTCTTTCTTTCTCTTTTTTTTTTAAGCCTGGATGAACAGGTTGAATGTACATAATACCAAATGTACCTAATAACAGAAGAAAAAAAAAAAAGAAAGGCGTAGGGAAGCAGGGGCGAGTTATACTTGTGGGCTCATCTCCCTTGTCTGTCTTCCCTTTTCCCCAGAACTGGCGGGCCACAGCACCGAGCGTGCACCGGCCGGGTCAGCAGCCCTCTGACAGAATTCTTCCAGGCATAGGATAGAATGCAGGCACAGTAACACTGAAAGGTTTTCCTACCCTGTCCGTTTGCGCAGCACAATGCCCTGCAGGGAATGGACCAGTGGATGGAGCTTCTTAGGATGTCGGAACGCATTCTGAGCATGCGCCTTAGTACCAGCTAGGCAGGCTTTGCCACTTAATTCATTAGCGGTGTACACTCACGGACGTTGTCTAAACTTTTTGATCATCAGTTTTCTCACTCTGTGTGATTAAGGTTGTGTTTTTTATTTGTTTGGTTGTTGGGTTTTGTTTTTGTTTGTTTGTTTGTTTGTTTGTTTGTTTTTTGGATTAAGATAGTATGCTAAAAGGCAAACAAACATGAACACAACAGGTCATGGATAAGAGGGTAGGTTCCACCCGACCAACTGCCCGGGTTCAAATCCAGGTTTCACCTCTCACCAGCTATGCATGAGTGTGTGGGAGAGGCCTCTCTGTGCCTTGATTTTCTCATCTGCAAAATGGACATCATAATGGCATCTCTCTCAAAGCATTCTTGTAAGGATTAAAAGGAGTTAATATGAGCCAATAGCTTAAAACAGAGCATGTCAAATAGGGTGAACATTAGGGAAAAAAACCAAAAGCAGTTGGTATGTTGCAAATTACAGCCATTTTTATTAAAGGCATTTCCCTAGAGTCACAGTCCGTGGTGTTAAATTGTGGTTTTGGGACTTTGAAATAAGAATCCTGGCATAAGGGTATATGCAGGTGGCTGGTCTCCCTACCTCTCTCCCCCAAACTAGAGGAAGGCAGTAAGTACCTCTTCTATGACATTATTATGTCTAAAGCCCTGACAGCCAAATGCTTGTATAATTCTTGCAAAAAAAAAAAAAAAAAAAAAAAAAAAAAAAGGAGGGAGGAGGAAATAAATAATATGTTTACACCATTGTAACAGGAAAGCAAATTAGTTTGGAAGGGATTTTTTAAATAATGTTGCTGAACCACAATCAACTCATCTGATTTCTCTAGTCTTTAAAAAAAAAAAAAAGAAGAAGAAAGAAAAGTTAATAAATGTTTCCACACGTGTGATTTCAATGAAATTTACATTTACGAGTCATTATCATTTTGGCGGAAGGCAGAATGATATTCAGCTTGTCACTGGAGGGGCAGATGGAGATGGAGTTTAGGAAGTTGACACACTACCTGACAGAAACGAGTAAAATTTACGTCCCAACCAACCTAATGGCAAGCAATTATCTCTGAACTAGGATAACAAATGTGCTTTTTTATACTCAAAAGATGACATGCATTTTAGAAGTTTCCAGAAGGCATATTTTCTGTAAAGAAGCAACTGCTTCTGTATTCAACATTTAGTACAAGAGTTTAATTGGATACTGACCCTTTCAGAAGATTTTGTTACAAGTTAGAGTTAGATATTAAGAGAATAGAAAAATCTACCTGAAGTGACTACTTTCCGTTTTCTATTTCTGTGTTTAAATATGGCCTTACAAATGTGCTTTTACTTCATATTCAATACCGTTTATAGACTTTGGCATTAGCAAAATATAAATTACTCTATGCACAATCCGTAGCCATACTATCTTGTGAGTATCATAAATAAAACAAATACAAGTGGAAATGTGGTGTTTATCTTGGCTTAAAAGACCATCTATCTTAGCATGAGAAAGACATTTTTGATTCCATGATTAAATGACATCCTACATAACAAAAAATCGGCAAATGTACTGGTGTAATTCATCATGGATGACATTTTATAATTAAAATGTATTGATATAATCCTTTAAGACACTTTAAATGTCTTACAGTGTAAACTTGGAATGTTTTGGCTCATAAATTTTTCTGTATAAAAAGTCACCTAACTAGATGCACCATCCCATCTGCAAATTCTATTTCCTGAAACAAGATGAAATAGTTATATGAATGACTTTCATCTACTTATTCTTATGAAGGTATAAAATATAACTACTATTTAAAATAAAGAAGTAAAATTTTGAAAGTTGAGTTACACGCAAATTCAGAAAGATACATTCACAGCCTATTCGAGATGGCAATGGCCATACTTACTCTCTAGATCAAACCCTTGTGTTATACAAATAAGGAAGCTGAAGCTCAAAAATGTTGCTATGACCTTCTAACTGTGATATTAAATAGCAGTGATTGTGAAGAGAAAATGAAAACACCTTCAGGCACTTAAAAATTAACCATATCCCTGTTTAATAGTAGTGAAATCTTAATCTAACAAAAATATTGTAAAGAAAAGATGTATTTCAGTGAATTCATGATGGCTCTATGATGGACAAAGAAAAGGGCAAAAAAAAAAGAAATAGGTAAAAAGGAAATCATATCGAGGTCTTGCTGTATGCAAAATCACTGTAACATAACTTATTCCAAAAGACTTAGTAAAGCCTTTTTGAACACTTAACTAGTCAGTGTCCCTGAGCGAATCAAGTCCTGTGAATCTCTGACCCCACGTTTCAAAGTGAAGGTAATAACACCTAGAGTTACTGTGGGGACTAAGCGAGATTATGTATGGAAAGTACGAATTTATTTGTTCAGGATAGTAAGACTGTACTGTGTCATTAGATCTTCAGATGGGCTCTGTCACACACTGCTTATGACCATATCATGACAAGAAGTCTGTGGCAGAGTTGGGACTCAAATTATGCCTGTCTAGTCCCAAACCTAAGCAATTCTCCTGTATTTGGCTTTAGGACACTTGTACCTGTTGGTCCCTCTGCTGGGAATTCCTTTCCCTATCTCCCTGTCCTACATCTCCAACTGCCTGTTAAATCCTACTCATACTTCACAATCCATTTTAAATATAACTTTCAGGGATCTATCCCTGGAGCTTCCCCTATATGTTCTCTTAGTATTCCCATATTTTTCCTTTGTTGTACTTATTAATAATTAAAGTTAGTTAATTAGTCTTCCAACTATTTTTATGTCATTTAAAGATGTTATTTATTTATTTGATAGAGACAGAGAGAGCACAAGAAGGGGGAGAAGCAAAGGGAGAGGGAGAAGAAGACTTCCCACGGAGTAGGGAGACTGACACAGGGCTCGATCCCAGGACCCTGGGATCATGATCTGAGCCAAAGGCAGACACTTAACTGACTGAGCCACCCAGCGCCCCTCTTCTAACTACTTTTAACTACTGTTTCTCTACTAATCTGTATAAGCTCCCTGAGAGCAAGGGCCATTTCTCTCTTGCTAACCATCACATCTCCTTGGGAAAGTATTTGGCACAATGTAGACATCCAGTAAAAATTTGTTGGATACATCAATGAATATTGTATTGTACTGGATACATCAGTGAAGGTATGAATGGATTAAAAAAAAAGAATGAAAAAGAGCTTTGGATTGGCAAATAGATCTGATTTTGTTTATTAATGGGGGAATACTGATAAGGATTCTGAGGAAGTCAAAGGACTTCACCTGGCAGAAGAATTGCCCAAGAAAAATAGGAGGGGCAATTTTGATACTAAGAGAAAGAACACAGAAAGATCATTGTAGACGCAGAAATAGTTTCAAAGGATCCCTTCATAGACATGCTATTCTCCATGAAGTAGGAAGTGGCATTCACGTGTACATGAGAGAAGGGAGATGGGGTTTTGAAGAGCTTTGTGAAAAGAACAAAAACTTCTGAGTGAGAGCCGTAGAACTACCATGAGGCATCAAAGCATTCAGCCAAAGTTAGAGACCATGAATTTTAAATGATACCAATCTCTACTGGCTTGGGTAGTATTTTCTGTTGCTATTTTCAGCAACTACAGTCTTGAAGACAGATGTTTAATTTCAGTATAAAGATGAGGAGGATAAGGAAGAGGAAGATGATGACAAACATGGACTCACTGTTACTCTGTCAAACACTTGTTTAAATTATTTCACTTCTTAAACACACCCAAACATAATGTTGTGTATATCCATTTCTTCTACAGATGAAAATACTGACCTTTCTATACCACCTTTTTAAAGGTATAATTCACATACCATAAAACCCACCCATTGCATATGTAGAATTAAATGATTTTTATAAATTTCCAGAGTGGCAACCATCACAAGTCAGTTTTCAACTATTTCCATCATTCCAAAAAATTCCCCTGAGTCTGTTTGCACTCAATCCTGCTTCAACCTCCAAACCGAGGCAACCACTGATCTGCTCTCTGTCTCATTAAATTTGCCTTTTCTGAACATCTCCTATAAATGGAATCGAATAACATAGAGATTTGTGTTTTTTTGTGTGGCTTTTTTCACTTAGGGTAATGTTTTTGTGGTTCATCCATGCTGTAGTATGTATCAGTGTTTTCTTCCCTTTTTTATTGCTGAATAGCATTTAATTGTACGGATAAACCACATTTTGAAATTCATCGACATTTGGATTGTTTCCAGTTGGGGACTATTATGAATGGTAGTGCTGTTTATTCATATGCAATTCTTTGTGTGCACGTGTTTTCTTCTCTTGTGTAGATTCCTAGACATGGAACTTTGAACTACAAGACTGTGTGGTAAGGATATAGTCAACTTTTTAGGAAACTCTCAAAATGTTTTCCAAAGTAGAGGTACATATATATCTCTGCCCAGAAATATACGTAACAAATGTGTCTTCTGTGTCTATTGAGATGGCCATTGTGGTTTCTGTTCCTTATCTTTATCCCATTAATATAGTTATTCAGTTAGCTGGTTTTCAGTTGTAACACCAAGTTTGCCCTCCTAAAGCAAATCTAACATGCTCATGGCATAGCATCCTTTTGATATACCACTGAATTTGTTTTGCTGGTATTTTGTTAAGGAGTTTTGCATCTATATTTTTGAGGGATATCCATCCATAGTTTTCTTTTCTTGTGATATTTTTGTCTGACTTTGGTCTCAGGGTAATTCTGGCCTGAAAAAAAAAAAAAACGAGATGAAAAATGTTTCTTTTCATCTATTTTAGGAGTCTGTAAAAATTGTTTTCACTTTAGGCATTGATAGAATGCACTATTGAGGACAGGAGAGGCAGGACTTTGTGGGAAGATTTTAAATTGCTAAATAAATTTCTTTGCTTGTTCTCATCTTTTCCAACTTTCTATTTCTTCTTGAGTAAATTTTTGTAATTTATAAACATAATTTTCTAATTTACTCTTTATTATTTCCTTCCTTCTGCTTATTCTGCATTAGTTTACTTTTCTTTTTCTTTTTCTTTTTCTTTTTTTTTTAAGATGGAAGCTTAGATTGTTGGGATTGAAAACTTTCTTCTTTGGTGGTATAAGCATCTAGAATTATAAATTTCCTTCTAAGCATTGCCTTAGTTGCATTCCACAGTTTCTACCTACTTTGTTTTGGTTTTCATTCAACTCAAAATAATTTTTTATTCCCCTTTTGGTTTCTTCTTTGACCCGTGGGTTATTTAGAAGTATATTAGTACCCAAATATTTGGCACACTTCTGTCATGGATATCAAATTTAATTTTGTTGTGGTCAGAAAATACGCTTTGCATGATTTCAATTTTTAAAAATCATACTGAGAATTACTGCACGGCCCAGCATATAGTCTATCCTATAGAATATTCCATTCCAAAAATGTGTGTTCTATAGTTCTTGAGTGAAATGTGCTACAGTATCAGTTAAGTAACATTTGTTGATAATGTCATTGAATCTTTTATACCTTTGTTGATTTTCTGTTATGTTATATTGATTATTGAGTGGAGTACTGAAATCTCTAACAATTTTTTAATTGTGTATTTCTCCTCTCAAATCTGTTTTTTTTTTTTTTTTTTTGCTTTAAGTATTGGAGGTCTCTGTTATTAGGTGTATACACATTTATAATGATTGTATATTTCTAATACACTGACCCTTTTAACATTATGAAATGTCTTCCTTTGTTTCTAATGATACTTATTATATTAAGGTTTACTTTGTTTGATATTAATATAACTACTCCAAATCCATTATGGTTACTTGTCTCATGGTATATCTTTTTCCAGCCCTTTTACTTTCAAGCTCTTTGTGTCTGCATCTAAGTTCTGTTTTTTCTAGACAGTACATAGTAACCACAAAACACCAAAGAAGCTGTGACTTTTTCCCTCCTTAATTAACACTCTAAGGATTTAAATTACAAAGCTAATGAAGACATCCTCCACCTTAACCAAACAGTTGTGAGAATAGGTAATGAGAGAAGTTTTAACAACCTATTCTTTGGAAATTTTTGGATAGCTTTTCTTTTAGGTTACCTCTGCAATTTGGAATTAAATGTTTAACTTCTCTGGGAGAGCACAGTTAAATGATTTTTAGTTTCTCAGTCACTTTATCTTCTTTCACTGTGGTTTTAATGATTCCAGATACCCTATTAGTTCTAAGGATACAAGGAAAACTTAAAGTTTCACTATTCATATCATAATAGTCCTTCACTGAAACTAAAGGAGAGTGCACTTTTTTCTTACTGTTCACAAAACTGTGAACCAGGCCAGTGACTGATATACCAACAAAGCAGGTATGTGACATTTTACCTTCAACAATTTCATGACTCTGTTGGACACTGCACCTATGAGTAATGACTCATTGCTTCTTTTCAGCAACTTCATGTGGATATTTCATCTTCTCTTTGCTCACCAATAAAATGTACTCTTTTTCCAAAGTCTGTGTTTTCAAAACATTTGTAATGATAGATTGCATTCACTATGAATACAATTGCATCCAATTCCAGTCTTTTGATTTCAGGAAATGCACTGTTTCCATGTCATTTAGATTATTATTTCCACTGGCTAACATGCAACAAGCAGGACACTATGTTGACAAAAATGTCACAGGACTGGGACTAGTGGCTCTGAATAAATCCATATTTCCCTGGAGCTCAGGAATGTAGGTCTGGGAACTATCCAAGGAGCTAAGTGTGAGCACCAACACCTTGGACTGAGCAAAGGCAGACACATCTTTGTTGCTGTCTACTTTGGGAAGGCTGAAGATTTCAAGGTCATCATGTCTCCTGCAGACCATTCTAAAATGTCTAAGAGGACCATCCTTCTGCAATGTCATTGCTGAAATTGCTAGTGTCCAAGCAATGCATATTATCTGACTCCAACCATAGTAAATTTATGGGCTGTTTTATTCTCATCATTTTCCCAGGTCTTTGAATTTATGCCTGAGACACCTTCATTGATTTTTGCAATCTAGGTGAGCAAGTCTGCCTGCCATGTCTCATCAGATGGTGACAAGGAACACAGAGGAAGTACTTCTTGAAACTTTGAAATCATTTATTTGATTAACCCAACAGTTACAGATTTAGGATAGTGCCAATTTTGAAGATAAGACAGGTACTTAATGTTTAAAAGATTACTATAAAGTTACTAAAGATTGGAGGTCTCTTCTAAATTAGAATCTTGTCCCAGGTAAGGTCCATTTTCTCATGAACAAGCTCAAATGACTTTATGTTTGTCAAATAAGATAAAATGATATAATGCTTGTCAAACTTTTATTATTTATCAATAACAAAAGATGTTTTTGTAATAATTTATAATTTACAAAGCATTCCCATGTCCATTAATGTGCTATATTCTTGTTGTAATTCTGAAAAGTAGGTGTTATTGTGCCAAAATTATAGCTGAGACTTAATAAAATGGCAGAATTTTCACTGGAATTCAGTTCTTTTGATGTGATGTTAACGCACTTCACAGTATATAATAGAGCTTGTTTTCATCAAAAATTTAATTGTCTTGATGTTCTTACAGCTTTTGTATGGAATAAAGATTCATAATAATTCAGTATATGTAAGAGAGAAAATAAATTTAATAAGTGAATTCATAAGCCATAGGGATTAAGTAAATTTTAGTGCATCTATAAATTAAATCCTGTCTATTCATTGAAAGGACATTATGTTGAATATTTATTATCATAAAAATATAACCATGATATACTAAGTAGAAAAGAAATTTGCAGAAGACTATGTGTCCAGAAATAGATGCACACACATATAGTCAATTGATTTTTAACAAAGATGCCACTAAAATTCAGTAGGAAAAAAATTATTTTCATGAAGTGGCTTTAGAGAAATTAGGTATCTATATGAGGGAAAAAAATGACCCTTGCCTCATTATTTCACACCATATTCAAAAACTAACATGAAATGGCCCAAGAAACAAAATGTGAAAAAAAATTTTTTTTCCAGAAGAAAACAGAGTATCTTCACACCTTAGGGTAGAAAATAATTCCTTAATTAGTACACAAAAGCAATATACATCAAATTTAAGAACTAATTTATCAAAATATACCAGGAAGAGAATGAAAAATCCAAGAGGAAGAGAAGATATTTCTAATACAAATATCCAACAAAAAGCTTAGATTAGTATATCTCAGAAACTCCTACAAACTAGTAAGAGAAAGATAATTCTACTTTTTTTTCAGAAGGGAGAGGGGTACAGAGAGAGAATTCTTTTTTTAAAAAAAAATACTTTATTTATTTATTTGACAGACAAAGATCACAAGTAGGCATAGAGGCAGGCAGAGAGAGAGGAAGGGAAACAGGCTCCCTACTGAGTAGAGACCCTGATGTGGGACTCGATCCCAGGACCCTGGGATCATGACCTGAGCTGAAGGCAGAGGCTTTAACCCACTGAGCCACCCAGGCACCCCAGAGAGAGAATTCTGAGGAGGTTCCACACCCAGAATGGAGCCCAATGAGGGCTCGATCTCACGATCCTGAGATTATGACCTGATTCTAAATCAAGAGTTGGATGCTCAACCGACTGAGTCACCCAGATGCCCTGTAAACTTACTTTTTAAATTGGACAAATATACAACATACAGTCACTATACAAAAGAGAATATCCACATAACAAATTAGCAAAAACCAATATAATTAATCTTAGTGAAATGAAAATTAAACATTCCTTTTAGCATAGCTAAATCCAGAAGACTGATAATATCACTTCTTGGGAAGAATGTGGAGAAACTGGAACATTCATATCTTCCTTGAAGAAGACAAACTGGTGGCAAACAAATTTGAAAAACTGTTTGCTATTATTATCATATGATCCAGCAGTCACACTCCTAGGCATAGTCCTAAGAGAAACAAATGCATACACCCATCAAAAGACATGTGCAGGAATATTCAGAAAATTCTTGTTCATAATAGCCAGAAACTGGAAACAACCCAAATGTTTATCAACAGAAGAACACATAAAGAAATTGTGACATAAAATAGAATAGTAGACAGAATTAAATATTAAACAAGTTAACAATACATAAAATAATGTGAATAAATCTCATAAGACATCATGTTGAGGAGCCAGAGACACACAAAAAGTTCACACAGTGTTATTTCATTTTTATAAACATCAGTAATAAGGCATGATTCATCAATGGTGACAGAAGTAAAAAATCATTGCTACCTCTAGGGGGAAGTGTACAACTGAACATTCTAGAATGCCAGGAATGTTCTTAATCTTGTTGTGGGTGACAGTTACATGCAACTGCAAATTCAGATGTTGCTTCAGTTTTGATGTGTTTCTTTATGGCCACTCTCTTAATTGTTTTATTAAAGCCTGAGTTCAAATACTGGTCATGGTGTATTCCTCCTTCTTCACAATTGTCTGGATGGTAACTTTGAATACTGAATTCGCCCTTGTTAAAACAGTGTTCTGGAAAAGACACACCTCCTTCCCTCTCTCTCCACTTCTTCCACGTCTACTGCCATGTACGATTCTGAAAGACTCTACTGAGCACTTCCTTCTCTAAACCACCAGCACTCACACCAAAGCACTTTTCAGACTCACCCAAAAATTTCTTTTGGAACCATGATGACAAGATATACTTTTGCATTCTTGTTCTAGTACCCTTCTTGTTCCATTTTAAAAGTGAATGAGTTCTAGATGTCTTTCTCTTTTTAAAATTATCCTTGTTATATTTATAATTTTGCTTTGCAATAGATAAAAATAAGAAAAGAATATCTCTTTTTGCTTATACTGAATAAATATGAGAGTTGGCCGAATTTTACCTTTCTTCTTTTCTTGCTTTGCTATGTGAAGCATGTCCCAGAAAAACAAACAAACAAAATAAAGCAAAACCAAAAAAACGGCCATAGAGACACATGCATTCTCTCTCTTTTACACACACACAGATAAACACACACCATTAAAGGAAGTCAGAGTAATCCACTTAGCTCTAACACATCTAGGTTTTGTCAACTAGCATCCAGTGGAGAGGCATCTCAAAATGGCTTTAGAGCAACAGTGATAGTGTTTTAGGTATAATCTATATAAATCCAGTCAGTTCGCTATGAGATTTAAGATTTAAAACCCACCTAAATCTTGGAATTCAAGCACATCAGCCCTAGTTTAACAGTAAAGCCTGTTTGTTGAAAGACCCAACCAGCACCCCTCTTATGCCCCTCTTTCTCTCGTTCTGTGGAATGGCTCAGAGTGGAGCACTGATCAAAAGAAGAAACATTTATGGTAGCCCTTATTTTAAGCCCAGAGCCTTGGCCCCAAACACACCTCTTTCATACCATCATATTTCAGTTTCATCTAGGTTCCTGACCCTTATTCTAGTCCCAAAGTGAGTAGAAGTTTGAAATAGGATTGAGGATGAGTTCCAACAATGTATTTTTGGTCTATCTTTTGAAGATCAGTTCACTATCTAATAACTTACAGATCTCAACTTTTGATCTGTGATAGGAATAAAATGAGGTTTCCCTTAATAAATGAAAGGGCATGTGATATAATTGGGATATTGTAAAGTATCCTGAGAAATCATGGATGGAAAACATGAATGGAGAATAAATTACTAATTGCATTAGTGGTCTGCTCTGCTCAGCTCACTGTATAACTTTTAACTATACCCGGTATCTCTAATTTATTTTTCCTGCTTTTTAAAAAATCACATGGATTATTTTTAATAATGCTTTTTCAAAGGTAGACCAAAGATGATCTTCATAATTCTCTCAGGTTATGTACAAAGGCACAGAAATAGGAGTGTAAATTGGAAGTTCTGGAGAGGATTATATCTATTGCTATGTTTTATATATTATCTAATTTCCTCTTGGCAACCACAGATTCTGAATTGTAATTGTGGTAATCATAATAACAATGAAACTGAGTGACATCTTTTACTAGCATGAACTATGCTCAGCCCACTCCTTTGTTCCTGAGATGTGGTATCTCCTTCCAGAAATCTGTAGAAAGCCCTGAACAGCATGATAGAAGGCTGACAAGGAAACAAGTGTTAGAAGACACATCTTTACTTTCTTTCATCATATTGCTTATCTCTCCTTTCCCAGCCATCCTCACCCAATTCCCAGGACCAAGATGTGCATGTGGCACGTATGGAAGGGACAAGATCTGTGTGTGCTTGGTAGAGTTTCATTTTACTCTGTATCCATAATGCCTGTTTTTTCTCGGCACTAGCAGTGATACTCTTCAGTGCATACAATCAGTGTTTTCTTCCTGGAGACATCTCATTGCTGACATAACAGACAGTCTTCCAACAATATTGTAAAGAAAGGACTAGGTTGGTTTTTTTTTTGTTGTTGTTTTTTAATAGACTTCCAAGAAGACTAACAATTTTGCAATAGATGTGAATCACGAAAACCTAAATAAAAAATCAGCAAGCCTCTCTTTGGCAGCCCATTTAGAAGTTTCAAGTAAGAACTCCATGATGTTTTGAACATCAATAATGATGTTTTCTAATGCATTCACCCCCCTGAAGATAAGCAGTCATCTCGTGTGTTCTAAAGACTTTGGTATTCCCTATTGAACTAGACTTTGAAGTGCATTTTCTAACACATCCTCAGTGTCCCCTGATTTAGCCCCCTCAAGGAAGGTGGATGACCCAACCACTCTCAAGGTTTCACTTTCTCCAGACCCTGTCATCATAAGTGTTTTAGATTAAGGAATTTAGTTGCATTGAAAAGCATAAAGTAAGGAACTAAGATGCTCATTTTACTCTTCCCCTACAGATACTGGCAGAGAGAAAATATAAATTTAACAGTGTCCTAAGGGCTCAGGTGAGCTTTTACCTCACTTATAAACACCCTAAAAATAACAAAAATTACTGGTAAGCCAGCCGACTCAGCCAAGAAGTTCCTTCTTCAATATTTTGTAATGTAAACTCTCTAGGGGAAAAATTGGCACAGCCCTTGTCAAATTAAATAATCGCTTCAGACACGTTAACTCCAGGCTGTTTTCTAATAACGATGGGTTGAGGAACAGGCACATCTAGTATGTGTAAAAGAGATAAAGAGGGAATGTGTTCTTACACTCATAATTAGAAAATGGACCATAGAGAGTATCATTCACTATAGATTTCCTTTGTTTCAATCAGAATATTTATTTTTTGCAAGTGGTGATTTTAAATGCAAAAATTTCAAAGGATTTTATGCATTGCCTAAATTTATCCTCAGTTTCTTTGGGAAAGGTTGAAGGTTAACAAGCAGACACATGCCATGCATAGACACTGGGTTCTTCCAACCTTCTTGGTTCAAGACCAGGATGAGTAATGAAGTGAAGATCTCCTGCCTTAACATTTACCTCAGAAAAGATTTTAAGAAACACTAGACCCCAAAGAGTATTGACATTTTTAAAAAATATGCTTTTTAAAAAGCATTTCTATTTTCTTGCACAGCAGTCAACTATGAGAGTCTGATTGTCAAACCATTGATGATGATTATGATGTGATTTGAACTTTGTGATACCATAAGAAATCCTCCTTACTTCCTCTAGCAGTGCTGCTTGTTTTTATGGCATTTCTAAAGAGCTACCAAATATGAGATCAAACATGGCCAGCAAGGCCTCCTGAAATTCAGTTTTAGAGTAATCAAGAGTCCTATTGCTTGCTGACTGCAGCAGTATTTTCAGAACCCATAGCCCACAAAGGTCTTCAAAGACTAGAGGCATAATTCACAGGTTGCTAATTATGTGTTTGAATTCCATCTTCCTTCCAAAGAAGGATATAAAAAAATATTCCTAACGCAGTGTACAATAAAAACAAATGGTGAGATGCTTTCAATCCATAAGCCTACATAGCAACAATTCCATAGAAGGTGACAACGGTTACCTTAACCATCAGAATGTTTTCTTGTGTGTACCAAGTACATCAAAGCAGAGCCACATCTTAAGGAACCAGAAGGCAAGAGGTAGGTGGGCAGAGAGAAAGGGAAGGAAAGGAGAGGAGGACAGGAGGGCAGGAAGAGAAAGGGATGGTGAAAAGGAAAGACAATATGTGTTTGTGCATCTCTTCCTGGACCTCAGCCTACAGATGGGGATTCACTGATGTGACTGGCAGGGAGTGAATTATCTATGTTTGAATTGGGGGGGGTCAGGTGGAGGGATGGATTTACACTCAGGGAAATCCATTTTTCATACAGAAGAGTCATCTAGCATGCCCTGTTACTACATTTGCCAGTGTTCCAAAAGGCGTAAACTCTTCTTGGAGGGATGATGGCTCACTGAGATGAACAGAGA
Organism: Neogale vison; assembly: GCF_020171115.1. Classification (NCBI taxonomy): domain Eukaryota; kingdom Metazoa; phylum Chordata; class Mammalia; order Carnivora; family Mustelidae; genus Neogale; species Neogale vison. The sequence goes on along the minus strand of NC_058095.1, from coordinate 153,256,449 downwards.
GTCAGGAATTAATAAGAGGATTGGCCTGACAGACACAGCGTCAGAACATGAGGGACAAAGGGACAAGGTCAGGAACTGGAAAAGCACCATTATTTCTGGCTCCCATCGGGAAGCTTGTGAGATACTCTCACAGCTCATAGCATGTTCCTGTGTCAAGAGGTATCTAGGTGGCTTGTGCCAACACCACCCAGGTGTCACCACTTTCACTCGTGTGACCTATGTTCTGCACTAGACAGCCATGAGACCATGATATTCTGACCTGTACTTCCTGTTAGATAACTTTTGAGTTTCTTGATACATTTAGCCCAAGGGAAGGCAATGGCATTGAGTTTCCATTATGTACTAGGCACTGCATACCAAATTATATATATATACATACATGCTTATGTGTGTGTATACATAGAGATGGGTTTCTATATGTATCTATGCAGAAAGACTGTACTATTTGTATTACATAAAATAGTAGAGATTTAATACAGTTTAATATATACACATACACATGTATACACACACACATATATCTACTATACACATACACACACACCAGATATATAGTAGAAACTTAATATGGTATTTTTATACATATACAGATGTATGCATATATATATATATGTTTATATATAGAATGTATTTTGTGACTGCATTATATATGATAGAATTTAATGTAGTTTATATGTCTGAGAAAATATACCTGAGACTATACATCAGGTATTAAACTTTCACAGATCTGATATTTGTCATGACAATTAACATGTAAGTTCAAATACCTGTTCCACATTCTGCATTCATTCATTCCACACTTACTGAAGGCTTTTCTATGAGCAGAGAACTGGGCCACATACTGTGGGGGGAGAGAACCAAAGAGAATGTGGTTCCTGTGGTCCAAATGAGCTTCAAGCCACATGAGGGAAAAGGCATGTCAGTAACTCATTGAATACAGAACAGTATGAAACAGGTACCTCAATGCACACAAAGCCAGATGCTGAGAATGTCCAAAGGGAGAAGAGGTTTTTAGAATTTGGTCAGAGGGTGGGAAAGAGACAGGGAAATGTTTCTTGAAGTAGACACTTTTGAACTCATTTGAGTGGCCAAAGAAGGAATAAGAGTTCTACAAGCCAAGAGAGGAATGTGAGCCCGAGGTAAGGAGGGTATGGCATGCTCAGGGATAACAAGTAGATTCACTTTTTCAGAGAGGAGAGTGCAACAAGGGAGCAAAACCAATGGTAACAGGAGGGACAAAATTATATACTGGTGTGGATGCCATGGTAAGTCTATAGCAGAAGATGGGGTTGTCATGGATATGGTCAGGGCTGATAATGTAGAAGGTGAGGCATTTCAACTATGTATTAAAAGATAAATATGATTTCTATAGTCAGAGGTGTGATGAAAAAGAACACCCCAGGAAGAGAGGATTGCTTTAGGAAGGGGGCAGAGATAAGAACATAAAATGTAGACTTAAGGAATGGTACATGTATGATAAACCTTTGCTCATTCCTGGCACATACTTCAGGTCACTAAAAATTTGTTAAATGAGTGAATAAATGATTGATTTAGGAAAGTAAGGCAAAAAGAAATTTCAAAATCTAGGTTGGAGTCAAACCTTGAATTCTAAACTAACAAGTCAGGCCCTTATCCAGTAGTGAATGAGGAGACACTACAGAATTTTAAAAGGAAAGAGGGACAGAATTGACACCCTGATCTGGAAGATCCATCTGGTATTGAGGTAGAGGTTGGGTTGGAGAGCAGTGTTCATGAAGAACAGGCTATTCCTGTATCACCAAATCACATTTGCAGGGATTTAGGTAGTAGTAGGAATGTAAAGGACAGAATGAATGGAAGAAACATCAGAAAGACAGAACCATCTACCTCTATTATGTAGCTCAATCAGACGACCCACCCACCCGTAGCAGGGTTAGCAGGCTGGTAGAAATACACCCAGAGGCCTACTTGTGGCTGTTGCTGTGGTCTTCACACCTTGCTTCCCCTACTGCATCATCATCGAATTCCACCTTCTGACCCTTTAGATCTGTTACCTGTTTCCAGGGAAGTTCCACATGCCTCTTGGACTTAAAGTAAGTTCTACTCCCCGATTTGATATTCAGCACTCATTCTTGTACTCTTTCTGTACCTGATTATTTCAGATAAACATGGCCCTCATGCCAGCCTTAGTTTCTGGACCAAAACCCTAAAGGTGGCCCACTCCTTTAGAACCCATCCTATTCTTTGAGCCCTCACCTTTGAGTCCTCACCAAGGAAGGACTTCTAAAAGGATGAATTTCAGTATATATTGAAGTGGGAAGGAAATAAAGGTCAAAGATCAACTGTCTTTCAAAGCAGATCATTCATTCATAGATATTAATACAGTTCCCATGGCATGCCAACCATAGCTCTTCATGCTTCACACAAATCAGGGAAGCAAACGGACAAAGTCCTACTCTCATGTAGCTTGACCTCTAGGTGGGGGAGATAAACAATGAACAATCAGTATCATAAAAATAGAAATGATGTACCATGTTTGAAGATGTTAAAGTAGAGCAAGACATGGGAAGACCAGCACTGAGGGAAGAGGTGGGACAGGACACTATGTTGAATAAGGTTGTCAAGGTTGACCTCATTGAAGAGGGGTGAGATGGACAAAGCCATGAAAGAGACGGAAGAATTTAGACACGCTTTTACCTGGGAGAAAAACATTCCAGGCAGGAGGAATAACAGAAACATATGTAGCAAGTTCAATGAACAATAAGAATGTCGGTATACCTAACTTCAGAGTAAGCAGGAGGGGGTAGAGGAGGAAATGAAATCACAGTAAATCTGGGGTAAATCTTAATGGCTTTTACAGGCCATCATAAGAACTTTGGCTTTCCCTCTGAAGAAAATAGGAGCCACTGGAGCATTTGAGTCAAAGAATAACAGGATCTGGCTTACATTTTTAAGCCCTGGGTGTGCCCTGGGGAAAATTATAAAGGTGCAAGGATAGACTAGGGAGATCCTTGAGGAGGGCACGACAGGAATCCAAATGAGACACAACAATGTTCACACCTGGATACAGAAAAGGAGGCGGTCAGAAGTGAGCAGGATATATTTTCATGGTGGAACCAATGGGATTTCCTCCTGACAAATTAAATAGGGAGTGTGAAAAAAAGAGAAGAGTCAGGGTTTTTGTTGTTGTTGTTCGTTTGGGGTTTTTTTTGTTTTGTTTTGTTGTTTTGTTTTGTTTTTTTGGCCTGGACAACTAGAAGGATAGAGTTGCCATAAACCAAGATAGAGAGGACTGAGGTTGAACAGATGCGTACGTGCAGTTCAGTGCATATGAAGCTCAAAATGTCTATCAGCTATCCAAGCGGCCATGTTCGATGGGCAATGGTATGTAGGGGTCTGCAGAGAGGTCTGAGATGGAGACATAACTGGGGATGTTCTCAACATATAATCTGCATAAAACCATGAGACAGGATGAAATTAGCAAAGGAGCAAGTACAGACGAGGCAGAGAAAAGAAGAGGACCAAGGACTGGGTCCAGAGGCAATCAACATTAAGAAATTAGGCGGAATAATGGTGCTGTCCGCAAGGCAACAAGAGATAATCTGAGTATAGCAAGACAGCTGGCTTGATAAATGAATTCTACTTTCTACATGTTGTGTTTGAAGTGAAATTATGAAATTCGGGTGACAGCTAATGGTACTCTAGTAAATATTAAAAAATGGACTTCAGGGGAAGGGAATGGAATTTGTAGAGTTTGCCAGTTTCTCTGGTTTATAAGCTCCCATCACTGCCAAGTTCGGGCTACCAACTTGAAGCCACTGCATTTTAGTGCTGGTGGAAATACAGGACTAAGACCCAAAACAAAAGTTTGGTAAGTTTTTGATTTGAGAAATCATCTCTAAGGAGGGAACAATTAAAGTCACAGGAAAGGATGAACTCTTCAGAGGACAAATTGTGATAAACAGGAGAAAACTGAAGGCAAAATGTGGGTAAATATCCATATTAAAAGGACATGAGAGATTTCCAAGTGAAGAAAGAACAAGAAGCTAAATTCCAGAATGGTTTTATAAACTGGGATCATTTTGCTACTGTTGTATTTTTTCTTTCCTTTTTTTCCCTTAGTAGCTGAAAGTATATCAGACTCAGTAAGAATTTTTTTTCTTTTAGCTCCTGAGAGAATGGGCAAAACAAATTATTTTCCATATCTATATAAGAATTTTAGTATAAACTTGTTTACAAATAATTTTAACCACTTTCAGCTCCCCTTAAAATATAATGTCATCAGGAGACCTGCATACTCCAACACATACACCATTTAGAATTTCTAAATAGTTGATGTGGTTTTTCAGACACGGTCAAGAAAATTCTTTTTTAAGTCAACTGACATTTGGTACAAGGTATTGCACTTAACAGCCAAGAGCCTGGCTATACTAATTAATACTAAGAAAAGCCATTAGGAAACAGAGGTGTCTAGACAGTTTGCTTTTTTGTGTGCAACCTAGCTTCACTGATGGAGAAGAGAATAAAAAGAGTATAGTTAATTCATAGTCATTTAGATACAAGTCATGCTATGGATAACTAGACACATGGTATGACAATCAGATACATGATACAACTTTTTAAAAGCTCTATGTACCTTTGAAGTAAAGTTCATATGTGTGCTGATGACATTTCTAGAATTTTTGGAGACAATCTCATTGTCCTCAGAAATATATTTATAATTGTCAAATCATGTATTCTAATTTTTTCATTTGAAAAACATGAACACTGTTAGCAGATTTGCTTTGGGCTAAATTAAATTTAGATGCCACCCCCAGTATCTGCTGGATGGTAGAGAGAAGCCTACTAAATCTAAAGATTCCTTGTGGGAAATGCACTAAAAGCCTAACCCACATGCTCATTGGGTCTGCACTCTCAGGAAAGCTTAGCCAGCCCGGGCTTGCTATCATATTACAAGTTTTCCCAAATTGCAGGTGAATGTTCGTCCTAGTTCTTAGGAGCTACTCTGAATCAAAAGAGCTCTATGTTCTGAGGACATTGAAATTATGACTTGAAAAGAAAAAAAAAAAAAAAAGCCAAGTATTGCATTTTTCCTGGATTGAAAATCACACTGAAGACAGTGAACCTCTTCCAAAAGGCAAAGCTCTGCCTCACCGTTTGGGGTCCTTGTGCAATCTCCCTCAGGACCCATACACAAAATGAGGACAATACGGAGACCTGCCTGTTCACATAATTGATCCACTTTCATCCGCATAAAGGGATGAGAAAGTCTCAAATTATTAACAGTCCAGTGCTTTTACAGCTCCCACCTACCATGCACTTACCGCTTTCGGATTTCTCCTAATTGAATTACTCAGAGCAGACCAAATGACCTTAGTTGTCCAAGCACTATTTATCACATTGTATTGTAAATGAATTACATTATTGAAAGAAAATATTCTCTTGATCCATTTCCTATCTTATAGTAATTATTTCCCTGGTGTCCTAATTTTTCCATGACTTTTCTTTCAAGAAACAACTATTAACTTTCAACACAGTCAGTGACCTTGTTTGGGTGACTCTGTCCCCTCAGGTGACCTTGAAGCAAAAATTATAGAAGCATCAATTGGCAAGTTCGCCAGCATTCAGCAAAGTATGAAAAGGGTAAGAGCTCTTCATTTCCCAGCACTGGCATTCATCATGGAAAGATACATAAAAGAAAGGGCAAATTCCAATGACATGCATCCAATAAATTGGAGACTCTTGTCACAGCAAACGCCAATTCAGCAGTTTATAATCACAATGCATAATATGGCTATATTACTTATTTTTTAACCCTCTAAACAGCAGCTTTTAATACTGGTCCTTCTGTGTCTTCCTCTTTATCACTGAAAATCCTAAGTACTGTCAACTATGAGGTCATCTTTCTGACATTTGTCTGTTGAATTTCATTTTGACGACTAGAAACAGATCTCTTTTTTGTGATGGCATCCAATCAAGCACCATAGATTTTGAAGAAATCTGAAAGGTCACTTAGTTTCAAGCAGACCGTGAGCAAACTGAGCTAGAGGGGGAAAAAAAAAACCCCACCAAATTGTTAATAAACTATTTGCATGTTCAGCAGACCCAGAACTTCTCTTAGCAATTTGCATGGCATTTGGTTCCCTTTAATCTGGTAAACGGGACTCAAATTCTTTTGCCTGAATTGGAGTTAATACCAACAAATCAACAATCAAAACTAAAAGAGTATTTGTTCAATGTAGATTGCATTGGTGTTGACAGAGGGTCCACGCTAAGTGATGTTCTCTATTATATGCACTTAATTTTTTTTTTCCAGGTGGTATGAATCCTATAACCAAAGTACAAGTAGTAAGGTCAAGCACACTTTTGGAGATTCCCATGCACGTTCAAGCTCTCTCACCTCTATGTGATATTTCACTCAAATGGATTATGTAAAGTACAATAGGAACATAGAACAAGCACTGGCTAGAAGGGGTCACAGGTATGGGGTTAAGTCCAACTCCCTGACTCTTCTGAATTCTATTAGTCCCTCAAACCTCCTGGGCCTCACCTTCGTCATTCATAAAACTATTTCTTTAGTCATATGATCCCATAGGTCTCTCTTGCTACCAGTAAACACCAGATTCACAGCTGGCTTTTTTTTTTTTTTTTTGCCAATTTATCTATTTTCAGAAAAACAGTATTATTTTTTCACCACACCCAGTGCTCCATGCAAGCCGTGCCCTCTATAATACCCACCACCTGGTACCCCAACCTCCCACCCACCCGCCACTTCAAACCCCTCAGATTGTTTTTCAGAGTCCATAGTCTCTCATGGTTCACCTCCCCTTCCAATTTACCCAAATTCCCTTCTCCTCTCTAACGCCCCTTGTCCTCCATGCTATTTGTTATGCTCCACAAATAAGTGAAACCATATGATAATTGACTCTCTCTGCTTGACTTATTTCACTCAGCATAATCTCTTCCAGTCCCGTCCATGTTGCTACAAAAGTTGGGTATTCATCCTTTCTGATGGAGGCATAATACTCCATAATGTATATGGACCACATCTTCCTTATCCATTCATCCGGTAAAGGGCATCTTGGTTCTTTCCATAGTTTGGTGACCGTGGCCATTGCTGCTATAAACATTGGGGTACAGATGGCCCTTCTTTCCACGACATCTGTGTCTTTGGGGTAAATACCCAGGAGTGCAATTGCAGGGTCATAGGGAAGCTCTATTTTTAATTTCTTGAGGAATCTCCACACTGTTCTCCAAAGAGGCTGCACCAACTTGCATTCCCACCAACAGTGGAAGAGGGTTCCCCTTTCTCCACATCCTCTCCAACACATGTTGTTTCCTGTTTTGTTAATTTTGGCCATTCTAACTGGTGTAAGGTGATATCTCAATGTGGTTTTAATTTGAATCTCCCTGAGGGCTAATGATGATGAACATTTTTTCATGTGTCTGATAGCCATTTGTATGTCTTGATTAGAGAAGTGTCTGTTCATATCTTCTGCCCAAAACAAAGAGGCAATCCACGGAATGGGAGAAGATATTTGCAAATGACAGTACAGACAAAAGGTTGATATCCAGGATCTATAATGAACTCTTCAAACTCAACACACACAAAACAGGCAAACACATCAAAAAAATGGGCACAGCTGGCTTTTGCTCCCTCTTCTCCCAAACCAAACCAAAGCAAATAAAATAAATAAATAATAAAGACAGAAAAAGTGGCAAAGATACAGCTGGCTCTAGTTGTGTCTGAGATGGTGCTGAATTTCCCAGTTTTGCAGACCTGCTTCCCAAGCACTGTGAGAATATTTGCTAGCAGTGAAAAGAACCACTGGGGTAGCCCTCACTCGGATGCTCAGATAATGCCCTGGACCCTATTAAACAATACATATCTTTTAAAAAAATGTATCTCACATCTTAGATATCTGGATCTTTGCATGGTTCTCCCCTAGTGACCTCAGCACACATACTGGAATTTGAACAGTTAGTATTTCTGGTACAGGATTGGTTCAGGTTCAGGTTATGAGGTAGAATATTTCCTCCACCTCAAATAGAGTCTTCTTTGAGATCCTCCTTCAAATAATTACTATTTATGGAAAAACATCATTTCTGCAGCTGGATCCATTGAGGAAAATCATTTCCGGAGATTTGTTTTTCTGAAACATTGTCTCTTTGCTATACCAACAAGAGGACAAGGGGGTTTGACAACTTTGGTTTTCTGAGTAAGATACATTCTGATCCTAAGGTACAGCCATGGGTTTCTGCTATTGATTTTCACATCCAATTTTGAGTTTGCCGGCTGCATGTTATGAAACCAGTCCTTACTACATCCCCCACGCCCCAAGAAAGTCAATCGCTTTTCCAGGCTGTTTCTACTCCCTGTGCTCCACACCCCTGAAGCAGTGCCCTAATCATCTCACAGGAGCCCTGGCTGATCTCCATGCCCACGGGTAGAGTCAGACTCCAAACTAGACCCATTAACAAGACTAAGGTCTCCTGCCCATATGATGCTATTTCAGGCATCTCAAGGGCTTCCCTGCCTTAAAAACAAAATTCCACTTTTCTACCTGATACTTCAAATTTCTTTAAGAGAATATAGACATGCTTTGACTCAGTACACAGTTTCCTGGGAGAGGAACCATATGATCTGAAATCTATATGATTGATTATTCTAACAAAATTGATTAATATCAACCCCCTTCCCAAGGATGCCACGGTAATGGGGGAGCCACACTGGCTGATGAAATGGGAAAAGTAAAGCAAAAGGAGGCGGAAGACACCAAATATTTTGCTTCCTTTTTGCTTCAGTATGATTTCTAATATGAGAATAATGTTCACCTCATGAGATTCTTCTGCTAATTGATAACAATAAACAAACGCCATTTACTGAGTCACTTAGTAGTGAGAGGTCACATCCATGAAAATGCTGTTGAGCTCCAAAAAGTCCCACTTCCATAAAAGCAATGAGAACACTGGCAAATATTATCAGAATTTACTTCTTTATAAATAAATATTAGCTGAAGGCTCACATAAATTCATAAAACTTTTTGTTGTTGTTAAAGGATACATCTTGTTAAAAGAGCAAGCTTCATGGTGTTTTAACTTCTACCCCCTACCCCTAAATTTGTAGCACTCTTGAAAACTGAAAGCCACTATCACTGCTAAAACCAGTAGTCCACAGCCCTCCCAAGGGGCAGAATGGAGTTGGACCTTCTTCAAAGCCCCATTCCTAGAAACTGATCATTTTTGACCCATCTAGTGGTTCCTCAGAAGACCCTCGTTGCATGGCTATCTTTATATGACATGACTTACAGCTCAGCTAGTGTGAAAAGCCTTTGTTCCAGGGGTGTTTGCCCCTCTCCAAAATAATTCAGAGACAACTGTTTAACACGGCAGCTACCTGAGGGAGTGGGCAATGATTCAGACAATGGACTAAGCAAAAGCTTAAAAGGAAAAGATGGGGAATGAGAAGTCCATAGGAGGCTATGAAAATCCCCAACATATTCCTAATAATCTAGAAGCCCATCTGCCTGTGTAGTGTATATGGTCAGGACTGTGTACATGTTCAGGAAGACCTAAGACACTCTAACCTTTTACTGAACTTGACATTCTCTGCAAGCAGAAAATAAAGATTAAGAAGTACCCTAGCTGAGTGTTGAAGGTGTTCCCCAGTACATACATAGAGCTCCTAGCAAAGACTGGGGGACTAATTAGTTCCAGGCACTTAAGGAAATCTCTACCCAATTATTAACTGACCATTTAGAGACCTGAGCAGAGACTTCAGTGGCCATACACAAAAAGGAATTTAGAGTTTACAAAATTTGTTCAGAAAAGTCACTAAATAACAACAAACACCAACAGCAATCCTGGGGAGGAAGAAGAATCTGATTTCCAGGACTGCAACATTATATTAGCTAAAATGTTCAGTTTTCAACAAAAAAATAGAAGTCATACAAAGAAACAAGAAGGTATGGCCCATAGATACAATGGAAAAAAAATCAATCAATAGAAATGGTCCCCGAGGCAGGTCAAATGTTGGGACTTACAACAATGACTTTAAAATTAGCTATTTTAAATATGGTCAAAGAATGGTCACCAAATAGAGTATGGCGATAATAAGGTAGAAATTATAAAAGGAAACAAAACAGGAGTTTTGGAGATTAAGGGTATAATAAAGGAAATATAAAACTAACTATAGGAGCTCAACATAAGATTTGAGCAGGCAGAATTAAAAACTGGTGAGCTTTCACTGGGTATTTACCACCCCCCTCAAAGAAAAACCAAACCACTAATTTGAAAAGATATATGTACCCCTATGTTTATTGCAGCATTACTTATAATAACCAAGATATGGAAGCAGCCCAAGTGTCCATGGATAGACAAATAAATAAAGGAGCTGTGGTACACATATACAATAGAAGATTATTCAGCCACATAAAGGGATGATGTCTTGGCATTTGCAACAACATGGATAGACCTACAAGGTATTGTGCTAAGTGAAATAAGTCAGAGAAAGACAAATACTATATGATTTCACCTGCACATGGCTCTAAAAATCAAAACAAATAGACAAAAAAACAAAAAACAGAATCAGACCTATAAATACAGAGAAGAGACCAAGGGTTGCTGGTGGGAAAGAGGGTGTGAGGAGATGGGTAAAATGGACGAAGGAGAGTGGGAGATAAACAGTTATGGAATGAATAAATCCAAGAATAAAAGATACAGCAGAGGGAATATAGTTAGTGGCATTGTGATAGTGTTGTGTAGGGACATGACAGCTACAATTGTGGTGAGCATAGGATAGTGTATAAACTCATTGAATTGCTGTTATACCCCTAAAACTAATGTAACATTGTGTGTCAACTATACTCAGATATAAAAATAAAAATAATAATAATAATAATAATAAACATAATCTGGACTTCATGATACAAAAGGTATCAGAGAAGGGGTGTGTTTGTGTGTGTGTGTGTGTGTGTGTGTGTGTGTGTATGTGTCTGTGTGTGATGTTCAATGTTGAGTTTTGGGGAAGTGGTGTCTAAGACTATCACCAAATCATATACATGTACATTTCAGAAATAAAATGATTTCAAAAAATTTAGTGAGCTTGAAGACAGGTCAATCGAAGTAATTTAGTTTAGAGAACAGAAAGAAAAAAGAATAAAGAAAAATGAATATAGTCTAAGCACATCAAATAGATTAACATACGCATAATGAAAACCCCAGAGGAAGAAAAGAGGGCAGGAGAAAGGAGCAGAAAGAATATTTGAGGAACTAATGGCTGAAACTGCCCATTTTAAAGAAAACCATCAATCTATATATCCAATAAGCTAAAAAAAACTCCAGGTGAGGTAAACCCAGAAAGATCCACTGCTAGACAGTTCATATTCAAGTTGCTAAAAGCCTAGGACAAAGAAAAAATCTTGAAAGAATCAAGAGACAAGCAATTTATCATACACAAACGTTTCTCAATAAGAACAAGTAACAAGCTGATTTCTCATCAGATATCAGGGAGGCCAGAAAGTGGCGCTATGACAAGATCAAAATGCTGAAAGAAGAAAGACTGTCAACCAAGAATTCTATATCTAGCAACACTATCCTTCAGAGATGAAGTAGAAATTAAGACAGTTACAGATAAAAACTGAGAGGATTTATTTGGTTGCTTCTCTGTCCCACAGAGATATTGAAGAAAGCCCTCCAGGTTGAAAAAAAAAGTTGACACTAGACAATAGCTCAGTTTTACACAAAGACATAATGGTAATGGTAATGGTAACTTATACAGGTAAATATAAAACATGGTATAATTTTTTGTTTATTCACTTAAAACTCAACTTTTCTCCTATCTAATTTATAAGACAACTGCACAAATAATACTTGTAAATATGTTTTGATGGACACACAATAGGTATTTCCAGGACAATAGTAACAAAAAGAGGGGGAAGAAATGGAGCAACATAAGAGCAAAGATTTGTATACTACTGAAGCTATATTGAAAATAACACTAAAAATATATATTTAAAAAATATATATATGTAACACTAAAGAAGGCTGTAATGGATAAGACGTTAAAGATAGAAGACATATAGAAAACAAATAGCAAAATAGCAGATGTATATTCTACCTTATCAGTAATTTCATTCAATGTAAATGAATTGAACAATTCAATTAAGAAAAAGATACTAGCAAAATATATAATCCAATTACATGCTGTCTGCAAGAGACACACTTTCAAGATCCAAGTAGGTTGGTAGTAAAAAGATGTATCATGCAAACAGAAACAAAAAAACCCAAAAAACAAAAAAAAACCCTGCAGTGGTTTATACTAGTATTAGACAAAATAGACTTTAAAACCAAAGTTGCTACTATAAATACAGTCATTTTACAATGATAAAAGAATCAATTCATCAAAAGAGATAGCGATTATAAACATATATGCACATAACAATAGCACCCCAAAATACTTGTAGCAAAAACTAGATTAAAGAAATCAATAATTCAACAATAGTAGATGAAAATTTCAAAAACCCACTATTGAAAATGGATGAAAAAATTAGCAGATGATCAACAAAAAGTAAAAATTTTGAACATCACTATAAGTCAACTAGACCTTACAGACATTTATTCAATATTCCACTCCACAACAGAATATATATTCTTTTCAAGTGCACACAGAACATTCTCCAGGATATACCATATTTCAGACCATATAACAAGTCTCATTAATTTTAAGTCTTTCTTACTAAAATGGGATGAATCAAAAATCAACAGCCAGGTAATCTTTTAAGTGATTTGCATGATTTATTTTAGTTAATTCTCAAAAATATTCAATGAAGTATGAAATGATTGGGTCCAAGAAGCATGATTGGGTATGATGATTATCCACTTATTACAGATGAAGAAACTATAGTAGCGAGGATTATATGACTTCTTTAAGATGGAACAACTCAAGAAATAAAGGTAGCAGCTAAACTTGATGTCCTACTCATGTCTGAGGTCTCAGCCTAATTGCTGCCTCATCTAATTGCTCCCACCCAATCTATACAAGGTCCCTCCTGTAATTGACTCTCATAGCATCCTATTCTCTTTCTTTGTAGAAATTTTCACAATGTGAAATTATATATTTCTGGGTCTGATGATGGGCACGTGGATAACATAACTAGCGTAAACAACCTGTTTGTTTGCCTGAGACTTTCCCAGGGTTAACAGTAATAGTCCCAAGTACTGGGAATCCTCTCAGCCCTGAGGAAGCCAGGGTGATTGGTCACACTAAGGAATAAAGAAGCTATAAGTGTTTTCTTGTTGATGTCACACAATAAGGCATTCCTTCCATAAGTGATCAGAGCTATCACCAAGACATGAGTGCCAGAGACAACCCTCTTTCCCCTGACAATCTTCAGTGACTAGTAAACCACAGAAGCATCTCTGTGTCTCTACCCACTACAAGGCACCCTTTTCAGTCACCATGGACACACAGAAACTAAATAGAGATGGGATTTCAATCCAGGCTTTGGACAAACCAAGAAATTCTGCAAGAAGGAACTACCATTCTGGGTACCATTATTATTTGTTTACTTGTTTATTCTCCTTCTTGGAAACTATTTACTCCATAAGAACACAGGGCTCACATTTTTGTTCACCATTGAATAACCACCACGTAGCTAATGACTGACACCTGGTGAGTAGTCTACACATATTTGAAATAGGGACCAGGTAACTTCTAAAGCCTTGCTCTTAATCACCATTTATTACCTGCTTTGATGTAATACTTTAATTCTCCTGCCTTAACAGTAACACAAGCTAATAGTGTGAACTACTCACAAGTAGTTCAGGCATGATGTTATCATAATTAATTAGCAGAACAAGATTTTGGGGCAACTATTCCCATTTTCCAGAGAAGGAAACTGAAGAAAAGAGAGATTAAATAATCTGTCCAAGACCTCAACGTTAATTCATATTTGTTCCACAAATGTGTATTAAGATTTTCCAACTCCATCATGCTTGTGGTAAGAAATATTTCTTTATCCACACAGTGTAAAGAACAAAATATCAGGTGCTTCACAAATTCCTTATATAGACCACTTCTCCGTGCTTCTAACATTGTTTATCATACCAATCTGGTAAACTGTACCTTTTTTTTTTTTTTACATCTGGCATAAAGGCAACCTCAGTGGGGCCCCCTCTCATTAATAAAGCTCAAGTTAACAGAGAGTTATATAAGGCTATAGTAGTGGTAATAAAAACCTCTGAATTCCATAGGCCCCAGCAAATTTTGAGGCCATAGTCATATAATTCGCCAAAGTTGTTTCCTCTTCTAATTTCATCCTCTTCTGATTTCTAAGGATAGACATTGCCTTGACAAAGGAAACCAATTTCATTCATTTTTTAATTTCTAACTTATTTTATTGTATTGCCTATTACCAACATGGTTCTTAAAGGTCTCCTTTCTTCCTCTCCTTCTCCTTCTCCTCCTCTTTTCTTCTTCCTCTTTTCTTTTTTTGAAAAGAATCCTCAGGTGTACATGCATGATATTTAAACTAAACTCCCTAAAACTGAACATGATTTATCTTCAAACAAAAGTAAGGAGGGAGGCGAGTTGAAATCTTCAAATATATATAGATTTATAGCTAGCTTCTACTAAATTCCTGCCCTTGTCAACTCGTTTAGAACACAATTTTCCAAATGCCACTGCTTTCTGGGATTCACGGGAGGATAAGAGAGCCCTTTCATTTCATTAGATTTGTGTCAGCTCCATTCTGAGTTTCTAGCAATGGGGACTCTTGGAAAAATATACTGAGCTCCCCTTCGGGGCTGGGCTCCTACAAGTCTGGCACCACACAGCACTGAAAGTAAATAAGATGGCTCACTTTGTGCTCCAGGCACGAGGGAGCGTGAGAGACAGGACAAGAAATCCAGTTGATGTGCCCAGATCCTACCTCCAATTGCAAGCTGCTATTTTCTCAATAGTCAGAGCTGCAGCCTTGGCCAAACTGCACACTTGGAGCCAAATCCTCCCTGAGCTCCATGTAGGCAATTTCATCCAAAGTCAGTAGGTGCGGAGTGAGTCTCTAAAAGTGACATTTGGCAACACTGGCATTTAGTTCTCTTATCGGCCACATACTTACTATGCAGCAAGTGCCTTTCCACCAGTTTCTGCACAAACGTGAGCTTGTTTGCTATTATCTGATGGCAGTGCTTGAGGTACAATTTCCTCACTTTTTAAAGCTTTTTGTATTTTGCCAGTCAGGAGCACATTTTGCAAGTCCCTGGCAAACACAAGTGTACTTTCTCCTTGGCTTAAACACTTGCGGAAGCCAGATGAAAGAAACAGCTCCCCGGGAAAGCTCAGGATCTCATCAGCTTGTCGCTGAAGTAGTCCTATGCTTCTCTGGTCAGGGTTTGAAGGGATTGTGCGTCCTTAATTGAAGAAGTCAAAGTGCAGAAGAGGGTAAGTGATGAAAATAGCTGAAGGCTCATCTCATGGAGAAGTGTTTTCTGATTCTTCTCCCCGCTCACCTTCCTCAGGCTCAGTTGGGGGTTTCCACTTCCTGTGTGCATCTCAAAGCCTGTTGTGTGGGGGTGGAACTTACTAGGTGCCTAGGTCTCCCATTGTCCAACATGGGCTCCCTGAGACAGGGCCAACATAGTGGGCATCTCCATATTGTCGGCATGTAGCAAGGGGTCTGGCAGTCAGGTCAAGAAAAATTTATTCTCTCCCTACCCTGTGTTAGGATAGAAGGGGGTTGCATACGTCTACCCCCTGAGGAACTTAGGGTCTAATCAGGACATGGATGCTTAAGCATAACATTTCATGCACACTGTGAGTCGAGGTTATGTAGAGTATGATCAGGGTGTCAAGGAGAATACAACAGATGTGTGTATAATCCTAGTGGTATAGTCAAGAATGCCGGAAGAGGACTGTGCCAGAGCTGAATCCTGAAATAAGTAGGAATTACATCAAGAATGAGCAGAGAGGACAGGGAGTTCCAGGCATGCACAATAGCATGATCAAAGGCAAGAGGGCAGGGAACAGCATGTGGTCTGCCCTGCAAATCTCAAGGGCTTGGCTGGGAAGAGTGGGCCATTAAAACTGGAGACAGGGGCAATGTCCAACTAACTAAGGATTTTCTTTTAATCTTATAAATTTTCAGAAAGATAGATACTGAATAATTTCAACACTGAGAAAACAGGCTCATATCTGTGTTTTAAACAGTATGAATTGGGAATTTAATAAAGAATATGGATTTTATTTGTGCAAGACAGAAAACAAGGAGTCCAACTGGGAAACAATTTTAATCATCTTCGTGAAAAGCCAGGGGAGTCTGTATTAGGGCATTTTTATTAGGCTGGGAGTAAAGCTATACAAGAAACATTGACAAGGCAGAATGGAAAGGATATTGTGAGTGGCCTGAGATACTCACTAGGCCTTGGGAAATGTAAGCTTGAAGCTCAGAGAAGAGTAAGAGATTAAGATTACATTATGTGGGGCACCTGAGTGGCTCAGTGGGTTAAGCCTCTGCCTTTGGCTCAAGTCATGATCCCAGGTCCTGGGACCTAGCCCTGCATCTGGCTCTCTGCTTAGCGGGGATCCTGCTTCCCCCCTCTCTCTCTGCCTGCCTCTCTGCCTACTTGCGATCTCTCTCTCTCTCTCTCTGTCAAATAAATAAAATCTTAAAAAAAAGATTACATCATGTGCCTCCAAATATATAGGAGTCAAAATAATCCTTGAGAGTGGATAAGATTCCCCATGAAGAACTTGTTAATAGGGAAAAACAGTAACTGGGAATCTTTGGGGGAAAATACCACTTGAGGGGAGCAGGGGAGCAGGTGTCTCTGAAGGTGATGAGACCTTTCAGAGACCTACATGTGAGAGAAAGATAGGGTGATGTCCTAGAGGCTCAGCAGTAAATATTCTCAAAGAAAGTGCAGAAAACAGTCAATACCACATTGTGGTCAAGTCAACGTAAAGTAATGGTGAATAAATTTGTATTTATTGTACGTTGTAGTCAACGTAAAGTAATGGTGAATAAATAAAGTAATGGTGAATAATAAAATAGTCTCTGAAGACCTTTTCTGTGGTAAAGACACTCCTATATATTGCTTACTTAATACACGAATGAATGAATGAAAGAATGAGACCAAATCTCTAGATTTGTTAGAGAGTCTGTTACCCTAGGATATAAACAATGAGGCTTAATTCATTAGGTGAAGGTTGCGTTTTGGAGGAGTCCAATCTCTAGCCTTATAAACCCTTACTTAGTATTGGTGACACAGAACAAGTCATTTTGTCCTTTTCTTACTGACTTTTCCTCTCCATAGGCCTTGCCACCCCGCACATTAGCAATGACAGATGAGGCAAGCGCTAAGGTGGAAATACAGAATCTGGGGACACGCTCCCTTCATCACTTGTACAAACAGGACCCACTGCCACATTCTCATGTATACTTAGGGTCACAGGTCTGTGTTTGGGAATGTTGAGAACGTGATCCCACAAGGTCCAAGTTTCAACACTAGCTTGTCCATCGCCCAGCTCAGTGTCTAGAACTAAGCCCACTAAGACATCTCTGGGCTCACAGGTTCTCCTCCTTGAAATGAAGTGACAGATTAATGGACTTCTACGTTTTCTTCCATTTTAAAGATTTTCTAGATACTCTCTCTCTCTCTCTCTCAAATGCCTTTGAAGCATACTATATTCACTCCTAAGTGCTCGGCAGAGATTTCAGTCACTAATTCAGTCCCTTGAGACGGAAAGTTTTATATTTCAGCAAACGGCACTGTGTGCTGTTTGTTCCTGAACGAAGCTGAGATTTATTTTGCTTGCTGTGGTTGCTCTGCGTTTCTGCTTTCCCTGGTGTGTCTGCACATATGCCTTCACTTTATATGCCTGTCTTTCTCTCCAGAAGTCTGAGAAACACTGGTTGCTGCCCGTACACACACGCATGCTGACTGATCCGAGGAATGGTACCGAAATCCGCTCCTCCATGTTTGACTCACTGTGGGGAAGGAGTACACTGCCAAGCCTGCAGCTTCCACTGTTAGAAGAGTGTCAGGAAAGCGAGATGGAAGAAGAAAAGAATTAGAAGAGGTTCTGATTACAAGCGTGGCTTGCAGCACAGTGAGCGAAGAAACACAAACAAATGACCTGGCTGATTTCACTGTAAATATGCCCATCTCATGATCGCGCATTCCCAGATTTTTATATCTACTAACGTCTTGCCTGATGTATTCAGATGACACACCATATGGATGGAGGCAATGTTTTCCTTAATCCTTAGTGCAATGTACAGGCTGAACTATCAAAGTTCCATCGCCAACACTAACAATAAAAAGAAATGGTACTGCTGCTGAAAATCACAGAGATTTGTTTTTGGTATGGAAGCTGCTAAGGGCAGGGATCCTGTTTCTGTTATATACGGTTCTCCAAGCTCACCAGGCAGTGACTAGATAACAAAACCAGGCAGCCCATCTTCTTCCACTTACATACGTCTAAGTCCTTAATGGTCGCCTAAATTCTCTGTTTTCAAGGGTTGGGGCTTTGCAACGGCTTTGCGAAGGTCTTTAAAAAGACTGAATTGCAGAAAGCAAGCAACATGTTGATGTTCAGATATGGAGTTATATTAGCTGGTATTCTGGGGCTCCCCCCAAGTACCAGTCTACTGTTCGGTATTCTTGAATTAGAAAAGCTCTCCATTATGTTCAACTGAGGGAACAGCCAATTCACTCCTATCACCTAGTCAGACCTCTAACTTGTGTGTTATTTCCAGATCGGTCTCCATTGGTCTGGTCAAATGGCAATCCTTCCCACACTCTTTGGCAATCAGACGTCCTTGGTTTTCTTTCAAGGAGACGCTCACGAGCCCTAGAGCTCTGATTCTGACTTCGCATCATGCAAGAAATGTTTAAGAAATATATGACATCTTTACCAAGTGAATTGAAATTAATTGGCTTTTTGAGGAATTTGCAATATTATCTGGAGATGTCTGGAGAAAACCTTTAGTGAATGTTTTAAAAATATGATATATAACCAAAGTATACTGCAGTTAATTGTATTTTAAAAATTTTGTAACATGTCTGGGATATCAGTAGATAAGATGCTACTATGGACTGGGGCTGAAAACCAGTCCCTAATGGTAACAGAATCTTCCAACAGAATGACTTGGCAGTATGGGTTGGTGCAGTAGAAAAATAGAACAAATGGCTATTTCTTTTTCCACACAAACAATATTGTTTACTCTTACAACATTCTTGTTTACCTCATTAAATTTACAGCTCTTGGACAATTGTCAGTGTCTTATGTTACCAGCCTTTTGAGAATGAAATTTACAGTATTCCTTGCTGTTATTGCATGACAAAAACATTTATTATTGCTGTGCCCTTTGATCTAAACAGGGCCAAGGGCTGCTCAACTTTTATTTTTAAAACAGAGAAGAATGGATAGATGAGCCCAGGCACAAAGGAGAGAAAAGGCCCATAATCTACATCAGAATAAAAATACTCTGAAGAGAAGTTTGGGAAAAGATGTGCTGTTTTGTATGTGTTTTACCTTGCCCTTGAAAACCAGAGGGGCCTGCCTGAAATATCACCTCCACCTCCCAGCTCATTTGATTACAACCCAGTTCTATAGACCTTTATTTCCTGGTAGGAAATTAGCAACAATCTCTATCCTGTATGCATTTGTACTCTACAATTTAGAATGTTTCTGCCTTGATTTTACATTTAAGAGTACTGAAAACCATTGATTTCTAATTATGGTGAGTTGCATTTCCAAAAAAAATGTAAAACTCAATAAAGTAAATTTCATTCATATCCCTATTCCATCAGGCCTGATTCCATCAGGCACTTTTTTCAGAAAAAGCCCATTTGGGGAGAACTTCTCATTTCTGGAAGTGTGGAAGGCTAAAGTTTTTGTTTCCCTTTGAAAGCTCCCAAAATGACTAAATAAAATCTTTTCTAATGCATAGATTTTTAAAGCCATCTTGGAACTCATGAGAAAAAAAGGAATCCCAGATAAACTGAATCCCCAAAATGAAATAAAAGCCAGCCCCAGAAAGGTAAGCCAGCATCAAAGCCTCAGCTGTCCTGAGGGTATTGGCCAAATTGTGTGACCTTGACTCTCTATTTAGATGGATTGTTAGGGCATAGGAGGTAGTAAGAGATAAGAGCCAGGGTCTGCTTAGAGTGAGGAACTTAATAGAGCTCTACACAGAGCTAAAATTCCAAAGTGGAAGAGTAAATAATAAATAATTCTAACCATCAGAAAGGGAGAGTAAGGGAACTTGCCTACCATAAACTTGATACTAAGTATGAGGAAAAATAAATTTCCCTGAGAATTCATAATCACAAATCAATCCTTATGGACAATCTGGGATTTCTTGTGCACATTTATGCTTTCAGTATGTATTGAAAAACCACAAGCATAGAAAATATTTAAATGTACAGTCAGAGGGGTATTAATCTGGGACATCCTTTAGAGAACTCAAAATCAGTGTGGAGCTCTACTAGTTCTCACAGATAATTCTAAGAAAAACAAGGGAATCACAATAAAAAGGATCACAGCACATAAATGAAACAGCACACTAAGAATGAGAGATGACAGAATAATCTTCAAAGGTCTCAAATACTGATTACATAATACTTTTGATATAAAAAAAATTAACATGCTCCAAGAAATAAAAGATTCAAAAACATGAAAAAATAAGATCCTTATAAAACCAATTCACTTCTAAAAGTATACATTGGATTTATTAATTTTTAAAATAAAACTTAAAATGCAGTAGGATAAATTAGTAGATTCAACACAGCTGAAGAGAGTATTAATGATCTTGGAGATAAATCTGAAGTAATCAATCCAGAGAGAAAAATATTAAAAATAGAAAAAAGATGAAAAGAGATAGGATACGCTGGGAAATTTTGAAGTATATTTACATGGAGTTTCATATTTTCATTTATTCATAATGAATAAAATTAGAAGGAAATGTTGGGAAAAGATAAGTAATGTTTTCAATAATTTT
The DNA here is from genome assembly GCF_020171115.1 of Neogale vison. NCBI lineage: Eukaryota > Metazoa > Chordata > Mammalia > Carnivora > Mustelidae > Neogale > Neogale vison. Next base: position 153,235,465 of record NC_058095.1, on the reverse strand, counting down.
TGAAAGATACTAAACTCATATTACTTATTACTTATTAAGTTTTCTACTTAATAATTTCCAAGCATACTAAATAAAAAGAAAACTACACCTAGACATATTGAAAGTAAAAATATATATCAATAAAGAACAGATATTCGAAAGAATCAGAGAGAAAAAAGGGTTATCATTTATAAAGGAACGTTTATACCGATGACTGACTTCTTGGCACAGCAATGGGTATCAGAAAACAGAGTACAATACACTGGTGATGAAGTTCTCGAACCTAGGTGAGGTTCAGTGGGGTGAGGTTCGGAGCCGACGGCTAAAGAAAGAATTCTTAAGACGTCTCTGGTGCAAAAAGGTGGTTTATTAGAGCACGGGGACAGGACCCGTGGGCAGGCAGAGATGCGGCTGCCCAGGGCCTGTAAAGAGTGTCTGGTTATATACACAGGAGTTGGGTAGGTGAGGACAAAGGGGGTGATGTTAGTCTCTAAGGAATTTTGGAAGCAAGGTTTGCAGGACCTTGAGGGGCTAGTTATTGTTGGGAGAAAGGTTATTTATTACTAGTAATAAAAATCTTCTTGTGAGTCCCTTTAGATGTGTATCAATGGGCCATATGCTTGGGAATGATTCTCAACATTATCTTGGAGATCTAGAGATAAGGCTTCACATTTCTCCTATCAAGTGTCCTAGTTAGTGAGATTTGGGTTTAGAAGAAATTTAACTTTATTTACATTTCCTTTTACCTCCGCCTCCTTTGGTTTCTTATGGAGGGGAGGGTGGCATTAGGGCTTGAGGAACTGAGTTATGTGTCCTTGGAAATTGGGCTAGGGAAATTGGGCTACTGATAAGGTAGCTTCTTTGTTTGTAAATCTCAGGGACATTTGCAAACAAAGGGAGACTCCTGCCTTACAGGACTGTGATCTCTGCAATATAACCATCTGTTCTTCTTTCAGGGCAGTCAGGGGTGCCTGAGGAATGTCACACATATTACTAAGGGGAGTGGGTGGAGAGGGGGTGCAAGGCGCCAGCCCCTGCTCCCTCCTCAGCCAGCCTCCTGCTCCCTCATCACTGGGACAAAGCAATCATCACCCTAGCACTGCATACTCAATATAACTAATTTTGCAAAAACAAGGGCAAAATAAGGGCATTTTCAGAGAAGTAAAACTTGCAAGGTTTCATCATACACAGACTATCCTTAACCAACACTCTAAAGGATATGCCTCAGAAAGAAAGAAATCTAGTCAGACCTAAAATGCAAGATGGGATTCTGAGCAATGTTATCAGTAAATATATGGTAAATACAAATACTGATGGATAAAACAGTTTAATTTGTAAAGGTTAAAAAACTACAGAACATAAAGAATGAACAATAATAGCATATAAGTTGGGAGAGTAGTGATAAAGCTAAAGCATTATAAGGCTATTGTATCATATGGGATGAGAGTAAAGTTATGATTAATTTTAAGCTCTGCTAATTTATGGATGCTAAATTATCTGTAGTAACAACTAAAAGGAGGCATTTTAAAACTTTTAAAATGAGTACAGAGATAAAATTCAAAAAAAGGAAAAAATTAGAAAAAAGTGAATAACAAAGCAAAACATAAATCAAAAAAGAAGAAAAAAGGTAAAATAAAATTCCAATGAAATAATCTATCCATAATTGTTAAAAAGATTATTCAAGTTTATATATATACACACACACACACACACACGCACACGCAGACAGACACACAAACATACATACACATACACCCATTCTGAACAAATAAGGATGCAAAGGGATCAGTTAATTCAAATACAAACCCAAAATATCACAAAAAGAATAGACTTTAAGGGGAAAAAATTGTGAGCAGAGAAAAATAAGGTCTCCTCATAATGATAAAACATTTAATAAATTGATAGAGCAAGCAAACAAAAAGGCCAGCATGGTGATGAAGATCTGGACAGCATACTTGATTTAGATGGATATATATAATACAAAACACTGAACCAAACTACTTCAGAATTTATCTTCTGTTTAAGAACATGTGAACTACATCTGAAAACTGTCTACATGAAAGGCCACCGAGTACACCTCAATATTCTTCAAAAGACTGATATCAGGTAGATTGTATTTTTCAAATAGAACATAATTAGGTTAAAAGTCAAAAACAAAATTTATGTAGAAAGGGGACAATATATTTAGAAATTTTTAAAAAGCATATGTTTCTGAAAAAACACATGAATCAGAGAAAAATTCATGATGGAAACTATTTTAATGAACTACTGAATGATAATTATAATAAATGCATATTAATATTTGTGTTGTTCAGCTAATAAGTTCTGAGGGAAATCTATAGGTTTGTATAAATGTATAAAGAAGGACAAAATCTTAAAATAAATGAGTTAAGTACCAAGCTTAAACAGAAAAAGAATGACAGTATAAATCAAAATAAAGCCATGATGTAAGAATTAACAAATAGCAATCCATAAAGAATGAGAAAACATACATACAATAGAAAGGATCAAAATGCTAAGTCAATTCTTTGAAAATATCAACTGAATAGGAAAACTGCTGGTAATGTTAATTTTAAAAAGGAGAAAGAATACAAATGAAAAATAATTGGAATGAGAAAGGAGGTATAGTTTCAGATGTAGAAGAGATTTAAATTATAATGAAAGTTATTATAAAAAAATTTATGCCAAGACATTTGAAATCACAGATGAAATGGGTAAGTTTTCAGAAGATACAACTTACCAAAATTGGCTCAAGAAGAATTAGAAAGCCTAAATAGTCATATAATCACTATGCAATTAAATCCATTGCTTAAAATCTTTTCACAAAGAAAATGCCAAGCCCAAATTACTTTATGGAGAAGACTATTACACATTCAATCAATAAAAAAATACATGAAACAAACAAACTCAGAGAATATAAAAAACAAACACTCTTTAACTTATTTTATGTAGCTAATATAGCCTTAAGAAGCAAAGAAACAAACAAACAGAAAGAGTATGGGAGAATAATAGGCCAGACAAATCTTGGACATAGTTCCAAAAATCCATAAATAAAATATTAGCAAACAAAATCTAGCACTGTATTAAAAATATACTCACTGTAGCCATTTGTCTTCTTCTCATAAGTGCAAAATTGTTAGAAAATTGATTATTCTAACTCAACACATTAAAAAATTAAAGAAGAAAAGTATATGACTTTCTACACAACAGATGGATAAAACCATTATTAAAATTTAACATACATTCGGGGCGCCTGGGTGGCTCAGTGGGTTAAGCCGCTGCCTTCGGCTCAGGTCATGATCTCAGGGTCCTGGGATTGAGTCCCGCATCGGGCTCTCTGCTCAGCAGGGAGCCTGCTTCCTCCTCTCTCTCTCTGCCTGCCTCTCTGCCTACTTGTAATCTCTCTCTGTCAAATAAATAAATAAAATCTTTAAAAAAAAAAAAAATTTAACATACATTCATGATTAAATCATATGACATGAGAGAGGGTCTTGCTATTGCAAACAATAATCATGTGGCTATATATATATTTATTAAATAAATATGTTATAGACCTTAAACTTATACAAGATTATGTACCAATTATAATGCAACTTAAAAAAATTGGTTGAGAAATCTCTGCCAGTAAGAAATACAAATAAATTAAAATACAAGAATCAGAATGTAAAGATAAAACTGTCCCCATTTCCAAAAGATATGAGTTCACCCACAGAACACAAAAAGAATATACAGATAACATATTATAATTAATAAGAGAATTTTAGCAAACTGTTGGATATATGATAACTACTCAAAATTATATTTCCAACACTGCAGCAATACTAAGAAGTGTAAGTTTTAAAATATGCCATTTAAAATAATGCCAAATCATATTAAGTACCAAGAAATAAACTTAACCAATGATATACAGTACTTTAAAAAATTATTCATTTTGAAAAAAATTAAAACCTACAAAAAAACAAAAAAAATTGATAGGAATACCAAATTCATTAATACAAAGACCAAATATTATGAAAAAGAGGTCTTCCAAATTTTTCTATACACAATAAATTTTAAAATTTATATGGAATATCAAATAATTAAGAGTAGCCAAAATACACTTGAAGAAGAAAATAAGGTGAGAAGAATTGCCTAACATGTACTAGTACTTATTGTATAATAAGACAGTAAGATGCTGATTCAAGTACATATAAATAAGTCAGAGAAGTATCACTGGGAGCTTTCAAACTGACCCAAGCATGTATGAAATGTAATAATTGACAGAGTTGGTTGAAAAGCTATAGAGAAATAAATGAAGCTGGAGAATTAGTTTTCTATGTTAAGTAAATGAAGCTGGATTCTCTGGGTTGGGGAAAAGTGATGGGCATTAAGAAGGGCATGTGATATGACTGATGAGCACTGGGTATTATACACAGCTAATGAAACATTGAATACTGCACCATAAACTTAAAAAAAAAAGTTGGATTCCCTATCTCATATCATTGACAAAAAATCAAATCAAGGCATATTAAAAGACAATATGGGAGAATATCTTTGCAACGTTGTTACAGAGTAATATTTTCATCTCAAAAATAGGAAAATACTGATAAATTGGACTATTCTAAAATTAAAAACCTCACATTATAAAAATAATCACTGAAAGAGCAATGGGGATAACAGAAGTTGGGATAAGTTATTTGCAACCCAGTGGGACCCTATATACAGTTTAAATTCCAATCATTTGAAAAATGGTCAGTTAAATAAATACATGACCTCACTTATACACACACACATACATATACACACATGCACACACAGATATACTGGGGTTTGGGGGAATAAAAGTTTCCCTGAGAATTTATACTCACAAGTATGCTCTCACATAGATTTGGAGTCTGAATCTTTACTACAACATGATTAGGCACCTACTGATATTTAAGATAGAATATTCTCTGCCTGACATTTAACATAGAATATTCTCTGCTAGTATATTTCTGAGATTCTGGACTTCATCTCCAGCACCACTCTAATGCTAAACCCAGGCTGCAAAGGATTCCAACGAATAAAGCCCTAAAAGATAGAAGTTTTCAATCCCAAATTACAAAGACAAAACAACAACAACAACAACAAAGAACACAGGAAAAAAATCCATCAAGTAAAAGTCAAGAGATAAATAAGAATAGATTTCCAAATAGATTTCAGATAATAGAACTATGAGATACAGAATAAAAATTAAGTATATTCAAAATGATTACAGACATAAAAGGGGAAGTTGAAAATATCTAAAAGGAATAAGCACTATCACAAAGCCAGGCAGACTTGAAAAATAACAACTTGGAATTTCTAGAAATACTTGAAATATAAAACCCAAGACAGATTAACAGTAAAATATGACCTAGCTGAAGACAAAATTCATAACCTAAAATACAGAAAGGATAAAATTATTAAGAAAGTAGGACTGAGGGGCGCCTGGGTGGCTCAGTGGGTTAAGCTGCTGCCTTCGGCTCAGGTCATGATCTCAGGGTCCTGGGATCGAGTCCCGCATCGGGCTCTCTGCTCAGCAGGGAGCCTGCTTCCCTCTCTCTCTCTCTGCCTGCCTCTCCGTCTACTTGTGATTTCTCTCTGTCAAATAAATAAATAAAATCTTTAAAAAAAAAAAAAAAAAGAAAGTAGGACTGAGAAAAAAATATAAAATATGAAAGAGTTGTAAAGGTTATAATATAAAGACCAATATCATTATGAATTCCAAAAGAAGCTATAAGATGAGGGCAAAGCAGAAAATATGGAAAGCCATGGGAAAAAAATAAGACATTTAGTGATTTTCAAAGGTGCTTGATCAAATCTTACCTGAAGCCCTTTCTATTCCTCAACCTTTCTGTTGTTAGTCCATATATTTTCTTAACTATTTAACCCTATATGTGCTGAGTATTTTTTTTCATTGCAGGATAAATTTTCTAACTGACATAGGGAGTAAGAAAATAAAAATTGGTTAAATTGAGAAACCAAAAAAAAAAAAAAGTACCCCTACATGCAACACCTGAAAAAATAGATACAGCTGAAAATTAACAAGAAACCATACTTCTCCCAAGTACATACTACAGATATAGAGAGTGTCTCAACAAACACCTTTGGGTGACTACTGTTTTTTACTCCCTGAGAGACTTTGATCTCTAAAATCATTAACTATCAAAAACGTTGTTTTTTGAACAGTGCATCAGTAAAAATGAAACATCCCTCTCTCACCTAAAGGATCTAAGCCACTTTGACCAGAGGTAGCCTCAATTTCCAGTCCTGGTGCAAGCTTCCTATAGGGGGTTTCTAGATACTACATTTTATGTCTGTCTTAACTTTGCAGTTTCCAAGGAAACAAGACTTTAGATCCCCTTCACAGCCCCAACTTGATGTTAAACCCTTTGCACACAGCCCTGCTCTGCTCTGAGCCTATCCAAACACTGCTTTATTTAAATTTAACCTAAACTCCATTATCCCTCAAAATCCCATAAGAACCCTTACGCTTTCCCCTTTGTTTGGTGAGATGCCCCACAGTTTCCCTGGTGAGGGTCTCTCTCACCACAATGGCACAATAAACCTGACTGCTGAATAAAATCTCATGTCTGGTGACCTCAGGCCAAGTAGGCTAGGCCAGGAGGCAAGGGAAAGCCAGCCAAATAGACCAAAATATAAAATTATATTTTTAGCATTTACCTGAGTAGAGTCAGATAGAGAAGAATACAAAAGATCAAATGATACAATCATTTGTCTCATCTGTAACTAAATAGAAAGTGTTTTCACTGATGAGAGCTTCCTGGAGAAGGTTAGTTTTGGAGAAAGAGAAGTTCCCATTCGCTCCATTAAGAACATGAAACTAGCAACAGAGGTCCTTAAGAAAAAGTGGACCCCCTAATTACATGGACGCTTCCAGGGATGGAGAGTTTCTTGTTCAATGCAGGTGGCCCAGAGGACTCCCAGAAAAATGAGTGTACCCTAAAACGAGTGCAAAATCACACTCTGGGATCCAGCTGCCTCCCACGGGCAGGGCTGAGATTCTGGGCTGTATTTTCAGCAAAGAGCTGGCAGTCATAAATGTCAAGCCCTGATCAACATAATCCCTTTAGTTCTTTCAGCTTAGTTCACAACAAGTAAAGGTGGCATCAAGAAGATTTCCTATTTTGGAAAAAAAAAAAAAAGTGCTGAACTCAGATTGGCATAGTATTAGTAGTATTAATGTTATCTATGGCATTTATCGCCAGCAGGTTCGAGATTATTTAAGTGTTGGGGGGAATTAGATTTCTTTGTCATGAAGACAAAGTACAGCATTTCCATGCCTTCTCTGATGGCTAAGAATGGTTATTTTTTGGTGGGAGAAGAACTAATAAGAAATATCTGATGTCATGCTGCAGTAAAAATTAAAAAAGGAAGCACCCTGAAGATGTAGCTCTCTGATATCCTCAGTGTCAAGAAACCCCTGCTGCTCCTCTTGCCTTCTTCAGGTCCTATGGCTTTGACCTTGAACAATGAAAGTCATACCCACAAGGCCTAGGTAGGCTACTCAGAGTGTCTTGAATGCCGGGTACTTATGTAAACCAAGGTAGGGAAAACTACACATAAACCAATAACAGTTGTATTTTTTTTAAAGATTTTATTTATTTATTTGACAGACAGAGATCACAAGTAGGCAGAGAGGCAGGCAGAGAGAGACAGAGAAGCAGGCTCCCTGCTGAGCAGAGAGCCCGATGCGGAACTCGATCCCAGGACCCCAGGATCATGACCTGAGCCGAAGGCAGAGGCTTTAACCCAATGAGCCACCCAGGCGCCCGAACAGTTGCATTTTTAATAGCTTGAAAACTGTTCTAGTCCTAACTAGTTCACCTTTAAATTACTATAGCTTCCTGGGCTCTACCAGACCATGTGCAGGCTCTTCTAAGCATTTTTTAAAATGCCAATATGTTGATTTTCTTGACTAAACCATACTGAATAAAAAGCATCAAAGTGTCAGGGGTGGGGAGAGAAGGGCTGATTCTAAATTGAACATGAGAGATTGTTTGAGGACAACACTTTCTTCTATAGCAACAGTTTGGGGTGCTTTAAATAACTCAGATAGGTCATGCATGGGTACCCCCATCCCCAATGGATAGCTTCATCACCAAACTCCATCCACTTGGCAAAGATGCAAGGCACATCTCACCTGCCAATCTCTACAGGTGTTAGTCTTGCACGAAGAACATGACAACCAGCTTCTCAGAAAAGAAAGGGATCTGCCAATTCACCTCCCTTGTATATTTCACAGACAGGAAATTTTAAAAGGTTTCATGTCCCAAAGTTTGGTTGTTTACATCGATCCTGCCACTGATATGTTGCCAGGGCCTGCCACCTGTCAACTTTGCCCAACCTACCCAAAAAGGAAGCTGTATGAGTGCATGTGCCATTACTGTAGAATATGGGATATTAAAATAAAAAATATTCCAGCTCTTTGATTTCCTCTGATTTTGTGGGTAATACAATAACCAGAATGAGATAGCTGAAACCAATAAAATCTGATTTATAGCATTAAAGGCAATCTTTATAGCACTTATTTATGGTACATTACATCTAAAATCCAATTTCACAGGCTGCTGTTTGAAACTTTCTGTTCAATCATAAATACACTACATACACTGTACCTCAGTGCCACAGAGTTAGATTACATAAATGTCTGTATCCCCAGAAGGTATTAAAATTCGGTTACTATGGTGGTGAGTGAGCTTGACAGTAATTTTCCTAACCAACTCTTCAACCAAAAAGATTCAGTCAGCATTTGATAAATACTGCAAATGCTAGCAGTATTATCATTAAACCACACACACCCACACGCACACACACACACACAATCAATGCTCAGATAACTCTACATTCTGGAATGAAATTAATCGAAAAGAAATACAGAGAAATGGGATAATTGATGATGCTGAAGGATACCTGCATTAATGTCGCTGGGCTACGTTTTCAAGCCAATGAGCAAAAACACTTTCTGCACGACACCATCAGTATTACAAGGAGACACATGGCTAAGTCTATACATGCTACTTTAGAAATATAACCTACGTATCTACATTCATACACTTCAATGGAGAAGCCTATATTCTCTTCAATTACTATAATCATTGTCAAAGAGAGGGCAAAGAATACAATCTGACTTTCAGAGAACTGTCATTTGAATCTTAAGCAATTTCACATTAGTTTAAAGAGGTTTTGGTCTTAAAAAAAAAAAAAAAAACAAAACTCAACTCCATACGCTTTGCTTGCCGTGTATTAAATAAATGCAAATGGAGTGGCTGGAATCTTCGCCTGACCTGGCAAGCAAGCAGAGTCTTGCTTTTTGAGAGCTGACACCCCTCGGCACTTAAGTTTTGTTTCCTAAACACATTCCCAACTCATTGGCATCCAGGAACATGTACTATATACCCATCCTCTCGCTTATGTTCTATGCTGGGAAATCATTCCAGGATGTAATTCAGGCCTCAAACGTAGATGACGGCAAATGGCAGAATAGAGAGTAGATTCTGTACTCAAAGAACCGACACTTCCTGAGCCTCTGGACCATGCCAAGCACTGTATTATGCCAGGAGTGCATAGCGGGATTCTCTGGGCTCTGAAGCCAGGCCAATTTGATGGTCCTCCTTAAGAAAAGAATGCAAGGGGCGCCTGGGTGGCTCAGTGGGTTAAGTCTCTGCCTTCAGCTCAGGTTGTGATCTCAGGGTCCTGGGATCCAGCCCTGCATGGGGCTCTCTGCTCAGCGGGGAGCCTGCTTCCTCTTCTCTCTCTGCCTGCTGCTCTGCCTACCTGTGATCTCTCTCTCTCCGTCAAATAAATAAATAAAATCTTTAAAGGGGTGCCTGGGTGGCTCAGTAGGTTAAGCCACTGCCTTCAGCTCAGGTCATGATCCCAGGGTCCTGGGATTGAGTCCCGCATCGGGCTTTCTGCTCAGCAGGGAGCCTGCTTCCTCCTCCTCTCTCTCTGCCTGCCTCTCTGCCTACTTGAGATCTCTCTCTGTCAAATAAATTAATTCTAAAAAAAAAAAAAAAAAAGAATGCAAGCTTCAAAACAAAAATACAAATTTCGGTTCACAACTTAATATTATCTAGAAGGGACTCAAACAAGTGAAGGCCCACATTTAAGCCTCATTTGCAATGTGGTAAAAGCATTTCTTGGGGGCGCCTGGGTGGCTCAGTGGGTTAAGCCGCTGCCTTCGGCTCAGGTCATGATCCCAGGGTCCTGGGATTGAGTCCCGCATCGGGCTCTCTGCTCAGCAGGGAGCCCGCTTCCTTCTCTCTCTGCCTGCCTCTCTGCCTACTTGTGATCTCTGTCAAATAAATAAATAAATAAAATCTTAAAAAAAAAAAAAAAAACATTTCTGGGTCTTGCTTTTTACAAAGCATTCTAACCCTCACGACAGCCCAGCAAGGTGGGCATTATTCTTCAGATGACAAGCCTGATGCTTACCTGGGTTACCCTGGGTGAAGAGTCAGGAATCCTTTTCTTGGGATGCAAGCTCAAGTTTGTCTACATTGCAACCCATGTATATTGTTGAATTTCAGGTTATACTAAAGAAGGTTTGGGTTGTATTGCCTAGACCTCCTCGAGATGGGATCGGACTCTTCATAGATTCAGGCCCTAGAGATTTCTCCACATCAAGGGAAGATTTGAGCCTGAATTAGAGTCACCTGGAGGGCTTGTGAAGCCACAGATGGGTGGCTACCACCTCCAGGAATTCTCCAGAAGGAGGTGTGGGCGGGGCCTGGGACTCTGATGGCTGATGTTGATGCTTCTGGTCCTGGACAATCCTTTTAGCTATAGACCTAGAGAAGCTGAGTTAATTCTAGCGTTCTGTGCATCTGCTGTCTTCCTCTGGTAAAAACTACAACTACTACCATTCACATTTACTTTTACCAGCTCAGCTAAATGAAACTAAACCCAACCCTTCATGAAAGCTTTAGGCTGGATTATCAGTGGCTGAAATCCAAAAGACGCTGAAAAGGAAAAACGTTAGTGAAGGATTAAGTTGGAAGTACAGACTGATGCCTAAAACACAATTCAACCATGATAAACTCTGTGTATTTAAATTAGCTTCACTATAGCACAGTTTAAAATTGTTCATTGTAGTTAACATAAACTCACATGAATAACCCAATTTTTCTTCAAACTAATAGAAAAATAAAATCAATAATATGGTAAGAAGTCAAGGAAAGACAATCAACATGTAGGGGTGGGAAAAGAAAAAACTAAGAGACTAAGGGCATGAAATGTCATTTGAAATTGAGTTAGTAGGATTTAATCAAGGTATTTAAATGCATTCTACAATAGAGTACAGCTTACATTCTGTATTTAAGCCTGATTCAATATAATAATGATGGACTTTTATTACAAGACAGCTATTCAGTGATACTTATGAAATGATTGTAGACAAATTATTTCTATGACATACTACAAAAGTCACATCCATAAATTATTTTAAGATGCCAGCACTAACTATATTAGGATTTGAAAGACTTTGGTTCACTCTGAACTCTTATGTCTCTTGAACATGTTTACTGAAAGAAAAAAAATGACCCTTTGGTCACTAGCATCTCATGAATTATTCTGTAGTAAGCATCCTGTGTATTTTGCCCTTTGGTTGAAAGCCTATGAGGCACTTTGTTTACTCAACAAAGAATTACTGGCACCTAGTAGGTGCCAAAGATACACAAATTAATAAGATACTTATCTAGTCTTCAAAGAATTAGTCAACTACATTATTCTCTTCTCTACTTTACTTGAACAAAGAAAGAATTATTCATACAACTATCAGTAAATCATGTCAGAAGTAGAAATAAGTTGAGCTTTAGGTTCATGGAGTTTTTCCTCCGCTAATTCCATGGAAGTTACAAAAATGGATGTTCAGATATCCATACTTTTCTCATATAGTGATCTTTGTACTGAAAAACAGACCAATTTCTAAAAAAAAAACAGATATTGTGATATTGTGACTATAACTCTGTGACTGTGACTTTCTACTTTGAAGACCAGAGGTTCATAAGGTTAGGGTTTGCATGTATTGACATCTGTGTAGGAATTGTTTAAAGAATAGAAAAGTGCTGAGAATGAAAAGACATTTAGAGTTTTTCCAAATGAAAATACAGATTTCAGAAAAAGAACCATAGATTTTCGGAGGACTAGTCATAAATTTAGCCTTTGATCTAATAAGATATGCAAGGTTCTACATTTTCCTAGAAAATGTACCAAGAGTGACAATAAATCTTAGCTCTGACCTCCAGTCAATTACCTAGTTTATGGACCAAAATACAAGAAAACAACGAATTGCTAACAATTATCATGGGCTACAGGCACCTTCATTTATAAGAGATCCTGTAAGAAAATAAATATATGCTTATGACATCAGCATTTGAGACCATTCTTGCTTACTAAAAATGGCTTTGATACCATTTTTATAAATTTATTTTCACTACACTTTTCAGAGGCAGATGATTTAAAAAATACCGTTTAACCAAAAACACCCCACCAAACAAAAAAAAACCAACAAATGAAAACAACCCAAAAAACACAAACATCTACCCACCAGTATTAACAGTGTTTCCATCAATCTGCAATATCTGGAAGTAATTCTTTTGATCCTGTCTTAAAGTTGTTAGCAGAAAACTTTTATTTAATATAATTTAGAGAAATCATACATTTCTAATAGAAGCAGATCACTTAAATGGTGCAATTGACTTACCAAAGTAAGCTTCAAGTTTTAAATATCAAAAAGTGCCTATGTCAACATGAAACCAACTTTCAATATATTCTAGATGAGGGATGCTGCCCATTCGCAAAATGCCTATGATGACATGTCCAAACGCACCTCACTGGTGTCACATCTTAAAACCTTCATGCTTCACCAAAAGCCTCTAACAGATTCCTCTAATGGTTACGTTTATGCTGATTCATTGACTTTCAAGTTCACATAAAGTCTCAAAACTTTGAACTAAAAGGAAACTTGAAGATGATTTAGTCCCATTCCTTCCAACTCACTTTCAGATATGATTTATTGAGACACAGAGAAGTGTAGGGATATGTCAGGGGTTCACATCGGATCATGAAAGAGCCAAGATTGATTGAATCCCTGGTTACATGACTCACTGTCCATCTGCATCGCTATCACTGTGTCCCTTGATCAATGATCTTGCCTGGTGTCCCGATACCTTCTTTGGAATGACATGGTCTCAACAGCTATCTGAGTGCATTGCATTTGGACATTCAAAGATCTCAGACATTCGAAGATCAAGTAGAAGAGAAGCAGGAATTTGTACATGGAATTCTGGACCACCTGGTCTTTGCTAACCCACAGAACTATTGCTAGGAGCAACTGAAACAAAGTAGGTAAACTATTAAAGCAACATTCTTTGTAAAACTACAGTATGCATGGTGCAGGTGTAAGGAATTTTCAAGATCATAAAACCTAAGACATTGTTATACGAAAGTCTCTTAAAGAAAAACCTAGGTGTCTTCCTAAAAATGTATGGAAAACCGCAAAATATATGCTAAGTTTTACCCACAAATAAACTAATTGGATACATTTTAAAGATACATCAGGGGCATCTGGGTGGCTCAGTCAGCTGAGCATCTAACTCTTGCTTTTGGTTCCGATCCTGAGCTCAGGGTTGAGAGACAGACCCCTGTGTAGTGCTCAGCGAGGAGCTGGCTTGAGATTCTCTCTCTCCCTTTCTCTCTGCCCCTTTCCCAGCTCACGTGAGTGCCCTCTCTCTCTCTCACTGTCCCTCACAAAAATGTATCTGAGATAGAAACAAACTTGAGGCTTGGCCAAAAGTTAATGGCATTTGTAGAAATTTAGCTGCTTTCAAAAACTGTCCCAAAATGCCAGTTCTAAGAAGGAGTTAAATGAGACCATAATTTTGCATTTTCATAATTAAATGGAAATATATTTTAAACCACCTATAAAATGATAGCACATTATTTTATTTTCTATCAGCAATTTTTCTACACATGCAATTCTGAACCTTCAATATTCTTGCAGCAATTTATAGAATTAATAAGAAATTGGACTCTCACAAATTAATAGACTTTTTCACCATGAAAGACCAACTTGAACAAAGATTCACAATATGGTAAATTCCCATTAGTCTTGCATTTTTCCCTGTCTGGAAAGCCCTCTACCCATCATCGTCACTGATAGCCCCTGCCCCTAAGCAGCCCCCAGCAAGTCAGCCTTGCAAATGCTCATCAAACCCCCTCTCCTCCACTGAGCCCTTCCGTTCACCTCTCCAACTCTATCCAATTCTCCAAACATACAGCTCTATGCTCCTGTTGCACCCAAGTGATCATTTTTGTACTTACTTATTTGCCAGTTTCTTAGACCACAGTGTGGACTCCACAGATGTAGGAGTTTTATATAAAGGTCTTTATGTTTACAGCACAGTGCTTGGCACTTGCCACGATCAATATAGGCTTGCTCCGTTTGATAAGGCTAATATTCTTCATCAATTCTTTTTATGGGCTATCTCCTACAGTGCAATTAAAAGGAGGAACTTTTAGAGACAAGCTTTCTTTTGATTAATTTACTCAACTCAGCACGTGATCATAAAAAAGCAGTCAAGTATTTAATATTTAGTATTTACTGCTGAGTTTACAATAACAGTGTTTTAATAGAAAATGGAATCATGCAGGCCAATAAAAAAAATCTTGAAAAAAAAAAGCAACTTGAGTCATAAACTCTCAAAAGAAATAGTATTTGGTGGCAAATACTAACTTGGACAAAAACAAACTTTCTGATATTTATCTTCCTATTTTTTCCACTGGTTTCTGAACACAAGAAAGTAATACTGTACCACTGCGTCAAATTAATGAAGCCAGTTTTATTTATTCATTAAATACCAAGCCGGGCCACAACCTAGGTGCCAAGGATACAACCTAATAGTGAACAAAATGAAGTCCCTGCCTCCAAAAGTCAGACGCAAAGGTGAAGATGGTTGATTCCTGAGTTTGAGTCTGAGCTCCACTACATAGGAGCTGTGAGAGTTTATGGAATTTACTAAACCTCTCTGTGCTGCAATCTCCTAGTCTAGAAAATGGGAATACTACCTGTGTTGTGGGGTACAAGAATTCAATGAGTTAATATTTGGAAAGTTCTTTAAGGAGTGCCTAGCACACATGTCTGATGTAAGTGTTTGACAAAATTTTAAAGTGTTTCAATTCTACCAAGAAAGAGACAGACACAAAATTGATTCTTAGAAGACAGGTCACCTGGTGACCACTGCTGTGACAGATGTCACAGGCAGAGGGAACAGAGGGTGTTGGCTACTGCTATCTTATGCTCGGAGCACTGAAAGAATGACAAGGAATAAAGGGGCAGAAGATGGCCAGAGGCCAGGTCAGAGCAGAACCGAGGGAGGAATGTAGCCCCACCTTCCACAGGAAATATGGTCCCAGACCCCCAGTGGATGCCTGAAACCACAAATACTACCGATCCCTGTATATACCATGTTTTCCCTATACATACCTATGTGTGATAAAATTTAATTTATAAATTCGGCATAGTAAAAGATTCACAACAATAACTAATAATAAAACAAACCAATAATTATAATATACTTTAATAAAAGTTGTATGAATGTAGTCTCTCTCTCTCCCTCTCAAACTATCTTACTGTACTGCTTACCCTTCTTCTTGTGATGATGTGAGATGACAAAATGCCTACGTGAGGAGATGAAGTGAGGGGAACTATGTCGCTCTTCTGCTCTGGACCACAGGAAACTGAACCCTTAGAATGCACAACCAAGCAAAACCAGGGATAAGGAGGGGACAACTGTAATCCCACAGGGCCTTGCAAGTCATGGGCAGAACCACACATTTTAATGAGCATGAGGTGAGAAACCACTGGAGGATTTAGAATGGAAGAGTAACGTTCTCGATTTTTGTGGTTAAGAGGACAACTGCGTCTGCTAGATAGAGACCCTGACAGTAAAACGGGAAGATCAGAGAGCAAGTGAACAGCAGACTAGGGGAGAGATGGTCTGTCTTAGATGAAGATGATAGCGGAGAAGAACATCCGATGTGGCTAGTCTTGGGTTAATTTCTAGGTATAGTCCCCAGGATTTCCCGGCTGAGGGAAGCACAGAGAGTGAAAGGAGTCCCCGGTGATTCCAAGGTTTCTGGTCCAAGCCTCTTCAATGATGAAGTTGTTATCCGTGGAGATGTGCAAACAAAGGGAACGTTTACTCTGACACAGATCAGATCATTTTCCTGCTCAGAAATCTCCAGTGTGCCCTGCTGCTTACTTTGTGAAATAGGTCCAGTCCTCTGGGTGTTGAACTCAAGGTCCTGCTGGCTACCATCATGGTTGTGTCTCCATCCATTTTGTCCTCGCTTTTCCTGCTCCAGCCACACTCCACACTACCCAATGGTGGTGCCCAAACATCCACAATGTGATGAATTTTTCATGATCTTCCCTCTCCTGGAAGCATTTCCTCCACTTAGGTACCTTAGAAAAAGTCACTCGATCCTTTAGGGATTAACTCAAATTCCACCTCTCTGATGAAACCTCTCTGATAATTCTGAGCAGAAGGCTTGGGCTCTCTACTCTTGTCACATGTACTTCATTCCACCCTAAATTACTTTAAGTAGTTGTGGTCCTGTTTCAAGTACACTGAATGCTCTTTGAAGGTAGAGATCATTTCTTATTTATGTCAATAGGTCTACAACAGTTCCTAACACACCAGTTGCATTAAGGAAAACATTCAAATTTTTGTTGAAACGAAATTAATACGAGTATTACTTACAGTGTCTTATGACATGAAAGCAAGCAAGTGCTCTCTTCAAACTATGCTGATTACATGATTTTGTTATTGGTTATTTCATCAAATAAACATTGAATTAAAATTTTTTCTTCATTTATAAAATGCTGATAGGTAGGAAGGAAAGGAAAGTGGAAAGGGAGAACTGATGTGTCTGGGTTTTTTGTGTTTGTTTTTCAGCCTGATACATTTCTTTGGCTGATCATGTAGGTAATACTCTGGAGCTTCACATGATAAGGTGTAAATTTTTTTCTATGATATCCCAGTATATAGTTCAGGCAATCTGCCTTAAGTTTTTATTTTTTCTTTTTCTTTTCAGCACAGCTACAAGCTTCTCTGGGGAACCAGCTGTAACACAAAGATTTGGTACTATCTGTCTCTCCCACTTCAGAAAAGCACAAATTATGTGCTTGGAGACACAGGGAAGTAAAACATTGATTGTATACAGCATTTCAGTAGAGTGGAAGGTATTCTAATTAACATGATCATCAGCACAGTCCTTTTCATTGGAAGAGATTGTATAATCGAACATTCTTTATGGATTTTGATAAACATACTCTATTCTCTGAGGGATTTTAAGCTTCTCATGCTATTTCTCTTTTCTGGACACCAAGGTATACAATTAAGCCAAAAGAATAAAGGAAGAACATAACACTAACTTATAAATTAGCAAACAACTGACTGAGTACATAAGGGAATAAAACCAGTCCCCAAATCTTCCGGGTGCTGATTAGAATAAATCATACCAGGGACACTGGGAATCAATAACAGTGTGTCAGAAATCCTCTAACATTCTTTACACTGGTACATAAACCTCAGTTTCCATCCCAAAATTTTGCTTAAACATAAATAAATAATTTTACTTGGGGGCAGGAAGATCACCAACCTTAACAGATGAAATAATTACCATTACTTAAGCACAAACTCAGTCTGGCATTGAACTGAACATTTTATATATAAAAATCTTAATTTTTACAATAGCCCAGAAGATAGCTAATATTATCCCCACACGCTTACGTTGAAGTTTATAGTGATTATGTAGTTGCCCCAAGACCACAGAAGTCATTAACATTTGGAGCTGGGATTTGACCAGGCTACCTGATGCCGAATCCACTTCCACAGTCATATCTGTATGTTATGATCTATTTCCTGAGATCTTCTTGAGTGCCTGTGTTGTCACTAGGGATGGGCTGGTAGAGAACAGTGCAGTAACTCTCATGGAGCCCTCCAGTCATTCCTCAAGAGAAAAAGGAAAATGGCTTCTGTCGTGAACCTTTTCTTCAAGGTTCAAGGAGAAGGCTATATCACCCTTCCTAGTTCATTTTCCATCATCACACTATATTAGAAATATTAATGTGTTGTCTATTTCAAAGTAAAGTATATTCGAATGGAATTATTTCCATTAATTTACAAGTAAATGTTCATGGAACATAATGACTTTCTCCTGTTACATTCCCATGTTGTAATTGAAGAAAATGGTTCTATGATCTTGACTCCATCGGACAGGGCTTACTAATGAATTTACTGACATCTATTTGGAGCCAGTGTCAGCTGAGTTCTGGTCCTGGTGTTACCACAATAGGGCCGATTCTCTACTGTAAAAGGTGCGTTGTATGCATGCCTCAGTTTATAACAGACTGGGGTCAAGAAACACTCATTTATTATTTAAGTTTTGTAGCTCACAGAAACATTTTGAAGTGTCATCTCTCTGAACATTGGTTCACAAAGATGTCCATGTAGTTTGTTTTGAAACTAAATTTTACATGGATGTAAAAAATGAAAATAGAAATTCCTCCAGGGTATGTAATTCACAGAGAAAACCTCTCTGCCATTGGTATGCTATCTGTCTGGACATTTTAATATTCATATACAACCAAACAGAAATCATTAACTTCTTATATTGGACCATTTAAAATATTGAATAGTTTAATTTTTTGGAGTCTCTTTTCTGCTTGGTCTTTAAATTTTAACGTAACTTGCTCTCAAAAAAAATTTCCCAATGTACCATCTTCTTTATGTATTGGGAAGGAATAATGCTAGTTTTACCAGATCCTCTGGTTACTAATATAGGGAAAAATTGGGCGTGGGAGTTCCTACGAGCAAATGTATGGGGCCCAAGAGTCTTGGGAAAATGTAAGTATGTAATATTTCACAGACAAACTCTAAGGAACAAGTAAAAAATGTATGGCTTTAATTCTTCCAATTGGATAGAAAGAAGATACAAGTGAAATCTGATGGGATTTAAATGTGTGCCCCTAAATGGTTCATTTATTTTATCCATGACGATTAGAGCATCATCATATTTTCCAGAATTTAGTGATTATTTCAAAATAATATTAATGTAGGCTAGGCTCCTGTAATCCATAGGAACCCTGTTACTAATCATTTTCCATACTCTCTGCCCAACATACCCCTTACCTTTAAAGGGAATAATATATCTCTACTGATAGGTAAGAATACCCTCAGGTCCCAGAACCTATGAGAACTGGAGTGGAGGCTTTTTAAAAATCTGTTGATAAATTATTTAAAACCGACTGGGCTAGAAAACCACCAGAAGAGAAAATATTTGGTAAATGATGTAGAAATCTTAAAAATCATCAATACCAGCATATTTTAAAGCCTTTTCCCTTTTCTTCTCCACCTCTCACCTCACTCATCAATTCTCCAAATGTCAGCTTAAACCCTCTGGCCAAATCCTGTTTCAGGGAATCTACTTGGGGAAGTAGCACAGCAGGCATTAAAGATGTCATTAAACTGACATCTGCTCCCGGACATGTGAACTTTAAATGGCCCAAAAGCATATAATGCATATAATGTGACAAGCCAACTTAAGAGAAATAAAAGGACAGAGGCCAGGAAACAGAAACAAATTAAAAACGTGCTTAAATGAAATTTTAATTTAAACGTGCACACATGTGCACATGCACACACGCACACAAGCACGCCTGCATTAATATGCTCCACTAGTTTGAGACGCATAGCATTGGGTACAGACTCGCAATACCAGAAGCTCCATTCTGATAGTGATATATGCTTTGCATTATTTTTGAAGAACTAATTCTTATACTGTTCTGCCAATGTGTTCATTATCACTGATGCCTTTACATCTCCGCAACCTTTGGTGATACGGAGAAAGGTTCTCTTCTTGTTCTTTTCAAATAAGCCCAAACATACATATCTTATGAAATGAGGATACATGCCATCTAATGTACAGTGTCATCACGAAGAATAGAAATTCTTTTCCCAGCACCCTGACCCTGATGATGCTCTCAGTATCTTCATCTTTAAAATATACTTGAAGTTAATGGAAAGTTGAATTACACCCACCGCCTTTATTTAAAAAATAATATTTTTACAAAGTAGCAAATTGTTTCCACTCAGTAAAAATGATGGATTATTGTATGGTGTGAAAAAAATTAATGAGCAGATGGAATAGCAACCCATTATTCATTAAAATATTTCACTGGGTTAATTCAGCAAATAAAAATGGAGAAGAGAGCAGATGGCCATTTATAGTTCTCTTGATTTCTTAAACTACTTCTTTACAGCCAGAACTGCTCCTATATTTAACTTGAAATGCACAGCTCTTACCATATGCACAGTAAGCAAGCATTCATGTGACCTCATAAACTTTTCATATAACACAGCAATGATTTTTATGATTTAGTTAAAGGAACACTATACACTTACAGAGTAAGTTATTCCCATATCCCCAATATTCAGGGGATGATTTGAAATGCCTAGACTCAGTAGATCCTTGGCATCATTATCTGGTCTGAAGGAGGTTCAAGTAGGCACATGGGTAAAATTTCACAAAAGGAAGTGATCAGCTTTGTTATAAATGCTTAAGTATGCTACGCATACATAAAATTACTACAGAGTAGGCAGTGTTTCTTTTAAGGCAACACTCCTTTTTTTTTTCATCATGACCTGATCTTACAAGTTACTGCCTTTTTAAAAAATTATTTTCCCACGTAGATCAAATGGAACATTCATGCAAGTAAATTAAGTCAACCACTGTGGGAGGGTGTTTGGCAGAATCTGTTACAACTGAACATACAGATACTTGATGGCCCAGCAATTCCACTCCTTGTTATGTACCCAACAGAAATGCAGACTCACACATACAACAGACACAAATATGAATACTCACAGAAGCACTATCTGAAAAAGGTCAAACCAGGAAGCAATAAATATATTGTAGATATTTTTGGGCAGTGGTACGATCTAGGAAATAAAGCTTAAGGGACAACCTGAGTTAATGGCACAAGCACAAAGCTGAGAAAAGGCAAACACAAGAGCACCTACTATATAATTCCATATGTATAAACTTCAAATGTTGATAAAATCACTCTGTGATGATAGGACTCAGCATAGAGGTTCTCTCGTGGGAAAGTGGGGAACACTGAAATAAGAGGGGGCTCTTAGGGGGTGCTGGGATTTCCTGATCTATCTCCTGATCTGGGAAGTTGTCATGTGGGTAGATTGCTACTGTGAAAAAGTACTGAGTAGCACACTTAGGGTTTGTGAACTTCTTCATGGGTATGCTGACTTTAATTTTTTTGGAGTTTGCTTTAGAAGCTAAAGAGATACTAGGAAAAACAGGGAAAAGTCCTGGGTATCACTGCCACATGAAGAATGTATGCCATGATTAATAGCAAGAATTACGTTCTATCAGCGTTAACACAAGTGATATAATACAACAAATACTCGCTGAACTTTTTTTTTTTTTTTTCATAAAATTCTCCAATCTCCATATTCCAAGAAAGTCTCCAGTAACTTCTTTTTGGTTCCTTTACCCTGTTATAAGAGACACGTGTTACTCCTCTCAAGCACTGGACCTTCCTCCTTCTGGTGAATTACCTAACTTTCGTTTGTGAAACTCCTTTGCCCACCTCTCCTCCAGGGTCTATGCCCAGTGACATTCTTACCAACTGGTGAGTGCTGAACGGCTCAAAACAGTATTTGTCTCAGGGACAGTGTTCTCATTGGAGTAGGATAATTCTTTGTTGTTCGGAACTCATCCAAGCAGTGTGGCGTGGTTAGCTTCCCTGGACCTTACACAAGATGGCGGTAAGCCTGTCGGGGCCTGTCATTCTTACTTCCTGTAACCTGGAGTTCATGACTGGGCTTTGGTATAAGAGAGACAAGAGACCAGGCATAATGTCATGTTCATTGTTATTCCATCTAAACCTAACAGTGCCTGGGGCATGCTAGCTCTTCAATAAAGGTCATCAGAATGTATCTGGCATATATTCAATAAATGTTTATTGAGCACCTTATGTCAGGCATGGTTCTGGACAATAAGGATAGAGAGGGAAGTAAAATGGATCAAATGGTGTAGACAGTATTTCTCTTCTAGTGAGAGAGAAAAAACAAGTAAATAAATGCAAACAGAAAAACTGCAGAGAGTGAAGTTAGGAAAGTAGAATCATATGATCGAAATAGAGTGGAAAGGGATTGGTTGTTTCAGTGGTCCCCAACCAGGGGTGATTTTGCCCCTGAGGACATCTGGTGAGACCTTTTAAATTGTCATAACTGAAGGCATCTAGTGAGAAGAGATCAAGGATGCTGCTAAACGTCGTACAAGGCGTGGGACAACCCATCCTCTCAAAGAATGATCTAGCCCAAATTGTCAGTAGTGCTGAGGCTGAGAAACCATACTGCTAGACTGGCCATGGGAAACCTTTCTGAGGAGGTCCCACTGGAGCTAAGACCTGAATGATGACAGGGACGGGTGAGCCAAGTGCTGGAGAAAGAAGATTCTAAGGCAAGGGAACAGGGAATGCCAAAGACCTAAAGTGCAAATCAGTGTGGGTGGTTTGAAAAAAATGAAGGATAGAGGCTGCGAACTTAGCAGGGGGAGGGACCGTGTATTCAAGATGAGTTTGAGCAGGTGACTACATGCAGGACCAGGTTTAGCAGGGGGTTATGGGCTAGATCATTTAGGGCCTTGCGAGTCACAGGAAGGAGTCTGAATTTTATTCTAAGGACAAAGGGAGGCCCCTAAAAGGTTTTATGCAAGGAGATGACCATAAGCACATTTTGAAAAATCACCCTGCCTGTTCTGTGAAGAATGGCTTGTAGAAGAGCCAAAGTGGAAACAATGGGGTGAGAAAGAAGACTCGATCCAAGAGAAACAAGATGGTAAATGCACAGCGTTGCTAAATAAAATACAGGATGGCAAACTAGATTTGCATTTCAGAGAAACAATTAATACTTTTTGTGTAAGTATGCCCTATGCAGTATTTGGGATACACTTACACAAAAATTATTTGTTGTTTATCTGAAATCCAACTTGAGCTGGGCATCCTGTATTTTTATTTGCAAAACCTGGCAACCCTATGCATGTATGAACAAATGAATATCTGCATAGGTAAACATAGAATAATGTGTGTTTGAAAAATGAGCCAATTGCTACATTTCTCAAATTCAAAAATAAAAGGTTCTGCATGAGCGGCTTCTATGTGTAGAAGGATGTGATCAAATAGGTAGTGTTTATACAGGAGATCAATTAAGTCCCTACTCAATTTTGACATTTATGTCTCCCTCTCATTAATTTAAAATCTAATGAAAGCAGGAAAATATAGAGTAAATTGGTTTTCATTGCCCCTAAGCTGTTTTCTATCCCCATTGACCTGGACCCCTAAATTCAAAATCTTGGGGTAGGTTTCGTTCATGACTTTACTTTTCATCTGTGAACTAATAACATTTCCAAGGTCTATCGATTCTTTTGCAATTTCTCTTGAATTAGATCCTCCATTCCAGTTTCCAGAGACCCGTTTTTGTCTTGATCTGATTCCTGCTCCTTTCTCATGTGGTTGCCTGGATCCTCTCTCTTATTCACGATTATCATTATGTCACTCTCAGGTTTAAACCTTCCCATGTCCCTTATGCTGGGGGTTGTCAGTCTTAGGCTGTAAGATCCTAGATCCTCCATTCCAGTTTCCAGAGACCCGTTTTTGTCTTAATCTGATTCCTGCTCCTTTCTCATGTGGTTGCCTGGATCCTCTCTCTTATTCACGATTATCATTATGTCACTCTCAGGTTTAAACCTTCCCATGTCCCTTATGCTGGGGGTTGTCAGTCTTAGGCTGTAATCAAGCCAGCAGGTATCTTTAATTTGTCTCACAAGTAGTGAGGAAGACCAAACGTTTAAAATTAGGAGCACTTCCTTTAAAATCAAATCATCTGGCTGTGTTTGAAAGATCTGAAGATCTGGCCACACCAGATCTCCATCGATTCCTTATTACCACATCTGGAGTTGAGTGGAAACTTCCTTCTTTAGATAAAACATGTTTGTCCTCACCTGTTTTAGGGACTTGGTTGGGATCTGACACTGGATCCCATTCAAATGCCCCTATAGTGAGTACTGGAGACTTCCAAAAGTTATTTCTTATTCTCCATTGAGTCCAAACTCTGGCTTAGGCCCATAGCCCCAGCCATCTCCTTTTGTTCCTTGCCTGTTACTTCATCTCCAAAGAGAGGCTGAATCCACATTTCTCTTCTGCAGTTCCCATTATTTTGTCTTTCTGTTGATTCCCTATATAAGAGGTTTTCTGTACCTCTGTGGTTTTTCACCAACACCGTTCATTACCTGGATTTTCTTTCTGAAAGTTATCACACAGATATTCTCCGGGTGTTTCCTAGGACTTTCCTTTTCTCCCCAAGACGACTGTGTCAGCTCCCTGAGGACAAGATTCTTCCTTGCCCCCTCCTCTAGCTTCCAGAAGCACTCAGAAAGTAGTTGGTGCATGAAATGACTATACCACAATCTAATAAGCATGGAAAGAGAAAAGTGGGCCTGAATTTATTCCTTTTCTGAATCATACACTAGTATGGTTTGAAACTGGTCATTTTTCCTGACATCAACTATTTCAAAAAATAGCACATAAGAAATAGAAACTGGGAAAGCTCTTTTAAAGTTCTGTTTAAAGTAATTTAATAAAGCTCCTGTATTAAAACCACATTATCTCACTTTATTCTGTAGATATATTTGATTCTATGACCAATAAAAACTAAAAATTTCATTTTGCCCTGACTTCTTATGAGATTATTAAACTCAAAGATCCAATTTTCTATCATTTTAAGAAGGCTGATTATTTAAATGTTAAAAGCTTGAAATGAGGAAATAAAGCATTCTCTGGGTTTGTATGTATCTATTAAAGCATAAGGGAATAGATGAGAAGTCTGAATCATAAGAAAAAAGATTAACTAGGTGAGCAGATACCAAAATCTATTTAAACTGGAAAACTGGTAAAAAAGCAGTGAGTTTTAAATAATTTGTTTTAATTGTACACGTTAAAAAGGTAAGATTCAAATCAGTTCAAAAAGCAGTATTGCCTCAATCAAAAAAAAAAAATTCTTTCCATGTAATAATGACATTTAAAGAATATTTTTAAAAGGTTCAAAGTCAAAAAATAATTAGTAAGAAATCCACTCACAGTAGGGATTAGCAAACAATCTGTGTTTTCCTAAATCAGCTCCTCTTGATGTGTTGTCAGGATCATGAGGCATGACAAATTTTAAATGGGCTTACTGCCGAGAACTCATCCAGAAGGTACAACCGTTTCACACACACACACACACACACGCACGTAAATACACAATTCAAAGGAGTGGATAAAATAGTCAACATGCATGGGTTAGCCACTTTTTTTCTTTTTAGCCACTTTCGTTATAGCCGGTGAAAGTGAAAATAACATGAGAGACAAATCTCTTAAGAGAGACTCATGTCAACATGCTCTGTGAAATATGAATTATATTGTTCATAATTTGACATGTATATAAATTTATATATATATAAATATGTATGTAAATTTATATATATGAATATATATGTAAATATATGTCTTGGAAGATGCTTATTCACTAGCAAATAGAAAAAAAAAACATTGCTCAAGCAATTGAATCTTTGGAGCAATATAGAGTAATCTTTGGGGAAATGTATATATATATATATATATATATATATATATATATATATATACAGTAGTCTCTGATTAGATTAAATCATAAGATATCATAAGGAATAAAAAAAACAAAATACAAAAAAATCAGTAAACAGAGAAAATTAATGATCAACTCAAATATAAGATAGTAGCCCTTAATTATCCAAGGGAGATTATATTGTTCATATCACAGCACATGACTTACTGATATCATTTACATAGAATCATGTATCACATTAGCACTTGGAACAGGGCTTTAATTAGTGTCTACGACCTGTCACTCTAGAAATACCACCAGGGAAACCGCATCCAATGACTTGCCCAAGGTCAAAAAAGTCATCCAATGACTTGCTGAAACTTGGACTTCCTGCTTTAGAAAAAATATTGATATTTCTTGAATTAGTTTAGCTAATTACTTGCCCTGATGACATCTTGCTTGTAGTTAGTTTCTTTGTTTGTCTGTTTAAATGAAAGGCTAAATATTCTATTTATTCTCAGAAAGTCTGGGAGAGGTTTGAAGGGGTCTTTGGTCAGGGATATAAAAACACTATTCCCATCAAGAGTAGACTGGGAGATATTGAGCAAGAGATAGAATTGAAAAATGACTCTAAGAGATTTTCGTTTTCAACCTCATCTGAATATCTGCGAGCAAAGGGACACCCAGAGAGGCACTACAGCTCGCTCCATGTTAACACAGCTAGCTCATGGCAGAAATGGGACCAGAGCCCCATATATCCATCTAGTCTAGTATTCTTTCCTTTGCATCTTGTCCTTGAATTGTGTTTTCATGGTGAGGCTTCATTGCAACACTGAAAAGGAATTCTTCATTGAATAAGATAATCACATTAAATATAGATGCAAACGCCATCCTCCAAAATCTAATATAGATGATTTTTTGATTATTCGGTGTTATACGACGTGTCTATTATCCTGCAATTAGAATGGATCAACAACCGTTGCCTTGGGATATTGCTCATGTGTCTTTAATGCATTAGTTCGTCGTGGGCAAACAGGAACCCAAGCAGCACCAACAAATCACAGGCTTTAGAACTAAGTGTTCTATCAAGCACTGTTTGTGCTTAATGCACGGAAACATCATTGATTCAGACTATTTGGGGGGACTGGAGTACAAAATGGGGGCAAGAGCATTGGTGAAAAAACAAAGTCTGAAATGAAATACTTTAGAAGAAATACAAATCGATTATTTCGAAGTAAGTAAAAGTAACCCACTCAAATATTGCCCAACATAAGTCCTGTAAAGCTTATTTTAATAACTGAATAACTCATCTGTAATTAGCAGACAAATTGTTTATATGCAAATGACATCAGAAAGCATTTGAAAATACTTTAGCACATTAAAAATGTGCCATTGAATCTTATTTATTTCAAACTTCACATGGAAAACTCTTCCCTACAGGGAGTAGAGGTAAAAATTAGACTATTTCTAGTTAAATTATCAAAAGTCTCATGGTGCTAATGCTCTTACTACCATAAGAAGTGTTAAAGATAATAATAATAATTCATTTTTATTCCTCATAGGAAGTCCACATGTATCTTCTAATATTTCCCCTAAGAGAGCTCTGTGCCCTGAGGGTACATAGAGCTGACCGGACTTGCCCAAGACCTCCCAGGGTCTACATTTCTATGGTTTTCTGTGCACTCTGACCTCAGGGAGATAGGTAAAAAATGCACACTGGTGCAGCTGGGGCTTCACTTCACAGGATTTCGGGGACTCTGGATTGCCTGAAAACAGTGAGCTGTTTTCATTGTTTTGTGGATCAGTACCTGTGTTTACGACCTTAAATCCTTGTTGATATGAAGTGAGCATAAATATTCTAATTATCTTTGTCTTAAACACTGGGCATTATTAATCAATAAAGGAAACTAAGTCAACTACCCCGTAGTTATTGTAACCACAAGGAAAAATGGTAGCTCCTTATCACCCATTAACATTACCAAGAGCTGAACCTATGGATAATCTCTTCTCAGGCAGCAGCTACTGTGAAGCCCCACTTTGGCAAGGATAGCAGAGACACCAAAAGAAAGAATCTTGGAGATTAATTTGTTAAATGAAGAAATACATGCAGGATAAGAAAAAAAATCTTTATGCTGTCAACTTATTACTAAAGACGAAGCCTAGAATTTTTCACCTTATCTTGTGTGCATGTCAATATTATGTTTATCATTGACCTACTCATGTTGATATAGATATGATCTGAAACAAGGCTCAGTTTGAAATTTTTAGTACTAAAATATCACCTCGTAGTCCTTCTATATGGATGAGGGAGCAGAAGGCAAGCTGAGGGCAAAGCACAAGCAGACACCCTACATTTCCCCACGTGTGACCTTCCTCAGCCTCTTCTGGCCGCCCCAAGACGAAGGGAAGGGAAAAACAGTTAACTGATAGAGATCACAGTCCTACAGGACATGAGTCTCCCTGTTTACAAGTGTCTTCGAGATTTATAAGGAAAAAGCATTTTTACCCATAGCCTAACTCCTGGAGACTCCAGAGCCTCTGTTTCCTGGAGCCCTAACATCACCCAACACATCCATAGTGATCTGGGAAATAAAGGCAGGAGGGAATGTAAATAAAATTAAATTTCTTTATAACGTGCAGTTCATTGACAAACACAGTACTTGAGACAGGGGAAGTATAACATTTCCTCTAGGAAGACTCCAACTGTCTTCATGTTAATGCCTTGCCAGAGGGAAAAACAGACAACCTCATCTTGACAAGTCAGGCCTCCAGTGTCTTGTAAGTCCTCTTTAGCATATGAAAGTCCTTTTGAAAACCCCCCTTGTCCTTACCTCCCCCACCTCCCAAGTATAGAATTAGACACCCCTCACAATCCCAGGACAGCAGGGTCCTGTCCCCAGGCTTCAAAAAAACCATGTTTTTTTTTGCACCAAAGACGTCTCATTGGCTGTTGGCTCCTGACCCCAACAACAACACTCCAAAACCACATCATCTGTGATATATGGGACCTCTTTTTTAATGAAAGTGTGTGTACATGTAGAACTGGCTTGCGACCCCAGATTAGGACAGCCAGATCCACCAACAGCTGATCAGCACATGGAGTAGACCAACAAGCGTAGACGGACGAAAGACCCCTTGAGCTTTCAGCAATGCTGTTGAGTGGATTAAATGAGCTTCCTGACCTCACTCTCACTCCCTCATCATCAAGATGTTTCAGCCTGATTTCTGACCATGCATAACCTCCACCCCAGTCCTCCTTAGTTACTTACTATTGCCGGCTTCGACAACAGTTTGCTTGCACCACTCCTTGGCAAATTGGTATTTTCTCACCTGTGAAACCCCTTTCTCCTTTCTCTTGTCCACCCAAGGGAATCTACTCATTTTTAAAGACCCAGATTATAAGTCACCTCCTTGGAGAAGCCCTAAGTACATGTGCACACTTATCTGTATTCAAAAACCATCAGAAAGGATGAATACCCAACTTTTGTAGCAACATGGATGGGACTGGAAGAGATTATGCTGAGTGAAATAAGTCAAGCAGAGAGAGTCAATTATCATATGGTTTCACTTATTTGTGGAGCATAACAAATAGCATGGAGGACAAGGGGCGTTAGAGAGGAGTAGGGAATTTGGGTAAATTGGAAGGGGAGGTGAACCATGAGAGACTATGGACTCTGAAAAACAGTCTGAGGGGTTTGAAGTGGCGGGGGGGTGGGAGGTTGGGGTACCAGGTGGTGGGTATTATAGAGGGCACGGCTTGCATGGAGCACTGGGTGTGGTGAAAAAATAATGAATACTGTTTTTCTGAAAATAAATAAATTGGAAAAAAAAAAAAAACAGTCAAAGCATTGTTATGACACTGACCACGATGTGCTGGAATTACTTGACTAGCTACCTCTCTCACCCATTCGATGGCACAATCTTCACGGCTTGGGATGTTGTATTATTCCTTGTTACATTTCTGCTACTCTTTTGTCACCTGCCCCTTACACTTTACCCTTGCCAATAAGCTTCCCAGTGTCTTGTACATTCATGGGCATAGATTAGGTATTCTATAAATGCTTATTGACTGAACAAGAGTGAAAGTGCCCAGTGGATAATCAGGATCTAATGGGTAGCCAGATTTATGTGTCATGAAAACCCTTCTAAACATAGTGCATTGACCCCAAGTCTCAACTCCCTGACCTTTCATTTATGCTGTAAACCAGAGTGCATGATCTTTGTTTACTTTCTTTTAATGTGCTATCCACTTAGATTTCAGCCTTACATTAATCTGGGATATTAATTCCGCCAACACTTTTGATAGAAGCTATAATTCATATCACTGAAAAACCTTTCTGCGGGTTAATAATCAGAGGTGTAAAAATACAAATGACATTAAACATTAACTAGGCAAAGAAGTATGAGTAAAGAGATTGTATTGTGTAAAAAGAGCAAAAATTAAGGCTAAAACATTTCCCAATTAAAACAGGATGAAATGAATAAGTGTTACAGGTCGTCCCTTAATCAGAAAGGACATAAACCAAACCAGAGGCGTATTTATTGCTTAAAAAATATTCTCAACTCCCTAAAACATCTATAATTATTTATTATTTATAAACAACACTGGAAGTGTTGACACTTCATATTCCCATAAAATGAAACATAAAATAATAATCCTCAATTTTATACAATCCCTTCAAGTTAATGATACATTTGCAGAAGGATCCTGTGAAGTTTAAGGTAGACAGGCATTGATGACCACCCAGAAATGGCATCTACTGAGTTAATAATACCCCAGGATCCACTCCCATTAAATATTCTCTTTGACACTAACACCATATAGAGATAATATGAAGTGGCTGACCTAGCCCTGAGAACTTTTCCTGACATACCAACAACTTGAATGATTATGACTAAAGTCTGTATTTCTCTGGGCCTCAAGTTCTCAACTTCAATGAAAGGACTAGACTAGTTTATCTTTATTTCCTTTCAACGAATATTGGTCATCTCTATTTCTAAGGTTGATTTGATTTGTTTTCCCTGCTCTTACTTTTCACTCGGAGGAAAATGTTGGTGATCCGATAAAAACATATGCAATTTTTTAGCATTTTTGATTAGCTGCAAAGTCAACTTATTTAAAAATTGTATCCCTTTTGGTATTTCCGGCCTCAAATAACAGAGGCTACCTCATGCAAGCATTACCTCATATAATAAGATATGTAGGGTGGGGATGAACTCAGGTGAAAGGTATCATCAAAGACCCAGGTTCTTTATATCTCTCGGCCCCACCCTCCTGATGTCAGTCTGTTCTTCAGATTTGGAAAAAGATGGCTGTCTTGGTAAAAGGGCACAATGGAGAATACAAAGATCGGACTCATAACTTCCAATCTGCTGGGATGATGTCATCATTTTCCTCCAAGCAAAAAGCCAACAACTCAGCTAAGCATCTTCTCCTTTCTGTCACATTATTAATGTAGTTTGGCAAGTTGCCGTTGAATGCCTAGCAGTCCAGTATGATGCTAGGAATAGTTAGTCATACAATGAAAAGAAGTATAAAGGAAAATCCATCTTTCCTTGTGGAATCAGAAAATCAAGTATATCTGTTTCATAGCCTTAAATCAGGACAGAAACACTCTCCATGAGGTTAACCCATCTCTAACTGAATCTCCAGGTATGGTTAGACAGTGCTGCCTCATTCTTATTTGTAGTACAGAACAAATTCCATACTTTTAAATTCCATACTTACGGACGATTTTTTTTAAATACATCCATTATCATAGGCTACAGGACCTTGTTCTTGAAGTGTTTAAAGCTCAGCATTTCAGTTGACAGTGGATAAAAACCAAGGGTTACCCGAGATATCTAGAATAAAATTTCAGCAAGATAAACACAGCATAATCCAAAACATAATCATAGTTTCCATAATTAAAACATATTCTATATCACATATGGTATTACCATTCATTCCCAAACCCTCTGTTTTCAGGTATGACCTGATTTTGAGATGTAAGTATCATATTAGAATCTAAGAATGGAGTAGGTGATGATATACTCATAATATCCAGGCACTTGAATGTAAAGATTCCCAGAGCCAAGTGGCAGTATTTGCTTTTTATGAAAACACCGTAGTATGACTATATCACCGAATATATAACCAGGTCCTTATCTTATATTTCCAATAATGTGGTAGTAACACTCACATGCATTTCTTCTGGAGCATATTATTGACGGTTTCTCTGTGCTGGAGACCTAGTAGCAGAACTCCTTCTGGGTCATAGGGTACGCACACATTTTTCATTTTTCTAAATGCTGCCAAATTATCTTCTATACTAAATCCCACCAGCGGTCATGTGAGAGTTTTTGTTTCACTGAATTCTCCATAAACACATGATATGATAAGACATTTAATTTTTACCATTCTTGTGGGTGAAATGGCTTTAAAAGACTTAGTCTTTTCATCAGTTTGTACTTCCTCGATTCCCAATGAGATTAAACTTGAACAATTTTTTTGTATGTTCCTTAGCCACAATAAGCTTTCTCCTTCTAAAGAATGCCTACTTGTTA
This sequence comes from Neogale vison, assembly GCF_020171115.1. Lineage (NCBI taxonomy): Eukaryota > Metazoa > Chordata > Mammalia > Carnivora > Mustelidae > Neogale > Neogale vison. The sequence goes on along the minus strand of NC_058095.1, from coordinate 153,203,210 downwards.
TGTTTGCTCATTTTGCTATTGAGATATTTTCTATCTCATATGACTTTCTAAGATTTTTCATATATATGTTGGTTCTTGTGGGTTGATGCCTCTTTGTCCTGTTATCATTTTTTTCCAGTTTTATCGAGGTATAGTAGAAGAATTAAAATTGTGTATATACTTAAGTAGTTCAATGTGATTTTTAAAGGTGTACAATGTGATGATTTACTAAACCTATATATTGGGAAAAGATTAGCACAATCAAGTTAATTCACATATCCAGTGCCTCACATAGAAATACAGATATCTTAAAAGATACTGATTTCATTTCCTTTAGATATATACCCAGAAGTACTGTTGATTCATACGGAAATTTGAATTTTAATTTTTGAGAAACCTCCAAACTCTTTTCCAAAATGGCTGTGCCAATTCACATTCCCACAAACAGTATACAAAGGATCCCAAAAGGAAACTCCACACCCTGACCAAGACTTGTTATCTCTTATCTTGTTGATAACAGCCACCCTAAGAAGTGTAAGGTGATATCTCACAGTTTTCACTGATGGTTAGAAATGCTGAGCAACTTTTCATATACCTGTTGGCCATCTGTATGTCTTTTTATGGAAAATGTCTGTGAATGTCCTTGCCCATTCTTTAGTCAGGTTATTTGGGTTGCATTAGGTTTTTTGTTTTTTGCTATCTATTTGTAGGAGTTCCTTACATAGTTTGGATATTAAGCCTTTATCAGACAGATATAGGTTTATAAATATTTTCTCTCATTCTGTGGGCTTCTTTTCTTTCTGTTAATGATCTCCTTTACCGTGCAGAAGTTTTTTAGTTTGATGTAGCCCCACTTAATTATTTTTGCTTTTGCTGCTGTGCTTTTGTTGTCATATCCAAAAAAAAAAAAAAAAATCATTGTCCATGTCAAGGATTTTTTCCCTGTCTTCTTCTAGTAGTTTTATAATTTCAGGTCTTAATTTACATCTTCATTTCATTTTGAGTTATTTTTGTGTATGGTGTAAGAGTCCCACTTCATTTTTTTGCAGTCTATCCAGTTTCCCCATTTTGAAGAAATCATTCTTTCCCCATTGTGTATCTTGTCACCATTGATAAAGATTAATTGACCATTTATGTGTGGGTTTATTTCTAGGCTTTCTATTGTTTTCCACTGGTCTATGTGTCTGATTTTACACTAGTGTCTTACTGCTTTCATTGTTATGGTTGTGTAATAAAGAAATAAAAGGCATCCAAATCATAAAGGAAGAAGTTAAACTGACATGATCTGTCTTATACATGTCCCTAAAGATTCTTCCAAAAAAACTCTTAGAACTAATAAATTCCATAGGTTGCAGGATACCAAATAAATATGCAAAATTTGTTCTGTGCCTATACACTAATGACAAACTACCTGAAAAAGAAATCAAGAAAACAATTCCACTTATAATAGCAGCAAAAAGAAAAAATATTTAGTAATAAATTTAACTGCGGTGAAAGATCTGTACAATGAATACCATAGGACACTGATGCAAGTAACTGAAGAAGACACAAATAAATGGAAAGAAATTTCATGTTAATGGATCAGAAGAATTAATACTGTTAAGACATCCATACTACCCAAATCAATCTATAGATTCAATAAAATCGCTATCACAACTCCAATGGCGTTTCCCAGAGAAATAGAAAGAACAATCCTAAAATTTATATGGGATCACAAAAGAACCTGAAAGACAAAGCAATCTTGAGAAAGAAGAACCAAGCTAGAGGCACCACAATTCCTGCTTTCCTGTAGTCTCATTGTGCCCAACTCACTATGTCAGCTAGAAGCCCTGAGCCCTCCATAAGTAAGATCCTTTTCATCTATGATGCGGGTCTGTCATACATATGAGCTTAGGCTCTCTCATACATGCTAGTCTGCATATAGCTGCCCCTGGGATGTCACCATGGCCTCCGACCTTGTCCCTCTAATACACCATCCACAACAGCACTCCTGATTTCTTCTCCCACCAAAGAGACAGGTGGATAGAATGCTTTTATTCTGCAAATGCACATGGAAAACGAGATGTTTCCAAGGATTTAGTATGAATTTTGTTACCATGAGTTCTTCAAATAATTTGGATTTTTTGTTTGGTCTAGTCTTGATGCGTTTGAGCACTATCCCAGAAGTTAATTGAGTACATATTTTGGAGAATGAGGATGATCTTGCTTGTTGTAAAACTAAGGATGGGGATGAAGAAAGATTCAGTTTAACAAGATAGTCTATCATTTCTGTAAATTTAGTTAAGAGCTCTTTATTCTAGATTTGCCCAGATCATTTCATGGAGAAAAGATCCTCACATTAATTCTCATGACCTTGTGCTTTCTTCTTTTATTTTCCCGTGTTTATTGCCATGGTTTTAGAGAGTCACTCCTCGTCAAAGAGGGAATTTCTTCTGGTTGTGTGACTAAATGGTGCTTAAGCAGTATGCAATGAGACATTCATTATGCAAGGTGCTACGGCAAAGCATCCAATGATCTGTGAAGGAAACAGAACTTCATCTTTGGTATTTTAAAAATACTTTCCAAGACAGTCTGTAGCAGTTCAACACAAAGGGGAAAAATAGTCTCAAGTAATTTTATAAGACAGAAGAATAGCAAGTATGTACTATCTTCACTTAAAAACACATAAGCTGCATGCCCTCTGAGTTGTTCTCCAAACAAAGAGTCCCTGAAAAGGTAGAGGGAAACTTCTACAAAATACATCAGCCGGAAGTACGGTGCTAAATTGCCCAGTTACTTGTGCTCTCCGGAAACTCCAAATGCCGTTCACACCACTTGCTGAACTTGTTAGTTCATTGTCAATTGCAAAGAAGAACAAGGTAGTTCCTGTTTCTTCTTTTTGGGCGGTGAAAAATGACTAAACTTATAAACTAGATACATAATATTATCATTCATATCTGAAGAGGGCTGCAGCCAATTATATTATTTCCTATGGTATCTGCAGGGCCCCAAAGAGAAGCAGGAGAAAAGTCAAGACGGTGTTTGTACAGAGGCTGACCATACCGCGATATAGCACAGACCTCAGACTTGGGGCCAAAGCAGTGGGAGGGATGGGGTAGAGAGGTCTTCATGAGAAGCTCTTTAGGCTCAATTCTCTTCCAAAAGGCCATCCACATAGAAGGAGTCTGTATCATAAAGGAAGGTGATGAATTTTGGTACCAGGCACGCCTCCTCAAAACACGGATATTAGCAAGTCACTGAACTTTATGAGAGAAAGGGTACGATGATACATACTTCATAGGGACTCCATGAAAACTGACAGAGAGACACAATCCAGGAAATGGAAACAATATTATACATTGTGCTTAACAGGTACACAACTAAGCTCCTTGGAATCCCTCCTTTCATGTTACGGGACAGATCCTGTTGATTAAATTGGGAGTCATGATCATGCTGGGATGCGATACTTTCCAGGTGGGCAGAGCACACCTTCTAAAGCTTTGAGAAGCTCTTTATGGAGTGACTCTTTCTGGGCTTCCCTAGAAAGATCATGGGCCCTATCCCTGTGTACCCAAGAAAGTTTCTGCCACTACGGGCCTGTGGACTGTGACCAGCCTTCTCTTCTGTTTCTTACATACTTTGGATTCTTTCTCTCAAATGTAACTTGAAATGTTTTTTCCTTACTGCTACAAGAATTCTTCAAGCATAAAAATACATATCTGAAGATGGGACAGCTTCCTAAAAAAAAAAAAAAAAAAAAAAAATCGTTGAAGACTAATGGGCGTTCATTCTAAAAGAGCAAGGATAAAAAAAATAATAATTTTCAAAGCAAAACAAATGCTGTTTCTCTGTCACCCTCAAAGACACCTGGGGTTTGATTTCTTTTTAAGGTTTTTTAAAATTCCTTTGAAATAGACATGAGTGTGATGGGTTTCCCCATTTAATCAGGAATGGGTCTGAAACAATGTGAAGGAAACCCAGTCTTCCCAGAGCCACAGCCTACGTTATGGGATCCTTTTGTGAAAATTTCTATATGAGGCGACTAGAAGTTTGATTTTTTAGAAAAATCAAATCGAGATCAAAAGAAAATATTGTACTGGCTGAACTGCTAACTAGCTTTGCATCCTGAGGCTCCTTTGCTGTTTCTTCTAGTTGAATCCATTGTTCTGTCCAGCCCTACATTCAGGAACGAGCTCTGCTTTCTCTTTCTTAGCCAGGCCTCAGAAACCCGAGAGTTTCTATCTGGACCCTGATCTCAGTGTTTGCTGCTTTCTCTCTCTACTTCCCTAGCCTTCGGTGAACAACAAACATGGCTCCTCTTGAAACCTGACTTCTGCCCCACCAACCACCTGCTGTAAGGAGTGCTCCGGGCTCCTTAGTTCTGGGTGGAAGATGCTGATTTCAGTCACACAGTTCCCCTGCCTGGTACACAGACATCCTGAAACACAGCTGATAATTTTACCAAAACTCAACAGCAAGGCAAGATTTTTTTATTTTTCCTGTTATGATCCCAAAAGAGATTCAACTTGCTCGGCAGACCTTTGAATATACATTTTTAAAAATCTAAATTGTCGGGATGCCTGGGGGCTCCATGGGTTAAGCCTCTGCCTTCAGCTCAGGTCATGATCTCAGGGTCCTAGGATCGAGACCCTCATTGGGCTCTCTGCTCAGCAGGGAGCCTGCTTCTCCCCTCCCCCCGACCCCCACCTGCCTCTCTGCCTACTTGTGATCTCTATCAATAAATTAATAAAATATTTTTTTAAAAAATCTGAATCATCAGGGGTGATGTAAAAATGACTGTTTTAGAAACCGGGTGGGAAATAAGTCTGGATTTTCTGGTTAAATATTATATCTGATGTCCGGTGTCTTAGTTTTAAAGAGCGACCCCCTACTGAGTGCTTGCTAAGGGCTCTGAAGCTAAGGACTTACTTGATACAAATCACGTTATTTCTCACAAGGTAACTGTTGTGCTCAGAGGTGATCACGTAACATGTCCCGTGTGTGGTAGGTTAGATGCATGTCTCTGAACCCAAACCAGCACATTTAGAAGCTCACACTCAAACCTCACACCAACACCTTCGACGATACATAATACATCATTTAAGAGGTCAGATAAGCTGCAGGGTTGTCTCCCTGAGCTAGAAGCTTGCAGAGGGCCTAGCTGAAACTCTCCTAGATCTCAACTCGGGAGAAAGCACAAAGGAATTTTGAATACATGCTTTTTGATTAGGGTGATAATAATTAAAAATAAAATGGTATGAATGATCATAGGGGATACTGATTAGAGCAATTTAATAAAAGCCTATCACCACTCCTCTAAAGATACATTTTAGCATCTCAATGATTTAACAGAAGATCGCTATATTGCAATACCCAGCTAGCTGCACAAAACCTATTCTCAAGCATGATCATTATAATCTCGTGCTTTATTAAACATCTGAAAGGAATGGCATAATGGTCCTTCAAGGACAGCTCCATTAGGGGGAAAAAAATAGAATAATCTACAGGATAATGTGCTTAAAATGCTTTTTAAAATAGTGTTGTCATTAAGGTGATCAGCACCTGGGTTATTCTCAGTGAAACAAGCCTGAGGTCTGCTGATTAAAGAGACAGCGACACCCCCTTTTCCTGACCCATGAAATGAACCAAAGATATCATCCTCACATGTCTTCCTGTGGTCTAGTTTCATTAGGATGGAAATCTTCAAAAACCAGTTAGTTATCAGTGCAATAAATAGGTTGCAAAATGGAGGAGTGGGATGACACATAGCTTTATTGGCCAATAAAATTTAATTGGCTATATATATTCTCACTTAGAACTTGGTCAAAATGACCCCAAAATTCAGTCTGATGCTAACAGAGCTGCCTTCTAAAGTCAGAACACAGTGTTTGAAAAGCACAAGCGCACCATTCCTCATCTTTGCCTGGCCAAAATTCTATCAGGCATTCCGAAGGAATCTTTGCCTGACAGTTAATTAATATTCCCCAATCTGCATCTAAGATTACTGGTGGAACCCTCCTGGTCTGAAAAACCATAATCAGATTAATAAAACTTATATTTATATTGTGGTATAAAATCTACAGGAGTTTTTAATGTCTGTTTCCATTTTTAAATTCTCACCTTGACAATATTATGATTCCTGTTTTTCAGACACTGAAAACGAGGACCAAAAAAAGTACCCAACTTGCCTGAGATGACAGCATAAGCAGCTAAAAAAAAAAAAAAAAAGAGGATTCCAAGCCAGAACTTCAAACTGGTCCCAGGCTTTCAGGTTCTCTGTACTAGGCTATCTTTTTTTTTTAGTTTAAATTTTCCCCTGACCTGGCACTCACCATACTGCCCCAATTCTCCAGCACATTATTACATGCTTTTAAATGAATCTGTAAATGGTTTGTGAAAAATGAACCTCTTACACACAGCAGGCAGCAGGCAGTGATAACTGTTATCTGCCCTGCTGTGAGACTTAAGGCAAGTTAGTAAATCTCTCTGAAACTTCACTTTCTCTTCTTAATATTGAAATAATAACATACTTGCCTATTGAGAAAGCAGTAAAAGGGCGCGTCAGAGTACCTCTCACAGAACTTGGCACGTAGCAAGCTCTCAAAACGATCTATTTACTATGCAACTCAGTTTGAGCATCATCAGAACATGCATGATGATTAGTGTGGTGGCTGTGGTCTTTCTGCAAAGATGGGACTGATGGAGGTAAGGTCAGGAGAAAATGGATTTGACAGCATGCTCATCTACAGAATAGGAAACAAAAGCGTTGGAAAGAGAGAGGAAAAGAGACAAAGCAGAAGGCTGAGGGAAATCAGAAAGGGATTTCAAGAAAACCAACGATGCCCATGCATATACAGGTATCAGCCTGTGGACAATGACTGCGTGGCCAAAAGCAGATAGAATATTCATGTAGTTATTAATCCTCTCACTAGCCCTATGAGACAGCTACTGTTGTTACTGTCCCCATTATACAGAAGAATAAATTGAGGGACAGAATGGTTAAGGATCTTATCCAAGGTCACACAGCCAGTAGGTGATGGAACTGAGATTCAAATCCTGGCTGGCGGACTCCAGGGTCTGCGTCCTTACTCCGTGTGGTTGTGCTCCTAGTCAGAGCTGGCGGTCAAAGGCAGCCAAGAGGCACAGTGGGCAATGAACATACTGACTTACTCAAGAGGACATGTGCATTGAGGGTAAACACTACCAGATCGTGCTATGGTATGCCCAGTGCAACAGTTTGCTAAGACCTGGGGATGGTAAGAAAACAACGGTAGACATGGCTCTTCCTCACTTGCCAAGACGGTTGAGGGATCCATTACGGTGCGTGATGGTGGCCCAAAGACAGTAAGTTCTCCCAGCAAGCTTTTGCATGCATCGGGCTTGTGAGAACTGCCCTTTCACTGGAAGTTCAGAGAGGTTCTGGGAGAGCTGGGTGCAGAGTCTGCCAGGCTTCTATTTCCGTGTGGCATCATTCAGGGTTTTCGTTAGGCTACGCCCTGTCCCCTCTACTCATGAGCAATGCCACTTCTGCTTGTCCATCAGCGGCTGCCTTGGCATCTTACTTCCTGCCTTTCCCACACCGTCCCTAATAGCTGAAGCCTTCAGTACTACTCTGCAGCTGGAACATGTTCAGAACGGGCTGCACCACAGCTGACTGTGTGACCTCCAACCTCCCTGAGTACAGCTTCATCTACAGAAACTGGTAGAGTAAGATCTACCTCCCAGGGTAGGTGCAAAGGTACAATGAGATTAGACCTGTGAAAATGATCTGGTATTATAAAAACACTGGTTGAATCTGGACTTTAGGAACAAATATGACTTATGAATAGCAGGACTGACTGTTTCTAGACCCTCACTGTTGGTGAATTCATCTCAACTTTAAGATGATCTATAAATCACCTGGATTAAGTAGTTTAAGAAATTGGATGTGACATCAGATCTCACGCTATCTTGTCTCAGCATACCCAGCGATGGCACCGTGCCGTAGCTACTGCTGCTGACAAAAACGACTGCAGCCAAAATATCCTGAGCCATTATTATATACCATCAATGTCACTCTTAGTACTAGAATTTGCTTTCCTGTAGTTTTTAATGAGGAATGACTCGCCTATGCCTGGGACATAGTTACCATTGTTCACTCTTCTTATAGAAGTGACTGGTTTGGCCATTAGAGACTTCGAACTCTAGGAAAAAAACTGAGGGTTGTTGGAGGGGAGGTGGGTGGGTGGATGGGGTAACTGGGGGATGGGGATTAAGGAGGGCACGTGATGTGATGAGCACTGGGTGTTATATGTAACTGATACTGAGCTATTGAACTCTACATCTGAAACTAATGATGTACTCTATATTGGCTAATTGAATTTAAATTTTTTAAAAAAGTGGATGGTTTCGAACATACAAAAGTGTTGATATCAGAAACAAGATGAAAACTGCTTTACCTGTATTGCTTATAGTCAAACCAAGCCTCATTGACCAGGATTAAAATACAGTTATATTTTCAAAGCAAACCATTTTCTCAATTAACCCAAAAGTACACTAAAGCAGGACTTTTTTTCCCCCCAGTGGTCAAGGAGTAATTCCAATTGACAAATTTAGGGATAATAAGTTTTAGCCAAATCTGGGGACGATTCTGGAAAACCAAATATGCTCATTTAGATATCAATTTCTAGGAATGGATTCATTAGAATGAGGGTAAAGCCTATATTTCTTATTCTGGAAAGGAACTTTATTTTAAAGCTAAGGAAGTGGGAGTCACAACTCACACTACCTAGCTACCTGCCTAGTTAGTACAAAAACTAGCAATAAATTCAAAGTCTCTCTCCCCACAAATCCAGGTTTTTTTTTAAGCACTATAAATACAGGGGCATGAAAACCTAAGGCAGTCCAATTAATTTATGAACCACCTGGCCCCTCCTACCCTCACACTAGGGAAAGCCCATGTGTACCTCTCTCTAAACATAAGAATAGACTAGGAAAGGTACATAGTCAGTATCAAAATTGGGTTGATCAAATATTCATTTCCATTATACTAAGAATGGTTTAAATTCGAAGGGCAAAAGCATAGAGACATCTCAGCCTTTACACCCTTCTGAAATTTGCCATTTCTCCTTAATTCACACACACGGAAACCAATACATAATAATCTACGGTGCTAACTTAAGGTGTCTGAGATCCTGGGAAAATAAATTGTTTGATGTGATTTTTCCACTAAAAAAATCTAGAATTTATTGTCTCTGTCTGGCATTTATTGTCATTGACATCTGTGAAGATTTTCAGACAAGAAAATCCTCGCTCTAGTTCATTGCCCTGTATTCCATTCAGGACTTTTTTTTTTTTTTTTTTTTTTAAATAAAAGAACCATCTGTTTAAAATGACTTTATTAATTCCTTTTGGTGTATTTTTTGACATGTCTACAAATTACAGATCATAAATTTTCTAATAACAAATTGTTCACAGAGCTCCAGGCAGAACCCAACATGAGAATCTAAATATAGAAGTGGTATTTACATATGTACCCAAGTCATCCATACAGAATGGAAGCCACGTCTGCTAACACCAAGATCACGGGGAGAGAAACCCTGAGAACACGGGACACACCGCCCTGTAGAGCCTCCATTAGATCTCGTGAACTCTGTGGCAAAGCTACAATTTTACTCTCGCTATAGATCTCTATCTTATAGCATTGTTTTCTTTAAAAATATCATATTTGACTCTAACCTAAGGGATATGTCTTCTGGAACATTCTCCCTCTGCCCATTTTTTCTTCATGAACCATTTGACCACTGGCCCTGTTTCTAATGTTATTCAAAAGAGAAGAAGGGAAAAAAAGAACAGAAGAATTAAGTCTAGTACTCTTTATTCACAACTATCCACAAAGCATCTGATTTGATTCTGCAGACTGGAACATTTTTCAACCACCGCACTCCCTGAAATCCCACAGCAACTTTTCTCAGCTCGTGAGGGAAATTGCCTCAGGGAGGTTGGGACCCTATTGCTGGATTACGCCCTGGAGGAGGGCTTTGGCCGCGCATGAGAGAGGTGGGGCTCCTGTGCCCAGAAGCTGATGAAATGGGTTGCTTCTTTGACTGGAGGCCCACATACAAGGAGACCTTGCCCAGACTCTTCATCAGAGAACTCAAATAGAGTGTTACTTGTGAAGAGAGCTTTGTTAAAGCAAAGACGGGATTTCTATGAGCTATTTTTCAGCTGCTCCCATTCTGAAAATGGTTATTAATGGATATATGTACTTGTTTGGCTATGATACTCTTAGTCATCTTAACTGCTTTTACTGTTCTATCTATATCCCACTGTAGTTAATTTACCCAAACATGTTTAAGTCATAAATACATATAAGTTTAGGGAGACCAAGATATGACACCCTCTCCGTGAAGCTGTCATCTCTTGGCTTGGTGACTCTTATACTTACTGGTTTTCATCTCTTCTGAACAATCCTTTCTCTGGTTCTTTGTTTTGTACCTCATTTTTCTTCTCTCCCTTGAATGAAGACGAACTCTAAGGTTCTGATCTCTCTTCTGTTTTAATCCCTAACATATTTCACGAGTTGTGGCACCACATTCTAATAACCTAAACAGGCTGACATCCATTTCCAGCTAGCTGCCTGATCAACCTATTTGTATTACTGTCGTCAGCATCCATTACCTGGCCTGGTCAAGTATGTGCGTGTGCCCACACGCATGTGCATGCACACACATAAACACATAGGGCCAACTCCTTTTTCTAATTTCCCTAATGCTGTTCATTGTGCCAGTATTCTCTGAGTTAGCCAAATTCAAATCCATAGCTGTCTTGGATCCTTTTCTCTCTGTCACCAAATTGTTACCGTCAGGGGCACTCCGTGATGATGTCACCAATGCAGGTGCTTTCTGACATGGCCTTCTTCTCCGAGCATTCATTTAATTTGGTCTGTGTAAAACTAAGCACCTCTTTGATTGTATTACTCTTATGCATAAAATATTCAGGGGGGCTCTGGAACTACCACACAAAGCGTCAATGTGATTTAGTTGAATTAATCTGACACTTAAGACTCTACCAAAGGTAGGCATTTCTGTGCAAGGTTGCCTTTCCACGCTCACCTTTTGTTTCCTTGTTGTCCTAATTACCAACAACCTAAAGAATGCTTTCCTGTCTCTACCCCTGCTCTTTCCTCAGTCTTTCCCCCTTCATCGACACTTATGGGAAACATTCCTGGGAAGCTCTTTTTCTGCCCCCGACTAATGTGGCATTCTAGACCACTCAAAACACATCTCTCATTCAGAACTTTGACTCATCCTCATCTTTACCCTTGTCATACCTCTCCACCACAGTTTCAGCATCTAGAGTTGGAAATCATGCCTTATTGATCACTGTGGCCCCCACAGCATATAGCACATGGCCTTTACATAGCAGGTGCTCAGTAAGCACATGTTGAATTTTGAAACAATGGACATATGAGTTCCCAGGAAGAAGGAGGAAGTGCTATTAAACCAAGGAATAAAGAGATCCCAATCCATAATTGACAGGGGATAACAGAAATACACAGTACATGTGGGAGTTACAATGGATGCCTGAAAATACACTTTGAGTTCCATGATGTCTAATATCTTCAGTGACTCCAGTGTCCACACATCAGGGAAGACCCACTGATCCTTAATGTCAGGTTTATCCTTTCTCAGTCCCTAAATCACCCCTATCCTTGCAGCTGGACAACTCAAACCACGGCTAGACTCCAAGGGTGCCTGTATCAAGTTCTACTCACAATCTTTACTTCAGCCATTAAAACTGGGCTTAAACTCTTCTTCCACCTGATATTTGGTCTGGCATTCTTTTGCCTTGTGCTATGGCTATGGCTTCCTAATCTTTCCTGTCCCCTGGATGATTCTAGTTTGTGTTTCTCAATGCCACCCTCACTCCTCCTCCAGTAGAAACTCCTACACTTGAACCTCAGCCAGATGTCCTCTATCTGCCAAAGTAACTCTTAATACCAAGTGCCTGACTCCTGAAAAAGTGCTCCAGCCACTTGTCCAGATGCATCTATTGGTCCTTACTGCATAGTCTCTCCTGTGTTGGCTCTTGCTGGCCCGGATAGCTACTTTGGCAGCCCCATTACGTTTGTTCCAAGAGCGAGCAGCTGAATGTATGTCCACAGTGCCCACAGTGCCCAGATGGGAAGGTCTGGATTAGAGCCCTGGACTCTTGCCCTCTGACCCTTCCTGCTCCAGTTGACCTGGCACTGACCACAGATGTAACAAGTTGGTGAAAGTCCAGCTATAGAGAACCCAGAAACACACAGCACGAACATCATGACCCCTTCAGAGCAGTCAGGATCAGCTGCTTCTAGCTTTATCTGACCTCAGGTGACCCGGTAAAGCTGTGGTCAGAAAAACACAATGGAACATACTTCAGAAAAGTTAAACATTTTTAAAAGCAAAGACGTTGAAACTATCATAAGCCTCTGCACTCCTGTAATAGGTGTATAACACGCATCGAAGCAATAAATACACGCACTTTGGATTGCTCCAGACCACTGAAATAAACCAAATTTCATTTTTAATGCACATAATAAACTTTTTTCCATAGCGTATCAGTTAAGATTGCTCTGACTTTAAAAAAAAAAATAACAACTGACTCGTTCTGTATTCCTATAGCTCAGAATAAATAGATCAACTAACTTTAAAGTTGGCAGGTTTACAGTTCTCCCAGAGAAGAGAAATTAAAGCCAAACTGAAGATAAAAAGTAAGTATTTTTTATATTTATGAAGTCTTAAAATTACAGAGCTGAACATACAAGGTCAATACAGAGCTGGCAGAGAGCTGAAGTTGGATGTTTCCTACATTAGCTTTATTTTCTGAAGTGAGAAAGTGTGATCCAGGGGGTGGAGATGTGTGAGCTGAGCACTAGGGAAGGGGTGGGCTGTGGCTCCCGGGCTCCTGGCAAAAGGCTCATGTGGAGTCAATATTTACAGGTAAATCCCAAACTCAAGGCTCCGGCTAAATCACTTCCCCAAAGAAACGTCAAAATATGAGCTATAAAATAGAATGCTCTCTTGAGTTACACAGGTTATTGGGTCTTCTTTTGTAATTATTTGGCATTTGTTTTCCTCTGTATTTGCATCTTCTTACCCACCAGCAATGATCTCCCCAGGATGAGATCTCTGTGTTCCTGGTTTATGACCATAATCCCATTATCAAGAATAGTGCCTGACCGTTTTCAGTAAACATTTGTTGAATGAACGAATACATTTTTACTCCTACTATGACCCTCTCAAGGGAGATTACCAACCTTAGCTCCTACTCAGTGCTCAAGAAGAAACATTGCTCATTTACTCTCTATATAAGGATACCTGAGCATTTTAATTTAAGGTGTCACTTTCACAGGTAACATTTTATTTTATCACTTTGAGAGCCTATCTCTATGAGTGAGAAAGAATATTAATCCTCCTTGTATTTGTCTCTCTGATCACCAGAAATTTATTAACATTTAATTGTCTTGAATTTGAATTTGGTTTCCAGGAAGCTTCAAAGAGCCAACACACTCTGAGTAAATTCGTGTACGATATTAGTTTTTGATCTCAAAGGATAGTTAATTTAGCTTGTTTACATGACAGATTTGGACAGAGTTAAAGGTTAAATTCTACCTTGAAAGTCTAAATATAACTGAGAGTTGATATTAATAATTTTATAATTACTGAAACTATGAATAGAATTGTCTAAATATCCTGTGCTAGTAAAAAGTGTCATGTGATTCCAACTTGTTCTCCTGGGAGATGACCTGACTTTTGAATTTTCATTACCCCTAAAATTATCAGCTTCAAAACAGCATTTATGAAAAGAAATTAACATAAACCTTTAAATGAGGTTTCTCTGAAAAGCTACTTGCTCATATAAAATTGAAAGTCAACAACGAAATTACTTAAATTAATCATTCTTTCGTTCCCTCAACACATAATTATTGAGTACCTATGTGTATTGTTTATTATGCTAAGTTCTGGAGATGCACAACAACAACAATGACAACAACAACAAAACACTTCATAAGGTACTGTCTCTATCATTGAAGAGTCTATGGGGAGTTGCTTTTCATTTGTTGATTCATAAGCACTGATATTTACAAAGATGCCAAGACTTGGGTTCACATCAGTCTTGAAGCTCCATGAGGGTAGAAGCCAGGCTCTGCTTCTCAACATGGAATGTCCAATGATAGCAGTATTCATAAGTGTGTGTGTATGTGTGTGTGTGCATGTGCGCGCATTGATTTCCAAGGTGTTGGTATGGTAGAAAGTCCAATGTGGAAACAGTCCAACACACAACGTGATAAGTGAGGTAACAAAGGAATAGAGCACAAAGCAAACTGCCTGGATGGAATGTCCAAGTCTACCTGTAAAAGTCAGAGAAGGCCTCTCCCAGGAGCCATTGTCAGGCTGAAGCACCTCTGGGATGAAGCAGGCATGAGAGGGTGTTCGAGGCAGACAGAACAGCATGTGTCAAGGCATGGAAGCATGACAGAAGGTGGTGCGCTCTCAACCCACCAACATTCTGGTACAGCTGGTAGGGAAAGCTAAAGAGTGCTGTGGACATCATCAGGATTTTCCTCAGGTTTCCTTATAAACTATTCTTACTTAGATAAAAACAATGCTTCTTCAAGTCATCAAAGTGAAAGATTATTATTGGACTGACATTGATTTTTTACAATTATTTAATCAAGGCTAGAGGATCTTTCATTATATCATTTACAAAGTTCAGTTAAGAGTTTACTTTTCAAATACTAGTATTTTTATTACTTCCAGAAACATAGTTTGACAATTTCTCTCTAAGCCTGGAATCAAATGAAAGCCACATCTGTTCCTTGACTCAGTGAGGATTTAATAGTCTAATCTCCTATACTCTGAAAAAGCCAGCATCAAAAATTCCTCATACCTCCATTTCCACTCCCCCACTTCTGATAAACTATCTCAATTGTGTATTGAAAAACACAAATAAATTAACACACACATCCAACCAACAAATAAATGGTGGCTCTGTAGAGGCTGAGGAAGTTCTTTAATTTGTGTACACACCCAAGAATAATTTCCACTGTGTGCCTCAGGAGAACAAAAACAAACAACAAGTGAAGTCTGGTCACCCTTGGAGAAATGGAGGAGAAGAAACCACCTTCCTCCTTGGGAACTGGACTGTGGGCACGAGAGGAACAAGGTGCGGTGTGATTCATAGGAGCACAACCAGGATACTGGTGTACCTCAGACTCAGCCGTATGAGGAATGACTGAAGATCTGGGATGTTTAGGTTGAAGAGCTGTGTATTGAGGGGAATAATAATAACTGTCTTCAATTGTTGTAGGGAAAGGGTGATGGCTAATTTTCCACATCAACTTCATTGAGTCACAGGGAGCTCAGATATTTATGCAAACATTCTGGATGTTTCTGTAAGGGTATTATGGATGAGGTTAACATTTAAATCAGTAGACTGAGTAAAGCAGGCTGCCCTCCCTCTTGTGAGTGGGTTTCATCCAATTAGTTGAAGAACTAAACAGAATACAATGATGAGCCTCCCCCAATTAAAAGAGAGATTTCTCCTGCCTGACAGACTGCGGACTGAATAATAACTCTTCCTGGGTCTACAGCAGGTTTGGGTTTCATCTAGGGTATTAGCTATGTACACTTTGAACTTGCCAGCCCCTATAATCATTTGAGCTGATTCCTTATGAGAGAGAGAGTGAGAGAAAGAGATATCTTTTATGGGTTCTGTTTCTCTAGAGAACTTGACCAATAGAGGAAGTAATAACCAAGGAGGAATATGGTGAGAAAACATGAAAAATCAAGAGAGTAAAAGACATTTTTTTAGTTGACAATGGATAGGTCAGTTTACAGAAGGAGAGTTCTGACTGGGGCATTGCAGAGTAGAAGATGGAATAGTGACATTGGAGCCACGAAATTGATTCCTGCAGGTTTCCTCATCACAGGACATCTTTCAGGGGGGTGGAATATATATAGTATAGTTTTTTAGGGAGATGTGTCTGGATGCAGTGTAGAACCCTCTAGAGTAGGAAGAGTCCCGGGGCCCTAGGTCCAGTCACATACTGAAGAAGAACTCCTTCATATGAACATATGAACACCATTTTGAATCATAAGAACTGGAAAGTATTTTTTTTTTTAAAGATTTTATTTATTTACTTAACAGAGACAGAGAGATCACAAGTAGTCAGAGAGGCAGGCAGAGAGAGAGGAAGAAGCAGGCTCCCCGCTGAGCAGAGAGCCCGATGCGGGGCTCGATCCCAGGACCCTGAGATCATGACCTGAGCCAAAGGCAGAGGCTTTAACCCACTGAGCCACCCAGGCACCCCAAGAACTGGAAAATATTTTGAGTTACCAATTAAGTTGGCCAATGTGGAAAGGGGGAGCCACACTTCAAGTAAAACAGAATCACTGAACAAAACATAAGAAGGCTGGATTTGTCTTTCTCTAGACATTACAATCTTGCAACTTTTGTCTTTTTCTGCATTTCTCCTAAAGAAAGCTTCACAGTGGAAGGGAATTGTTATGACTTCCATGGGTGCCCCTCTGACAGCTTCATCTTTCAAGCAAATCTCTAGGATTAAAAAAAGGATTCTCAGGCCTTAAAACACCCATGATACTGTAAGTACTTTAAGCTAAAAACAAACTACAAATCAAGCCATCCTAAGACCTAAAACTGGAAGCCTTCCCATTTCAGCAGGTAAACATACTACTCACGGATACACTGGCCAAACCCCAAGCAACTCAGATGACAAACAAAGATGAGGCAAAAAGCAATCAAGGCACAGATAGAGCACTAAGACTGTACAAAGAACAGAATGTACTAAAATATACTCAAGTTGAATTCTCTCTCTCTTTCTCTACCTTTCACTTGTTTGACAACAAGGGAACCACAAAGGATAATCTTAAGGAAAACTATTTTATTGTGTTTACGTTTCCAAAAGCAATACTAAGAAAGTAATAAATATCACATTAATAGAATTTCTCTAATTTTCCCTTGATGAAAGGTATCTACTGATGTATGTAGCACTCTGTCTCCAGTGCCTTTTAAGGAGTAAAGAAATACTAGTCTGAATGGCTGGGAAAACCCAAAAAAGCAGGAAAGAGATGCTGGAATCAGCTGGTGGATTTACTATGAGCTGATTTTGGTACTAAGTTAACATCCTGATGTTAATACCTGCCTGAGCCATATCTGAGCTTACCTTAACTGTCACCTGTACCCTGTATCCCCTGACGTTTTCTCTCCAGGGTTAATTTCTTCTAGAAAATATTGTACTCTGCTGAGAGGAACTCTCCTCAGTATTTCCTCACTTCCCTTCTGTTCCCGTGGTACTTTTTTTAATACCAGCAAGTTTCCACCTCACTCCCATAAAAAAGCCCAGCTGTTGCTAGGGACAATGACGCCATAAGACTTTAAGAAGTGAAATCCAGATCACTATAGCTTCCCACTTCTGTAATTTACTGTTTTCTCTCTGGCATCAGTGGTGGGCTACCCAGATCAGATTCTCCTCCTTCTATCACTTGTAACAGAATAGACAAGGGCCACCTGGCTGGATGACTGTGGACACTGCTGGCCCTCTAGGAATCTTGCTTACAAGATCCCAGGCCAATGCTGAAATATGTATGGTAGGGAAAGTGCCCATTGTGACTTGGGAGTTTATTTGAAATTGAATCTTTAATATGCAAATGTGAGATTCACCTGGGGCACCATAAGAATGAAATCTATCCTCCGTCCTGTCTTGCGCTCTTACATTAAAGGGAAGAAGAGTAATTTTTAACATACCCCTACGATGGTTTTATGCAAATTCTTCAAGCTAGGCAAATTATTTTTGTGTTAAAATTTTTCAACCCCATAAAAACAGGAGTGAATTTATGTGGCATTTTAAAACGATGTTAGGCACATTGTAAAGCTATTTCATCTCATTTATAAAGAAGAGCGAACATAAAAACAGGCCACGGCATAATTAATAGTGAAATGATTTATCGCACCAACTCTTCTTCCGTTCATATTTATGTTTTTTCTGCAGTGTGGTGCAAGTTTTCCCCTCCACACCCCCAAACCCTGCCCTTGCCACTGGACAGAAATGGTATCCAGTGAAACTCACAACATGGAGTTTAAATTCCCTCACACACATGTGCAAACACAAGTGCACCACACTGGTATTATGGTCTTCAAACTTGGCTGCATGCTAGCATTTCTTGAAGGGTGTGAGAAAATTCTAATACCTGGATTCCACCCTCAAAGGGCTTCCTTTAATTCATGTCAGGGGGCAGTCTGGAGCACTGAGATTTTTCAAATGTCCCAAGTAAAGCTAATGTACAGTCTAGATTGAGATTTAGTACAATATTTTAAGATTATTATTACAGGCAAAGCTATAACATGGAATTTAAATCCCCCCGTTAAATAACTTGAAGAATAAATTCAAAGGCCACCCTATAAGGCTGTTCCATGTCTAATTCACCCTGTGATTTATAATGTTGGCAAATTCAACGAGTATTTATTGAGTATCTGCAATGTGCCAGGCCCTACTGGACACCCTACAGATACCAAAATAATATGGACATGCCTCTTTTCACAGAGTGTAGAGTTGAGCAGATATCTGTGCGTAGCTCTTCCTACCTTCTGTATTCCAGCTAATGTTCTACCCGTTCTTGATACTTCCTTTCCATATCAGGTGGTTCTTAAAGTAGGTCTTGGATTTTTCTACTTGGAATTTCTGTTTTTAAATGTCTCATGAACAAAGATGAAAATGAGTGAACTCATAGATCTTTATGTGAGCCATAGGAATACAGGTAATAAACCAATTCTGAACTACTTAACATTTCAAAGAACCACCTGAAAGACAAACAGGAACAATTATCTCAGGAGGATTTGATCCTATGTCATGAAGATTATGAGAGAAATAAAAGTTCAACACAAACGATACTGACCACTCTTGGGATACTAATAGTCTGATCTCCATCAGAAGTAGGGCATCACATTACCTCGCTTCCCTCCTTCCCATGATTATTGATGTGGGTCTGAGTATAATTTGAGATCAGCTCTCCAATATCTCCTAAGCTTTTCAAAAGAGTAGTTTTGGCTAGAAAGGGAGTACAGAATAGTAAATATGCCAGCATCATTGGTGAGATGTCATTTAATTTCTCTTGACTATGGTTAGCTGAGAAGTCTGCTCACAATGGTTTGATGAGGTAAATTGAAATAATTGCTCCATTCTAACACGGGAGAACATGAGCACAATAAGTGGAGATATCAAACTCACAATCCAAATAAGTAGCAGAAATTTGAGCAAGAATTGATTCAAAAGAAAAACAAATCTCAGTCTTGCGCAGAAGCCCCTGCAACATTTTCATGGCTGACACAGGCTGCATTAATAATACCAGCAAGACTTAGCAGTATACAGAGATATTCTCTAACATTTCTATTATATATTCACCAGGCAAGGAGTGCATTTTCCCTTTTTTAATTAACAGAGATCCGTTTGATTCTCTCTAGAATACCAATTTCGAAAGCGGTTTCTTTATTGTTATAATTTCTCCAAACTCTGGTACAAGCTTCATTTCAAAGCAATACTGATGTGAATTTCTGATGAGAACACTCAGATTTTCTCTGAGTGCCCAAGTCACTCCTGGGAAGACTTCCTGGCCAGCAGGGGACAACGTACCACGTTCCCTCAGACATCCACCAGCAAAGATGGTACTGTGGAAGTTGATGCAAACGTGACCCATCCATGGGAAGGTAGAAAGATGAGGGACTCAAAGCTGGGAAATATTCATATATTTTGGATGTTTTCACAGTGTGGGTCAAAGAGGAAGACTAACAAGGAGTTGTCTTGAAGATCATAATAATAACCAAAACCAAGATAATGAACAGTGATTTACATTTTGCAGATTTATTCAAGCTCTTACTTGATCATTTTCTGTAAGAAAGCACTGACCACTTTGTTTGGGAGCTTGTTCCACTATTAGATTATTCTAGAACTCCTGCCTGCATGACATCAGTCTACTCATTCTTTCATATGTTACCCATGTAAATATTTAAAGAAACCTATCATGTCTGTTACAAGCCTTCCTTTTCTGTATTTAATTCCTTAGTTCCAGAAAGTTTATTTTATTTTACAGTTTTCAGATGCCCTTCCATTGGATTCAACCTATTTTGAATGCTCTCTGGTTTGTAAATATCTCTCTGGGTTAGTGTCCAAATTCGACACAATATTCCAGATTGCAGCTTACCAGCGCAGATGTCTGTGGATCTGTATCTTCCCTTGTTCTGGCCACTTGCCCTTTTGTGGCCATGCCACACTGTAGACACAGGGTAAGCTTGTGATCTCCCGAACCCCACGAAGTCTTTTTGTCACCTCAACTGTTAGAGAGTCACATCAGGTCTTTCCAACCCCGAGCTAGTATGGATAAGGTTTAGAATTCAGTACCTTACACTTAATCTTTCATACCTCATATCCATGGTTGAAACACATCATTCCATCCTATTAAGAAAAAATTTTGATTCTGTCATCTATTTTTGGCTTTGGCCTGTTAACACTTTTTCTTGAATATCTCCTATGAAGACATGTTTTAAAACTTGCTTGCCATCATCCTTCATAGTTTGTGTCTTACACATAACTCAGAAATGTGTTTTCAATGTGTGACTGAAGAATGATTCACTCCCACTTTTCTAAAGTGTTACACGGACAGAAGAATTGATCCTGAAACTGATTCTTTTCACACAAAGATTATAGGAAGATGTTCTGGTCAAGAAATTGGACTCTGATTGAAGCAAAAATACATTAATTTTGAAGTGTTTGCTCAATATTTGTATAGCTAAGAAATGGTCCATTCTGAGCAGTAGGTCCTATAGTGGTTCCATTTTTTGTATTTCTGCAGATTTCAGTGTAAAGGGCAAAGACCAGCAAATCAGTTAAGGTTGATGAAGTTGTTCATGATCTCTCTCTTATGGGTAGGGGCAGCTGTGAAGATTATGCTTCTCTTTCTCAACATATGTTTTATTTGTCTTATCTCTGAGAATTGTTCTTAGAGTTGAGAGCCTAACTGGGTTCAGTGGTCCCCCAGTGGATGATGACCAAAATGAGGAGAGCTATTGTACTACATGCCAGCAAGACCTGGAACCAACCAGGTCTGGGAGAGAAAGGAGGCTAAAGTTTCCCTGCAGATTGACATAGACTGAGTAAATCACATATCCAGTAATGCTGTTGGGTATGCTCTGTCCCAGACTGTCTAGAGGAGAGAGACAGGGAGAGAAACAGTCCTGTCTGTGAGCCCTAAAGGGAGTCTACCACAAATGTGTGAAGATATGGATATGGACATGTGAAGAAGTAAAAACCACAGTTGACCATACCACTAGTCACTTTCTGAAAGCATTTGTTTGATTACATATAATTGTCTCTCTCCTCCCATTGGAATGTAAATCCCATTTGAGCAGCGACAGCCCTCTTGATTTTTTTCATGTGTCCTAGATCAGTGCCCAGAGGGGCTCTCAATTACCATGTGTGACTGTAATGACATGTTGAAAGGCAGATGGAAACAGAGCAGGACTTGAAAGTGGCAGAGCAAGGACCTAGACTATGTCTCTGAGATAAAATCTCCATTAAAAAGTGAGAATGTTGAATGCAGTCACTTCCACACTTAGCACATTGCTGAAGTTCATGAGAAGGAGGACATGACAAAGATAGGGGACTGTGGTCAAGAGGTGTCAGAAAGGGATCAGGAATGAAGAAAAAGCTTCTAATTGCATTGGCAATATGAGATTGAGTTCTGCCTTCCCAAATACTCCAGAAGAGATGGATTCTTACAAAAGTGGGAGGCTGTTACTTTAATTATTCATTTGCATAATCATGAATAAAAACCCCAAATAGATCTTTAAGGTGACATGAATCTAACACTTTCCAGTAGGTGTTCAATCAAAGGGTCCATGTGACTCTATTATCATGCTTTCCAATCTCTCCCTACTCACCACAGGACTATATATCCATACCAGCAGAAAAGCTGCTGGATATCTTAATGAAATAAAGATATACTATTTCTATGGTTTATGGTTTTTCCCTTCATCTGCCAGCCCAGTAATTCTATCTACAAATGTGAGGCAGTATCTTTGTCATGTCTTGTTCTTAATGAGCCAGGAACCATCTTTTTCTTCTGTAATTGTTCAAACATAATTTGTTAACTATTTGTTCCTGAGGTTTTTTTGCCCCTGGGGATCCTTGAATCAAAAAAGGTTTCAGGCCTAAGGATATCCGTAACTAATCCACAGAGAGGAAAAAATATTTTGATTCAGTAACACTAAGAAAAAAATGTAAAAATAAAATGTAAAAACAAAAATGTAAAAACAAAAAGCTCTCAGGAAACGAACATGGTGTCAAACTTTACTCCCATCACGTTACACGGCTGACAGAAGAAGAGCAGTTGGTAAATTGTGAAACTGCCTCTAAATCAAAGAATACAATGAGTTGTAGTCTACCAACAAAATCATTCCATGAATAATTTAGCGCTGATGAAAATACTTTACATGTTGGGCCCCTAGGTAACTATTTTGGGCATCAGGGTGGCAAGCCATAGCTAATGGTAATGGACAAACATTCCTCAAGATTCTAGGAGGTCGTACAGCATGGGTTGATTTGAGGAGGCACCTCCCATCTGGCCCTGGGCAGGCATCATATCATCCCGTTTTCAGAAGCTTCTCAGTAAAGTTATCATTCTCATTACATTTTGCATTTTTACAGCACCTGTAATCATAGCTCCCAGGCACTATACATTGTTAATTTATTACGGGCATTTCAATTTTGCTAGTTAACTCCCTGGTCTCCTTATGCGCTAAGCCCTAAAATCAGCACAGAGAACTGAAACTAATCTTGAGTGCTCAAACCAGTGTACGATCTCGGGAGCCAGGAGGCCTGGGTTCCAATACTAGGATGTCCCCTGATTGGCTCTGTGATTAGGGGAAGTTGCTACCTCTTTCTGGGTCTCAATCTGCTCCTGGATAAAAGGTTGAGATTGGACTACTCGTCCTCTAAAATCCTCTTCATCTCTAAGCTTTTCGGGTTTTGCGTAACAGAGCTCTCAGAAAGATGTGTCTGACATATATCTGTGCATAGATATGGATTAATCTGTTCCTGAGGTCACTCTTCCTCTACACTCTCTAAGTGCATCATCCATCCTGGTCCTTGCAGCTGACAGCTCCCTGTGGAGGACCCCATGCCAAATCTAATTCCATAAGGTACTCAGAACCAGAATTAAATAGGAATGCCTAGGGCTAATTTAGATGTCCCAAGCTAAGCAAAGAGAAGTGATTCCTTCATGAGATTTATTTTAGAACAAAAATGGTTTGCAGAGTGAAGAGAAGGAAATGGCATTAAGTTACAAGAGCATGTTAGTTAGTAATTAATGGCACAGCTTAAAACGTCAATTTAAGAGATTATCCTCAGTGAGGAATCCATTAACCAAATATGAACAATGCTGACAAGGTCCCTTTGGCTGAGGAGGAACTGGGGATACTGAGGTAGATACAAGAGGTTAGAAAACATCCCTAAATGTTTCTTGCCCTTCACATGCTTATAATTTAGTAAATAAAAAGAGTCAAACATTTAGGGAAGGGATAAGTTAAAAAAAGAAAAAGGAAGAAATGTCTGAAATGACAGCACATGATAAATATTTGGGAAATCCTGAATCAGTTTGACATCCACCAAGCGCTTATAAAGACCTCCGAATGGGCATCCAGGGAAAGGTAGATGTTGTTTTGGAAAGTGGCTTAGAAGAAATATATACAAAATATATATTGGAAAGTATGGGGAAGAAAAGCAATCACGTTGAACTTGCCGAAGAATCCATTGTATATGATGGTCTAGAGCAATGCTCCCCACACAGCAAGACCCAATCGGCCAGGAGATTTCAGAACTGTGCCCCATCACCCCAGAGTGAGTTCTCTCAATGTCATAGCACCATAAAGAAATTCCCCATAAACCTTGGGTTTTAGCGGAGAACCACTGCCCTCTTGCCGGGCCTGTCAATGACCGCTCATTACCCAACACTGCGCTCTAGTTATCCAACAGAGAAACCATGACAGAAGGAATCAAGAAGATTCTCGTTTGGGAAAGATCCAGTCCCTGGGCAATAGGAAAATACCAAGCCTCTTTATGGTGTAGGCCACAAGGGAAGTGAGGTGTGGGAAATGCCAAATCAGAAGAGTAGTTGAGGATATTTTTTAGGGAACTAGGATAGCAAGTGGATGTGTCAAGACACAAAAGGGAACCACTGTGGCTTTCTGAGGCCGGCCCTGCTTACATGAGGGGACTCAACACCTGTTATCAATCAGCCAATTGTCCAGTAGACAGTTTCCTTTTCGACTGCAGGAATACATTAAATCAGAACAAAAACAATGAAGATTTTTACAGGAGCATTCAAACTGAGTCGAGCAGATGCTTTGGTTGAGCTGGATATCGTAGTCATTGTGGTCATATGATAGATACAAATCATCTGAGCCCAGATTAAAATTTGTAGAAAAAAAAACTAGTAAAATGTTGAATGCTATGATAGGACATTAGCTGAGAAGGACTTTTCTTCCATCTGTGATTTCCCTATTTGGCAAGAATTCTGCCGAAAGTGAAAAACACCTACTTTGTATCAACCTCTCTTTTCTAGATGGCCTGGGCATTACTTTCTGTTGAGAAATCCTGTACTGAGCAAACCTGGAGGAGTGGGCCACTCTTATGCCTGTGATGCAATGATGTCAACAACCTACAGGGGCGCCAGGGCGGGGGGGACGCTGAGTTCACACAAAAACTGAGAACAAGGGGCCTGCCCAAAGAGAACTTACAGACCAATTGGAGATTCAGGATCTCTTCCGACCCAAGTCCTCTGTAGCCTACCCTCACCAAGAAACAGGAAAACTGGTAGAAAAACCATACTGAAAAAGTAGAATTGGTAAAAATTGAGAAATAAGATTTTTCCCAATTTAAGTCTTAAACTCTTGAGATGATCTAAATATTACTAGAGTCAATCCCCACATACCCAAACATTTCATCAGGATATCTCCCAGTATTTTAAAACAAAACTATTTTCCTCCCTAATTGTTAATAAATGCACAATGCAAAAGATCTCTATAATTAATATATAAGGCAGGAGAGGGGCATGACCATCGTCTCTATTTTTCTTGAATGCGTGATTAGAATTATTCCATAAATTATTCACATGTTCTGCTAGAAAGATAAAACAGCATCTCATTTGACATAAATCACATTACTTATTTGGAGTGTGGAGCCAAGTTCCTTTAAAATGTTTTGATAACACCTACGACAAGGTACCTCAAGCTGTGATTAGTGTTTGGTTCATCGTATTTTGAAGTATACGGTATAAGCAACCCACTCGTATGCATATCCGCTTCACCTGCATCCATTAGCTGTGGAACATTATCTTTAAGGTACTTACATCAGGGCTTTAGCAGAACCATAAGGATGAAGGGAAGAATCTGTTTCGCTCTTTCTTCCATGCTTTCTGGTGCCCACTTTCCCCTTTGAGAGCACCATGACCCACCCGCACCTCACACCAAGCTGAAGTTGTGTCTCACCATAAGGCTCTGCTAACGGAGGCAGACTCTCCCCCACTCTCCTTTAGAAAACAGATTTCTGACATCCAACCTACCATCACGACCTGATCTGTCCTCACGTTGGTTTATTCACTGGTACGCTTGCTTTTTGAGACACGTTAATAAAATTAACTAATCCGCGCTAATACAGCTGTTTTCCGTTGCAATGCAATTAACACGTAGTTATGTGAATGGCACCATGCTAGTCATTAGGGAAGTTGATGATACAGGAGTGCATGAAACACGCCCCTTGCCCTCAGAGATGTTTTTACAATCTCCAGGGAAAGAAATGAATGTCGACAAGTAATAGAATGAATATTTTGAATGGTGGAACAGCACAGAAATATAAAATGCCCCAAATAAGACAAACATGGAAGTAGATGTAATGGGGAATGAGGACCCCTTTTTTTTTTTTTTTTTTTTTTTTTTTAGATTTTATTTATTTGACAGAGAGAGAGCTCACAAGTAGGCAGAGAGGCAGGCAGAGAGAGAGGAGGAAGCAGGCTCCCTGCTGAGCAGAGAGCCCGATGCGGGGCTCGATCCCAGGACCCTGGGATCATGACCTGAGCCGAAGGCAGAGGCTTTAACCCACTGAGCCACCCAGGTGCCCGAAGGCAGAGGCTTTAACCCACTGAGCCACCCAGGTGCCCCTGAGGACCCCTTTTTAATCTTGGCCCCTCATAGAGGCCTCCCCATGTCCTGGAGGCAGAAGAAAAGTGCTTTAGTCTAACTAGAAAAGTATGAGCTTCTCAGTGGCTTTTCACATCATACACAGAGCAAAGGCCCTACTAAACATTTAAAGAATGATTTTTTTAAGTGAGAGGAGACCAATAGGGAAGACCATCAGGTACATGGGTAAGTGGGAGAATCTTCCCCCCAAAAGTAAACCATTGGGCTACTGACCCTTCTGAAACCACACAGCCTAGGTAGACTCCCACATTTTTGGACAGTTTTTCTTCTCTTTTTCGCATAACCCTCCAGAAAGAAAGTATTCCTCATCACGGACCCTTCAAGGGAAACTAGGACCACATTCTACCTGGCTGACTCCGATTATTGCAAAAAGAGGATGACAGGGGCGCCTGGGTGGCTCAGTGGGTTAAGCCGCTGCCTTCGGCTCAGGTCATGATCTCGGGGTCCTGGGATCGAGTCCTGCATCGGGCTCCCTGCTTGGCGGGGAGTCTGCTTCCCTCTCTCTCTGCCTGCCTCTCTGCCTACTTGTGAGCTCTGTTTGTCAAATAAATGAATAAAATCTTAAAAAAAAAAAAAATAAAAATTCATTTAAAAAAAAAAAAGAGGATGACAAGCATCAAGCAGTCCCTCAAGGGCCATAGTTTTCCACCTTCTTCGGCCAGCCCAAGTCAGAATTCTAGGCATCGCTTTGCCTCTCCTAAACACAGATGGACAGGAGCCACAGTCTCCAGCTGTCTAGAAACTAACGCCCTCAGCTAAGAATGCCCTTTATATTGGATCATTCAGGATCTGTACAGAGTTTTTCTCTAAGCATCCCTGTGTGTGTTATTCATGTGGAGAGAGAGCATCTTGTTTTTATGTTGTCTATAATAAATTATAAGTGTAACAGCGGGAGCTTTTTCAATACTATTTGTAAATGCAGCCAGAGGCTATTAAGTGATTGGTGTATCAAATAAATATAATTAGTAAATAGCAAAATAACATGTTTGTAAACTGCCTTTGGAAATATGTGATTAGACCAAAGACAACGAATTCTGCCAAAGCTTCTAAGTGTTTCCAAGAGATACCAGGAAAATGTTTTAACAATTTCATAACAAGTTTGAAAATTTCTATGTAAATTTGTTAAGGAGGTAGACAGTACACTTAGTCCCAGCTCCTCCTTTTGAATGCTTCCTGTTGGAGATTTAAGTGCAGGGGTATGCTTAAGTGTGCAACATAATTTTTTCAGGGGAGCTGAAATGTGCTTAATTATTGACTATGTAAGTTTTTAAATTGACATTTGATGAGGTGGAGAAGAGTTATAAATATACCGTCATGAGCCGAGTGCTCTCAGGCTGTAGAGTTATTCTCAATTACTAACACTTAAAATGATCCCAGCAAGTCAATCAGTTGAAAGCGAGGTGAACTCACCCTGCCCTTCTTTTTTATTGGCATCACGAAAAAGTTTGCTTTTCACCAGTGATGTGATTCTCAGTGGCAATGGAAAGTGAAGAGTTGCCCAAACCCATTGATTCTTCCTCGGAGAGCTGCAGAAGCACCCATGCTTATTCTTTACTCATCTTCCCTTAAGCCACATGGACTTGCTGCAGAATCCTGCTTCACTCATCTCCCCCATCCCAGGCTCTCATCCCACGCCATATTAATTACTCTTCCAGGAGCCTCACTTTTACATGTGACTTCCTGCTAGAGAACCCAAAATGGACTTCTAAGCACACATATCAAGCCCAAAGTTTAAGCCCCACCTAGCTTTCAAGACTGTCCAAAACTTAGCTTCACCCATACCTACAAAATTAATTTTCTACTAACCCCCATCAAACCTTCTAGTCAAGCTGGACTAGTCTCCTTAATGTCCGTGGGGTCTACTCCCAGGTGTATCTCCATCCCCCACGTCATTCAGGACTCTGCTACAATGACTTGCCCTCAAAGACCTAGATACTTTCCCACTACATCAGATTTCTCCACACATACCTGAGCAAGTCCTACTTTCAAGTCTTTGCATTAATGATCTTTTCTGCATTTCCCTGGTATATTGTTTTTGTATGTGTGTCTTTTTTCTTGTCGTCCCAGGCCCTCAGTATTCCTTCTGGGAAAAGAACAAATTTTATGTCCCTTGCCTCCTCTGCAATGCCAAGACTGATGCTGAGCAAAAAGTATGTAAGCAATGACAAGTGTGCTGATGATGACTGTGACTATGTTGCAACTAATTATATTGGTACTTTGCTTATGAGTTATCCAATGTCAATAATTAATTGAATGTAAATCTCTTAACAACCACATGGGATAGATATGGTTAAACACATTATTTCCAATGAGAAAATGGAAACACATGAGGTCAGTTTGATTAGCTAGTCAGTTAATTAAAACTGAATTTTAGGGGTACCCAGGTGACTCAGTCGGTTAAGTGTCCAACTTGATTTCAGTTCAGGTCATGATCTCAGGGTCGGGAGATGGAGCCACACATCGGGCTCCACACACAGTGCAGAGTCCGCTCTGGATTCTCTCTCTCTGCCCCTGCCCCCGCTCTTTCTCGCTCTCTCTCACTAAATAAATAAAGAGATAAAATCTTTTTAAATACCCTGAATTTCAAAGAGGTAATTATATTATTATCCTTGAGATATTTACTAAAATTGTCAGCATATACACCTGGCTCACAATCAGAATTGCACAGCTCTTAATCCTATGATCAGAATATGCAGCTGCATTTTATGATCGCTCATTTACTCATTCACTCAATATACACTAACTGAGCCACCTCTATGTGCCATATGCTAATTTCTAAACGCAAGGGATAAAGAAAATAAGTAACATAAGGTCCCTGCCCTCAAGCAGCTCACAGTCTTGGCATGCCCCCAAAATTGTATCTATAGCCTTATTTCCTATGATTTGGAGCCTGGGGGAGAATCGTGTTGGGATGGTAGAGAAAGGAGCATTTTAAAGGCAACCAAGATCCAATAGTCATTTTGGGGTCCGGATGATCAATGCCTGATGGAATAAAGAATGATGAGAAAGCAAGGATATTATATAAGGAAAAGACAGATCGGCTAAGTGACCGGGAGAGCTCTGGCAAAAACTTCTGGAAAAGCAAAGACCAACTATACAGATTTCTAGAAAAATAATCTCTGGATCCCTGGAGCCATGCGTTAAAGCCCATATTTATCTGTCCAGAGCAGAGGTGGGAACGTGCGCAAAGACCTCAAGGCCAGATCAAATGAGACTGTGCTTCTCTCCGGTTTGGGGGCCTCTGGGGATTACTTTAATACTGAGCACTTCGTCATCATGTTTGATGGCTTCGGCGGCCTCATTTATCAAGGATCTATAGTTAAATTTAATTTTCCTGTGAGTGGAGGACAGCCATGGCAGCCAGGCTCCTTGTTGCTGATCCGTCCCCGTTGATGCCTTCTGAAGTGGAAATGATGGATGCCGCATGTTCTGGCTGTGATTAAATTTGCTTTGACAAAGCAGCATGGAAATCTGATTTTCAATAGACTTCTGCATTTCACCTAGTGCTGAGTAAACAGATACAGAACATAATGCTTACATGGCTGTCAGGCCGATAGCTAATTCATTGTGCCCGTCTAATCAGGCTGTCCATTAAATTATTATTTGTCCATAACATGCAGGATCATTTTTGAAACTCTGAGGAATGGGAAACTTGTTTTTAAGTAAATAAACGTGGAGGGCTGGACAACAGGTGGGGGATTTTCTTGGGAAGATCCGAATAACTCATTGGATCTCTATGTCCCTACTGCCCTGAAGAATCAAAGCACCATTTAAGAAGTTTTTAGTTTCACTTCACTTGGCTCCCATTTCAAATGCAAACAACGGCATCCAATTACAAAGGAGAAGGACACTTCAGCTCCCCAGCTTATCTTTAAAGGAGAATGAGGCAGAAAATCACATAAAGTACGCATCTTATGTTAGATCTTTTAACCTCCTGCCTAGACAGTCTGCTTGCTGACCACTTCCTGGAAAAGGGCTCCACTTTGGGGGAACACAGGAGAGGGTTGTCTCAAGAGGCAAGCAGAAGTGACAAGACTGTGATGTCAATGCTTGTTCTTATCGCTAGGCAGTGGCATTAAGTAAAAAAAATCGGGATCATTGTCATATTAGGAAAGGTCCTCTTGTTACCCTCGCACCGGGGATCCCCTTCCAGCCCAGCTCCCAAACTCAGACCTGCCTGTTCTCTGTACTCTTTCACTTCCAGAAGTTTACATCAAACATTTTCTCACCCTGCTTTGAGTCTTTCTTCGATCATCCAAACCCCCATCAACACTCTCCTTCTGAATCGGCCTTGCCAACCACCTGCCTCGCCCTGAAACATATTTGCCAATGGAAGCCACAGACCTCACACCTTCTGCATCACTGAAGACCCGAGAGCGGGCAGGGTGCTCTCACAGCCACACTGGCTGAAGCTCCCTAACCCTTCTATTTCTCATGGAAAAAGACCGTGTATGTCAAAGTCGGAGGTGCGAGGATGCAATAACCTATGTGTAGAAGAAAAGGTTTTCTTCCCTCAATCAGTTACCCCCTTGTGATGCACCAGATAGGAATTATCCTTCCTCAAAAGTCTTGGGGACCAGCTCTCCGTCTTCTGAGTGTCATTCTTGCCTTCCCACAGAAAAGGGGTGGCCTTGCCATGAGGCTACTGTTTGGATCCAGCTGGGGTGGATCCCACCTCTGTGGGGACAGTGTGGGGCTGCCACGTCTGGAACAGTCTGCATTTCCATGTCTAGCTCACTGGCTTTAGGAGGTAGGTCTGTTGTATTCAGGAGAAAAAGAGAAAGGATCACATAGTTGGCCTACAGTCCCATGGTGTGTTCTTCTCCGTGGCTTTCAGGGTAATGAAACTACTATCTGACAGTTGTGTTTATTTCTCAAAGATGAAAGGACCAGAGAGAGGTGCAGCAGAATTATTTTTATTACACACATCACCCCAACATGGATGACTGGACATACCAGCGACACCATTTCTGGTGGTTTTCATAATAAGTGATTCGATGAGATACAAAATGGGAATGATGTTTCTTGTCTCATCGAGACTTCATGTCACCCCAGGTCCACAAGTCGGGTAAATAAAACCTCCATTTTACATATGAGGAGACTGAGTTTCACCGATGTTTGGTGATGGCCTCAAGTTCACAAGACTTAGGACACAGCATAAGAAGAACCAAGCTTTGTAATTCCCACCAAGTGCGCTTTCTACAGCACATTGCTTTCTTATTCTTGTGAATCCAGGAGGGCAGGGATCTCTGCAGCAGCCCCCTGGGTTCTGAAAGTCCCTGGAGTTTCTCAGTGTACAGTTTCTTTTCAACTTCCATGATGAGCCCAGGTCACTGTGCTACTTTCCCCACTCAAAAACATTTTGTTGCCCCAAAACTTGTACCCTCAGGAAAGCTGACATTTCCATAATGCTTGCTCTAACGATGATCATGGATTGGCCAATGACTCTGTCAAAGCCAGAAGGATGATCCTAGCTACAACACCACAAATGGATCATCCTCTACCCTGCTGACCTGCACTGAATGAGCAATAAATATAAGATACAGTTCAAGGCTTAACATAATCATCGTGAATTGAAATTTATGCTAAGACCCAGCCAAGAGTTAGATGTTCCAAACCACTCCCCTTCTAAAGTTTGAACACATAGTGATCTTATAGTGACGAGCTGGAAAAGAATCAAATCTTCTGCAGTATGTCTAAAGGGCAACGAAGGGACATCTGTAAAACATGCCTAAATCTAAGGAAAATCCCTTTTTCCCAAATACCAATTTGCCACCAGGCCAAGAGAATTTGAATCTCTCAAAGCCTGGCTATAAAGATAAGGCAGGGGATAGAGGGTGTGCAAACTTTTACTTGGTGCAAATAAACTCATTGTTTGTTAGGAGAGTGACTACAATGATGAGGGCAGAGAGGAGCATGAGTGGAGGGAGAAAGTGTTAAGAGAGGTAGCTGGTAATACAGACTCAACAGTTCCTGATCAGTACTGAATGCTGCTCTGAAGGTGAGGTATTGATAAGCCATGAGGAGTGTTCTACACTCCCGCTTCTCAACGAGGCCAGTGCACTAGGAGCACCCGATTCATGCGAAACCTGTTAGAAACACAGACTGATCAGATCCACTAAATCAGAATTTGCATTTTAACAAGACCCCAGGTGATTCTAATGATCCTTAAACTTTAGAAGCACTCGCTGGTTATGGCTTTAAAAATGGGGACGGTAGTGGGGTGCCTAGGTGGTTCAGCCAGTTAAGCATCGGACTCTTGATTTCAGCTCAGGTCATGGTTTCAGAGTTGTGAGATAGAGCCCAATATTGGGCTCCCTGCTGGGGGTGGAGTCTGCTTAAAATTCTACCTGCCCCTTCCAACTCCCCTCTCTCCCTCTCTTAAAAAAAAAAGGTGGGGGGAATGATAGTATGGGATCTATGTTTCATGCAGGGCTGGGAAAGGTGGGAGACCAATAACAATATGGGAACAAACTATCAATAAGACAGATTATAATATCTGCTCTGCATATGATCTCTTCTGATATGTTATTTTAGTGGAAAGATATAAGAAAATTTGCCTCTCACAAATATGTAGTTGTGGAGATATATATATATATATATATATATATTTGGTACTACATGCAAACTTGACGAGTGGTAGTGGAGATATAATTGTGGAGATATATATATATATATAATAATTGTGGAGATATATATATATATATATTTGGTACTACATGCAAACTTGACAAGTGGTAGTGTTTTCACGGTGAGTTGCAATGTGGAATATGAGGCTTTATCAATAAACACTTGTAAGGTATTGTGGTAAGATACATTATTCTGTCTTGGAATTTGAATGAATCTTTATTCAGGTATGATTTTTAACATTGTGTATTGGTCATTAGTTCAATGGGTTATGCAGAACTGTCAAATGTTAACGTATTTTCTTAAACAGTATTCAAAAATTGCATATTTTTAAAAGATCTTATTTATTCATTTGAGAGAGAGAGGGAGAGAGAGCATGGGAGAGAAGAAAGTCAGAGGGAGAATCAGACTCCCCATGGAGCTGGGACCCTGAATCAGGACTCCATCCTGGGACCCTGGGACCATAATCTGAGCTGAAGGCAGTCACTTAACCAACTGAACTACCTAGGCACCCCTAAAAATTATATATGTTACATATGTACACCAATCTAATCAGTTCTGGGCAACTATCAAGTTCATGGAGGCTGATACAGGTCTTCGAAAAATTCTAATTTTCTCTTGAGAGCTCAAATTTTACCATTAGCAACAAGTAATGCCGTTTGTTTCCCTTGAAGTGCCAGATTCACTTTCGAAGTGATAGGTTCATTTCTGAGAACATTTCTGCCAAATACCTGAGTCTGAATAACCGTAATTTCTACAACATTATTTCAAATAAAAGAAAATGATGTTCCATCAAAAACACTGCCAGGTGGGTTCACAATCAATTGTGCCGGCATTTTTCCTTGGGATGACCATCAGATTTAGGCATGCAGCAGAATTGCTTAATATATACTTCCCATGTCATTAGAAAGAATGTTAAAGAGATGTGTACTCACAGCTCAAGATTTAATGCAACTAATAATTAGACTGCTTTAGCAAGGTCATTCTTAAGTGAACCGGGCATTATGCGTACTTGTCCTGAATGGCAATGAAGAATACAGTGGCTAGTATAGTTGGTCCCCGCCTAGGTGAGCACTAGGGCCCCACCAATACCTTTCCAACAGGAGTGCAAATATTAACACAGTAAAATAGTTTTGACCTTGCAGATGCCCCTGAAAGGTCTTGATATCCCCAGGGGTCTGCACAGCAGACTTTAGAACAACCCCACCTCCTTCCTCCTACACACCCAACTCTGCCCCAGCCACACTGGCTTTCTTGCCATTTCTTGAACACAATGAGCTTGTTTTTGCTTCAGGGGAGGTTGGTTCCATATTTGTGGTTCCTTCTGTCAGTGACACTCCTACCCACAGTGTTCACCTAGTTGGCTCCTCTTTATCACTTCTAGTTTCTGTGGAAGAGATATCCCCTCCATGATGCTTTCCCCAACCTCCCTACCTGTGTGAGGCTTCATCTTCTCCAGCAGAGCCTCAGGAAATTCTCTACTCCTTACCCTGCCCTAGCTCTTCACATGACTTATCACTAATCAGAATTCCATAAAGCATTTATGCCTCGCCCACCAAAATACATTCTCCATGAGAGCTAGGACTTTGTTTTATTCACCACTATAGCTCTGATGCCTAGAAGAGTGTTTGACATCTAGTACTCAGTTAATACTTGTTTTATAGATAAATTAACGTTTAAAAATCCCTTAATATTTTTGTTATCATTTTAAAGGAATAACAGAGTGTCTTTTGAGTCAGCGCTGTCCAATAACAATATCATGTGAGCCACAGATATAATTTTCAATTTTCTAGTAGCCACTCAAAAAAAAGTAAAAAGAAACAGGTGAAAATAATTTAGTAGTTCATTTTACTTAACCCTGTATATCTAAAATATTATGATTTCAACATGTAACCAATATAAAAATTATTAGTATGTTATACTTTCTTATTTTTATTACTAAATCTTTGAAATCCAGTGTGTAATTTTACATTTGCAGAACATTTCCATTTTTTTAAAAGACTTTATTTATAATTTGACGGAGAGAGAGAGGTCGCAAGTAGGCAGAGAGGCAGGCAGAGAGAGAAGGGAACCAGGCTACCTGCTGAGCAGAGAGCCCAATGTGGGGCTCGATGCCAGGACCCTGAGATCAGGACCTGAGCCGAAAGCAGAGGCTTTAACCCACTGAGCCACCCAGGCACCAAGAACATTTCCATTTTGATCAGAGAGAGCGCAGTTTCAGGAAAAAATTAGAGAAAACCAGATCATCATGTTTGCCGTCTCTCAAACTTAATACAATGAAGAGAAAAATTATGAACAATAGCAAAGAAGAACAGCAACCAAATAAAGGCAAAGTCCAACTTAATGCCATGTGTTTTACAAAAATGAAGGCCTGGAGCTCCAGGGGTGCAATCGGTTAGCACGTGGTACTTACTCAAAAATGGCAGCCATGAATGAGGCAGAGAATTTGCCACAGTCCCGTCCTTCTAACCATTCCCACTCAAGCCCTAGAACTGGTACTACAAAAAGAAGTTGAGTTACCAGTTTGCTGAGAATGTTCACTAATACTTGCTAATTTGGAGAGGATTAGAAGGAGGAGGTAAGCAGGCAGCCCAGCCCTTAACTATCTCAGCTGGATCTCAGAAGAAATCAAATAAATCCCCCACAGCACCACATAGATCCAAGGGAATAATCCTAAGTCTCCACACAGCATCCAGAGTGACCTTTCTAAAATGTAATTCTGATCATGACACTCACCTACTTTAAATCCTTCACTCGTGCACTTCATCCTCCAGAGAAATTCTGAGCTCATCAGCATAGGCTCATTGTGGGTGAGCAGCTGTGTCTTCCCCGGTTCCTCATTCACCTTCATCTCCATCTCTCCACCTGCATCACACGGCTTCACCACACCAAACATGTGCTCCTGGTCAGGAACCTCTCTCTTCTTTCACTGAGCCACGCCATTTGCCCAGAATATACTGTATCTTTCCCTTTCCAGGCCAACTCCAAAAATTCTCCAAATTCAATAAGCTTTTCCTCTCCCCCTGGCTTACCTAATGATGGGTGCCTGTGTTCTGGAAATCTCCAGAATAATGCATACACAGCACTCTCATTATAGATCTACTTGTCCGTCTTGTTGACTAAAGTGCAAAATCCTCGACATCAGAATAATGTCTTCCATTGCTTTGTCACCAGAGCCTAACACAATGCCTGGTTCATGATTTACACAACACATAGTTGTAGAACAAGCAAATTCATATTTGGGCTTGTCATTTACTGGCTTTCATCACACTTATAACAAATAGGTATATCACAAAAGAAAATTGATAATGACATGAAAACATTCTAACTAGGCACCTAATATTTCCAGGTGAAGTTCATTCAAAGTCACAGATTATATCTGAAATAACTTATAGTAAAACAGATTTTAAGACCCCAATTTAAGGGGCGCCTGGGTGGCTCAGTGGGTTAAAGCCTCTGCCTTCGGCTCAGATCATGATCCCAGGGTCCTGGGATAGAACCCCACATCGGGCTCTCTGCTCAGCAGGGAGCCTGCTTCCTCCTCTCTCTCTGCCTGCCTCTCTGCCTACTTGTAATCTCTGTCTGTTAAATAAATTAATTAAAAAAAAGACTCCAATTTAAGTTTGGTGTGTGTGTGTGTGTGTATAAAACACTGAAACATTAGGAAAATGTTCAAAGCTTTTATGTTAGTGTATTTTCAGTAGCTGGTATGCCCTGTTGGCTCTAGAAGTAGCCAATCCTCCTGATGAAGCCTCACGGTGGCCACAAAGTTCAGAGTCCACTAGTAACCAGGATGGGTGGAAAATGAAACAGATATTGAGGTGGGCAATTAAGAAATACACCAGTCACTGATCTCCCATCTCTGTCCTAGCACGTGCTGACAAGAGGCAGATCAAAATTCACCTCAAGGCGAAACAAACTAAAGACCTCTCTTTTTAAGCAGAAATTAGAGAATCTGCCCATGACAAACTGGTGTAAGTAGATAGAGGGACTAAGTGTAAGCTTGCTAGCCTATTTCACACCCAAACCCTCTAAATTTAATTGATGCTGGAAGAAACATAATTCAGAGAACAAACCACAACTTTCCAAAATTGAATCTTATTCTTGTAGCCATTTAAGAAAATATTATCACCGTAAAATAAAAATAGAATGCTATGAGAAAAATGATATGTTATAATAAAAAGATTATAATTATCTTTCATAATTATAAGTATATAATTACCAAAATAAAAACTCCAATAAAGACAGAAATTATTTTTAGGATATTCTGTAGCACAGAAACAGAAGGAGACAGAAGACTTGAAATAAAATTTAAGAGAGAAAAAGATTCAATTCAGGATAGTTCACATTGATCCAACAGAAGTTCCAAAACGAGAGAACAAACAACATGGAGAGAAATACATAATCAAATAAATAATAGAAGAAAAATTTTAAGACTGGAATGAAAAAAAATTCAGCACTCAGGCACATCCTTGTGAAATTTCAGAACAATCAAGATGAGCAGAAAATCCTGTGTCCAAAGGAAAATAAAAATGAAGATTATCTACAAAGTTATGAGTGTTAGAGTTTTCATTATCAACACTAGATTCTAAAAGACAATGGAGCAATGCATTCAAAACACTGAGGGGACATTCTGTTGTCCTAGCGTGCTATGCCGACCCAAATTATCAGTTATGTGAGGATAAAACAATGACATGCTCAAGCATTTAAGGACTCAGAAAATCTCCCTTCCAGGCCCCCTTTCCTAAGAAGTTGTAAGAGTATGTGCTCCAACAAAGCACCTGTGTTGCTCGGCTTATTAACACTTGTAACCCTGAATAAAAAGAAATGAGCTGTCAAGCCACAAAAAGACATGGAGGAATCTTAAGATGCGTATTTCTAACTTGAAGATGCAAGTCCATATAATTCCAATTATATGGCATTCTAGATAAGGCAAAACAGTAGAGACAGTAGAATGATCAGTGGTCACCAGAGTCTGGGACAAGGGATGGAGGAATAAATAGATGATGCACAGGGTATTGGGGGACTGTGAAACTGTTCGCTGTGATACCAAATGATGGATACAGAACATTACATGTTCACCAAAATCCAAGGAAGATTCAGTAGGAAGAATGACCCCTAATGCAAGCGGTGGACTTTTGCTTATAAAGATGTACAATTATTCATTCATCAATTACAATAAATGTGCCACAGTAATGCAAGATAATAATAGTAAAGGAAGCTCTCAGTGGGAGGTAGTACATGGGAACACTCCATACTTTCTGCTCAGTTTTTCTGTAATCCTAAAACTACTCTAAAATATAAAGTTCTGTAACTTAAATGAAAAATAAATCATAACCCAGCACCTCACCAACTCTGCTGGTCTCCTTTACCCTGATCTACATAGTCTATTTTTATTCCTAGATCACTCCCTCATCACCTTCTTAACATGTGAATGTGATTTACCTAGTTTTTTATTGTTTATTTTCTGTTTTCCAGGCTTCAAGAAAACTTGTATGAAGATAGGGATTTTGTCTTTTTTATACACAAATGTATTAAAAGTACCTGGTACATAGTGTGCTCAAAAAGTACCTGTTCAGTAAAGATAAGAACACAGTAAAAGAAACCAAAAAACTATAAAGAAAAATAGGAACAGGGATCCCTACAAATAGAAGACATGACCCTGATATATCAATAAAAGTTGTTCCCTGCCTGATGCTGGGCTGCAGACCTCGAAAGAAATCCATCCACATTGGGACAGGAAGTGGGCAGATTTTAAGAGAAATCTTAAGGTATAAAGTAGACTCAAGGGCAACTGGGTAGCTCAGTGTATTAAGCACCTGACACTTGCTTTCAGCTCAGGTCATGGTTAGGGTCCTGAGATCAAGCACCAAGACTACCTTGGTCTCCCTGTTTAGTGGAGTATCTGCTTGGGATTATTTCTCTCTGTCCCTCCCCACTCCCAGCTTGTGCTCCTGTATACTTGTGCTCTCTCTCTCAAATAAATAAATCTTAAAAAATAAAGATATAGACTCAGGAAGATGAAAGATAGGTAGACAGATGAACTAATGTTATTTTTAACCTTAGTAATAAGAAAAAGTGTAAGGAGAAAGAGGGTAATTAGACAGGCCCCCCAAAATAAAAAAATAATAAAAATAATTTAATCAAGGAAGTCTTAAGAAGTGAAATAAAATGTAGCATGTTTTTGAACATTTAATGTTATTTTTATTTATTTTTAAGGATTTTATTTACTTATTTATTTGACAGACAGAGATCACAAGTAGGCAGAGAGGCAGGCAGAGAGAGGAGGAAGCAGGCTCCCTGCTAAGCAGAGAGCCTGATGCGAGGCTCAATCCCAGGACCCTAGGATCATGACCTGAGCCAAAGGAAGAGGCTTTAACCCACTGAGCCACCCAGGCGCACTAATGTCATTTTTAAAAGAAGGATGCATTTCATCTTGAAGCCTGAAATGTTCTCTTCTAGATAGTATAAGACTAGAGGTATGTTTCCATATTTCTATAGGATCAACCACCATTTGATTCTTCAGCGAATCACATTTTCATCATCATAATAATATGGAATTGATAACTTTTTTATAGTTTTAGAATTAACTGATAGACAAAATAAAATATTTAGATTATGGTTTCTAAACAAGGAATAAATTTTATAGACCTCGATGATATGAAAATAATGGTAGAGCTAACAGAATTTAGGAGTTAGAGGAAGGGCTGAAGAATGGTAATGATGTCATTTCATTCACCTTTTGGGGTGAGGAATTATGAAATATTGCCTAAAGTTAATGGAATCAGCAAAGGAGGGTCAAATAGATTATCAAAAGGTAACCAATAGGGGAAGGTATGTACTATGAAGTGTGTAAACCTGGCGATTCACAGACCTGTACCCCTGGAGCTAATAATACATTATATGTTAATAAAAAATTAAAAATTATAAAAAATGTAACCAATAAAATTACTACATGTGATATTAAAGTAGTCCTTGGTTTAATGAAGTAAAGGGAAGGAAAGACTGGGGGAAACCAAGTAATCCTTCACTTTTCATATTAAGAGGTCAAAAAGTAACATTTAAATTTTCCAAGTCCAGATATATGTGTGTATGTTTATAATTTAACATTACAAAAATTATTGCCAAAAGAACTAGAAACTTCATTTTCAAACAACTTAATGGGGTAAGTGCTATTATTTTACCTACTTACACAGGAGGAAATGAAGGAATGGCAAGGTTAAGTAATCTGTTTAGGTTTCACAGCTAATAAATCACATAAGTGGGATATAAACTTATTTGGCCTGACTTGTGTTTACAGCCATTACACCATATATTGTCTCCTAAGCTATAAATGAACCATAAATATTGTCTCTCCAAGTAAGTTTAAACTGCCTAAAGGCAGAACTATTTGTTACTCATCTTCATATACTCTTAAGTGGTCAGTTCATTACCAGTCACATGATTGAAACCCAATAAATGTACACTGGGCAGGACATGCTCAGAATTGGTCATTCATTTGTTCCTCTGTCCCCCAGTGGTAGGTCAATGCAACCAAATGTTCAGTTTAGTCATATTCTTTCAAAGCACCGAAATAAGACCTATCCCAAAGTAGCCCATCTCTCTTCTATAATTTAGGGAAAGTAAATAGGTCACTGAGTAAAGCCATAGTTCTTCTCTAGAAGACATACTATCAAACACGATACCAATTACCTACCAAACAATTAGGAAAATGTCGGAGTCAATGAGAACTGAGACCACCAGTCATGAATGAAGTGATTCAATTGCAGCATTAACCATGCTTTAGACCCAGAGGATTCTCCAGGCATTTCTCTGTCCTGCCCACTAAGAACACATCTTCTGAAAGCCAGGGAAAATGAACTCTATTACCTTGTGCTAAGTAAATAGCTTTTAAACAAGTGTTCTATCATTTTAGACAACTTACCAATAAAAAAATAAAATAAAACAGAATGCATATATTTGGATCATAAACTCTCTATCTATTCTAAAGTCATTTTCAGCCAAAATGTGAAAATAAATGTTTTCTAAAGGCTTGTACATAGAAAGGATAGAGATAATGTTCCAGAACATAGAAATCTGTCCTTTTTAGAAATAAGTGAAATGATTTTAACATTAATGCTGCTTCATAAAACGACCCAAAAACTGTAAGATGACTTTGAATAGATAGGCATTATGAAATATACCTGAATAAATAGGAAGTTCACAAAAATGCTATTAGACACTTCCTATTCACTTGACAGTTGCCTTTACTAGGAACATAATAATATAGATGAATAATTAAATTACTGCTGTCTTAATCCAGACATCTGAATTCCTACAACAAAAATATGCAGTTAACTACTCATTTAAGATCAATAGCTACTTACACCAAGCAAGTAATAAAAAAGAATGTTTGCTGACTTTTCATTTACACCCAAGAGAGA
Source organism: Neogale vison (assembly GCF_020171115.1). Lineage (NCBI taxonomy): Eukaryota > Metazoa > Chordata > Mammalia > Carnivora > Mustelidae > Neogale > Neogale vison. The sequence continues at coordinate 153,161,913 of NC_058095.1, read as the reverse complement.
AAGAGGACAGGTGGTGTATATAGTATAATATTTTTTCTATTTTTTTAATAAATAATTTCAAAGTTGCTATATAACCTACCTAACATACTGCATGGATCAAATAAATAGTACTGTTCTAATGAATATCATGCTCTAAGCAAGTAAATTAACTAGTACTATCCCAACTGCTTCCCATTAAAAAGGGGAACAAGAAATAATTTGCAGTCATGCCCATCACTCACATAAGATATATTTAATTAACATTTGAATGATCTTAATAAAAAAGAAATACAAAATGTTTTAGGTACCACTGTGTTTCTTTTAACAAAAATCTGCTTAGGACGTGGTGTTGCCTCCATGGAAAAGGAAGCATTTCAAGGAAACCCAAAATGAGCAGAAGAAAAATCATATGTTAATAAAGGTGTGGCTCACTGTAATTATCTTAGCTTCTATGTCAAGGGAAACTTAGCCCAATATGACTGACTTGATTATTGTCCCCGTTCTTGGTTCCCAACCCTGATCTCTACAGGATGCTGTGATATTATGATTTACATTGAGAAATATATATTTGGTCTATGTCCCCATTTCTGGCAGAGTTCCTAAAACCCTTGGAATTTCCTAACAGAAGAGAGCAACAAAGATGTCTTTTGTTATGTTAATGATGTGAACTACCATGCCCACCTTTGGATGGGGACTGGCCACCAAAGGAGCCAACCAGGTGATTAGGGGTTGGAACTTCCAGCTCCATTCCCTGACCTTGGGAAGGAGAGGAACTGGAGGTTGGATGGATCTCCAATTATCAATGATTTACCCAATCATGCCTATGTAGTGAAACCTCCATAAAAATTCAAAAGGACTGGGTTCACACAGCTTCCAAGTTGATGGACAAATGGGGGTGCTGGGAAAGTGGCACCCTGGAGCAGGTATGGCAATTCCATACCCCTTCCCCATACCTTGCCCTATGCAGCTCCTCCATCTGGCCATTCCAGAGTTATACTCTCTTACAATAAACTGGTGATCTAGCAAGTGCAGCATTTCTCTGAGTTCTGTGAGCCATCTTAGCAAATTAATGGAACCCAAGGTGAGAATTGTGGGAACCTCTCATTTGTAGCCAGTTTACCAGATACACAGGGAACAGCCCAGGCTTGTGACTGAAGAGTGAAAGTGTGTCTGGTATGTGGGGCGGGGAGAAGAAGTCTTTTCAATTGAACCCTTTACCTGTGGGATCAGACACTATTTCCACATAGACAGTGTCACAACTGATTTGACTTATTAGGACACCCAGCTTGTGTCCAGAGTACAAAAAAATGCACCCCCCCTCCCACCTTTAGAATTGGGTTGCAGAACTCAAATAAGAGCCGTATTCTTCTCTGCCTCGCTGTTGTTGGGTTGGCCATAATTTTTGCTTTGGTTAATGGGACACAGGTGGAAGTGATAATAAGTCAGTTCTGAGCAAGTCCTCTTGTCCCTCTGAGAGCTTCCAACCATGGCCACAAAAAGAACATATCCCTGATAGCTGCTGGTCACAGAATGAGAAAGATGTGAGCAGATCTGTACCTCACCATGGCTTTAACCGAAGACAAGCCAAGTCCAGACCTGGTCACTGAACCCCAAACACCCCTCAGATCCATCTGTGACCAAAAATGCTTATTGTTGCATGCCACTGGATTTTAGGACAGTTTGTCACACAGCATTACTGTAACAGTAGCTAAAGTTACCACCTAATGGTTTGGGGAATTATTTAGGGTGTCAATATATCTCACTAGAAAAAAATGCAATTCTTTTCAGTGTGTTCATTGAGGTTCTAATGCAAACAATTGCTCTGAACCAATAAGGGTTCTTCCATTATTTTTCCCTCTGCAAAGAAAAGAAAACTGAAAACACATATTAAATCCTTATTCAAAAAATATGCAAATGTAAGAACACTTAAACTTCAGCAAACTATTTCAGGGATGGAAAATGTTTTGCTATTTAATAGCTTATTTACTGAGCACCTAGTAAGTGCTCAAGAGATGTCAAAACATACAAATGAGAAGTACAGGTTAACTAAATAGGGTAGAGTCAGCCACATAGTAAGTATGCTATAAATATTAATGCTGTGGCTATCTTCCTAATCACCTAGACAAACAATAGAGTGTACTATAATGATGTAATATAGTTAACGACTAAAATTTAGGAACTTCACACAAAGTTGAAATAGGAGTTTACAGTCCAGAGCCTCCATTTACTTTAGGGAGCATGGACAGTCTCTTAGACAAGGTAGCATTTAAGATGAAGGTAGGAAGATGCCTAAGAATTTGCAAATACAAGAGCAGGGGAAAGGCATTGTAGCATATATAACGGCAGGAAACATGAATGTACTCAGCGTGTGTAGAATGAATAAGGCAGGAGCGACTCTACTAACAGGTAAACAAGGCCAACCCCTCAGGCCTACTGCTAGCAAGGACCTCACCAGCTTAATGCTTCCCCACAATCTGGATGGAGAGAGCCCTCCTGCTGAGCTGCATACTGATTTGATAAATGTAATTGCTTTCTTGAATACTTATAAAGGAATTATAAGAAACTCAATAGATCTTATTTTTATTAGAGGTGCATGTTAGTGATTTATTCAAGTTTAGCAATATTTGGCATTCATAATCGAACATTATATTATCCCTACAGTTAACATGGACTCTGGTAAAGGAGCATAGCAAGGAGGCCGGCTCCCACACCGACCACAAAGCTCCTTCCTCCAAGGCGAAGGTGCACATAAAGATAGATCGAATTCTTACCAATTTCAGAAAGAATGCTTTGTTTTTAGTGCAAAATCGGAGTTGCCTTGAGGTTGCTCTTTCAGTTGCTATTCAAGGCTTTTTATTGGAAATTACTGTTAGTTTACCTTCATCATTATGAACACTTTCCCCCTGAACTGCTTGTTACCAGACAACACCACTTGCATGTCTAATAGAATCTCAAATTTAACTTGTCAAAAACTGAACTCTCTGATTAATAACACCACCTCAAAATAACTAAGGAACTAAACAGAAGTATTTTACTCAGAGTTCCTATATTAGTTTGCTCAAGCTTCCGTAACAGCATACCATGGGTTAGGGGTCCTCGGTGGCTTAAAAACAGACATGTATTTCTCATAGTTCTGGAGACTGGAAGTCCAAACAAGGTGCTAACAGGGCTGGTTTCCTTCTGTGGTCTCTTCTGGCTGTTCAAGGCCACAATAGGGTTGTGTATTCACATGACCTCTTCTTTGTAGGTATAGACAAAGAGAGCTCTCTTTTCCCCCTCTTACCAGATTAGGACCCCACCCTTAAAATCTCATTTAACCACAAGTACCTCCTAAAAGCCCTATCTCTAATTTGAGTCTTGTTAAGAGTTAGTGTTTCAACATATTAATTCTGGGGGCAGATATAATTCAGTCCATAATAGTGATCTATGGTACGATGCATCACCATTCACTCTGATGATCAGGCCAAGGAAAACCTTCAAATTGGTCTCCTTTCAAGCATTTTGTGAGCCACATTGAATGTATCACCAAATCCTACTGGCTCTACCTTCAATATAGGACCTAAAGCCAGTAAATTCTGCCTTGCTGCATTCTTATCAACTGAACTCAGGCTGGTGTCATCTAATTTCAGTTGCCTCCTCTTTGCCCATATGGGCTAGGATTCAAATATAAACCATCCAATTCCTCACTCCTGAACTGAAGATGCAAACACAACACTCCACATCTGTTCCTACGCCATCACTGTACTGTTGTCTTTTTAAGTTATTTTTACAATGGAAAGTAGATCGTTAGAGCATGGGCCACAGATAAAATGTTTAAGAACCACTGTGCTAACCTGTAATGAACAAACTCTCCGCAAACATGACAATGAATTATTCTTGACAGTTTCATATAAATATGCCCTTACTGACACAAGTATACTTTGTGTAAAGTATCCTCTAGATTTTATGAATGCATCTGCTATATAATGTGGAGCCCAACCAAGTTGAGGCAGGGGGAACCACCTGAGAACAGGTACATACTTCCTCAGGACTCAGCCAGGAAACAGACATTTTCTAATTTACCTATAGGATCTTGAAAAAAAAAATATTAGAGATCCTTTGATCAGAGTGATGAGATCTAAAGTCATAGTCATAGGTCTGAAGAGTGGGTGATGATTCTGTGAATCACAGTTAGAACCAGGGAATCAGGGAGAGATTGCTGAGAGAGAAACATGCCACTCATCTATTTCTAATATTTACCATCTATTTTTTTCTCAGAGAGACCGTGGCCTACAAAGTGGAGGGAATGAAGGAGACAAACATATAAGAGCCACATGGCGAGAGTAAGGTGAGCCTTAGCAACCTTCTGAAATCCCAATCTGAGAGATGTGTCCCCAAAGAGATTGAGTAGAAGGGGTTTCAGATTCACTCACCTCTCAAACACCTTGTCTTTGTTGTACATGGGGCTTTCCTTCAGTTAGTAGCCGTCTCCATTACTACATTAGTAATCCTCTAAAAAGACCAGTGGTCAAATTATGCATAAAATCTAGAAGAGAAGAATAAAAGAACACAGCAAAGGCACCCAGGGAAAATATATTATAAGAGGCAAAAATATTCAGGGAGACAATATCCAGAGGTGAAGTTGAGAGAGTTCTCTACTGCCTCAGAGAAATTATTGACAGTGTGATAGCTCTAAGGAAAAAAGCTCCAGAAAAAGATTCCAGAGTTCAAAGACTATTTAAGATGCCATAAGGAAATGAAAAGTAAGCTAGCAGAGCTCAGACAAGAAATGAAAGGGAAAGGCATATAAAAAGTTACAAAAATTAGAATTAACACACATAAAAAAGTGAGGATGACAGTGAATATCACACAAAACAAAAGGGAAGTTAGCCAGGATGTTTAAATGATTACAGCAATGAGCAGAGGATTGAAAACAAAGAAAACTCCAAATGGAGTATTATTGGTGTTCAGAAAGTAGAGAACAGGTAAAAAACAAACAAACCAACAAATAAATGAAAAAAGTGTTCAGTGAAACAACAAAAAATTTTCCTAAAATAAAGACTTGAATCTTCAGATCTTACCCCAGAAAAAAATGCACAGAAAGATCAAAGCCAGAATGTGTTGTGAAAAGTCACTGAATTTCTAGGATAAGGAGAGAGATTATATGGATAACCAATAAAGGTGGGAAAGGGAGAAGGAAGAGGCATTTAAACAGGGAAAATTAAAGCTTGGCCTCAGATTTATCTACAGCAACACATACTGTGATGTCAGCGTGCAGCAGGCCACAGAATTTCAAGGGAAAAAAAGATTTTACCATAATTTTAGAATACTCTAGAATATTTTAAAGTATTCTAGACTATTTTTAGAATAGTCTAGAATATTTTAGAATATTGTAGAATATTTACCATAATTTTAGAATCAATTGGAATAACAGAAAAACGTATTCAAGCTTACAAGAATGAAGGGAACACAACTTCATGAAGCTTTCTTCCAACTACTAGGGAGCAGTACCATTGCCGCTTCCTTCGAGAAAGATTGGTGCCCACTTTAAGTACAACAACAAGGAGAGGTTAAAGATCAGAAAAATTAAAGAGAAAACACGATCATTATTATTTATAGGTGATACAATTGCCCACAAGGAAAAACCTGCTGAATCAACGAATGACTAGAATTAATGAGGGTTTGGTGAAGTTGGCACATTTGAGATCCACTTATAAGAACAGTAACATTTTTCTATAACAATGAAATACTGGAAAATATAACTAAGAATTAAGATAACATTTGCATCAACAATAAACATACAGAGTTGTCCAGGAATTTTTAAGTAATTTATAAGTCTCTTCTATAAGAAAAATTTAAATCTCCTGAAGGACTTAAAGAAGACATAACAGATGGATGGTTTAAACTCTTGGGTGGGAACACTTAATATTAAGTCAGTCCTTCCCTCTTCCATCTAAATTTCAGTACAAATGAAATCAGAATTCCAGCTGAATTCAGATAAACTCAATCTAAAACTTATTTTACAATTTAAATAAAAGTTCCAGGAATAGTCAGCCAGCTCAACACCACAAAAGAAAAGCAAAAACAGAGGACTCGCCCAAACAGATATTTTTAAAACAAACTCATAATAATAAACGCCACAGGAAACCGGAGCAAGAAAAAAAGGCTGTATAATCATATCTTTTTATATGATAAAGTTCATACTTTAACTCAATTGACAAATATTAGTCTGCATAAAAAGTAATGCTAGAAAACTGACTGACTACGAGGAGAAAACTGAAACTATATTCCCATATAATAGTGTATAGAAAAGTAGATCTCAGAAAATGTAGGAATTAAAGCAATAAAGTTAATAGTAAATGATGTAGGGGGAGATTGTTGTAACCTAGGAATATAGGAGGACTTCTTAAATAAAAACCTCAAAGCACATTTTAGATAAAGCAACCTCGATAGATGTGATGAATAAAAATAAGTTTCTTTTTAATGAAGGACACCAGGTGCAAAGTTGATGACCACAAGAATAAAATGAGAGATGGAGAGATGCCTGAAATCTAACACCAGCAAGGGTATCTTATCTAGAATGCCTGCAAGTCAAAATCAAACAAATCCAAGCAAGAAACCTAGTTAAAAAACAACAAAACAGGCTCTGTACACATACAGGCCACTCAACAGAGGAAAACACTCAAAGGCTAGCAAGCTCAGGCTCATTAGTATTTGAAGAAATTCACATTCAAATAGCATTTAAGGTATCGAACGCATCAGATTGCCAAAAACTGGAGAGCTGCCTCATGGCAGCAGTTGGAGGGGAGTGGGAATCTGAGAATCCCCGTGTACTACTGATGAAGTTTACACAGCTGCAGTCATTCTGGAGTGCAAACTGTCTAGTTAGACAAATTAATCATAGGTACACCTCTGACCCAGGAACCCCCAGGTATAAATTCCCAGGAAATTCTCACACGGTTGCATGAGGACATATACAAGCATATCCATCTCTGCATAGTTAATAATGGCAGGAAGTTGGACTCAACCTAAGCTTCCATGAATACAGCCCTGAAAATATAAAATGTGGAAAAGGTTCACTACTGATAAGGTGACTGTGCACCTCAGTGGCCTGGGTCAGCCCCAGTGTATGCCTACTGTCCTGGGGTAATTATTAATGCAGTGTTTTATCTTCAACAGTGTTCCATTTTGGACGATAAATTACACGTAATGCTTTATACAGATAAAAGCCACAAACTTGGGGCACCTGGGGGGCAGAGTCGGCTGAGCCTCTGACTCTTGGTTTGGGCTCAGGTCATGATCTGGGGGTCGTGGGACTGAGCCCTGCACCAGGCTCCATGCTCAGCACGGAATCTGTTTAGGACTCTCTGCCCCTCCCCGACTCACTCTTTTGCTCTCTCTTTCAAATAAATACGTAAATCTAAGGGGAAAAAAGTCACAAATCATACACATAGGAGCATGGATAAAACCCCCAAATACCATGTTGAGTGAAAAAGAAATTCAATGAAGTCCTTAGGATAGTGTCATTTATGTAAAAATACAACACTACATGTTCAATAAGGAAGCCAACCCATCCATCAAACTTGGGATATTCATCAAACACACGAGAATGATTGTCTGTGGGGCGGTGTCAGGAAAATGAAATTGGGGACTAAAAGAATAAATAATAACAATAATAAAATAATTATCACATCTTTTTAAGAGACTGTGTCCCACAAAACTGAGGAGCAGAATTAATCCAGCTTCTAGAACGGAAGTTCAAAATGATGGGGGTTGGGGGATGGCCATTCTAAGGAATCCAGCCAATTATGAAATAAATAAAAATAAAACTAAAAATGGAAGACCAGTAGTAGAAGAGCTTGAGCTAAGCATTCCTTTCCTTTAGATGCCCACTACGATTATGAAACCACAGGAATGTACGCTACCCAACAACAGGTAAATGCAATAAACCTCGATGACGGAAAACCTAACCATGTAACTAATAAAAATAGTGGGTCGTGGAGTTTAAAAGGGCAAAAGTGTGCTAATTTCCTTGGTTTCATAGCAGGAAGTCAATAAATAAAGTTTAAATTTCAAACATGTAGATAAAAAAAGCAGTGTAATTTCAACTTTGAAAGTTTTTCATTGGCTCTTTATTAACACTGGATCCTTTCAGGTTCCAGTATTCCTCGTGAAAGACTTACCTGCATTTCAACTCCTTTGGGTTCGTTCAGCTTCTCTTATTACCCTGAACTAAAATTCAACTGGATAGTTAGTCTTAAAATTGTATAAATGGCATAATACATTCTAACGTCATCTTGATTTTATTTTTATCAGTCCCTCTACCTATATGCTTAGGGCACATCTGGAATAAGGCTCACCCAATGTTAGTGATGATTACACTTGAATGTTGCTGTTTGTTTTCCTTGTCTTTTTTTAATTGTTTGAATTTTACAATGCTCGTAACTTCTTTAGAGGAACCATAAAGTTATTGCAAATAAAATGAGAGGAAAATAGTGAGAATGTAGGGACTATGGTAGGAACCATGCAGATCAGCTGCTGGGCAACACAGGTCAGTAGAGATACAGGGAAAGAGAACCAAGCTCTGTATGCCAAGATTTCCTGGTACCACATACTAATTGCAGAAAATTGAGAGCAAACATGTTATTCTGAGTGAGTTCCCGGTTGCAAAATCCTACTTCCTCCTCCAGAGAAGGAGATCTATCTTCTTAAGATCTCAGAAAGGCACAGCCCAGACAGGGTCTAGCCTTCCTCCACTGTTCATTACTGGAAAGGCAGAACCACAGGGGACAGGGAACGGAAATAATGTCAGATTTGTCATTGACAGCCAACCACTCTCCATTCTGCTCGGGACACACATCATTACATTTTACATTCAAAGGTAAGGTTAACCAAAATAGTGCCCGAGACTGATGTACCAAATTGCCACCCAGAATTCTCCAACGAAGGCTGCAGTGTAACAGTTTCTGATATCCTTAGTTATTTGAGTTAAATGAAGTCTGACATAGTCCCACATGGAAATAGTAAGGAGAAACCTATTTTTTTTCTCAGTCTATTAAATTTAATTCATTGGGTATGTTTTCCTTCCTTATCAGCAGTTCAAATTAATTTTTCTCATTGTCAACGGGCTGACAGACTCCCACATCTTTAACTCCAAGCACACAATATTTGCTAGGACGATCCACACCCACGGGTATGGAAAACAACATGTTCATTCCATTAGGTCTTAGCCAGGCTCTAACAATTACACAAAATAATTTATCCCTCGACGATCAGGTACAGCTGTATCTAACTCCTCCTGTCAATTTCCATTTCGGCAGTAGAAATTATGATGTTCTCGGGAGAGGAATGACCGGTTTTCAGTTACACACTGTTACAGGTGGAAGTCATCAGAAAACTGTAATGCCAGCATATGGATAACCTGCATGGCAACATAATGGATCTGTACATATCTTGCAAGTGCTTATTCAGGGCTAAGGCAATGTAATCAGTTTCACAGGGGGCAGAAATAACACGGATCTCTCCATTCACTTACAGCACGGAGCACTGAAATAATGATCGCCATCTAAATGGAAGGGCAGCATTCAATGGGAAAATAAGGGGTCACTGCAAAGAAAGATTTCTTATCCTATTTAGGAAATGAAAGAATGACAGACACAACTCGTAGAGGTGGCCTTTGTGGGACGTTTCCCTGCTCATGCAGAACACATAGTGGAAATACACTTGCCATGTTAAAATTGGAAAAACCTCCTGGAATCAGAAATACTGTTTTTGAAAATTAGTACTCATTCCAACATCTCTCTGCCTCATTTTTTCATCTGCAACATAAGGAAGCTGATACTTTCTCATTCTTACCTTGAAAGGGTATTCTGAGGGCAAATGGAAGAGTAACGTAAAAGTGGTTAAAACCTTTAGAAGAAAAGTTCTGTTAATCCAAGCTATTACTATTATTATCACTGCCAATGGTACAGTGGTTTTGAATCCCAAATCTAAAAGCTTTTTCAGACATCTATTATTCAAATCTTATAAAAAAAAACCTGCATTATTTAGCTCCTTATTAGAGGTGGGTAAACTGAGACCTAAGAAGGGTAAGAAACTTCCTCAAGATCACACAATGGCAGATCTGCTAAAGAAATAGAAATATTGATTCTGTGCCCCCTATCCCACACAGAGACAAGTGAAACTCGGAGCCATTCATATCAGACAGAGCCTGAACCAGCAGCTGCTACATTTAAAAAACATTCCATTAAAAACACTAGCCCAGTAAAAATCTTAAAAGAAACCCTCTGTAGAAAAAGTATGCACAGACCATTTTTCTATCCTTTCCATAGTTCGATTTCTTGATGTGACATATATTTTTTATTGAGAGTAAGCAAGAGAGATGTACTTCTACGTATGCATTCTCTCTTTGTGCTTATGACAGCATTTTTTAAAAGCCCCTACAATTTCTTAATCGAATAACTACAGGTCTACTCATGTGAAGCTGTCTTCATTTGCAATGTATTTTTAGAATAGAGGAGGGCAAGTAGGTATCTTCCTGCCAATGTATTCCCTCAATTCACTGAAGGGTTTTCTGAGTGCTTTGCAGAAGTCAGTATTCTCTGGGGGATGGGGAGGGATGTGAGGGGATGCGTGGCCAAAAGATATGTGGGGGGGGGGCTAGCCCCACAGTCCAGTGGGACAACACTCACCCTAACTCATGGACCATTCCAACTTCTAGCCTGAGTTATACTTTGAGAATTTTTAGAAATATTTTCCAAATACAGAACTCCACCTAAAAGGACTCATTGCTGTCCTACAAAGGCATCCACTTTCGTGACCCAATTGCTGTACTTATTAGCACTTTTTCATTTTAATGGAAGCCTGCTTATTGATATTTTCTCACATGTTTCTGATGGATTTAAAATGTAGCCTGCCAATCTTTAGGGAATTCTCCCATGTGATTACATGGGATGTAAAATAGCAATTACAAAGGAATAAATTTGTTCCACATTAAAGATATTTTCAGCTGCTTTGGGAGATCACTTAGCAAAATTTAGAAATGTTTCCATCTTGTTGAATAAGCATTATTTACATCCTCATAGGGAGGATGTCACCAAAATTTAGTGCTTGAGTATATAATATAGTACTGTGGGTCAGAATAATCTCATTGGGGTAATATTTCCCCAAAGTGTCAAGCAGGAAAGCCTGACATTTTTACATTTCTCAGTTTCACCTTGAAATTTGAGTATTATTTTATTCCTGTTGCATAGGTTTTATGCAACAGAATTTTATACATTTCAAACACTTTTGTAAGCTATTCTATCACCAGTGAACTTCTTTGAAGTTGTGTTAAATCACAACATGCTTATAAGAAATACACTGAAAGCCAAAAAATAAAAAATAAAAATAAAGGGGGCACCTGGGTGGCTCAGTGGGTTAAAGCCTCTGCCTTCGGCTCAGGTCATGATCCCAGGGTCCTGGGATCGAGCCCCACATTGGGCTCTCTGCTCCACAGGGAGCCTGCTTCCTCCTCTCTCTGCCTGCCTCTCTGCCTATTTGTGATCTCTGTCAAGTAAATAAATAAAAATAAATAAATAAATAAAAATAAAAAGAGAAAGAAAGAGAGCATACCTCATTTTCCAAGGGGAAAGGTCATATTTAATTATGTTAGGTTCTTTACAACGAGGTTGAAGGAATGGAGAGCAAGGGCGCCACTAAATGCCATGGGTGTCACTCAAGGTCCCCTTTCCTAGCTATATTGTAAGGCTTAATTCTGCTAGAAGCAGTTGTAGCCAAGCAATTGCTAACACCTGATCAGAATCAGTGTTAAACATCTGCAATATCCAAGACTCCCCACGCTATACCAGCTACCCCAGCCGGTGGCCACCAGAGAAGCAGAACTGTATAGCAGTTACAGATGTGAGTGTGCAGTGTTTGTGGAGTCAGGTGCCTGGATTCAAATCCCACATCTGTCCCTTATCAGCTATGTGACCCCTGGGCAAGTCACTTCACTTCACCGTACCTTAGTCCATCTTCTGTAAAGTAGGAATAACAGTAGCAACTGCTTTATAAAGGATTTTGAACCATTAAATGTATTCATAGATATATTTAGCACATAACATGGCACATAATAAGCGCTCATTGAACTATTATTATTAGTCCAACCCCTCTACCCTACTACCCCACTCAGGCTGGTTTCTTTGTTGTTCTAGAAACGCACCATGCTCCCACATGTTCACCCTCACCCCACGACGATCTCTTATCCCATCAATCTAGAATGCCTTTCCCATGTTCTTCCCTTTATAAACCCTACCCTTCCTGTTACCTCACCTCCACCTTAACCTATTCCAGGGATATGTGAGGTTGCCATGATCTCCCACTACTTCTGTGTCATCTACACTCTCATATCCTTTCACTATTAATTCCACACTTTAGTGTGCTGTTCTCTAGTTGTCTTCCATGTATGCATGTGATCTTCCTAGCTAAATGCCAGCAGAGGCATAGTCTAGACCCTCCTTGTATAGCAGGTGCTGACCAATGGTAGTTCCAAACAGGTGTTAGTTCACTCCCTTGTGAACATCCTAGGGGAGAATCTGCGCATTTAAATTTATTTTTATTTTTTTCAAGATTTTATTTATTTATTTGACAGATAGAGATCACAAGCAGGCAGAGAGGCAGGCAAAAGAGATGGAGAAGCAGGGACTCGATCCCAGGACCCTGAGATCATGACCTGAGCCGAAGGCAAAGGCTTTAACCCACTGAGCCACCCAGGCGCCCATATCTGTGCATTTAAAGAAGACGAAGGAGAAGAAGAAGCTTTCCAATTGTCTTTCTTTTCATTTTATGAAACTTAAGCATTTAGTAAACAAGCTTTATAAATGCAGGAGGGGTTCTGATTGTCGCAGACACACAAAGTGGAGAGAATGAAACTCACTAATAGCACATTTAAAATAGAAAGCTCTATCATATGGTTTCACTTACTTGTGAGGCATAAGGAATAACATGAGGATATTAGGGGAATGAAAGAAAAGTTAATTGGGGTAAATCGGAGAGAGAGACAAACGATGAGAGACTGTGGACTCTGAGAAACAAACTGAGGGTTTTGGAAGGGCAGGGGGTGGGGGTATGGGTGAGCTCGGTGGTGGGTATTAGGGAGGGCACATACTACATGGAGCACTGGGTGTGGTGCATAAACAAGGAATCTTGGAACACTGAAAAAATAAAATTTAAAAAAAAGAAAAAGAAAAAATATATAAATATGTATCCAGTTATATTAAAAAACACACTGGAAGAATAATAAAATAAAATAGAAAGTTCTAAGCTATTTTGTGAATAGCAGAGACAGTAGGTAGATAGTATGTATATAATTAAGTTACAACCAAGTTATAGTCAATTGACCTAATCAAGAATTCCCAAGATAGGGAACTCATACCAATCCACCAACCCTATAGAGGAGATTCTGTTATCTGTATTTCAATCAACACCGTAAGTCTTGCTCATTGGTATTACGAATGCCCCAAATGGGTATTCATTGGCGAAATTTATGGTTTGTTCATCTGCACTAGGATATGTTCAAGATACGTGGTTTAGTTAAAAATCTTAGAACTATCCCTATCCTTGCATGAACAAGCTATAGGAACTACTGAAGGCTATAGCCTGCCCTCTGAGAGGCAGTACAGGCCCGGCAGTGGGAGACCCCTGGCTGTATAAAGCCACCTACAGGGACTTTTACAGAATCCTTGCTTTCGAATATTCTATACCTGACTCTGGTGACTCTTTGTGGCAAGGTCATCACTGCGGACCCTAAAAAGAATTGAGAGGTAAGACTTCATCTGACTTACAGAGCACACGGACATCTGCTTTGTCCCTACTTGCTAATATACAGGTTCTTTAAATATTAATGGTAAAAAAGCTCATTTGTGAGAAAATGTCAGGAGGGAACCAGCACTTTGAACCATTTCCCTCTCTCTGTCGAAACTTTTGATCTATTCCCATTAAGAGTGTCCAAAACTGACAAATGAAAGAAAATAATGTGATATAAATGTGCACACACATGGGCAAGGCAGAACATGCTGGCACTTTACTAACCAGAAAGCTGTGGAAATCAAATCAATCAATCAACTGATATTTACTGAGTGCCTGCTAGGTGCCCAGAACCATGAAACTGTAAGATATCAGAAATTGGCATTTCAGATATCACCTAAAATAAATCTCCAATCTGGTCAGGAACAGTAGGCTAACTGAATACTACAGTCTACACAGCGAGGTTAGGGTACCTGAGGGTTGCTAGAACACTGTTATTTATTATTCCAGCTTTTCTAGAGGGGAAAAGTTAGATATCTATCTTACAGGGCCTTAACAAACAGTCATGATTTATGGTTCTTATATTTGGTTATAGGTCTAAGGAGAAAAGAAAAGGGTAGAATAAATGTAAGTCAGCGTATAAAAAGTCACATAAATTAAGTCTCGTTTTCCATGAAATTTTGCTTCATTCACCATTATGATTGTAAGCTAGACTACAAAAGTTTTGTGGTATGTGTCAGAGGTCAAGTTCACAAACTGACTCAAATCCTAACCAACCAACAAATTTGACTGGACTCATGTGATGCTTTGGAAAACTTTAGGTCCCTATATTCATCAGGATTTCTTAGCATACCAGATGTGTGACAGATGCATTAGGAAAGCAATAAATCATGTGTGATGTATTGTTCTTATACGCGTTGTGAAGACACAGCATGTAAGGTGAGAGGAAATGAGCCACGCTCTCTGGCAGAACTCAGTTCACACTGGTGCCATCAAAGACTCACTATGGGCCAGGCTCTGCACTAAATGCTTTGAGTATATTAATCCTCATAACTGCCCTATGTGGTAGGTTATCAGTATCATCCCCATCTATAGGTAAGGAAATAAGTACAGCACAGTTATATAACATGCCCCGAATCAGCAATTAATAAGTGGCAGGAGCTGGAATTGGAAGCCAGTCAGTTTGGCCCCAGAATCCATTCTGTTAGCCACAGCTTCCACTCAGAGAGTATAATGAAGGTTAACGCGTGAAAGTATACCCAGTAGTAGGCACTTGATACATTTAATGTCACTTTCCCTTATTTAGAAACCAATTTTATGCACAATGGGTGCTCAAAAAGGAGCTACTCCTCTGTTAAGCAAACAGACCATTAGGTTCTAAACCAGAGCAAGGATGCAAGGATGTCGTCAACTGTGGACATCGGAACTTGGCAGATGTGGGTTGTGACGCCCCTCCCTCTCTTTCTCTCCATCACCCTCAGAAGACATTTTATAGTCATATGTGTGGGCTCTACTTTTTCTCTCCCTATCCATCTCTTCCCACAAGTCCTTCCTCCCAAACTTTCATTCTACCAGAGAGAAACTGAGATTGCCAAGAGTGTCATAAATTGTGATGCATTTCACAGTTGAGGAAGCCTACAATTGGTGAAAGCATTCAAATAACATGGCCACAAATTTATTCTTTGCAAGCCAGCTACAGTTATGCTTTATGGCTCTAATATTATTGGACAGTTGTATTTTAATAGCATTCATGTTGATCTGGTACAATATCATTGGATCCATGAATAGAAACTCTCTCTAGAAAACATATGCCACAGGGTGCTAGTCCATCAAATGTAGGGCTTTTCACGCCATATTCAGGATAGTAGGGCAGACTTGTTGATATGTTGACATGTTGTGATGGCACCATCCAGAGCAGTGGCCATCATGGGGGTCCACAGCTCAGTCATATCCCAGGACTTGTCATCAGTCAAAAATCTGCAGTTGCCATCTTCTCGCATCTGGATTGCTACAACAATGTTTACTTTTGACCCCCTTCAGTCTATTCTCAACACAGCAGACAAAAGTGACACTTTTAAAACAGAAGTCATTCCATTCACAAGTGTATACCCAGAAAAACTGGAAACATGCATCCATACAAAAACTTGTCCATGAATGTTCATAGTGGCATTACTCATAAAAGGCAAAATGTGGAAACAACCCAATGTCAATCAACTAATGAATAAATAAACAAATAATGGTATATCCAAACAGTGGAATGCTATTGGACAACAAAAAGGAATGAAGTACAGCACCTGGGTGACTCAGTGGGTTAAGTCTCTACCTTCGGCTCAGGTCATGATCTCAGGGTCCTGGGATGGAGCCCCACATCAAGCTCTCTGCTCAGCAGGGAGCCTTCTTCCCCCGCCCCCGCCACTGCCCGCTTCTCTGCCTACTTGTGATCTCTGTCTGTCAAATAAATAAATAAATAAAATCTTTAAGAAAAAAAAAAAAGGAATGAAGTACTGATACATGCTATGTCGTGCAAAGGCCTTCAAAACCTACACCATGGTTGCTAAATGGAAGAAGCCAGTCACAAAAGACCACTTATTGTATGATTCCAATTATATGAAATGTCCAGAACAGCCATATCTATTGAGACATTCAACACTAGCAGGAACCACTTGGAGCAGAAAAGGAATAACCCAGTTCATCCCAACCCAAATTTTCATTCACATGTCTTGCATTTCAACCGTGGTGTTTGGAAAAGTCCTGTGGGGCAGGCCTAGGTCTTCCCACATGGCCTCGCCCTTAGACTCATGTGGGCATTCTGGTCTCAAGTATCCAAGAGGATAGAAGACCGAGAATGTCACATCTGCTAAATTATACTGGTTGATGTCTGTTAGCCCATTCAAGGACATGCAATGAAGGCTCCCCCTCTTGATGGATAAAGCAGCTAGAGCATACAAGGTGGGAGGAGTTGATGGTGGCCGTCTTTGGAAACAAATTCCCAGAGTAGAGTGATTCCTAGAAACTTTGGATGTTCTGTCCTCATAATTATCACTCCATTACAAGGAAGAATGAAATTTGTCCAAAGTCAAAGATAAAATAAGTACCAAGAATAGAATGTGGTCACTGGAGTCAGAGGTGGAATTTTCATTAATGGGATAAAAGGGATTTTAGGTGGAATTGGATTGGAGCACAGCCCTGTCCTTGGAACTCTTGGCTTTGGTGATTGTTCTTTGGATCACTGCTCTTCTTTCTTACCCTCTTCTAATGTGGCCCAAACAGCAAGGCAGTCCTGATACCACCTCCCACTTATGAGTACTTCTGCCTCCACCCATTACCCCTGGACAACCCAGTTATCCAGGGAAATTCAGCCAAGGGTGTCTTGGACCCAGGGCAGGCTGTTCATGACTGTCTTGTGTCTAAGCATCATGTGGAAGTGGGGCAGGAACCACAAGCCTATTCATAAGGGCAGCAGGTATAAGTCCAAATCTTACTGAGTTACACACACACACACACACAAAGCATGTTTTGTTCTGTATTTATATTTCTCACAAATCTAGTATCCGTAGTATACAAAGACTTGGATTCAAAAATACCAAGATTCAGGTCTTGGCCACAAATTTATACAACTACCAATTTGCGGCACTATGAAGTCATATCAATTATACTCCCACTGCCCCCAGGCTGGGATGATATTAGAGTCTTCATTAAATGGCTCTTTAAGTAAAGAGGCAATATGCTCTTTCATTAAGCTCTTAATAATCTTAGCTCGAGCAGGACTAAAGAAGTTACTAGAAGAAGCCATCAACAAAACAAAAACAATCTCCTCACTTATTCTGTGGCTATTTTCCTCATCAACTCTATCCACCTAAGATGGAAAACCCCAAGTGCTCAGTGTTTAAGGCACTGTTAAAATTCTAAGGAGGTAATGGCAGAGTTAAGGCTCTTTCTCTTAATGAAGACTATTATAAAATACTGGCAATAGGGGAACTGCTAACTAGCCAAAAATAAAAATAAAAATAAAAACAAAAGGGAAGGGCTATTTCTTACCAGTGGCAATAGCCTTCAAAACAAAACTCCTCATACACACTATCCTCAGCTCAAGAGAGGGCATCTCATTCCATTAATGAATTCTGCACCAATAAATTCTTGAATCAATTTAACAAGAACTGGGTGTTATAAATGGGATGTGGAAAAAAAACATAAAAATCTCCCTCAGGGTGACTGTGAAAAAGGAAACAGTATAGTATCAGTCAGGAGGAATGAAAGAGATGTCAACACAGAATAAGAGAAGGGAAGTAACAGGTTGGTGAGGGGAGGCAAAGAAGCAGGAGTGAGGACAGGAGAAAAGGAGAGAATGGAGTAAAGTAACCAGAAACATCCACTGTATGCAGTCAAACTCAATTTGTCCTTGGGGCAATAATATTTCTAGTTATTCTTCATATTGCTATATTTCTAAAACATGTGCCAAAGAGACATCTCAGAAAGAGGTCTCCCAACAATACTGGTTATGCTGAAGCATAGATTATTAGTGGGGCAGTAGCAAGAAAGCAGTCATCCCGTTGCCTCTTCGTTAATACCCATACTAGTGGAGTTCCTCCAGTATATGTGCTGGGCCATGGGCCATGTGCCCAAAGGATTTCTCTTTTCTTATTACTTCCCCATGTTTCTCTCTTTCTCCTTCTCTCTCTCTCTATGTGTGCATGAGTATGTGTATGTATGTATGTATGTATTTTTGGTGGTACTGAAATGTTGTTGCAGAATTTCCAGTAGAGCTTGACCAAAGCACTGATTCCTGGACCTTAGCTATCTTCAGAGATTGTGATTTACCAAATATGTGGTAAAAGTTTCCTGAGGTTATTCTGATACATCACAAAGACGGATAGTCATGGGCACAGTGGAAAGACTTATACAGACAGTAAGGACAGTATGTTTGAATTTTGACCCTGAACTGATGGCTTTAAGCAGGACCATGAGATCGTCAGGAATTCACTTGGGCATTCTGAAAAAATATAATAAGAGTCCTTATATTTGTTTCAAAATGGAAGATATTGACATTCTTTCTTTAATAAATCATAATATATCTCAAGACTTTCTATACTTGCTTCTACCTTTTTAGCATTCTACCCCAATGTGAAGTTAAAAAGATATGACCTCACATACACACACACGTACACACAAAAAGAAGATAAAGAAAACTTATCCTTTTTTCAGAGCTCTTTTGCAAACCAAAATCACAGTATAATTAATATTTTGCTATTGAGGAAATACGCAGTTCAGTTCATAAGTTAAGATATTAACTTTCCCCCATCATTATAAAGGTCAAGAAGGTAACATTCATTTATTTGAGCTGATGATGCCAACACTCCCCACTGTGACACATATTGTGATAAAAGAATACAGTAACATTGATCTTAAGAATGATTGTGAAGAATAAATGCAATAATGAGTAACTTTAAATCCTGAAAAACATTCTAAAACCTAAATGGTTATTATTATTAGGCTATGTAGCCAAACGCTCTATTCTGGTTTTTGGTGTTTGTTTGTTTGTTTGTTTGTTTGTTTAATATTCTATAAAGAGAGGTGTCAGAATTATTTTGAAATCCTTGAGGGAAACTTTGAGAAGGATGAATTGAGGAATGCCTACCGTCATTAAGGGAACCTCCCTTACAATGGGGAACTGTCTGGGAAATGGGTACAGTGAAACCTCCTATGTTTTAAGAACAAAAAGGGAAAAGTTACCTGATCTCTAGGTATAGGTCTCCAGGGTCAGTAAGAAAACAGTGGTTCTAGTTCTGAAAAGGGACTAAATGAACTGAACAGCAAGAACCATGACCTTGGGAAGCCAAGTGAAGGGCAACTTTTTCAGAGCATGGCTCTGAGAAATTAAAATTGTCCTCGCTCAAAAGTCAACTTTGGCAGAGTGCCCTTGGCCAGTGTGGAGATGTGAATTAGCAGCATCTGTCAGAGCAGGGAGCATGATTTTGTCAACAGGCACCAAACTTGGCAGCCACAAGCAACAGCATTAGCAAACTGAAGAGGATTCAATCTCTCTGCTCTTATAATGGAAATTGAACTGACCTTTCAGCCCCCATTTGGATCGGATAAGCCCTCAGGTTTCATGGAAATTTTAAGAGAGGGAGGATCCCCAAAAGGGAAGCCACTGTACTTCCTGTCAATATATAAGAAGACTCAAATCAATTTTAATTTGTGCTTAAAAGTCATGGAGGAGTTCAAACTCAGTTATATGCCCACATATATGTATTAGGGTCTCAGCAAAGGCCATTCTTCAAAAAATTAAATTTCTCTGTTAGAAATGGTGAAGGTGTCTTGGGACTGATCATCTATCTGTAGATACTAGAACTAAAGCTCTCAAGGAAGAAGAGAGAGAAAGAATGCCCCAAAAGCCATAGTCCTCAACTTCCTAAGAAGGAATTGAAGAGTAGTCACCCTAACATAAGACCATGCCAAGACCAAGGGGGAAGGTGTACCTGTGACACAAAGTAGAACCACCCAATAACCCCAAACCCAGCTTCTTGTCCACTGGTGTATGTTCCTTAATAGAATGTGGTTTGAAGCAAAAGGAGAGGCTAAGCTCTCTTAAGTTGGTTGAAAGAACTGCGATTCTGTCTAGTTGCCACAGAAAGAGTGTGAATGCCTGGAGAAAGTGTGGATTTAACAGAAAAGTCATAAGAATGAACCAAATCTCTACAGTGTGGACTAACCAACAAAATGACAATGTCTGGAAATAGGACTTGAGACAGAGTGGATATTCTGGGCAGAACAACCCCCAAAACGAAAACAACCTGACCTACCTACACTCTGCAGGTAAGAGAGGAAAAGAAAAATCAGAAGTTTTCATCCTCTAGTATGTAAATAAACCCTTTAGAAGAGTCACAAGTTGGAGCCAAGTTGGAGCTCCACTAACAGAATTTGGGTTGAGCCTAGATCTACCCACCTAAGTCTTACATGAGCATTTAATTTTTCTGTTGGGTATAGACTTAGAAAATAAAAGTTTCATAGTGTCTCCATCACACATGGGAGAAAAAAAAACACTGGAGATGATGACACCTGCAATGCTACTGTAAAGATTGACAGGAATGACCCAACAAGATGGTAACCTTCATCTCATGACCATACCTTCACAATATTGGGTAGCCAGACTGACACAAATAAATGCTTGCTAAATATGACATATTAACTAACAACGGACCATCAAGTCTCTATGGATCACCACACATGAGTGACATGGGAAGCAGAGGAGAACAGGACTGTCCAGTTGCAATTATAAGAGAAGTGTGAGATTTCCAGTGCTGGACAGGGATGTTATATTAGAGATTTTTGATTCAAGTGAACTCAAATTTGATGGGTTAGGAACAACTAACTATGTACCAAGTACCTCCAAAAGAGGCAGAGACAAGGAGGAAAACAAGATGAGAACAGAGCTCAGGTAAATGCTGAACGCTAGAACCAGTTCCTGGGCAGCAGTCAGAATGAGGCATGACTCTAGGGAAATGGAAGATGTGTATTTGTTCATATTGATTACCTGGGGAAGGAGAATAGCTGGGGAAGTACCATGGAAGAACTTATTAATCAACATTAATTATGATTCATATTGTACAATGAATTCATTCTCTGGGTGGGAAACAAGAAGCAGGTGATACCAAAGTTGTCCAGGAGACCCTTGAGACACACTTTTCAGCAAGAGTGGCTAGAACTGAGAGATCTGGAAATAAGGCCAAATGAGCAAAGGTATCATGACCATGGTCTCATTGAAGGGATTAGCAAATGAAGAGGGTATGAGTTTGATAGATTGCCTAGCAAGAAATACTGCTAACAGCTAGGGCATAACTTACCACCATAATTGGACCAGTGGGGCCCACAGACCTATTAGTATGCAAACTGAGGATGCAGACAGGTGAGAGCAGATTATCCATTTATGAAAGATGGCACATTCAGGGGCAGACCACTGGGAGCCCTCACTTCTACCACACTCCTGTCAAAGTCTCATAACCATACATCTGCACTGTTCTGGGTATTTTATGCACATTACTATTATAATTGTGAAGTCAGTAATAACCATGTAACAGGAAAATCCCCTTCTACCCTTTGAAAACAAAATCTCTCTCCACTTTTCCTTTTATTTTATTAATGGTGGTATGCAATGTGTCCCTGAGTCCCTCCGACCTACCACAGAATACTGATACAATAACCATGAGGATAAATACCAGATGGCATGCATATGGTTTCAGAAACTAATTCCAGCAATGGTCACCTTTTTTTTTTTTTTAAGCTTTTCAAAATGCATTTAGTTAGTGAAAATAATGGGATAATTTACTCAAATAAATGGACTATCTTTGAACTTAATTAGCTGAAGTATAATATTCAGATTAACATGGGTCTTCATCAGAACTGGTCCAAGAAGGTAAATTATGTTAAGAACTAACCTATACCCTATAGTAACCCCAGCTTGATTATCAAGGAAGTCATTATGATAAATGTTCAGAATTAGCTCACAAGCAGTCACAGGCCACACACTCATGTTCTAAATACACAATAGCAGTAAGGGTCCTTGTATGGTTCACCGTAGATGGCTCACCCATGCCGCCCATCTGTGATTTAATATCGATTGCTAAGACAACAAATAGCACAATATGACACGAAATTTGAAGCAATTTAGCCAGAATTAACACAATAATAGAAACGGAGTATAGGGTCAGCAACAAGTTTGCTTACTACCCTAGGAATGCTGTGAAGAAACCTATATTTAACAGGTTACCACTCTGTAGTATTTTAGGGAGTTCTATTTATAGATCAGATGATACAGAGGAGTCAATAAAATACATCTCTCAAGTGACATCATAGCCATGAAATGCAGTTGTTTGGTACTCAGAAAGAGTTTATAACCATTCATTTAAATATCCTCAGCATTTCAGTACTGTAATATGTACACATATTAATATTTTAAAATGTATTCTTCATCTGGTCAATGCAAAATAGTCATCTCATAAATCTTTCAGCATTGTAATACTGTTTTCATTTTATTCATTTTAATATCCCTAAAATTCTGCCTCACGCATTTATTTCTATGCACGATCCCTAACACATTGAAAATATTTGCTTATGGTTGAACTCAGGACAATTCAGACTTCATTCTCTGAAGTTTAGACTAAGATGCACATATTCTTACTTTCTTCGTTTGGATTCTACTACAAAAACACATGTCTGATGTCCTTATTCTCTTGTACGCCACAAACATGGAACAGTCTAGAATTAAGATTCTGGGACTGAACTAATTATGTATGTTTTCCTATTGAATTCAGTTCAGCTACTGCCAAATCCAAGTGTGTTTTAAAGAATCTAACTCCAGAATCGGTACCATTGATTATAATTACTATCAATATAACTGAAAGACCAAATTCTCAGAATTGTAATACTTCTCCCTATTTAATGCATCTCCAAGTTTCTTAAATATGCAGGGAAGGCTCAGAGTTGTGTATAAGTGGAAGGGCCAAATGGAGCAGATTTGCTCTACATAAGAAAACAGGGTGAAATTTACATTTATACATAAGAAGGAAGGGACAGAAGTGAGAAAAAGAGAGAAAAAACGCTGGCTGAGATACATGGAAGCTATTTTAAGAATACTATTATCTGATATGCTATGATATAAATGTGCTCTTTCCCCCAAACATCAACAAAACCTGCTCCAAACAGATACACAGCATACGTGTACCCACATGTGATTTAAACAAGTTAACACCAGTGCATGGTACTTGGGAAACTCTTAAAGAATGTTAGGACTTATTATGATCCATACTAATGTTACTTATCATTTATAATGTTGACTAAAGACAGAGACTCACAGTATTACAAGAATGACTACATACAGAACATCTACAGTTAGTAAATAGCATAATAACACAACATAAGCAGTGCTCTTAAAATGATGGCTGTTTTTAGAAAACATGGAAAGATACTGAAAAAAAAAAAAAAAAGAATTTCACCAGGAACTATGATAAACTAGGAACTATTAAAAAAAACAAAAAACCTTAATTCTAAGTTTCAGAGTTGGCAGTCAAAAACAGAAACCCATTTTGTTTTATTTTTTCCTAATTTGAGGAAAAAAAAAAGTATATATGTTTGGTATATACAGAAAAAAGAAATTCCTGGCACAAAATCTTGTAAGTTTATTGTGTGTCTTGATGAATTAAGAGCCATCAAGTAACATGAAGAGCTATTTACTAACTGTAGTTTGTTCTGTATATAGTCATTTTGCTATAAAAAGCCTGGTTAAAAGCTGGAGATGTAACATTAAATCATAACTTCAAAGGCAGTTCTTTGGGGGAAGAAAGCTAATAGAAGCTAGAAATGCTATTTCCTCTCACTTCAATAATATAAAGATATATCCTAGAGAACCTAATGGAATGGCTTGGTTAACATGCCCATTGTAATATCATCTATTATTTCTCATGCCTGTTTCTGAGGATCACCACATATTGTTAATCTGTTTCCTCAGTACATAAGACACACATACCCCAAAGAGCACACAGGCTGTCTTAGACATATAGTACCATTATCACTCATTCTTGAAAATTTTTTTTCATCTATTTTCCTCAGAAGTTAAAAAAAATGCTTTTTAAGGAATCTAAAATTTTTGGCGAGTGATATAAGATATTCACTTATACCAAAAGTAAAATTGATGTGGGAGCATCCAAAGCGACCGAGAATATTATTTTAATTACACGTATGTTCCATTTTAAAAAAACTGCCACGCAGATGGTAGTGATTATTTATAATATCGGAGATGATTTGATTGACAAAAGGCTTCATGGTCATGTCCTTAGTCACCAAGTGCATTTTCCTGATTTTATAAATAGCCAGCGACTTGAGGTTCATGAAGCTAACAAAGGAAGCTCGGCTTTGAAAACACAAGGCAGCACTGCCAATCAGAAGTTACGACAGAGTCAATAGGGAAGGATGAATCAATTTACAGGCTGATTTTCAGGAACTCATTCCTCTTACTAAAACGCCTTGATACACAAATACCAACGCATGATCTAAATAACAATATGCAGCATATATCATCAATAATTTAAAGGTTTCATCTCAGAGGCATTCCAAAAGTTATCAGCTTTCAAGTTTAGGAGCATATTCTCGGCATATTAAAGTACAGCAGTGGAAGAGACAAGCGATGTTTCTCACTAAATATAACTAAAGCACAGAAGAAAATATAAGCAGCAAAGTTGTCCTTTCTTACCTGTCATGGGAGAGAAGGAATCAAGTTCAAGGAGTCCACACACATCCAAAGAGAGGAAGCCCAAGCAGGGGAAGAGGGGGGGAGAAAAAGAAACAACACAAAAGATCATTTTGGGTAAAACTAAAGTATGGGTAACAATAAAAATGAAACATTTTGCAAAGAAAACCATACTCCTCCCATACAGAAAGCATCTGATTACGTGGATTTATTCAATTAAGTCATTTCGTTTTTGTTTTTTTCTGAAATGTAAACTCAAGTTCCTGTGCTTATAATGTGGTTCACCTCTTACACCAGACACTCCTAGGTGGTACAGCTGCTTCTACTCACAATGATAGATGTTTATAACCAGTCTCACATTTTAAACATAAGTCGCCAATATAGAAAACATGGAACATGCCTCATGGTATCAGTGTGCACGCCCTCAGCTGCAGAAACTCTCCAATTATGCTCAAAATCACATTGAAAAGAGAGTAGAACCCAAATGTGAACAGTCTCAATGTGATCCAGTATCTAATTATTTGCTCTGCTTTTAAAAAATACTGATTATACCTGTAAAAGATATAAAAGTAAAAGTAAAAAAAAAAAAAGGAAAAAAGGAAAAAATACTGATTATATCTGTAAAAGATTCTAGGAGCCAGTGCTGGGAACTATAACATAGTTGTAGTTCACTAGACACTAAGGATAGCCCCTATCCTTTAATATCTAATATTCTATATAAATGTGATGTTCATATCCTATAAATGTTCATATAATATAAATGTCATATAAATCATATAAGTAAATATCATAGAAACTAGAGATCATCCATGAATTCTGAATTTTGGGATCCCCAGAAGGATCTTCTGACACCAGCTCCACCAGGAAACATTAGTCCTTGTTAAAATTCAATTGGTGTTTTTTGTTTGTTTACTTTACAGGGATATCACACTTGGAAATAAAATCTAGGCATACAATATTTTCTAAGATTATTTATGGTCACCTATCAAGTCTCTAAGACAATACCTCACAACCCCAAGCCAACAACGTGCTTTAGGAAACCTCAAATAACCCCACAGAATTTTACCTTTCTGAATACATAGCTATATTAGAGTTTTCTTATTTTTTTTTCCATTTTCTTAACCACTTTATTTTGTTTGAGGGAGGTAGATAGGAGCACCTGCACAAAAGAAGTCAGGTCTCCCTTTAAGAACAAACAAAAGTCAGTGGGTTTGAGATACTTAACAACACACTGACCATAACTGAATAGGGTCTAACTTTATCCACATTATCCTTACTCATCTTACATGGATGCTTTTAAAATAATGTCTTACCTCTTAAAGTTCCCAGTGATCTTGTCCCTTTATACATCTTTTGCCAGATTTTATATTCTCTAAACCAAAAATTCTACCTATTTGTAAAATATGACCCAATGGCATTGTTGCTTCTGAATACCAGTCATCCCACTCTGCTGCCTTTGTAGCTGAGAATGTCATACATCACCTGGAGACTCCCCAGCCACTGATATTAGTCACTCTGTGCCTCTCATCTATATATTCAAGATTTCCTCCTGTGTAGAGAATTAACAAGGAAATGCATAGATTTCTAAAAAGAATTGGAGAGCTCTGAACTAACTCAGACTGTATGAACTGGATCAGTACAATCCCATATGTGTTCATAACATTAATGTTCACTCTTCATATCTCTCCCTCTATCCATTTACCCAGAAACAATTTCATATGAATTCAATATGTTCCAGGCACTGTGTTAGGTACTAATGCATATAAGTATACATGATAAAAATATTCTCTTCTTATGGATGCTCACCTCTTGAATGAGACAAATAACACACAAAGATACACAGTAATATAATGTAATGAGTGATATAATAGTAAGCCAAAGAACCAAATACTCTAAATTTCTCAAACTGGATATATTTCTTAATTCTGAGAGTAAATTTTATTCTTTATATGAAGCTTAATACCTCTTTTAAAAATAAAAATCTGATCATGTCTCAATCTTTACTGAAAATACTATAGCCACATCTCATGACCATGCATGTGTGGTCCATACAGTCTCAGGTGCACTGGCTTTGTCTACTTCTACCAACTCATCCCAAAGCACCGCCTCCTTGATCTCTGCATTCAAAACACATCATCCTACTTTCAGTTCTTCAAAGGTACCAGACTCTTTTCACCACTGGGCCTTTGCACCTGCTATGCCCTTTGTGTGGAATACTCTATAAGCTCCATCTTTCATTTGGGTAATCCCTATTCACTCTTCACATCTCTATATCACTTCCCTGACTGCCATGCCCTCAAAATCTGGTCCTTTTGTGGGGTAATGCATTCATAAAACCATATTCCTTTCCTTAGAAATTAGATCTCAGTTTGCCTTATCCTTTCATGAGTATGATTTTCTCATTAATGACTATATGCACCATGAAGAGGGAAACTGCATCTATTTTTGCTTATTACTATCTTCAGTAGCTAGTATGTGGCACAGTGTAAGTACTCTATAAACACTGCTTACATCAAATCTGTTGGTGGATTAAGAACCTCTTTTCTTTTTTTTCATTTTATTTTATTTTATTTCTTTTCAGTGTTCCAAAATTCATTGTTTATGCACCACACCCAGTGCTCCATGCAATATGTGCCCTCCAAAATACCCACCACCAGGCTTGCCCCATCCTCCACCTCACTCCCCTCCAAAACCCTTAGTCTGTTTCTCAGAGTCCACAGTCTTTCATGGTTTGTTTCCCCCTCTGGTTTCCTTCATCTCACTTCTCCTCCCCATCTCCCAGTGTCCTCTGTGTTACTCTTTATGTTCCACATAAGTAAGTGAAACCATAGGATACTTGACTTTCTCTGCTTGACTTATTTCACCCAGCATAATCTCTTTTAGTCTTGTCCATTTTGGTACAAAAGTTGTGTATTCATCCTTTCTGATGGAGGCATACTATTCCATTGTATATATGGACCAGATCTTCTTTATCCATTCATCCACTGAAGGGCATCTTGAGTCTTTCCACAGTTTGGCAACTGTGGCCATTTCCACTATGAACATTGGGGTATAGATGGCCCTTCTTTTCACTATATCTGTATCTTTGGGGTAAATACCCAGCAGTGCAACTGCAGGGTCATAGGGTCGCTCTATTTTTAATTTTTTGAGGAATCTCCACACTGTTTTCCAAAGTGGCTGCACCAACTTGCATTCCCACCAACAGTGTAAGAGGGCTCTCCTTTCTCCACATCCTCTCCAACACTTGTTTACTATCTTGTTGGTATAAGGTGGTGTCTCAGTGTGGTTTTGCTTTCAATCTCCCTGATGGCTAATGATGATGAACATTTTTTCATGTATCTGTTAGCCATTGGTATGTCTTCTTTGGAGAAATATCTGTTCATGTCTTCTGCCCATTTTTTGATGTGATTATCTGTTTTGTGTGTGTTGAGCTTTAGGAGTTCTTTATAGATCTTGGATATCAGCCCTTTGTCTGTAGTGTTATTTGAGAATCTCTTCTCCCATTCCATGGGTTGCCTCTTTGTTTTGTTGACTGTTTCCATTGCTGTGCAGAAACTTTTGATCTTGATGAAGTCCCAAAAGTTCATTTTTGCTTTTGTTTCCTTTGCCTTTGGGGACATGTCTTGAAAGAAGTTGCTGTGGCCGATACCAAAGAGGTTACTGCCTATGATCTTCTCTAGGATTTTGTTAGATTCCTGCCTCACATTTAGGTCTTTTATCCATTTCAAGTTTATCTTTGTGTACGGTGTAAGAGAATGGTCGAGTTTCATTCTTCTACACATAGCTGTCCAATTTTCCCAGCACCATTTATTGAAGAGACTGCCTTTTTTCCACTGTATATTTTTTCCTGCTTTGTCAAAGATTATTTGACCAAAGAGCTGAGGGTCCATATCTGGGCTCTCTACTCTGTTCCACTGGTCTATGTGTCTCTTTTTGTGCCAGTACCATGCTGTCTTGGTGATCACAGCTTTGTAGTAAAGCTTGAAATCAGGCAATGTGATGCTCCCAGTTTTGTTTTTCTTTTTCAACATTTCCTTAGCAATTTGGGGTCTCTTCTGGTTCCATACAAATTTTAGGATTATTTGTTCTAGCTCTTTGAAAAATGCCAGTGAAATTTTGATCAGGATGGCATTGAAAGTGTAGATTGCTCTGGGCAGTATAGACATCTTAACAATGTTTATTCTTCCAATCCATGAGTATCAAATGGTCTTCTATCTTTTTGTGTCTTCTTCAATTTCTTTCATGAGTTTTCTGTAGTTCCTCAAATACAGATCCTTTACCTCTTTGGTTAGGTTTATTCCTAGGTATCTTATCATTCTTAATGTTATAGCAAATGGAATCAATACTTTAATTTCCCTTTCTATATTTTCATTGTTAGTGCATAAGAAAGAAACTGATCTCTGTACATTGATTTTGTATCTCGCCAAATTACTGAATTGCTGTATGAGTTCTAGTAGTTTGGGGGTGGAGTCTTTTTGATTAAGAACCTCTTTACTTGTATATGGCATGTGAAAAGTAACACCAGGGGAAACAAGAACATTTGTTAGGGGGAAATCAGAGAAACCAGAAAAAGGTAATCAGTATCGAAGGCATGACCATAATGTTAAGTTTTTTCTATTTAACAATTTTTCCTAGGATTTCCTTTGAACATAATGATATCAACAACCAAAAGGAACACAGCCATGCAGACTAATCTCTGTTAAGTTTTATATTTTCCTGTAGATATCTATTTTACCTATTTCCTTATATTTAATGTTTGATTGAACTTGAAGTGGGGAAAGACCATTGCTGTAAGGGATTGAAGGAAAGTCATTTTGAAAGCTGCTTGGGATCTAGATAGATTAAGCTGCCTCGGCTCAGGAAATGACCTTAATCAAGTCATTTGATTGTTATGGGCTTCTAAAAGCATTGCCGAAGAGACCAAATAAAAAGTTAGTCCCTGTAGGACAGACAGTGCTATATCCAAACTGAGCTTTATGGAAAATACAAGAGAAGGAATGTGAATCCTAAGATATTGAAAAATATTGTCACATGAGCAGAAAATACATTCTGTTTGGTTTCAAAGAGCCAGATTTGAAAAGAAAGCTAATGACCTCAGTCTCATAACCAGCAACTCCCCAGTAGTCTCCCCTGGGAGGTATGGCAAAGTAATTAGATTGATAGTCCAAAATAATGAACCTGCTTTTACCCCAGGAGAAAGGACCCTGAAGATCAGTGTTACTGGTTACTAGTAAATATCATCCTGGTGTAAATAGTGGGAACTCTGTGGGTTATTATGAACAGGAATATTTATAAAGCATCCACATTATACAGAGGTGCTGTGAAAAATATACTTGAGGACAAGAAGGGAAAAAGAGAAAAGAGCATTTTGTTGAGACTTCAGCAGTAGTAACAGGTTTTTCCCCATTTGCATTCTTTTATTGAGGGGAGGCCTGATGAAGGATAGAGGGCAGAGATCTAAGAACAAGGAAGCGAGCATGTTGTGCAGAAGAGAGAAGTGAGTTAGACACCAACAGAACAAAGAAGGGAAGAAAGAAGCAAAGGAGAGCCAG
This sequence comes from Neogale vison, assembly GCF_020171115.1. Lineage (NCBI taxonomy): Eukaryota > Metazoa > Chordata > Mammalia > Carnivora > Mustelidae > Neogale > Neogale vison. Next base: position 153,131,376 of record NC_058095.1, on the reverse strand, counting down.
TTGAGAGTATGTATGGCCAGAAAAAGAGAACTCTGAAAAATAATTCTTTTCCCTTTAAAATTCACAGAAGTTGTTTTCCAGTTTCTGAAGGACTCTGCACACATGATTTTACCCCGCCTTACATCAAGTCTGTGAGACTGGATCACCACATTCTTTCATGATCACCCGATGCTCAGAGGGGTTGCAAAATCCCAGACCCAGAGCACTAGGAGCAGGATGGATCAGCATGGTGTTTCTACCCACAGCAGCTTGTGAGGAGGGCGGTTGGTAGAGCATGAGCCCATCGAACTGCTGGTCTGATTACCAGCCTGGGAGACGAGCAGAGCTGCTGCCAGAAAAGGAGAAATCCTTTAAGTCCTGTGCCTACTCATGACTCATTCTACAAATGTTTCCAGCAGGGCTAGGATGGGCCTACCCTAAAGAAAAATGGACCCTGTTTCCTTCTCTAAAAATGCACCACTTTCCTCTGCTTACGCAGGAGGAAAAGTAGGAAGCACAAATCTTGTTGTGACTGCTTTTTGTAATCAATAAACACATGTTTTAATTTCTTACTTTGCATCATAGGCTCTTCTCGACAGCCTTGACAAGAATTCTAAATCATGGGCTCCTGGGTCTCAGAAAGTTTGTCTTTGACTTAATTGGTGTCTAAAGCAAAAAATGAAGATGTCCATGATGTACTTGGTGGTTGATTAATCCAATCCTGAGACTTATTATGCTGAGAAAGTAAAGACATTCTCATTCCCTATTAAAACCCTAAATCCCATGTTATAAAATAGAGAATAAGGATTTTTAGAAGGAGCAGATATTTTTGTGATTAATAAATCTTGTTTATGGTTAAGACTTATCTAGACAAAATTGTCCAAATCACTTAGTTTCTTTTCAGCACCCTGCCATTTTTAAGTGCATGTGCCCATTTCATAAGTACCTGGCACTGTGTTCTGTCCACTTCACAGAGGGCACTGAAGCCACACTCAGATGAACCCACAATCTGGGCTGGTCCACACAAAGACAGGATTTCTGGTGAATCACTTTCCAGTATTCATGAAACTTTCCCATAAACCATTTATAACCACAGATGCCAAGATGGCAGAAGATGGAATAGAGGTGGAGAATGATGAGGGCAAGCTCCAGAAGCCTTAAGGACCTAGTTATATGCAAACAGACATTCTAATAAACACTGATTGTCTTCAGGACAAAGCAGCCAAATCCATAAAAGCCACCAAGACCTGCACGCCCTTCCCACTTCATGAATCAGCTCAAAACCTGGGAAGTTAATCTGCTGCCACACATACTAGATAGACTGTCTTCTCTACACACACACACACACACACACACACACACACACTTTTTTCTTTATAAAGATCTATTTATTTATTCATTTTAGAGAGATTGCAAGTGAGAGGGGGAAGGGGCAGAGGGAGAGAATCTGAAGCAGACTCCTCACTGAGTGTGAAGCCCGACATGGGGCTCAATCTTACCACCCATGAGATCACAACCTGAACCAAAGGAAGAGTCAGGCAACCGACTAAGCCACCTACATACCCCTACGTACATTCTTATAATTCTTAGAGCACAGAGCTTACTAGTCCTTGTGGTAGACAATACTAAGGCATTCCTACTGTTGGGTGGGCCCATGTGACTAATTCTAGCCAATGAGATGGAAGCAGAAGCAAGTGGGTCTCTCAAGGCTAAGGCAGCAAAGAGCTCCCACACTCTCCAAGTCGTCTTCTCCCCGATCAGGGTGATTGCGGAGCATTTCTCATGTGGAGAAAGAGCTAACCACGTTGAAGCAACTAGATCACAGAGCATGCAGGATAATTGCCTGAAAGCACTGCCTGGACCTACACAGACTCTGCGTGAGAGAAGAATAAGCTTTGATTACACTACAGAGATTTACGTGCAGTTTTATATAGCAGTGTAACTTGGTTTTTATCTGACTCAGTCCCAATATCCATGTTATCAGTCATGAAGTTCTCTTAATTCCATCTCATCAATATTTCTCAAATCCACGTAATTCTAACCACAGCAACTGCCTTCAATCAGGTTATCATCCTTCCTCCCTGAATCAGTGGGAAAAGTCTTCCTGCTTCTGGGCTTGATCCATCCCAACCCATTTCCTATACATCCAGAGTCATCATTCTGAAGTGCAGACTGGAGCCTTATGTTTCTTTATCTAAAACCACTGACGGTTGCCTATTGATTGCTCTGAGGATAAAATATGAACTCCTTTCCAAAGTTTTCAAGGCCCTCTGGTTACCTCTCCTCCCTCATTTCTGGACATCCCCCTCTCCCTGCTTCAATCCTATAAACAACTGATGTTCCTGGAATTACCAATATACAGACTCATTAGTCCTTCATCCTAGAACACTGTTGTCCCTCCTGCTCATCTCCCTCTAGACTGATTTCTCAGGAACCTGTTCAGGCAACATCTACTTTTTCGTCTTCTTAAGGCTGAATGGAGTGTTCTAGGGTCAACCTCTGCTCACCCCTGGTCACTTCTTCAGGATATACAATTGCCTGTCTCCTTGGCATTCCTCTGCTAGAATGAGAGCTCCCTGAAGGGCCTAGAACACAACAGACCTTTTAACAAGTATTTGTCAAATAAATAAATTAATGCTTAAATCCAAGATCGCTCTCTCCCAGCTTCCCTTCTCCGTGATTATTCTCTTCTCAGCACAGGCAAAGAACAAAAGAAAAGAGAAAGGACTTAACGTTTGATCAATCTGACTTTAAGTTATTCCTCTATCACTTGGAAACTGTGTGGCCCCAGGCAAATAATCTAATCTTTCCTCAGCCCCCAAATCTCCATTTGTGAAAGGGGAGTAATCGCACCTCCATTAGGGAGTTGTAAAGATTGGACTTGTGAACATAAAGCAGCCACAGAATGAGAGGGGCAAAGCAAATGCTACATATAAATGGGAGGTATAATATTATTGTTATTATTATTATTGATCACATAAAAACTAGTCTGATGGCAGCAATGGAAATGCACTTTACTTGAAAGTGAGATCAGCTTCCATTTCAAGCAGGAACAAAGAGTAAAGAATTAGAGTAGAAATGAGTGTAGGGAACTACATGGGGGATAATGAGCTTCTACTCAACCTCCCTGCCAGCTTTGTCTGTCCTCCTCATTCTTTATATTCTTCTAAATACATTAATGTTTAAGCTACTCCCAATTTTCCTTCCTTGTTTGCCTCTTAGGACTCCTGCCATTCTTCTCTGCCCTCTTCATGTTCTCTTCTCCTGTCACCCTTGAAACTCCTCTCTGCACATTTCCCTTTTTATATTCCTGGGCAAGAAGCAGCAGGCTGTTAATGAACACAAATAAGACAGAGCAATCTATTCTCACTGAAAATATTAAGTCTTAATTCCATGTGTTCCAGAGTCCACATCAGTCATTCACTGGACACACACATACTGATTGAGTGCCCACAGATCTAGGTCTGGGGTGCTGAATGAGGTTCTATTTTTTTCTCTAAACAAGAATTAATTAGTTACAAACTGCTGGGCATACCTATGAGAATAAAATTTCTCAGAGGAAGAGCCAGTCCCGTCCATACTGAGGCTGTCTCATGACCCAGGCAGAGAGAGTTTTGGTGTTGTTGCTGTATTTAATGGATCATGTAGTACATCGGAAGCAAAGAATTTGGTTTTCTGCATATATGAGACCTGCATTTTAGTCATGAAAATTAGCCACTCCTTTGAGTGAACCAGACGTGAGGGCATGCATGCATAAACATTAGTTGTACTACTCAAAGAACCCAAACCTGCCAATACATAAATGCCTTTATCTTTTTCACCTAAAAATCTCACAGGTGTTGGTGTAGCAAGAGCATGGCTACATATTAAAGGACGTGATTTCTTAACTTCCTGTTTTTGTAACTTGAGGTTCTCTATTACTACAGAGATATGATAATCAAGAAGAAAAGTGAGTTTATACCCCTTATTCCCCTATTTTTTCTCCACTACACCCCTCCCACAGCCTTCTTTATAAACTAAATGAGGCAATAGTATTGTAGGCAGTATGCTGGTCAAGAATTCCAAAGACTGACCTTGCCATGGTGTATGAGGAAGAATTGGCCTCTATTAGACTCTGTGTCCTCATGAGGACATGAAAAGAAATGCTAGATGACCAATGTTTTACTAAAAGGAATTAATTTAAATTCTCACACACACACACACACACACACACACACACAAAGTTATTAACCCTCCTCAGTAACTCATGTCCAATATTAAGCAGCCCTTTCGGGAAATTCCTCCTTACAACTTACTCCAACCTTCAGTATGTGTGAAGGGCTCTGAATTATTTAGGGGAACTCAAGAATACCATCAAATCAAGGGGGTGTCCTTGTAAGTTCTACTTCACCATCCTTTGATATGAACTCTTCCTCAGAGATTGGTTTCCCATCATTGATAGCATGGATAGATTTCCCTTTCTGATTATTAAAGTTTGGTCCAAGATACTACACCGCAAATAAACCGCACCCCAGAGGCCAAATCTGGCAACATTCACAAGATCTAATGTCACCACAGGTACTAAACAGTCTCAAGGAATGATTCACGTCTTAGTTCCCTGTCTCCTTGGTCAACCCATCATTGGATTTTTCAAGGTATCCTGAGTAGTTATAGAGGAAATCTACCTAATTATCCATGTTTTTGGAGTGTTCAGTCTCTAGCAAAGATGAAAACAGCCTCTTTTTCTCATGTCTGTGTCAGATTTATTCCTTAAATTTAAGAGCTTTCACCAGCTATGAAGAAGTACCATCCATCCCTTCCAACAAAAAGATAGTTCCCTCTTATTTTCAGATGGTGTTTTCTTCAAGTAAAAATCTACCAGTTGCCAAGGTCACCATGCATCTCAGCAGGTGAGCTTCGACTTTATTTCATAGTTCTTCCTGCCTTTCCTCCTGTTGGCCATTTTTAGATGAAGATTTTTAAATGTAGGTAAGCTAATTATCATAAGTTCCATTTCAACTCCAAAGTCCTCATTTTGGAATATGACCACAGATGTCTTTGTGTCTTAACAGGTTTACCCAGGAACAAAGTTATGATGATTTCATCTTATATATTTTTTTTCCATGACCATTGTTGGATGAGAAAAGTCCCTAATTAACTAGTTCATACCATTAGCAAAACAAATTTAGAATAGTCCAAGACTTCATTTTCTCTCTGTAAAACTGGTTGATGGGTAATGCTGCTATTTTCTCAGGGCAATACTGTAGCCAAATAGCATCCGCCCACCTGTGCATTCACAGACTGCTGATGGTCAAAGAGCAGACTGAAGTTTCCAGGGAAATAAAAGAAAACTTGTGACAACTAGCTTAAGGAACACACTACATATTTATTACCAAGCAACTAAGCTATTATGTTTGTATTACTGCCCAAGGCTGGAAGGAAAACGTGCATTTGTGGAACCTGCTTTAATAACTGCTATCAACCTCCCGTCAACCCTGTTTCATGTGCCCAAAAGCTACATAAGGACATACTGTCCCATCAAAAGGAATTGCTTAGACCAGAGAGAGATGACTTTTAAGTAACTGCCCACCTTTCCAATCAAAAAAGCAAAAGACTGAAAAGTAAGGATAGCTCCGAGAATTGAAAATGTTCTAAACCCAAGAATGATCAGGATACTTCGGTGTTAAATAGTGGAGCAGGATTTTCCAAATGCAAGATATAAAAGGCCTATTTAGGAAAAAAATACAGCCTCAGTGGGGAGAAGAGAGTTGTGATTTAGCCTCGAACCTTGGTTTTTGTACTTGGGGAAAGTCCTCTGTCTACTGCTTCCCTACAAAGTAATGAGTCTCAATAGTCAATCAACCATTGACTAAATATTTAGGGTTTTGAGCTCTCAACCAAGTATTATATTTAACTTCTATTTGATGTTACATAATTTAAAAACAATGTTCTGTGCCTTAGTTTCACACCTGAAAATTAAAAACATAAAGAGCCATCCAATGCTTATCTGAAAAGAATAACTAAAACAAGTTTCTAGCTTGAAACAATAATTGTTGAGGGTTGCTAAAATTTTCTCTTGATCCTTTCTGCTTTAATGGGAGTAGAACTCCCTGGGGCAAACATTGCAGACAGGTCATGATTTCTGGGTTCCTGATTTTTCTCCAGGAGAGCCAAGTTATTCTTCCACCTAAGGTGGTGACCGAAAACATGATTAACTTATTATATTCAACTTATTTTACTGTAAACCAAATGCTCATTTTTTCTTTGCGTTCACACAGAAACATTGGTGCAGTCACTGTGTTCGGGCAAAGGGTACCTCTGAAATCCTATCATGAGGTCCACACAAATGTGGCACCACTCACTTCACAGGGCACAATGCTTAGTCTTCATCTATGGGATCTGTCATGGGTCCTTTTGCCTTTGAAATATTTCCTATCCATTTGGACACAATCACTATGGTCTCTAAGCTAAGCTACTCCATCCTAACGCCATCAACCCCTCCAGCCACCCCCCTGCATCAGACACTCACTCCAAATCAGCAGCAAGCCTCGCATTCCCCAAGCTTCAGTTTCATCTCCCCAAGCGCTCCTCCAAACCTACCACGTCGCCATCACTAACAGCCTTCTGTGATTCAAGGAACTGTCACTCTCGGGTCCATGCCTGATGCAGAGCACCAGCATTAAGATGTGCCCAACAGGGAAAAAACACTCAAGGAAGAGGGGGCTGCATAAAATGAAGAGGATTCATTGACCAGCAAAAATCAATGAAGCAAAAATGGACCATTTTCCTCTCATTGATTTTCACTGCCCGTTGTATGTTGACAGCCATTTCTGCAACTTTCTACTCTTCGTCGTTCGCAGGGCGGCCACGCGACAATGTGGATGCTCACAACACTTGGCCAGGCCCTTCCCATTCCACTGGGGATGGCAACATACTGGAAAGAAATTCACACTGAGGAAACAAGGAGATTCTTTCTTGGTAAATGGCAGCCAACACATTCATAAGCAAGCTGTCCTCGCTGGAGTCTGAAGCAGTCACACCATACCCCTCACTCAGTGGCCTCTTGACTTCATCTGGCCACGATCTCTGATCTGCTATCCTGTGGGAACCAAGACCTACCCTCTTCCAGATTCAACCTCCCAGTATTCTAGAAGAATCTCATTTTACAAAAAGTGCCATCCATCATCCGCAAACGCCGGGAAGTTTAAGTCCTTGCCAAGAGCAGGGGCAGATACTCTGAGTAATTGGATGCCGCCTCTGTAACCTAACTGCCGCTGAGCAGCTGGAGACAAGAGGTGAGGTGACGGGAACCTTCCCCGGAAGAGGCTGCGATCCAGACACTTCGGATTCCATCTCTGAGGCAATCAGGTGTGTGTCAAACTCCCGACCTATTTTTAAACAGCGCACGCATTCTAAAACAAGTCAGCATATACTTTTTTAAGAAGTTATTTACCGTGTTGTGTCACGCAGTCACTTGGGCTCTGGAGAAGCTCAGATAAAGATAAACTCTTTTTGATACCTGCTTGGAATAGGGGGGATACCCTGCTTGGAACCCGGGCTACTTTCATTGCCCTTTGTTTTATCAGAAGGAAAATACCTAAATAACCACCAAGTCCCTGTTTCCTTATTAGCATTCTACCAGGGCATTTAACTGCATATCAGTCACTAAACAGGGCAAGAGTGTTCGTGTGTAATTAAGCCTGCCCACATTATGCAGACATCTCTAGGCAAGGTAGAAGCCACAAAGTATTTGCAGGGAAGTAGGAAGGGCACAGATTTGGCTTTGGAAAAGGGACGTATAATTTTTTTTTTTTTTTAAAGATTTATTTATTTTTTTTTTTTTTTGACAGAGAGAAATCACAAGTAGGCAGAGAGGCAGGCAGAGAGAGAGAGGGAAGCAGGCTCCCTGCTGAGCAGAGAGCCCGATGCGGGACTCGATCCCAGGACTCCGAGATCATGACCTGAGCCGAAGGCAGTGGCTTAACCCACTGAGCCACCCAGGCGCCCCTGGAAAGGGACGTATAATTTAACCACATGCTTCCAGTACTAATTGTCTAGATGTGGCCCATGTAAGAAAATTGCCTAGAAAACTGGACTAACAACAGTATATGGATTAAAGTCTAGCATCTTTTAATTACATTCCTAACATAAGCTTACAGGCTTCACCCAGTTAATGAGTTGTCCCCAAGTAACGAGCTACCACCTTTCCTTGCTTCTTACTATACTCCCTCCCTCCCTTCCAACCTCTCACCTTGTCATTCTCCCTTCCTTTTACAAACATTGATTGATTGCCTGTAAGTTGCAGGTGCTGCCCAAGTTCCTAGAGACATATGTCAACTACGGTGTTACCATAGTCCTGGAGTAACTGGCTCAGGCCCTTTCAGCTCCGTCTGGAGGAACAGAGTTAAGGCAACACCACCATGGGGTACATGCAATGATAAAGGTAAACTAAGAAGCAAAGAGGAGGGACATCAATGTCAGTTTAATGGAATCATAGAGGGTTTCTGGAGGAAGTCTTTTCTTAACCTTAGTTTTCAAGGATAAGTAGCAGTTAGCTAGACAAAGAACAGAAGGAATGTCCAAAAGAACAGCAGGGAGAAGGTATGAAACAAAATGACAGGTTCAACAAATTGAAGGGCAAATGAAAGAGAATTGAGGCTCCGGACATCAGACAGAGGCAGTCACAGACCCAGCATTCCAGCATACTTGGTTAAGGAACTTGAACTCTGTCTTAAAAACTAAAAATTCATTTAAATTAATAGGCATTTAAGGACTGTGGTGGTTGACTTGCCCTGTCTCTGGATTATTACTATTTATTTTTAAAAATTTTATTGATTTATTTGACAGACAGAGATCATAAGTAGGCAGAGAGGCAGGCAGAGAAAGAGGAGGAAGCAGGCTCCCCATAGAGCAGGGAGCCCAATGTGGGGCTTGATCCCAGGTCCCTGGGATCATGATCTGAGCTGAAGACAGAGGATTTAACCCACTGAGCCACCCAGGCACCCCGTATTATTATTATTTTTTAAAGAATTATTTATTCTAGATAGAGCGAGAATAAGTGGGGGAGGGACAGAAGGAGAGGAAGAGAAGCTCAAGCAGACTCCACACTGAACACAGATACTGACATATGCTCAAGCCCACAACCCGAGATCATGACCTGAGCTGGAACCAAGAGTTGGATCCTTAACTGACCGAGCCACCCTGGAGCCACCATCTCTGGCTTTAAACAATAGGACAACTGCCCCTTCTGAGCCCAGGCCTAAAGAAACATCCACATTTCTGCTAGGGATTCTGCCTTGGAGGAGCAAGCCCTGGGTTGCTTCTGTCTTTGTAGCCCACATCCCGAAATGAAGAGACCCAAATCTGATGACACCAAACCCAAGCAAGCTCAGCCTAAATCAGCCAAACCTCAGCTCCTACAGATCCATGAGCAAGAAAAAAAATTATGTGTGTCTTGTAAGCCCCTGAGACTTGGACCACCATTTACTACTCTGCCTTGTCGTAGCAATAACTGACTAACAGAAGCAGTGAGCTCATTCTCTCCACAGAGGCAATGATCTCCGGTATAACAGCAATTGGAAAAGTGCATATGGGGAGACTTTTGACTCTACTAAATTTACAGGATTGGTTTCTTTTTTTACAACTCTCATTTCCCAGGGTACTGAATACATTTTTATCTATATTTTAGAGAGAGAGAGAGAGAGGAAGACAGAAAGATAGAAGAAGAGCATGAGTGGAGGGAGGGGCAGAAGGAGAGAATCACAAGCAGACCCCCTCACTGAGTGCAGAGACCCATGCGGGGCTCAATATGATGACCCTGAGATCATGATCTGAGCAGAAATCAAGAGCCTGATGCTTAACCGACTGAGTCACCCAGGAACCCCTCTCTCCATTTTTTTTAACCAAAATAATAAGATGATAGTCAACACAGACTCCATAAGGAATTCATACTTTAGATTAAAATAGCTCTTTTGATAAGAGCAACACAGCCCAGTGTGGCATAAGGAAAGTGCAGAGGAATGTGGAAACTATCCTGTATAAAATCATCTTCTTGTTTGTGGGAAATATTGGTGTTTGGGGAGTTTAGTTGCTTAAAGGAATGAGAAAATACTGGGAGATAGATGCTCAATCTTTCACCACATTTTTTAAATGAGCACTGAAAAAGACCTGTGCTGTAGTGCCTGCTCTGCTCCTGTCTTCTCCTCAGTGAGTAGCTCGTGCTCCCTCAGGGAGTGCCATGTTGCTTCCATTCCTCCCTGCTCCCCTGGCACTGAGGACAGGAAGTAACGATGTCAGAGGAGGGACAGAGGGAAAAAAATGGGGCAAAACACAGCAAACAGAAGAAGCTAGTAGTTATTTGGCCTCAGAGGGCAGAGGGCATTCAAGATAAATTGCCTTGGTTCCCACAGCTGTCTCCTATCCTCAGTCCTCACAAGGCTAGTGGCACTTCCTGCCTTTTGACCTAAAATGTGACTCTGAGTCACAGTAATAAATCCTCCAGCTGTTTAAGCTTGAGAAAAGATCTGTTACTTGAAACTAAAAGAAACTTGAGGAAAATTATGACTACTTTTGTGCCACATGTGTGCAAGGCATGAGGGGTACAAAGAAACAGGAAATGTAGACATTTTCAAACAATTCCTAAGTTATGCTGGAAACACAGATACTAGAGAAGTACTTTCCCACACAGAGAGGGAGGGGTCCAGAAAGTCATCTTGGAAGAAGTTATATTTAAGATGAATATCAGTCGAATAGTTTATGAGAGAGGGTGTAATTGGCAAGGTCAAATGCCATCTACATGGCCAGTAAGAATCTAGGAAAAAGCCCCAGTTGAGCAAAAAAGGCCATTGGCTAATATTGGGAGGAATTTTGAGGAGTGGTCAGGACAGAAGCCAGACTGCAAAGGATTTAAGAGTGGGAAGTAGAAACAAGGGAAGACAACTCATACACCACTTTCCCACTTTCCAGAATCACGACTAGGGAAGATGCAGGGTTTAGGTGGAGGGGTATGTGGGATGGAACTGAAAAGTTGTTTGTTGTCTAAGTAGAAAAGACTTCACATCCCAGGCATGGGGATACTAGCTGACACATCTAGACATGGGTGGATGAGGGGAAATGATGAACAGAAGGAATGGTACAATGAAATTAAGAAATAATGTGTCAAGAAGATAAAGACAGGCCACTCAGAATATGCAAGTTTATTATAAACCAACTGCATGGGAGGAAATTATTTCGGGGGAAAATGCATTGCCATCCTCAATGGAATGCCTGAAAACTAATTACTATTCCTAACTTATGCATGCTCAATGTCTCACCAACATGATCTTTCTGTAATAGATTCATAGTTCAAAGTATGGAATGAAAAAAAAATGTAACCACTAGCAATGACACAGACCATGATCTCAGATATAACAGCAATTGGAAAAGTGAATTTGGGGAGATTTTTAACTCTACTAAATTTACAGGATTGGTTTCCTTTTTTACAACTCTCATTTCTTCAGGGTACTGAATACATACCAAACAAATAATTGAAAATTAATTTTGTTGACTTTGAAGAATCTTCTATATGTATGCAGTATATCCAATGAAGACTTGTCCTGTTGAAATTAGTTGTAGTTTTTTAGACACAGGAAAATATTAGCAGAGAAAAAGAATACTTGAGAAATGAGAAGAGCATAGAAGGAACGTGTTGTACCAATTACATTTGCTAGAAACTTATTTGGGATTTTGTAAGCCATTGCTGGTGCCCCTACCACCACCACGATCACCGCTACCACCACCACCATCATATCACCACGATCATCACCATCATCACCAGTAGAAATCTGTCTCCATGATCATTTCTACTACCATCTACATACCATCATCACCATCACACCATCATCACCATCACACCATCATGACCAGCCATAAACCATCTCCATTAAATTCCTACTACCATCTACATCACCATCACCACCACCATTATCACCATCACCATCATCACCAGCAGCAAATCAGCTCCATTATCCTTCCTACCGCTATCTACATAACCATCACCACCATCACCTCTACCAATGTCATCAGCACCAGCAAGTTTCCAAGAACGGTTTCTGAACCAAGAGGGACTCTTTGAATCACAAATTTTAGATATGACTCATTCAGTTGCAATACAGTTCTAAGCTGCCTTTTCTCCTGAAACTCCTGTCCTTCTTTATTTGCTCAATAAATACACAAATACAGGCCAGTGGCTGGGGTAGAAGTGGAAAACTAAGCCTTGGGGTGAGAGGTGGAGGAGCAGGATACTAAGTAGTCGTGCTGCAATAATGACCTCTCAAAGCACACTGGCCTGCTGCAGGATGGATTTTTGATAGGAACTTACAAAAATAGCATGTGCAGCCAGAGCTTTATTTTTAATGTCCCAGCATTGATCAAAAAAAAAGGGGATTCAACTAAGCCAATGATGGAGAAAACTAATTTCATGGTAAAATAATTCTAAAATGTATTTAAGGTGCACTGGCAAGACCATTTTCAAAGACATCTGCATTACAAAACATGCATGGGAATTGAAGACTCTATTCAGACAACCTCCAGCTGCTAAAGAAAACTGTTATTCTTTAGCTCTCTCCTACTGTTTCGTGTAAACAATTTTATGAGGGAGAAAGCTTCCTTACCACATCTGCCCTTGTCAAAAAGAAAGGCACAGCATGGTGTAAATATTTTGCTTTGTTTCTTCCCATTAGCAAATATTTCTTTTCTCCAGTAAAAGACATGAATAAACAAGAAGAAAACAGTGGTGTGGAAATTATTTACTTGCTTCCTTGAAGGAGATCAACGTGGAAAAAGGAATCAAAATCGTCTTTTACAGGTCTTGCCAAAGAAAGAAGATCAGTGAAGATGTATCTTCCTGTGAGCGGTCATATTTTACATGTAATACCAAAGATCCAAGATAAATATTTTTACTTCTTAAAAACACCGAAAATTCTCAGTTATAATTTCTGTAGCCTCTGTACACAGGGCTTCTTAGTATATTTACGTAGGTTTTCCTTGTTGTTTCTGATCACCCTTTGCCCTCGCGTGTGTGCACTAAGTGGACTGACGCCTGCTATAGGAACCATTCCGACACAACCTTGGATTAGCATGCCTTTTCTTTCCATTTCCTTGCTTTCCTTGAAGAAAAAGATGTGATTGATTGTGTCGTGTGTATGTATGTGTGTGTGTGTGTGTAGCCTTTTAAATAAAATTCAAATGACCACACAAAAGCATTCAATTAAATGACCATGTAACCAAAGGAATGTGCCTTTGGTTCAACTTTTGTGTTCTTATCCACACTTATTTCAATATAAAGACATCCAATTTCGGGCTTTCTAGGCCTTCTCATAATTTATAAGGAAAAATGCCCATTCGAGATGCCTAACGCATCATGGCATACATTGTTTATACATTTGTTTCTAAGCCTCATTTGTCATTTTCCTAAACTTGAAGCTTGAAGTTCTCATTTAGGATGGTATAAAGCAATCTCTGACATTTTAAAATGCAAATAGCTGCTGGGAAAAGTCAACAATAAGGTATGCTTAAAGAAAACAGAAGTTTTAATCATTAGGAAGACACAGCCCTTGGGTGTCAACATAACGAAACACAGGACTGAATAATACTAAATACAGCATTCCAGGAATGAGTCTCTAATGAAGTCAGTTCCTATTTCTGGGTTTCGGGTGGAAACTCAGCATACTAGTGCTGTTCTCAACCCATACCTAGCCCTTGTACCAACCTTCTTCTTGGCTTTATTTTGCAGTGAACTTAAGTGTCATGTGTGCAGTGGGTCTTCAACTGCGCTACCCGTTTGTTTGTTTGTTTTTAAATTCTGACTGCACCCTGTAGTAGTTGTATGAGTTTGGGCACAGGATTTGACTTCCCTGTCTGTTTCATCATCTGTGAAATGGTGCCAAATAGTACCCACGTGATGAAGTTGTTTAGCAAGACAACGTGAGTTAACATATGGAGACTGCTGATCATCTAGGAAATGCTGCAAATTAATTCTGTGGTTGTTGTCACTTATTCTTATAACAATTATTATTTTCAATAAATACTGCATATATTTAAGGTGTACAACATGATGTTTTGATCTACATATATATAGTGAAATGATTAGGTCAAGCTAAATAACAGCTCCATCTCACATGGTTACCTTTTCCATGTTTATGTGGTAAGAGAACCTGAAATCTACATTCAGCTAATTTCCGGTATATAATGCAGAGTATTAACTACAATCATCCTCTGTACATTAAATCCCTAGACTTATTCATTCTATATCACAACAGCCTTCCTATGTAACTGTATCCTCTGCAGCTGTCGCATTTGACCAACATCTCTCCATTTTCCCTACCTCCTTATCCTTGGTAACTACTATTCTGCTCTGTGCTTCAGTGTGTTCAACTTTTTCAGATTGCACACATAAGTGAGATCATGCAGCATTTTTCTTTCTGTGTCTGGCTTATTCCCCTTAGCGAAAGTCCTCCAGGTTCATGTATATTGTTGCAAATGTTAGGATCTCTTTCTCTTTTAAGGTTGAAAAATATTCCCATATATATTATATATATAATATTATATATTTATAATATTATATATTTATAGTATTATGTATATTTATATATTTAAATGGATAAAGAAATTGTGGTATATGTATGTATATGTATTTACATATGTATATGTATTTACATATACATATATATTTACATACATATACCACAATTTCTTTATCCATTTATCTGACAATGGACACTTTGTTGCCTCCTATCTTGGTATTGTGAATAATGCTGCAATGGTACCTTTTTCAGGCAGAAAAAACAAAAATAAGCAGAACTACATTAAACTAAAAAGCTCCTGCACAGCAAAAATTACAATCAGCAAAATGAAAAGGCAACCTACAGATTAGGAGAAAATATTTGCAATCCTACTACCTAATAAACAGTTAATTCAAAATTTATATACAATATATGTAGCCAAAAAACCTCCAAGCAACCCAATTCAAAAATGAGAAAAGACTTGAACAGACATTTTTCCTAAGACGGACAGATGGCCATTAGGTCTGTGAAAAGATTCTCAACATCACTAATCATCAGGGAAATACAAATCAAAACCAAAATGAGATACCACCTCACACCTTTGAATAGTTATTTTCAAAAAGATAACAGATAATAAATAGTGGCCTTGGTGGATGTGGAGCAAAGGGAAACTTACACACTTTTGGTGGGAATGTAAATTTGTATAGTCATTATGAAAAACAATGTGGAGGTTCCAAAACATTAAAAATAGAACAACCAAGTGATCCGGCAATGTGACCTCTGGGTATATACCCAAAGGAAATGAACTCAATACCTCAAAGAGGTATCTGGGCATCCATTTACTGCCGTGCTATTTACAATGACTTAACTGTCATTAACACGGCTTTCTGTCCTTTTGAATTATAGGTTCCTTGAAGAAAGGTGGAGGCCCTGTATATTTGTGTAGTCCAAACAATACCTTGCACATGGTAGATGTTCAATAAATTAAATCTATTTAGCCTCTGGTTTTTATTAGAAATTCTACTGAGGTAAAGATAAAAAATGACCAGAGGCACAATTATAAAAGAATAATGAGAATTCCCAAAATATCCCATTTTGCAGCATGATCTTGCTTCTCTTTTCCTAGGAGACTAATTAAAGAAAAATGGGACTAAGGACAGATTTAAGCAGAAGTTGGTGCCAGCTGCTAATACGGCATTCCTGTGAGTTGTCCTGCCATCTTTTTCTTTCAGTATCATATCAAATGGAGAGCTTGAGAGACCATTCCATTAAAAAAAGAGAGAAAAGATTTTATGTATGTATTTGAGACAGAACACAAGCAGGGAGGAGGATCAGAAGGAGAGGGAGAAGACGACTCCCTGCTGAACAGGGAGCCCAATGTGGGGCTTGATCCCAAGACCCCGAGATCATGACCTGAGCTGAAAGCAGATGCTTAACCAACTGAGCCACCCAGGAGCGCTGAGAGACCTTCCCATTTAAAGGCAGAGAGAACACAAGGAAATTTGGGAAGTATAATCATTAATTTGAAAATTATAAACAACAATGAGATCTATCCATGTGATACATTGAATTCAAGCAAGCATGGTAGACTTTGAGATAAAAGAAAAACTATTAAGTACCACCACTAATAGGCAAACAAGCCCCTAGTCATAACCCCTAATATCTACCCAGATTGTAACTCTTTCTCCACCCAAAATGAATATTAGGGTTTGATGTCAGGTTGAGCTAAAAATTCAGAAAACTCCAATTTTACTTTGAGACCAATAAGTTTGTCTCCATTCAACTTGTAAATAGGAGTCAGGAAGAACAGACTACAAACACATATGTAAAGGCAAAATAATTGAAACAAAGGAAACTGGCTTCCAGGGACACTATATTTTTTCTAACTTTTTTCCCCTAACATTTCTTGCTAAAGAAGTATGAAAAAATCAAGTTCCGCTCAGGTAACACAACCCTTTTCTTCTATGAGCAGGAAGCTTTCATATGTAGTTCTCCCTCCCATCAAATAATTGTTCCCAATTTTTAAAATGAGTGTTCTGTAGTTCCTCAAGTACAGACCCTTTACCTCTTTGGTTAGGTTTATTCCCAGGTATCTTATGGTTCTTGGTGCTATAGTAAATGGAATCGATTCTCTAATTTCCCTTTCTGTATTTTCATTGTTAGTGTATAAGAAAGTCACTGATTTCTGCACATTGACTTTGTATCCTGCCACATTGCTGAATTGCTGTATGAATTCTAGTAGTTTGGGGGTGGAGTCTTTGGGTTTTCCATATAAAGAATCATGTCATCTGCGAAGAGAGAGTTTGATTTCTTCATTGCCAATTTGGATACCTTTTATTTCTCTCTGTTGTCTGATTGCTGTTGCTAGGGCTTCTAATACTATGTTGAACAAGAATGGTGCAAGTGGGAATCCTTGTCTTTTTCCTGATCTCAACGGGAAGGCTGCAAGCTTTTTCCCATTGAGGATGATATTTGCTGTGGGTCTTTCATAGATAGATTTGATGAAGTTCAGGAATGTTCCCTCTATCCCTATACTTTGAAGCATTTTAATCAGGAACGGATGCTGGATTTTGTCCAATGCTTTTCTGCATCAATTGAGAGGACCATGTGGTTCTTCTCTCTTCTCATATTAATTTGTTCTATCACATTGATTGATTTGCAAATGTTGAACTATCCTTGTAGTCCAGGGATGAATCCCACCTGGTCATGGTGGATGATCTTTTTAATGTGTGTTGGATCCTGTTGGCTAGGATCTTGTTGAGAATCTTAGCATCCATATTCATCAGTGATACTGGTCTGAAATTCTCCATTTTGGTAGGGTCTTTGCCTGGTTTGGGGATCAGGGTAATGCTGGCTTCATAGAAAGAGTCTGGAAGTTTTCCTTCTGCTTCAATTTTTTGAAACAGCTTCAGGAGAATAGGTGTTATTTCTTCTTTGAAAGTTTGGTAGAATTCCCCAGGGAATCCGTCAGGTCCTGGGCTCTTGTTTTTTAGGAGGTTTTTGATCACTGCTTCAATCTCGTTACTAGATATTGGTCTATTCAGGTTGTCGATTTCTTCCTGGTTCAATTTTGGAAGTTTATAGTTTTCCAGGAATGCATCCATTTCATCAAGGTTGCTAAGCCTATTGGCATATAATTGATAATAACTTCTGATGATTGTTTCTACTTCCTTGGTGTTCGTTGTGATCTCTCCCTTTTCATTCATAATTTTATGAATTTGGGCTTTCTCTCTTTTCTTTTGGATTAGTGTGGCCAGTGGCTTATTGATCTTATTGATTCTTTCAAAAAAACCAACTTCTAGTTTCATTGATATGTTCTACTGTATCTTTGGTTTCTGCCTCATTGATCTCAGCTCTGATCTTGATGATTTCCCTTCTTATGTGCGGAGTTGGTTTGATTTGTTGTTGATTCTCCAGTTCTTTAAGGTGTAGAGAAAGCTGCTGTGTTCTGGATTTTTCAATTTTTTTGAGGGAGGCTTGGATGGCTATGTATGGCTCTTAGGACCGCCTTTGCTGTATCCCATAGATTCTGGACCGAAGTGTCTTCATTCTCATTGGTTTCCATGAATTGTTTCAGTTCTTCTTTGATCTCCTGGTTGATCCAAGCATTCCTAAGCAAGGTGGCCTTTAGCTTCCAGGTGTTTGAGTTCCTTCCGAACTGTTCCTTGTGATTGAGCTCCAGTTTCAAAGCATTGTGATCTAAGAATATGCAGGGAATAATCTCAGTCTTCTGGTATCGGTTGAGTCCTGATTTGTGACCCAGTATGTGGTCCATTCTTGAGAAGGTTCCATGTGCACTTGAGAAAAATGAGTATTCTGTTGTTTTTTTACCTTGTGGTCATAAAAATATAATCCTACATTTTCTTCTAAACATTTTATAGTTTTTTCTTTCACTTTTAAAAGTTTAATCTCTTTAATATACTTTTTGTAGGAAGATAGGAACCTAATTTCAATCTTATCATATGTTTATCTAATTATCTGCCTTATTACTATTCACATTTATCCCTTTCCGCAATATTCTCTTGATAAAGTTATTATATATGCCTGAGTTTGGTGGCATGTGCTACATTTCACCCTATAGTTCTCCATAGCCAGCCCTATACATTGACAAAATTGGAATATAGAGTTAACTCAGCTGGATTATTTGAAAGAATTTGCCTCACCTTACAGTTTTTCAAGGGTGTCTTCAGTAGTCCTTGTACTTTCCTTTTACAAACAAAAAATTTTTAAGCTTAAATAATTACACAAATACATACTACCCTGTTAAACTGGCATGAACCAACTTGGGAAAAATTAGCATCTTCCTATCTAGAAGAATTACATAATTCTCCATTTATTTAGACTTTCTTTATATTTTGCTATATTACTTATGATATTCTATATTAGTTCCCTAGTTCTAATCTCACATATCATTTAAATAGGAATATAATATTACAAAACTTGTTAGATTTATTTCTTGTTACTTTACATATGTTGTTACACTGACTTCCTGGGCATTCGCATAGAGAAATGCAACTCACTTTTAAGTCTTGATTTTACACCCAGCAAATTGCTAAACTGTCTTATTAACTTCGGTATTTCATTCATAGATCTTCTGAGTTTCCTACATAGATAACCTTTGAATAATAATTTTGTTTCTGCCTTTCAATTTTTATTTATTTATTTATTTGTTTGTCTTACTACATTGGCTAACACCTCCAGTAACGTTGAAGAGAAATGGTGATAATCTGCATTCTTACCTTGCTCTTTTTGTTTTTGTTGTTTAGTATTTTTTTTTCATTTTATTTTATTTTTCAGTGTTCCAGCATTCATTGTTTATGCACCACACCCAGTGCCCCAAGAATTACGTGCCCTCCTTAATACCCACCACCAGGGTCACTCAACCCCCCACACCCTGATTGTAAAGAGAGTGCTTTCAGTATTTTACCTTCAGCGGATGTTTGCTGTAGGTTTTGTATAAGTTCCTTTTACCAGAGTAAGGAAATTTCATTACCCTCCTAGTTACCAAGAATTATTCTAAGTCATAAATAGATGCTAATTTGATAAATTCTTTTTTCCCTGAATCCCCTGGGAGTTTTAAGAAATTCTTCATTAGGTTTGGGTAATATGTTACATTAACCAATTTCCTAATATTAAGTAAACTTTGCATTATTGAAATAACATTACATACTATCTTTTTTAGATGTATCTGGGTTTTGTGTGCTACAACTTTAGGCATTTGCAGCTATATTTTGAGAAGAGTAGTCTATAATTTTTTCTTCTCATCTATGTGCTTCCTTGTCACCAACATTTTGCTTACCTCATATAATAACCTTGAGACTGTTCCCCTTCCTTCCCATACCCCGACTACCTGGCAGAGTCATTGGCCAGATGTGAAGGTTCAAGGTCTTACGGATTTCACCCCTCAGGGTGAAAGCCAATTTTGGAGTTCATTCACCTTGCCGAATTCCAACTTTTGCTTCAGCTTTATTTTCTTCTGCTTCATTTTGTGTTCATTCAGCAATACATTTAAAAAAAAAAATTCAAATGCATTTCAACAATCTATGGTTATTTGATCAGGTGGTGTTTCACAGTGACAGAAATGGATATCCCATGTTTCATTGTTGTCCTTATCACAACACATGATAATTTTTACTTAGGTGTTTATCCAGCCTGTGGAATGGTCAGCTTTTGAAGGACAGGAGCTGTATACATCTGTTTATATGTCTTTCCTTCCCCAGTGACTAGCACATAAATATACTGAATAAATGAGTGAACAAAAATACAGATAAATCAATCACCGTAGTTAATTTGACTATATGTAGGTTAAATTTTACCCAGATGCTTTTTTAATCTTTTACCAAATAGGTAATTAATGCAATGAAGGGAAACCAAGATGTAAATTATTGAATTCTGCAGCAAAGTAAATTTACTGTCATTTAATTGGGTGTATCTCCCATTTTGTGGAGTTGCTTATGTAAATCTCAGATAATTAAAAGTCTACAGTGAGTTGTTCAATAGCACTTATGATGCTTTTCTTGTTTCTGCCCCCAGGCAGCTTGTTTTTGGCAGTAGATGTCCAGCTCACATGCATTATTTGAACATAAGTTACACTTCTTGACAAGATGCTCTGACCTCACCATTGAAAGAGAGGGGATTTAAGTAGGCTTGTGCTGGGCAAGCATGCTGCCAGGTCTCTTTCTAAGTGAAAACTACCTGCAAATTGAATTTAGAGTCATATGAGTTGTCTAATTCTTAAACCCACTGTTACATGAAGTAATGGCTTCCTACAGTTTACTGCTAAGCATAAAGACATAGAAAATCAATACTGAAGCACACATATTTCTCTGAGGAAAGACAAATGCATCTGCAACAACCGCGCATCTAGTCTTAAAGTGTGTACGGACCAGGCCGATGGCTGCGTGACCCTGCTGAGGTCAAAGTCTGAAAACAGCTGCATGTTTCCAAACCCTAGAGCTCAGAGAATATAAACCAGTTAAATACATGTTTATAAAACATTATGGGGTCTTATAAAAAATATGCGCCATGAGAAGGAAAGTGTCCCAGAATGAAACCTAGTTACCAAATTAAAAGAAATTTCTTTCCGGTATGTAAAACCATCAATAAACTTAAATAACAAGTAGAATTCCAAACAAATAAATTACTTTCACAGTTCAACTCCTTTAGTTTGTTTAAATTCCTGGTAAACGTCTGATAGTCTGAATTCTCTGTACATTGTTGGGCCTGCTTTCTGCTCATACATACTGATAATGGCACAGTGGCTGGGTTAAAAACACACAGAAGAATGGTCCAATCCTGGGGAAAACAGCACTCTCACAGAAATTATGTTTTTGCTGTTATGTCTTGTATAATGTTTTGGCCCTATCTTGATCTCCAAGTAGAAGAATTTAATGAGACTCTTACTTTTAATAATTGCAATACAGTGAATTTAACTACTCAAAAAGTATTTAAAATAAACCAATCTGCTCATTAATCATCATTACAGTTACAAAGAGAACCAAGCAAATAACCTTTCAAAATGTTTCTCAGGTCAAACTTCAAATCACTCCTGCAACTTTTAAACACTGAATTTTAAAAGGCAGTTTACAAATACATGCACAGACTATAACCAGTTAATTAAAGTGGATCTTAATTATGCCATTTATTCAATTTATCATTTTTAAGTTACAAAAGCAAATGTGAACATTGATCAAACCCTTTACAGCTTGGAGGGCATCATTCTCAGGGAAAAAGTTACAACGATTTGTGTGCACAAAGCTGGGAAAGGAACATACTATGCAATCGTACCAAGAATTGCTGAAAACAAGAACACAATTATAATCACCCTGAATCCCAGTGAATATGCAGGAGTGAACGCACTGCAACACTTCAACAATACAAATATCAGAGTCTACCATTATTCCAAAACTGCATGCCTAGTTCTGATATCAACTGATATCAACTAGGCTGACCTAGTTGGCACTGTACCTCTATTTTCAGATATACTCAGTATTCTCCTTATGGCTTTATACACTGCCCTGAATTCCATGTGACTTTCACAATCTGTAGGACCTCTCCAATGCAATTACCAAGATGACCTTCTTTAGAAGTAATTCAATGATGACTCTGACATCCCTTTTTTGAGGTCACGCAGGTGTTCTGCGTTCAGAACGAGATAAAACGTGTATTTTTCTTCCTTTGTTTTGATGACTTCCGAGGAATTCATGTGTTTTTTTTCTTATTTATGATAACATAAATAAAATTCAAATGAGCGTGAATATAATCTTAGGAGAATGCCTACCACCAGCTTCCAGGGTCTCTCCTGTCAAGACCAAATTGACAATTTGGTCCTGTCAAGACGGAATTGTCTCTCTTTTTACATCACCTCTTTCTTACAAACGGCTTCATTTTTACCAGTATCTACTGCAGTCTTCACTTCCCTGATAGTTTTCATAGTATCCCAGCTCCCTCAGAATATGTGTAGCAGGAAATGGAAATATGATCTGGGAATTTCAAATCTCAAACTGCAATTCATATATATATATATATATATATATATATATATGTCTTGAGAACCTGACAAATGTAACAGATTGGACAGGACGGGCTCTTAGAACCTATTCCAAATGTTATAAAAGAAAGTCAAATCAGAGCCAGAGCACCTTGAGTCTGAAATGTGCTGCTTGCCAAGGCTTTGTCCCCTCTCGATTACTTCCTACTTCTGTGAGTGCGTCTGAACTTTATTTTAGCACTCAGAAAAATGGCTCCATTAGAAGAACTGCGGAGAAAACATCAAAGAAAAACTGCTTTGGGTGTTTTGTTATGAGATGGAAATATCCTAAATCAGACGTCACACAGCCAATCCGTATACCTTATATAATTTTGTTACTGCAAGTGCACTTTTATGTATAAATGCTTAAAATAGAAAATAAAATTTGACATTCATAATAGCGAGTGTATTCTTGATTCCAAGTTATCAACCAGTTACCCTTGAGCATGGTAAGCCTTGGGAAATGTTTTTTGAATGAGTAAAGGTAATATCACAGTAGGAGAACACAGAATACAAAGCAGAAGTTGTGTTAACCCAGATAATGATAAAAGAAAAAGCACTACTGTGTTATTAGCCAAAATGATTCTGTTTTTATTATTCTATTTCCCCCAGTTCCTAAATGATTTTTTTTTAAAAAGGGTCAAAATGTTCATTATACAGCTAACTGAATCTAGTCTTGTTCAGTTTTTACTTTACAGAAGTAATTATAACCAAAGGATCAAAACAGTGAGCATACAGTCACCTTATATGTGGAATACTTACTGTATTCACCCCTCACCCAGGAAATAAAATAGAAAATGCCATTCTACAGAAAAAAAAAACCTTTTAGCTAACTGAATAGGAAGCAATAGGGGTATTACCTACTAGTGAAGGCCTTCTTAGCATTCTTATTGAGGAAAAAAACAACTCAAAAAAAGCACTTGACATGTTAAAAATATATATATATATATATATATAAAGAAAAACAAGTTTTACTGTGAAAAATGCCAACATGCAATTTTTATCTTAACTAAAATAAAATATTTTATATCTTATTACTCAAGAGTATCTAATGATGAGATTTCCATGGCTAAATTAACAGAGCTACTTCTCCTTGATACAGAAATAGGTTCCTATTGATCAAATTCAGCACAGGGCAAACTAAGCAGTCTTGTCTGCCCATCTGTATGTGTTTTGCCAGCTCAGAATATCCCTAAAGAGGAACAGAAGTGCTTGGAATCAATACTGTCCAATCCAATTTTTTTTCATGGCTATCAAAGAGAGTTCGGTAATTAAGAAACAATTCCATTAAAATGTCTAGCACCTATACTATAATCAACAGGGACTCAGATGATTCTCTGTTTCTGAAATACTATTTATGTGTTCACTTTGTTTATCACATTCATGTAACCGCTACAATGTCACAATGCAAATAACCATTTTCTCTTTCTACTGCCTGAGCTACCAGTAAGTTAAGGGAAATCACTTCATTTTGTTTGAGGGTTGAGATTCTTTTAAAGAGGCCCATCTTGGAATGAGAAAGCTTGCAACGTTAAGCATCTTTTTTTTTTAATTTAAGCTGTTTCCAATAAGTGTTTTTTAAAGATAAAAGCCAATCTGGCCATATTCAAATGATAGAAATCTCTGCTAAAAGGATAACTAAGAGTTTGACCTCTGAAATACATTTCAGAGCAAGGACAAAATAAGAGGAGGAATTCTAACCAGGGTCATTATACTAATTATAATCAGCTTCCATGTAACTGATAGAATTTAAAGTTATACACATCAACATTTTTTGCCTACTATTTTGCTCTTTTATTAAAATATTTCAATTATAAATTCCAGAGATTAAAAATGATTTGCATGTACTAAGTAAGGATTGCTATGGTAAAAATTCAAAAGATTAATGTATTTCATAAATATGCAATTACAATAAATATATACAATGATGACACTTTCAAAAAAAAAATAAAACCTTCAGACAGTAAACCAAATGCTTAATCTGAGACTGAAAAAATATTACAAAGTCAGGACTGCATAGTCAAATCCATGACTTGTGCCAAAAAAATTAAATGTAAATATAAGTAAAGTTTCATAATTTCATATAAACAAAGTTGTAGGGAAAAACAGATTAGATCAAGAAAAATCTCAGTTTAAATACCACTATCATTGAGGGGAGAAAAAGCTTTGCCAAGTCTCTAATTACATAAATCACTTTCTCAGATGATTTTAAAATAAATTAGACAGAAGTAAAACTGTCCTCTAGGAACATAAAATCTCAGACTAACAGAACTGACAAAGTTAAGGACATGTATAGTAGATATACATAATAGACACATATATTACAGAACATATAACTAAGATTAAATACCATATAACTCATCACTAAGAAAAATGTACTTGCTTATCACTTAGAAACATGCATTTACACATCACTAATTTGTGTAATTCTAGTAGAGAGCTGCTGGACGTATCAAAGCTTGATATAGGGGACACTCTGCCTCATCTGAAAACAGATTACAAATGGATAATACATGGTCTGATTAATTTACTCATCCCCATTTTTACCCAGCAGAAATGATTTGCCACAAAGGGTCAAAATGCTGATTATCCGGCTAACTGAATCTAGTCATCTTCAGTTTTCCACAGTGGTTATTAAAAGGATCAAAACACTGATTATATAGTCATTTTATATATGGTGTACTTACTGCATTCATCCTACCACACCCAGATAATAAGACAGAAAATAAATTTGTTCTTTCAAAAATTTACCTACAAGAGCCAAGTTTTTATAATTCCACTGAAGCCTCAGAGTCCAACTAAACATACCTGTAATCAAAAGCATTCAGAAAGGTTGGATCTTCCACAAAAAATAACACAGCTTCATCACTCTGCCAAGAACAGCTAAGAGGCTATATTTAACTCAAGAGACTAAAGTCTAACCATCACCATTTAAAAGATACTGTTCTACAGTAATTCCCCTGGCCTGGTTAGTTCTGTTTCACAGAAGTATAGGCTTTCTGTTTCCATTATAAAACCAGCACTAAACAGTTTTAAACTGACATAAAATCTAGATCACTTGACCATGGGTAAACAGTTCATTCTGATTTACAATAGAGACAAAGTTATAAATTATCTAATCACTAAAATCTTATTTCAAAAAAAGTACTAAATGTACTAAAAGTAGTCAGTTTTTCAAGTTCAACCCTTACAAGCAATTAATTTCTGTAAACTTCTTTCATCTAGCAAGGGTTGGGGACACAAATGTGTTGCCCACACAGTGGATATTCTATATGTGTTTGATAGACCAATGTTCAAGCAATCCCCTTGGGGGCGGGGGGAAACATTATTTATGGAGCTAATACTTACTGAGGATCTTCTTATCCCATTAAGATGTCTTGCTCTGTTTTATTTCATTCTAACAACGCACAAATGAATAAATTTTAAGGCAAAGTGGTCTTGGTTAATGCACAGTGTTGAAACCAAGTCAGACTAACAGACAAAAATGTAGAAGAGAAAGTTAAGTCCTCATCCACAAAGCAGAAAAAGGAGGAAGTTAGATCACCCACCCCCCCAAATACAGACACACAGCTAATTCTTGAACTTCAATTTATTTCGGCATATCAAGGATACTGTATACTCCTCTGCTTGGCTCGCCTGAAGGCAGATATCATACTATTTAGAATTCAATAATATCATTGCTTAGTAATAAGACAAGTGGCAGAAATAAAACAAGAAGAGAACTAGGTAATTAGCTACTAGACTCAAAGACTAAAATGCCAGTTATCCTGCTATTCCTGACCACTATAGCCTCAAGATATGACGATTCTATTGTTCATAATGACCACAGTCAAACTGGCTGCAGACTTATCTTTTCTAATGCAAGAGTCTCTCCATTCATTTAAAAAAACAAAAACAAAAAACCTCTAAATGTTTTAAGTTGTAAGAAGAAAGCCCTAACACTTTAGCAGATGCCCATCTGAATGAAGATGGAGCACCACACATGAGCAGATTTTAGTGTTATAATCAATGCAACTTAAAAACATTGATCTGACACATATTTAGTATTATGAATAATCATTGTGCTGCATGATAATTAGGGATAAATGCTAAGTCGTTCACATAAATGACAAAAATTAATGTTGGGTTTACACAGTGAAATCAGATTTTTCATAGTATTACACTTTTCATTAAATTACCCCCCAAATCAATGGCTGCTATCATATACAGTAGCTCTCATACCCCGTAGCTCTCATTAAAAAGGCAAATGTAGGGAAATCTGGGTGGCACAGTCTTTAATCATCTGCCTTTGCCTCGGGACATGATCTCAGAGTCCTGGGATTGAGCCCCACCTATGGGCTCTTTACTCTGTGGGAGCCTGTGCTCCCTTCTCCCTCTACTCCCCCCATGCCACTCATGCCCTCTCTCTCAAATAAATGAATAAAATCTTTTTTAAAAATTTTTGATTGTGTTATGTTAGTCACCATAAAATACATCATTAGTTTTTGATGCAGTGCTCCAAAATGCATTGTTTATGTACAACACCCAGTGCTCCATACAATACATGCCCTCCTTAATACCCACAACCAGGCTCACCCATCCCCTATCCCCTCTCCTCTAAAACCCCCAGTTTGTTTCTGAGTCCACAGTCTCTCATGGTTCATCCCCCTCTCTGATTTCCCCCAATTCACTTTTTCTTTCCTTCTCCTAATGTCCTCTATGTTATTCCTTACGTTCCACAAGTGAAACCATATGATAACTGACTTTCTCTGCTAGACTTATTTGACTCAGCATAATAACCTCCGATTCTATCCATGTTGATGCAAAAGTTGGGTATTCATCCTTTCTGATGGTTGAATAATATTCCATTGTATATATGGACCTCATCTTCTTTATCCATTCATCTGTTGAAGGGCATCTCAACTCTTCCCACAGTTTGGCAATTATGGACATTTCTGCTATGAATATGGCCCTTATTCTCAGTACATCTGTATCTTTGGGGTAAATACCCAGTAGTGCAATTGCAGGGTCATAGTGTAGCTCTATTTTTAATTTTTTGAGGAATCTCCAAGCTGTTTTCCAAAATAGCTGCACCAACTTGCATTCCCCCCAACAGTGTAAGAGGGTTCCCCTTTCTCCACATCCTCTCCAACATTTGTTGTTTTCTGTCTTGTTAATCTTTGCCATCCTAACTGGTGTAAGTTGGTATCTCAGTATGGTTTTGATTTGAAATTCCCTGATAGCTAATGATGATGAAATTTTTTTTAAAAAATTAGAAAAAATAAAAAGACAAAGTTCTCAAATCTTAGCTCCTTGTGGCTGGTGAATGCTTCCAACCTGCATCAACACAGACTCACTATGGTTTTCTTAGTGTCACAGAGCTGAGACATAT
This sequence comes from Neogale vison, assembly GCF_020171115.1. Lineage (NCBI taxonomy): Eukaryota > Metazoa > Chordata > Mammalia > Carnivora > Mustelidae > Neogale > Neogale vison. The sequence continues at coordinate 153,103,478 of NC_058095.1, read as the reverse complement.
TCAGTTCCTAACACATGCCCTAATCTCCAGGCACTGATCCACAGACCCCACAAAAAGACTCAGTGTAACACACATTCAATGCTTAACAGCATTTACTTGTCAAAGGGCCAACACTACAAGATAGGAGAAATCTTGAATTCAGAAAGCTAAGGGTAAGCTAGCTATAGGGTAGGGAGTGGTTATAGAAAGAATAGAGAGATGCTTCCCCTTTTCTATTAACTTCTCTCTAAAACCTTATACAATTCCTTACAATAATATCCAACAGGGCAAGATAGGGAGAGTAAAATTGAGGGAAGGAATCCCAGAAAACGGAGTACAGCCACACTTATGACAGACACTATTTTCTTTATCAATGTTTCAGTCAAGGCTGACTGAATTATATATAACCAGCAAAATTTGGTTGAGAAATATTTAAATTTTCTAGACTACTCAGAGGTAGGGGTAAAAAGTTTTATGTACCAGGGGTTCTGGGATGCAATCCTAGCTTCCTGTTGTTCATTTCCAGGTGTGTGGCCTTCCAAATGAGCAAAGTCACCATCAACAAATGAGATGACTTTGCAATAAAAATATACTAGAACTGGTTTTCTTCTACCTCCACATACCACTAAAAGAACGCTAGAGATACGCTATTCATGGAGAAGTGGCTCGAGGCAGAGCCCCATCATTTTCACTCAGTAGTGCTGAGAGACAAATATCCAAGCTATTTCTGTACATCTTCTATCAGCTTTTGTTCTGGCCTCAATTATCAAGAGTTTTTGTATGGCAAACAGTCCCAGAAGTTCAAGATAGTGTCTCTCTCCAGGTCATGGGTTGGTCAGGCTAACACTTATTCCATTATAAAATACTGGGTTTCCGATACGCAGGGATCCTCAGCTGTGCCATAAACCCACTGGATCCACAACATCTAGCTGGGTTGTGCCTCATCAATCCCATGGGACTTGGGGATAATGGGGAGAACAGGGAAGAAGGGAAACAAAAGCAACATGAAGCACCCACTATCTTTGGTACCATGAGTGAGTCCTTTATCTCAGACCCAGGAGTCTCATATCTTTTGCCAGCATCTAAACTGTGGCAGGCTACTTTGTTGATTTGCAAGTGGAGTAAAATCTCATTCCTTTAAGAGTAATCCCTGGAAGGATAAGACTATCCTACCAGGTCACAGTGTAGAAAGATGCTGTGGGATTCTCCATTCCCTTAGGAAAAAAATATATAGGAGTATGTCTTATCCCCATGTAGGTAGCCAAAAGTCTAACTAGTCAGCTAGAAAAGAACCTCTGCAAGACCTTGGAGGTAGTCATATTGCCCCCAAATAATCTAATAATTCCCTTTACTGTGCATTAGAAAAATGTGTATTATCTTAAGACATTAGATTTCTTTTTTGATTCCTGATAGAATCAGAAGAGCTCATAATTCAAATAAAATTAAGACATCCTCAGTAAACTAAGAAAATCTTAAAACTCATTAAAAAATAAAATTGTAACGACATTTAAAATCAAGTTTTTCATCCTTTCTGATGGAGGCATAATATTCCATAGTGTATATGGACCACATCTTCCTTATCCATTCATCCGTTGAAGGGCATCTTGGTTCTTTCCACAGTATGGCGACCGTGGCCATTGCTGCTATAAACATTGGGGTACAGATGGCCCTTCTTTTCACTACATCTGTATCTTTGGGGTAAATACCCAGTGGTGCAATTGCAGGGTCATAGGGGAGCTCTATTTTTAATTTCTTGAGGAATCTCCAACTTTTGTAGCAACATGGATGGGACTGGAAGAGATTATGCTGAGTGAAATAAATCAAGCAGAGAGAGTCAATTATATGGTTTCACTTATTTGTGGAGCATAACAAATAGCATGGAGGACAAGGGGAGATGGAGAGGAGAAGGGAGTTGAGGGAAATTGGAAGGGGAGGTGAACCATGAGAGACTATGGACTCTGAAAAACAATCTGAGGGGTTTTGAGTGGTGGAGGGGGTGGGAGGTTGGGGGAACCAGGTGGTGGGTATTAGAGAGGGCACGGATTGCATGGAGCACTGGGTGTGGTGCAAAAACAATGAATACTGTTATGCTGAAAAGAAAAAAAAATCAAGTTTTTCATTTCCCCACATTAATTTCCTGGCTGCCCACAAAATATGAATATTAAGTTCAATCATTTTTTTTGTCACTGGTTTTCTTTTGAAGTGAGAATGGAAAACCTTTATAATTCTCTGGAGTATGGTAAAAAATCTCCTCCAATACTTGGGTTTCTACTGCTCAGCTGTGTCATTTGGTTGGAGAACAAACTCAATGATATGGTTCTAAAAGATGGCTATTTACCCTCAAGTTCTGAGCCTCTATGAATTTCACAGGTTTACTATATAGATTCTGCTGATGATTATGGTTCTCCTTGGTTAATTAACGCTCTGCAACATTTAATTTTGCATTACATAAATACCAGTAAAGAGAGTGAAAAATAAAACTAGATGCAAATTTTATGCTCATTGCAATGCACAAATTAGGCCATAGAAAAATCCCTGGCTGGAATCAGAGTTTTCTTGTGCCAGCCAGAGCTTAGAAAAAATGCTAAATTATTTTTTACTCATTCAACAGAGGTAAAAATGATCACATAAAAACCAGATTAAACAGAAACAAGTCAATGAGGCTGCTACACATAAAGCTTTATACAAACGAAGCACTGTCAAAACATTTCAAAATGTCAGAAATTCATTTAGAAATTTATAGTCTCTTTAAAAAAAAAATACTCCCTAGTATATATTTGCCTTTCTGTAAATTTAGTCCCAAACTCTTATTATCACAAAAATGTTAGTCTTCTCAATTTCTAGAATTCTATCTGTAATATTAATTTGCAGAGTACAAGCAGTCTGCCAGTGTCATTTCCCAAAGGTGGCCTACTTGATCGGAGTGTTGGAAGAAGACAGCCTAGAAGGACGAAACCGTGCACAATAACAATCAACCCTGCACAAGACAGCTTTTCAAAATCATTTTTAGACATGCATAAATCAGAGATGCATTTGCGTTAGCTAATCACTACTAATGAAGCTGGGGCTGAGAATTCAAACTTCAATATTTAGCTAAAATTCTAAAGTACAGCATCTAAATTAAACCAATACTATTGCTTGGAAAGCAAAGATGAGGCATTGTTTACACTTTCTAGACACTCGGGGCTGGATGATAGGATCTGAGACTTGAGCAGAATGAAAATACAAAGAGTGTGAAAAATGATCCTGATATTGGAAATTCATAATAAAAGCACATTTTGGTTTTTGTTAAGGATGAAGTTATGTTACCTGTGTGAACATCACTGAGAGTTTTGGTGTTTTTAATAATAGGAAAATGGGTAATGTGGCTGCCATCTATCCCTTCTGTCTTCTCTATTGTCATTAATATGTTGGAGCAAATAATGTCCTCTGAAACATAAAAAAAAAAAAAAATTAAAAAAAAAAAAAAAAAGAAGCCAGAAATAAAGTTACAAAAGTATAGCCACAACCAGAGGAAACTAAATCTGTCTCCATAATGTTGGTTGGTCTTTTGATGTGGCAAAAATTGGCTGTTGGTTCCAGCTGGGACCTTCACGTGGGGGTTTGAAGAGTTCCCATTATGACTTCATAAGCCACAGCCGAGTGTTTGTCTAGTGCCAGCACACTTGATACCCACCCAGACTGTTTTGCCAATAACATAATTTCACCTCTTTAGCAGAGATGCCAAATGCTCTGTGACAGACTACAACTGCACTTTTCAGCCACATCTCCTTCATAATGAACACACATAGTCACTGCCTCTCCCTCAGCAGAGAAAAAATATGGCCCAAGCATAATTTCGTATTAATCAGATGCACAGTTTCTGAGGACAAGTTAGCCAGAAGCCTCTGGGGCAATTTGTATGCTCAAGACAATCATCTCAACTTCTTGTGGGACTGGTAAATATTTGTACTGAAGAATGAAAGATAGATGGCTGATCTCTGGGGTATGGAAAAAAAACCTCAATAGTCATCCCAATCCAGCCGGTGAGTGGGGTGGTGAAGAAGCACAGAGGTAGGCAAAACAGGGGCCTCTAGTCAACACAAAATGCTTAAAGACATCTTTACTAAAAATAAGCAGAACTCAACAATAATTCTATAAAGAGTCAACTATGGTGAGATAGCTCATAAGCAACAATGTTCTGCTGAGATGAATAGACAAGTTTTTAAATAACTCTCAAAACAAATCATAATACTTCCCATGCCAATACCACTGGGAAAACAAGAAAGTAAAAGTCCATCAAAAAGGCTCATAAAACTGATAAAAAGCCCATTGTACACCCCCTGAAAAAATTATTTTCTTCGATACAACTCATTTATTAGAACTACCCTCTCTCAGAGAGAGAGTTTCTGAGCAAAATATTTCTTTGAAGTCAGAGCAAGGCAGGCACCACTAGTGGATGGACTAGTGGAGTCTTTGGGAGCAGAAGGCATAAGCATGGGGAAAGAACAGGAATAAAAATCACTTACTAACCTGGGGCAGCTCCATGTTTTCAAAACCCCAAGCCATATACCTGAATATGGTTTTCCTAAATCCAATTAGAATTTTAGCAGGCAATACAATGTTAATGCATAACCCCTTTTATCTGTAGAAAATTCTCTTTCAAATTCTATGATCTCTTTCTGTATGGGAGAAGGGCAACAGAAGCACCCAGCATTGTTCAGTGTCTTTGAACATGTTCCTAAGTAACATAGTTCCTAGCTATTGTGGTAAATAGCTAGATAGCCCACAATATCTGCATTCTCTTTTGAAAGAACATCTAAATGGGAATACTTCTGAAGGATTAAACCTAAGTAGGTACATAGGTAGGTAGGTAGGTAGAGGCGAATACACAAACATACACACACTCATGGAAGTATAACCTTCTCAAGATAAAGTACATGTATACGTGTACTTATTCATTCATTCATTCATTTATCTCAGATACAACATGGGCCCACCCCATAAAGAGATATCTTTAGTAGTATTATTTGGTAACAGTGGAGTCACAGTCCACAAGGTAAAGTTAAGACTGAGGCACATGAAGCATCCTCTCTTACAAGAACTCTACAAGAACTGGAATCATGCAGACTTGTGACAGAGACATAATTTTATTATTATTTATAAATTTATATTTTATGCCACCTCCAAGTTTGGCATGGTTGATATCACAAAGAACATTAGCAGTGTCTTCCTGAGATGGGAGAGAAGAGAGGACCTATTTTGGACAATAGTTCATATTTAGCCCTCAAACCGTTCTAAAGGTTTCCAGACTATAGCCATTCATTCCAAAAGGGGGGATGGGTGGGGACATAAAATTATAGTTCATCCAAAAATTATGCTCAATCTGTATCTGCTGAAATTCTAGGCATGACAAACCAAACAAATATTCTCATAGTCTAATGGAGAGAGGCAATTAAACTTAATTGCAATGCAACCTAAGTGTCACATTAGAGCTACAAAAATGAAGAAAGGTTCTATTAGGGAGCACTTGGGCACTGGATGAGAAGACACCCCCATGAGGGGTTTTCTAGAGTTGAATCTAGAAAGTCAAGTGAATGGGGAGAAAGAGGAACTACAGGAGCATTAGATGAAGGGAAAAGGTGCAGTAACAAAAGGAACATGATTCATCTGAAGCACAAGTGGTTTCAGGTGGAGATGATTGTATTTCTTTGTATTTCTCAGGTACCACAACAGACATTAGAAATATCCAGAAAGGGGGGGGGGTCTCTGTTCAGGAGACTGAAAGTTAGGTCAGAGGTAGAATGCAACTAGCACTGGGTGTCATTCTAAGATATTTTGATCTTCCATGCAGGTGATTTAAAAATTTCATAATAAAAATACATAAAAATTTAAATTTAAAGTTAAAAAATCCTTAAAAATTAAAAATACACTGGAAAATGTTAGGCAAGGAAAAAATACAGTCATAATTGTAGTGGAAAGAGACATTTGGATGGCATATATGAAGATGATGGCATATATGAAGAGGATTATTTAAGGGTTACATGGGATAAGTGAGATTACACAGGAAGCATAGAATTTAAGACTGTAAAATGTTATGGTTAATGGTTTAATTTTTTTAAAGTAACCCAGAAGTTTTATGCCAACAGAGAAAATAAACTGCCCAATCCTCAAGATTTTAGATCAGAACTAGAGAGTAAAAAATGTGGGCAAAGAAATAGCCCTGGCTTCACCCAACTGCACTTACTGTACCATGGACAATTAGGTGAAGAGTCCCATGGTGGCAAAACCCCACTGTGTCCTCAGGAGGAAGTGCATGACCTCCTCTGCCTACATAAGATGGAAATGAAGTAAACACTTCTGGAGATAGGGTAGGCAGGACTTCTGGGAGCTGAGAATCAAGACCCAAAGGGGAAGAATGAAAGAGGAAGGATGGAGGAAGTGACTGGCTTGGGACAGTTATGAATGGAGAACAGGCAGGACAGCTGATACCCTGCCACGTCAGTGAACTCCACCTCTTGGAATGCCTCAGTGGATAAGTTGTTGAATGAAAGTAAAGTAGAAGCTGATGCTTTCCTGAGCCTCCTTTTCTGGGGACTAGATACTGAGGGCTGTGGTAAGGAAATGGACAAGCTAGAAACTCCCAGAAGAAAAGGTGTGGAAAGGAGGGAATTCCATATTTCTGACTGGATGATAAGGCAGATGCTAGTCCCAGGAATCAAACTAAGGAATGCAGAAGAACCACATTTAGAGGACAGACTGCTTGCCATTCTGGCCTTCAGGTTCTTCACATTCATGGAATGAGGACATTGCCCTGGTGTACCCTAACATCCACACCAGTGTTAGCTGGCTCTGAAAAAAGGAGTTCATCAAGAACATTTCATTTTCAACTAATGCATCTCACCTCCACAGCTCTCCTGGCCCCATAAACATGCCTCCTCTTTTCCACCACCAAAGCTGTGTCAGAATTCAGCAAAAAAAGAGAAACTTCTGGAATAGGAATAATGAAGCCCAGAGTTCAAGGCCATTAGGGGTGTCAAGTATTCTTTTTTTAAGAGGGAGGGCACACCACAGACCCTGTCAATCAATCATGTTCCTTTATCATTATGAAGGGAAGAAAATACTCCCACTTACATCCCCACATCAGTCTTCTCACAGATAGAGAATTCTTTCATTATTAAATGGCAGCAGTCACAGAAAGGCATACATATTTGAAGGTGTCACTGTTGGATAGGTCAATATGCACAGTAAGTACTGCTGATTAAATTCAGCCCCAGTTCACTGGTTTAAAAAGAAATCCTACACTAAAAAAAAAAATTATTAACTCACTTTGGAATTCATCTTTTATAAAAAGATATAGATATTAAGACTGATAGCCAACTTACACAAATTCTATAAATAAAATATATTTATTTCAAAAAGTTTAACATTATAATTTTTTTATTACTTCTACCAAAGAAGAATGAAGGAAAATATAGAGTACAGTGTACTCTCATGGGACTTATTTGAAGTCTTTGCTAGGTAATGTTTTGGTAATAATGGATTTTATTTGCTCTCTCAAGAAGGCATTTTAGGTTTAACAAACTATAATCTATAAGACTTCAAAGTACTTTTTAAAAAAAAAAACAAATGTTAACTATAAATGGATGAACATAGTTGACCGTCATATACTCTGGTTACCAATACCAATGTCAAGCATTCCTCTGACACACTTTTTGCCCAACTGATTGTTTTATTTCATAAAAAAAGTAATAGCTTCAGTGTTTTCTTCTTCAGTAAACACTGGGTGATATCTGGTTCACTGCTTTTCAGCACAAAATTACACCGAAGAAAGGCCAGTGTAATAGGTTTGACCTATTATTTTTACCTATTTCTTTCCAATTTCCACAACTTATTGTAGCATCCAGCATCTCTAATGCAGGGTAATTCATTTCTGACTCTACAATCGACCCCTAACTACACCAAGGTCATTCACGACATTTGATACCCCCATTTTTTTAATGACTTCTCCTTACATTTAGATTATGCTGTAGTTTAGATGGGGTATGTTGTGTGCTAAATCTTCTGATCTTCAAAGAATATGTTTACGAGCCTCGAGTGCAGTTTGAAAATGAGGGGAAAAAAATCTCTAAAAATGCTGTTTCAGCAGATGCCATCCGCTTAGTCTATTTATAAGAAACTAGCAGATGAAACCTTGTCTCACATCACTATCCAGAGAGATGTCACATATAAATAGCACAGTCACTATATCTGTTTTATATACCATATAATTGTATACTTGATCATGTTCAGATCATTTTATTTCCTGTAAAAAAGGTGAACTCCAATATATAGATTCCTACATAAGAAACCCTATCACTTAGGGATCCCACTGAACCCAGAAAGCATCATGTAAACTGTCAAATTACATACACACCCATTTGTGTTCTATATGAAAATAAAAATTTCGAGATCTTAGTCTTAAGAAATTAAGATGAATCACTTCATTATTGGGCTACTCTTGTTCAAATCTTATTCAGCTCACAAAAACAAGAATGAGACCTCAATGCTTTAAGTCAATTTTCATTAAACAGGCAATGTCCATTAGTGGGGAGTCTTCATTTTAATAAAACTTCCTTTTTGGCTTGTTCCCACACCAGGACCCATTGCAGAATAACTGGTTTGTGCTTTGAAATCCACATGCCCTGTGATACAGGCTCTGGTCATTTTCAAGAAGCCTTAAGGGCTAACCGCCTCAAATTATATAGCGGTCCCCTTTATACACTCCAACCCTGCGTACCCACTGCATTAGGTAATTTGGTTTTCAATTTTGATTAAAGTGACTTGATTTAAAATGCAAGTCATCCAGGGTCATCTAAAGTAAAAAGAAGCTTCTGCCCCACATTCCATACTTTTCTCTACCTCTCTCTTCCACTTCTTCCAGCTGTAAGTGAAAATTCATAATACGTGAATAATTACGATGCAAACAGTTCATAGGTAGGGGTAAGTGAGTTTATACATATAAATACTTGGAGCAAAATAAATAATAAATACTTGGAGTAGTGTCAGGAGAATACTATGTACGTGTAATCTGTTGATGATCATTACTTTTACATTATCTTGACCAACAATATCAAGAAATAGTTATATTCTGCCCTATAACTAGAATTCATTCCTTGCCTACAGATCAAGTCCAAAAATTGAACACTTTCTAGGAAAGGACACTTACTAGAACTTTGGGGAGGGAGCACCTGGGTGGCTCAGTGGGTTAAGCGTCTGCTTTCAGCTCAAGTCATGATCCCAGGGTCCAGGGAGCGAGCCCCAAGTTGTGCTCCCCACTCAGTGGGGAGTCTGCAGCTCCCCCTGCTTGTACGCTCTTTCTTTCTCCCTTAAAATAAATAAATAGTCTTAAAAAAAAAAAAAAAAAAGGACAGTGGGGAAACCATTTACTTCTCCATTCCAACAGTATACTTATTATGACCTGGACACTCTTCTAGAAACTGGGGACAGAGTCATGAACCAGACCAACACGGTACTTATACTCTAGTAAGGAAGAACAATAAATAAGCCAACAAATAAACAGTACAATCTTAAAAAGAAATTGGTATTTTGGCTCCCCTATCGTGTTCTGTGACTTTTGAAGAAAAACATTCGAAGAATGATTCCTTTTTAACAACAGTCAATGATTGTTCAAAATCTGCAGACATTTCAGTGTGTTTCTCATTTACATAACGCTTCTTCTCCTTGTGTTGGCTTCCTTCACTCTTGCTAGATGTATACTTTCTCATCTTGTCCCTAATATCCAATTTACTCATTTTTTATGTTGATTGAAACCTTTTCCATTTTTCTTGAAGCCCAGTTATGTCCTAATCTAACTTGGGCTGGTTGTTTCATATTTGAACCATGATATTGTCATAAAGAGTTTTTTTTAGAATTTCAAATTTAATTTTATGGTCTAGTTATTATTATATTCTCAAATATTTTTCTTACTGTTCATTGTACTCTTTAGTATACTGAGTCCATAGTTTTCCCAGAACTTCCCTCCTTGAGACCTTTTCTCCTCTCCCATCTGATCTCCCAGGTTGTGTTACAGAAAAGTCAACCTTCAATTTTTTCACCTCCCTTGGATGCATTGTTTTTTGAAAGCCACACCTTTTTAAAAAAAAAAAAAATTTATTTAGAGAGAGAGATGGAGGGTTGCAGAAGGAGAGGGAGAGAATCTCTAGCACAGAGTCCGACATGGGTTCAATCCCATGACCTTGAAATCACAACCTGAGCAGAAATCAAGAGTCAGATGCTCAACCAGCTGAGCCACTCAGGTGCTCCAAAATCCATATCTTTTAAAAAATTCTCACTTTCTTTTTGCTAACGTGCATTGTCAAGTAACTTCCTAAGAGTACATGTCTGAAAATGACTTCATCCTGGCTTCCTGATTGATAATTTATCAGAATATAGAATTTTGGACCAAAAATCTTTTCTTTCATATTTGAAAGTCAATGTTCCATTGACTTCTAGGATCCAGTGTGCTAATGACTAGTGGGAGGAAAGTTGGATTTTTTTTTTCTTTTAGGTAATAAGTTTAATTCTCTCTGTTGACCTTGATGCCCTAAAATTTTTTAATGGCACTGTTCCTCTGCTTAGCCCTATTTGCAGTGTGAAAATCTGTGACAAGCTTTAACTCCAGAAACTTTCTTATATTATACAAAATTGATTCCCATCAACTTCTTTTAGTTATTCTTCCTGAAATTCCTCTTAGTTGAACACTGGATATTTCCAGATTGAATTCTATGTCTTTACCTTTATTTCTTGTTTCTTGTCTTTTCATTCTCTATTTTTAAAGACCTCCTAAAATTTAACTTCCAAATAATATATATATCAATAATATATGTATCTTTTATTTTCAGGGGCTTTTTAGCATTCTCTGATTATTCACTTTCACAGTGAAAGTGTTGTGTTCTAAAAGTTCCTTTTATGGATGTAACATCTTAAATCTCTGTGAGGAGACAAAATATAACCTTTTTATTTCCCATGTGTTCTGAACTTTAAATAACCTGCTTCTTGTAGAGTCTGTTTTTTTATATTTTTTGTAGGTCTTTCTCTAATTTGAAGACCCTCCTCAGCTATCTTGTGCTTCTCTGTTATTTACTTATAATAATAATGGGGACTCTGTGTTCATGGGTAAGACTCACCAACTGGAAAACTCCATTTTAGGGTGAGCATGTGAAAAACAGTCATTGAGCCAAAGGCTCCCCAAGTCCTACCACGTGGAAAGCTTTATTTTGTGGTATAAAAACCCCTCCATTTGTTTTCTGGGTCATTCCCCTCCCAAAAAAAGTACGTTCAATTTTTTGTTAGGTTCACTCCCTATTTTTCATCTACCTAGTAATAAGCATTGGAGAAAAGGGGGTGGCTGTGAAGGGATTAATTAATCTACGTAATGGTCCCTGTTTGTGGCTTCATTGCTCATTTCCAATCCCTTCCTCTGATGGCCTCTAAGGTTACAGTCTTGCTACGTTTCTGTAGTTCAAACCACTGCAGCCTCCATTGCTCTAGAGGACACATATATTTCAAACCAGAAAAAGCCTTTGAATTTTAAACCACCCATCCATACAGAAGCTTTCTTAAGACTCCTGAGAAGTTTTATTAGCATCACCCACCTACAGGCAGTACTGGTCCGAAACACTTGCAAGCTCTTTCAGTGGCATGAATACATTTTTATTAAGGTGGAGTTCGTGGTGAGTCAACTTCTCTGCTTAAGAAATGTGAACAACATTAGCATGCCCAAGGAGCCCACTATGAACTAATATGGGTCAAACATGAGCCAAATAAAAAAAGAGAGAGAGAGAGATAAAAGAAAACCCAAGACTAGAGGGTAGGATCCTGATCTGGGTAGAGATACTTGTTCCATCTCTAATCACCTATGAGACCTTAAATAAGTTGATCCACCTTTCTGGACCTTACCTATAAAATAAGAATTTCATATGAGAATAAACAACTTAATGAAATCCTAAGTCATGATCTGAGATTTTTGTCAGAATATGGTTAAAAATTATATATATATATATATATATATATATATATATATATATAAAACCTACAAAATGCTCTTGTTTTATATACCAGAGGTGGAGGAGGAAAGAAATCAAATTGTTATACAACAAATAGAGAGTATATTGAGACAGAAGAACCAGCCAGAACTGAAAACACATATCAGTCCCTTGACATAGTGGAGTATATACTGAATGAATGAACAAGTGGCAAGAAATATATGTTTAGAGCAGTGAAACTCTTAAAAGATGAATGTTGCTGACATTTGTAAAGAGTAAAAAGTCATGACATCATAACAGAGTGTCCCCCGGCGAGTTCACTGTTAAAAGTGTTACTCCTCCCGAAGACAGGTTGGAGATTTCCAATAACATTTGTCTGTGCCTCTGACTGTCAAAGGAATTTATTGTGCATTTACACAAGCAAGAAAGAAAAATTAGAAGAGAGACCAAGACTCATACTTTTTAACATGAGAAGTATCCCCAGCAGAGTTACTGGGGAAACAAAAGTTCCCCTTAAATAATTCAAGGGTCTTTTCATCAGCTGTATTGAACCGTCAATAGCAGTTCTCTGTTCCTGGGCATATCATGAACAGACTACAGCAAGAAAGATACCAAACAAGAGAAGTCAAGGCTTCATCTAGTATTATAAATCTATCTTTGGATTCAGACGTTCCCTTTATTTCAGAAAACAAATGTTGATAGTTTCTCCCAACACTATTTCTGGTGATTTCTACCCCAAACAGTCATGAGGAATCAGAATTGTCAAATCTTGGGCACATGGGTGGTGCAGTCTGTTAAGCAACCAACTCATGGTTTCAGTTCAGGTCGTGATCTCAGGGTTGTGAGATCGAGCCCCACTCAGTGTGGAGTCTGCTTGAGATTCTCTCTCCTTCTCCCTCCACCCTTCCTGCTCATGCACTCTCTCTCTCCCAAATAAATAAGTAGATCTTAGGGGGAAAAAAAGTATGGTTAAGTCCTCTTAGTCTAATTCAAGAATTAAGCATCCTCATGTGCTCAGTAGCATATGAGCCCCTCTGGGATGGGGGCAAAGCAGAGATGGTTGGGAAGGATGGAAATGAGAGAAATGATAGCACTTCCCCTGTATCCAGGAAATATAAAATTTCCATAAGACAAGGAAGACAAAACACTGAAGAGGCTAAATAATGAAAACAGCTGATAATGGCATTTACCAATGAGGAAGAAATCTCGATGAATTATTTGAACAGCAAGAAACTGAGGATAGAGAGTGAAGGGATCAGTGTAGACTAGGGAATCAGGATGATCTCCAGGAAGGAGGGAAAATTAAGGTCATACAAAATGGGCCAGATTTAGAAATGTGTGAAAGAGTGAGGAGGAATCTTGAATTGGTAAACTCAGCACTCGACCAGCACTCAACAAGCCAAACTAAGAATAAGTTAGTAAAGGGACAAAGAGGGAATGCACAGGTGCTGTAAGTTGTTTGAGGAACACTCTGTTGACATATCTGGTAATTGCTATGGCTTTCTAGACCATTGCCCTGAGGTCTATCTCTACAGTAAATCTGGGAATATAACAGGAAGAGTTAAAAGAGAAGAGTGGAAAAGAAGGTCATTATTATCCTCCTATAATATCTCCACTTGGAACTTTATCAATAAATGTATTTGAGGAGCATCTGGATGGCTCAACTGGTTAAGTGGCTGCCTTTGGCTTGGGTCATGATCTCGGGTTCCTGAGATCAAGCCCCACACTGGGATCCCTGCTCTGCAGGGGAGCCTGCTTCTACCTCTCTCTCTGCCTGCTACTCCCCCTGCTGTGCTCTCTCTTTCTTTCTCAAATAAATAAAGTCGTTTAAAAAAGGGGGGGTGTGAGAACATTGTAGATGCCAAAGAGATTCAAGATTGGAAGAAGAGGTCAACCCACAGTCCCCTGTTGTGAACAGATAACCAAACAAGGCCTGAGATGAGTTCACTCTACCTTCACAAATTAATGCCAATAAACTTGAGACAGTTAAGATAGATTTAGTGGATTGAGAAATGAATGAGAAACAAAGTGTAGAGAATTCGTGTTTTTTTTATTGTTGTTGTTTGTTTGTTTTTTTTAAGTCTGATCCCTGGAGAATTTCATGGTAGTTTAGGAGAAGACCAAACAAAGGAGTTTTTCCTTCCTTCTTTTCCTTTTCTTCTTTCTCTCTCCTGTGATAAAACTAGCCCCTAGAGCTTGTTTATAGGTTTAAAGGACACTGCTTAGAAGCTGGGTGAGCCTTGTGGTGGGTATTATGGAGGGCACGTATTGCATGGAGCACTGGGTATGGTACACAAACAAAGAATTCTGGAACACTGAAAAGAAATTAAAAAAAAAAAGAAGTAGGGCTGGAGAGATCTAAGGAATGAGGGAATTCTTCATTGGTTGCCTTAAGCAATGTGTGAGAAACCCCTGAGCACTGCGTTTATCACTCCCTATCTTCAGGGGCTTCCAGATTAGTGGGGATAGAGACAGTTACCCTAAGTTATTTGATTTCATGGCTGTATGTCTGACTGAAGAGGACCCAAGGAAAAAGAACACTGATGTGTCCTCACAAGTCTGAGAAGGCCTTTCAAAGAAGGAAAGTTGGAGCTGAGGCTTTCAGGATGGGCAGTGTGTCAGGTTAACAGGAGAGAGGAGGCATTTCAGGCAGAAGCATCTATGCAAAACCAGAATCATGAAGAATACAGACAGGCTCCAGAGGGAAGTTCACCTAGAAAAGGAATGAGACACTTCCATATTTCACAGAAGGAAAAACAGAAAATATGGAAAACAATATGGCCAAGTTTGGGGGAAATGGAGGTAATATGAGGGGAAGTTATGTCTAAGGAACACCATTTTTACCATTTTCTTCTTAACCCAAATGAGCTATTGATCAAATATAACCATCACATTTTGAATGTTCCCTTTTAAAACTGCCAAAGTGCCTCAAGGGTAGTTTAGTATCAAGTACTGACACCACGAGAAGAAAGGAAATAAGAGGGTAGGTGTGAGAATTTACCTAGAGAGAAAGGCAGAAATTCAAATCAGTCAGATAACAAGGGTGCTGTCCGCCAAGACAATCAGCTCAGTCGTAGGTGCAAACAGGTATTATTTGATCAAGCAAGAAGGCATCGAAATGAGAGTTCTTTCAATTAGCCTCCTTATAAGTTGTGATGAGAATTAGTCAAGGCACTAACATTCTCACAGGAGAGATAAAACATGAACCAAAAATACTGGTGTACAAATTGGAATATGAGAAGTACATAAAAGATAAATAACATTCAGTCCCCATAAAGACAATCAAAGTAAAGTTAATCCTATCTAGGGATCAGATCACCTCCCAAAAAGCAAATAAAAACAAAAGCAAAACAAAAGACAACTCCAGGGAAAGTGTGAGAAGCTTGGGGAGAAAATCATAAATCTCTGAGCGCTGGTAAGGTCAAGACCTGGTAAGATTAGAGGAAAGCCACCAGCAACAAAAAAGGCTTATGCAATGGCTGCATCTGTAACACGCCTGGAACCCTTTAGAATAGTCTTCAAGGCTGGGTGAACCGGACCTGTATTAGGAGGTCAATCAGTCATGTGACTAGAGAGCAAAGATGTCCGAGAAAGCCATCTGGACACCTAAGCCCAAGGCTGAGGCAGCCACCCATCAAGAAAGGCAGGGAACTGAGGCAATCAGGTGATAATTAGGGTTGACATGCAGCAAGATAAGAAGAAAATGGGTGGTATATTAGTTTGTTAGAGCTGCCGAACTAAGTACCACAGTCTGAGTAGCTTAAACAACAAAAATTTCCTTTCCCACAATTCCAGAGGTGGGAAAGCCAAATTCAAGGTGTTGGTAGGGTTGGTTTCTTCGGAGACCTCTCTCCTTGGCTTTGCAGATGGCCACCTTCAACCTGTACCTTCACGTCCTCTTCCCTCTGTGTATGTCTGTGTGTTCAAATTTTTCCTTCTTTCAAGGACACCAGTCATATTGGATTAGGGCCCCCCTTAATGACTTCATTTTAATTTAATCACTTCTTTAAAGACTATCTTCAAATACAGTCATGCTCTGAAGCACTTGGTGTTCAAATTTCAACGTATGACTTGGGAGGGGGAGGAAAAACTCAGCCCATAACGGTTGGTAATTATAGGATTCTTTGAAAAATTCACCAGGTAATCTTCCCAGTCAAAATGTAGTCATAGGCATACTTGGCTAGCTTTGGAAAATATAGCAATATTCAGATGACCTTTTCCACCCTATAAAGATATCACCCTTACTCATTCAAGGACCCAGAACACTAAGTACAACTTTTGTTATAGGCTCTTTTTTATCGGAGTTCAGAATTTTATTATTATCCAATCATTTTACCTCAAATAAAAACACAGAACAGGGAATCAGTGGAAAATGCTTTTTTAAAAAAAGAACAAATTTAAATAATCTGTGGCTTTGGCTAGTTCCCAGCTTCATTTTTCTTACTATTTATTAGCTAAATAAGCCTACTTGAGATTTAAAGTCAAAAAGAGGAAGGAAAATTGCCATGTTCTCTTCATTTATGATTTTCAATATTTCAAAAAGAGCTTAAAGACCTTTTATTTTATACAATTGCCTGTAATTGTCTTTATAGTTTTATTGGTATTAATTTCATACAGCTCATTTAGAATGTCAAGCCACATATGCAACATAGTAATAAAGTCATTATTACTGCATAGAGATATAATTATAAGTAATTTTGATTCTCTCATTTTTGTCCTCTCACTTTCTTCTCATTTCTGCCCACATTTTACAAGAATGAAGATGAGTTTGCTGACCTTTTGCAAAAGAACATCTACTATGAAGAAACTGATGATTTCATCCCGATTGAGGCCTGGAAAACTTTTATTTTCTAGCTCCATTAGCTTTTTCAGAGTAACTCTGATTATAATATTACTGCATTACAAATAAACTTCTAAATTTGGAGGAGAATGTTAATGCTACAAAACAGTAAATAATTCAAATAATATGGGGCCCTGTTTAGCCAATGAGCCATAATTCAGTATGATGCTTTTTTCCTTTATTAACAATATACTAGAGAAGTTATTACTTAAAAGGAAAGAACTGAAGAAAAGAGGAAAAATAAAACTTCTCATTTTTTTGTTAAAGATGAGATGACATACATCATTAAATGTAATACAATAAAGTTTCTCAAAATTAGGCCAGCAATTTAAAATATGTAGTAAATGTAATCTATGCCCACTAAGGCAATTTGCATATTTCTGCAGGCTTCATTACCCACAATTTTGAAGGACTCTGTGAATCTATTAAGTCTTACATAAAAGAGCACACTCTTAGGCCCAAGGTAGGGATAAGGTATCATTCTGGCAAATATTTACATTCTAAATGTAAAGGCAAAAAAAGCAAAATGAAATGGAAGATTCTATTTTTAGGCCATGTGCTGGGAGGGGATAGAGTAACACCTCCCTCTGGGTAGAAGAACTAGAACCTGGAATCTTCAGAGGGGCAAAACCCCCCACTAATTTCAAAGCCTGTACCATGAAGGGATGCATCAGTCTAAGTAGTATGTACTTAGCGCTGACCACACCTTTGTTCTGGGAAAGCCACATGTGTAGACCACTGAGTTATGCAAATCTAAAACAAAGAATATATTGTACAGTGGAACGTTTGAGAAGATGGAACTTTGAGGAACTAAGTTGGTCTCTGAGAGATGATTATGTAACAGGCAAGATTTGCATCTCTGAACACGATCTTCTAATTGGAGAAATAGTGCTTGCCAACCATTGCTCATTCTTGTGGGCTAGTGTATGTTTTATTTAAGCTGTCTGCTCACAGGTAAGCAGAGCCTGAAAACATGCAGATGATGGACGATCTTAGAAAAAGAACCAGACCATGCTTGACAAAGCTCAACCTCTAAGTCCAACCCAGGGTGGGACATAAAAATGAAAACCACAGACACCCAGAAATGTCTAAATTAAAGGACCTGTCTTGTGTCCTTGTAACTTAGAAGGAAGAAAACATGAGAAAGAAGTTTAGTATTATAAGACTACAGCTTTCTAGAAAGTGATGTGTTTTTTGAGGAAAAGTTAAAGCCACAGCCCTATGAATAGAGGGGAGGATCTAAAGGAACTGGATAGACCCACTCTCAATCACCTTGGAGATTGAGACAGCAAGACTTGGGGGGTGGGGCTAAGCTGGGAAGAGGAAAATTCCAGCCTCTCTGTCTTGATACTGTTTTCTTAGGTCTGGACCTAAAGGAATCCACCTCAAAGGTAAACATAAAGAATGGCAGAAATATGCCTCTGAAAGATGAAAATGGGTAGGCGAGTGCTGACAAAAGCACATCCTCTGGTCGAGGAAGGCAACCTTATGTGCCTGAACAGGGAAACTACTCAGCTGGAAGGACTGAACAAGGCTCTAACCTAGGAGAGAAGCTAGCGCTAGTAGCCAATGGGAAGTTGGTCTGGATGGTCCATGCCCCTGGGTCATCCTTAAGCTTTTGCTATAGGGATTAACTGCAAGTCCAAGGTGGTAAAGAGAAGAGCAGGACCCTATGGGACTAGCATAGATAGAGGTCAGGGGGATCGCAGCAGGAGCCCAGGTGCCACCACAAGAAGATACTTGGGGTAGAGAGTCTAATCGGGACCACAGCTAAGACCATGGTCCCAGGAGAACCTGGAGTCAGCTGTCTGAGGTGGGGCAAAGGGCCAGCCAGTACCCAGCCTGGCATGAGAAGTTCATGGAGGCACTGTCCTGGAAACAATATTAACCAAAGGAGGTTACCTTGGAGAATCCAGAATGCAGAGAGTTCGCCTTGCAGTGGGATTTTTGAATGTAACTTCAATGTGACATCCTTTGTATTCCCCATGCTAGTGAGACCCGGGAGACATCTGCATTACATTTAAAATAAACAACTCCTATGAAGCCAGAAATTAGGGTTATTCTAATTTCATAGATGGGAAATTAAAAGACTGTGAGATTTCCTCAAACTAAAAAGGGTAATACCCCAAATTAGAGCCTAAAGCTGCTAACATTCACAGCAATGCGAAGACACTAGCGGCAATGTTGTCTCAGAAAGGGAATACCCAGCAGGCGCACTACATCAAATTGTGGAAGCATAGTGATCAACATCAATTTGGATTCTATGAATGAGCCCCGAAATTTTACTGTGCCTTTTTGTCAGGGTTTATTATCTGTTAAGGGGTTTAAATTGACAATAGAAAAATATTTCTGTGAAATCTGGTAATACACAGTGGTTAACCATAGCCAAATTTTATAAACTATGATTTGTCAAATAATTCATGCTTTTCCCCAAACACAAACCCTGCATTATTCTGACAGCAAAAAGAGTCTACCTAGTCTCTATAATTTTCCACTGAACCTACGGCATATCTGCTTTATCTGGATTCTTAGAGGGTTAGGAATTTAAGCCCCCAAACCACTTTGTGATAGAAAATGTAAAGTCCTCTAGCTAAAAGGACTGGAAATATCATTTCCCTGGACTTCAAACGGCACCATATATACCGGTTCAGGTTGAGCAGAGAACAATGCACTCTTTAGTCACATCTAAGACGTGAAATTATACAGGAGAGAAAGTAACAATCAATCAAATTAACAATTATTGAGTGGCAAGCTCTCATCCCAATTTGCTCAGCTGACATTAGTATCTCTACTAAAATGGCTTCCGGTAGCTCATTTAGTCCTTAAAAATAATGAGGCCAGTAGTGTTTTCATAGGGGTTAAGTTCATCGTCCAAGATCACACAGCTGAATAGTAGACTGGTATTTAAAACCAACGTATCTACCTCTGCCATCACTGTTCTTTTCACAGTATCATACTTCTTCCATCTGTAACCTTTCCCATATTTAGCCACTGTTTCTGTCGGGAAATTTTTATATTCTAAACCTCATTCACTTTTAGCCTGTTTACTTGAAATCTGTTCTTGTAAAGTTTTGAAACAGCTGGTCACTGTCCTTGGTTTAAGAACTCCCTCACATACAGTACTTGGAGATAATTAAATCCCCCATCAGCGATTTCTTCTTTTGGCTGAATAAGCCCTTTTCGATGTTTCCTTAAAAAGATTTCTGTAGCCTTAAATATCTTGCAGCATCCCCATATCATGTTGGCTTTTACATCTAGAATAGTGGCACATGGTTTTGGGGGGAGTCTTTTTTAACCCAAAGGACTGACCCTTCCCCCCATTCCCATGATGTCCTTTAACAAACTGTCTTCTAGTTAATGCTTAAGCAGCTTGGTTCCCCCGAATGAGCATTCTGTCCCCATTGAGTTTCATGTTTGTTGGGCCCATTTTCTCCAATGTGCCAAGAAGCTGCTTCTGTTTGCCAAGGAGTCCTGCAGATCATTCGCCATCCTGGTAAAATCCTTTGTCTCTTCTGTTACGGTGTATGTATCTACTCGAGAGGCACCTGTTAAATGCTAAATTATGCTTCTCCAATCCATACGTTAAAGCCCTAACCACTAGTTCCTCTGAATGTGGCTGTGTTCAGAATTCAGGCATTTAAAGGTAATTAAGTTTAAATGAAGTCATTGGGGGTGGGCTCTAATTCAATGGGACTGGTGTCCCTAAAAAGGGGATTAGAACACAAGACATATGCACAGAATCAAGACCTTGTAAAAACACCATGAAAAGACCAGTCACCTACAGATCAAGGAGAGAGGCCTCAAAAGAAACAAATCCTGCCAACACCTTGATCTCGGCCTTCTAGTCTCCACAATGGCGAGAAACTCATTCTCTGGTGTTAAAGCCACCCACTCTATGGTACTCACTATGGCCTCCCTGGGAAACTTAGTACAGATCCCAAAATGTCTCATTTCACAAACTATCTTATTAATTATGTGAAGAATTCCACATATATTGAAAATCCCCCCATCCTAAAAAGGTCACATCCCTTCTGTGGGATGCATGCCAAAAGGCATCAACTCTATCCAAAAGGAGGAGTGGGACAATCCTAAATCATGTGGTGTTCTACGAAATAACTGACCAGTACTCTTCCTGGTGTAAAAGGCATGAAGGCAAGAAAAGACCAACTACTGTCATAGAATGGAAAAAACAAAGCAAATATGAAAACTAAGTGCCGTGGGAGATCCTGGGTTGAATCCTGGGACAGGAACAGAGTGCTAGTGGAAAACTGGAGAATTTACAATAAAGTCTATTCTTAATTAATAGCCTTGTACCAACACTGATCTCTTAATTTTGATGAAAGTGTTACTGTTATGCAAAATGTTGATATTAGAAAAATCCGGGCAAAGGGTCTGTGCAAACTCTTAGTTCTACCTTTGAAATACTTTCAGAATCCCAAGACTATTTCCAATAAATATATAGCAATAAGTAATATATCATAATATATATCATAATTAAATAACATATTATAAAAATTCTGTTCTAAATACATATATTATAAAAAAATAGATATTATAATAAAAACATAAATAAATAAAGTAAATGAACCAATAAATAACCACTAGCAGAGAAAAACCACATATTTAAACACTGGAGTATCCTCTGAAATAAACTCTATTAAAGAAGGCAGGAGAGAAGGAAGGTGCTAGTATTCATTGAGATCAACTGAATGATAGACCCAAGCACTTAATCCTTACAACACTATCATCCATAAAATGTGACAGCTGATGAGACAAGCTCAAAAATATTTAAGTAACTCATTCAAGGTCACATAACAAGTATGAGGCCTGAATTTCAGACCCAAGTCCATTTGAATCCAATGCACGTGCTCATTCTACTGAACTCTCCACCAACTAAACTTTCGTCCAACTCTCTCTGTTCGGCCTTTGAGGCTCCCTTTTTTGGCTGCACACTAGAATCCTCTGCGGAGCATTAAAAGTTCTAGAGGCCCCGATCCCATCCCAGTCAAGACCCCGATGTCATTGTCTTGGGGTTCAATCTGATCTCAGGGTTTTCAAAAATCTCCCCAGAGGTTTCAATATGCAGCAACAACAACTCTGCTAGCCTATCGATGTTAGGGTCATGCAGAACAGAACTAAAACCTTCCCAAAGACAGGGCAATTGCATCTCTCATTTGTCTGGGAGTAAGCGCATCTCCTCAGAATCCATTAAATCTGACTCAAGCAACAGATTCTTCATGGGAACAACAAGAGGAGTCGAAATTCCTCCGAAGACACACGGAGAACAGGGACCAGCGTCAGAAGGGCTGCCATCAGCTCACTGCATGTGTGCCAAGAATTTAGAGGCAGTTGACTTAAGAGATAAATCTCAAAACTCTTTCGAGACAAAGAGGAAAGTAGCAATCTTTTGACGAGTAGAAGTCGAATGACTTACTGTCTTTGATTTTAATTTCCTCTGGTCCCCTCAAAATGGCAAAGGGAAACTATCAAGCTATGTAAGACTCTAATTGAAAATAAACATTTTCTTACTTTTGAGTGGAATTAAAGCTGGGAAAAAACTGAATAGCTTCAAGGTGAGGAATGAAACAGAAAGCAGCATCAAGAAAGGCTGCGGTGAGGGGATTGGGAAACCATTCCGCTTGCTGAATTGTGAGCCATGCAAGCACTTACAGACAATTACAACCCTAGAAAACAAATAAAAAGTGTGTAAGTAGGCACTTTGATACTTCTTCCTAATTATAGGGTTTACGAGCTGGAGTCTAAAAACACAAATAGAGGCAATGCAAACAATAGTAACCCTGAAATGAGGTTATGGACTTATTAGCTTTACGTAATTACACAGCTGTGACAGGTTGACGAGCCCCCTGCCTGAGGCACATGCCTCCTCACTGCTGGGCCTCGGAGTCGGGGGGGGGGGCCCTTTGTATTTTAGCTTTTGAAAAAATACAATTTAGGATGAATCATACAGAACTGCCGATATTTGGCCTATGAAAACGGCAATTCCGTATTTTGAGTTACAATATGAAGCTCTCCTTCATCTCCCTTGGGTTCCTCAGGGGCGCAGACTTCTTTTTCTAGAACCTTTGAAATATCCGTAGCGCCAACCACAGAGCTGCGAATAATAGAGCAAGCTTAGTAAAGGCACATACAATAAAAGAAGAGAACTCAGCTACCTATAGAGAAAAGCTGTATTTTCTAATATCTAACAAATTGAGAAGCCCCGGAAACCACCATCTGTGATATATATACCAAATAACATTACATTCTGGTAATTGGCCCAGATATCAAATTGCACCTGCAAATTGACTGTCTGGGGTTTCTAGAGAATGATTATTTACTGTCCCTCCTGATTTGTTTGTAGAGGGCTTTGGAAATTCAGTGGGGTTAGAGGTCCCCCACTGCACTTATACACATACAGACACACACACAGAGCCTTGTGATGAGTTATTTTACATATGCATGATTTACAAATGCTAATGATTGATCTTCCATTTTTTTAAGATATAAGAAAAAAAAAATCTAGGAAAAAAGAGCAATCCCCAAGAAAGGCACAAACTAATTCTTAACTGACATTTTTTTTTTTTTTTTTTGTAATGAAAACCTGTGTGTGAATTCCTATCTCACACATTTTGTCTTTGAAAAGCCAAATACAGACCTGGCAGATCTTTCTCATATACGCTGAAGAGAGAGATTTCTATACAAAGTTTCATTCAAAAGAAGAACTGCAAAGTTCCTCCAGGCTCCAGGCAGCAAACTGCAGGATAGCGTAATAAAAGCTCCCATTTATTTAGTGCTTGCCATGTTTGTTGTTCTGGCGCTTTAAACCTATTAGCTATTTAATCCTCCCAATGATCGTAACAGGCTGCTACCATGTTTATTTCATTGAACAGAGAAACGAGAGGCTTCAATAGGTCATTTACCCAAAGACACATGCTTCTTAAAAGCCAGTACCTGAGCTCTGTCTTCTGTGGTCTCTCTCCAGAGCAGGTGCTCAGACCTGCCACCTGCCTGCCTCACGTGGGTAGCTCCTCCCAGCCAAACTAGAACACAACCACAGTAATATTCCAAAATTACACAACCTGCTTGTGCACTATTTTGATTTGTAGAGTAGGTTATTAGCAGCTCTCTCCAGTGTTGCTCAATGAAAACAAAGTGAGAAGCATCATCTTCCAGACAGGGATATATTAGAAATTTGTGTGATTATGTTCAGCACTTCAGGGTTTATTTCAAGTTCATTGTGGAAAAGAATGTTTGTCAAAAGAACACGAGGATGTGCCCATCGAATGTGTACTGTGTTACTAAATGAAGTACCGGCAAATGGTGTTGGAGAGTTTACCGTTCTTTTAATTTATTAAACAATTTTATTGCTTTGTGTTTGGAAACCAATTAATTGAAAGCATTTACAGGTATAATTACTAAACAAGAATTGATTGGACTCATGTTTCATCAAAAGAAGAGTGAATCTAAATCAAGATGCCTTAATGTTAATTGGAAAGATTCCATTGCTAGAACTCATTGGTCAGAGAATGTCAACAGTGGGGAAAAATTTATCTCTAATAAATGTGGTCATTGTAATTGAATTTCATAATACTGATCCTGTTGGAGAATGATGAGCCTTTACAGGACACAGACCCGTGTAATATGAATGTGACTGGTCCCTGTGGTAGTTTTGAATCCAGTCTTCATGAAGTGTAAAATTGGGATAAAAGGCTTAGAGTACTTAATGCATGGGAATAATTTGGGTCATTGCAACCAAGATACCATCACATGTTTGGGGAATGAAGTAAGTTTGTGTTCCTGTGCAGTATTACAGAGTAGCCTCCTAACTGGTCCCCTTAACTTTATGTTATTCACCTCCTGTAGTCTATTCTTGACCCAGCAGCCAGTCAAACGTTTGTTACATTAGTCTTCTGAAGTGCATCATCATGGGGGAGAATAAAATATAAAATCCTCACAGTAGCCAACAAGATCCAGCCTTCATTCTGCTCCAGCCACAATGGCCTCACACTTGCCACGTGGGCCCCCATCAAAGAAATTTTGCACCTGCTATTCCTTCTGCCAGCTATGCCTTCCTGAAGAATTTTAAGTAGCGGGCACTCTCACTTCACCCGGGTGCTCAAATGTCACGTCCCCAGAGGCTATGGCCATCCACCTCATCTCAGACTCACCCTTATCCCACTGCTGGAGCATTTTCTGCAGGCAACGGATCCATTTTATTTCTCACTTGCTTTTCATTCTCTGAGATCATGTATTGTTTATTTGCTTATTTCCTGTCCTCCCTGCTAGGAAATAAATTCACTGAAGGAACTTGGGACTTTTTTTTTTGGACCCAGAATAGTATTAAGACATTCTCTAAAAATTTTCAGAATGAGTGAATGAATAAATCTGAAAAACTGAGTGACTGTCCATGAATGAATAGCCCATCTTGATGTAAAGTGAAATATCAGAGTTAGAATGAAGATAGAACCTTCATCCTTAAAGAAAGCAAGGTCTGCAGATTCATGGATTCTATTTGGATGACCACTTTCCCAAAATCCAATAAACCTTGGGGAAACTGTAGGGAATCCTGAAAAATAAGAAAGGAAAAATTGTTGCATTTTCTCTGTTGCCCATGGAAGACTTCTGTTTCAATTACATATTTATTTCATTTTAGTGCCATTTACTTTTAAATGTGCATGCCTCCGCTAATGTCCACCTTACACATACATTACTTACAATGTTATGATAGTATTATATAAGCTGGGTGGGAGAGCCAGATGCTTTAAGAAACAAGAAAAAAGGAGAAAACGTGCTTTAAAAAGGAAAAGATCAATGGGAGTATTTATTTTTTGTTATGACCTCTCACTAGTTTGTTATTTCGAATCCTTTCTATCACGTCTTGCTATCTTGCATTTAATTCTAAGAGTAAATACATATCTCATTTTAAGAATAGGAATGAGGATGGGGTGCATTCCCCAACAGGAACTCTAAGAGAATGAGTTCTAGTGTAATTCGCGTGACATGAAGTCATTATATCTCTGTCCCAACGGAGATGCATCACACAGTGAGAATTGCTCCTATATCCTCCTCAAAATATCTTTGAATCATGACAATACTCCACCATAGTTTCTTCTAAATCCCAATCTTCTGTTGAACATCTTCCCCAGTCCACAGTGATGTATATACACTCTCCATAATGTCAAGGGCCTTCTACCAATCCCTCATTTCCTGATAAAGATTATCCTCTATTTTCTAGAATGTTACTTGGAGGACTGTTAAGCCACTATAGAACCCACATTTCAACATCAAAAAGGACACCGTTGCTCTGCAGACATGTGTGCCAAAGTACAAGAGATGTGACAAAGAGAGAGAACACTCCAGACCCAACTACATGTGGTGCAGAACCCACTCAACTCAGAAGAGTGCAGTGGGCTCCCTGGCTGAGAAAATGTGCAGGCTATGTGCTAATGCAGTCTGGCCGGGAGCGTAAGGCACAGCCTGTCATCACACTCCCTGGCTGAAAGTGCACGGCAAAGAGTCTATATCCAGGGTGCTGTGATTTTGTTTTAATTACAAAAACACTTCTATGATAAACAGTGCTAAAATGAAACAGTATTACGCAGGGAAGCATGAAACATGCAATATATTCAGAAGGAGGTGATAATTATTTCACGAATGATAAAACAATTATGTAAAAATATGAAAAACCGAATTGTGGAGAAAATGAGCCAAGACATGAAAACATGCATTCATTTAATAAACATTTACGTATCTATGTGCCAGAGAGGGGCACTCAACCAATAGCCGAATTTATAAACTAGACATATGACAATAAGAAGATGGTATTCCTTGACCTCAAAGAGCTTGTAATCTACTATGGATAATTGATACAGACATAAACAATACATTGACTCTTTTACTAGAGACGTGTGCAAAATACTTTGGGAACACAGAGGTCGGAGATATCAAATTCTTATTTTTTCAGGAACACCTCTACCAAAGATTACTAAAACAGAATCTAAGGAGATGATTGCAGATGATTGGTGGATCAGGCAAAGAGGCTTTCCAAATGGAAGAACAGCATGTGCCAAGGAGAGAAGGAAAATGGTGCATTCAAGTGACTGCATGTCATTGAGTGTAGCAGAGGTCTGAACATAAAGAGCCTTCAATACCACACTAAGGAGGAGCTTGGTCTTCATCTTGAGTAAAATGGAAATATTTTAAATGAGGGAGTATTATGATCAGATTTTCAATCCAACTAATACAGACTGTATAGCAGTATGGCCCTGTTTCCTTCCCTGAGAATATGAGATATTGATAATAGCCTAAAGTTCTCCATAGAGAAGAGACAAACTCATGAATGAATGAACGACTTAATATTTTACGAATCCCTCTTCTCTTCTAACAGTGATGATAAAACAATCTTAATTTCATAGCCAAGCTACACAGGAGGTGACTCTGTGCAACAACTAAAGAAATGGGGTGTTAATAATTCAATGGTAATCAATATTAATGTTTGCGACTAGCTGTCTTCTGCAACTCTGATTTCCACTGCAAATAACCTCCGGGGGAGTCAACATAATAGAGTCTAGTATTGGGTCAGACATTCTCAATAAAGTATCACAAAGAGTAAATCAGATGTGGCTATATTTTCTCAAAAGTAAGAGAAAAACAAAGGTTTGGTTGCACAGAAACTGATAGTGGGGTAGGAAAGAAGGCAAAACTGCAGTGAAGAGAACCAAGATTCAAAACACATTCTCAGAGCACCTGGGTGGCTCAGTCAGGTAAACATTTAGCTCTTGATTTCAGCTGAGGTCATGATCTCAAGGTCTTGAGATAGAGCCCCCTGTCGGGCTCCACATCTGGTGGAGGTTGAGATTCTCTCTCTCTCCTGCTGCCCTTCCCCCACTCTCTCAAATAAATAAAACCCCACATTTTCATTCCCTATGGGGGAGAACCTCAGTTCACACTCTCTCAATCCTTCCAGACAAAGTGGAAATAACTATACTGCCCCATGACTATGCACAACTGTTTCCCAAACCAAATGAAAGACATGCTTAAAAGTAAAAAGCACAAAATATCTAGGTTATGAAGACCTCCTCTATCAGTGTACCTAACCTAAGGAGCCATGAAAAGGCAAACCTGGGCACTGCTGTGATAAAATCCAATCCTTGTACATACTTGACCATCAATTATGAGCTGTTTTGAATATTTAAAAAGTATATTGGTTGATCTAAAGATAGCTCTTGCCTAAATATTCATCATTCTGGCAAAAGAGTAAAAATAGATAAGGTAAATTCTTCAAATGAAAATTTCTCATCCCCTAGAGTCCTTCTGCATGTCACATTATAGTGCATCCAGATTCAGTCAACCATGAGTCTGATAGAGAAATAATAGAGGGGCATAAAGGATAGAGGATAAGGAAGAGGGAAATGTATAAAGATCTCCAGGAAAGTAGGTATAACACGGGGATGCTTCCAAACACTAAAAACGTGACCTCTTATTCCTCAAAGATGTATCAGAAATCCCTTCATATAAATCCAGGTGTCCATCAGGTAATTCCCAGCACGTTTACCCATCTAGCCAGAATGCAGTTGGTCAGTACAGGACTCCGAGGCATGGAGACACCAGCTGCTGCTGGCTTGAGAATCTGAGGAACACCCCAGCAGGAGAGAATTGGAGAAGCCCACAGACAATTCATGACTGTAAAGTTGTGCCCCAAAGTCAATCACAAGATTTTCAGGATGATATAGCAACCCTTCTATGATGGGGTTGGATCTCATCTTCAAAAAGATACACTGAAGCCCTGATTCCTGGTACCTGGGAGTATGACCTTATTTGGAAATAGGGTCTTTGCAGATGTCATCAAGCTGAAATCATTAGAATGAGCCCTACTCCAATATGATGGGTGTCCAAAGAAATGGGAAAGGCCAAGGGGACACAGAGACATGTGGGGCAAAGACTGTCAGATGACAGTGAAAGCAGAGGTTGGAGTAATTTTCTTACTCTACAAGTCAAGAAAAGCCAAGGATTGTTGGCAACCACCAGAATCTAAAAGCAGCAAGAAAGGATTCTTCCCTACACATTTCAGGGGGGGCATGGCTCTGCTGATAACTTGACTTTGAACATAGACTCCAGATCTGTATGACAATAAACTTGTGGTTTTAAGCCACTCAGTTTGTGGTCATTAGTTATGGCAGCTATATGAAAATGAAACACAATCTCATGCAAATTCATTTATTTACCTATCTCTCTGTTTATCATCGTCAAAATATCACACCAAGCAGAGATGACGCGTTAGTAAATACTATGCCGCAGAACTCAGTTCCATTCTCTATGCAGTCCCTGCCAAATGCAAACCAGTCAAATTCACACTTTAAAAAAAAAAAAATTGGCTGTTCCATTTTCTCCCTACACATTTAAGCAGTTTTAGTATTAAGGTGTCCTTTTGGTACAGATGCCTGAAGGATGGTTTCACATCAAAATAGAAAAGAAATTCATAATTAATAATGTACATTTGTTGACTAATTGCATTTTAATGGGAAAGCATTCACACTAAATTGTTACAAATGAGCATTTCCATGATCTTTTCCTTGCTGCTGTATTTTGGAATGGAAGGGTTTTTTCCTCCACGATAAAGGAATTTTAGGCATCCCCCTATTCAACAGACACTTGAAAAAGGTCTAACTTAAAAATCAGTAAAAAGCCTAAAGACAGTTAATCAATCAAAAAGTTCTTTATGGGGACCCTCCATGCACTGATGCTAAACTTTAGGCTCCAGGGGCAATGGGTCAGGTCCGGTGTCCTTGAAAGGACTCCAAGTCAGCTGGGAAGCACGTGGTCTTCAGGAGGCCAGGGCTGGCAGGCTTCTAAGTGTGCAGTGACTCAGCAAAGCCTGGAATTACAGCCCAGAAACAGGAATCTGGCCCAAAACAGAGAGTGAGGCCACGCTGCCGCCTGGTGGAGTTCTGACAGCCACTTTTCTTGTGTTTCATACACGCATTGCTGTTTGTGTCCTCTGTTCCAGCCATTTCTCCTCCAGCTCAGTATTCACCACCCCTGAAACAAGGTCGGGAGGCACACTGGGCTGAAGGAATCATGGCACCATCACCATCTCATCCAGCACCTACCAGGCTAAAGGCAGAGAGAAGAGGTCTGGTTTCCTGAGCCCAGCACTTGGGAAGAGGGGGCCCAGCTGAGCTGCCTGATCTGAGCCTCTGAGCCAGAAACTGCATTCCCAGCTTTGAACTGCAGCTGGTCCAGAGCTAAATCCACAGCTCAGAACTCAACTGAGGAAGAAAGAAGGTGCAATTTAATCGGTATCTACATAAAAGCCAATCCTCATTATTTGCAGATTCCATATTTGCAAAATCACCCACTGGCTAAAATGTGTTTGTTAAGACCAAAATCAATACTGATAGGGCCTTTGTGATCTTTCGGACCACGTGCTCAGAGCAGCAACAATTTTGAGTCACCCGACGGGCACATCCCCAACCACGGCTGAACAAGGCAACGTTCTGCTCTGCCTTCTTGGTTCAGCTCTCATAGTGCAGGCAAGTGTCTTTATCGTGCTCTATTTAGTGCCATGTTTTTTATATTTTTGTGCTTTTTCTTGGTAATTTTGCTACTTAAAATGGTCCTCAAGTAGAGTGCAGTGTTGTCTGGTGTTCCTAAGTGCAAGAAGGCTGGGGTGTGCGTTATGAAGAAAATACACGTGTTAGATAAACTTCCTTTCAGGCAGGAGTTACAGCGTACTTGGCCATGAGTTCAATGTTAACGAATCAACAATAGATATTAAATACGGTGTCTTTAAACAGAAACAACCATAAAATAAGGCATGTATTGGTCAGATGAAACAGCTATGTGACCAGAGGCCTGCAGGAATCTTAACCTGCATTTCCCCTAAGAGTAAATAATATTCACTAATTCAGTGCTCACAGCAATTTTACAGAACACAACTACCACAAATAATGAGAACACTCTACCGCCCATATAAATAACACTTAAATACAATTACGTATATATGTAAAATTGACTATATATACATATATAAATATAAAATAACAGATTATGTTTTACATATATACATATCTATATATATATAACACATGACGTCATACTATTTTTCACTATGTTAGCTCTGTGTAGATGGTCAACAAAACCGATATGGCTTCACTTCTCATGAAACGTAAAGTCTAGTAAAAGGAGTAAAATAGGGGAGCCTGGGTGGCTCAGTGGGTTAAGCCTCTGCTTTTGGCTCAGGTCATGATCTAAGGGTCCTGGGATCAAGCCCCGCATCAAGCTCTCTGCTTAGCAGGGAGCCTGCTTCCCCCTCTCTCTCTGCCTGCCTCTCTGCCTACTTGTGATCTCTCTCTCTCTGTCAAATAAATAAATAAAATCTTAAAAAAAAAAAAAAACCAAAAGGAATAAAATATTAATTAGCAAACTTCTTTGGGTTGCTCAAGTTAAAAGCCACATTCTCCAATCAGCTTCATCAGTAGTAAAACTTGATGTGTTTATCTTCACTCATTTCTCTCTCTCTCAACTGAATATGAAGTAGACAAAGAAAAAAGCAGTGCATTAAAATGTGAGCTCAGGGATGCCTGGGTGGCTCAGGTGTTAAGAGTCTGCCTTCAGCTCAGGTCATCCCACGGTCCCGGGATCAAGCCCTGCATCAGGCTCCCTGCTCAATGGGTGGGAAATCTGCTTCTCCCTTTCCCACTCTCCCTGCTTGTGTCCCCTCTTTCACTGTGTCTCTCTGTGTCAAATAAATAAATTAAATCCTAAAAAAAAAAAAAAAAGAGTGAGCTCAATTGGGTAGGGATCTTTGCTTTGTTCTAAACCCCTAGCTCCAAACACAACTCTAATAAATGAATCATTTATCCAATGAATATACCAACAGCTGGCACCAATAAGAAAAGGGAGCATAAGCAAACTGCAAAATATAATTGCAAAATATATTCACTTATCTGAGAGTAATTCTTCTAATTCCTTTTTCTTTGCTAAGAACTTCTGAACGTGTGCTGGCAGCAGGAAAGATAGCCCATGATAAGCAGACAGGCTCTCTAGGGCACGGTGGAAATTGGTAAATGAGCTATCCAAAAACACGCTTGGCTAGTTTAGTGTTCTAAAGTATTCTTCTTTGTGACTACCTAATACCTTTATGTTCTCCCATCAGGCCAACTTAATGAGTTCAGTTGCTCAGTAACTTTGGCCTGTATAACCAATAATGGAAATACCTAAATCATCTTATCTATGATCAATAATAGCAAATCAATTAATAAAAAAAATTATCCATAGGTTGTTTGTGTTGTCTCTATGCTCATTGACTGCAAAACTGATGCCACTATAGCTATTAATCTTCATAGTGGACTAAATGGAGAACCCCCCAACCCAACTATGGAAATGATAAAAAAAAATTTAAATGGAAACCTTCTTCTTTCAATTGACTGTGAATACATTTTAATGCATGCATCCCAAGACATTGGCAACACCAACTGAATGAGAAGAGGCAGCTGGCCAGGTGCCATTTTGCCACTAACGAAAAAAGCTAAGGACTGCTCTGCAAATCTCCTAAATAAAAAAGCAATCTAGTTTCTGGCAAGGAGATCAGCAGTGGCCATTTCATATAAATGAATCTGTCATGATTTCATTTGCGCACAAGCTCGATCATCCAAAATAGCAGAAACAGGAGGCTGTGGTGTGGCTTTTCTTTATCTGTTTTTGATAGACTGCTTCTCCCTTTCCTGCCCCAAATGATGACTGCCATCGATGAAAAACTGTACTGTGAAATTGCAAGAAAATTATTCTCAATTTTAATAGTCAACTAACTTACCAAAGAGAAATTGTACCTTTTATTTTGTTAGTGCTTTACAGATTCCTAACACAAGACCAAGTACAAATGCGATCCTCCCTTTATATATCTTCATCAAAATAAGATAAGTGGAGGATGACAGGCTATAAAGCACATTCTTTGCTTATTGGTATGCCCACTTGTTCCAGATCATTTGCAGGGCTGCCAGGAAGCAAAGGAAGTGGCATAAATGAAACATGTCTTTTTCAGTAAGATTTCCTTGCAAGATCCACAGAGAACACCAGCCATTATTTTCTAAAGCCAATCAAAGGTCTTCCGTGCCAACACGCAAGCTGGTCTTATCTCCCCAACTCTGGTCACGTGGTGCCGAAGCTGCTTCATTAGGCAGAACCAGCAAAGACAGAGTGAGGAAATGGTGTGCCCTTCATTCCAAATAAAAGCCGAGCACTTTATTTTTTCTTTCCTCCAAAAGGCAGTGAAAATTGTTATAGCTTAGCAGGAGGATAATGGAAGTGCATCACTGGGCTCGAGGAGGCTTAAGAGTTGTATTATACTGTGTCCTCTTCATCAGCACGACTTGGGGGCTCCTCACGGATGCCTGAGATTTCCCCAGTGAAGGAGTAAGATGACTCTACCTCCCTCCCGCTTCTCAGCGGCTCCCATCCCATCTGTACCGAACATCATGTTCCCAGACAAGTTCCCTCAGGAACAGTAATTTTCTGATTAATGTTACACAGTGAGAAGATTCAAATGGTTGAGCAGGTCATTCCATTCCCTAAAGAACCATAATTGTAAGGCAGCAATATCTTAGACTGAATTTTTTCAGTTACATGTAAAACATCCTATTTTTAAACCAACCTTTTAGAGGAGTTAATTATTATAACTAAGAAGGCTAAATTTAGGAAATAAAATATGTTGAAACCTCAAGACATGTTTTGGGTTTTGGTGGTGGTATTTTTGTTGTTGTTGTTGTTTTAAAGGGATAGTGACTTTAGTTCTTGCTCAAATATCATACTGTCCTAAGAAAGCCTCCATCATTTCTTATAAAATACACCATTTTTTAAACACCTACGTGTCACTTATGTGCAAAATGAAAACAAGCCCATATTTATTCAGCAAGAAGTAGCACTATGTTGAGCAAGAGAACTGGAATATAAATTTAGGAATCTGAGTTGAAGTTGAAATCACAAAATTAGCTAAAATTTGGCTTTGAGTTAATATACCACTTTGGACTCCATATATTTTGCATATACATATTAAAAGGTTAGGCTAAATGATACTAAGATCTCTGCAATGTCTCAAATTCCATTATTCTAATCAGCTAAGGAACAATATGAATAAAAATCATTACTCGATTGTTTTAACTTAATACTTAGTAAAACAAAATGAAATAAATTGTCTTTCTGCAGGACTGATCTATATGCAAGTATTTTATTTTTAAATTTATCTCCTAAAGTGCATTATTAGGATATCTCCTTTCTTAAAGATATGAGTAAACAAGGCCATTAGTTAAGAATTTAGATCTGTAACAAAATCAGCAAAACTCACCATATGGGTTTGAAGAGGCACTGAATTTCTCAATTTTGACTTTACCATCCTCTGAAAGAAATTTGGCTATTGTCCAGTTTAATTTATGTAACACTTCGTTGCTTGTGTTTAACATAATTGCAGACATGATACACATTCATAATTGAAACCTAAGCTCCAACCATCTATTCTACATCTCATCAAAAAGCTAGAGGAAGAAAGGAATTCCGCCATGGATCCTGATAAGATAAATGGAAAGTAACAGGAGTAATTAAGATTATTCACAGGACAACTATATTAGACATCATTAGCTGGTAAAATTCAAGACTGATGATGTTTGCAAATCTTAGGGGATAGATATAGACCCAAAACACAAATCATAACAGTTTCACATGATATATATTCAAGTCTACTATAGTCACCAAATATTATATTATTTGCACACCTATAACCTTTATAAGCCAATTCAAGAAGGATTTGAGAAGCAAAAGAAAATTTAATGTGCAGCAGATACTTGGATGACGCAGAAATAAAATAGTAAATTTTTCTTCCAAAAATTAAGTTTTGCCACAATATCCTCTGTAAGTTCTCCTGTTAATATTCTATAAGAATTAATGGATAACTTGAAAATTCTTAAGAGTTATTACATAAAATAATGCATTGGCTTCCTATCTCTTTCTCCCCAGTTTCTTCTCTGGCCACATTTACTAAGATTATCCTTCATGCCACAGTGGTACTGGTGTATTTTCTGCTCTTCTTAAGATAACATTGTGTGCTTTAACCAATTAAACCCTACACTGTGACCCTGTCTCACCTGTTTTCCAGATTACTTTATTTTCAGATGTGTTCAAGTTACTGTTACTCATAAATTTAAGAAACACTTGGACTAACCAAAGAATAATATTCATGAAGAGGTAAAACAATATTGAGTCTAAGGCTGAAATCCCAAATTCTAATTAAAAATATTGGAGCACCTGGGTGGCTAAGCCTCTGTCTTTGGCTCAGGTCATGATCTCAGAGTCCTGGGATTGAGCCCCATATCAGCATGAGCCTCTGCTCAGCAGGGAGCCTGCTTCCCCCTCTCTCTCTGCCTGCCTACTCATGATCTCTCCCTCTCTCTCTGTCAAATAAATAAATAAAATTTTTGAAAAAAAAAAATTGCCAGCTGAAAATGACAGTAAAACACAGAGAGAACCCCTCCCAAAAGACCTTTTCAATAAGAGAGGGCTCAGGTAACACACCCATGTGTCCATGCCCCTTCAGTGTGCTGATGGTCATGCCCTTTGTGCCTTAAACAAAGGCAGTCCATTTCCACCTTCAGGAGCAAATAGGAAGTAACAGATGGCCAGACCAATTTGGAAAAAGGTAGGAAGAGGGGTTAGTGCCCAAGGGGTCTCTCTATGCTCCTTCTTTTCTACTTTCATTCAATTGTTCATTCCATAAATACCAATCCAACACTGCCCAAGGCTTATATTTACATTTCTAGGTATGCAAATATATTACACATGCAAAAACATATTTCAAAATGGAAATTTGAAGGTTTTAATGGGATTTATTCCCTGTAAAAACTAACCATTTCAAATTGAGTTGCAGACGTTTCTCTTGAAATCCTATAAATTATTGAAAGAAAGAGATCCAATCAAACCATCCAATATCTTTCTCACTCATCTTCTCTGTGGCTTTTGACACTCTCTTATTGCAGAAATTTTTGTTTTTATGATTCTAGAATAGCTTCTCTTGATTCTCCTCTTAGCTGTCTGTACATTGCACCTGACCATCTTTCTGGTTTTTTGTTCTTTTTTTTTTTTTTTAAGATTTTATTTATTTATTTGAGAGAGAAGGAATGAGAGAGAGAAAGGGAGGGAAGAGCAGAGGGAGAGGGAGAAGCAGACTTCAAGCTGAGCATGGACCTGATGCACGGGTTGATCCCACGACCCGGAAATGATGATCTGAGTCAAAATCAAGAGTCAGACGCTTAACTGACTGAGCTACTGAGCACCCCTGTACTTGACCATCTTTCTGAGCATCTTCTCAATCCATCTCATTCTCTAAATGTCAACTTTGCCCACCATTATCTCAGCCACCCTCTTTTCTTCACAAAAACTCTTCCAAGATGTGTTCCCATTCCTGCCCTTGAGAATCTTTATCTCCAACCTAGATCTTCTTCTGGGGCCCCAAAGACATCTTTAGTGCACTCCTAGCCCTCCCTTCTTAGACATGCCTCATACATGCATTGTGCACGCCTCCACCCTTCTCTGCATCCCAACTGGTTTCTCCTGTCTGTATCAAGAGCTCTTCCATTTCTCTGTGCCCTAACCCTGAAACTTCAAGTCACTGTATTTCTTCCTTCCACACACCCCTCCCTTCTTTCTCACCTAGTGCCATTATTTCTATCACATTTGACATTTACATTCGCATATCACCTAATACAATTGTGTATTCTCTGATAGCAAGGTTGAAGAACTTTAATCTGGAAACGCAATATTCCCATTCCTAGCTAGGAGCACCAAGCTTCACAGTAAATTTCAAATTGTGTAGCGAAGTGTCGTTCACTACTTTAAAAAAGAATTAGTGCTTTATTTTCCTACCATTTCTTAATTACAGTGAATTTAGAAAATATGATCTTCATAATGTAACCAAAGTCAGACCATCATGATTACCATTTAAGTGCATTGTTTCCAATCTTTCTATTTATCTATATTCTTATTTTAACAAAGTGATATTATCTTTTATGTATGTGTTATTTATTTAATATAAGGCACTTCTCATATAATTACATATTATAACTAAGTGGTTAAATAATATTCTACTGGATATAATTGGGATAATTTTGCTAATAATAATTATGATTAACAAACAATAATTTAGCAGTTCTCTATCATAGATTTGTTTTCAGTTTTTCACAGCTGGAGGTTACAGTTTCAACAAATATCCAAATGGTATATTAGAGGGTTGTGGGGTTTTTTTTTTCCCCCAGAACTTCTCCCTAGGACAAGGGTTTTGTTTGTTTGTTAAATCATTGTCAACTTGATAGCTAATATGAGGCATCTCTTTATGGTTTTAAATTTTACTTCTCCAATATCAGTTTGGCTGTACATGTTTCTATATGCTTATTTATTTGTACTTCTTTGGAAAATTGCGTTTTCATTTCTTCTGCCCATTTTTGAATGGGAAAATTGTATTTTTCTTATTTGTAAGACACTTTGATATTATATTGTATTATTTTATATTATTATATCATGGGTCTTAACCTCTTGATACATATTTTATAAGTGTTTCTTAGAACTTGCCATTTGCTTTTCAACTTTGCACATGATATCCTTTTATTCTTTTGATTTATGGAAGCTGTAAATATTTATGTAGTCAAATCCATCATCATTTTCATGGTTGTTCCTTTCTCTTTTCAGAATATCCTTCTACCTATGAATATGAAGAAAACATTAACCTTATGGTACTTTTAAATTTTCTTTATTCTTTTTCTTTTCCTTTTTTTTTTTTTTTTACATTTAACTCTGTACTCCATTTGGCATTCACACTGGAGTACTATTTCAGGTAGGAATAGAACTCCTTCTCCACTAAAATTTAGACCTTATTCCTACTTATTGAATAAACCTCTATTTTTGCACTTGTTTTTAAGACCATATGATCACAGCCTATTTTTGTGTGTGTGTAAAACATCCTTTCAGGAGCTTTCTGCTTCTAGCTCGTTTTCCGGTCTTACTGATTGTGGGTCCTTAAATAAGTCAGTTCACTTTTTGATGTCTGATTCCATTACCTACAAAACAGAGTTGGATCTCCTTGCAGAACATTATAAAGATCAGGGATGATTCATACCAAATGTTTATCACAGCACATGTAAGGTTAGAAGCACTCAATAAAGAGATGTTCCTATTTATTATTTTATTTATTCATTTTTTTATTGATTTTTATCTCATCTTGGGCAGTGCCACAATGACAAAGACATTTTGAAATTTACCATATGCTCTGGCACATCAGCCATGGAAAAACTCTGACATGTTTACTTACTACATTAACCTAAGTATCAACATTCCCAACCCCACCCAACAGTCATAAATCTAACAAATATTTCAGCACCCACAATGTATAAGACACTGTATTAGACCCCGTAGGGGATACAAAGATAAATGAGGAAGAGGAGTGCTATTGAGCATTTTTCTAACACCTGCCTCTTCTGTCTATGCACAACTGAATGCAAAATTTATTTATTAAACCAAATATTATGCTATTTATACCATATATCCTGCTATGACTGGATACAGCATTAGGGGCTGAATATAAGCACAGAATACTTTTGTCCAAGATTCCCCACACAGACCTGATACTGTAGATATCAGATATGAACCAATATTGGAGAATTCACTGAGATAACTTCATTTCCATATTCAACTCAAAAGCCTCCTTCATGGAGTTTTCCCTGATTTCCCCATTAGAGGCCATTATTGTTTACTCAGAACCCTTTTGCTATTTCTCTTCATTCTTTTATAGCATCTCATGGGACATATTCCTCTAGCCTCCCAGAGCATTCGTACAAAATTTGATTAGGGCATTTCTGTCTGGATATTGTGTTCAT
This sequence comes from Neogale vison, assembly GCF_020171115.1. Taxonomy (NCBI): domain Eukaryota; kingdom Metazoa; phylum Chordata; class Mammalia; order Carnivora; family Mustelidae; genus Neogale; species Neogale vison. The sequence continues at coordinate 153,064,743 of NC_058095.1, read as the reverse complement.
CTGCATGCCTGTCTCTCACTTTAGACTCCCTTTAGGCTTCCTCCTCCTCAAGGTCAGGGCCATACCTTTTTCACCTTTGCATCCATGGCAAACCATTACCATTCAATAGTGAGCACCTACCTACAAATGATGCTCAGTTTCTTTCTCCATCCAGGATATGTCAGTTGAATGGCCTTACCATATTGTATGTCATATTACAGCTATGTGTGTGTTTGTGCACGGTGTTCTAGGTGGGGGAATATTTTTCATCCATTTTTGTATACCCAACTGTCAGCCATGTTGATCCTCATGTGGTGAAGCATCAATATCACAATTTGTACTTATGGTATCTACTTTGAAATATGAATATTGTGGGGAGAATAGGGCATACTTACCATTCTCAGTATAAAGAACTGCTAAAAAGCCCAGATATTCTCACTATTGAAGTTTTGAGTTGTAACAATCTTCCCTAAATTCAGAACTTGAAATTTTAATTTGCACCTAAGATTTTTATCATCTCTATGACTTACTAGAGACTTATTTTCTTTTATCATTTCACTTGTTACTTAAATTCTGTATTACTCTTGAAATTTTCAAATGTTCAGGTCTTATCCCCCATCTATAATTGTAAATTATAAATTCCTTATGGACAAGGATAACTTCTTCTTTTGCTTATATGTCTCAGCACCTAGCATAGTCTCTTGATCTTGCTAGGTCATCAAAAATCTTATTTACTGATTGAAGTAATTAGCACTTTATTCAGGGGTATGTGTAACAGATTACCAAAGTGAATACAATCTACCCAGTCAGGTGTTTCAGAATCAATTTTGTTTTCAGAACCCCAAAGCACTGATTTATTTATTCAATAAGTAATTTTGAGCATGGGAAAGAAACTGTTCCAGGTATGGGATAAAAAAGATGAACATCTATTGAGCCTCTAAAATGTACTCAATATGGGGACTTTACAGGCTCTTGCTCATTTTATCATTACCATTCTATAAGGTGAATATTATCATGGCTCCCATTTCATCAGTACAAACAAAACAACAAACATAAATCTGCTTAAATTTAAACAAGCTGTGAATAAATGAGCAAAGATATGATCCCAATCTACCCAAAAGCCAAGATTAACATCTTAACCAATATGCATACTGCCTGTAGAAGTCAGTACACCTGTAGGATTTAACACCTAAGAGTTAAATGGTGTGTCAGATGAAATTGACAGAAACTTTATAAGTAGTTCTCTCCTTTTCAGCTTAAAATTTTCATGAAGAATATTTTAAGTCTCAATACTAATAAATTATTTCATTAAGTTTCAACGTTAACAAATATAATCCTTTTCAAAGACATTCTCTGGATTCAAAGTCAAATACGTTAAGAAAAATGCCATTCTCTGTAAACGACTACACTGTAGAATGTGAATACAAATATGTAGTGGAGAATAGTTATCAGATGCAACTACCACTGAAAACAAGACTACTGTATTTCAAACGTACAGTTGTATGTGTATCTTGTCTGCAGAAAATGTTTAATGAATGTTGACCTAATGAGTCAACAGAGGAAGACATTTCTTCACAACATTCCCCCAAAAGAGGATAGCCTCTGCCAAATCAAAAACCTATTTAGAATAACTTCTGCCAACTGAAAATTCTAAATCCCTGATATGTACCTTTGTCTAACTCAAAGATATGCATTCTTTTCACCCCTGAGGGCATGAAGACACGCTATACTTAAATAAGTTGTCGATGTTGCTCTTTTACAGTTTACAATTCCCGTTGCCTGAAAAGAACACTAGCTGCATTTTTAAATATCAAGCCATTCCAAAGAAAATTGAGAATGAATACAAAGCCAGTTCCTACCTTTCCATTAGCTTTGTCTGGTTGAACTCCTCCTTGGTCATGAAATGCAAATGACAGACAAAACATTTTGCTAATTCCAAAGATCCCATGCTATATGGATACACATGGCACTCTATGTTCCAGTTTATTACTATCGGAGAGTGCAGATATTTTCAGACGTGAAAGTCAAGTAAGCTTCATGATTTCATGAAGCTAAGCCAAATATACAGGGATAGTTATGGTGGTTTTCCCTAGGGTTGGAGAAGGAAGAAATCAGTATCACTGAGCCTAAGAATTATGGTACAAGGTCCTATACTCTTTGAAGTGCTAGTTGAATGTTTGTTTGTTTTTTAACGTTAAGAAGCTGTCATAATTATCTTGTGGGGAATACCAGATTAATGTCTAAGTAAAAATATAAAATTGATTAGAAGAGACTGTAATTAAAATGAACTAATCTAAAATAAACACAACATCTAATGCCATTAGTAGTCCACCTCCTAAAAAGTGGGGCACCTAGTGCAAAAAGGATTACAAATTTCCAAGGAAACAAAATTATCCACATAGCTGAAAAGTGGGTTTTTTTAAAAAATCTCAGTCTATTAAGCAAATGAGAATTTTCTTTTCTATTGTTCTAAACTTCCCAACTTTCAAAAGTTCCCTTCCTTGTTGGAAAAGGAAAGTGGTCTAAATCTCAGCAGTGAGAGTTTCTGAATTTGAATATCTTTAAAAAGTAATTAAACACCCCACCAAAGGCACTTGTAAGAAAATTGTAAAACTCCTCTGAAGTCCCATTGTTCTTCCAAACGTGTCCCTTTCAGTGTTCTAGGCCTTTAAACACCAATCGAAAAGATCATTCCAAAGATTCTTGATTTGCTATGTCATAGGTAATCTTTTTCTGCATTAGAAAGGTAATTTATACCAGCAAAGGAAGTAAAAATGTGGCAACACTGTTAGATGTACATACTGTTCCAGAAAAGAGTTTTGCAATGAGGACTCGGTGTTATACACAAAAATGAATCATGGAACACATCAAAAACTAATGAAGTACTGTATGGTGACTAATATAACATAAAAAATTTTTAATTAAAAAATAAAAAAAATTTTATTAAATTTAATTTTTTTTAATTTAATAAAAAGAAGAGGGGTTTGTCCTATTTCCATCCAGAAAGGTCATTATTAAGAAATACCCAAGTCTGATAGAAATCTCCTAAATCTGATTTTATTCCTTAATTGACGTGCCTTGTTTATCTACTGGAAGCAAAGCATAATGTTAGATCCAGAAGGTACAAAAATAAAGAGATATGGATCTTTCCTTCTAGGAGTTCCCATCAATGATGACCAAACATGGTAACATCATATTTCCACATATAGCAATATCTTCATATTATTCACCAACCTTCCCAAAATAAAACATCCACATTTATTAACATAACAAATGCTAACCAATTAAAAATTTGCACAGCTGTCTTTATGAACTAAATTTTCAAATGTCTATACAAATGGTGGTGTATATGGTTGCAAAATACAGAAAGACACTTAAACTTGGAGAAAAAAAATACAAAAAAAAACCCCAAAATTTGGGATACTCAGATGTTTTCTGTCTTTGGTTCTCTCTGGATATACTATATTTTATTACCTGACCTCACCGGCCAGCACTTCACTGTCCTTCCCTAATTCACGGTGGCTTTGGTGTAAGGGGTTGGCTACTCCATTGTTGCTAAGGTATTGACCTTTTTTGAGCTTCTTGGCTCTTCAGCCTGATTTGGCACTGAAAAACTCCTCAACTTTTTTCCTTCCGAACTTTGCTTCCTATATACTCCACAAAATGTCTCTCATGCCACAATTCTTACTTATTCTGAAATTTTTCCCCAATCCTTCATCACACTGACAGATGAAGAGTCTGCAACAAAAGGTTCAAAAATATACCAGCCCACTCTTTAAAATGTTAAGTAATTTTTCTCCTTGTCGTCAAGTAAAAAGGAATATTGAGCCGGGTCCTTCCAGGACAAGTGCTGCCTCCTGAGAGCACATTAGACTCTTTTGGAAACTACCTTAAAATTTTTGGGTCACACAGTATAACACTAAATTGTATCCTGGGGGCATATAAGGCATAGAGCAGCCTCCAAAGGAATTCATCTTATTGCTAGGGAATAGCTGCTTTTTATTTCCTCCCCAAATAACGTTATTTAAAATGAAATAAATTGAACCCCAACTCCCACTCCATGACTTCCCTCTTTCTTATCACCACCATTCCCAAACCCCTATTTCCTGAACTGCCTGAATGTTTTTTAACAAAACTAAAAAACAAAAGCAAAAAAGAAATAATTGGAGGATGACTTCCTCAGTCCTAGAAACACAGCTGAGTGTTAAAAGGTATGCTCCTTTAGAAATGTTTTATAATTGTAAGCCCTCTCCTATGAACAACAGATGCCAAAAGAAATCACCATTCTACAGAAACAGTTCATTTTAAAATATATCAATTAGAAGACGTTACTGAAGACAAACAAAAATATCGAGATATTTCTCATTTATGTTCAAAGCTAAGGATTAGGAGAACAACCCAATTACTCATCCAATCTGCCCATTTAAGCACCTGTCAACTAAAGGGATTAATATGCCTTATGTTTATGGAATTAAGGGCAGCTCTGTCACAGTCTTTGCCTGAGAACCATTAACAAACACATTTTCTAAGTACGTATTAACATTTCTTAGCTGTCACTACTGGAATGACCCTGATATAAGCTAATGAAAGCATTCAAATTTCACAGTTACATTATTGTTCATTGAAGGCAACGTCCCCCGCCCCAAAAAAGATAGTTGCTCCTCTCACCTAAAAATATTTTGTTGCATATACCCAATTCAGAGAAACAAATTATTCTCATATTCTTTTTTTTTTTTTAAAGATTTTATTTATTTATTTGACAGAGAGAGATCACAAGTAGGCAGAGAGGCAGGCAGAGAGAGAGAGAGGAGGAAGCAGGCTCCCTGCTGAGCAGAGAGCCTGATGCGGGGCTCGATCCCAGGATCCTGAGATCATGACCTGAGCCAAAGGCAGCGGCTTAACCCACTGAGCCACCCAGGCGCCCCTATTCTCATATTCTCAACGGGATTTTGTTTCCTTGAAGAGACCAATTAAAACAAGTATAGGAAGGAAATGATTAAGTCACAAAAGTGTAAAAATGTAGAGAACTACATAATGTAGGATCTGAGTTAGTAGAAATACCATATGTAGCATCTGCAAATGATTATCACTCTCAGATGGTAGCAACACCTGCTTTGGCTCTGGTTTTGGTGTGAAACTCTAAAACAAAGGTATTGATACTTAAGTGGGTCTATTTGAGGACAAGTAAACCACTCTAGCAGTGATTTCCTTCCTTTGACAAATGGAACAAACACATAGTAAATGTCTTATATGTACACAAAGAATTTGTTAATAAGTATTGAAATCGCATAAACATAATCAATAATAAAAACAAAGAAACCAATAAGAAGTTGGCAAAATACTTGAATACACACTTCACAGAGGAAGACACACGAATGGCCAAAAAGCTGAAAAGAAGCTTCTAATCATTAGCCAACAGGGAAATGGAAATGAAAACTATAATGAGATCCTCTTACACCCCCTAGAATGGCTGAAATGATAGACGAGATCAGCATGAACATGGAACAACTGGGAATCTCACACACCATCGGTAGGAATACAGAAATGGCAAAAACACTTGGGAAACAGTTAGACAACTTCTTAAAAAGTTAATAATGTGCCACGCTGCCTGGGTGTCCCAGTTGGCTACATGTCTGACTTTTGATTTTGGCTCAGGTTATGATCTCAGGGTCATGAGATCGAGCCCCCATGCTAAGCATGGAGCCTGCTTCAGATTTTCTCTCTCTGCCCTTCTTCCCTGCCTCTCTAAAAATAAAACAAAACAAAACAAAAAACAAATAAACAAAAAACCAAACACATACCTACCTACTGATTCAGTGATTCTACTCCTAGATGTTACCCAAGAGAAAGGAAAACAAATATCTACAAATAAGATGTATACAAAATTACACATTCCACTTTCATTCATAAGAAGCCCCGAACAGGAAGTAACCCAAACATTCGTCAATAGGAGACTGAATAAACAAATTGTATATTCATGTAATGGGATACCCCTAAGCAAGGAAAAGGACTAAACCAATGACACCTGCAACAACATCAGTGAATATCAAAAATATGTTGCAGAAAAGGTGCTAGACACAAAAGAGCATATATTCTACGATTTCACCCATTCGGAGTTCTAGAACCGGCAAAACTAATCATTGGTGGCAGAAATCAGCCTCTTTTGTTTCCCTCTGGGAGACAGGGGATTGACTGAAAAGGGGCACAAGTAACTTTCAGGGGTGATATAAATGTTCTATATCTTAGGTGGAGTATGAATTACATAAGTGTACATGGATGTCAAAAGTAAAAATAAAAACTGCACAATTAAAATTGTGTGTTTTTCTTGTATGGAAATTATGCCTCAGTTAACAAATACAGAACAAAGAATGGTCCATCACATGAACACTGACCATTTCAGACCACCCAGGAACTAAAATGTACATGGTATGCATGTATTCCAGGCTGTTCTAAGCAGTTTATGTATAATATTTCACTTAATCCACATAATACTCTAATAAGATAAATGCTATTATCATCCTCATTACATAAATAAAAATCTAAGAAGCTAAATAACTTGATCCAAGGTCTCATAGTTTGTGCATCCATCTGTTCCTTATATAGACAGTAAGTTAAACATATGTTATATCAACTTTAAAGAGTCCCAAGCAGTTCAGAGAGTTAGTTACACAAGGTTACACAGTAAATAAAAAGACTATTAAAAAGCATTTCTGACTCATGAATGTGTATGCACATGACAACTGTAACATTCAACAAATAAAGCTCTATGAAAGTAAGAAGAGAGAGCTTTTACTAAGATTCAGTGAGTGCATTCAGGCAGGACAGGTGTGTACAGCTCTGGGCGAGCTATCAGTTTACTAAGGGACATCCAGCAAGGGAACCAGGGACCTCAGACCAGCTACTGCTGGCATGTTGAACTGTGACTTGGATTATAAAAAGACAAAGGATGCTGGGTGCAGTTGGTTAAGCATCAGACTCTTAGTTTCAGCTCATGTCATGAACTCTGGGTCTTGGGATGAACCCCTGAGTTGGGCTCTGCACTGAGCGTGGAATCTGCTTGAGTTTCTCTCTCTCTGTCCCTCTGCCCCTCCCCACTATTCCCTCTCTCTCTCTATCTTAAACAAATACATCTTTTTTTTTTTTAATGGATGCTTACTAAGTCTGTATCAACACTAAACTTGGAGGGCTTATAGGGTCAGACACAGCATCAAACGACCCCTACAAGCGGGAGTTAAAAATGGAATGATGTTCAATAGTAACAAAGATAGATCTTCTCAATTAGAGAAAGGAAGAAAAAAACATAAGTACAAAAGAAAAGGAAAGTCTTCCTTTAAAGGAAGGTTGCCCCGTTAAAGGGGTGTTCACCTGGTCTCCACACCACTTTAATTACTTCCATTCTTCCCAATCCCTGCTTAAAATAATTAAACATGCAATAATCAACACATTTTAAATTAGAGATACCTAGTTTCACATTCATATCATTTCATTCCAGAAAGGTATGTTTAAAAAAATTCATTTCTCTAGATTTTAGTGCTCTATACTATCTATCTTCATTATCTTCAAATTAACACTCTGAGTCTGGAAACCTAAGGGTTTAAGTTTGTTGTTAGGAGAAGGAAAAGAATATTCTCTGAAATCGTGATGGAGTATAAGTCAAGAACATTATGGTGACACAACATGAGGAATGGGAAAAATCCTGTACAAATCACAACATATTTTCCTGCTCCCAATGAAAGAATTATCCTACATTCCAGTCCCCAAAACACAGAGCCCTACACTATTGGAGGGAACTTCTCTCTGCCACAGTCCCAATGCCTTTTCTCTTGTCACTCCTCCCTGGTGGCCTCCTGTTCACCAGCACCCCTTTCTGAAATGCTCCTGTTAATAGGTCTCTAATTACAGGTGCTACCAACTCCCTGGTTCCCATCAGCGGTGATAAGTTCCTGTTATCACCCCTCTAATTATGTCCATCACCCACTTCTTATCCACATTAACCAATTAATTAATTAATCAGCTAACAAACATCAAATTAATACTTATCAAGGCACATTACTAGATACTGCAGGGGACAAAAATTAGTAATATGACACTCTTTGCTCAACTCAAAGAATTTATAGTCTGTTCAGGGAACCATAAGTATGAGTGTGTGCATGTGTGTGATTTCAGTACTATTCCCAGTGTGTTGAGATGGGCAGAGGCAGCCTCCATTGAAGAGATGGAGGATTTGGACTTCCCTGTCTGAAGGAAGAGCAGAGTTCAAACTTGCAGTGAGTTGCATGTCCAAAACCCAGAGATGGAAACGACCAGACCAGTCTCCCTTGAAAAGAAAGTTTGAGACCTGAAGCAGAATGTCACAGAACTGAAGCAGTAAGTTAGGCAAGATCACTGAGGAAAGACCTTAAATGGGAAGGTGTAGAGCATTTACTTCTTCCATAGGCATCACAAGTCAATGACTTAAATAAATAGTGCATTCTCTGCAGTAGACACACAAGTAAACTTATTAAACTTGGGTTGCCCCATCTTAAATCTGAAGCCAATCCACTGATAGGCCATGAGAAGAGGAAGAGCATGATTGACAGCACCAGCCAATGGACATGGATGGCTCTGGATGACTCTTGGATACCTCTAGGCCTGTCTCCACTCGGGCAACTATCAGTGATCTTCTATAATGGGTAGGGCTCTTGTTAACATTAAAGTATTTTCTTTGTATGATGCAACTTTGGGCATTTCTTCCCTCCTGTATATAAACAACATAAGGAATGTTGTTTCAACATCCCTTGAAAACTTGTTGGAAATCGCATTTGGTGAGTTAAGAAAAATCTCAGTGAGAACTTCATAATTCACAGAGGCAAAGGAATGTAGTGTAAAGGTGATTCAACTTTCTCATTTATAAAATAAAAAGCTTAGATAAACTCTAAAATCACTTTTGACTCTAAAAGGGTTTTTTCAGCTCTGCAATCACACTCACATTTTAAATCTGTTGATAATTAAAAATTATTGACCCTTTAAAAACCTAAAAAACTAGCTTTTATTTTATTCTAATTACAATTTAAATTTAAGATATGCCTTAATGTCTAATACTAATGTGGCAAAAATGGGTCAAAGTTTAGACAGGTACTCAGAAACAGATGCATCATCTATCAATTAGTCAACTGCCACTGCAGAAAAAGTACCACAAATGTGGTAATAAATGTGTCTTAAAAGGAGACGTATTTATTATCTGATAATTTTGGAGGGTCAGGATCCTGGGCACAGCATATTGGTCTTCTGCTCAGGATCTCACAAGACTGTAATTATGGGATCAGCCAGGCTGCATTCATTTCTAGGGCTTGAGGTCCTCTTCCAAGCTCATGTGGTATGGGAATATCCCATTCCTGAGTTTGCTATCCTACTTGTTGGGTGTCATCTGGGGGCCACCATCAGCTCCTAGAGGCTATCTTCATGCTATGTGGCCTTTTTTCTCTGGTCTCTCACAACACGGCAGCCTGTCCATGCTGCTATAGGGCAAGCTGGGGAATCTAGCACTCTTGTCTTAAACTAAGTCTTACATAATATAACATATCCACAGGAGGGACATCCATCCCATCACTTTTGCCAAATTTTATTTGCTGGAAGTAAGTCACAACTTTCACCCACCATTCAAGGAGGTGACAAAGGCATGACTCACTGAGGGTCACCTTAGGGTATGTTCAACAATGCAAAATGTGAAACAACTGTGTTACTACAATCACCTAAGTTCCTTCAGTCAATTAAAAGATATTTCTAATGGAAAGTTAAGAAGTAAAATGAGAGTGGAAGGTTACTGTTGGAAAATGTCTTATAATAGTCACCGTGACAAGATTATCGGTACAAAGCCTCTGTTCAGCACTTCTAAATGGTGGGCACTACACACCTGTTATGACCTTTAACAACCATGATAAATCTGTAAAGTGGGGTTATTATCCTCATTCTTATAGTCAATAAAATGAGCAAAGATAGGTTAAGTGGCTTGCACAAATCCACATGGTTAGAAAGAAGCAGAACCCATTCAGAACTCTGTAGAGCAGCAAAGGAAATGTCTAGGAGTTTTGCACATATAGTAACTAGATTATTCAGCAAATCATAATAACCTTGAGACTCGGTTTTCTCATCTGTAAAGTGGGGAAGATTACGATACCTCATCTAGAAATCTCCTAAGGTGTTGTGAAGATACAATACATACATTCATAGTAGACTACGACCAGTCCTTCACTCAAAACCTGGCATCTGTAAGTGTTTAATAAATAGTATCATTGCTGTTCAGTTATAAGCGCTATGTAAATGCTAAAGTATTATACATATGAAAGTATAGGTAAGGATGATAAGTTTAATGGGGTTTGTTAAACGTCTTATTTGTGGGGTATTTTTTAATTGACAGGGAAGTTTTAGGATGTTTTACCAATCAGTCCACTACTTTTCTATGCTTAAAAGGTTCTTGAGGAATAAAGAGGAAAAAATATTCCATCTATATTTCTGTAGGAGAAGAAATAAAACTCTTATCCACCAATAAATTGAAATGTAAAATACATATTTTAACAATTCGTGTTGGTGGGTCAAAGACATAGACTGCTTATATCCTTGATATGAATGTTTGAGTTAGCCTTTGTTAAAATGTAAAGTTTTAAGATAGCCAAAAATGGATTATTGAAAAAATGAGCAGATCAAAGAAAAAACAAGATATTCAGAAATACTTAATCATATAGTAAGAACATTACAGAACATTATATAAGGTAAGTCCTCCTTAATAAATCTATAATCTACATGCTTTAAAATTATATACCTATTTTGTTAATTGTCTAGTCTAAAAAGGCAGTCATTTCTGAGACTAGAGATGACTATATGTTTCTCATTGAATTCCTTGCATTATCTTTACCATAACTTGTTTTTCATTTCTAATTGTTACTAATCAAATCAATTTGCCACCATTTATAAGTGTTGACTTCTCATAGGGATACTCACCGATGGGATACCCATTACCCATACCCAAGGGCCCCTATAGGACAGTACTGTGCTGGTAAATGTTTAACAAACTATCTCTGCAGGATAAATAGATTTGGCAATTTCTATGGCCAACTTTAAGCTACCAATAAGATGTCAATGATCAAGAGGTCAGAAACAGTACCCTGATACACTATATAGCACCACATAATATCACATAGCACACTACACACCACACAGTGAAAGATCAAAAGGAAGCCATCAAAAGAATATCAAAATTCAATTTAATGTAGTATAACCTATGTATCTATATGCCAAGGCTTGGAAATTTCCAAACTGGGCTTGGGAGGGCCTCTGGAGGAATTATAGAATTTTTCAAAGAAAGAATTAAAAAGAAACTAATTAACCAAACTATACATTCTACAAATGTTCTCTCAGGTAATCCCTGATTAACCACTGTAGGTAAGTACCATTTCCTCCATTTTACATACAACAGAGAGAGGCTTGGGCAAATGTCCCCACAGCTAGTAAGAGGCAAGTCCTTCCATGCTTTCTTTCCTCCTTGTCTCTTCCCCCACTTTTCTTCCTTCCATTTCCTTCCTTTATTCCCTCCTTCCTCCCTCTCTCCATCCTTCTAACCCTTACTGGCCCTCCTTAACTATATGTTCATCTAGTGTTTCCTATGCTCAAGACAGTGCTTGGAACCAAGTATATGACACACTGGGAAGAAAGAACCACATGGGACCCAAAAGAGAGAAAATATATTTATACTGCAACAGCAGACTTTCACTAGAACGCTTACTAAAAATTGAGAAGAGAGTTTAGTTTGCTATTAATGATAAATTTGACTTAACATAGTTTGTTTGTTTTTACAAAATTGGAACAATTACACTTGTTAGAAACTCCACAGGAATGCTGTAATGCTAATAGAGACCTCTCTTCATTGTCCTCCAGAAATACTAAAAAATATTCACAATAGTATTTTTATTACAAAAACATAATTTATCTTTTAAGTCAGATGCTGGAAAAGAAAAAAAGAGACTTTGAAGGGGTGGAGGGTGGGAGGTCAGGGTACCAGGTGGTGGGTATTATAGAGGGCACTGATTGCATGGAGCACTGGGTGTGGTGCAAAAATAATGAATACTGTTACGCTGAAAATAAATTAAAAAAAAAAAAGGGAGAGACTCTCCAACATCCTCTGGAGCACACAAAACTCTTCCAAATAATTTAAGTATATTAGCCAAAAGCTTTCCTTTTGAGAAGACCACAAAACAATAAATGAACAAATGAAAACTTAACAGGAAGATCTTCTTGGTACAAATGTGGAGAGGCAGTAATATTTTAATATTTTAGCTACCTTAACCACTTTTTTTCCCACATTAATAAAATAAAATAATTAAATATATCTGTTAGTTTTCACATAGTATATAAAGCTGAATGATTCTGAGTGACATTACAATTTTCTCACCTTTGTGTACGTATTTTTCTTTAAAAGATCTAAGCTTCACTTTGTACAAAAATGATTTTAAATTTGCAGCATTCTTAAACTATTCTTTATCATAGTGCTAAACAATGTACCATAGCTTGGGAAAATTCAAATAATAGGACCACACTCTGAGCTCTTTGTTACAAAGATTATTGGAAAAGAGCTATGTTCATGCCATTCTTCATGTTCTGCACAATGAGGATTACACATTTCATACAAATCATATTTCTATCATACATGAACTATGTCACCTCTAAAGTTAATTTATCAAACTTCAGGTGTAGCTTTACAACAATGATACCATGCTGACTTAAAACCCAAACTACAAAAGATATAAAAGCTCATATCCTATCGAGAGAGTCATAGGAAAGCAGGATAAGACAAAGATTGAAAGAGAATATATGTATCCATAGATATATCAGGTGAGGGAAGGAGAGGAGTTGGGTAAGTCTTTGGAAGACATCAGCTCACTGTGCTGGAGAGAGACCAAACTCAAGGAAATCTCTGATCTATAAATTCAACTGCTGTATTTTTTTTTTATAAATACATGAAAATGTTCTGCTGTAATATTTGATCTTGGAAATAAAATAAAAAACTCTTCAGGTAAAAAAAAAATTGAAAGAGAGGCTTAATCCCTAACTACGGCCTTAAAAAGTGGCCTACCCCTTATCTCAAGAAGTTTTAGAGCACAAAATTCTACTGAACTCTTGATTACCAGCTGCGGTCATTCTATTCTGGAACAAATTGGGAAAACTGACTAAGCCTGTCTCCAACGGAAGCACTCTTCTCAGTAGGCAATAAAGACCTGGAAGAAATTTAAGCAGTAAAGGAGCCACAGCTACAACTAGACATCTGGTTTGCCTTGCTTCTTCAGCACATATATATCTGAAGAGGAAGCTAAGAGAACACTACAAGCTAAGAGAGCTTACAATCTGCCAAAGAAGGTAGAGAATATTTTTAAAAAGAATGCTCTAGTGTTTCCATATTTGCTTAATCTTTAAAATTGATACCTTACAAAAATTTTCATATGACATATGACTGTGATCATTCCTCAGCCACTGTTACTTTCATTATTGAACAATTTTCTGGCATCACAGGCTAGAAATGGTTACCAACATTTGAGATGCCAACCTACTGACCTCACCCACTAAGAAGAAATCTTGGCTTGTTTATAAGCTTTGGCTGGCTCGTTTTACTTGTTAAACATGTACGTTAAGAAAGAGGAACTGTTTGGGATTAAGAGACGAGGTCAGAGACTGGTGGCCCAGTAAGAAGCTGTTGCAAAAGTCATCCCAGAAGTGATACAACCTGAATTAGTGCAGTTACAGGGAAAAGGTAAGGTGGAGAACCACATTGACATATATATATATAAGGTAAAAACCAACCAAGTTTGGTGACAGATTAAGTGTGGTGGGTGAGAGAAAGGGAAGAGCTTGTTGAAAACTGGAAGAATGATCTAAGCATACCACATGGTACTTTTAAGACTCTACAAAGACATTTTTAATATCTAAGAGCTCTTAGATGTGAATTATGAGCTTCTCATGGAAGATGATCATTCAATTCATGCTTATTGGGTTGAACTAAATATCCTATGCAATATTTCAAATGATGCTAAAATTAAAGATAATTTTAAGTTAAAAGGCTTAGTTTGTATATTAAAGACATTCTTACATTTCACTGAAATTAAAATGGCAAAGAAAAATTACTCATTTCAGTCCTGAAGAGATTCTGTCATTGACACTACCAAAAAAAGTGTTAGAAGCAAGAAATTTCAAGCCCAGTTCAAAAGTGATAGTCTGTCTCTTTGCTGAGTTAGTCCTCAGTTAGCATTCAGTTATTTCGAATGTTCTGTTTTCTCCTAGAATGTGAAAAGAATAATGACCAGAGAGAGAGGAAAGCAGAGCAAAAGCATTGACTCTGTTACTGTTAACATCTTGGGTCCCTCCAGGGATCTGGTCCTGAGTCTTCTCATCTATAAAATAAAGATTTCAGCTAGATGATTTATAAGAATCCATCCATTTCTTATAGTGTCTCACCCTTCGTGTTAATTAAGAGCTTAAGTATATTACACACTCATATTTTCATATATAGTGTTTTTTGTAGAGGAAAGGTGAGTTTAGAGGACTGGAGTGAACTAATTAGCTTACAGATAAATGCCTCAAATTTTTTAAATGCAAAGCCTGCATATCAATGGGTTTCGTACAGAGAATATACATAATATAAATATAAATATAAATATAAATATATATTTGTATGTATATATATATATACACACACCCACACAGACACACACACAACACACACACATATTAGGAGAGATTTTTAAAATAATTAACTATTATTTTTATTAATCTGGCATACACATTTATTTCTAACTTAATAAATTGAGTATTTAACAAATCAATGGGATTTCCACAAAACTGTCCCAGCTGTTAGCTTAAGGATGTAGCCAGTTAAAAAAAGAGATCAGACTTGTGGTCACCAGAGGTGAAGGGGAGAAGGGCTGAGATTGGAAGAAGGTGGTCAAAAGGCAAAAACTCATAGACCTCCAGTTATATGATGAATAAGTGCTAAAGATGGAATGTACAATGTAATGACTGTAGTTACCACTGCTCTATGATATACAGGAAAGTTAACAAAGCAAATCCTAGAAGTTCCCATTACAAGAAAAAGAACATCTTTTCCTTTTTTTCCCCATTTATTTTTATTATATCTTTATGAGATGCTGCCTGTTAAATAAACTTATTGTGGCCATTATTTCACAATATATGTAGGTTAAACATTTATGCCGTATACTTGAAACTTACACAGGGATATATGTCAATTACAGCTCAAAAAAAAAAACCAGGAAGAAAAGGGAGCAGGGGGTAGTCAAAGGTAAGAAGTTTCAGAACTTTCAGAAAGTATAGGATGAGTGACATTTTTTCCTTTGCTATTGTCAGATTGTATGATCATATTTTCATGAGCTCTAAACCAATGGGCCCATTTGAGTTTGAAGTTCTATTTACATGACCAGCTTTGTTTGCAGAAGCCTTTGAAATCACTTTAGTTAATTATTCCTTATAACTACCATCTCATTTAGCAAATTAATATTGCCTTAGCATATTCATGAAGAATATATTTCTTAGGCATGAATGTGATGGCAACCCTTCGGAAACTATATCACAGCATCCTTGTGTATATTAGAATCTTCTAATTACAATCCATGGACTTACTGCTCTTAAAACCATGTCCAACTTGTACTCAAATAATTCAACACAGCTATTTTGATTCATTCGGGTTATCCACATAGAAGTCTTTCTCATTTGCTTGTGATTAAGCTCCGTAAATGAAAAGGTAACACATACTAACTTCGATGTGACCAAAAGTGTATGATTAATTACCTTGAGGTTTATTCTCCAGCAAACGAACCACAGATGAATCCATGGCATTTAAGGCAGACCAGAGGGCGCTTCACAGCTTAAACGCCATCAAAGTTGACCAAATGATTGTTTTATATCAGAATGGTTAGTAAATCCACTGCTGGGGGCTCCATGGCTCTAAGACTCAGAGGCCAACGCTAACCAGATGGCCAGCAATCAAATGACCTGGCACAGCTACCTGCAAATGGTTCCTGATGTACAATGTGGGACAAAAGACAGGCTTTGTGAAATCCCTGTTGACGGCATCACGCAAAACTTCTGTGCATTGATAGATCCAAAATAAATAAATAAATGAAAAAACAAACAAACCAACAGCAACACATAAAAGGTTTACTTTTAGTGATTGATTGATTCAGGCAGTAGTTAGGATCTTGGAGTAGTGATCCCAAAGTGTTCCAGTTGACCCATGACTATCAACATGTCCTTCCCCTAATGGAGAATAATAACGTCCAATGCAAAATTTAAGCACCCTTTATAAATTATCAGCCTCCTCCATGGATTCTGTTCAACATGGATTTTGACTGTATTACAATTCTCTGCATTCTGAGCCATCTTTCTGATTTCCAAAAGAAAATATTTTAACCAACATGCACAGGTGGATGGCCAATAGCTCCATGAGAAGAGCAATTCCTATACAGAATAACATAAGGGTTCAGCCATTTAATCGTATATGTGGACAAAGGGTTTAAATGATTACTTTTGCAGGTGTGGATTATTTACTTTGAAGATCATCCACGGTTAATTTAAAAATCTAAATCACTCAACACACCTCTGGTTATCTTTCAACAGTGTTCAAGTTTATGTTCAAGGAACACAAACTGATCATGGTCTTAGACAAACATAAGGATGATGTAAAGGGATGACTTTTCAAAGGTCACCTAATGCATTCCAAAGCTATATATTAATGTATTATCCGCTCCACAGCTTCTTTTCAATGCAGAAGACTATCAAGAATCATCAGAAATGATGAATACCCAACTTTTGTAGCAACATGGACGGGACTGGAAGAGATTATGCTGAGTGAAGTAAGTCAAGCAGAGAGAGTCAATTATCATACGGTTTCACTTATTTGTGGAGCATAACAAATAACATGGAGGACATGGGGAGTTAGAGAGGAGAAGGGAGTTGGGGGAAATTGGAAGGGGAGGTGACCATGAGAGACTATGGACTCTGAAAAACAATCTGAGGGTTTTGAAGGGGCAGGTGATGGGAGGTCAGGGTACCAGGTGGTGGGTATTATAGAGGGCACAGATTGCATGGAGCAGTGGGTGTGGTACAAAAATAATGAATACTGTTGTGCTGAAAATAAATTAAAAATTAAAATTTTTCTTAAAAAGCCAAAAAAAAGAAAAAAGAATTACCTTCACTTTGAAAAAGAAGCAAAAGACTTTAAAACAAAAAAAAGCATTACAAAAACAGAATAAACCCAGAAGCACTTGCCTTTGGTCTAACACAGTTCTATAACAAACAAGAAAAACTGGTAAGAGCCATACATCTGCCTTAAAGGAACTTCAGAGTCTTATTGAACAACACTTATCAAACATGACTTATTCACATACATTAAGAAAATTACAGCCTCATATAAGGCCAAATATTATTAATCAAAGTAAGTTTATAGTTTATAGATGATAATGCTATAGAAATTCAGTAAAGATAAGATCACTGTTAACCAGGGTTAATCAGAGAAGATTTCTTAGAGGATGTGGATCATAGGTTGCCCTGAAGGGACGTTCTTCTCTTTCCTTCACGTATCCAGATCACCTGGCACAGTGCAAGGATCACATAACAATTTTCTGAATTGAACTGAAGGGAATAGAAGGTTTGTGATGATGAAATGGAAGTGAAAGAACATTCAAGAGTGTTTTTGAGTGTGACATAAGGAAAGGAAAGAAAGTGACAAATCAGTATTACCCATATAGGATTTATGCTAAAACTTTAATTGGGACATAATCATAAGGAAATAATTAGACAAATACAAATAGGACATCCTACAAAATACTTCAAGTGTGTCTTCAAAAATACCAATATCACAAAAGATAAAACATCACGTAGGAGTGTTCTAGATTAAAGGATACTTAAGAAACATAACAATCTAATGCAATTCAGCTCCTTAATTAGATCCTGGAGAGGGGGAAAACAGCTGTACAGAACTTCTTCCCTCAAAACTACAGAAATGTGAATATGGAATGCATTTTAGATAATATTATTGAATCATTGCTGAAATATTGGATGTGATAATGGTTGTGTAGGAGAACATCCTTATTCTTAAGAGATGTAGCTGAAGTATTTAGGGGTGATGGATCATGTCTGCAACTTAGTCTCAAGTGGTAGAGTGAAAAAACAAATCTATAAATAAACACACACCCACTAAGGGAGATAAAGCAAATGTGGCTTTGGTGAATCTCAGTAAAATAAATAGTTGTGGGGAGAGAAATAATGAGGTAGATGGACTGGATTAGGAGGATGGATGGCACTGAGATGTGAGGGGATGGAGGCTAAGATCCGTGAAGAGGGAAAGCATGAACAACTGGTGGACATCCTTGGATTGTCAAATGAGGAACTTGGGCTTCACTGGGCAAAACAGCAGGGACACAGAATATATGACAGCCTTTGACTTAAAAGTAACACAATGACTTCATACGTTAGGAAATAAATATGGCAACACTTGGCAGAAAGTACTAAAAAAGGAACAGTTTAAAGGCCGATTAGAACAGTCTCTCATAACAATCAAAAGGACATCTGAAAGAAAAGCTTTGGCTTCACAGAAGCAGAGGAATGAAAAGACAAAGAGCCAAGAACCAATAGGAAATAAAGATTGTGGGTGGATTGCTTACATGGATCTGAATTCCTTGTGGTTATTTCTCTCATCTGCTTCCCGTAAAACCTCAAGGCAGACCTGTTCATCTCTCCTGATGATGCACTGATTCCATCAGAATTCGACCAGGGCAAGATCCTACACTGGCTGGGATTGTTCTCATAGGATTCAATGTCTCAGCAACAAGTCACCCATGATAAACAGCAAGCTTCTGGAAACGAGTGTCTATCTAGATCAACATTAATGTTCAGCATCCACACAAGTATAAAAAGGAAAGTGACAAACAGGATTCAAAGGAGAGAAGGAGGTCAAAATGCTTGTGAGATTGCTAATATGGAGGCTGAGAGACACAGAAACATCTAGACGGAGAGCTTTCTTAAGGTGAAGATGTCAATCTCCATGTAATTTCAGAGGTGAGTGTGTGTTAGCAGGATGGAGAAGTTATATCTGCAACTGTCTACAGCAACAGTTTTATTCCCAGATTGCTTTTGGGGGTTCTTTGTTTAATATACTGTAGATATACTTACTCACATAATTAGTTTGTCTAACTTCCTGTCAAATCAATATTTATTCACGCAAATCAATCTTGTTGCTTTTTCCCTGAAGATATTTGGTCAATTTGTGGCACTATAAAGAAACTTTCCAGGACCTCTTCTACTATGATCTTTTTTTCTTTTCTATACAATTTATACCTGGTCTCTTTTTTTCTTATTATCTAATTCATTTTTGTTTAGATTTCAGTTTCCTTACAGATCATGTTTGAACATTAGTTTGTGCATTTTTCTGCATGCACTGTATGTACATAGTAATAACCATATGCCCCTAAGTTTATCTGCTACTGACTAGATAAATGATTTGGACAAGTCACTTAATAACTATAAATCGATATACTAATATATACCTTATACACCGCTTAATTAAATAAGATAACTCATGAACGGGTGCCTGGGTGTCACAGTTTGTTAAGTGTCTGACTCTTGATTTTGGCTCAGTTCACGATCTTAGGGTCCTGAAATTGAGCCCCATGTTGGGCTCCCTGCTCAGCATGAAGTCTGCTTAGGATTCTCTCTCCCTTCTCCCTCTACCCTTCCTCACCCAGCCCCCCTCCTTGCAAATAAATAAATCTTTTTAAAAAAATGGTAACTAATGCAGGCACTAGGTGTCTCAGTGGGTTAAAGCCTCTGCCTTCGGCTCAGGTCATGATCCTAGGGTCCTGGGATCGAGCCTCACACTGGGCTCTCCGCTCAGCGGGGAGCCTGCTTCTCCCTCACTCTGCCTGCCTCTCTGCCTACTTGTGATCTCTGTCTGTTAAAAAAAAAAAAAAAAGATTTATTTATTTGAGAAAGAGAGTTGGGGGAGGGGCACAAGAAAAGACTCTTCAAGCAGACTTCCTACTGAGCATGGGGTCCAATGCAGGGCTCCGTCTCACAACCCATTAAATCATGACCTGAGCCGAAACCAAAAGTTGGGTGCTCGACTGACTGAGCCACCCAGGTGTTCCACAAAAAAAATTTAATTGTATGCATGCATTCTTTCATTTTCATCTTACTATTAATTCCCATGAATGCAATGTACTGAAAAAAATTAATTATAGATTAATCCTGGATTAAGGGAAGTAAATAAGGAAAGAGAAGAATGTCCTTAATTATGTAGTTCTTCATAACTTTGACATTATTTGTCAGATGCAAATATTGATCTGAGAAGTAAAATAGCATGATCAGCCAGAAACATTTACTGATGTCTGCCATCTACAAGGTAAATTTTATTATAGTCACCCTTTGCTAGAAGTGCATGGCCCTTGGGCTTCAATTACTAAAGTGATATGACTAAGTTTGACAGTTATGTTAGTTACATGATCATAAATCCTACTAAAACTCATTAATTTTCTATATGGAAACATAGTACTTGACTCTAAAAGAAAGAAAGAAGCTTTAATAAGGATGTAAGAAAGACCTTGACTTTTTCAATAGAGTTTACCAAGATTTTTTTTTCAGGACATTACAGTCAAAATACAGGCAACAGTTTCTAAATCATACTCAGTAATAGCTTATTTAATAACACTGCATATTTGTGGAATATGCAGTTAGTGAGACACATTCATTTTAAGTCATACCTTGTTTACAGAGGAAGAAGCAGAGTTGCAATGGGATAAAAGTGAACTTTTCAGCATCAGAGTGTGATGTATGACCTATAATAAAGGTTCAATATTATGCGCTGCCTTGGCATCTGGTAAAATCGGGTGAGCCTTAAATAGCCTCACAGTAAGTGCCCCTCCCTACACTGCATCCATAGAAAAAGTGCTCCAGCCAAAGAGCCCTCCTCATTAAAGGGACCAAGCCCAGGTTTTGCTTCATCCCAAGTAGCAGGTTTTAGCTCCCTGCCAGCCCAAATTATTCAAACAAGTGAATCACTTCCTCCCACAGGGGCAAGGAGACACTGCCCTCTTGATTCTACAAATTCTGCCTCCTAGAGCTCCTGGTTGTTCATTGTGTTCTTGAATGCAATCCCCTGTGGCCCTGCATGTTATGCTGTTCTCCATCTCCAGCTGTGAGCATATGTAACTAAAAAACTGTTATCTATCTTATTTACCTAGTGGCAGGTATCCTGTGTTTGGCCATCCCAATAACCCTGGGCAAAAGATCCCTCCACTCACCCAAAGGGTGAGGAGGAAGTGCCAAAACAGAGTAGGCACTTGGCAGAGAGGATGTGCCAAGCCAACTTTTCAGACCCCACAACCACAGCTATTCCAGTCCCCAGAGCTATCCCAACCGCATGGTGACAGTCAGCACTTAGGGGGCAATTTCTACGTGCCACATTCTGTGTCAGGCCCTTTACATGGATTATCTCATTTAAGTATCACACTTATCCTGTGAGGTAGGTGCTATAATTCTTACCATTTTGCAGATGATGAGAATGATACACAAAGAAGTTGAGTGATCAACTAAAGAATGTGGGAGCTGAGATCTCATAGCCTGCCACAGCCAAATCCCACTGCCAGAAGAACTACTGGCTTCCCAATGGATGAGTCCTCTGGCAAATGGATTTTATAGAAGCACTCTGCCACCAGATGAGTAGAGCTGAAAAGTATAAATTTATGAGTGCAAAGTTAGGTTTACAGAGTGTGCAAACTGAAGGAAAGACTGGCCTCAAGCATGGTTAAGGAAAAACAGCACGTAATCTAGGTATTACTATCCTCCAGAGTCATAATTTTATTAAGCATTTTAAAATAGCTTAGTATATTTTAGGTCCTACCTTTTTTCTATGCTATACTGATTTTCAAACATAGATATAATTATACACAAAACATGTCCAGCTCAAGCTAGCTCTCCTCAGATTACTTAAGTCCAGTTTTTATGTGTCCATCTGCCTGCTGATCATCTCAGTCTAACTTCATTATGTCCATCTTTTCCCCCAATCTAAACTATAATCTGCTTGTGATTAGAGACCAGGTTTTACTCATTTCTTTTTTATGTCACCAAAATCTAGCTCAGTCCCTCAATGGTTTTGAAAATGAGCCAATATATGAATATAAAAGTAAATAAGATCAAGCAAGTAACCATTTTTTCCTAAAAAATTTCAAGGTGTGAGAAGCTACTTTAGTTTTGTCCAAAACTAGTTCTTCATTTAGAGGCTAGATTTTTTTTTTCTGAACATTCTGACACATGTTTGGGACAGAATTTATGGTTTTCATATGAAGTGATAAAGTAGTTCCCTAAAAATAATTTTTTAGAAAACTTGTCATCTTTTTTAAAGATTTTATTTATTTATTTGACAGAGAGAAATCACAAGTAGATGGAGAGGCAGGCAGAGAGAGAGAGGGAAGCAGGCTCCCTGCTGAGCAGCGAGCCCGATGCGGGACTCGATCCCAGGACCCTGAGATCATGACCTGAGCCGAAGGCAGCGGCTTAACCCACTGAGCCACCCAGGCGCCCTTGTCATCTTTTTTAAAAAGTGTGATTATTTGGAACTAATATCTGTTACGCAATTCATGTTGTTTATGTACACACGTACATGCAGTCAACCAACAGAAACTACTGATGACCAACATTGAAACAAAACTTCTGTGAAGCAGTGGGCTCCTCACAGAAAATAGAATGCTCAAAAGACATTCATCAAACATTTCTGCCTTCATTAAGAATCTCTTTCTCAAAAGCATTTTTAAGTATAAGACATGGTTTTACAGAAACCACAAATGTCTTATTATTCTAATATTAACCAGTGTTAGAATATTGTCTTCTTCTCTTGATTCTCTGCTCTCTTTTATGTACTAGGCTGTGTCTAAAATTTTAGAAACCCTCCTTGTAAAAAACTTTTGATAAAGCACAATCTCATTCTAGGCAGCATTTAATTCATTTCTCAAATCTAAGTTTGTAATAATCTCCCAGGGAGGTTATTGAAATGCAGATCCTAGGTCCCAGTAAACCTCCAACATACCTCACACCAGAAGTTGTAATTCAGTAGATCTGGAGTGTGGCTAAGGAATCTACATTAACCTCCCAGGGAGGTTATTGAAATGCAGATCCTAGGTCCCAGTAAACCTCCAACATACCTCACACCAGAAGTTGTAATTCAGTAGATCTGGAGTGTGGCTAAGGAATCTACATTTTTATCAAGTCCTGTCTAATTCACAGGTTTTATCAACTATACTTGGAAAAATACTGCTTCAGAAAATGTAAAGTCAGTTTGAACACCAAACCTAAATTTAAGATTTTTGCAAGACTATTTGCAGTGATGTGGAGAAGGATTTCAAGAGAAAGAGGTTGTATTCAAGAAAATCTGTTACCACAATCCAGATGAAAGTTATGCAGGATTGAAGATGAGTATAAAATGAAAGGAAGATGGTAAGAAAAATATTGAAGAGTTCAATATTCACAAACTAAATCAATAAGTCTTGGTGATTCAATAGTTAGGTAAAGCAGGATGAAGAGAGTTGAGGTAAGATTGGGAATTGTGAAGGGCAATTAACTTTCAGAATTCAAACTCTGGAGTTGGACTAGCTGGAGATGCTACTAAGTGAAATAGGTTATTAGTTAAGTTTGGGGCCTGTACAAACTAGCAGGCATACTGCCAGTTCATAGAGTATTTCCACAAAAGTTTGGAAAAGTTACCACATTTTGTGTAAAAGCACACTTTTAGGCACAGCTTAGTGAGTGAAAAACTTCTTTGGGCAAATTATAAGGTGCTCCACTCTGTGAGCAAACCTAGCCTTGTCCTAGCCACACCTGGGGAAACATACAGATCTTAGGATCTAAGCCCCTACCTGTCCCTCAAATAAGGGTCCTCATATAAAGCATAATGTGCAGTTGGACCAGAGGAACACTAATGAGATTCAGGAAGTGGACTTGGGAGTGGATGGTTAGAGCATCCATTGCTCTTGGGAATGAATGGTTAGAGCAGAAGGGAGACAAAGTCACTGAATGGGACAACCTCTCAGGAAAGGTGAGGGAAACTGATAGATGGGTTGCCTACATGCAGAATGAATTCTTCCAGGATTGCTTTCCTAAAAGTCCCTCTACAAACCTCATGGAAGCCCTCACCACCCTGCCTGAAGTGAGTCCCCATTAGGGGTGGGGTCTTTGTTATGGAATTCAGAGTAACAGCCACAGGAACTCCCACTAGACTGCAAAACAGAGGGCAGGGATGGGGTTTCATTCATTGCGCTATGGCCAGCACCCTGAACAGCGCCCAAAACCTTGGACAGCTCCCAGCACACCATTACAATGCCTGAAGTCCAGTATTCAATGATTATTCTTCACCTCATTTGTGAAAACATCATTTGGGGTTCTCTATTATTGTTCTAGCCTTTCCTAGTACTGTAAAATAAATGAGAAAGACTAACTTTATAAATGATAATTCAGCCTGGAGGGGAGGTGATGGATATTAAGGACAGCACTTGTGATGAGCACTGGATGTTGTCAGTAAGTGATAAATCACTAAATTATGCATCGGAAAATAATTCTACACTGTACATTAACTAACTGCAACTTACATAAAAACTTGGAAAAAAAGAAATGACAATCTATGCTATTAATCCCATCAAAACTCAACAAATAAAGTAACATAGGCTTCCTTTGGAGATTTCCCAATTGTAAAAGAAGAAAAAAATTCTACCAGGCATTTTATTGTATCTCTCTTTCTGTTAATCCAAGTTGCAGGTTATTCTATAAGAAAGTATTTGTCCGAGTTTGATTAATTCTGGTTCTGCAAGATGTTGCTTTGTATACCTATTCTAGATTTTTTTCTCCCCCTTCAATGGTGTCATTTATTTTGTCACAGTAATTTAATTTCCTTGTTCTTTTTATAACAGTGCTTAAATTGTTTTGACTGAAGATGTGCACCAGATGGAAACAGCACAGATGTCAGCACCTGTATGCTAAGCCTATGCCTTAATGTACCATTTGGTTCATTATTTTACTGATATTTTACAGCCACTGTAGGAATTGTAGCTTTTTTTTTAGAGAGAACATCTCAAGAACTATTGTTTTTCCTTTCTTTTGTAAATTCCTACTAATTGTTAGTGCTGATAACATTGTGTCTAGGAGACCTCATTAAATACAGCAAAAATACTTGAGAAATACTACGAATAATTGTACGTGTGGAGAAGATTGCTTTTAGAATTAAGCTACATTTTCCTTAAAAAAAAAAAAGACGTCTTACTTTCAAAAGTCAAAGTTTCTAGGGAAATGGAGAACAGAAAAGAGGGCATAAATAAGTATTTCTTGAGTGTGTACTATTCCCCAGAAATGTACAATATTTCTCAAAACATCCTGACAATAATTCTGTGATCTTGGTATTGTTCACTCCAGTTTACAGATGAGGAGCTTCATAAAAGTGAAGGAGCTTGCTGGGGTTCATAATGTCATAATCAATGCATGTTATAGATGCTGGTAAAAGGCAGATCAAGGATTCAATCCCTGGTATGTCAGGCTCTGTCATATCACCAGGCATGGACATTTTTGAAGCAATACATTTTTTTCTATACATCACAATCCATTTTCAGATCATGACATATCAATGTCATGTGAACATAACACTGAAGACTAGATTTATCCCCAGATTGAATCAATTTTCTGTCTGCTTGACATGAAGAATAACCCAATGGCTCCCAAACATTAGTCTATTTACCAAAAACCTCTTAAATGAGTTCACAGTAACAAATTAGCATCTGTAGTTAATAATCCAAAAACAATTTTCAATATCAATCCATAAAAAGCACAAATGGTACTTGTAGCATATTTGCACATATGTTCTATAAAAGATTAAAATATATCTTAGTTAAGCCATGATGGCAAGTTTATTTTTCTTTGTTTAGCTTAGTCCCTAGAATACTGTTATTCCCCCACCCCTTTCTCACTCCGTCTGCTCTTACTATTCTCAAGTCACATCACCTACTTGGTGGAAGCTTTAGATTATGTTGATCATTCCAGGTTCCATATGCTTCTGGGGGCATGGTTACCATATTGCCTGACTTGCAAAGCTCAGAAAACAGATTATTAAGGAAATGAAATGCCAGGAACTCAAAATACTGAAGACAAAATATGTAAATAAATCCAGAGAGAAATGTTGGCTGAAACTACCATTGAAATATGGCCTTAAAAACATATACACAGGGAAGCTTTTATCTTCCCAGGGCCTCTGGCATCTAATTAGATGTTAGTGTCACAAACAGGAATATTCATAAAAAAAATTCTTACCAGAAACATCTAAGTTGTTTAAGTCCATAGGATATATTTTCCAGATCAAGTAAATACCAGCAATCAATTTTCATTCAAGGTCAAGTATAGCTGGTATATTACAATTTTCTAGAGTTTTGGTGGCACATGTTAATTGGCTTTTATCTCATGTTGAGAGATATTAATCAACAATAAAGACAAATAATTGAGAACCAAAATAAGCACCCTGCTATACACACTGACCCAGGTCACAGGCTTGAATATAGAGATTTTTAGAGTGATCATAATAATTTATTAAATGTGCTTTATTGAAGAACAATTTGATCCACTCAGGAAGATTCATTCACTCAGTGAATTGTTTTGGACATTTATTTATATACTCTTCTAGGCACTGGAATACAGCTGAAATAACCCAGACATCTTCCAGCAATCTTGGCTATTCTCAAAGTACTTATATGCTGGGATGCAGAGTAGAAGTAGTCAATAAAAAAGAGAATAAAGAAATAAGTTCATGGGGCACCTGGGTGGCTCAGTGGGTTAAAGACTCTGCCTTCGGCTCAGTTCATGATCCCAGGGTCCTGGGATCGAGTCCCATATTGGGTTCTCTGCTCAGCAGGGAGCCTGCTTCCTTCCCCTCTCTCTGCCTGCCTCTCTGCCTACTTGTGATCTCTGTCTGTCAAATAAATAAATAAAATCTTAAAAAAAAAAGAAAGCTTATTACAGATCATGATAAAGGCTATAAAGAAAATAAGCAAAGCGATGGGAAGCAACTAGGAGTCAGAGGCAAGTGGATGAAAAGTTAGGTCCATGCAGAAAGGGCAGGTAATGCTTACTGAGAAGGTGGCATTTTTGTTAAGTCTTGAACAATAAGAAGAAACAAGGCAAGGGAAGAGCTGAAGAGCCATGTACTGAGTGGAGGGAAGTGCAAATGCAAAGACCCTGAAGCAATAGAGAGCTTTCTATGTTCCAGGAGTGCCAGTGTGGCCAGAGAGCTATGAGCAAGGAGGCTTAGGATGCAGCTAAAGAGGTACATGGAAGCAGATGTTCCTTGCGTGACATGAACGACTTAGAAATGATAAAGATAAGTAAAAGCTCCTTGTAACTTGGTTGATATATAAAATTATTGCTGTCTACATGGGCCTGCCAGTCAATTCAAAGAAAAAATAATAATAATAAAATTTCAGAATTAGAGAGAAATGACAGATTACCTATTCTACCCTTTGTTTCATAGAACCACGAAGGCCAAGTGGGAAGAGAGGTCAGAATTCCAGGTTCCCTCTTGTCTAGTGACCTTTTCATGACACCTGCAGGCTTATAATTTTTACCACTTAAGACTCAGTGGCTTCCTCCTAGACCCTGTGCATTGCAAACACCCAGTGGCTGAAGAAAGCCACTCAAACTCTTCTCAGAAGTGGAAATGGAAGAGAACCAAAGAGTGGTGCAGCATGCCCACAGGAGGAATGTCTAGAAGGCCCTCATGAATTACTCTTTCTTAAAGATACTACAGCCTTGAATAGGATCTACAGAAAAAGACAGGAATGAAGATTCAGGAAGTGCCACCAGACAGAGATATTGGATGAAATTGCAGAGAATGGGGAGCCCCCCCAGATGAAACACCCTCAAGGAGCAGATACCAACAGCTAACATTAGAAAAGACATGAAGTCTGTCAGAGAGATAAAATAAATGTATAAAAACACTCTAAAAATAACATTTAAATTTCAATATTAGCCAAAAATCTCCAATTATTGATTGATTCTCTTCCCAATTGCAACCCTTCTCCATTCTTTTTTTTAACTGATCAAAATAAGCCAATAAAAATACTACAGAGACTAAAACAATAATAGAACAATAACATGATGCACGAATAGACTAGTAAGGGTTAAGACAGCCCCTCTGTCTTAAGGAGTGCCAAGTAGTCTGGCCAAGGTGTTTACCTGTTTGGGGGCAAGAAGCCAGACCAAATAACTTTATAATTAATGTTCCCTATAACAAACAGCATCATTTTATTCTCCCTGAATGCAGAGCGTGATTAACAGGGTCAAAATCCTATAAGAGAGACGGAAAGCAGATTTAAACTAACATCATGACAAAATAAGATAAATGCAACATGGAAGTTGTGATAGTCAGACACAGCAGTGTTTTTAATGTCGCTATCAGTGTGTCAGGCAAACCATGATTTGTATATCCCTGGGATTACATTGGGAAAAACCCAGCCACTTATTTCAATCAAAATGATGAGAACAGACATGATTGAAATAAGCAGAGAATGCTTGAGGAAAATTTTGCTTAACACTCACAGCTTCACATAAAAGAGTCCTCTTATATCTCCTTAAATCACATATTTGTCTAAATGGCCCTGTTTTCAAATTGGTGAGGAAAGCAAGCAATGAGACACAGAAAACAGAAATCTTACCCTTCAGGAGGCTTCATTCCAATGTTAGGTTTATAAACTATTCAAGCAACAATTCTTTTAATAAAGACAACACATAGCCCAAATCCCTTTTTTTAAAGTATATTTCTTAAACATGTATATAGAGTGCTATTCAATTTATGTGTATACTATGCATGAATTCCAAATACTGGACTATTTGAAGGTCATGTACTTGAGTTACAGTAAGGTCGATGCTTATAGTGGGTGGATTGGTGGCCTAACCTCTGGAAACCTAATGTGAGTGTGATCTTATTTTTAAAAGGGATCTAAATCCACTGACAAGTACCCTCACAAGAGACACACAGAGGAAAAAGCATGGAAAGAAGAGAGGACCACGGCAATATGGAGGCAGAGGCAGGTGTGATACAGCCAAAAACCAAGGAAAGCCTGGAGCCATAAGAAGCTGGAGAGGACAAACATTTCAGAGGGGACTGAGGTCTGCCAATGCCTTGATTTTGGACGTCCAGCTCCAGAACGATGACTGGAGACAGAGAGAGAATAAATTCTCTTGTTTTAAGCCACCACATAGCCCTAGGAAATTAATATAGCATTTCTCTATTTTTTTTTTAAGATTTTGTTTATGTATTTGAGAGATAGCAAGAGACAGAGCACAAGCAGGGGGAGAGGCAGAGGGAGAAGTAGGCTCTGATGTGGGGCTTGTTCCCAGGACCCCAAGATCATGAGCTTAGCCAAAGGCAGACATCTGACTAACTGAGCCACCCAGGCGCCCCCTGCTTTTTTCCTAAATGACTACAAAAGCTTTATTGCAACATTAAGGTAAGGTTTGACCAGAAGACTGAGACAAATCATTAAATGTTCAATCATCTAAGAGTCATTTTCATTTTAGCACACTCCTGTTGACTCTTTGCCCATATGCTCACTGTATTTTGATGAATACTCTGTACTCCAACTGAGCACGTGATGTTTCATTGTCCTTTCCCACTAAACATTACATCATAAGCATTTTCACTGTGTCTATAGTGGTCTTTGTTTTTTCTGGGGTTGTTTTGTTTTGTTTTGTTTTGTTTTGTTTTGACAGACAGAGATCACAAGTAGGCAGAGAGGCAGGCAGAGAGAGAGGGGGAAGCAGGCTCCCTGCTGAACAGAGAGCCTGACATGGGGCTCGATCCCAGGACCCTGGGACCATGACCTGAGCCAAAGGAAGAGGCTTTAACCCACTGAGCCACCCAGGCGCCCCTATAGTGGTCTCTGAATGTATTTTAATTTCTGTATAAATTCCACTGAATTGATACACTATATATCACTGAAGTATTTTGTAAGTTTTGAAGGTCTGGACTGATTCTTATATTATTCTAATAAATGCCACAGGACTACAGTCAGACACAAGTCTTAAGATATTTTTGATGCAAATATTGAATCATTGCAAACATTGCTGAATTATGCACAGAGAACCATCAGTCAGTCCCCCAACAAGTATTCCTTGAAACCACCAAATACCAAGCACGGTTCCAGGTCTTAGGAATGCTGCAGTAAATATAAAGTATATAGGCTTTTGGTTTACATCATAGCCAAAAGGTAAAGTGATAAAACACCATCAACATATTTTATGAACATGATAAACTGTTAAGTCTGATCAACAAAGAAAGAACCCTCAGCAAACCAGAAACGGAAAGGGATTTCCCTAGTTTCATTGGAGGCGTCTCTCAAAACTACAGCGAATGTCAAGCTTCATCGGTAAAATGTTAGGAGCATTTTATTTGAAACTGGCAATAAGGAAACAAAACCATCTGCCACCACTTCTACTTAACATTGCACCAGAAATCCAAAAAGCACCACAAATTAAGGAAAAGAAAATATAAGACTGAAAAAAAAAGAGAGAGAGAAAACTATCATAATTGCAAATGATATGACCATCCATACAGGAAATACCCCAAATAGCTACAAATTTGTAGAATGAATGAATCTAAGCAAGATGGCTGGATAGGACATCTGGGTACAGAGCTAGCTCTTATAAGAGCTATAGGAAGCATAGTTATAAAAAGAAAAGACAGATAGTTTTGACCACATTAAAACTAATTATTTCTCATCAAGACATCACAGAGTGATCTTTGCAACACATAATACTGATATTTTCACATATATGGTTTACCAGGTATTAGTGCTAGGAAAACATAAGGAAATACTACATGTTGACAAGGAAATAAAAACAACCATTAGAACAATAAATGAAACAAGATGGGATCAGGAGGGAGACAAAACCGTAAGAGACTCTTAATCTCACAAAACAAACTGAGGGTTGCTGGGGGGAGAGGGGGTAGGGAGACAGTAGTTGGGTTATGGACACTGGGGAAGGTATGTGCTATGGTGAGTGCTGTGAAGTATAAACTTGGCGATTCACAGACCTGTACCCCTGGGGCCAATAATACATTATATGTTAGTTAAAAAAAAAAAAAATTAGAAAAATGGGCAAAAACCTGAATGGTCTTTCATGGAAATGAAAACTCAAAATAGGAACTAAACATGCTAAAAGATGTTTAGTGATAAGGGAAATGCCAATTAAGACTGGCATGAAATAATTTTATTCATGCTAGATTGGCCAAAAACAAAACAAAAAACAAAAAACCCTGAAGGCTTGCAACAGCACGTGTTCATCACATGGACTAGAGTAACATGTAACCCAATATCCATTGTCAGGAGTATGACCACATCATACCGTGCTTTGTTTGCACAAATAAAATAATACAGAGCAATGAAAATGAATGAAATATAGCTACATACAGCAGGAAAGACTTGGAAACAATATTAAGTGAAAAAAAGAAACCAAATTGGATAAGATAACATAGAGCATAGTATTATCTTTATAATGAAAATCCAGCAAAACTAATATATTGTTTGATATACATGCATAAAGCTCTAAATATTTTAAAAACAGCAACAATGAAGGCAAAATCCTTAACATTGATAACCCTTGTGGAAATCAGGAGATAGGAGATTTTAGAGGAAAACATAAGCAAGTTCAATAATTAGGGTAATACTTCTAGTTCTTAAGTTGGATAATATGTTTGTGGATTTTCATACAATTGTTATGCTTCAAAACATACACATTATGTAAATGTTTCACATATTGCAAATATTACATGGGAAATTTCTTAAAGTAAAAGTTGGAATAAACAAAATGACAAAATTTCACTATTCCAAGGGAAGAAAGAAAAATTGCAAATGAATAAAAAATACTGCTGCTGAAAAGAACTTTAACTATAGACCTCCGACTTTCAACCTTAGCTGTACATTAGAATCACTCGAGGTGGTAAAGAATTTTTTTGAAAGAGCACAGCCTGGATCCCGCCTGAGAGCCAATAAATCAAACTTTATGGGGCAGGACACCTGTCATCAATTTGTTTGTTTTCTTTGGAGTTTGCCATAGTTTGTATTCTTCAGCATTTGCCAGATGATTCTAACAGGAGCCAGGGTGACAAATCATTGACCAAACCTCCTATTACCTGCTGAGAAACCGAGGCCAGAGAGAAGTGACTGGCTTACATGAGTGGAAAGCCCAAGCTGGAAACCATCCACGAAGTCACCAATATAACCATACTGTCGGGAAATTTCACCCAACTTTTACTAAAACTAAGCAGAAGTGGTGAAAAGAGTCCATTTTAAGAAGATCTCTTTCTGAAAATAGTCCCCAGTGCTCTCCTCACACATTTCCTCCAGGCGACAATTACATAAAGCTTCACCACGTCTCCCTCCCTTTCTTGGGGTGGGGGGGGAAGAACCCTCCCTGCTTTATATCCTTGGCTCACTTTGTACTTATTGAAGTGCAGTCAAGCCCTAGAAATCACCCCAAAGTGGTGTCTAACAGCCTCTTCCTGGCGCTCATCAGTCTTTTTGTGAAACCGCTGCCCAGATGACAGAGACCACTGAGGGACTGACAAATGTGCAGAGCT
This sequence comes from Neogale vison, assembly GCF_020171115.1. Lineage (NCBI taxonomy): Eukaryota > Metazoa > Chordata > Mammalia > Carnivora > Mustelidae > Neogale > Neogale vison. Next base: position 153,032,072 of record NC_058095.1, on the reverse strand, counting down.
GGCTAAAAGGAGCACAGATTAAAAATATAACTTGCAGCATCTTCTTTCCCTAGGCTGTGCCCGGAAAGGCAGCATGGCGGCTCAAACGGTGGCCATATAGTGGGATCCCTGATGACACTCACACAAAGTCATCAGACAGTTGTTAACAATACCTAAGGCAATTGGGTATGTTAAGGCATCTGCTTTGTGCTTCACCATGCAGAAAATTGGGAAAGAGGGGGAGATCTTTTGATTCAATAACCAAAAAGCCTTCTGCCTGCCTCTCCTGCAGCTGGTTCTGACTGGGCGTCAGCCAGTTGACTCTTGGTAGTTTGGTCCAAAGCACCTTCAGTCCCTCTCTCTAATATGCTGCAGGAGGCTTAACCCCACTAATTCTCTGAAGGATTTGGTCTTTACTCTAAGGGAAGGGATAACCATGCTGGAAGGCACTGGGCCCATGCAATCCTTCCATGATTATGGGTATACACACACACCCGCTCTCACGATCCCTCTCTAAACACACAACCTCAAGGAGCCACCGTTCTTTCTCTCATAAACTTAATCCTATGACCACACACGCTACACTGTGTTGGGACTGTATGTCTCCCCCAGATCCCAGCGATATTAAGATAAATGTTTCCTGAAGGCAAAACGTGTCCTTATGCATTTACACCAAGAAATAAGTCTTAGGAAATTTACAAAGACTTGGAGTGTTAGTAATAATAAACACTGGCATGTGTGTTGACAGTTTCAACGTACCCTGCTCTTGATCATTTAGGCAATGCTTACAATATCATAACTAACTTACTTGAATTTAGGCTCCTTTCATTTCCCCGACGGATACAGAACGTTTTGTCTAAGCTCAAGACAGAAAGAGGAAAATGGATGGAATAGTCCCCAACACAGGAAAATTCTAAATAATTGATAGTTGACTAAGAGAAAAGTATATAAATATGCAAATAAAAAATGGAATTTCTACTCCGTTTTATTATGTTTCTGTTAAAATGAAGAATTATACTGTAGATCCTGAATTATACCATGTAATTTAAAATAAAGAAGAAAATTATGGTTTTTTAAAAGCTCCGAACATCAGGCTTGCTGGCTAGAGCCTGAATTAATGCTTATGATGTGAGAAGTCCCTTTTTCATTGAACATGTCTACCAGCTGGATGGAAAATATGTCTTCTTCAAATACAGAAAAGGCTTAATATAATGGGCATTTATATACAAAGCAGCCGTTCCATGATTACTGAGTTCTGAAAACTCTTTCTTTGTAAGCACGCCATCTTCAGTCAAATAGGGTGGCCCACGCCAGGAGAGCCCTCTATTTTGGAGTGGGTAATAGGATTCAGCCTGGAAGTGTAGAATTCAGGACCTGAATTTAGTGAACTGTTAGGCCTAATAAAGGAGAAAGAAACGTAGACTGTCCAAGGAAAACAAAAAGAAGTACCAGCAATGTGGGGTGGGCTGGCCTGGGGCTGGCGGGGATGTGGGTAGGGGATTGGGATGTGAAACGAGAGGAAATGTTGAGCAACATGTAGGAAATTTTGGAGGTTCTTTGGAGTAAAATATTGTGCTCTGTGAACCCCCTCTTTGATCTCATATGTTTAGGGGACTGGAACATACTAAAAATCATGAAATGAGTTTTTTGTTGAATTATCAACAGAAACATGAGAAACTGAGCCCTGCTTGGTGGGGGTGTAGTCAAAAGAGTGCTCAGAAAGGAAAAGGAAAAAAAAAAAGAGGGATGCGGGCAGAAGGGAAAGGGATTAGGTTAAAAAACACACTGAATCTCAAGATAAGCCCAGCCAATCTCACTGGATATTGCCAGCCATTCCCCCTCTGCAACCTCCATGTAATTGAGTTCTAGAACATTCTGAGGGGTTTGCAACAATAATGGGTAGCATGTTTTTTTGTTCTTACATTTTGCAAAAAAGTTCACACATTACCTCATTCACATCCCCTTCATTTTCATCATTATTAACACCTAGGACGTGAACCAATCTTAAGAGTGCCAGTAAGAACTAAAAAGCAAAAAATTAGGAGTTTATCTCAGAAAATAAGCAGTAAGCATAGTAAGACTATACCAGCACCACAGTCAACAACTATGACTTGAGTAAAGTATGGATCAATATTTAATTGCACCTTATTTAATGCACAGGAAACAAAACACGCAGACATCAGATTTGCAAAAATACACTCAACCTTATCATCCCGTAATCAAAAGATTTTAAAAATACAAATTCTTGGGGGCGCCTGGGTGGCTCAGTGGGTTAAAGCCTCTGCCTTCGGCTCAGGTCATGATCCCAGGGTCCTGGGATCAAGCCCTGAATCGGGCTCTCTGCTCAGCAGGGAGCCTGCTTCCTCCTCTCTCTCTCTCTCTCTCTCTCTCTCTCTCTGCCTCCTTTTCTACCTACTTGTAATGTCTGTCAAATAAACAAATAAAATCTTTAAAAAAAAAATACAAATCCTTGTATCATTCATTTTCAATAAGTATTGTTTTTATAACAGCACCATTGTCTAAGAATACAATTTAGAGTTATATAAAGTTTTACCATACAGAGTTAAGATACTTGTTTTATTTGAGATTTTTTACAAAAATATTTTTAAATATTGCCACTAATTTAAGTTATGACAAGTATCTTCCTAATACAACAGTAAAATGCAAATTGTAATAATTAGTAATTAGTTTACCAACTTATTCTTTAAAGCCATGTTTCTTAAGGGATGGTATTAAACTACTCACATCAGAGTTATGCAGGGCACTCACACTTGAATCTCATCCCCAGGATTCTGATGTAATGGGTCTGGGGTGCAACCTGGGGATGGCGAATTTTTAAAACTTCCTAGGAGATTCTGATGTGTATTCAAGTTGAGAATCCCTACTCTAACCACACTAAAGAATTTCTGGACATGGGTCCTAAAATCTTTCCAGACCTCTCAGGCCCCCCAAGTGATGCATAAATGTAATAAATTCTAAGACTATAAAAATGTTTTTGATTTACATGTACCTGGAAAGAATTCAAAGATACTCAACTTTATGACAAAATCCAGTATCCTCCTAACTTTAGTCTCTCCCCTCAGAAAAGGAGCAGAACTAATTCAATGGTAGATATGATCACTTTTAATATCTCTTTAGAGTGCCTTAATATTAGCAAAGTTTGTCTTTGTAATTTATCTCATTTAATAGGGCCACAACTCTGGGAGGTAGATTATGACCCTCATTTTAAATTTAAGGCAATTTTTTTTCGGGCTTTTGACCCACCCAAGATGAAATTAGCTAGTTAAGTCATGAAATCAGAACACAAGACTCTCAAATTTCTTCCTGAAACATCTGCTTTTTCTTCTGTATACACAATGACCATATTCTTAGAAGGAAATCATAGTTCCTAGCCTGATAAAGGCACCAAACTTGAAAATACTCACATTTCATAGTCATGGCCTCTCCCTCTTAGATGATTTAAAACAACAGTTTCAAAACAGTAACATGTACGTGGTGCGTAGTACATGCCACAGTGGACACAGTTTTCACAAGGAAGAAACGTACAATAGAAACAGAATAATATAACAGGCATGATTTTGACCTCCTTATTTATAGACCATTCATTTTGGCCCATGACTCCCAGTGCCCAGCACAGAGCTGAGAAAGAGAGATAGTCCAATCGGCACTTCTTGAACAAGGGAATGGGTCACATTTCTTTCCTTTCCACTTTTTAATTTCCAAATAACTCTAGACTCACAGGAAGTTGCCAGAAAAGGTGTCCAGAAAGAATCCATGCCCCCTTCATCCAGCCTTTCCTGCTGGTAACATCCTGTACAACTCTCATGTAATATTAAAAGCAGGAAACGGACATTGGGATGATCCACAGAGCACACTCATATGTTACAGGCACTAGTGTGCATGTCTTTCCATGGAGCTTTGTCCTATAGGTAGCTCCATTCAGTGACAATGGCACCATCTTGCTGTTCCGTCACCCACCCTCCTCCCTTACAGTCACAGCCTCCGTCTCACCCTTAACCCCTGCCAACCACTAATCTGTTCTTCACATTTGCAATTCTGCTGTTTCAAGACTGTCGTATAAGTGGAATCATACAGTACGTAATCTTTTGGAATCAGCTTTTTTCACTTTGCCTAATGTCTTTGAGATTCATCAAATGTGTTGCATATAGCAATAGTTTATTTCTTTTTATTGCTGAGTGGTCTCCCACAGTATGGATAGATCACTGTTTGTTTAACTATTAACCCACTGAAGGACATGTGGGTTGTTTCCAAGTTTGGGCTATTATGAGTAATAAAGCCGCTATGAACATTCACGAGCAAGCTTTTGAATGCACATGCGTTTTCATTTCACTGGCATAAATGCCCATGAGCTAAGCATTTTAGTACATGGGTGTGCCTCCTCCACTCTCCCTCCCTTTCACCAGGGAGATGCAAATGACAACAGGGCACTGGGGCTGAAGCAGAGAGTCAGCAAATGGAAGGAACCTAGTTTCTGAATCACTGAGTGCAGGAGAGCCTCCTCTGGCTCAGGAATACCCACCTTGGGGAGTAAGTAAACAGAAATAAACTTTTATGGGGCCTGGGTCTTACAGAAGTTTAGCTATTTTGTCTAAACAACTAACAAACTAAAGGAAGCTCAATGAATACAATACATTCCAACTCAAGGAGGAAACAGATTTTTTGGTAAATAAATTACATTCAAAAACAATTTCTGAAAATTGGAACTATTCTGTTAGAAATATTTATAAAACATTATTTACTTTATTTATTTTTATTTATAGAACAAAATCACCATACTGCATTATTGCAGGGATTGTACAGGTAATTCTCCATCTTAAGTGATTCTCCAAGCATGATGGCTTGATTTGTGCCTTCTTCTCCCACTAGACTGCCTACGCAACTCCTCTCCGGGTTCCCAGCACAGTGGTTCTCCAACATGAGCTGCACCCAGGTTCACCCAGAAGGTTGTTATAACCAGACTGCGGGGCCCCATCCCCAGAGCTGCTAGTCCATTCGCATTTTTAACGAGTTTCCCTGGGTAATACTAAAGCCATTGGTCTAGAAGACAACCTGTTGAGAACCGCTGACCTAGAAAATCAGGAAGATAAACTTCCAGTATTTTCAAACCAGAGCAGCAAGACCCTGAAAGCCTACATACAGGAGTGCCTGTAATGGGCAGGGTAGCTATGACCTAGACAGATTTTATAGCATCCACTCTGGCTTGGAGGAAGCGGGTTTTGCTAGCGTTTTTGTTTGTTATGGTTTGTCATGTTTTCCACGTGCTTCCAGCTTCTCATGGAATCTTGTCAGTCAGACTTAAAGGTTAGCTCCCCAAAACTCTTCATAAAGCAAGAAACTCTACATCACAAACAAGGAAGCAGCCCGCTGCGTTCAGCACTTCTGGAGATGTGTAATTCACACTTGCGATGTTTTCAGAGAGTTGACACAGTCAGATGGGAAAAGGCTAGTTCGGGCTACTATAAAATGATGTGAATTATGACCCAAACTCAGACATGAGAGAATGAAACCCTCTTAGCATCCCCAAACATCTTTTTGAAAGAAATCTTTAAAATCTCACTTTTTTTTCTATTATACATTCTTCAGAATAAGAGAAATAAAGAAAATGATTTAAAATGAGCCCAAAACTTTTTTTTTTTTTTAAAGTAGGATCAGCAGAGGCTTGTGATAAAGTGAGGCCCCAGGAGACTGGGCTAAATCATTGTCTTCCACTGATAAGCCATGTCATGTAATTACTCTTAGCCCCAACTTCCTCATTTGCAATATGGGGATAAAAATGTGTCCCTTAGTACTCACAGGTACACCGCATCAAATACTCTATATCAAAGCACTTTCTAAACTGGGATAATAAACTCATTAGCTATTAAGAGCCTAATTATTCATACTATCACTTTTATTTTATTTAATATACATTCTTAACCTAGTGTTTCTAATAATATTTTCATCTCTGAGTCAAACACACAAATTTCTGGTCTATAAATGCTCTTTTGCCTATTCTTGCCTTTTTAAAAAGATTTTATTTATTTATTTGAGAGACAGAGACAGAGAGCAGGAGTGAACACTAGCCTGGAGGATGGGGAGAAGGAGGCTCCTGCTGAGCAGGGAGTCTGGGATGTGGGGCTCTATCTGAGGACCCTGGGATCATGACCTGAGCCAAAGGCATATGCTTAACCCACTGAGCCACCCAGGAGCCCCTCCTCTTGCATTATTTAAATGTAACATCATAAATCAGGAATGTCCGTCTTCTGAAAATTTCAAAATAACCATAATGTTCCCTACTGCTCCTAACCTCTCACAGCTGTTCATAAAGGTGGCTACCTCAAATGTAAGCCAGCCTTGATATGAACAGAAGCCTAGCCTGACAAGACACTAGCAGCTTTCTTTCTGAGAGTGGGTGACTAAAATATTTTCAGTGCCTTCCCCTGCTTCTGTCTATATTAGTATCAGATTTGCCTGGCTTCTCTGCTCCTTTCCCACAATCAGCTTGAAGGTCTAAACTTTCCCAAAGTCCTAGAGGGATCCAGCATTAATCCCATTAGTCCTCCACCCAAAGACAAGAGCACGGGGGCACCTGGGTGGCTCAGTTGGTGAAGCATCTGCCTTCAGCTCAGGTCATGATCTCGGGCCCTGGGATTGAACCCTGTGTCATCCTGGCTCTCTGCTCAGCGAGGATTCCACTTCTCTCTCTCTCTTCCTCTGCCCCTCCCCACAGCACATTCCCTCTCTCTCTTTCTCTCAAATGGATAAATAAAATCTTAAAAAAAAAAAAAAAAGGAACACTGAGAAAGGCATCTCCCCCTTCACCCCCACTTCGGTCAGTAAATCCTACAAAATACCCACAGGATGCCTACCTACCCTTTGGGCCCAGATGCTTAGGTACACTGAGTCTTTTTGTTCCCTCCCTGCAGAGTGGAATGGAATGTCCCTGCAGGAAGGTTCCTCACTGCTTCTCAGATTGTGCCAGCACCCAATCCTCCAATAGTGGGTGTAACTCCCACCATCCCCACCTCTGCTTAAGAGCAGCTCTGCCCTGACCAAGCACACGGTTCACTTCATCTCTGCCCTGCCCTCCTCAAGTGTGTCCTCACTTTCTGTCTGGATGACCTAGACTAAGTCACTTCCCAGGCTCAGCTTTGGACCCTCAGCCCTGCCCGGTGATAGGATGGGGGGGGGCCCTCTATATGTCACTGTTCCTCCACCCCTACCCCTCCTACTTTACTGCTAACTTCTCCTCTGCTGGGTCTTCCCTTGGCCCAGGCTGGGAGGGCTTTACCCACGCCTGCTGGAGACTAGTACTGGATAGACTGTTTTGCAATTGGTTATTTTGGAGCTTTTAATTCACCCTCTCCTGTTCTGCCTTATTAGGTCAAAGTCCTTAGAATTTTTCAGTACTTTCAGCGTGTTCAGCCCAAGGGCATGAAGAAGTCCACAATCTGTGTGATGTTCCCCCTCTCCTCTCCACAGCACCCAGACCCCTGGTGACCACTCCTGACAACCTATATCGTCAAGAAGAGGGCCTGTCAATTTCATCCACTAAAGCCTTGTTAGAGCCAGATTGCAGGGTCCCACTCGCAGACTTGGTGATTCATTTGCATTTCTAATATGTGTCCCAGGTGCTGTTCTGGGAAACTAGCTAAGTGAGAACCAGTAAATGGTTAAAAGAAAAACTAATGAGGACCAAGGTTTTCTAGAAGTGTACTTTGCCTATATAATGAGGTGGATTTCCACATTTCCACACAGAACTCCAATCCAAAAATTTTAAAAGGAAATGTGCTTGCGATAAGCTGTTCAAGACTCTGACTGTCAGACAATTCTAGAGTGCAAATAATCCCATCAAATACACAGGTTTAGGAGAAAAAAAGTGACCATGGATAAAGCTGCCCCAGAGGTACATTCATTCATATTAGCAGTCATAATTTGTTTCTAGTAAAAATAAGAGCCCCAATCATCTTGCCTAGTTAGTTCCTTCTCAAAGACCCTTTCTCAAAGGTTATACCTTGGCCCCGAAAGTAAGGATGAATTCAGCACCAGGGACATCAGATATAGTGCAGGGCATTAACCCATACTTAATGTCCTTCTTCTCATTTTGCAAAATTTCAAAGCTAGAGAATATTAGAGTGAACACCAGTGCGCCCTTCCCTAGATCCATGCATTATTATTTGCCATATTTGTTTTCTCTCTCTCTCTCCATATACTTTTCCTTTCATTTCCATCTTCTGAGAATAAAAATATTTTCCTAAGTAACTACAAAACCATTATTGCCCTTAAGAAGCCCAACAGTACTTCAATTTAGGATATGTGATATAATCTATATTCAAATTATTCCAGTTCCTCCCAAACCTCAAAATGTCTTTTACAGTTTTCTCTCTTTTTCATTTTTAATCCAATGTCAAAATTTCACGCACCACATTTGGTTCTTAGGTTTCTGTAAATAGTTGTGGTTTTTTTAAAAAATTTTATTTATTTATTTCAGAGAGAGACAGGATGAGCAGGAGGGACAGAGGGAGAGAGAGAGAGAAAATCCCAAGCAGACTCCACACTGAGCACGGAAGCCAACATGGGGCTTGATCCCAGGGTCCTGAGATCATGACCTGAGCTGAAACAAAGAGTCGGACACTTAACCAACGACTCCCCCAACGTGCCCCTGAATCATTTTAATTTAAATATTCCTTCTGCTTTTGTTGTGTGTGTGTTTTGTGTTATTTATTTATTTATTTATTAATCCAAGTCAGCTGTGTGTCACAATATCCCACTTTCTGGATTTGTCTGATTGTTCCCCTATGATTAGATTTGGTTTAACATATTTGGCAAGAATATTACTTAGGTGATATTACATCAAATCAGGAGACATATAATATCAGATTGTTCTACTACTGGTGGTACTAAGTTTGATCACATGGATAAGGTGACCTGCACTGTACAGCTGCAAAAGTTTTCACTTTACAAGAACATAAGTAATCAGCAAGGAGATACTTTGAGACCATGCAAATATCCTGTTCCCAGCCATCTTTATCCAAAAGGGTTAGTATTAACGGATGATCCTTGATGGATTGATTATTGAATTGAGGGTTACAAAACTGTGATTTTCTTATTTTATCTCTTCTTCCATACTTATTAGCATTCTTTTAATAAGGATCTTCTAATAAAGGGATTCTTCTAAAAAGGGACCTCTCTATACAAATATAGGTATATATATACAAATGTAATATATGCCACTATAGATTCATGCTTCTATTTTTTATTTAATGTGTTATAATCCCTTTTCATATTTCTTTTTTGATGTTCAAATTGTCCAAATTTAGCCAGTTACATATACTTTATGCCAATTCTTAAAGGTGGACACATTCGCATTTCAGTTTTCTGCGGAGTTGCTTAAATTTTTGTTTGGACTCTCACTTTAAATGAATGTTGATATTTTCTATAAGAAAAAAACTATATAACTTAGGTACATAGGTAAGTTAGTGATCATCTGAAAATGATCACTTAAAATCACAAAAGTCTGGGCTAGTATACTTAGAAATATGGACATACAATACGATTGTGTATTTAAAAGCAAGTAGTTCTATAATTCCATTTTAGTAGGGTTTATTTCAGGGTACTTTAAATAAAACTTCTAATGCTAATGGTAAAGAGGTATGAGAAATTGAAAATTACCTAGAATCCCACAGTTTCTAAATTACCTTGTTCAAGTCCCCTCTATGGATTTTACATTGTTGTAAGAATAACACATATTATTATTTGTTGTTTTCACCTAATTTATAGTGACACTTAATTTTTCAGAGGAACCAGACAATAAACTCAGTAATATATGGAGTTTCAGACCATGTATCATAAAACCAAATCCTACTACAGTCTACATTTTTTAATTATTAATTACTTTTTATTATAATAGCAATTCAGACACATGACAAAAGAAAGTCAAAAAGACTAAGGTGAAATACAATGAAATCACGTTTTCCTTCTACTCAATACTATCTCCCTCTTCAAAACCATCCACTTTCACAGCTTCTTGAGAGAGGAATTCCAGAAATTTCAAACTCATAGACATAAATGTGGCTAAATACTTTGTTGTTATGTTAAAGAAAGGGGAATTTATAACAGCCAGTGTTCTGCATTTAACTAGTTAGTTCCCCAATTGGAATCTAAGGAACTTTTCATTTCCTATCAGCACACCCCCAGCAGCTAATACTCTTTAATGGATACATGCCTAGTTTTTTTTACCCGGTAGTTATAACCAGTTTTCTTTATTTGCTTGTTTTTTTACTGTTTCCAGCCATGGTGTAATAAACATAAGTATGCATAGACATCGATGGGAGCAGCCATTTAGAATAAATATCTAATAATAAAAATACTAGGTAAAAAGATCAGAATGGCTTTTAATCTGAGAGATATCGTCAGTAGTAGGTAAGAGTTACCCCTTCCCTACATCCTTAGTAATACCATAAAGTAGCAAAATTTAAATCTCTTCCATATCTCAATGTGATAAGTGAGAATTAAGTTTAATTTCTTTAAATAGGAGGATGAGCATTCTTCTTGTTTATAAATACTTTATATTTTTTGTCAATCACTATCTTTATGATTTTTCATTGAATTATATGTCTTTCCTTTATGATTTTGTAAGAACTCTTTTTAAGGAGGAAATTAGAGCTTTGTCAGTTGCATAAGCGAAGGCATATCTTTTTCCCGGGTTTGTTGCTTATCTTTTGATTGCTTATGGCATGTTTTGCATATGTATTCAAAATAATCACTGTCTTGCTATATGATTTACTGATTAAGAGAGTCTTCCTGGGGCACCTGGCTGGCTTAGTCAGTAGAGCATGTGACTCTTGATTTTAGGGTGTTGAACCCAAGGCCCACTTTGGTCATGGAGACTTCTTAAAAAAGAAAAGAATTTTTCCCACTGGTTATTAAAAATTTTAATAACATTTTAAAGACTTATTTATATATTTTAGAAGGAGACAGGGAGAGAGAGAGAGACTCCTAAGCAGGCTCCACGCCCAGCACAGAGCCCAAAATGGGGCTCTATCTCACAACCCTGAAACCATGACCTGAGTCGAAATCAAGCTTAACCAAATGAGCCACCTGGACGCCCTCATATTTTTATATTATAATATTTTTTCCATGGAAGTTTAACATAAAGAATGATTATAGCTAATCTGTTTTCCCAAATGGCTAGCCAAGCTATTACAATAACATTTAATAAATTTTCTGCACAATTTTGAAATGTCATCCACCATCCACACAAAATTCTCACATGGACTGAACCTATATCTCTATTTGGTTCCATTAATTTATCTCTCTGTTTCTATCCCAGAACTATTTTTATTATCATAGACTAAACATGTACTGGGTCTAGGAGGCACACCTTCCCTTTCCACCTAGACTTAAGGACTTGAGCTCTAGAGCCACACTTGCCTGGGTTCAGATCCTGCCTCTGCCACTTACTGTGAGATCTTGGTGAAGTTATATACTCTGTGTCTCCCTTCCTCATCTGTAATAGAGATAATAATAACTATCTTGTAGGGATATGAGGAGGCATAACTGTTATAAACTGCATACAGAATGGTTATAATTGTGCCTGGTAAAGAGCAATTATTTTTTTTTTCACATATTAATTCTTTTTTTTTTCCAATTTATTTATTTTCAGAAAAACAGTATTCATTATTTTTTCACCACACCCAGTGCTCCATGCAAGCTGTGCCCTCTATAATACCCATCACCTGGTACCCCAACCTCCCACCCCCCCACCACTTCAAACCCCTCAGATTGTTTTTCAGAGTCCATAGTCTCTCATGGTTCATCTCCCCTTCCAATTTACCCAAAAGCACATACCCTCCCCAATGTCCATAACCCTACCCCCCTTCTTCCAACCCCCCTCCCCCCAGAAACCCACAGTTTGTTTCGTGAGATTAAGAGTCACTTATGGTTTGTCTCCCTCCCTAAATTGCACTACTGGGAATTTACCCTAAAGATACAAACGTAGTGATCCAAAGGGGCACGTGCACCCGAATGTTTATAGCAGCAATGTCCACAATAGCCAAACTATGGAAAGAACCTAGATGTCCATCAACAGATGAATGGATCAAGAAGATGTGGTATATATACACAATGGAATACTATGCAGCCATCAAAAGAAACGAAATCTTGCCATTTGCAACAACATGGATGGAACTGGAGCGTATCATGCTTAGCGAAATAAGTCAAGCGGAGAAAGACAACTATCATATGATCTCCCTGATATGAGGAAGTGGTGATGCAACATGGGGGCTTAAGTGGGTAGGAGAAGAATCCATGAAACAAGAAGAGTAATTATTTTTTAAGATTTTATTTATTTATTTGACAGACAGAGATCACAAGTAGGCAGAGAGAAGGAAGCAGGCTGCCTGCTGAGCAGAGAGCAGGATCATGACCTGAGCCAAAGGCTTTAACCCACTGAGCCACCCAGGTGCCCCGTAAAGAGTAATTTTTAAATAAATGTTAACTTTTTTCATTCCAAAAGACTTCCTGGCTATTCTAGGATTTTCATTTCCTTTAATAACCATCAGGATTGATTTCCCCATATTCAAACCTTCTGTAGCAGCCAGCCTCCAAGACGGTCCCTAGTGATCCATGACTCCCAGAATTCATGCCCTTAGGTAGTCTCTTCTCACTTTAACTAAGAATGACCTGTGTGGTCAATAGCATCCTGCAAAAGTTAACAGTGTGTAACATTCAAAACTAGGTCATAAAAGACGTTGCTTCTTCCACATTATCCTCCCTCTTGGATCACTCACTCTGGGAGAAGTGACTGCCATGTTGTGAAAACATTTGAGCAGCCTCTGGAGAGACTCACGTGGGAGGAACTGAGGATCCCTGCCAACTACCATGGTCATGAGAACAAACATCTTCGTGAATCTTTCAGCCCAAGTCATGACGGCACATGACTGCAGTCTTGCCGACAATTCATACGAGACTCCAACCCAAAACCGCCCAACTAAATTCCAAACACACAGAAACCATGTGAATTAATAAATGCTTATTGTTGTTCTAAGTCACTAAGTTTGGGTTAATTTGTTATGCTGCAATATATAACTAATGCATCTTCTTATTGGCAATTTTATTGGGAAAGCAGTGAATTTATAGACACATTTATAGAGAGCTGACCTCTTCACAATACTGAACGTTCTTATCCAAGTAGAACTTCTGTCCTTCCACTGAGTCAAGATTGAAAGGAAGAAAAGAAAGAAAGAAAGAGAGGAAGAGAGAAAGAAAGAAGAAAAGAGAAAGGAAAGGAAAGAGAGGGAGGAAGGGAAGATAGAAGAAAGAGAGAGAAGGAAGGAAGAAAGGGAGGAAGGAAGGAGAAAAACCAGCAGACATTGTAAGTCTTGTTCATCTATGCCTGGTACATTTCTCATATATTTTTTTTGCTATTATATTTTCTTCTATTCTATTCCCTAAATTGTGCTGATACTCTCAATTATAATACTATTAATCATCTATTAGTTTGCTGAATCCAGCCAGCTTGCTGAATTTTGTCCTTTTTCTAGGAGCTCGATAACAGACAGTTTAGGGTTTCTCAGGTATATAATCATATCATCTACAAATAATGATAACATTGCCCCATATTTTCACTTTTATAAAGCTATTTTCTCTTTATAGCTATTATTATTTTATAGCTATTATTTAAATTGCATCGACTAAAGTAATAAATATTAGTGCTAAAAATATATTATGGCAGAAGACACTATAAGCCCTTAGTATTTATCAGTTTGATTTCTTCCGTTATTCTGAACATTCTCTTTTAAGTATTTATTTATGTATTTGAGAGAGAGAGAGAGAGTTTGAGCAGAGGGAGAGCAGAGGGAGAGGGAGAAACAGACTCCCACTGAGCACACAGTACGACAAGGAGCTCTATCACAGGACCTCAAGAGCATGACCTGAGCTGAAGTCAGATGCTCAGCTGCCTCAGCCACCCAGGCACCCCAATTATTCTGAACACTCTTGCAGTTAAAGACTGCCAGCTTCCCCAGATGGGTTGGAATGGTCAACAGTTTTATTTTATAACATTCTCATTTTAATAGAACTATTAATAATAAAATTTTAATTATACCAAATCAAACCCTGCTTTCAAATCCTTAGTAATAATGTAAAAAATGTAAAAAAAAAAAAAAAAGACGGAAAGATGCTAGTCATTGTCACAGTTCACAATCTTTCACTTGCTCTCTTAATCCTACTTGACCTTTAACCAAAAGATCTGATTATCTTCCTAACCCACAGGAAGTAGAAATCAGAACTACAGAAATAAATAAAAACATGCTTCTCAGTGAAAAAGGTTAACATAAAAGGGAACAAGATCTTGAGATTGCTGAGGGGAAAAAAAGAATCTTTCCAAATAAATTTTCCTATTAATAACTTTCAAAAGCAACGCTATTTCTGAAATATTTAAGTTGAAAAACAATTTCCAGATAAAACAGGACAGGGAGGAAGCAATGGGGAACATCTTTGAGACCCAGGAAAATGAGAACACTACAGGGTAACTGGTAAATTGATTTTTAATAATGCTAGAAGCTTGCAAACCCTCTTTCTTCACTGTGTTGCACTAAGAGAATACATTAGCAGGTGCTAAAATGCCCTCCAAGGATTTTAGATTTCATTATTATATCCATGTGAAGGAAAGGAAAGCCAAAATAACACCTAGGTAAGTAAAAAGTTCATTATTGCCTAGAATTGTTTAATGTCAATTTTCCCCTTACCTAGGTCTAACAAAAGAACATCTTGCACTTTATACAGAAGGCAAATGAACGTACAAGTTTTGAGCTGGAGACCCTGCATTTTATCGATTCTAATTCCAGAAACATCATCTTGCATATAAATGATAATTCTGCTTGAGAAGACCCTCTTCTGTGCCTCCCAGGCAAATGTTGTGCCAAGACTTTCCAAAGTCTTATCACAATGCCAGATTGATAAGCAGGTTTGATCAACACTAGCAGAATCATCTCACACCAAACATTATAGGATTTACAAGAGTACAGACCGTGACAGTAACATGTAGGCTGGCTTTTCCGTGCTTAACTTGGAACCACAGACGTGTTCAGCTCAAACCTTTTCAAGTCTTAACATCTGTTATGAGCATGATGAAAAACAATAGGCTTGGGAAATTGGATTTATTTCAATACTAATTTCGGCAGCCTGACTCAGTGTAGCTACAGGATTGACATGAATAATGGCAAGAACAAGAAAGACTATTTAACCCAGGCAAGGAAATGTGTGATTGTCAGGACTCCGAAGATTTGGGGTCTATGCTTAGGACACAGCAGAATATTCTTTTCAAATACCCAACTAATCTCTTCAGAAGCACAGGGTAAGATTTATTATAGTACCTTAGCCAACAACTAAGAAGAAAGGGTTTTAGCTTCACTTCCTGTACCATCTGAACTGGAGTTAAATGGTTTCCTTTAAAATAACTACTTCAATGATTTTCTGAACTGGATTTTTACAACTCCAGTCAACATGTACACCAACATTATTTGGTTTTCAAATGAATAGATTTTCTTTAGTCTGCTTAACAAACATATCAAGGTCTTGGCATTAACAATTAAAGTGACTTTTCTTTGGAAATTTTTCTCTTCCTCCTTTACTTCTGCTGAACTGAAATGGAGACGGTGGTTGAAATTTTTGTCTTATGCTGCAATAAAGTTCAACAACACATATCTGAAAAATAAACTTGCTTTAAAGAAAGATGGCTGGCAAGCTAAAACTTGCACCAAGCTACACCATTAATATACTTTCAGAAGTGGAATGAATCTCAATCTTCATGGGGTTGAAATAGGATACCCCTGGATATTTTATTTTTCAAAAGGTGTTGTGACACTTTATTTAAATTTTTGAAATGTTATGTAGCAATTTGGAGAGAGTTGTTCGGAAAGGGAGAAAAATAAACTTAACCAAAGAACAATATGATCTTAAAACAAACAGAACACCGCCACAATACCTTCCTTAAAAATATAATACAGGACAAACACACTTCACCTGGGTATTTCAAATAATGGAAAAAAAGGTGAAAACCTAAGAACCCACTGTTCTACTTTTTAACTTGAACTTGGCAGCCCAAAACCCATTAATAACTCAGAAAGTGTTAACTGAAAATTGATTGCACTAATACTTTAAGAGTACTGCAAATTCAGAAGAAAATGAAAGTCAAACGTTCAACTGAACAGAAAATCAGATCTTTTATTTAAGTTTACAAATTTCTATTTATGGGCAACATAACATTTAGGGTATCACTAGTCAGTGAAGGACAGACTGTTCTAGGATATAAATTGTCATGAAATTTTAATTTTTTGTAAACTCTAAGTTTGTTGAATTTCTTTCCCTGTAGGTTGTCTGTATTCAAGGCACCTGATAATCACCGGGTGTTGGAAACTGTACACCTGAAACTAATACTACACTGTATGTTAGCTAACTGAAATTTAAGTAAAAACTTAAAAACAAAACAAAACAAAAAAAAACATCAAGCTTCCTTGACCTTCATCTGTAACATAAACCCAATTGCCACATGTGACTAAGAACACTGATTAGATAACTAATCAGTGTATCTAATACAATTCACTTGTATTCTTCTTTGAGCAGTAAGTCCAGTTTCAAGAGCATGTGTGGCCTTGAAGAGATCTAGACATCGGGAGACTGGCTATTCTCAGAAGTGCGAACCACTCTGAAAAGTGCCCTGGGAAATCAGTTGAGACCCTTTTGAAGCTGGGTTCCTCTAACTGCCCTGGCTATTCTCTGGGTGGCAAAATACATTCCTACAGTCCCATGAAGACAAGCCCCAAAAGTCTCTCTGTGAGGGAGACTTTCACGGCTGAACAGTTTGTGCTATTTCGCTGAATCCACAAGTATGCATGTTGGTTTCAGTAACCTTGACAAATAGTTCTTTGGGGGAAAATGCTATGGAAGGCATATTGGCCAATTATGTCACAATCAGAGTTAGGTTTCATCTTACATGGTTAATCATTGATTAGCACTATTTCAAATGCTGATGTACTTGGAAGCACTTTCCCTCAGACCCAATGAATATGCTACAACCCACAGCTTTCAGTGTTATATGAATAGCCAACACCTCCAGATGCTGAGTATTTGGGGCTATAATAATAGGTCCTCCCACTGACTCTAATGGATTTTGAATATTACACCTCCCTGGATGGCTTTCTCTTTTGCACAATCTATACCCCAAATTCTTAAATTTTCTGAAAGGGTGCTTGCTGTAATGCTTCCGCAAAAGCAAGCCTTAGTAGTTTTCCATGACCTGTAGATTTTCTGGGGCAAGCATCTCCTTCCACATTTTTGCTGACTCCATTGGTAGACTGCTCTGATTGCATTTTATTGACATTTAAATTTATTTATTTCTTCAACGAAATACTTACTGAGTGCTTACTCTATCCCAAAGAGCATTCTAGGTGCTAGAGATACTGGATGGATAAGACATTTATACTCCTTGCTTTAATGGGCTTGAGACCTATTAGGAGATACCAATAATTAAATGATAGCTTTTCAGTATAAGAACCCTGGAATGGAAAGAACAGAGTGCTGGCACCCAGTTTACTCACAGCGGGAGGCGGAAAGTGAAGGAGGATGTCCGCTAAAGTACCTGGAGAGGGTGTCATTCATTTAAGATCTAAAAAGTGACTGCGGACAAAGAGATCTAGCAAAAGGTAGCAGAGGATAGAAGTGAAATTTTTCCTAATCACAGATTTGTGTAATGTATTCCATTCCTTTGAATTCTAAGCCAAAAGCAACATGGTATCCCTGACTAGCATCTTTTCTGATATTATTAATTTCTTATTAATGTTAACTGTGATCCAGTCAGAAGCAAGGGCTTTATTATAGATGCTAAAGATTAGAGGGCCCTGCAGTATAAAATTCTAAAATTCCCCCAAATTTCAAAGTTGGAATATGTACATGGGGATACTTTCTTCAGGTGACTGGTTGAATTTATAAGATTCAATTTTCTGAATACTGGCTGATGAAACAATGAGAATTTCATCAAGCCTGGGTCTTAGGTGGAAAAAGGCAGCAAAAGAACATAATGAGGCATGAATATGGTTGGGATGAATGGCCAACCATGACACGCTTTTGTTGGCAATGTCATCTTACATTTCACGACAGAATGGAAGCTTAGGCAGATAAATCCAGGGAATCAGGCTACATCGACTGTATATTTCTACATAACAAATTAGCACAAAACTTAAAGCAGCTTAAAACAATGTGGCTTATCATCTCCCAGGATCTTCAGGATCTCTCACGGGCTATAATGAAGGTGTCAGTGCTGCGGTCCCAGCTGTAGCCTTGATTTAAGAAGGACCCACTTCAAGCTTATGTAGTCATTTACAGGATTCAGTTCCTTGTTGGCTGGAACCCACCCTCTTTCCTTGCCACAGGGACCTCTCCAAAGTGAGAGCTTGCTTCACCAATGTGTACAAGCAGAAAAGCCAACAGAGGCCACTATCAAGACAGAAGTCACCATCTCTTGTAACCTAATCATGGAAGTGACATTCCTCTAATGTTTCCATATTCTGTATGTCAGAAGAAAGTTACGCAAGGGGAGGGGATTACAAAAGGCCCATTAATGCCTAGAGACTGGGATTACAGGAGGTGGAACTGTAATAGGCTGTCTGTCTTACCTGCTGACTGATGGTCCACTGTTACTATCACAAATTGGGGTAACATGTGCTCAAGTTGTAGCACATTTCCAATCCTCCAGCAAGAATACACAAACAGAGGGTGCCTGCGTGGCTCAGTGGATTATGATCCCAGAGTCCTGGGATTGAGCCCCTACATCTGGCCTTCTGCTCGGTGGGGAGCCTGCTTCCGCGCCCGCCCCCCCGCCTGCTTCTCTGCCTATTTGTGATCCCTATCTGTCAAATAAATAAATAAAATCTTTAAAAAAAAAAATATACAAACACAGAATTACAGTACCTGTTTCTCTTGGTTATATTTTTACAAGTAATATTTAGTATGGTCAAAGCACAGTCGGTTCCAACAAAGGACTTTATCATAGATAAGGGATCAAATACACTCAGATGAACAATATGGTTAACTGTCCTCTAGTACACATGAAGGAAATGGCAGGAAAATGGAAATGGTGACTATGGGTGTGGTGGAAATGAATTCTACCAGCCAAATAAAATTCTTGCACACCTAGTGGTTTTTGAAATCCATTAGTAACATAACATCCTCATGCTGCTCCAATAAATTATACTGAGCACCAGATATACACACAAACACACACACACTTAAAATTAATCTAGTCACTAAGACAAATAGGCACTAGGGGAAAAAAAAAAAGAAAAAACAACCTGTCTAAACTGAAAACAACAATACTCTGAAAGAACAATATGAACAGGAATACTTCAGGTAAATTGCTAGAGGCTACATTTTGTTTTGTAAGTAATTGCATTTTTCAAGGATTGATGATAGCCTTATGAAAAATAAGGCACTGTGAACTCACTTTAAGGAAGAGTTCCTCCAAAGGCTGCCTACTTCAATGCAAATATATCTTTAAAACAAAACAAACAGCAAAACGTCTCTCAGCACCCCTCATCCTAGTGTGTTTCTCAAGGGCTACCTTAATCCATGCTGTGGGGTAAGATTATTACTAACCCAAATGTTTCTTTAACATGAAATCTGAAGATAATTTTACTAGAAAACGTGCCTGTGTTCTATTACTTTGTTCAAATCTGATCCTCACAGAATTGAAAAAGAATTTCCTGCCTGCCCTTATTATTTACATGTAAACAAGAAAATAAAGGAGAAAGCCAAAAGACCATGTCATAAAATTCCTCATCTAGGGGCACCTGGGTAGCTCAGTCAGTTAAGTGTTTGACTCTTGATTTCAGCTCAGGTCATGATCTTAGGGTCGTGGGATCGAGCCTCACTTTAGGCTCCATGCCTAAAGCGTGGAGCCTGCTCAAGATTCTCTCCCTCTCTCGTTGTCTCTCCCCATGCTAAATAAAAAAATAAAACCCTGAAAATTAATTAATTTTAAATGAAATTCCTCATCTATCTATGGGAAAAACAGATGCTCTTATACTACTTCCATCAGCTGGCTCATCACTCTGATTCTTAGGCTGGTGTTCCAGAAGACCAACGACACTGTTCACAAGCAATGACCTTCATTAAGCAGAAACATCCAGTGTGAAATAAAATCAAAAGAAGAGACTGAAATACAAACTGAACGCTTCTTTGTAGTAAAGGACAGTTAAGGGTCAGGATAGGCTACTAACTACCACACGAGTGAATACATATTCAATAAACACACACCAAAATGCAATACGCACCCTTGCTATGTTTAAAAACTAGCCAATCAATAACAAAGAGAAAGCAGTGGCAATGTATAGCCAAACTTATAAATATTTATTGGGCAAGGCAGTGTTCTATGACACAACGGTCATAAGCTTTGTTGTTCCAACATAGTTGTTTGACCTTGGGCAAGTCCTCTCAGTTTTTAGACTCTATCTAGGAAAAGATGACAATTTTACCTATACCTCACAGAAGACATTTAAATAAGCATCTCTTCCTTCCTGATTATTTCTTTAGTTGTTTTTCTTTTCATCATAAGTAAAAGGTATGAATGAGAAATAATTATATTGGTTGTTGAACAATTGGTTGTTAGACAAATTACTATTTTCTCTGAGCCCCAATTTCCTCATCTGTAAAATGAGAAGGAAAACAGTGTCTATCTTAGGACAATCTTATAGAGCTCTTATAAAGTGGTAGTATTTTTAAAAGGCTTCATCTGGCATGGGCGTGCACACACACACACACACACACACACAAACACACACACAGGTATATAGTCTATGTTAAATAAAGTAAAAACAAATATAACATAATAAATCGATGAATAAGGGATACTATGAATAAGGAGTGACATGGAGGAAATAAGGGATATGGAAAGATAATTAAAAGTTTAGGAGCAGAAAAAGATAATGGGAGTTGTGATCATGAGAAAAATTATCTTTCCCCCAGTCTCCAGCAAAGACATCAACATCTTATCTCCAAAACCTATGAATGTGTCATGTGATAGGACCTAGAATTAAGGTTGCTAATCAGCTGACCTTAAAACAGAAATTATCCTGCATTATCTAAGTGGGCCTACTGTAATCATAAGAATCCTAAAAAGTAAAGAGAGAGGCATAAGAGGAGGTCAATATGATGCATCGTGCAGAAGACTAGATCTTCCATTGCTGGCTTTGAAGGTGGAAAGGGGCTGCAAGCCAAAGAATGTGGGCAGTTTCTAGAAGCTGGAAAAAGTAATAGATCCTTCTCTGGAGTGTTAAGAAAAGAATGCAGTCTTATCACCTTGATTCTAACCCAGTGAGAAAAACTGTTGGACTTCTGACCTCTAGATTATACACTTGTTTTAAGTCATTAAGCCTATAGTATTTTGTTGCAGCAGCAACAGGAAATATGGAGGAAGGGTGAAGAAAAGCAAGATAGTACATTTCTCAAGCCACAAAGGAACAGGCTGTTGAGTGTGGCCGTCACTGATGCTGAAGAATTAGAAACCCCTTCTTTTAGTACACAATTTCCTTTGGATGAAAGGAAAAGTTCCATGACCCTTTGGCAGTTTGGCAGTTATGACAAGTGCCTTTAAGAGAAGAGAGAAACAGTACAAAATATAGACAGAGAATCTGAAGACATGGCATTTATCCCTGAAATTTAGAAATGCTTTCTGAAATATATCAGTTATCTCTAAACTAGAATCACAGATGTATTTCTTCTTGAACAACACAAAGCTCAACAATTGCGAGAAGAACAGAACTGTGCCCAGATAAATTATCTCCACTTGACACAGCATGGCTTCTCTCTAGATAGGGTAAAATTTTTAGCTGATAATTAAGCACCAAATGAACCATTTGAAAATTTCAGTGCCATGAGCAGAAGAAAATTAAATTAAATCAGAATTAACATATTAAGTCTGGGTTGAGTAAAGACAGATTATTGCTTTGTCTGGATTCTGTCTTGTTAAAGAGAAGCTATTCTTCAAAACATCCAACTCTAAAATACAATTGATAGGGTGACATTAGCAAGTAAACATGATAATTGAATCATTTAAGTTCAAACTAATGTGCAACAGAATGTTCTATTGGTTCCAAGGGCAATGCTTCAGGGGAGCTATACAAATGTGTTTGTTATTCAGTTCCACTCAACACCTACTACTGAGCCAGGCATACTATTCGATTATTTAGACTTTTTTTATTTTTATTATTATTTTTTTTTGCTTAACCTTGAAATTTTTTTACTATGCTATGTTAGTCACCATACAGTACACCGTTAGTTTTTGTTGTACTGTTTCATGATTCATTTTTTGTGAATAACACCCAGTGCTCCATGCGATAGATGCCCTCCTTAACCCTAATGGGCTACCCCAAACCCCCAGCTCTCCCCACAAAAACCTGTTTGTTTCTCAGAGTCCACAGTTTCTCATGGTTCATCTCCCCCTCTGATTCCCCCCTTCATTTTTCCCTTCCTTCTCCTAAGGTCCTTCTTGCTATTCCTTATGTTCCACAAATAAGTGAAACCATGTGATAATTGACTCTCTCTGCTTGACTTATTTCACTCTGTACAATCTCCTCCAGGCCCATCCATGTTGATGCGAAATTGGGTATTCATCTTTTCTGATGGCTGAGTAATATTCCATTGTATATATAGACCACATCTTTTTTATCCATTTGTCTTTTGAAGGCCATCTCGGTTCTTTCCACAGTTTGGCTATTGTGGACATTGCTGCTATGAACACTAGGGTGCATGTGGCCCTTCTTTTCACTACATCTGTATCTTTGGGGGTAAATACCCAGTAGTGCAATTGCTGGGTCACAGGCTCTCTATTTTTAATTTTTTGAGGAACTTCCACACTGTTTTCCAAAGTAAGTGTACCAACTTATATTCCCACCAACAATGTAAGAGGGCTCCCCTTCCTCCACACCCTCTCCAACACTTGTTGTTTCTTGCCTTGTCAATTTTCGCCATTCCATAAGGTGGTATCACAATGTGGTTTTGATTTGAATTTTCCTGGGGGATAATGATGATGAACATTTTTTCATGTGTCTGTTAGATGCTTAGACTTTAAAACTAATAAGACACAGACCTTAACCTTCATGAAGTTCATAGTCTAAAGGAAGAAGATGTGGTAAAGAAATAAATATAACAAATAATATGCAAATAAATACAAACAGCTATTGAGTTTCAAATCATGAGTCCAAATTTGGGAAGTGACCATTTGCTCATAGATCTCCCAGTCTCTGAATGACAAACCTTTTTAAAAAATTTAAATCACTAAGTTCTTAATACTATTTCACCACAGATACCTTCATGAATCTGTTGAAAATCATGGATCATTCTTGGGTGGAAGACTAATGACTCTGGTTGTTACCAATGCTAGAGAGTAAGAAATTCCTTCTATCAGTATATAATTCTTCTTAGATAAAAGTAAGGTTCGGTGGTGCTGGAGAAAGTACGCCAAATACAAACATATTCATACATGGTTGCATTTAATTTCAGGATGTACATATGGATGCTTGATTTAGGGTGTCTTATACCAACAAAGGATATGTAAATTGCAAGTCATATCTACATATGGTAATTCAAATAAACATACTAAATAATTATCTTTTAGCAAAGTTTGTAAAAAATTTTACAGTAATGATAAAGAAGAATGGAGAGGCATCCCACAGAACTTGGAAGTCTAATTCAACATATTCTTGAAGTCTCAGTTTTTAGTTTTAAAAAGTCCATAAGAATTTTTTTTAATTTATTTTTTATTTTTATTTTTTATAAATATATATTTTTATCCCCAGGCGTACAGGTCTGTGAATCGCCAGATTTACACACGTCACAGCACTCACCCCAGCACATACCCTCCCCAATGTCCATAACCCGACCCCCCTCTCCCAACCCCCCTCCCCCCAGCAACCCTCAGTTTGTTTTGTGAGACTACAAGTCACTTATGGTTTGTCTCCCTTCCAAGTCCATAACAATTTTCATCCAATTCCATAATAAGACTACTTTTTCATTATAAAGTATTTTAATTAACATTTAATAAATACTTAACTTTGTTCCCCAACCTCCATTTTTCGGCCCCGTATCTCTCTAAAAAAAAAGAGAAAAAATCCAGCAGAAGTGACACCCCAGGTACACATGCCAAGTGTCAAGTTTACCTTAGGACTACACAATTCCCCTGGCTTGTTACTGTATATCTCCAGGATAAGAATATCTCAGTTTTAAAAGCACCATGAAGAGCTTGTTAGAATGGTCTCTTCATGGAAAGGGATTTGTACATAATGTAATTTCTAAAATGTAATAAATTTCTACATGGGCAGCATCTGATATATTGAAAACTATATATATGTGCATATATATTTATAAATTGCTTCATTTTAAGATTCACATGGTGCAAGGTGCCATGATGAAGGAAAAATGGATCCTACAAAATGTAGTAAGAGCCCTTCCTAATAGACAAAAGCATGCCTTGAGTTTAAAGTAGTGAGATTTTTTTAATGGCTTCAATTTTAAATTTATTTCTTGTTTTAATCTATACATTGAAACATAGTCTAGAAATTAACACCATTAATATTTTAAACTACTTTTTAGACATAGTAAATGTTTTTGAAAACAACAGATCAGATTTTCTCTTCCCATTTTGAACACTGGCCAAATAACACACACACAGATCTAAATTGAAAAGATATTTTATAGAATATTTTCATTCCACAGAAAAGGAATGCCCTTTTCCCCACAATACTGCAGAAGCCTACTTGGAAATAAATGGCTAATTTTTCTACAGATAACCAGAAAAGATGTAACTTCAAAGACTTTCTTTGTTAACCATTATGTCTGAGAATAAGACATCCGACATTTTTCTAAAATATGTCTGCGTGTGTACAAATATTGACTTAAGAAAAGAATTAGTGGTAAGTATATATACATATATATACATATATATATATATATTCATTTAAAAACCATTTACTCAGCATCTATAACACAACACTGTGTTAAGGCACGAGACTAGAGTTATAAAATGAATTGTCATGGGGAGGCGGAGTACGGGTTTTGATAAGAGAAACTGATGCAAATAAAATGACCCCATGGGAGAAATGTTGACATGTTAACGAAACCTTAGACCAATTCCAACTGTCCCAACCATGCCACCTACTTCTGCACATCTCAGTACCTAGCTCAGTAGCTTGTCTGCCTCTGCAGCATGACCCATCATCAGAATTGGGATCAACACAGCTAACACTGACAGTGTGCTCCCTCCAACCAGGTACTATGCTACAGACATCCCATACACTACCCTCCACCCTGTGATCTTTGCCATCAATCTACGGGGTAGGGATTATTACCATCCCTACTTTATATTTAAAAAATAGGCAGTTTAGGGGTGCCTGGGTGGCCCAGTCCACTAGGCATCTGCTTTTGGCTCAAGTCATGATCCTGGGATCCTGGGGTCCAGAGATGGAGCCCCACATCAGCTCCCTGCTCAGCAAGGAGTCTGCCTCTCCTGCTCCCTCTGTGTTCCTGCTCATTCTCTCTAATAAACAAGTAAATTATTTAAAAGAAAAAAGAAAAATAGGCAGTTTAGATAAGTGAATGTGCCCAAAGGTATACAGTGTAGAAGACAGAGCTCAGATTTGCACTAGATCCATCCATCTCCAAAATTTCTGCCCTGAATCACCCACCAGCCGCTCGCAGCATGTAAGGTGCCTTGTAGATTGCACTGCTCTTGCTTTCATACACTGAATTCATTTCTGCAACTAGCTATAAGTTCAGGACCTCTGGGTGAAACCTTGTCCACCTCTCAGAATCTGGGAGGGGTCTCTGGTTCGGCAACACACATTTAAAAGATAAATTATCTATTTCCAATGTTCCTAACATACAATAATCAATAAGGAACCAATAATAGCAATTTTTTAAGCTAGGAAAAGAACCCTAATTCAGAAAAGGGGATCCTGGAAACATTGCACAGGGCTCCCTGGTGGACATCACAAATCATACTCAGCAGGACAGAAATAGCCAGAACACCTCTCTGGACAGGAGTTGGTTATTCATCAGCAAACGTATCAACCTCAGTTCTCTTCTAGTGGACTTTCTTGATACTTTGTCTTGTTTATACCCGCAAGGAGTACCTTCCTTTTCCACTGTTCTCCACATCCACACAGGAAATGATAAGAAGACTTGTCTCAAGATCTGAATAACAAGAGTAATCCCCTGCTAGTTCAGATTGAGAGGTATAGTGGCTTGAGGATTATGTAAGGAGATAAACAAGTTTAGGGTATAATTCACTGGTTTGAGTTTCTTTGGCAATCCACTTCTTCAATTACTTAATAAACTCCTAGTCTACTTAATTCTTAAATAATCTTTGTTTCTAGGAACTCCAGTCTCCCTGCCACGGGCTTTTGGGGACCTGACCATCCTTCGGCTTTCAATTTAAAGGCCTCTACTTTAATGAAATTCAAAACCATACCCTTGGGCAGGGACCCACCACCAATAATTCCTTCTTTCCCCTCAAGCCTGATCACCTTGCAGGTCCAAATGCTCAAGGAGAGGTACTTGAGAGATCCTCAAGTTCAGTGCCCCATTTCATCTCTTATTAAGCATCCAGCTCTTCTTGCATTAGAGAATTTGGAGTTTTAAACGATTTCAGGCCCTAGACAAAGATAGTATCTTTTTGGGGGCACCTGAGTGGCTCAACTGATTAATTAATTCATGCGTTTGGATGTACGGAGAAGAGATTCATACTTCTATCAGAGTCCATTAGTTACCAGTAGTTTCTGGTCAGAGAAAACCGACTAAATGAGAATGAGACAATTATTAATTTCAGGAAGAACAAAAGATTTATCTAATTCTGATATATTTCTTGGCTGACCTATAAGTAATAGTTTTTATAATATTATAATCCCAAAGACTGACTTAATAAGATAAGGATATAATAACTTCAGATGTTGGTATATATAAGTTCTAGATGGAGATGTAAGTGTATAAGAAAGAAAAAATTATCTTTTTTTATGCCACTGTATTATTAATTTGCTAGGGCTGTATGAAATCATAAGAAATACATATATTGGTCTCTGTCCTGGTTCCTGACAGAGCTCCTAAAATCTTTATAATTTCCTAACTGATAAGAGCACAGGGAGAATCTTTTGTTCTAACATTTGGGCTTTGACTCTGATTCCTAACACAGTGCTCTCAAATCCCTTGAAATTTCCTGGATAATAGGAGTGTCTTTTGTTCTGATGAGGTGACTCTTGGCGGGCTTGTGAGCAGCTTCAAGACAGGGGTTGATCACCAGAAAGACCAAGCCATGATTAGAAGCTTGGAACTTTCTACCCCACCCTCTATCATTCAGGAAATGGAGAGGGACTGGAGATTGAACAAACTTACAGGAAGAAGTCTCCATGAAAATCCCAAAAGTAACAAGATTCAAGAGAGATTCTGGGTTGGTGAACACATCCATATGCGGGGAGGGTGGTACACTCCATCTAAGGGGACAAAAACTTCAGTACATAGGACTCTTCCTTATTTTGCCTTGCTTATCTCTTCATTTGGCTATTTATCTATATCATTGATCATATTCTTTATTATATAATAAACTGGTAAATGCATTTGCTTCCCTTTAGTTCTGTGAGATGTCCTAGCAAATAATCAATTCTAAAGACGGGGAGTCATAAGAACCTCCAATTTGTTGCCAAATCAGAGAGAGGTTGAATAATCTGGGGACCTCCTGCTTGTAACTGGTTTTTGAAGTGGGGAGCAATCTCATGGGACTGAGTCCTTAATCTGTGGGGTCTGTGATAACTTAACCTGTATCAGAATTGAACTGAATTCTAGTACATCCAACTAGTGTCGCAGAGAGTTGACTGGGTGGGAAAAAGCTGACAGACCTGGTGTGAGAGTGTTTTAAGTATGGTGGTGCTAAAACAGGATAGGAGGCACACAGGAGGAGCGTGTTTTCAACTCTGGCTGCCATAACAAACACCACAGTATGGGGGACCCAAACAACAGAAATGTATCTCCCATGCGTTCTGGAGACTAGATATCTCAGATCAAGAGGTCAGCCAGGTTGGTTTCATTCAGAAGCCCCTCTCCTTGGTTTACAGATGACCATCTTCCAGTGTCTACATATGACCTTCCTCCTGGGCATGTTCATATCCTAATCCTCTCTGGTTCTAAGGATACCACTCAGTTTCGATGAGGGCCTCATTTTAACTTAATTACCTCTTTGAAGGCTCTCTCTAAACATGGTCATGTTCTAAAGTGCTAGGGGGTGAGGGTTTCAATACACAAAATTCTGAAGGACACAATCAAGGACACAATCCAGCCAGTAACAACCAATAGGTAACTAAATAACAATCTAAAAGTGAAAAATCACGTTATTAGAAACATGGAGGCAAATAATAAAAAATCTGAAAGAATTCAAAGGTCTTGTCTCTTTAGAGTGGGCATCAGGTACACAGAAAATGGAGGGGGATTACTTTTGTGATATAAATCTTACAGAGATAGTCTTTTTTAAAAAACACCTATTTAAATACAATAAAAACAAACAAATTAGAGTATTTCAACATAAAAATTATTATGAAAATGTGAGTAATAGCCAAAAATACATCACTACCAATTAGTCAAAACTTTTGCTTATTACCAGATGCTTGGGGGAGCAATAATTTATAACACTTAAAGCACAAATAAGTAAGAAAAATGGTAATAAACTAACCAGAACTCCAAGTGTTTTAAAATGTCAAACATCTAGGTTTATTACTTCCCAGGCACCAATAATCTAAAGAAAGGCCAAGTCTCTAAGACATCATGAACCCGATCAAAGAAGAGATTGTTCTACCACTGACACACACAAGAAGTATTTTTCTTCCTTTTCTATATATCTTTTGAAAACACAAAGAGGAAATGATGCAAACCGCTAGTATCCTATCGAAGAGGACACTAAAGGCTAGGGGAAATAAACTCCAGAGAGGAGCACTATACCAATTCCCATCTGATTTATAAAACTACATTCCATAGGCAGCAACTTAGTCCACTCGGGCCATGTGTGCCTGCCCAAACTGCCCACTCACAGATACCTCCTTCTAGGAGTTAGAATTGCCATGGAAACCTTACCCTCAGCTATTACTAGAAGAGAGCTGCTGTGGGCAGTGAGGAGAGCCCTATTAATGGAGGTACCAGAGCGCCAAAGACACAGAGGATGAAAAGGGAGGCCGGCGCTATTAGGACAGCTATTGTGTTGCTCAGTTGGCAAAACCAGTAGTCAAGTCACCGGGGCCACAATACAATCTGAGCTGATGACTGAGGTCTCTTTCAACCACTGCCACTGAATGGCTGACATGACATGTATGGTAAATACATCACCCAAAGACTTCTCAACCCCTTTCAAACTTCAAGGGTTCCTGTGACAGCTTACCCTGAATATGGTGTCTACCTTATCCATTAGCATAGTCCCAACACTCTCCTGGCTATGGGGATGTCCCTCAATAGCCACATGACATCTCCTTCATGAGCCATCCCCAATTAGCAACAACCAACACCCTCCCAGTCCACAAGATGCTGAGCCTCACAGAACACCAAGAGGTCCAACAGCCACACATAGCCCAATTTGCACATAAGTTTGGGGGGTGCTCTCTAAGGTCTCTGAGTTCCTTTTATGCTAGTCTTCCCCCGCCATTCACCAACCCATGGCAGAGCCAAGAAGCATCAACTAGATAGTTGAACTGAACAGCTACAAAGAATTAATACCTACGTAGTTAGCTTGTTTTTTTAAATACATTCTTGATCCAGTTTTTGGACTCTGGCTAGACCAGTCAGCTCTTCTTCCTGCCAGGCAAATTAAGTCTATACTTTTCAACCATTTCCCTTATCAGGCTCTCACACCCTGGGCTACAATGCATCTATCCTAATGGCCCCAGGGCCAGGTAACAGACAACTAGGAACTGACCCTATGCCTCAGAGCCCATTGAATTATTCAAATTATCAAATCCACAGAAAACACATTAAACCTAACTAACACTGTCCACTTAGCATACATAAGCTGTCCCCAGTAGCTCTGACTTACTATTACCCTGTCCCTGGGAACAACTCCTGGGTAGCCCTGCCTGGCAGCCTGCTCCAGTTAGGAGCTGTAGGCAACAGAGAATCCTGCCTTCATCCATCCAAGGGTCAATGTGCTGTTTCCTGTGATCAAAAGCCTTATAAAGCACCTACCCCCTAAATCTGTATCTTAGAGAATGTTTTTGGTGACACACTGTATTCTTTTGCTTTGGACACAACGAGGGCTTCTGCCTCTGCCAATATCTCCTGCAATCCCAGAATTACTATTACTCCCAAAACTTGTTAGCTCCTAGGTAAAGCTGCAGTCTTCTCCAAAACCCTCAGAACCATCCAACACTGCAGACCTCCAAAAAGAGAGGAGAAACTCGGTGCCCAGACAATCTCCCTCCCACTAGTTGCCTTTCCTTTGCTTGCACCTGACCCTTACCCCAAGTCCTGACGGTGGACAACTCTAAAGAGTTATTACTTTAAGGCACCTGGGTGGCTCAGTAAGTTAAGCATCTGCCTTCAGTTCAGGTCATGATCCTAGGGTCCTGGGATCGAGACCCACATCGGACTCTGCTCAGTGGGAAGCCTGTTTCTCCCTCTCTCTCCCTCTCTCCCCAGCTTATACTCTCTCTCTCAAATAAAAAAAAATCTTTAAAAAATAAGTTATTACTTTAGGTTAATGATCTGCCAACAAAGAACACAAATATTCTGGACACCCACAACCCTGAACCACAAACACAGATTCTCTGTAGATAGGTCGCCTCAGCTTTGATTCTGACTCAGATGACGTTAGTGCAGTTAAGGTCCTAAATACCAACCCATGACCCAGAAGAAGTCCCACCAATATGCCAGCATTTCCATCTGTTTTCCTGAAGTAGATATCACGCAAGTGTTTACCTGTGTGTTGCTGAGAGAACATATAAATAGGCACTAAACAAGTCAATGCATATTTTCGATACTAAGCAATTCCGTGTAGAAAAAGTGAAGTGCCTTCAATTTTGTTCCATTGCAGTACCTGAAATCATACTGGCATTCTCCAAATTCTCACTGATTGAGCAGTACTTTTTCAAATGAGATGTCCAAAGAGGGCCTGTAATGATTAAAGGAAATGGAAGCCAGGAGCAGAGCAAGACAGAACGCCCACCTAAACCAAGAGAACATTTCGAACGGGGCCACAGCTCTAAATTCTCAGAAGAAAGAATCACTTATCTAAACTTTGTCAGGCTCCACAAAGACTGTCAAGAGGCAAATTAAACAGATTGTTAGAGTTTTATAGATGACAAAAATGAAATCAAAAAGGTGAAGAGACTTTCTCAAGGTCACCAGTTACTTGGTAGTAAAGTAGAGCTACAACTAAGCCAAAATTTACAAGGCCTGCAAGAGCCATATATACTCAGACCTTCAGTACTTTTATGTTTTATACCAAACTGTCATGTATCTTTAAGTGTAACAAAATTTAAAACTATGATATAAAATCTGGGGGAAAGAAACCTGAAACATGAAAGAAAGTAATCAAATACCCCAGATATGTTTAAAATTATGGATCTTCATAAATAGAGCAAATTGGATGATATTCAACATTATTACGTGAGTAGTTCTCCCACTATCTTAAGTCTATAATTCACTTAGCGTACAAGGTTCTCTCCAAGTTCATTATCACTATGGAATTTTAAGCCATGGATCTCTTCTTAGATCTTTCTTTTCTTACAATAATTTCAAACTAAATTAAGTATTTTAAAAATATAGTTTGTGTATATATTACCATATCTTAAGATACATAATGAATACAGGAGGGAAAAGATTTTAACATACAAAACCACTTCTTCCTAACATTAAAGTCTGTCAATTTAAATGAATTTTGAATGTCTTAAAAACTTTCTCAACCAATTTAAATGACTGATTTTAGCCGCTCAAAGAATAACCCTTACTTTCAGACTCCATTCATAGTCCCAATAGTTAATGTTAAATGTTTAAGATTATGCAAAAATATTACCTTAACCTCAGAAAATTCTGAAGGGGTATCACTTACATAAATTGCATTTGTAAAGCAGTATTTATCAAAAATATTTCTTAAAGTCTAGCATTAAATAATCGTAATATCTCCTTTTATTTGTAAAGCCTGCCCTCTAAATGACACATTCAAAAAACAGTAAAATACTTCTTTTCATTAAATGTCTGAGAATTACTATATATACCATGATTTTTTACTAGGGAATAAGAAATAAAACTTTTCTCTAGATAATTAAAATCCAAAATCATATGCCCAACCTACACATAGTCATAAAATTAAAGTAAGGTGATATGTTGGTTTCATAGGGCTGCCATAACAAAGTAACATAAACGTGGTGGTGTAAACAACAGAAATTTATTGTCTCTCGCTGTTCTGGAGCCTAGAAATCTGAAACAAAGGTGTTGGCAGGGTAAGATCCTCCTGAGGGCTGAGGGAGTATCTGTTCCATACCTCTCTTCTAGCTGCCGGTAGCCTCAGCCATTCCTTGGCTTGCTGATGACTGTTATCCCTGCGTCTTCCCATTGTCTTCCCTCCACGTGTGTCTCTGTGTTCAAATTTCCCCTTAATTAAGGGCACAGTCCTTATCAGATTAGGATCCACCCTAATGACCTTATCTTAACCTGACCATCTGTAAAAAAACATTTTCAAATTAAGGTGACATTCACAGGTGCTAGGGAACAGGACCCCAATATATCTTTGGGGAGGGGGACACAATTCAACCCATTAGAGCTGCTAACTAAATATCATGAAATCCTGCAGCATTGGTAATCACTTCCCTTAGAATTCTTTAATCTACTACAATTAAGGAAATGGGTAATTTATACCCCAATCTTAAAGATATCTTTGAGGCTATCAATCCTATCAGTGAGGCTGTTAGCCACATAATAAAGCTTTTGAAGATGTCTAGAGAAGGATTTTCTGCAACTTCTGTCAGCCTATTTGTGCTAAACAGCTGCCTCTGTAAGTTTTCTCTGGGAGTCTAGCTTTCTACCCACTATTGCTACAAATCTTCATGGCTAGCACAGAGGCACGTAGGACTGATAAAGCACCCTTCAGTTTCTCAGTGTGGCTCATTTAGGGGAGACTCATCACCTCATGCAGTTTGCAGAGAGAGGTAGGTTATAATAAGAACGAAGGTCCAATTTAAATCCACATGGTATTCATGAGGAAAATATTTATTGAGTTCTTACCATGTCAGGCACTGTTGCTGGCACTGAATGAAAGGGACAAAAGTCCCTTATGAAGCCTATTTTTTGCTTGGGGAAAGGATAGAAAATAAACAGGATAAGATGTGAAATATATAGCATGTTAGATGGTTATAAATGCTTTATATAAAATAAAGAAGGAAGGAAAATAGAAAGGACCAGAAGGCAGCAGATTGCAACTTTAAATAGGCTCTTCAGGAAAGATGATGCTGAACAAAGAAGGGAAAATATGGAAGCAAATCCTCCAGGCAGAAGAAATAGGAAGAGCAATGGCCCTAAAGAGAGTCTGTGTTCCAGCAACAGCAAGGAGGCCAGTGCAAGAGAGTGAAGGGGCCACCAGAAGACCTTGAGCATAAGAGTGCCATGCTCTGTCAGACTGTGGCTGCTATGCCGAGAATAAATCATAGGGAAGCAAAAGTGGACTTGGTGAGACCAGCTAGGAAACTATTTGACTAGGAGGTAGGGTGGTGAGAAGGAGTCATATCCCTGGATGCATCTGGAAGATAGATAATAATAAAGATTGTCTTAAAGATTGAATGTGAGAGATTTAGAAAGAAAAGGAGGTTGAAGATGACTTCAGATTTTAGCCCAAGCAACTAGAAGATAAGAGTTTCTGTTTATGAAGTGAGGGGAGATGGTGGGAAGAGTGTATTTGGAGGGAAGTCCAGATGTTTGTTTTGGATGTGTTAAACCAAGATCATCTCTCAGTTAGGCAAGAGAAGATGCTACATATGCAATTAGACAGATGAAGAATCATAGGAGATGTGTGGTCTGGAGGTGCTGCTTTGGAAGTGTAAAATATATATGGTATGAGAGTCATGAGCCCAGATAAAACCACCAATGGTGGAAATAGAGGAGAGGTTCAAGTAGTGAGGCTTGTGATGAGCCAATAAAAGGAGATTGGAGAGGTGAACGGAGACTAGCAAGGGAGACTGAGAAGAATCAACTGTGAAGCAGGAGGAAAGCCAGGCTAGTATGGTATCTCAGAGGCCGAGTGAAGACAGTGTTTCAAAATGGAGAACATGAGGGATTGTGTCAAGGGTGCTCATAGGGCGAGGTAACTGGCAACTGACTGCAATCATCTAGCTACACCGAAGTCATCAATAGCCTGGACCAAGCAATTTCAATGGAGTGGTATGAACTGTTAATAAGAAGACCACACGGCCATAATGGAGCCATTTAGGTTAAGGCCCAAAGTCAGTAAACTGAGACTTAATATATACCCTAACTGCAGTTTCAACCCACCCTAGAATGTAACCTTCAACCAGTCAACAGGAGAACTTCCTGGTCAGCACTAGGAAACTTAGTGATAGACCCCTTCCATTCCCCTTAAGAGGGTGATCTTGACTAAAACAATGGATTCTTTACCAATAATTTCCTTCTTCCTGCTCCCTCTATATGCCTATTCTGCAATTCAATGGAACTCCTTTCTACTTGCTAAATGGGATGCTGCCCAATTCATGAATCATTTAATAAAGCCCGTTCAATCTTCAAAATCTACTTAGCTGAATTTTGTTTTTTAACAAAAAAACCTGATTATATAGAGTCTTCATGAAAGGATAGAAAGAGTGAGATGGAGACAGTAATTTCAGACACTCCTTTTCAGGAGTTTTGCTTTTAAGTGTAAAGGAGAAAAGGAAGAGCAAAATCTTGAAAGACATGGTGGGTCAAGGGATGGTTTCTTTTAAAAAAAGGGGGGGGAATAAATAGCATTTTTATATGTTGATGGAGATGATCAAAGAGAGAGGGGAAAGAGCTGATGCAAGTCAGAAAAGGGGAAATTCTTGGAGTTCCTGAATAGACAAAGTAGTAGAAGTAACAAAATAGGTTGCAGGACTAGCTAGCTACAGGTGCTAAAAAGTTTGTCTATGGTAATTGTTATAAAGGCAGAGTATGTAAATAGATTGATGAGATGATGGGAGTCTGAAAGTTCTTTTCTGATTGCTTTGTTTTTGTTTTGTTTTGTTTTGTTTTGTTTTTTCAGTGAAGTAGAAATAAAGTTGTCAGCTGAGAATGAAGATGGGAGAAGAGGTATTAGGGGTTGAAGGGGAAATAGCCTAGAAAACAGATTGAACAGACTAGGGAAGCATGGTACAGGTGCATTTGAAGTTCATGGTCACAACTTAAAGTGAAACATATCAGTCTAATTGTCTATTTTTCCCTGGCCCCATTCACCTCCAGGGGTACAGAGGCAGAGAATAGATTACTGAGGACTGTGGCTTTACCAATGAAGAGACACAGGACCAGGACATTGAGGCAAAAAGCAAAAGAAAGAATATAATGACTGGAATTTACACAGTATGGAGGGAAGTAGGGCATGAGGAGGTGAGAGACAATGAAAACATGGTGGTCAATGGTTTGTAGTTGCAGAGAAGTTGAAGAATTACTAGAGTCATGATCCAGAGAAAGTAAATAGGAAACATGGGACATGGTAGTTGGAGAACGAGATTCCAGAAATTAAGATGTGGAAGAGTTCAAGTTAATAGTAATAATAAGATCTAGACTGGACCACCTGGGGAAAACTAAAGGGAAAAATCATCATCAGAGGAGGAGTGGTGATCAAGGAAATTAGAGGCAAGAGTACAGAAATGTTCATCCTCACAGATATTGAGGAAGAATGAGCTGAGGATAGGGAGGCACCATCGACATGGAGAGCTTATGAGTCATTTAGTCTAAGAGGATGAGATTCAAAACAGAGGGATTAGAGAATATTTTTCCTTAGTATTTTCTTGCATTAAATAAGAAAGTCAAAAGAAGACAGCCCCATATTACATTTTTTGAAAGCTGAATTTACTAGACAGAGTCAAAGAAAGGTATATCAATTACAATTATATCATATTATATTATATAATACAATATATATTATATTATATTATATTATATTATATTATATTATATTATCAATTATATTCATCACAGCCAGGAAGGGATGAGGAGGAGTAATCATAAAAGGAAGAGACCTGGACCCAAGACATCATGGGTTGCATCATGGTTGCATACGGCAGCCCAAGGAAGGGGTCAGAAATCCATATTATAATATTTGAAGGTGTGAGGCAGATGTCGGTCTGTTCTGGGCCATGCAGATGCCGGTCTGTCTGGATCAGCCATGCATAGTACAGAGGGGGCAGCACAGTGATGCAAGTTCAACAAGGCACCACAGGCTTTAGACTACAATTTTACTCAAGATCCTGCTCATTAGAGGAAATCGGGATCCCAGCATCCTTGTTCTTTCCCGACTCTGGGATGTTGATAGCCAGCCCGCAGCTGTTCAATGAGCCCCTGGGTCATGGTGGGGCTGAAGTCAGCTGAAATGCTGTCCTGAACAGAAATAAATAAATAAATAAATAAATACACACTCTGAAGTCAGAACATTTAAAGTGGTAATCATCATTGCAGTGAATCACAAAGATAACAAAGCTCATTTTCAAACCAACTGTGTTTCTTTGTCAGCTTTCTGTACACATTTATGCTTCAACACACTCTATTTCCATAACAACACTGAGATGCCCAATTGTGAAGAGTGAGTAAAAGTTATTAGAACAGAATGTTCTCACATCTCAATGCAAACTTTATGGTGGGAGACAATATAACACACGACACCACAAAGGCTTGGAAACTCTTCCTCCAAAAGTTCGATTTTGGGTCAAGAAACACATTCATATGTACTTGGAGCTGTGAATGAGAAGTAAACAACACTTTCAGAATCCAAAGGGGAAGAACATAAGACAAGCATCTTGCTAAGAAAACTGTGAGTAAAAGATCAAGGCGTTCACTTAGGCACGCGAATGACTTTTCAGGACAAAAGGAGGCGGATTCCACAGGAAGCTGCATATTAATTCTCCAATAAACAGCACCAGGACAGTGTGTCATAGATTCTCTGAAAGATTCTCTATCTCTCTCTCTCTGTTTTCTTTTTCGAAAGGAGTCATTTGAGGAGTAAGTGAAAAGCTCACCATGAAGGAAGCATTCACAGCAAACCTCATCAAAAACCAAAACCAGGTCTAATGTCCTCAGAGAACAAAGAAAAGCAATTTCTAGGTTGGCAATCTTGTTTTTCTCATGTTCAGAGAGCTCTGGTATTTGTAAAATTTCTGACTCCTAGCACAGAACTATAGAAAGACCTTTCTCAAATGCTATATAACCTATTCTTTTAAACGCACCTGCAAAAGTCCTAACAAGTTTGATCATTATTGGCGCTGGTGTTGAGACTGTACTGTTGAGCTAAGTATAAGAGCTTTGTTCTGGTGTGACTCCATAATGAAAACCCAATGAAAAGCAAAGGACAAAGAGGAACCGAAATCCTCATATACTGCTTGTGGGAATGGAAAACGATACAACAGCTTTGGGAAGCAGACCAGCAGTTCCTCAGAAGGTTAAAATAGCGTTGCCATGTGACTCAGCAATTACATTCTTAGGTATATTCCCAAGGGTCATGAAAACAGGTACTCATGCAAAAACTTGTACAAAAATGTTCATGCCAGCATTATTCATAAATAGCCGAAACAAGGAAACTCTCGAAATCTCCATCAACCCGTGGCATATACTTGAGGAATATTATTTGACAATAAAATGAACTACTAGTATATGCTGTAACATGGATGAACCTTGGAAACGCTGATAAAACAAAGAAGCCAGTTACAAAAGATATATTTTTTATCTCTGTAATATGAAAGATACAAAATTGGCAAATCCATAGAGACACAAAGTAGATGGGTTATTGTCAGGTGCTGGGGGAGGCTGGAAGGACATGGGAAATAACTGCCAATAGCAAGGGGATTCTTTCTGGGTTAATGAGAATATTCTAAAATTAACTGCAGTGATGGATGTATGATCCTATGAATGTACTAAAAACCACTGAGTTATACCATTTAAAGGGATGAAATGTATGATAGATTAATTTTATCTCAATAAAACTATTATTTTAGAAAGTTAAGGCCAGATATTAAGCCAGAATTAACATTTTCCTTTATGAATATCTATGTGCCAAAAATTGTTTTTTCTCTGAATGTCATCATTAGAATTTGGAACTTAACAGGTGAGCAACATCTAAAGAGTAATTCTCTGTGATTTGAGAATGGCAGTCCATTTTTTTCCATGTTAGAAAGTTGGGAAAAAAGAGAAGGGGGGTGGGCGTGTTTGTTCCTATGAGGAGAAGAAATGTCCAGAAGCCAGAAAAGTAGCATCTGCTCCTGCTGGCTGTGACTAAAATTAAGCTCTAATTTAGCTTTCAGCTAAAATTATCATAATTGAAATAAAACTAACAAACTGGATGTGACTTGCAATTTTCTCATCATTTAGGAGAGAAGAGGCCAAATGGTAACTTCAGAAGAGTGGGCTTCTCCCCTGAAGGGTGGCCTTATGGTTTTGGTTGGATGAAGACCCTCTCCGTGGATAGAACCACACTTCCTCCCAGATCCTACAAATGCATGATAAATAAGTTGTATTTGGAGAAAATCCAATGAGGCAATGGAGAAGAGAACCTTGGGATAGCTTGGAATTTAGGGAAATTCTGATTTTTTTTTCTTTATTTGACTGTTCTCTTTTGGTTCTTTCTTAAAAGGAAGCTTTCACACATTTGCAATCATACACACCCCCACACGCTACACATACCCACATGAGGGTTTTGTGTGTGTGTGTGTGTGTGTGTGTGTGTGTAATATTATACCTGTAGTGGTCCACAAATACTGATTTAAGAAAACAAAACAGCACTTACCACAAATAAGTGCTACAAATATTTGTTCAATACAAACTGTAAATATTAACACAATAATGATAATTTTTAAAATACAACCAGAAGTGAGCACTCCAGGGTTCTGGAAAGAAGCCAAACACTAAAGTATGTCTGGCTTGCTGCACAGTGGTGTCAACTCCTGTTTTTCTTACAAAAGGAAAAAAGGGAACATGGCCTTATTATAAAGAAAACCCACTGACTTCATACATGACTTGCAAAAAGTCACATCCCTCTTGGGTATCTATTTTACCTATTCAAAGGACTTGCAAGCTCGCTATGGAAAATGAGGAGGAATACAACCTCAGCTGAAAGGTACCAAGTCTGAAAATATATCTAATTGTATGATTAACACAAACAGTCTTTTAAAAACAAAATGGCATTTTCATTTGTTATATTGAGTGACAAGGAGAATCAAGTAAAAAGTGCAGAAATTAATGCATACAAATGGGGAAATTATACTCTATGTTATATAAAGCTTTAATTTCCTCATGAGCATTGACATATTCTGTATAGAAAGATTTTTTTGGACTTTTGTTGTTTTTTTTTTCCATTTTTAATCTCTGAAAGAGGATTTTATCTAAAAACCTAAATGTAAACAGTGGCAGTGATTATTCTGAATGTAAATCAAAGCAGGTTCTTGTACTTCAAATAACAGATCCCTAACTATCAGGTTAAATAATGTGTTATGTTTATTATTTATTTATTCTGCAACTATTAATAATAATAGGATATATTTAAACTTTTTTATTTCCACAGAAATTATGATGGTCTGTTTCTTTCCATTTCTTAGTAATGGCTTGGGTCATAACCAACCAATATCAGTTGTCAAGATCTTAAAGAAATATGTCTGAACCTCCCAAGAATAATTAATCTAAATCCTTTGTGCAGACACTGGGTGTAGCATGATATGAGTCACTGATTTTCTCCTCTACAGTTGATACATTCAGCAAGAAGAAAGACTTTTTGTTTAGTAGCAATTATACTTTATTTTTTCCCCCAAGGTCAAATACATTTAGGTAAGATTTGTTCGCCCACAGATAGATCTAATGCAAACACAGACGTACAGGAGTTTCTGGGACATTCTGTTTCGTGGTATGGGTGTATTATTAATATATTTCACTTGTTTTTTATTTTTGTTTCCTACTTTATGTATTTATTATACTTTGAAATATAACACACATATAAAAGAGTGTATGAAAATACATAAATGCTACCATATAGTCTAAAGAACAGTAAGAAAATAAAATGCTTGCACCTGACTTCCAGACCAATAAGTAGGACATCCTAATACATCCTCAAATTATTTTTACTACTTTTGTATGTAACCTTAAACAATTTCTTGTTTGATTTTACCTGTTTTTTATACTTTACTTAAACAAAATAATATGAATTATTTTCTCTTCTGAGA
Source organism: Neogale vison (assembly GCF_020171115.1). Lineage (NCBI taxonomy): Eukaryota > Metazoa > Chordata > Mammalia > Carnivora > Mustelidae > Neogale > Neogale vison. The sequence goes on along the minus strand of NC_058095.1, from coordinate 152,991,642 downwards.
AAATATGTTTTTTAAATTCCTCCATGTTGATGAGTGCAGTTATTATTTGTGATGTTGATTTGCTTTTCAAAAAAAAAAAAAAAAAAAAAACCGACCCCCTTCAAAGACATATAAACTGATCTGCCTCTTTGAAATGGACTAAGCATTAGATGAACGGGCCCAGTCGGTTGAAACCAGAAATGTTGAGATCCATGATGTCAAAGACGTAAAATATATAGTTCTCCATTTCTCTCACTCTTCCTCTTCCCCTGTACCCCACCCTCACACATCCCCCTCCAAGAAAAAAAGAAGCCATTTTTTACAGAGCTATTTCAGTTTTTCTTATCTTGGAATGTTTAGAACAAAACAAAAGGTATGTCCACCTCAGCAGGGAGTCTGGGTCTCCCTCTGCCCCTGCTTGGGCACTCTTGAGTGCATGCCCTCTGTCTCTGTCTCTTTCTCTCTCTCTCTCTCTCTCTCAAAAATATATAAATAAATAAATATTTTTAAAAAACAAAAGGTATAGCACCAGGTTCAGAAAACAGGTAGAGACCAATAAGAAAATGCTAAAAAAAAAAAAAAAAAAAATCTATATAGTTCTTTTCTCCTGCTCCATCATGCCACCAGAAATAGCTAGAACTAGCTGCATCTGGCCACCTGGGTTCTTCTGTCCTACTGACCACAGTGCTAAAGGAGGGTTTATAAGAGAGTTACTTTTGAGCTGCTAGAAGAAGATATTCTCAAGTTAGGACAGCAGTGAATGAACAACTGCCCTAGAGATTTGGATTTAGGAAAATACCATGATAAGTTACTTGGTGGATTCATGAGAACCTGGGAGTGTGGATCTGCAGATGTGAAGGGAATTTTTTTTCTAATACTTCGCATTAGGAATATATTTTTTTTAATTGAAGGGTTTAGAAGAAGAGTTGGGGAAAGGAGAGAAACCAAAAAGTTGATGTAAGGTTGGAGCAATGTTTGAGGTAAAAGTATTCATGAACATTATTCTTGATGATGAGATAGATGGGTGATTTTTAAGAAAAGATGTGGAAAATAATAAAGTTAAGTTTATTTGCATTGTTGGATACAAAACTCCTAGTATCTTAGTAAAATGTATTATAGAAAAGAACTACATGGGTGAATAGGTTTTCTTGTGGAAATTAAGAGACTGAATTTCATATCTGAGTTGATGTGGGAAGAACAAAAACAGCAAGCACAGCATAGAAATATGACCCAGAAACAGATAAGCCTATGACAACAGGAGACTGGAGACAGAGGTGACCTTGAGAACCATACCTCTGCTCCAGCCTGGGAAAGGCCCAAGAGTTCAGAGAGGACACATGGTCAGTGCGGCTCAAGTTTCCATCTGGGAACATCATAAAATTAGGACAAGATGAGGACAAGTTTAGGACAAGAGAAAAGGCAAGATTATGAATCGGAAGGTGCTATTTCTGTGACATTAGGTAAAAAAGTAATAGGGGTTCAGAAATGGAATATGTCAGTGAGGAGTAGGATATCTGAAATCAGGCAGGACACAAAATTTATGCTAGACTTAGAAAGAATTAATGGTATTTCAAAAGATAGGCAGAAAGAGGGAAGACATTTGGGGGCACAAATTGGGAAGAGTTGCATGAGCTAAGCTATATAAATGAGAACGGACTACGGTCGAATGAAATCAGTGCTAGCGGAAATATAAATAATATGGGGAAATCCAGAGAAAAGAATGATTAATTTTGTCTGACAGAAGAGTTCTCTAAAGAGGTGGCTTTAGCGCATTTAAGAATGATAAGGATCTAAATAGGCAGACAGGACACCTGGGTGGCTCAGTGGGTTAAGCCTCTGCCTTCAGCTCAGGTCCTGATCTCAGGGTCCTGGGATCAAGCCCCACAACGGGCTCTCAGCAGGGAGCCTGTTTCCCCCCTTCTCTCTGCTGCCTCTCTGCCTACTTGTGATCTCATTCTGTGTCCAATAAATAAAATCTTTAAATAAACAAACAAATAAGTAAATAATTAATTAAATAAGCAGACAGTGGAGGAGAATTTGTTTCTCACAATATAACAAATAAAATAAATGTCCTTAAAATGATGGATACAATTAAATAAATAAAGCAATACTCGACCAAACTAATAAGATAATTTAAAAGATTTATTATAATATGAGGAGTTGGTTTTGTTTTTTGTTTTTGTTTTTGTTTTAGATTTTATTTCTTTATTTAACAGAGAGACAGAGACAGCAAGAGAGGGAGCACAAGCAGGAGGAGTGGGAGAGGGAGAAGCAGGCTTTCCGCTGAGCAGGGAGCCCGATGCAGGACTCAGTCCCAGGGCCCTGGGATCACAAACCAAGCCAAACAAAGGTAGACACCTAATGACTGAGCCACCCAGGTGCCCCAATATCAGAAGATTTTTAACAGAGATCTTTTAATACTAACTGATGATACACAACAACAGCAAAAAGTAAACTAAAACAGATAATAAAAAGTTTGAATGAAACTAGCAAAGTTAATATAACTTATTCATCTATATATGTTCTGTAACCTACTTTTCCACTTAACAGTTTTAACTACTGATTTTTTTCTACCAATATTCCTTTCATTTAAGTCTCTTATTATAGTTAAAAATAAGGACATTAATACATTTTTAAATTTGAAAATATCAAATACAGTGTTGAATAGGAACATATGTTATTTCATTTTCTTAATCAAAATTTAATTCAAATGATAAAGCACAGAGGGAACATGTGATATCTGACAAAATCTGGATTTTTCACCAAAATAACTACTCTTTAACTCAGTCACTTTTAATCTTAAGTCACGGACTTCTCTGAGAATCTAATAAAAGCTTCGATCTTCTCTCCAGAAAAACTCACATGAATGTGATATTTGCAAACTATATCAAAGAATTTGTATTTATATTAAACCATCTATGGAGCCCCAGTGGACTACAGAACTCGGTTGAAGTATCCAGGTATATGTGAAAATTTTGCTGCTAAAGAAAGTAACCTTACTTACAATGGGAATTCAAAGAAATATTTTTAAAAGAAAGTTGTACCAGCCTCTAAAAATGTTACATTTACATTTTTATCACAGTTAAAAATGATGTGTCCAGTTTTTTTGAACATCTCTATCTAATGTTGTCTATCATCTTTCAATTAAACGGTACTTACTGAGCACTATCTATGTACCATGCTCAGCACAGAACTAAGCAGATGCTAAAATCAATGTGGCCTCCCTCAGGAATGTATGACTATGTAAGAAAAACAAATAATAAAACCAGAAAGTGATAATGCGAAGTTAAGAGTAGATCAAAGCGCTATGGTATCCCAGTGCCTAACCTAAACAATATTAGAATAAAACTTGAGAAAAATAAATATTTGCGAACTACGTCAAGTGTATGTTTGACCAGAAAACTCACTTAGAAAATACTTTGGTTTTCCTATAGTGGAAGACTGTGTAAATATTTTGTACAAATATAGAAGAAATATGCCAAATATAATTTTTCTTTCTTTCCCTCTATACAGAGGTGAATTTTCCTAATCTTCCCAGGAAATTCCTTAATTTCCTATCAATGAAACTCTCTTCACTCACCATGTATATGCAATTTCCCCATTGTAACGGTCTATACCATGCATGCCATAAGACAGCAAATTGTTATGGGCAGAATCTTTGCTTCCTATAATAGCATGCATATTTATGAAGCTGTGAACTTGAAAAGAACAAGCTAATCTTAACCACACATGGCTGCTGAGAGGGGTTCTTGCTGGCTCCCAGACTTCAGAGAGTATAGACGAAGGGAATAAGAATGGATTAGAAGGGGATGGAACTGGTAACAAGAATGAAAATGGCACTTTGGGAATTACCTTAGCCTCTAATTTCCCAGAGTCAGTAACAGTATTTAAGCATCTTGCCCTGTCTTTTACATAAGTCTGCTGCCTGACGTAATACCTACTAATTAATTACAGACAGAGAAGAGAAACAATGTTGATTATTTTAATGGCTTTTAGATTTAATTTTTAAACTGTCTACAACTCAGGTGCCTTATATTTTCTGTTTTCCTAATGCTTCAATCTACAGCATTGTCTTGGTACTGGCAATAAATATTTTCTGTCTAATTATAATTATTTGACTAAGAAGAACTGAAATGAATCTCAATTACCATTCTCATAGGATAATGAATACCAAATTCGAAGATCATCACAAATGCTTTCAATGAAGTAATATATAGGGAATCGATTGTGTTCTTTTTAATGTAACATCTAATGTTGTCAGTTAAGTAAAATGAAAATCATCTAAGGAATCAGTCCGTGAAATATAAGAGTAACTATTTTCTTAAAGACTGAAAAATATCTATAAAGTAAGACACTAACATTTTAATAAATGCTTTCTCTCATCTTACTGATCACCATATTAAAGTAGTAGTTAAATGTCATTACATCTCAGTGTTGATGCCCTCAACTCTTCATCTTATCTCTTTCTTTAAAATAAATTAGTTCTTCATTTCTCAACAACTGATGGAAGTAATGTAAATCCAAAAAGCAGCAATTATGCAAAAACTAAAGTCAAAACCGTTTTCTTTTTCCCCCCTCTCTAACAGCTTGTAAGCATAATTAATCAAATCAAGCTTCCCTCTCATCGTGAAGAGCTGTAATTTCAAAAAGCAAATTACAGCATTCTTGCAGTAGCACATATAAAGTATATTAAGAAAATATGTATATGAAGTAGGAGTTTGTTCCTGGTGATAAATTTTATTCTATTAAATCCCCTTCTGTACCACAAATTCATATTCAAAATACAGACACTGCCCATTGAAGGAGCTATCTTATTATAGAAATTTTGAATAACTCAAAATACAATAAATTAAAATATTTCCTAAGTCATAATAAATCAGAGGAACAAAATTAATGGATACCACATCCTCAGGAATAATCTCAAACGTATCTAAGGTATTATATTAATAAATATAACTTCATAGTTTCTTTTTTTTTTTAACAGACTCATCACACACATGTAAAAAAAACAAAACTGGCACATAAACAGACACATAGACCAGTGGAACAGAGTAGAGAGCCCAGATAGGGACCCTCAACTCTATGGTCAAATAATCTTCGACAAAGCAGGAAAAAATATACAGTGGAAAAAAGACAGTCTCTTCAATAAATGTTACTGGGAATATTGGACAGCTATGTGTAGAAGAATGAAACTCAACCATTCTCTTACACCATACACAAAGATAAACTCAAAATGGATAAAAGATCTCAACGTGAGGCAGGAACCTATCAAAATCATAGAGGAGAACAAAGGCAGTAACCTCTTTGACATCGGTCACAGCAACTTCTTTCAAGACATGTCCCCAAAGGCAAAGGAAACAAAAGCAAAAGCAACTTTTGGGACTTCATCAAGATCAAAAGTTTCTGCACAGCAAAGGAAACAGTCAACAAAACAAAGAGGCAGCTCACAACGGGAGAAGATATTCACAAATGACAAAACAGACAAAGGACTGATATCCAAGATCTATGAAGAACTCCTCAAACTCAACACACCCAAAACAGATAATCATGTCAAAACATGGGCAGAAGACATGAACAGACTCTTCTCCAAAGAAGACATACAAATGGCTAACAGACACATGAAAAAATGTTCATCATCATTAGCCATCAGAGAGATTCAAGTCAAAACCACATTGAGATACCACCTTACACAAGTTAGAATGGCCAAAATTAGCAAGACAGTAAACAACAAGTGTTGGAGAGGATGTAGAGAAAGGGGAACCTTCTTACACTGTTGGTGGGAATGCAAGTTGATACAGCCATTTTGGAAAACAGGGTGGAGATTCCTCAAAAAGTTAAAAATAGAGCTACTCTATGACCCTGCAATTGCACTACTGGGTATTTACCCCAAAGATACAGATGTAGTGAAAAGAAGGGCCATCTGTACCCCAGTGTTCACAGAGGTAAAGTCTACAGTCACCAAACTGTGGGAAGAACCAAGATGCCCTTCAACAGATGAACGGATAAAGAAGATCTGGTCCATATATACTATGGACTATTATGCCTCCATCAGAAAGGATGAGTACCCAACGGGACTGGAAGAGATTATGCTGAGTGAAATAAGTCAAGCAGAGAGAGTCAATTATCATATGGTTTCACTTACTTGAGGAGCATAAGGAATAACACGGAGGACATCGGGAGATGGAGAGAAGGGAGTTGGGGGAAACTGGAGGGGGAGACAAATATTGAGAGTCTGTGGACTCTGAGAAACTGAGGGTTTTGGAGGGGAGGGGAGGAGGGGGTTGGGTGAGCCTGGTGCTGGGTATTGGGGAGGGCACATATTGCATAAAGCACCGGGTGTGGTGCATAAGCAATGAATTTTGAACACACACACAAAAATTAAATTTAATTTAAAAAATAAAAAAAAATTTTTTTAAGTACTCTTTTAAAAACCTTATCTGTAGTGTCCCTAAATGTCCGCAATTAGGATATTACCAACTTCCATCAAGAGAAGCTCAGTGGGTTAAGCCTCTGCCTTCGGCTCAGGTCATGGCCTCAGGGTCCTGGGATCGAGCCCCGATTAAGGCTCTCTGCTCAGCGGGGAGCATGTTTCCTCCTCTCTCTCTGCCTTTCTTTGCCTACTTGTGACTTCCCTCTGTCAAATAAATAAATAAAATCTTTTAAAAAAGAGAGAGAGAAAAGTTGTTTCTAACGTTTCCTCGTTTCCTGGAAACAACATGCAATAATTATTCCTATTTGCAGAAATGTAGGGATATTGCTTCTTCGGTTGAAAATCCACTGTATCTACGTGCCAAAATAACTGCCCAAGATTATGAATACAGGCAAAATATTGAAAGAGTAATTTCCTATCCAAAATACGATATTAGAGAGAGCACTTTCTTTCATTGAAGCATATCTTAAAATCCCTCCTCTTTCTTAAAGCCTTTCCAGACTAATTGAATGCACAAAACTAACAAATTTTATGGCTTCCTATCACTTATTACCACCCTTTCCTATATAATTATTCCCCTGAGGGTTATAATGCTATTAAATCATCTATCTGACACATGCATTTTTTTTTATTTTAACATTGATTGAGCTGTCTGCATCGTCCTTGTATTTATTTAAATCAATGCTGCCCATCTACTTTGCACCCAACCCAGGACCAGCTCCAGATAAGGCACTTTCAAAAGCTGTTTGGTATAAATGATGAGGGTGACAAAAATTATTTGTTAAAAGTCAAGATTTCTTGTCCTCTAAAATCCAGTTTTATAGGGAGGTAAATGTATTTTTTCTTAAAAGCAAAGACCTTATTTATGGGGTTAAACACTTCCTGATGGAAATCCTGGAACACAAAAAGAAGCTATTGACTTGCACACGGGAGCAGGGAGAGCCTGTGTGCAGAGCAAGCACATGGAAACACAGATTCGGTCAACGGGACTCTTCCAGTTCTCCTGAAAGCATACACTACTAACTAGTTCTTTCGTTTTGAAAGAAACAGTATTTAACCCATCTTCATAGAGGTCGTATGAAGCAAAAATAATGTAGATTCATTTTCACTAAAGGAGAACAGTTAACCATGAACCAGTAGCAATTCACAACAAGGCACGTAACAAACCAATCTTGAACCAATTATGCATGTGTAAGTTATATTACATATATTTAGTGGGATACATGTAGATTGCAGTACAGATCACTAATCATTACTTTTATTTGTAATAATCACTAAAGATATTAAACTATTAATGATTTCCATAGGACCCAGTATTAGATTTTAAAATTAGTTATATATATTTCATATAAATATAGTAATGCAAAAGAACTTGCATTATTTTCATTTTCATATATATGAGAAATTCTGTATGCAATATGTATAGCTACACAGTAGAATCTGTACAGATCCGACAGCATAAATTGTATAATTTGTGAAAATACAGAGCTGTCTAAAATTTGATGAGAAGAATAAATAATACAAGTTAGGAAACTCCACAATGATGCATTTTATATGTTCTTTGTATTTCAACAAAAACTTGCTATCAAAAGATATTATCTATCAAATATAAAAATTAAAACATTTATGAAGTGCCTTAAAACTAAATGTTTAGTTTGGGGATAAATATAGATTTTTTTTAGAAATATTTATAAATATATCAAGCAAATATGAATCACATTATTTGACAACCAAGTTTATTATTGTTAAGAGTTTTCCCATAATTTTGTTTCCAAATAAAAAAGCCCTTAGGTTTTCCAGCCATAGTAAGATCCAGATACACAAAGTCCACAATCTAGACATGGGAATTAACTTTGGAGGAATTATTAGATAGCTCTGATCTCTTGATAATTCAATAAATGTGAAAGGATGGAAATATGGAGAACTCAGGGCAGAAAAATCATTAGAAAAACATCAAATAATGTTCTCATGTAGTTGAGCTTGGAAGCCTTCTCAACTGTGTATATGTTATTCTCCATCATCTTACTCTGGCTATCAGGAGTTCACAGCAACCTCCAAAGACACCCCAGCTCCAGAACAATGAACACTCTACCTCCAAGCATCATCACTAACCAAGGCAGGTCTCCATTAGAAAGTCACTCGAGGAGACGCTGACACTAATGTATAACAAATAATGTCGTGCTCCTTATACTTAATCTCAGTTTTAATCAAATCAGTGTCTACTTGGGAAAAAAAGAAGAAAATATTTAGAAGCAGAGGAGACTCTAATGCTCTTGGCTCTTCACTCTGGAGGAGATGCAACTCCACTCTCAAAATAAGCCACCAATGAATATAACGCCTCCATGACTACATCCTAATACAAGGGTCAATCAGAATGGAATCCACATTAGGTAGAAAACTACTATTCAAAGTTGAATATCTTTGAAAGTTGCAAATGGCATTTTTAAGTAATATTTTCTTAGTTCTGTTCATTAGAATCTGATAAAATAGTAGCACCTGGGTGGCTCAGTCAGTTAAGCATCTAACTTCAGCTCAGGTCATGGTCTCAGGGTCCTGAGCCAGTATGGGGCTCCCCACTCAATAGGGAGTCAGTCTGCTTGTCCCTCTCCCACCCCCAAACCTCCTCATGCTCGTGCTCTCTCTGTCTCTCTCTCTCATATAAATAAAATCTTTAAAAAAAAAAAGAATCTATTAAAATATTATAAAACAAGTGAGAAAAAAATCATAGTCAAATAAGTACAAAACCATTCAGTTCTTACACGGATTTAACACGTACTTCACCTTCACTGTTTCAGCGTCCGCCAGACCATCATAGTTCCTCAATTCTCAGATAGCCTTCCAGTGCCATCCACTTTGATTCTCTTCTTATCCACAATGCGTTTCCCTCTCCATTTTGTTCCTGTTCCTCAAGGTCAGGAGCTCTTCAGATATGCTCCACAGCAGCCCACAGAGGGCCTCATGCAATAAGTACGTGTTACTGAAATGCACACAGCATTTCACCTTCAGCTTGATAGTGGGCTAACCACCTGGCGAAAAAAGCAATGATAATCCCTTTTCCTCCCCACAAAACTAGACTGGAAATAACTGTTTGTGGCCCATAAGGTCAGAGCACAGAAGAATGAGAGAAGGCCCACATCTCTAAACTTCTCTGATTCTTCAAAAAGAATCAAGCAGAATCTTGCTCTTTTCTGGTCCTGTGATTTTAATATTCACAAAATTATTTAAATAAAGTATACACCTTTATAGAATTTTAGGCATCAAAATTTACCTGAAATTATGATATTAAACTATATTTTAACTGGGTTAGCCTGTTTTTTAAGGGATGGAAATTTCCAACTCAACATTCTAGAACTGAGGTCAGAAAACTCTTTCCTGTAAAGGGCCAGATAATAAATATTTTAGCTTTTGTGGGCCATAAGGTCTCTATCACAACTACTCCGTTCTACCATTGTAGCATGAAAATAGCCAGAAGTAATAAGTAAATGGATGGGCAAGACTGTATTTAAATAAAACTTTATCTGCAAAATCAGATAGCAGGTCAGATTAGATCTGAAGGTTATATTTTGCCAAACCATGTTCTAAGATAAAATCATGGGATTATTAGACCTTTAAAGCCAGAGTTAACACTATAAATTATCTACCTTAGCAACACTCTTATAATCAGAAGTATTATATAATTATTGTCTTTTGTAAAATACATAAGCACTCCACTGAAGATTTCCAAATAAATAATCAAGAAAGCAAAAATTCCCTCTAATCTCATGACACTGAGATAGCTACTGTTAACATTTTGCTATTTACCCTCGTAGTCATTAAGTATAAATTTCATGTATAAATTTCATTTTTTCATATTATATATGCACTTTCTTGCGAAGTAATTATCATACCACCTATGCAATTTTGTGAGCCATTTATCTATTTAACAACTTTTCAAAAGCACTTCCTTACATCCTTAAATAATCTTCAAGAGTATACTTTTAAAAGTCTACGTAATTTGATCATCAGCTGCCTATGCCATAAGTTATTTAATCAGTCCCTTAACACCAGACATTTCTTTCAAGCCGCTATGCTATTATAAATAGGTAGATAATGGCTCTCCTTGTGCATAGATCTGTGTACAACAATCTGATTACTTCCCCATGGTAAGCTCTTAGAAAGGGAATTGTGAAGTCAAGAAGCATGAAAAATAGTTGTTGTTGTTTTAATTTTGTGGCTTTTGATACACATTGCTAGACTGTCCTTCTGAGCACATTGGTCAACTTATACCTCCATCGTCAGTGAACTACAGTACCCATTGCCATGAAATCTTGTGATACCATTACTGAATTTACAGGTAGAAAATGCTGCAATATTGTTTTTCTCTCATCTCCAACAATATTGCTAATCTTCATATTTTTCCCCCCAGCAGTATGAAAAGCTCTTCCACTTAATTCCAGGTGATTGGCAGAAGCGAAGGTTGCCATGACAAAGAGCAGGTACTCAGCTTTGCTTCTGCTGAGCTGTTAGTTACTGCCCTTAAAAATAGGCAGAGGATACAAAGGTCAAGCACGATAACCTTGTTCCTCATGACAGGTCAACTAATATCTATAAAGTTGAAATGGAGCTCGGTAATAAAAAAAATTCTGCAATTGCTGTAGAACAATTTGGGTGCTCCTTTATCTTGATTTAGGTAACAGACGATTAGAGATGTCTCTGGATTCAAAGAACGTGCCCAAGAAGAGGGAAAAGTGCTCAGCCTTAGAGGACCCTCGGTAGAGTAAGCGAATACAAGCCTGTGTTCTGATCTCAGAGCCAGTATTCTCTGTGAAGGAGGCAAAGGAGTAAATTCGCTTTAGAATACTCATCTTCACATCAAACTGTCTCACAACTTGTAACTAGTTTCTCATCCTTTCCCATTCCCCATATCTCCACTGCATACCTTACACTATGCACTATGTGCTTTGCGTGTGCACCTGCAACACCACAGTCATGTAAGTGAAAACACACTTCTGCTTACCTCATCATAATCCTGACATCTTAGTGTTTAAGCACACCAAAGAAGAATCTATGAAACAACCCCATTAAATAAGATATCGCCCTATGTTTCAATCTAACCAACTTGAACATTTCAGAACCTGTCTAAACACATCATATCCAACCAGCTAAAATAAAAAATTGATCACTCCCCACCCTAATCCAGAGTTCATTAATGAACAACCAAATTAGCAGGTTTCTCTAAGAAATTTTCATCTGAAATACGTGCTGCTTTGTAAATAATGTTTTCTTTAACTCTTAAGAGATTTTATTTCCCAAATATGATCCATCTTTAAGTATAATCCAGAGCTGAGAAACAAGAACTTGTTGAGTTAATATAACTATAAATGTTGAATGTATCTGTACCTTATGAAGAAAATAAAATGAAAGGATTTATAGTAGATTCAATATGTCTCCTATCACTTCATGTAAATAATGTTTAAGGAAATGTTCAGTTTTGAAAAGAAGTGATTCCATTCATTTATTCAAACAAAACATTTTTTAGTTTATTCTTTTAAATTATTTTTTATTTTAGTTTCATGTTTTTATTTAAAGTGAAGGGGGAGAATCAGAGGGAGAGACAAACCATGGGAGACTGTGGACTCCAAGATACAAACTGAGGGTTTTAGCAGGGTGTGGGGTAGGGAGATGGGTGAGCCTGGTGGTGGGTATTGAGGAGGGCACATATTTAATGGAGCACTGGGTGTTATACATAAACAATGAACCTTGGAGCACTGCATCAAAACTAATGATGTATTTTATGGTGACTAACATAACAAAATAAAAATTTTAAAGAATAAATAAAATAAGTAAATAAATAAATAATAAATTCCAGTTGGTTAACACACATATTAGTTTTGGGTATCGAATTTAGCATTTCATCAAACAAGAGCCCTCATGAATATTTATCATCCATTTTTTGAGCATGTCCTAAACACAAGATTGTGTGGTAGGCATTGTGGGGACAAGGAAAAGCTAAATCAGCAATAAATTAAAATCAAGAAGCTCCAGCTCTGGTAGCGAGCTTATGGATGCTCACAGAAGTGATGACAAAGTGTCCTGGGAATGCAGATGAGGCATGAGCATCGCTCACTGGGGGAATCAGAAATGCCTTCATCCGGGACACAGCTTTTGTCTGGATGCCCAAAGTCATTACAGAGAAGAGAGAGGAACATGACATTTAGAAGAGAGAGCATTACGCAAGGCAAGGGAGTAAGCAAAGCAAAGTAAAGAGAATTAACACCATTTGCACGGAACAGCGAAGGAGGGAAGACCCTGAGGACAACGCTGGCAGAGCCAGTTGGGCCAGACTGTGGTGTGCCTTGAACGCCAAGCAAAGAGCTTTACCCACTTGAACCTACCCTCTACAGGGGAAACCACTGAAGTTTTCTGAGTAAGGATTCAGTGTTTGGCTTTAGTTGAGGTAATTGAATGGAAGAGATATTTTTTCCTCTGAGAAGAGTGGAAGAAAAAGAAAATTGGGGAAATACAGAGAAATCTAGAGGCCGAAATGAGGGAAGTCACAAAAACCACTTTAGTTCTTACAGTAAAATAAAATGATCTTGCAGAGAGCAAGTAGATATAGGTGAGGTTAAGAACTTTAGCAGAAAGTGAAAGTTGGCTATGAAGACTTACGAATTTACTAGAAACATGTTATAGAATAAGAGGAAAGGTAACAAAGAGTGGGGGAGGGGCTTGGGAGTATAGTTAGAAGGAGATGGGAGCCAGGCTGTGACAGGCCAATGAACAAATTGTTAAGGGCTCTGACTCTGATACAGCAAGCTATGGGACCATAACAGAAAATGATTCAAAGGTGCATTTTAAGAAGACAATGCTAGTAGCAGCATGGAGGAGAGGGGACAAACTGGAGATGACAAAACCAGTTTGCAGACCAATCCAATAAGCTAAGAAAGAGATGAGGATATTTGATTAATTGTGTTAATAAACCAGGGTGTAATCAATTTAGAATACGGAAAAGGGCAGATCCAGCAAATTAACACAAGCATTCCTTATAAAACATCAAATCAAGCTATGTCACTTGAAAAGATATTTCATACTACAAGACATCCAAGTTGGAAAACTGGAAAATATTTCAACCATTCACTTAAAATAGGCAAAAAAAAAAAGGGGGGGGTGGATTTCAGGGTAAAGTAATCATGACTTATCCATTGAAAGTTATTCTAACAGCTATATGAAGAATAAATTATTTCATTAATTACATAACATATCAAAAAATTGCTTGGAAAATATTGTTATTTTCTAAACACCGAATTTTGTGTCAGCCTTTCTCCCATAGTTCTGCAGTTCAAGGGTGTGTCATCTACCATCTACTTCTCAAGAGTCTCTTCTTGGGGGTTATCCAAGTCTCTAAAAAATTAGCTATTCCAAGAATCTATTCTAAAATCTCTAAGTATAAACTATCACCCACAGATGGAAATGTTAAGCTAGAAAGAACAGGAATGGATCATGGGAAAAGATGATGTTTTTGATTTTAATACTATAAATTTTAAGAAATCCCAAGCCCATTGAAAAAATATTTTTAAGAACATAGAAAATAAATGGGAACCCACATAGCATATGTGTCACTCAAGTGTTTAAAGATCAGACCAGGGGGCATCTGGGTTGTTTAGTTGATTTCAAGTCTGCCTTCAGCTCAGGTCATGATACCAGGGTCCTGGGATCAACCCACAAATGAGGCACTCTGCTCAGTGGAGACCCACTTCTTCCTCTGCCTGCTGTACCCCCACTTGTGCTCTCTCAATCTCTCTCTCTCAAATAAATAAAATCTTTTAAAAAAATATAAAGATTAGACCAATTCTGTCCAGTAGGATTTCCTGCAATAATGGAGATTTTTTTTTTTAAGATTTTATTCATTTATTTGAGAGAATGAGAGAGAGAGTATGAGGGTCGGAAGGAGAAGCAGACTCCCCACTGAGCAGGGATCCCGATGTGGGACTCAAACCTGAGACTCCAGGAGCGTGACCTGAGCTGAAGGCAGTTGCTTACCAACTGAGTCACCCAGGCATCCCAATAATTGAGATGTTCTATATTTATGTTATCTAATAGAGTAATCACTTGCCTCATGTAGCTACTGAACATTGGAAATGAAGCCAGTGTGACTAAGAAACTGAATTTTAAATTATATTTCATTTTTATTTAAATTTAAATAACTATATTTGGCTTGTGGCTCCTGCCTTGAAGGCTCAGGTCTAGACTAGAGTATGGCACATGCTTGGAAACCCAAACCCAACAATCTGATAATAGCAGAAAACCTACTAACATAATAGCAGAAAAACTATTAACATGGCTCCAAAAGGAAGTAAAAGTAGGTCCATTAGCCACTTGTTTATGGAAAATCGGAACCCCTCCTATCTGTGTTACTACAGTTATTCTGTAATTACAATCTGCTAATCAAACCATGATGGTTTCCATTTCAAAGTCAAGTAAGCAGCAAATATCAGACATCCTTGTCAGTGGATGCTAATGCTTTCCATTTTATACTTACAAGACACCAAAACTGTCCATAGAACAAAAAGTATAAACACCATGTTCAGTAAAGTCTGGCAGGCTTTTAATAAGACACATGGGAACTTACTAATCCAGATTTCTGTAGGCAGATACTTCATAAAAGGTTAATCAAAGTGCTGGGCAATGTGAGAACATCTGTATCAAGCTCAGCACTATTTTTTTTAAGAGAGCTCAACATCTGCATGGTGGCCAAGATTACTCCTTGGGGACAACCCCAAGCCTTAAAATGGAAAGATTTGCAACTGCATCCACTGTTGTTATGTTAACATGACTTCTTTTCTGCAACCAATTGTAAATCACAATGACACTTGGAAGGGGGATAAAAAAAAGGAAAGCACCTCTGTGTTCTGATATTGAGTATTTTTCTTGGTTTAAAAAAAAAAAAACCCACTAATAATTTAAGTGAAGGTTAATAATCTATTAAATACTAAAGATATCTCACCTCTACTAAAAAGACTGAAAAGGAAAACATTTGATATATTATCATCAAGTTAATAAGGTTTAAATGGAAGTATTTTCACACTATTACATGTAACCTGTTTAAAAGGTACAAAAATACCTGGCAATGGCCATCTGGTAAAACAGCTGGAGTGTAAAGCCTGTCCATTGATCACCTCTTGTGATTGCTTCCCCAACCCTGGCTTTAACCACATACTATTTATTTAAAAAAAAAAAAAAAACTGATAATAAAAATCCAATCGTTTTGTTTCTTGCTATGGCTCCTTTAAAATGACTTTCATTCTATTCACCCAACAAACAAGGAAAATTTAAAATTTCAGAGAATCACAGTGATGCTGTTAAGTCCCAGGCGGGGTTTCTATCACATGCCTTCTTTGTACATTTATATTTATAAATATATTTACATAAATACACACTCCTCATTCTGGGGGAAAAAAAAAAACACTTTCATTACCACCATCCATAGTTTTATGACCTAAAACATACTGCATATAATGTCACAGTATTTTTTAAGTATCTAAAAAGTAACTTACCCTACACATGCTCTCAGAATAAAAAACCTTGTTTATATAAAAATATAGGGTTTTATTATTATTTTTATGTAATATATAAATATATAATTATTTATTTTTAATATAAGGTTATAATTGCAGTGTCTTTTCACAAACTCTCATCCGAACACTACTTCCACCAATTTCTTCACCCATCTATATTGTTCTATCTAGGTTACCTCCATCCACTGGGACAAGAAAGTGATGGGTTTTGTTTGTTTTTTCATTTAACTTAAGGTGTTGTTTGTAACCCAGGAATTGTAGTAACTTCAGCTGTATTCAGATATCACCTTATACCGCAAATCAGGCATATCATGCTCTCTTCTCTACCTGAAGGGGTTCCTGAAAATGTAAGCTGGATATATGAAGTGTTGAATTCTACCAATGACCCTTGCTCTGAGCATAAAAAATAAGGTCTAAGATTACTGACGAGCTTTAAAAGCACCAATGCCGAGGGCATCTGGGTGGCTCAGTCCACTAAGCATCTGACTTGATTTTGGCTCAGGTCATGATCTCAGGGTCATGTGTTCAAGCCCCACGTTGGTCCCTGCCCTAGGCATGGAGTCTCCTGCTTAAGAGTCTCTCTCTCTCCCTCTGCCCCTCTCCACCCTCTCTCTCTCAAAAATTAAAAAATAATAAATAAATAAATGCACCAATGCTGTAATAAAAGACCATCAACAGCCCTGACCTTCAGAAACTTATTAGAGTTGCTATTTTTTTTCCCTGAAGGAATATCAAATAACTATTAAGTAAAATCCCCAAATATAACGAGTCCTTTAAGTACCTAACTAAACCCAACTGTTTAATAATTTTATAAGTTGTTCTTCCTCTATTTCAAGGCACTATTGTTCCATAAATATCTACCTTGTCTTTTGTTAATACTGTAAATCTTGACTGATGGGGCAGAGTGTCATACTGTCTTAATATCTCTACAGTTTCTCAGTTTTAAAGAGAAATTATGGGGTTCATTATCACTGAAGGTCATCATCCATTAGTCGTAAAATAAGCCTGTGACTTGAAAATTAGGACATGATAATACAGCATATAAAAGCAGCAACTCATGTTTAGCATAAACTATTATATCTAAGACACATTTTAAGTAATTTTGAATCCTCAGTCTAAAATTTGAAATCATTTGAAATGGAACAAAACAGAAAAATTGTTTTATAGTTAATAATTAGGAAGAAGATTAAAGTCATTCTAATAATCTTGCTATTTACTCACCAAGATGAATTCTGCATTAGGATGAATTCACCTGGAAAACAGAGACTTTCTCTCTCCCACTCCCCAATTGTCTATATGGTCCCTGACATGGTGGCAAACTCAATAAATATTTGTCAATTGGACAGTTTATTTTACTGAAGTACTATTTACCTATCTGTCTATCTATATATATACATACACACACACATAGGTATACATAGGTGTATATCTATGTATATGTGTATATATATATATATATATATATATATAGTCTTGTCCTTTTAATAAAAATTAACCAGAATTAAGAATTGGAAATTTACCCATTTCTTTCTGTAGATTAAAAAATATCCTGAATAATCAAAAGTGGTTTGGCTTTAATAAAGCACTTTTAATTTAAATAGCTATTTTAGTGACCAACATTTGAACACACATAGCCCCCCAAATTGATGATGAATCACTCTATTGCCCGGAGGAGAATTAAAATTCAAATAAAATAAAATAAAATGACTATTAGCTAGGTTGCTAAAATAAAATAACCAGACGACTACTGTCTTTTAGGTAGAATGGTCCTAAATTGGCTTGTATGGGATATCATTCTCAAATAAGTTAACAAGTGTCTGATATTAAAATATTCCAGGATATGGAAATTATATTTCCATATAAACATAATTTATATTTATAAATTAAATTATAAATATGTTTATATATATTTATAATTTTATTTCCATATAAATTTAATTTCCATTTGAAATTATATTTCAAAGCCCCTCTTAGGCATTTATAATCTCAAAAGTCAAGGTTTTTTAAACATAGTTAATCACAGGAAATTTTTTTGCTATCCAGCTCTTAGCATCTTGCAATATTGCTTTCCATGGAACACCAGTTTGACAAATGAGTCAAAGAGTATGTACTTGATAAATACTCGATGGTATGAACAAGAATGTGCTTTTTGCCAGGAAAAACAAAAGTCATCGGTATCTTCCTGGATGGTGAATCAGCTCATTATTTTGCACTGATTTCATCTGATTGGAATCCTGAGCTTTTCAAAATCAATCAAGTTTTTGGTTTGGTTTTAGGAGGTGCACTTCTCTTTACAGTTTTAAGTCATTGACAGAAAGTTCTGTCATAGCACAAAACAATTATTTTGGTAGCTCTTCATATCATTAGACCAAGAAAGTTTTCTCCTTCTGAGAATGTAAGTTTTGAATAAATGCATTTATCATATTCACTTGTAAGAACCACCAAGTTTTATTAAAAACAAAAGCTCATTATCAAACTAAATTCCAACCTAGAATTTCATTTTCCCAATGAGACTAGAATTTCCTAGAAAATCCTAGAATTTCATTTCTAGAGTTTCATTTTCCCAACGAGACCCCTCTACCTTCCCCCCAACACTTCAATTTACCTTATTCCCTAATCCATATTCAAGAAGCCAAAAGTTCCTGTCATATCTCAAAGCAGGGCCCACACCAGCAATGCTGAGAAGTCAGGAGTACCTCTCTTAAATTCTTCCCACCACTGCCAACACTCCCAGCAGCACTAAATAAGACAATGACTGGCAGTATACAGACCTGACTCTTGTATCGTGACCGCGTATTCTTTCGACAAGTACTTATTGAGCATCTATTATATGTCAGAGACTGTTCTAGGTCTAGGAATACAGTACAAGAGTGAATGAAACACATAGGCCCTCATAGGACCCACATTCCATGATAGAAGCAGACAATAAACAAAATCAATAAGTAAAATACGCAGAATGTATATTGATAAATATTAGAATTTTTTTTAAAAATTGGCACGGTAGAGGGACATAAAATTTCATGGGTAGGAGTTTGAAAATTGTTAAAGGGTAATCCGTAAAAGCTTTATGGCAAATATGCCTTTGGCTAAGTGATCAGACTGGAAAGGAACAAGTTAAACAGTCAGCCAGGGAAAGGGCCCTGAGGTAGGGTATGCTTGGCCTGAGGAATAGTGACCAGAACTACAACAACAAAGGGACTGTGGTAGAAGACAAGATCATAGAGGTAACAACCCATGTTATGTGGGGTTTTACATGTTTTTTAAGGACTTTAACTATTCTCTAAGGAAAATAGGAAGCCATAGTGGGGTTTGGCATTTTGTTTTGTTCTGCTTTATTTTTAACTGACTAAGCCACCCAGGTGCCCCATTTCTAGGTATATTTTATTTATATTTTTTATTAGTTTCAGGGGTAGAATTTAACGATTCATCAGTTGCACATAATACCCAGTGCTCATTACATCAAGTGCCCTCCTTAATACCCATCATGGCATCCCTCACCCACATCTTTTCCAGCAACCCTCAGTTTGTTTCCTAGAGTTCTGTATCCCTTATGGTTTGCCTCCCCCTTAATTTTCATCGCAATTTATTTTTCATTCCCTTCTCCTGGGTTAGCCTAGTACCTTCTAGCTCCATGCACATTGTTACAAATGGCAAAAATTTTGTTCTTTTTGATGGCTGAGTAATATTCCATTTACGTATATAGCCATCCAAAAGAATATAGGCTGTGGAAATATGTATGTATGTATGTATGTATCTCACAACTTCTTTATCTATTCATCAATCAATGGACATCTGGGCTCTTTCCATAGTTTGGCCATTGTGAACATTGCTGTTATAAACATTAGGGTGCATATGCCCCTTCGAATCACTGTTTGTAACCTTTGGATAAATATAGAGTAGTGCAATTGCTAGGTTGTCAGGTAGCTCTATTTTTAACTTTTTGAAGTGAGTTTTGAGCACAAAAATAAAGTGCTTTCATTTCCATTGTAATGGGATTACTCTGGCTGCTATAGAGAGAATAGATTAATTGAAGGGAGAACAGAAAAGAAGTATAAAGGTCAATTAAAGGCTAGTTTTTCCTAATCCATGCATTAGAGAGACAATGATAGCTTTAACTAGGAAGTAAAATGTTTGTGAGAAACAGATAAATAACTCCAAGGTTTGAGCAATTCTTAACTCTTATTGTCAAAGATGCTTTGAATAGTATATTTACTGAGGTCAATCACCTTGTCATACTGCCCATTTGGATTTGAACTTCTTTGAAATGCTTTTTTATCTTTCTGCTGTTGTATTGGATACAAATCATTTGTTCCTGAGAACCCCTTTGTTATACTATCTGTCTCTTAGACCCCACTAACACCACTGAGTTCCAGCTGGTCACCAGTCCTGCATGCATCAGGCCATCCCCCACGGTCATTGCTGTACTGGGCTGACCAGTTGTGTATTCAGCATTTTTTATTGTTTTGTTACTTTTAGACTAGCATGAAACAATGTGGGACATGAAAACTGGCACATAGAGCCATTAAATCGGTCTCATGACACACTTGAAAAGCTAATTGCTTTTATATTATATATACATATTAGTAGTTTTCTAGATACCCAATACATCCTTGTCTTCCTAGAATTAAACCTACTTGGCCATAGTGCATTTTTTTTAATACATTACTGCACTGCTGGATTCTAGCTGGTAACGTTTTAAGTAACCTAGTTTAAAATACAAATTTAAAAAAAAAATCCCTAAAATAAACTACAAGACACCTTTTTAAACTCAAGAGTTTTCAGCAATATATTAAGAGGTAGAAGAAAATGCGACACAACCTACAAGAGCAAATTCAAGAGTACATTTATAACAAAGGGAAAGGTCAACAATAGAGAACAACAAGCTTCACAGAGTTCAGAGAAGACTGGAATGAGTGGTTCTCCTCAGACCTGTTAAACTGTGGACTGGCAAGCCCCGCCCCTCTCCAAGTTTCTCATTCTGTAAATCTGGGGTGATGCCTAAGAATCTGCATTTCTAAAAAGTTCCAAATGATGCTAATGTTGCTGCAGTTTCAGGGGTTACATTTTTAGAACCTGGGCAGCATGGCACTGGAAGCTTTCAACTTTCTAATTGCCTAAATTTTGAAGCTTCAGCCTCAACATCTGAAAAATGGAGAGACCCATCATTCCTTAGAGGATTAGCATGAGAATTAAACAGTCTAGTACACCGACAACATTTAAACAGAGCCTGGCTCCTAGTACACGTTAAATAAATGTTCATTATTTTTCACTAGGAAAGTAAAGAATTAAAGAATAAAGAGGAAGAGGGAGAAGAGAAGAGCTAAGAAGAAGGGAAGAGGAACACAACACCCAACACCTGTGGACTACCACCATTTTGTGTCAATATGTAACATATGATTTAATGGCAAGAAGAATTAAATTAAGAAGAATATATTCATCCCTATGAGGTGAGCATAAAAAATACCATAATGATTTCTAGCCCTGACTCTTAAATTCCCTGAAAAGAAAAATAGAATAAATCACCAACATAGCTTTAAATTTGATGTTAGGTATTACTCTACTTTGAAATTTCTGCTAAATTACTTTCCACATATAGCTTGATATTATGTAATGACTAATATAGAGCTATATGTGGATAATACTCTTTGAAGATCTTAAAATATCTCCAAAGAGAAAATGCTCCTTAAGGACCTTAAAATAACCAAATATTAAACTATTTCAAGGTATTAGATAAAATTTTCCTTATGATTCTATGTTTGAGTCAACTTGAAATGAGAGAACCCGGATTTATTTCACAGATGTTAAATATTTGGAAGTACACCTTAACAAAATAAAAGATTCATTTAGATTTTTAATTAGGAAGTGGACAGGGACTTGTAGGATATTGTATAGAAGCTCATTCGATTTACATTTATGAGAAAACATTGGGGGTTAGGGAATATGACTGTTGGAGTCAATTTCTACTGTTGTGCCTTGGCAACAAAGATCTCTTTGTCTTCCAAGGTCTTCCAGAAAAGAGGCTCTGCTCTGGCGGTGCTGCCCCACAGACATCTGGGGAATAGATTTCTCTGTTTTGCATGCTCAGCCTGGCAACTCCTCACAACATAGTCTCTCTCTCTCTCTCACACACATACACACACACACACACAGAGCATCTCTCCTCAAGCATGAGGTCAAGCATGTGTCCCATCCTGGACTCAGGAGCACTAAATGCAAGTTTGCATAACCAGTGTTAAAGCTTCCAGTCTTCCACTTCACTCAACTTCCAAGGTAATGGAGGTATAAGTAAATATATTTGCATATACAAGCAAATCTCCTATCAGGTGAGTGAAAGAGACTTCCCTGGGGAGTGTGAATTAACCAGGAGAAAAGATTTAAGGATACTAAGCTAAACGTTTGGAATTGACTTAGCTATAATCAGTGTTAACTCTTGAGATTATATCCTATTGAATATCTTTGCTATTACCTATATATTGTTATGCCTATAGATCTAGATATTCTACTCATATGTGTTTTCAACGATATCACAGTCTACAGCTATTTTAGGATCTGCTTTTCTACTTTGTGTACTGTGAGCACGTTTATGTGATGTTAAATATTATTTACTGTTATTTTAAATGACTACATCGACAAACTGCTCCTTACCCTCAGACACACACCCAGAGCTTTCAGTCATCTTAGGTACACAGAGAAAGAGAGGAGATAATTAGAGAAGGAAATAGGGCTTTCTAAATGAGAGCGACTGAAGAGTTAAAAGATTAAAAGTTAAATGCTGAAGGAGAAGAAGAGAGGTCAAAATAAAGGGTAAGAAGGGAGAACTAACTAGTTAAGCTACACAAAAAAAGGAGCTCACTGTTCTCTCAGATTGCCACCAAATAGAGGACATCAGCCTCAAGCTGCAGGTGGCCAACTTGGCCGCTCTCTTGGGAACACCAAGGAAAACAGAACTGAACTGCAGAGAGAGAGAAAGGGAGGGGAAGAGAGTTGGTAACCTCATTAACCCCTAGATCTATCCCTGACTGAGCCTAGAAAACCATATGAATTTGCCAGTCATACGAGCCCAGAAATTCCTCTTCCAAACTTAAAATCATTTGAGCTTCTCTCATTTGCAATGAAAAGACACCTTGTCCTTAATTAAATGTCAACTCTTCTATCTCCAGACAAGCCCGGAAGACTCTCAAATACACAACACACCTATCAAATTCATCATTATTTAGAGTAACGATAAACAGTGGGTGAAAGAATTCATGACTTATTCCTCAGAACACTAATTTCTCTCACTAAGGCAGACAACTATTAGAACCAAAGAGCTCAATTCCCTCTCCTATCCCACTTTATTAAATAACGTGTAATATGTGGCCACATTTTCCATTTTCTCAAAGGTGAAACTGCTCTTCGTAAAGTAGAAGTTGATTGTAGTTTCAGAGTTTAACACTGTGAATTCAGAAGTAGAATAAATAGCACTAACAAGTATCTTTTAGTCTCTCTGAAAGCAAAAGAATTGCTGTATGTTAGTATATCTTTTAAGAGGATCAGGAGTGCCAGGGGCTCCTTGAAATGTATGCGCTGGGGGACACAAGGATGATAAATCATCTACATATCAGAGCTGCCCATCTTTCAGCTGGGTCACACTAAAAAAGGTGTGCAAAGTTCTGTCACACAGCTTCCTGCCCTTTTCTTCCAGGTTATCTCACACTATTAGGACCTTTCCAAAGCCAAAGTTTCATGATGTGACGAGCGTAAGACAAAGACAGTAAAAATATACATTTGGTCATAGAGCACCCACATAGAAAGATATCCATAGTCAACATACTTTATCATTACCCGAACATCCCAATTTTCTAAAGAAATGACCAGTACTCTCTCTACAGGTACTAGGATACAGAAGCATCTGCAGGTGGAAAGTTGGTTTAATATTAACCATGTGAGTTTCAGCCAAGGGCATCGCTCATCTTTGCTCTTAGGTCAAAGGAAGCCAGTCCCATAATTCTTCTCTTAATCTCCATCTTTCCACTAACATTTAGGGAAAGAAATAAATGTAAGAAAATGTGTGTTCTTCAGGAAGGCATGGCTGAGCTTAATACACTGTTTATCTTAGAGTAAGTCACCATCAATTAATTGTAAATAATCTGTGCCCTCCATAATTTTGCTGGTCAAAGCATGACACAAACCAGCAACATGAATAACATCTGAGCGCCTAACAGAAATGCAGAGCCTTAGGACCTACTGTGGACATCCTGAATCAAAACCCAGGTCTTAACAAGCTCCCAAGGAGATTTGTGTGCACACTAAAGTTTAAAAAGCACTGCTCTTTAAGGAGCAAATCATGGAAATTTCTTAGAAACACGATTTTGTCTCAAAAGAAGTAAATCATAGAAAATTATATACCTCCATACCCATTTTAAGATCACAAAGTTAACAAAACTAAATGGCATATTGTTTAGAGATTCAGACTTATGTGATGAAAAGTATAAATTTAAAAAGCAATTTAAGCCTTTGGTTATCTCTGGGGGCAGAAGAGGGAGAGACCAGATGGGAAAAGAGGACAAGATAAGACTCAAGAGTATGACCCTAGCTCATAATTGAAAGGGTGGATTCACAGGTGCTCCTGTTGTTATGCTACATATATTCTGTATATTGCAATATTACATAATAAACATTTTCAAAAGGGAGGAAACATAACCCCAACTAGAATAAAAATAATGTCTTATAAGTTATAAAATTACAGCTTTTGCATAGCCTAGTATACAGAGAATTGGAAAAGACTGACTGACTTAGCAGCCTTCTAGGGCATGACTAAGCAAGAAGAAAAATGAAATAATCCATATGAGTAATAAAGAATGCTTTATTACTTTAAAGTGGAAAGGTAGGGACGCCTGGGTGGCTCAGTTGGTTGGACGACTGCCTTCGGCTCGGGTCATGATCCCGGAGTCCTGGGATTGAGTCCCGCATCGGGCTCCCAGCTCCACGGGGAGTCTGCTTCTCCCTCTGACCTTCTCCTCGCTCATGCTCTCTCTCACTGTCTCTCTCTCAAATAAATAAATAAAATCTTTAAAAAAAAAATAAAGTGGAAAGGTAACAAGTAACAAATACATAAATAAACTGATGAGATCAAGCATTTGCTTGTATTTTTCATCAAAGAAAAAAAAAACCCACCCTGCATCACCAACATCTCTCCGAAACATGAGAAGCAAATGGCGAGTCTGGGGCCGCAGATGCTTGGAGCACAGAGAGGAAGAGACATTCAAGAGATGCTGAGCCAGGCTATCCATCAGGGACTTTCGGAACTAGGGACAGATGTAGAGTGAATGGATTTTCCAGCCAACAATGATGCCCTCAGGTAACCAGGCATGTGTTCCTTATTTGCAATTTTGCATTAAACAATAACATATTTTAAAAATTCATGCTCACAACAACACTTTGTCTAAACCCTGAATTCTAATGCTCTGCTTACAAGGAAAGCAACCTGAGTGTGCAAATATGCAGCCTCAGGTTTTCATGATCCTAACCTGCACATTGTATCACAGACTTGCTCTCATCTGGTGCCTGATGAGAAAGTGAATCTTCAAATCATGGATGGCATGATTCCCATTAAAACTTTATAAAAGAATTTACATATTCTTTAGCAGACATAGAGCACCCTAATCCTGACAATGAGAGGTAGAGGAGAAACTAAATAGATGAAGTATTCAAAAGTTGTAGGTTTGATTCTTGGCATCCCATTGATTGGGGAAGAACAACTGTGGGAAGTTACCTCACCCCCACAAATGCCCACCATTCTCCACTGGTTAACTAAGCAAACCAAGCTTTTTTCAACACATGGCGCCCCATATTCATTAGACATATCTCCTGAAATGTCTTCCCTGATATTCACCTACTTCACTAAGTCCTGACTACTTGGTTATCAACCTTCACCCGCTCTTGGTTTGTGCTTCTGCCAAGGCATGCTCAACTAGACAACTTCTGGCTACCTGACCCTGGCTAGGTTCCTTGACAACTGACTTTCTCTTTATTCCAGGGGATACTGACTCCAGAACAGTCATCTCATCCTTCCTTTCACTCTTACCTAGCTTAACCCACACCCATGCATGACTGGTCCCAAGGTGAGGATTCATGGCATGCTGTATTCCCATTTTTACTGACCAAAGTGGACAGGAGATGTGAAGGCATTTTGAAAAGTTGAGAAGAGTTACAGAGAATAATTGGGAATACAGTAGAGATTAACCTGTATTATGAATTTTATGAATATGAAAATATTCATAAAATTGATTAAATTATTTTCCCAACTATTGCAGAATTTCACGCAAGTATGATCACAACCAGAGGTCCCAGGTCTAGTTGTGTCACCAAGTAGAACCACTGGAAGATTCTTATTGCAAATTTTCTTAAGCTTCTCCTGTGGCCTTGATTAGATATGAACTTAATTTCCATGAGAACAATAGAGAACTATGCAATATATCATGATCATGACCATAATTACTGACTGCTACATAAAGGAGGTCCAAAAGAATGCACAGCTCTGAGTAAAGTAACCTTCGAGAGAATCCAATATAATGCCCCTGTTTTCCGGTTTTTAAAAGATGTATTTATTTATTTATTTATTTGAGAGAAAGATTGGAGAGAGAGCAAGTATGAGTTGGGGGGAGGGGCAGAGGGAGATGGAGAGAATCCTCCAGCAGACTCCCCACAGAGCATGGAGCCCGAAGGCAGACTCAATCCAAGGACTCTGAGATCACGAACTAAGCTAAAATCAAGAGTGGGCCACTCAACTGAATGAGCCACCCAGGTGTTCCCCACCCCACTTTCCAATTTTTTTAGTATATCTATGATCATATAACTAATTATTATGAGAACTAGAATCCAAGTCTCAGGACAAAAATAATGCCAGTAATTTTGCAACGTCCGGTAATCCTTCTGAACGCAGTCAATTGAACTACTTGAGACTGGTGACACTATGCTATGTTTAAAACCATCAGGACAAAAACTTCATGGTGGCCCTCAAAATTCTGTTGAGTGGTAGGGTGATATTTCTACTGGTCTTTCTCCTCCTGGTTCTCTAAGTCACTCGTATTGCAATTTCACCCTTTCCCTTTTGTTGGAATTGAAAAAAAGCATACACATTTGTTTTTATTCCTCACTACAGCAATACTCAGATTTATGAGAAATTGGCTGGGTTTTTTTCCGATCCCAAAGATCAATGCATTAACCACTGTTAGAGATAGAAGTTCCTCTGGCTGTGCTAGAATATGCTAAATAGAGCTGCCCTTAAAAGAAGCAACATTATCGGAAACTAATACCTACAATTCAAACATCTGTTCTTGTTACTCTGATTTGAACCTTTTATAGAAACTACCGTTTGTTGTATAAAGATAGGACATCTGAATATGTGTGGTTCATCTCTCTGGAATGTCAGTCACATGGGCCTATTATTCTATGTCAATTTTAGCTATTATTTCAGAAAATGACTATCTTACTGAAGTACCCCTGCAGAAATTTTGTTTAGGCCACAAAACCTCTTTTAAGATAAACTACACTAGGCTTATCCTCTAGATTACTCTCTAGCAGAAAATACATCCAGCAGGTTTTGTGTTATGTGATAGAAGACAGACAAAAACATAACTCACTTTATATTGATTACAAAATATATACTCTCCCAAAACTCTCTGATTGTTCCAACAATTTAGGAGAAATCTACTTTTCTATTTCATTTGATGTTGGATAGAACACATCCTGAATTTGTCATCTCTTCTTTCTCTACACGGAGTCCCTCATGTGGCAGGTAATCAATCAATCGGTTTACAATAGAAGGTCTGATAAACTGCCGTTTCACATCACTTCACTGATAGGAATAATAAACCTAAAATGGAGAAATGGTAGATATTTTTTAAATGAACAGAAAAAAAGGAAGGTTTCATTGGCAATCTTTTGGCAAATATATCATCAAAAACTAGAATATATGGCCAAGAAGAAATGGTTCATTTCTTGAAGAACAAATATTTCATCACAGCCATTAACCACCAGGTAAGAGACATGTCAAAAAAGAAAATTTCAGTGACACATCACCTTTGCAGAACCATCCAGGAGCTAATACTGTGCACAAAACAAGCTTTGTGTTGACAGACAATAAGAACCTGCCAGTGTAATATGTTGCCAAGCTACTGATTGAGGGCACCAAGGCAAAGAGCTGACAAACTCGGAAGCTATGTCCACCTACAATTAAAGTCACAAAGGCACAAATTCACAATATTTTAGAGAGCTGTGATTCCTGACTATTTTCAAGACAATTTAACCATTTTTCCAAAATGTATTGGATCTCTTATAAAAATTAAGTAAGAGTAATCTTTAAAAATTAAGTTAAACTAGCACAAAAATATGGTTTTATGAGGTGACACAGAGAAGAAACCCCTAAGCACCAAACTGCAGACTCAATTAAAAATTTCCAACCACTGCCAAATTATGCCCAACGCAGAATGAAAGAAACATACTGATTGAATGCCAATGACTACAATTTCATGTGCTATTGCAAAGACCAAAGAGGAGTTACGAGATAAAGAAGCAAGAAAGAAGAAAGGAGAACAAAGCAGGGAAGAAAGTAGATTGGAACTAACAGAAGCAGAAAAATTTAGAGGCAGGACAGTTTCCCTGGGGTCCAGATAAATCCTACTCAGCTTTTAGTTCTCAATTTGTTCATTTACCTTTTGAAACAAATCTTTTCTGGTCCCTCTAAACAAGATGATGTTTTCCTCACGACAGGGTGCTCTCAAACACTCCAAAACTTACCCTTGGTATCACTTATAATTTGTATAATATTTGTGTAATTTTTGTCTAATGTTAACACTCTCCTGCCCCTCAATTATAAGCTCTGTAATGGTAGAGATACTATCTCCAAATGTACAGTAACTAGCTTATGGTATATATATGTTCAGTAAATGTTAGAATAAATAATTAAATCTTATCACTAATGTAAGTATTAGGCATAATGACTAAAAGCAAAAACTGGAGTCTGCTGCCCGGATCTGAATTCTATTTATGTCACTCACTGTGTATACGAACTTTGGCAAGTGTCTTAGCCCATCTATGATGTTGTTTCTGCAGTACAAAACAAAGTTAATAATGGCACTCTTCTCACAAGATTATGGAAAGTAAATACATCAATACTTATAAAGTGATGAGAACAATAAATATCCATATTAATCACTGTATAAGTATTAAATAATTATATATGAATGTCAACAAATCATGTATTTGTTTGTCAACAGTAAGAATTTAATTTTTAAATATGTTAACTATGAATCCAAATTTGGTCTTCCCAAGTATAATAGACTACCAACATGACATGTTCTTGCTGATATAACTGTAAGAGCCAAAGTAAAACTTTGCCACTGAGCTTTCAAGTAATTTGTTAAAAATCACCTAACTTGTTAAAAATGCCCAAACAATAATAAGTAATACCTATAAAAAGTCATAAAGATGAATGACAGAGTGACTTCAGCAAAAATACCAGAGTCAAAACCTCTGAAAAGTCTTTCCTTCACGAAAGCAGTAAGATTGGCAAAAGTCGTCAAAAATAACTTTCTCAGAACTCTGCAAATTAACCAACTACTTGCACGGACCCAGGGGGCATTTCTGCAAGAAGAACAGCTGAATATCAGTAAAAACTTCATGGCATTTTGACTTGCCAGCCTTTGCCCTCCAGCTCCTATCGAGGTTAAAATAGGCAGCCTGCCACCCACCAGAAGAACATGGGGAAATTGCTATTTTACTATCTGATTTGAAAGACAACTCCATAAAGCAAGGACTATAAATCCGTGTTAATGGGCACACAATGCAAGGGTACATATATATACTTCAAAATATACATATATTACTAAGAACAGCACAAAGGAGGGAGAAAAAAATGGGGTTATACAGGAGTGAAGCTGTTCTACAATACTGAAATTAAGTTGGTATTAATCCAATTCAGATGGTTACAAATTATGATGTTAATTGTAATCCCGAGGGCACCCACTAAAAATCAATTCAAAAATATATAGAAAAACATAGAAGAAATGACAAGGGAATTAAAAAGGCACTCTAGAAAATATCTATTTAACCCAAAAGAAGGCTGTAATGAAAAAAAGACAAATAAAAATGAAAACACGTATAGAAAACTGAAGACTGAAGACAATCTGTCTTTAATAGAAGTGTTCAATCATTCAATATAATCACTGATATGGTAGGATTTTCATCAAAAGAAAGCAGGAATGACTATATAATATCAGATAAAATCGATTTTTAAGGCAAAAAATTGTTACTAGAGACAAATAGGATATTTTACAATGACAAAAAGTCAATCCATCAAGAAAATATATAAAATTATGAGAAAGTATATAAAAATATAAGAAATTATAAACTTATGTGAACAGAACCCCAAAAATATATGAAGCAAAAACTGACAGAAATGAAGGGAGAAATAAACAAGGCAACAGTAATTGTTGAGGGTCTCCATATCCCACTTTCACTAATGGCTAGAACAAGTAGACAAAAGATAAACAGAAAATTTTGAACAATACCGTAAACTAGACCTAACAGACCTCTATGGAACGTTCCACACAACAGCAGCAGAATACACATTCTTTCCAAGTACATGAGGAACATTCTTCAGGATAGACCATGGACATAAAGCAAATCTCCATAAATTTTAAAGGATCCAAATCATACAAAGTGTACCCTCTGACCACATGAAGTTAAATAAGTAGTAATCACGACTTTACTCACTATTTAAGTTAGAGACATTTTTTTTTCCAATTTATTTATTTTCAGAAAAACAGTATTCATTATTTTTTCACCACACCCAGTGCTCCATGCAAGCCGTGCCCTCTATAATACCCACCACCTGGTACCCCAACCTCCCACCCCCCCGCCACTTCAAACCCCTCAGACTGTTTTTCAGAGTCCATAGTCTCTCATGGTTCATCTCCCCTTCCAATTTACCCAAAAGCACATACCCTCCCCAATGTCCATTTTGAAGTAGAGACTCATCCCTATCCTGGGCTTCTGTCCCAACTATTCCCTTCTATGCAATGTTTCCCCCACTCCTCTGCTGATCTAAATTTTATCCACTGATACTGTGATATAGAGTTGGCTCTAACAAGGACATTCAAAATAACAATGGCTTAAACTAGATATTGGTTTATTTCTCTTGCATATATAATTCTTGGCTGACATGACAACTCTGTTTGATGGGGCTCACAGGGGCTCTTGATCCTTTAATTTTGTTGTCTGCCATATTCACAGGACTCCAGTATCATGGGTGGCCCAAAATGGGGTCTCTAGCTTCTAGCTGTCTTATCTGTGTCCCACCCAGTAAGATGGCCAAACGTAGTAAGAGGTAGGGGTGAGGGGGTGGTCACTGTCTGCTTGTCTGGTTGCCTCAGCTGGTTAAGCATCTTCCTTCAGCTCAGGTTATAAACCTGGGGTCCCGAGATCAAGCTTTGCATTGGGCTCCCTGCTCAGCAGGAATCTGTTTCTTTCTCTCCCTCCCTCTGCCTCTCTCCCTGCTTGTGCCTGCATGTTCTCTCTCTCTCTCTCTCAAATAAATAAATATCTTTAAAAGTAATAAGGCACAGGCATCCTTCCTGTTATAACGGCATAATCTAGAAGCTACACACACACAGTTCTGCTTAGAACCCGCTGTACAGAACTTGATCACGCAGAGACTCAAGAGGACTGAGAAGTGCAACATTTAGCAGCATTCAGCTAAATTCTACTCCTATCTAAGAAGGTCTTAGAGAAAAGCGGCAGACTCCACCACACCACACTTCGAGCCTTCACCCAAGTTCCATGTCCTCCAAGGAGATGAGACTACTCGAGCTTCCTTAATTTTCTGAAATTATTTTCTCTATAATCAGTTAAGATGACACTGAAAGTCTGTTATTCTTTACTTTTTCATGTATAACCAGTCTGTCTGTTCCTCCATTTATATCAAAAGGTCTTTGAGAATAAGATTCATCCGTCAGGCTGCTTTTGACTCACTCCTCTGCCTCCGTGGTACCTGGCGCAGTGTTAGAATTACACTGGGTACGCCTATATTATTATTCAGTGGTTAAAATAAAACAGGTAAAATACCTGAAGAACACAAAATTACATTAACATTTCAATAAACGTGTTCTGAAAAGGTATTGAAAACACGATTGCTGAAATTCAGGAGTAAATTGATAAGTTATAGTTCCTCCAAAATATAGCTAAAATCATTTATAAGGTTTTGAATAAGGTTAGATAACCTATTACTTATATCACTGTAGCTAGTTTTTTTAAAAAAAGCCTAAGGTTAAAATTACAGCTGATTCATTTTATTCACAGCTGATTAATTATAAGACTTGATGAAATTAAGCAGTTGATGTGAAACTTCAAAAGAAATTATTGATTCTTCTCATGAGCAACAGCCAATTAAAACAGTATGGTGCAAGACAGCTCGAGTTCTTAGGATTCTAATTTTGGATTTTTTCTCTTCATTTTTTTAAACAAAGAACATTATATAAAGACTTCAAATTAGCTCTTGGCTTTTCCTATTCAATATCAACCACTTACCAAGTGCCAATCATTTTGCTGAACCTTCTTTTAAAAAGAGTTTTGCCAGTGGCACAGCAAATGAAAAGAGATGATGAGATAATCATAGCGAAATCTTATCCGGTGTGCTGCCTTTTCTTCCCTGATGAAAACCCCACATGACATTGTTACGTGGGGAAAGGACATGAGGATTCAAATACCAGGACTGTTTCTTTCTTGCAAACAAAATACAAGAGCCCCCAAAAGATGTGGATTTTGAACAAAATAAGGTCAGTGTAGGTCTTGAATTCCACATATCATCTTGGCAGTTCTACTTGGTGGGGGGAGGAATTGAAATTGATGCTTATTATATAAATGGCAGAATTCCAAGGTGGATCTCCTAAGACATGGTAGCCATATCTTTAAGATATTTCCAGTATTAATGAACATTCATTATCGTTTAAGATAAAAATTAAAAGCACCAAACTATCTGAATTAGTTTATTCATTATCGTTTAAGATAAAAATTAAAAGCACCAAACTATCTGAATTAGTTTATGCCCTGAAAGCTCTTGAAGTAACTATTATAATTCACTTCATTTTCCATTCCCAGAAACTGAGTACTTTTGTCCTAGCTGACCACAGTCTGAACAATTGCTCTGTTTCTCAATTATTATAAAAATAGTATTCTAGTATTAAAAGAAAATAATTCACCCATTAATCTATCACTTAAATGTAACTGTCTCTATACTTACATTCTCTCCCAGCCTTTACTCGTGTTTTCCCATAGCTGTAATTGCAATATAAATATAATTTTATCTTGTTTTCTTCACTTAAAATTCAATAGAATTTGTGACATATTCATGTTGATGTATAATCATCACAGTTATGATTTTAATGAATGTATATATTCCATTTAATAAGTACAAGATACGTAACCATCACTCTTTTCCAGGGACTTTTGGAAAATGTCACCTTTCCTAAGATTTCCATTTTTGAAAGATGGATTTTGTCAACTAGAGATTCCACATTATAATAGAAATGATAAGAAATACCCAGAAGAACAACACATGATTCCTTATTGCAGCTAATTTACAATACAGCAGACGAAGTAAAACAAAACAGAGGATAAAACTTAACTAATACTTCAGGGGAAAGTTAAGAAAGGTTTCACTGGTTCGTCTCCCCCTCCAATTTCCCCCAACTCCCTTCTTCATGAGAGACTGTGGACTCTGAGGAACTAACTGAAGGTTTTGGAGGGGAGGGGGTGGGGGGCTGGTGAGCCTGGTGGTGGATATTAAGGAGGGCACGTATTGCATGGAGCCCTGGGTGTGGTGCATAAACAATGAATTCTGGAACACTGAAAAGAAATTTAAAAAATAAATAAAAGTTAAAAAAAAAAAAAAAGAAAGAAAGAAAGGTTTCACTGTGCAGGTCAAACTTGTGTGGAGCCTGGAAATAAGAAGATAGAGTGTTTAGATGGGCAGAGAAATGTCAGGAGAGCATTCCAGAAGGAGAAAATGTTATTTGACTATGTCAAAAATAGGAGCTTTGGCAAGAGTGTGGAATCTATCCTAGTCTGAAGCGGGATTGGACCTGTAAGTGGGCATTTCATCCTTTTTGGTTGTGAGGGTCAGTGGGGATCAAGGCCAGAGAAGTGGCTAGGTGAATAGACCCACTCTCTTGGCAGTGTGTGTCCAAGGAGAGTAGGGAGGTGGGTAAGGACCCATAGGTAATACCTCCCTTCCAAGTTTTTCCTGGGTCTTTCCCTTCATTGTGTAGCTTCATTACAATCACTGCAATACATAGGTGTGACTCACAGCACAATTAGGATATAGCTACTATGTGCTCTATTTTTTAGACATTAAAACATGAAGAATAGGGACACCTGGGTGGCTCAGTGGGTTAAGCCTCTGCCTTCAGCTTAGGTCATGATCTCAGGGTGCTGGGATCGAGAGCCCCACATCAGGGTCTCTGCTCAGCAGGGAGCTTGCTTCCCCCTCCCTCTCTGCCTGCCTCTCTGCCTACTAGTGATCTCTCTCACTGTCAAATAAATAAATAAAATCTTTTTTAAAAATGATTATCTTTGGGTCTTGAATTATGATTTGACCTAAGGAAGCCAGTAAGAGGATGGGAACCCTCCTCATGGAGAGTTGCCCCCATATACCTTGATTTTCTCCCTATTCTCTTCACACTTTCTAGGACCTATATCTCTTCTTCAGTGAAAAAAAAAAAATCTGTTTTATATCATAATGTACTTTTCTATATCTGTTTTCTTTCATATCTTTAGGGCAAGTCTCTCAATTATGTCTGCCATGATTTTCCAATGCTTATATGTCACCCGCCCTCATCTGTAACAGTCTCCTCCTGAAGACAGGAACTAGAAGTCTCTAGTTACCTGGCCCAGGCAGAGCCATGGAGAATGAGGAGGTACATTAAGAAAAAAATCCTGAATACTTTCAAATACTAGACCACAGTACCCATACATATAATTTTATTGGAAATATGCCTGAAAATATGCCCAGCAATATTAGAACTAAAATGTCATCTCATTACCAATTAAAATGTAGTGTATCAACTAAAATGTAATCTCATTATCAATTCCAAATTATATAGCAGTGCTCTCCAAACACATAGCAGCTGTGAGTAAGTCATTCCTGTTTATGTCAGTTATCTTCCAGAACTCTCTCCCACAGGTTTAGCTCAGGAATGGAGATAACTGACGTCATGAGAAAGCCCCAGATGGGTCACCATGTACTCAGATTTTCACAAGACCAGTCCATCTGGGGAGAGAGATAATATTTTGGAAAGGTCTACGCTTAGGTACTGTGGCCACCGGTTCTAGAGTAAACATGGGTCTGTGGGAGGAATTATCAAATAATTCCGAAGAACTATCCAAGTAAGCTGAAATTCCGAGTGTAGACTCTGAGCTAGGTTTCACAGGATCACAGCCCCATTTCAGGGTTGGGGATATAGCCCAACATTTTTCCACTTTTAATAGGAACGTTAATGTCTCCTCCAAAGTTACTCAGAAGCAATCCCTAAGGTTTCTGTACACTTACCATTAGTTACAGAGACACTATTCTCCAGCCACACCATGTACCATCCCATTTCAACTGCTTCTCTCAAATATAAAGGAAGCACTACGCTGGGCAGCCCCTAGCCTCCCTTTCTCTCACTCAGCCCCCAGTCTCCCCTCCAGTGTTTCTCATAATGGAATACAACCCACATCTGGATCAGAATCACTTGGGGCATGTTATAGGCAGAAATCTGTGCCCCCAATTCACATATTGATGACCAAATTTCATATATTGAAGCCTGCCAGTACCCCAGAAGGTAACTTTATTTGGAAATAGGGTCTTTGCAGATGAACAAGTTAAGATGATGTCAATCAGATGGGCCCTAATCCAGTATGACCATGTCCTTACAAAAAGAGGAAATTTGGAGACATGTGTACATAAGAAGGACACCATGTGAATATGAAGACAGAGATTAGGGTGATAGATCCATAGCCAAGTAACATCAGAGCCTGCCAACAAAGCACCAGAAACTAGAAGAGAGGCCTGAACAGATTCTCCCTCACAGCCCTCATTAGGAACCAGCCCTGCCAACATCTTGATCTTAAACTTCTAGCCTTCAGACTGTGAGACAATAAATTTCTGTTGTTCAAACTACCCACTTTGTGGTACCTTGTTATATAGCAGCTGCTGGAAAATAATCCCTTGTGCTTGTTAAAAACACATGCTTCCAAGTCCTCCAGGCAAACCTAAAACCGCACTCTCTGGGCATGGGACCCAGAAATCTACCTCTATAGAGCACCTCAGATGATTCTGATATGCTTCACAGCATAGAAACTTTCTACATAACTTAAGCCAAATGTTATACTCTAAGACCAGTTTAGAACTTTCTGGGAGAAATCAACTAACTGAGATTAAAGGAATTATTCTCCAACAGAAATCTAGGTGTGTACCTCCAATGAAATGAAATAACTAACTTCTCTCCACATAACAACTGCTTTAGTGTATTGAACACTTACAACAACTATGCAGTAGGTAAGGTCAATATTTTTAGTAGTCCCGTTTTCTAAATGTAGAAAGTAAGGTTCAGAATGGTCGCAATTTGCTGAGCATCACACAGCCAGGAGATGCCCCCAGCTCCCATTATTGGGTATATGCTCAATAAATGTTTGCAGGGTGTTGAAGGTCAAAGCTAATCAGTGGGAAAGATTAGACAGTGGGATCAGAAAGTAGAATTACGGTTCCAGATAACTGTCCTGTTGGAGGCAGGATACAAGTCAGGGTCATGTTCTGGGTCTGCCTGCGACTGAGGGCAGGCATGAGGCTATTATCAAGGCACAATAAGAACAGCAAGCATGATGGGAACGGTGGGTTTACCCTAACAGGGTCAACTCCCAACTGCAAGCCTATATCCAGCTTGTGCTGAACAGGCTTGAGGAGATTTTGCACCCCTAATTTTATGTATGTTTCAGAATTAATTCAGAACCACCACCGCTACCAAAAAAAAAAAAAAAGAAGAAGAAGAAAGAAAGAATGTTAGTGGCATTTAGATTATTTAACTTCACAGCTACTGACATTTCAGAAAAGCCATGATCGTCACCTTGAGCCTTACATAAAAGCTGGGGAAAACAAAGGAACACAACTTCAGTAAACAAAGATTTCAAAGAAGAATGTTTCTCACCAAAATGATAGCTTATGGATATGTGTTTCAGTCCTTTTGCATATTGAATTTTTACTCCAGATACAAAATCCATTCTTAACATCATCTAGCTAACTAGGGAAAGTATGATCTAATACTTTTACTGTAGGAACATTATTCTATTGATTAGAAATTTCAATAGAAGTGGAGAAAAATAAATACATGGAAATTCTCTAAAAATGAGAATGAAAATGCACTGCCTGTTGCTGTATGACACAAATTCCCCAAATAATTATTGGTAGGGTCCATTGCCATATAGTTGTATAAACATAAATGAGCCCAAGATAATACCCAAAGCTCAAAGAGTAATGACAAAGGTGGAAGAGATGGTCTAGTCAGGCATGAAATTGATTTTATAATAACAAATATCTGTTGCCTTCCATGTGCTAAGTAAATAATTCTGAAGCAGGGGGTAAAGATAATAAAAACAAAATCATTAACTGCTTCTACTAAATCAAACAGAGAAAGAAACCCATTG
The DNA here is from genome assembly GCF_020171115.1 of Neogale vison. NCBI lineage: Eukaryota > Metazoa > Chordata > Mammalia > Carnivora > Mustelidae > Neogale > Neogale vison. Next base: position 152,953,959 of record NC_058095.1, on the reverse strand, counting down.
TCATGTTGACCCTGAAGCCTGCTTAATGGCTAATTAAAGCAATTATTTTCATCACGACACAGCGCTTAATCATAGGTACCTTCAGAGCTGTAGGCAAGTTTGGCTGGTAACCTTGTTGGAACTATATCCCCCAAATTTACATTGAAATTATGTGAGACACCGGGCTCAGGTGAGGCAGGAGAAAGCACAATAGGGAATAAACCCAGTGTTGGAGCCTATTACCGAATCATAAACCCCAAATCTAACCTTTGAAGACAGACCTAATACGATGTAGTCTCTTCAGTGTGTGTATGTGTGTGTGTGTTTTAAAGGACTAAGTTACTAATTGCAGATAATGGAAGTTTATGGTCAGCTTTAAAAAGTCACTTTGAATGTCATTATGTCATTTATGTTCCCACAGCTCAGCTCAGTTGATTAGAATATAATTCTACAGAGAGCAGAAGTTCTGGTTCAATGCCCAGGTGGGTCAGTTAGCTTTACTCAGTCTCTTGGCCCCATAACTCATCATTTTTCCACCCAGCTATTTTCAAATGTGAGGCTTTTAACCAAAAGGAATCACAAAAGAAAATATGGGGATGGGGGAGGGGACAAATGTTACAAATTTTTACAAATTCCAGTAGTAACTCCAAAAAAGCTGTAAGCAGGTGCCTGACTAAGGATGTCAGTCCACATCTGTGAAGACATAAAAAATAAATATCTGGTGTTTTTGTCTTCTTAGTGTCCCATTCTTCTTGAAGATGGTCCTCCCCCTTGCCCAGTATACTTTCCAGGGACGCTGCCTTGGTCCTAACTGACTCAACCTCCAGGCCTCAACTGGTTGGCCAAGAGGTTGACACCTTTCCAAAACTGAGTCAAACAGAAATCCTTGCCTGGGATTTTTGAAAGCAAATTCAGAGAAGATCTGTAAGTCTGTCTTTCTTGATGACAGCAGCAATCAGACTTAGAATTTAAGAGCTGCTGGTGGCCATAATTTGACCCCCTGCAGAAGAAATTTGGCTTTAGTGAGAAACAATGAGGCCTCCACACAGAGAAGAGTAGAGACAGAAGGTGGGAGCAAAGTGGCTGGCAGCATCCTGTCCCATCCCACAGCTCAGGCTTTGCCTGAGGCTCAGCTCCATCTGTACCCTCCTATTGTTTTATTTTTTAACCTTTCTTGGATTCCAAGCACTGTTAAATCCCTTCATTTCCCTCAGTAAGTTGAGTTTTTGTCCCTCACGATCCAAATGATAAATACTCATTTACAGCCATTGAATCAAAAGAGAGAATGTCAGTTTTAGCCCTGGCATGGAGTTCATGTATCGGTCTGGAGTTTACGCTGCAGTAACAAACAACTCCTCGCTCAGTAGAATAAAATAAGGAAGAGTTAGTCTAAAATGGCCGTATGTCCCTATTCTCTCAGTTGGGGTTTATGTCTCTCGTCTCAGCCAAGATTATTAGTAGAGGTTCTTCTGAGTCTCAAAAGTGATCTGGTTTGAATGAAAAACTTACGTGGTCACACTATCTATTTTCTCACTTTCCTTACCAGTTGGTCACAGAAGGCCCAGGCTGATGGAACGGTCACTATCTGGAACACAGCCATTCCACAGAGCAGAAGGAAAGGAGAGTTTTGAGTGTCTTAAACTGGCAATTATATGCTCACATTAGAAGCATCATCTAGATGTCTCCTGTCTCCTCACAGAGTGACTCAGAGGCACACTTCATTGCAAGGGGCCAAGAAGTCAAATTATTTGGTGAACAGTACTAATGACTTCCAAATTCTAACTCTCTCTTATTTTACTTTGGTTTTTCTATTTGTAAATCTAAAATTCTTACTCATTTGTTTTCTAATGGACTACTATGTGGGACCTCGGATGAAGATTAGATTATTTTGGTTCATATATATATATATATATATATATATATGTTGTATATATATATATATATATATAGTTTATTTAGTTTATGCCTCCTTTTCTAAATTTTTCTCTTTGACAACATGCATCATTTCATCTGACATTCATTGGATGCCTGTTTGTTAAATAAAGTGCTAACTCTTGAAGGATAATGCAATGATTAAGACATGATCCCTGCCCCCAGAAACTCACAGCAATTTTAATATTCTTCAGAGTATCTTTTAGTTCATTGTACCAGTAATTTACTAAGTGATTCCTTTAAGAACTGCCAGAGTTAATATCCCCAGGGTATGGTTCACTCACCTGGTAAGACCTCTAAGGAAAATCTCTATGCAAATTTAATATAGCTTATTCTCCTAATTTAATTTTAACTCTATAGCTTATATCCTTATGCAATGAAAACTCTGATCTTAATTAAATAAGCATAATACAGAAAATCCTAATATAAAGCACTTGCAATGTCCTTTACATAGGATTGACTTTTTCATTATAGATACTGGAACTCCCTCCCTCCCCCATCCAGAGTTTTGATCTACTGCTACTGGGGCTACTCAGAACTTAAGTTGCCTTGTTATGACTAAGACTGAAACTACATCAAGATGTTCCTATTCCTGTTGCTTAAAGTCTAAACAGGAATCGGGGAGGAGGAATTTGTATCGTTGTTGCCAGAGATGCAAAAGCAGAAAATGTAGATCTGGCATCAGAACTGGAATTTGAAGTATATTTTTCTTACAGAATATTCTATAAGGTGGTGAGCTACTACATTATGAGTGCTATATTTCAGCACTCATATGTTATGTTATGAGTGAAATGGGTTTTTATGGACAAGTCTAGGGACCTCCCCACCGTTTATAGTCAGAAATATGTTTTAAATTCCAAGCAGCAAAGTTTTACATTAACTTTCAGAGTACTATTTCATAAGTTGGTTTAACTAAATGCTACAGGTAGTAGGTGAAGATAACTGAGTAAGATGTCCAGAGAAATCCTTTGCTTTAAAGTCAATAACCCTCTGTTATGACTGTGTTATATACTTTCAACATCTGGGCCTCAGTCATTTAACCAACATATACACCGAGCATCTTCTAGGCACAAGAGAATATTCTTGATACTGGTGATATGTTAATAGGCAAGAGAGACAGATTATCTATGACCAACCTGGTACCATCTCTGCTCCCTTCTACAGATACTCGGCCTTACAGAGGAGAGCACAGAAACCAGCCTCTCCAGGTTGCCCTTCCTAGCATGGCACCAGGGTAGATCCATCTTCATGATAGGAGACGACATGGGATTTTGACATCTCTGGGGAAGCTGTGGACAGACTCATAGACAAAAGTCTAGTTCTTAAGAATCTCTAGGATCAGCAATGGCAGTTTCCACTGAGACTGGGAGACTTTTCCAAGACAGCTACTGGGTAGGTCTCTACAAGTCAACTGTACCCAACCATCTGTCACCATGACCTTCTCCAGAAATAAAGATAAAATGTTTAATGTAACTTTTTAAATTAAACAAAAATAATAGGTTTTAAATGAAATACATACATTAGTGTATACATGCACTATGAGTTAGAAAAACCAAACCTGAAATAATTTAAACATATTCAATATGGAAAGATGATTTGTGTATTGTCTTCTCCAGTTGCCATGACAAAATACCACAGACCAGGGGTACTTAGACAACAGAAAACTGTTTCTCACAATTCTGGAGGTTGGGAAGTCCAAGATCAAGGTGCTGGAAAGTAGGTTTCATTTTCAGGCTTCTCGTGACTTATAGACAGCAGCCTTCTCACCCTATTCTCAAACGACCTCTTCGCCATGCACACAGAGACCTCTGGTATTACTTCCTCTTTTGTAAGAACTAAGAACACCAGCAAATCTGTTAGATCATGGCATTCCCCTCATGACCACATTTAATCTTCATCACCTTTTTAAATGCCTTATTTCTTATCTCCAATGCAGTTGCAAGGGGGTTAGGGCTTCAACACGTGACTACTGGGAAGAGGGACACAATTCAGTGTATACCAATATAATTTTATATAACAGCATACATCAGATATTTGGTTCAAGAATACAAAAAATCTTTTCGAAAATCACCTCAGTAATCATAATAGCCACTACTTGATTTACTACATCTTATACATTATATAATACAACCCTACACACATACATACACACATGTGAGCGCGCGCACACACACACACACACACTTTTAAAACCATCCACAAATCACATCCCTTCAAAGCTGACAGCTGAGTAGGTTACCAGAGACAGCATCTCTCATTCCTACAAGGCAGCAGCACTTTGGCTGATGAGCAGAAATATCAGAAATAAAAGTATCCCATGAACCACACTTAGCTTTATAGCACAGGAACATCCTGAATGCTTTTGTGATGACCAACTGTACTTCTTGTTAATGTTGGGTATTATTATAATTTATAATTGTGTTTATATCCAATAGCAATAACCCAAAATGTACTGGATGGTGATACTGTGACAGGCACCACCCCCAAATCAAAAGCCACAGAGTGAAATTATGAAACTATGAAAAGGGTCAAGTTTTTATAGTTTATTTATTCATGTTATTTTTATGTTATTTCATATACATAAAAAGTATATTTAAAAGTAAAATTACACTACAATTGTGGTAGATTTATGAGGTCTGGGAATGCATCCCCTGCATTACAATTTATTACAATAAGAAAATTAGTGTTGAATTATGTGAGTTTTGAAAAATGCAAAGTCTTTATGAACCTATTCCTCACATAAAATGAGGCTGTGTCATGCATACAGCTGAGAAGCGTGGACATCTTGTGAACCCAGAGGCAGGGGGGAGGACCACTGTGCTGCTTTCCAAGAAACAGTTGTTCCTGGCTGTTCAGAGAGGTACATCTTTGCCATCATTTAAATAACCTATAGTAGAAATATTGCGTCCATTTTCTTGAAGTATTACCAAGACGGAATTGACAAAATAATATAGGGCATACCAAGCCCAAAGAAAAGTTGTCTTTAGCTCTGGCTGAGCTTTCATTCTGAAGTCACTTGATATGTGAGTCACACCTCCATCCAGAATCATTAATGCACAATTTTGCCAGGAAGCAGCAGGATAAGCAAGATGATCTGATGTCCTTTGCAGTCTGATAAGTGTAAGTAATTGTTGGCAGTTCAAAATGTAGCTATGTTAGATTTTATCTTCCGTTGAGCCTAACCCTCTGCTCTAATCAACTCCTTTAGCCACTTGGAGAACCCCCTGATAAGCCTTGTTGGTCTCTGGCTCTGCACACAATCCCTTCCTCCTAGTAAGATTCATCAAAATGCAGCCAAGGGCAACCAAACTGTGTGCTTGGATCAGTGGTGGGAGGTCAACTATACCTAGTTATCTGTCTTAAAGCCTGATTCTTTCTCCACTCCCAACCTGTCCCTTGATAAGCCAGTTCCTTTTTTGGGCTCTTTCATGACCTAAATACCCAGAATATGTTTCATATCCATTCCTTCCTACCAGTAAGATCCCCACATTTTCTTCATAAAAGTAACCAATCTCCCAGCAGGGACAATGTGTCCCTGGTACCCTCTCAACACACGTAATTCTTGATCTATCTAACAGAATTTCCCAACCTAAATGGAACCATCTTGCTAATGTTACAATACAGCATTCACAAAATTGGTATCACACCCTAAATTTTACAAAAGTTTGTATTACCATGAAGAAAATGAAAAAAATGCAACCTAATAGTTGAGTTCATTATGGTACTTAAGGTTACCACATGGCATCACACTTTTAGAGTGCTCTGAAAAAGCCTGACAGATTTTTAATAACATAAAAGATATTCATGTAGTCAGAAGAACAGATTTTCTCCTTTCCCGCTGTGAAAAAAAAAAACAGAAAAGAAAATGCTCAAGTTGAAACCAGAGGAGGTTTAGTTAGATTTAAAGATTTAGAAATTGTTATATAGGATTATGTGAAGACATCTAAAATATTCTTTCCTATTGTAAGAAAAGAGATGTCTGTCTATGAGGAATACTTAGAAAATATCACAGGACAGCCAGACTGACAATTCCTTTGGAGAAAGCACCATATTTCTTTTGTCTTCTTTTGATTTATCAGTCACTGAAATGCATACATACAGGCATACAGGCACTTACTGAACAGACATTCAATAAACACTTGTTGAATGAATGAATATCTAATCAAAATCTGAAGTCAAATCTGTTCACTACTGTGTATCCACTTTAGCCAATCGTCCTAACTACAGAAAGTAAGAGAGATCTTAGAAATCCAAGTGATAAGCCCAAGGTCAAAACAGAGAGTGGCAGACCTCAAACCTGGGTCTCCCACTTGAAAGTCCTGTCAACTAAACAACTATGGAACTGTGTCCAAGGAAGAATAATTACCGACGTCTATTTTCCCCAGAACATCTTATATGATGACTCCACATATAAATAACCCTGAGTCCCAATAAGAGGCTGCAGATTCAGACCAACCAAACTAAAACACCTTGTGTCCACCACCGGCCAACCATTACTGTGGTGCTCTTGCATCCATGCTTATTATGCAAACATCTGAGCTATTCTCTGAGTTAGGGATAGTTATCTCCATTTCAGATATAAAGAAAAAGCCATAGAGAAATGGAAAACCTAACGTTCTTCTGTTAGTGGAGATTTGAAGCCAATGATCTGATTCTATTCCATTCATTTTCTATATCTTGAGAAACCATGGAATTCATTGGACAATGAAATAGGATGACCATCTATTTCATTAACCAAATGAGGACACGTTTTGAAAATGAAAGGACTATGACATCAAGCATAAACTGGCTCTGTCCCTAGAAAAACTTGAGGAAAATCATTTTGGTCCTGTCTCTTGATCTCTTCCTCTAACAAAGCTTGTCTGTATCACCATAACCCTAAATCACTCCTTCATAAATATTTGCTACTTTTGGATCAGCCTATATATCTATACTTCTTAAAATTCTTAAGTATGAATTTTCACTTTGCATACTGGAGTGTTTCAAGGGATTCTATATGAATTAGAGTCTCAATAGTGTTGTAGTATATTAATTAAATTAGGATTGCTTAAATAAAATCAAATTCTATTCATAATTCCAAGGAAGAGCAAACTTTTGTTTTTCTGTGTAGGGTAATATCAATAGTGCTTTTCAGGTCAACTGAGAGGGAGGAAAAGTAGGCTAGATGCTAAGACCCCAATTTCCTACACAGCATTGGCATGTCATTCTATATTTATATAATGGCTTTGGGTTGAAAAATTGAAAAGAAGGGGTTATTAGCTGGGTAACTTCTCAGTGAATGGTAGAAAATGTCAATTCCCACTTATTACTGCTTAATTAGAACTTTTTAAAAGTTATTTTCAAATTTCAGCATTTTGAAATGTCAACTTTTAACACTTGCAAATAATTTCTAAAAAAGCTGTACAAACTAAACCTTATACCTTTGCCTTTTAGAAATAACCCCCGGTGACCCTGGGTGGCTTTGGAGAACTGTGAAGTCTCTTATCTCCCCAGAGCTCACCTCCCTGTACCATAAAGTAAAGCTGAGAAAGGGGCTCAGAGTCAATAAGTTTACTTTCTGTTTACAGCTCTCTGTGAGGGTCAGGGAGTCTCTAAAAACAGACCATATTGTTCATTGTTTGGTGGTACCAGAAATATAAATAATCTAATTTCCTGTCGTCCATATGCTGTGTGAATTGCCCCTTAAGTGTGGACAAACCAGGACCAGTCAAAACACTTCCCTAGAAATTCGAGGATTTTACATAGCTGAGGAGAAGCTGACAAGTTGTTGTGCAGCCTTAGAAACACCTTTTGGTGAAAGCTAGTTAAAGATGGCTCTGCTTGAACAAAAGGCACTGCTCCTTCCATGGTGATTATTCTGGAGATCTCACTTCTAACTTCCACACCTCTTCTGGTTGACACAGCCAGCTTGGGAAGCTGTAGTGACACCTGTATGAATGTGGAAGATGGACTCCTCATATTCTTTACTAGGAGATACTGCAGGAGATACTGCTCCTTTACTAGGAGATATTTGAGATTAAAAGAAAAAAAAATTATCATAGGCATAAGTTTGTGTCCACCCAGCTACACCCCATCTGACCACACAGATGAAGTCACTAACTCCTGAACATTCTTCTACATCTAGGGGTGGGGAGGAAAATGGAGGCATATCTCCCACTCTGGCTGGCTCCTAGCCCCAGGAGGTGGGTCATGAAATGGTTCTCACCCCACCCTGAACCCACACTTGTGGCTGCCTCCACAGGGAATTCCCCAAACCCTCGCCAACTAGAAGCTCTTTGTCAAAGATGATTTCCCACCTGGGAAAGTATTAATCAAGATAACATTATAAATGAGAAGAAATATCCAGACCTAGGCCTGCGCCCCAGTGGGTGCTCTATTCTTGTCCCCATCTGGTTTTTATAAGCCAAGAGTCCACTCCATGTAACAAATGTCTGAATCTTAGCAACTGCCACCTATAATCTATACCAAACCTTTTGTGATTTATTAAATACATAAGAAATCCCTCATTTTTTGAAAGTTTGTCCACAGCTTTTTAATAACTTTCCACACAAACTACACAGATGATTTTATGTCTTAAAAAGAAAGCTAAGGTTAGAGAGGTATACCCAAACACATCCATATTTTCAATCCGTACCTAGTATTCTAATTACAATAAATATTACAGGATTATTTTATTTTCCACTTATTATGTTAATGTGGGCATTTATGCCTACTTTCCCTTCCTCTGTGAATGTTAGGTCAATTGTAGAGTATGAACCAGGAAAACCTTCTGGCTATGGCTCTAAACCTGGGATCCTGGAACCCTCAACGAGTCCTAGGAGAAAACCCAAGGAATCCATTCATTGAGATGGCCGTGGGGGGGGGGCGGCAAAAAAATCCCTTCATCTTTATTTTCTCTACCTCCAGTGAAAATTTAACATTTCTTTCAATTATGAGTGTAGACAACACATCATCACAGTATTAGTCAATCCTGTGACTGTGTTGCCAATAGAATTCACATATGTTTTCATATCACATTAGGTTGTAACAGCTGTCTCGCAAAGCCAATTATATTCATTGCTTCAAAATAAAAAATCATGGTACTTAAGACATTGACCCCATATCACAGTTTTATTTGGTACAATTTTTTGTTTATAAACTTCCAATTAATTTTAAAAAATGACTTTTAAAACCTGTATTTTTATTGAAGTATAACTGACAGATAACACTGTGTAAGTTTCAGGTGTACAACAGGATGATTCAGTATTTGTACATATTGTGAACCTATCACCCCAGTAATACACACACAGTTACAAACCTTTTCTCTTGTGATGAGAACTTTAATCATCAACTGTCTTAGCAACCCTAAAGCATACAATACAGTATTCTTAACTGTAGTCACCTATTTTGTACAACTTTGAAAATAGTGTTTTAATGCAAATGCTTTTTTTTGTAATTCTACATTTTTTATCTTATTTTATACACCTACAAACACTATTCTGCAAGTCATCCATAGGCTTCTACAGACCAGCCAAGAGGTACAAGGTACAAAGTGGGTTAGGAATCACTGTTAGGTGCTCCCATTTAATAACAAACAAATGCAGGGAGACCACAAAAAAATAAAAAGATTTTTAGGGTGTCTGGGTGGCTCAGTTAGTCAAGCATCCGCCTTCAGTTCAGGTCATGATCCTGGGGTCCTGGGATCGAGCCTCGCACTGGGCATCCTGCTCAGCAGGGAGTCTGCTTCTCCCTCTCTCTTTGACCCTCCTCCTCCTTCCCCCCACCCTGTGCTTGTGCTCTTGCTCACGCTCTCTCTCTCTCTCTTAAATGAATAAAAAAATCTTTAAAAATAAATAAAAATAAAAAACTTTTTATACCTAAATGCTTAAATAAATAATATTTGATAATATCATGTGACTCATTTTTAATTAGGTATGGATTTCAATTCTCAGTTCATTTTAAAAGGTATCCTTTCTTTTTGTATGTGGCTGTCCAGTTTTCCCAAGGCCATTTGTTAAAGAGACTGTCCTTTCTCCATTGTATATTCTTGCTTCCTTTGTGGTAGATTAATTAACCATATAAGCATGGGTTTATTTCTGGACTCTATTCTGTTTTATTGATCTCTATGTCTATTCTTGTGCCAGTACCTTACTGTTTTGATTACTACAGCTTTGTAGTATACTTTGAAACCTGGGATTGTGGTACTTCCAGCTTTGTTCTTCTTTTTCAAGAATGCTTTAGCTATTTGGGGTCTTTTGTGACTCCATATGAGTTTTAGGATTATTTGTTCTAGTTCTGTGGAAAATGTTGCTAATATTTTGATATGGATTACATTAAATCTGTAGATTGCTTTGGATACCATGGACATTTTAACAACATTCTTTCTTCCAACCCCTGAGCATGGAATGTCTTTCCATTTGTGTCATCTCTAATTTCTTTCACTAACATTTTATTATTTTCAGAGTACAGGTCTTTCATCTCCTTGGTTAAGTTTATTCCAGGTATTTTATTATGTGGGAGGAGCTACATGCAAAAGAATGAAACTGGACCACTTTCTTACACTTACACAAAAATAAACTCAAAATGGATTAAAGACCTAAGTGTGGGACTTGAAACCATAAAATTCCTAGAAGAAGACATAGATGGTAATTTCTTTGATAATAGCTGTAGAAACATTTTTCTAGCTACGTCTCCTCTGGCAAGGGAAATAAAAGTAGAATTAAACTATTCAGACTACACCAAAATAGAAAGCTCCTACATGGCAAAGGAAACCATCAACAAAACAAAAAGGCAACCTACTGGATGGGGAAAGATATTTACAAATGGTATATCTGATAAGGGCTTAATATCCAAAACATATAAAGAACTTATAAACTCAATACTAAAAAAACCAACAATTCAATTTAAAAATGGGCAAAGGACCTGAATAGACATTTTTCTAAGGAAGATACACATATGGCCAACAGACACATGAAAAGATGCTCAACATCACTAATCATCAGCGAAATGTAAGTTAAAAAAACTATGAGACGTCACTATACACCTGTCAGAATGACTAAACTCAAAAATATAAGAAATGACAAGTGTTGGCAAGGATGCAGAAAAAAAGGAACTCTTGTGCGCTGTTGGTGGGAGTGCAAACTGGTACAGTCACTGTGGAAAACAGTATGGAGGTTATTCAAAATTAAAAATGGAATTACCATATGGTCCAATAACCCCAAAGAAAATGAAAAACACTAATTTTAAAAGATATATGCACCCCTATGTTTACTGTAGCATTATTTACAATAGCCAAGATATGAAAGCAACTCAAGCATCCATTAATAAATGAAGGATAAAGAATATGTTGTGTATATGTGTAATGGAATATTATTCAGCCATAAAAAAAGAATGACATCTTGCCATTTGCAACAACACGAACAACCTAGCAGGTATTATGCTAACTGAAATAAGTTAGTCAGATAAGTATAAATACCTTATCATTTCACTCATATGTATAACTTAAGAAACAAAACAAATGAACAAAGGGAAAAAAAAGAGACCAAAAAAAAAAAAAAAATACAGACTCTTAAATACAGAGAACAAACTACTAGTTGCCAGAAGGGAAGTGGGAAGGAGGATGGGTGAAACAGATTAAGGGGATTAAAAGTACACTTATCTCTTGATGAGCACCAAGAAATGTATACAATTGTTGAATAACTGTGATGCCTGAGTGGATCAGTAGGTTAAGCACCTGACTCTTGATTTTGGCTCAGGTCATGATCTCAGGGCCGTGAGATCTAGCACTGTGCCGGGTTCTACACTCAGCAAGGAGTCTGCTTAAGACTCTCTCCCTCTTCCTATGCTCTTCACCGTCCCCCCTTAACTGTCTCTCTTTAAAAAAAATAAAGATAAAAATAATTTTTTAAGAAAGAATTGTTGAATCATTATATTGTATACCTAAAACTAATATAACATGGTATGGTAAATATACTTAAATAAAAATAAATAATTAAAGCACATTGCACATAATAAGAAAAAAATAAAATGGTATCCTCTCTTGAAGGTTAAAGAGAAAGGAACACTCCCAGCTCTCTGGTAGGTGCATGATATAGGAGTCCAGTGGGTCGGATAAGGATAAATTTCTTCCACGATAAACCCAGAAAAGGTAGAGGGATACATAACTGACCATGCTATTCACAAAGACTATTCACAGAGAATCTTACTCTTGCATTCTTTGCTGCCTGGTGTTTCATTTCATTAAATCTGCTTAAGAATCAAATTATTGTCTGTGTAAAGGAACAATTATAATCAAGGTTTGAACATAATTTTCTTGATTTTTTCCCAAAAAAGCATGTGGTATCTTCAGACACATAAGTTACAGAAGCCAGAAATATCCACCTATGCATTTCAGGGGTTTCAGACTTATCTAGGCACTTAATCACCTGTAACTATTCAGCCAAAAATCCAGACTAGGACAGAAGGTCCCTCTGCCTTAATAGTTTATTTGTTTGTTTGGGTTTTTTTTAATAGAAAATGTTCACTTTCTTTCACCTTAGTTTTCTTTATATTTTTCACCTGCTAATAACTATCTCTTTTATCTTTATCTTCATTTCAGCAGAGCGAAATATGTAGTTACATGGTACCTCTCAGTGTCCTAAGAACAAAGATAACTCATTGTGATGTTGTTGTCATCTTACTTCTCAAACATTCCTGGGGCACCCGGGTAGCTCAGTGGGTTAAGTGTCTGACTCATGATTTCAAGCTCAGATCATGATCTCAGGGTTCTCTCTTTCCCTCTGACCCTCCTCCATGCTCTCCCTCCCTCTCTTAAAAGGCTTTTTTTTTTTTTTTTAATTCCTCAGTGACAGTTACCATTCACCATTCTGACAACCTTTATCATCCCAGGTAAACACCGCAAGGATAAGTCTTCCCATGGTTAAAATGATTCTGGCTCTTACTGTACCTTTATAAATACAGCTGATTTTCCTATCAGTTTCTGCCATGAGAAACTTGGCTCAGGTGACCTGCGTTGCACCTGCTACAAACCCCTAACACATTCATCAGACCTAGCTGAAGAGGATTAGCCTGGGACCACAAAATTCCTTTATTTTGATATTTCAATGTCAAAAAAAAAAAAAAAATCAGGGACCAATTTCCCTATAGATCCACAACCTCCACATATTTCTACCTTCACACAACTTCCCAAGCTTTGAAAAATAACATTTTAAAGACGCAAAAGTTCAAATGTTTCAATCTCCTGACTTTGTAGATAAAGAAAGGTAAAGACCTAAGCAAGTCGAGTGACTCATGCAAACCCAGCCAGATGCCCGAGCTGAGTAAAACATGTTCCCTGTGCCTTTTCCATTTCACCATGCTGCCTCCTCACCCTCCCTGTGTTTTCTTGTATTCAAAGACATTTAATACTTAAAAAAAAAAAAAAAGAAAGAAAAAAGAAAAAAATCATCAAGGATGTTTGCTAACATTTTAAAAATAGCAGCATACAACCAATTTTCTTTCATTCACAGCTCCATATACCCTTTTTCAAATGGTGCTTTACTATAACTGATTACAGCTCAACAACTGGAAGCCTACCATATGTACTAATCTATACCTGAGAAACGGGACTGCTATGCGTACACTAGATTTCCAACTACCAAAGAAAGAATCAATTCTAGTTCTATTTATTAATAAGCCTATTAGTTTTTGCTAATGAATTTCTGTGAAACAAAATACAAAATTTTTAGGGTGCAACTCAAGACATTTTGAAAGTAATGGATTTGTTAAAATGAATAACCTTCAAAAAAATCCACAAATATATGAATTTCTGCTCTTATAAATAAATCCCATTTGGCTTTTACTCCAAAGCCCAGGAAGTCAGTCATTGTAAAGGGGATTAAAAGAAAAGGCAAACAGGCTCCACAATAAGGAAAATTTGCTCGGTTGGAAAAAAAAAATATTTAAAAGGCCATTCGAGCTTGGAATCTAGCAAAGTAGCAACCAAATGATTTAAACAAGGACATCAAAGAATATTCACATAGTACTGAATGCTTTGCTTTGTTTTTGATAGTAGTAACAAAGATACATTATATGAAAGGCTCAGATTCTTAACTCATTTTGAACAGACTCAGATGGAAACTCACCACCAAACAAGGCACAACCAAGAAAACAATTTGATGGAAAATACTGCTATGCATCCAAATCATGGTTTGATATAGTCATTGGTTTAAACTTCAAATGACACTAAAGAAAGGGCTGATATCCAAGATCTATAAAGAACTCCTCAAACTCAACACTCAAGAAATAGATAATCATGTCAAAAAATGGGCAGAAGACATGAACAGATGCTTCTCCAAAGAAGACATACAAACAGCTAATAGACACATGAAAAAATGTTCATCATCATTAGCCATCTAGGATATTCGAATCAAAACCACACTGATACCATCTTACACAAGTTAGAATGGCCAAAATCAACAAGACAGTAAATAATAAGTGTTGGAGAGGATGTAGAGAAAGGGGAAACCTTTTACACTGCTGGTGTTGGAATAAAAGTTGGTGCGGCCACTTTGGAAAACAGTGCGGAGATTTCTTAAGAAATTAAATACAGAGCTACTCTATGACCCTACAATTGCACTACTGGGTATTTACCACAAAGATACAGATGTAGTGAAAAGAAGGGCCATCTGTACCCCAGTGTTCATAGCGGCAATGTCCACACTGTGGAAAGAGCCAAGATGCCCTTCAACAGATGAATGGATAAGGAAGATACAGCCCATATATACAATAAAATATTATGCATCCATCAGAAAAGATGAATACCCAACTTTCGTATCAACATGGACAGGACTGGAAATTATGCTGAATGAAATAATTCAAGTAGAGAGAGTCATTGTCATATGGTTTCACTTACTTGTGGAACATAAGGAATAACATGGAGGACATTAGGAGAAGGAAAAGAAAAGTGAATTGGAGGAAATCGGGAGGGGAAGATGAAACATAAGAGACAGTAGACTCTGAGAAACAAACTGAGGGTTTTGGAAGGGGGGTGCGGGTATGGGTGAGTCTGGTGGTGGGTATTAAGGAGGCATGTATTGCATGGAGCACAGGGTGTGGTGCATAAACAATGAATCTTGGAACACTGAAAAAATAAAGTTGAATTTAAAAAATAAGCTTCATATTGTAATATAAATTTAACTGGATCTAATAAACAAGAAACAAAATTTTACTCCTGCTCTTTATGGCTCCTCTGACAGAGATGCTAATCAGTGGTTATTTCTTCCCCCCAGTTAAACAACTGCAGGTAAAAAAGGGAGAAGACCAATAGAAATGTGCCTTAATGGCAATCATATTACAGTATATAAACGTATCAACTTAACATGTTGTACACCTTAAACTGACCCAGCATAAGATGTCAAATAATATTTCAATAAAAAAATTTACAAAGTGAAAAAAAATCCAAAATTAAATGCTCAAAGCTAAATGTTTGTAAGGACAGGAGCTAGAAAGAACCAAAGAAAAATTAAAAGGAGGACAGATGAGAGTGGTGGCTTTCAGACGTTAATAACACTATCTTTGTAGTTAAGCCAGAAAATGTAATGAAAATACAAATTATTTTCTATGGCTCTTAAAATACAGAAGAATCTCTACTGATGCAACTCAAACCAGGACTGGATTTCTCTAGATTTTAACATCTAATCAGTTCCAAAGTCCTTTTGAATCCACCCCATCATCTTCCGAGAACCACTGTGTGCTCTCATGTTCTCCTCTGTTTCACTTGGAATACCACAATAGTCACCTCCTTGCCCCTCCATGGGGCAGCCAGAGGGCCCTATCTGAATCAGCTCTGTCCATCCTTGGTTGAAATCCTCTGAAGGTTCTCCATCACCTTTAAGATAAAGTTCAAGGGTCTGAACAAATCTTAAAAGACCAGTCATGATTCACACCCTTACCTAGCTTTTCACCCCTGACCTAGATTCCACCAAGCCCCTCCTTCACCAGCCCCCCCCAGACACACACACAAACACACTGCTCTCCAGATATGTGAAAACACTTGCAGTTCACAGATCACGCAGGCACTCCCATCCCCATGAAAACTTGCACAGGTAATTGACCCTATGAAGACTGCCCTTCCCCTCACTACATCTGCTGAGGGGATTTAGCTTAAAATCACTTTTTCTGGAAAGCTTTCCCAGACTTCTCCAATTAGAGTGAGGCACTTCCTTATTTGTCCTCTAATGCCTTTCAGACACTTTCAAATGAACACATTATAAGGTATATTCTCTCCTTCCTGTCCATAAATCCCTATGGGGACGGAACTATTCCATGTTCATCTGTTTTTCAAGTTTACTTAGCATAGTAACTGATGTAGACTGGTTCCCTAATTACTGGATGATGAATGAATGGATTTAATTAGACCATTATTCATTCAATATTGAATAAATATCCATTCAATCTCTACTATACGTCAGACACCACATTGGGTGCTGAGGATATACTAATATAAAGGCATGATCTCTAAGACCAAGAACAGTCTAGTAAATGGTAGGGAGAAGGCAACTGTCTATACCAAGTGCCACCAAGAAAAGCTGCTTTGACATATACGATCTCATTTAATCCTTACTCTGACTATAGGAGGGAGTGTTAATCCCATTTCATAGTTAGGATCTGAGAGCTTAACAATTTTCTTGAGGGTCATACAAATGATCCCAGAGTCAGAATTTGGATACAAGTCTATCAAATTCCAAACCCCTTTCTTCTGTGTCTTTGTATTTTACTAATGTTTAAACTTCTTGGGTTCTTCGTTGTTGTTCGTGTTTGTTTTGTTTTTACTTCTGACATGAGAACTCGGACCTTGATAATGAGATAACCTTGCTCACATCCCTCTGAAGCAGTGACTCTCAGAGCATTCCAGCCAGGATACAGAAGCAGTCCTTGAAAGCTACAAGGCCATTAACTCTATGAAAGTTTCCATTTTCCTGTTTCATTCAGAAGACTCATCAGTAGACATATACGAATCGACTGAGGTCTCATCCAAACTTCAGTAAGAAACTGTCATTTCAGAACTTCTAAGTCCTGAGGCTGGACCACTACTTTAAATAATATAGTGAACTTCCAAAATCAAATGGAATTTAATATTTTATACAATGATCAAAATATTAATGATATGATGATAATATTAACAATGACTAAAATGATTATAGCGGCACCACTGAAAAACGCAACAGTGCTCAAAGAAGAAAGCAAGGCAAAAAATCATGTTTGTCTCTCTCGGGTTCATGAAACCTAGTAAAATGCTAGCTCTGGTAACACAGAGATTTCCATCTTTTTTTTTTTTTTTTTTTTTTTAAAGATTTTTTATTTATTTATTTGAGAGAGAGAGACAGTGAGAGAGAGCATGAGCGAGGAGAAGGTCAGAGAGCGAAGCAGACTCCCCATGGAGCTGGGAGCCCGATGTGGGACTCGATCCCGGGACTCCAGGATCACGCCCTGAGCCAAAGGCAGTCGTCCAACCAACTGCGCCACCCAGGCGTCCCGAGATTTCCATCTTTAAACCTCCTACTCTTCTTGCTAATGTCCTAGCATTATCTGTAGCCCTCACTTTTTCTTTTGTTCTTTGCTTTAGTTCCATATTTATGCTGGTGAGCATTTCAAGCTTAATAACACCAGCATCCAATTATACGTAGAAGTCTTATTTATATTTTTTTACTTACATTTATATAGTTCTTGCTAAGAATCACAAACTGTGATAAGCATTTTATAAGTATTAATTCATTTAATCTTTGCAACATTACTAGAAGGTATGTATTATTACTATCCTCATATTACTAATAAAATTGAAGGGGAAAAAATTAAACAACTTGTTGAAGGTCACAAAATTGACATGGGTAAAGCAAGGTTTCAAATCCAGGCCATCTGGCAGCAAGAGTCTTAATTCTAAGTACCAGGCTAGTCTATCTCAGATAAATATGGTAATCCATAGACCAATCCTAGAAAGGAACGTCAGTGTGGGTCATTAGAAAACTGCAAGTAATATGTGAATCATCATTGCCTTTGAATCATACAGCTTTATATTCCAAGTGCTATTGCAAGACTAATTAAAACCTCAAGCAGATACACAGTAGGTAAATGGGGAAGGTTCTTCTGGGGACAGAGGTATCAGAGTCAAGGGAGGGGAATCCTAGCATCTCCTGTTAAACCCATTAATCTCAAGGTCCTGGTACCATTGTTCAATTAAGGACAGTCCATTTGTGCTAAACACCTATCTCCAGAAGGATCCCTAACACTTATGAGAAAGGCCATCCTCAGGAAGAAGTCCACTCATCCTTAGAATGTGGTTATGACATTAATTCAACAGAAACAGGAAGCCTTTTTGAGAAATGCTCCACTTTAAATTAAATTAAATTCCAAATGCAGAACATCAATCCTGAAGAAGGTGACCATCTATCTCTGTTTGCCTGAAAGAAATTCAGATTTCAACCGCAATCCGTGTGCAAATATATAGTGCATGCTCTTTTGCTCTCAAAGGCAATCTGGGTGATAACATATGCTGGAACCCTCATCATGGACAACCAAGGGTTGGTGGTAACTCTTAATACATCCAGGCAAGAATAAGTTCTACAGATGAGCATACACGGCTTTTCTGAGAATGTCTAAACTTGCCATATCTACTTTACAACTCTTTATCTAAAACCCAACTGCTACATCACCTTCCACATCCCAGAGAAAAAATAACAGATTTTTTTTAAAAAAAAAATGTCTCATCCCTATGTAACAACCTGTTCAAAGCCCCATAAAGACCTACAGAATGAGATGTGGCCCCTGTCCTCCAGGTATGCACCATATACTGGGTGAAAAGGGACCAAAGTTACATTGCTGGCTCCCACCATGCAGCTGGTCAATCCTCATGGTAACCACAGGAACACTGTGAGATAAGCATCAGGAGAAGAACAGGCTCAGAGGTCACTGTTGAACTGAGAAAGTAAATTAATAATCCAGACACTGCTGAAATAACATGGAATTTTTAGCTCCCATCTCTCCCACACTTTTGAGATGACGGAACGTTTTAATATACACATGACAAGAGTCTTGGAGGTCCACACAATCTTTACTTGCATTTATTATATAATGAAATCCTCTTCCTTCTCCAGGACCAATTCTGTGTGCTCATCTCAGCTGATGACACCCCAGCTAGAGCATGACCTGAGGACATGATGTTGTCTGCATGCACACCAGCATTTGTGTAAACAGTTGAATATTTGATTGCCTTTTCTTTCTTGTTTTTATACAACACAGTGGAAGACAGAAAAATGAAAATGTTAATACTGGTACTAATACAATTTAGGAAATGTGAATTATCATCAAGATTACCAAAAGCAAGACATCGAAAGCTCATGGGACATGAGGTGGTCGATGGTGAGTTTATTATTGAAGGAAACAGCAATTCTTCTGTGACATGCATGAAATGATGGGCTGGGGTCAAAACCCTGTGTCTGTAATTGAAGTGGGGGTAGAGAAAATGGAGAGATTCATAAATTCATGGATTTGAATCAATAGCAGAAAAGGATTTAAGTGATTCAGATACAAAGAGAGACTCAGAAATCATTAGGGTTGTTGATATAGATGACGTTGTCTACAGCTTTCTTTTCAAGGGAAGAAAGACAAAGGCTAGTTTCAACTCTTCTGAACAAATTTTGTATGGAAGTTAGTAAGTCCCATGAAAGTCAACATCAAACCCGCCTGCTGAGTCCCTTGAAAAATTACCACCCGAAAGCCCACCCTGCTGTTTAAATACTTTTCTTCCAACTCCTCAAGTCACACCAAGTAAGCTGAGAATCTAAAACCTGAGGTAGGAAATTAGTTTTACAATAAATTCACATTACATGTACCTAAGGTTTCACATGGCTTTTAGTACAACTGACAATTACATAGATATTGTGTTACTTACAAAGATAAACCTAGGGCCCATATACCATGCTTGATGCCATCATTTTTATAAATGATTTTATAACATTCTCACTTCCGTGGGATTGCCTCTCCTCAACTCCAACTCCATGCTATTAACCAGATAGTCTATTACTCAGCTCTTATACCTAATTTCTACCTTTGTCTTCGGGAAGACATTCTGGGATAAAATAGGGTAAAATGAAAACTGTTCACTCTCACAGTAAGACTGTGGTAGGGGAGGTCCCACAGGCCTAATTTAACTCACTGTGGGTGGAGACCGCATTCTCTGAGCCTTCATGCCTTGCCTTGTTCCTGCAAAGTGGCAGATATTAATTGCTTGTTGAATAAATTTTAAAAAGAGTCCAAAAGTTAAGAATATTTCCAAAAGTAAGAAAAATAGAATGTCTTTTCCAAACTAACTTGGTCCATTTTTACTTTGATTCACTTTTGCAATTGGTTTTTAAGCAGCTGAAATCCACTTATAATTCTCGCTGAATGTTGGCTTTCTATTCACTGCTATGGAGAAAGCTACAAGGTCAGGAATCAACCTCGTCAGCTTTTTTTTTTTTTTTTTTTTCAGAACATACAGCCTTCTCTTTTCTGGAACAACTTGAAGTTCCTTCCTCTAAAGCAAATTCCTTTCCTTTGAGGCAAAAAGTCTCCTTTCTTTGGTTCCTCCAAGCTAGACAGTTTCTAAGCTTCTCTCTGGAGTCTGTCCATCCCTTTGAGCTTTTTGACATCTTTATACCTTACAGCCCTAAAATGACATCACTTTCTTCAGCTGATCCCAATTGAGCTCCTCTGACCAGAAGTATGAAGATTAACAACAAACTGTCCTTTTAAATGGCCATTTTGGGGGGAAATAATAAGGTAGATCACGAGGCACTCATTAAGAGGAGCTGTCCATGATGTATTTGTTAAAAAGAAAAAGCTTATTATAGAGCAATATGCCCTTTTGTGGGAAAACTATATTTATAATAATCTGTATACACCCACAGAATGAAAGGATACATTCCAAATGCTGGAATTTAGGGCAACACTCACTGTGCATCTTCTACACTTGGGCAATGTTTGCAATTTTAATAATAAGCACATATTTCTTTTGTAATGAAAACAGGAAAGAATGGTTAGGCTTTTCCAGCATGCAATGCCTTCTTTATGCAAGGCCCCACCCTAGAGACCAGAGATACAAGGATAAATGGAACATGGCTCCATCATGGAACAGTTCATGATTGCAGGCAAATGGACGACGCAATTAGCTGTACTATCATCATTTCAATGTGGAACCAAAAGGGTAGATAAATATTAGCTATTGAGTATTTAGAAAGAAAATAACTTATTCACTGGTGCCGTTGAGTCCTTAAAGGAATTTGGAGTGAAAATAAAAATGAGGGGCACCTGGGTGGCTCAGTTGGTTAACCATTTGCCTTCCATTCATCTCAGGGTCCTGGGCTCAAGCCCCTCATTGGGCTCCCCACGCAATGAGAAGTCTGCTTCTCTCCCTCTCCTTTTCCCCCCTCTTTCTGCACCCCAACTCATGCTCACTCTCTCTAATAAATAAAATCTTTTTAAAAAATTTTTTAAAAAGAAAAAAGAAAAGTTGGCGGGTTGCTGTTGGAAAGGACAGATGTTGTCTAGACCAAAAAAGCTGGATTCAAACCTTCACTGCACCTTTTACCTGCCATTACACATCAATCAAATCACTACTTAGAGCGGTGGTTCTCAAAATCCAACATGCACAAATATTACAGAAAGATGATCACACAAAATGTGTGTGACCCTGGAGAATATACCTAGAGTTTCTGATTCACTAGGCCTTAGATAGGGCCCTGGAAATTGCATTCCAGCAAACACCACAGGTGATCCTCATGCACATAGTCCACAAATTACACATTCTACAACAAACACTAGGTGGGGAGAGCCTTAGTTTCCCCATCTAAAAACACACACATAATGATGCTTAACTTCTTTGGATTTTTGTGAACATGAATCAGACCTATAAAGGTGGTTCTATTTTTTTATAATCTAGAAGTCAGTAGAGATGCCTTCAGGATGCCAAGTCAATCTTCTCTGCAGTGAGAATTCTTAGAACTGCCAGGGACTAGAGCATGGAGGAGATGGAGGTTGTGTTAGTTTTCCTAGAGATCCA
This sequence comes from Neogale vison, assembly GCF_020171115.1. Taxonomy (NCBI): domain Eukaryota; kingdom Metazoa; phylum Chordata; class Mammalia; order Carnivora; family Mustelidae; genus Neogale; species Neogale vison. The sequence continues at coordinate 152,931,995 of NC_058095.1, read as the reverse complement.
CAACAAATTACCATAAACTTAGTGGCTTAAAAAACAGAAATTTATTCTCTCACAGTTCTGGAGGCTGGAAGATTCAGAAGCAAGGTGTTGGCAAGACCACGCACCTCTGAAGGCTCTAGAGAAGGGTTCTTGCTTGCCTCTTCCAGCTTCCAGTGGCTCCCAGCACCGCTTGGCATCACTCCAGTCTCCGTCTAGATCTTACATGGTCTTCTCCTGTTGTTCTGTTTCCTCTCTTCCTCTGTCTCATATTAAGATATCTTTCATTGGATTGGAGGCCCAGTTGGGTAATCTAGAGTGATCTCATCTTGAGATCTACAAAGATCTACATCTACAAAGACCTTTTTCTTCAAATAAGGTCATATTCACAGGTTCCAGGGGTTAGGACATAGACACATCTTTTAGGGAGCCACCAATTCAACCCACTTCAGGGGTTTTATGGGTTTTTTTTTCCCTCTCTCTCTGGTTCTATAACCCAACCTCTGCTGAAGCGATTCAGTTTCTAGATCATCTTTCATCTTGCACAAACTATGCAGACATGGCACACAGCCACAATATCCACATTTTTTACAGATTTTATTTATTTATTTGAGAGAGAGAGAGAGAGAGAACATGCGAGTGAGAGAGCACAAGCGAGGGGTGAGGAGCAGCGGGGGGAGGGAGAAGCAGATTCCCCATTGAGCAGGGAGCCCGATGTGAGATCATGACCTGAGTGGAAGGCAGACACTTAACTGACTGAGCCACCCCAGCACTCCTATCTGCATATTTTTTTTTATAAAAGAAACTTACTGTGGTAAAATACTCACAACAAAAAATTTACCATTTTAACCATTCTTAAGTGTATTGTTCGTTGGCCTTAAGAACAGGTTGACACTGCTGTACAAGCAGCCCCAACATCCACCTCCAGAACATTCCCATTATCCCAAACCGAACTCCTTAAACATCTGTACTCCTGAAACAATAACTCCACATTTCTCCCTCCTTCTACCTCCTGGTAACCTCTAATCTACATTCTGTCTCTACAGATTTGACTACTTTAGATACCTCATGTAAGTTGAACCATACAATATTTTTCCCTTTGTGTCTGGCTTTTCTCATTTAGTATAATGTCCTCAAGATGCATCAGATAGCAGATACAAGAATTTCATCCCTTTATATGGCTGGATAATATTCTACTGTATGGCTATACTCTATTTTGCTTATCCATTCATCTGTTGATACACATCTGGACTGCTTTCAACTTTGAGCCCTTGTGAATTATGCTGCTCTAATTGTCTCTAGATTTTTGAGGTGGAAAAATTCACCCATAGGAGGCTGTTGTGAATGCAGCAGATTGGACTGGAAAGATGAAGACATTTATACTGCAAAAAATATCAACAATCTAAATTTGATTATCAAATGAAACTGTCATTATAAAGTCCTCACAGTATAAAATAGGAATTATATTTTCCTTTTCTGCCAACTTTGTTTTCACTTCTCTGTAAATTTTCAGCCTACTTTCTCCCTTCCCTCTCCTTCCTCCCTCCTCCCACTTCTCCCCCTGCCCCCGCCTTCCCTTCTAACCACAAATCTCTGGTCATGATGTACCCAGGATCATTCAACTACTATTTTACACCTTATTTTCTGTCAGCATTTTTTCTCAGGTCCCAATTTGTAGCATTGAGTGGCTTACAGGACATTTTCCTAGTCAAAGCCCACTGATTCTCAAAATGGATTTCTGGGAACCTCCCTGCTCTGTGACATCGGAAGTGGCACTGGGACACAAATGCAGATGAGCAGCTTGTTGAAAATGAAGAACAGGAGGGTGAGAGAGAGAGAGAACAGGGTTTGAGACAAAGAAAGAGAAGACCAGAGGACAAAAACCCTTCAGAAGACTCGAGCCAGGAATCTAGAAAACTTTTCAGAAATGCCCCAAAAGCCCTTGGAGTATCAGTTGATAGAACAGGTAGCCACATTGTTTATACTTGATGGAAAGTACGAGAATTAGTCTTGCAGAATTTTTCGAGATCACTTCACTAGTATCACTTCCTGCAGGAATTATATGTGCATGAGCTCAGGGAAGAAAGCTGGGCATTGATCATCTGAATTCAGTCTTTTTCCAAAAGTATGTTACATAGCAATTTTCAGGTGGTGGGACCCTATCACTCTCTTATTTTAATGGATAAAATTAATAGGTTCCTAATCCATCCATCCACCCAGTTTCCCCAAATATCTTAATATAATCAATATAAAACACTTCTAAACACCCACATAGCAATCCAAATCTACCCAAGATTTCTGACTGATATAAAATAAATCATCTGAAACACCAGTTACCTAATTCTTTAGCACTTAATGAAGCATTTGGAGGGATATGTCTGCACACAGTACACCTGGAATCCTTCCTTACGGTATCAAATGGAAATTGTATTTTCCTTTTCTCTGTACAAGGAACATATCCATAATATAAGTAAACAATCCCATAACATGTTAAAGATCCTGAAGATCCTATGTAAACTAGGTCCAGCCTGAAAGTTCTCCCAGATCTTGGCAGAAAGGAACTGAGACACAGGAAGGGCCAAATGCTCAGGGCGAAGCATGAGGAAGATGATCAGCGACTGTGTAAACACTTTCAAAAACCTGAGCACAGGCAGAAGCCTGCATCCCACTCACTCCATACCCTCTTGCCTGATTTGAAGAGCAACAAACCTTTTTGTTATACACACATGCCTATTGATTATGGTGAGACGCTGATCTACCCAGTGACGTTTGGGTAAAAGTGTCTATAAATCCTTATGAAAAATTTTTGAATAATGAGAGTTTGTATCCACCTTTATATTTTAAAAGAAAAACAGACTATAGGGAATTATTCTCACATTATCTTGTTATATTAATATTAATATAGTCCCACATTACATTAATTCTAAATTAAATCCAAACTTTAGTCTCTGTCTCTAAGGGATTAATGTTACAGAATTGACAAGCAGTGTGAACCCAGCTGGAAGGTATATTGGAAACACAACTTACCGTATTATTATAATCTTAAGAGATTACATAAAATTAAAAGTGCTTTCAGATTAGTTGAATATACTAATATATGAAACTGCAGTCTGCAAGATACACTTGAGATTCTCAATTTCAATAAAACTATGTATTTTAGATTCTCACATTCAACCATATTAAAAACAGCCTTTGTTACAGATGAATGGATAAAGTAAATTTCTCACACACACACACACAGGAATATTATTGTACCATAAAAAAGAAAGGAAATCTTGCCATTTACAATAGTATGGATGAACTTGAGGGCTTTATGCTAAGTGCAGTAAGTCAGACAAAGAAAGATAAAAAACTGTATGGTCTCACCTATACATAGAATCCAAAAAACCAAATTCATAGAAATGGAGAAGAGGGGGCGCCTGGGTGGCTCAGTGGGTTAAAGCCTCTGCCTTCGGCTCAGCTCATGTCCCAGGGTCCTGGGATCGAGCCCCGCATCGGGCTCTCTGCTCAGTGGGGAGCCTGCTTCCTCCTCCCTCTCTCTCTGCCTGCCTCTCTGCCTACTTGTGATCTCTATCTGTCAAATAAATAAATAAAATCTTTAAAAAAAAAAAAAAAGAAACGGAGAAGAGAATAGTGGTTGTAAGGGGCTGGAGGGTGGAGAATGAGGAGATGTTATTCAAAGAGTACAGACTTCCAAATTTGAAGATGAATAAGTCCTGGGGATCTCACATACAACATGGCAACTAGAGTTAACAATATTGTAGTATAGGGGCACCTCGGTGGCTTAGTCGTTAAGCATCTGTCTTCGGCTCAGTTCATGATCCCAGGGTCCTGGGTTCAAGCCCCACATAGGGCTGCGGAAAGCCTGCTTCTCTCTCTCCCACTCCCCCTGTCTGTGTTCCCTCTCTCGTTGTGTCTCTCTCTGTCAAATTAATTTTTAAAAATCTAAGAAAAAACACAATACCATAGTATATACTCAGAAGTTGCTGAAAGAGCTAATCTTAAATGTTCTCACCACACACACACACACACACACACACACAAGGTAATTATGTGAGGTGATGGATGTGTTAACTAACCTTTTGGCAATAATCATGACGCAGTATACATGTGCATCAAATCAGCTGTACACCTGAAACTTACACACTGTTATATGTCAATTGTATCTAAATAAAGCTGAGGGGGGATATGGGCTCTGCTGTGTTTTCATGCTATTTGATTTTGGCAGTTCAAAGTCATTCACTGCAAAGTAGAAGGGCAAGGAGGGAGGAAAGATGGGAGGGAAGGAGGAAAGGAGAGGCTACATTCACACAGGTACTTCCCCCAGCAAAAATCCTGTTTAAATAGACACACTGCCACCAAAAGGAAAAGACCCAAGGACTGAAATACACACGGGGGTAGAGTATGGGGAAAAAAAGTTGTTCTGAAAGATTTTTTTTGAAAGCCAAGATTGTAAATATTACCATAGGAAAAGGAAATGTCTGATTGGCTTTCCAAAATGTAGCTCTCTTCATCAGGGAGAAATGAAATACAAAATAATCTCTCCAAAATCTGTCTAAATCTCCATACAACCTCACAAGAATGTGACTAATTTGCTTTAACCTTTTCTTTTCTTCTCTTTTTTTAATGCAGCAGTCTTTCAGGTTTGTTTTTAGCAGACACTAAGGAAAATCAATTACCGTTCCCAAGAAATAGTCCCACTGAAAAATTATTTTTGAAACCTGTCACATCTTTTACACTATCTGGCCCATAAAGTTATAAATCCTCTCCCAATAGAAATCCATTCCATTGCAAGGAAGAAGGAGAGTTCTAGGCAGTCCAATCTTCTCTAGGGATCTGAAGACAATTTCATTCTTCTGTTTTTAAACATCTTGAAAAATCCTTACATTTGCTAGAAAGGGCAAACTGATGTTTCCTAAACACACATGTGCGTGCACACAGACACACACACAGGAAATAACACAGTAAATTCAGAGAAGCCACAGGGGCAGGCTCTGCAGTAAATATTTCGATCAAGTCTATATTTGCAAACCTTTTTTAAAGCATCTGCCCTAAAATCATGTAATCTAAAAATCGACTTGAATAAGCCATATCTTCCCTGATTCCACAGGATGTCCCCCAGGCCAGAGCAAAAAGGTAGCTGCCCAACCTTTTTTTTAAAATAACCACTGCAAATGTCCTTGATAATGTATTTCAATGTTTCAACCTATTAGCCTCAAAAAGTTCATCCGGATAGCTAACCTAATTTTTCTCAATTGCAAAATAATATCATTCTCAGGCAAGGAGGGAAGAAAGGAGCAAAGAATTCTAAGCAAGACAGAGGACCTGGTTTCACATTCCAGTTGGCTACATTGTTGTGCGACATCACGCTGGTTACAGGTCTCTGTTCCCTCATTGTTAAAATGAATTACTGGACTAGATAACCGGTGTTTTTGGTATGGCAACTGCTGGAACAGTAAGTAACTTACTGGTGAGCACAAGCCAAACAAAATAATCATTAGCATACGTATGTACTATTGTATTGATGGTGTATATATACATAACTATCCTGTATTTTATTTACATATTAGTTATATACAACACATTTTACATACATATTTAGTATAAATGCAGATAAAATTAGTATTTTAGATAGACTTTTACTCAAACTGACCAACCCTACTCTTTTCTGGTATTTCCAAAACTTGATTCCGTTTGTTTGTTCTAGAGAATACTGCTTTTAACTTGTCAACTGATTTAACATATGAATGCATTTCTCCCTCTGTATTTCCTATTCGACCAGAACCCTCTCTCACTCCCAGGTCACTGCTATCGAGGAGACAGTAGGCATTTGGGGGTTTCTAGCTCAGAGAAGAACCAAAGAGATAAATTCCTGACGTTTGCTACGAAAAGGTCAAGGATGGAGCACGGGCAAGAGATTCACCTGGAAGAAGAATCTGCTGTTTCCCCAAGTTACCAAGATGCTGCTGCAGGTGGCGTGGGCACAGGCACCATCAACCAGCCCAGGAGTACCAGATGGGTAAGGAAGCAGTACTGTGGGGGTCCTGCAGACCGTATCCTCAGAACAAGGAAGGTCTGCAGCAAGCTGTAGGGACCAACACATAAGGGACCAGAGAGAGGACCCGTGTGGACCTCTATGCCTCGGCATCAGCACGGTCCCTCCAAATTAGTTGGATCCTATGAGAAAGTGGAAACCAAGAGTTGACTGAGGGAATTCTGAACCGACACAACTTCCAGATCAGGAAATTCTGAACAATTCGGCTACGCTGAATTGCTGAAAGACTCAAAATGGAAAAATAACTGAGTTACTCTAGTGCAGACCCTGAGGTTGTGGTCTTTGGGCCATACGGCTTGTACTCTCTCTGACTCAATTCTCTGAATCCTGTGTAAGTGGCAACTCCATGCTAGACATGATGACCAAGGGTCCAACACTAGGGAGTCCAAGAATAACCTCATTGTTTGTGACATCCTATATTGATTCCAAATCAGCCCTGGAAGCCTGATTTCCATCAACTGAGATGATTCAGCAACAGCACACAAAATTAGTGCCACTATAGCTGATCGCATTCATCTAAGTGGCTTGTGAAGTAAAATTTCGCTCTTGCTGGAAGAGATTGAAATTAATATTCAGTACATGCTGCGACTTCCTAGCATAGACAGTGAGTAACATTTAAAGTTAATAGGAATTAGCAGCAACAACAATTTTATTTTCAAACACAGTTACACCAACCTTAAAAAGAAAATGCAATATATCCAGATCCCCCTTGAGGGAGCACTGACAGCATCTGTGTACGAAATAGATCATATTTGGCAGACTTCCCCTACGACCCACCCATAGACTTCCGTCCCTAGCAGAATGGGTTGAGGTCAACCCTCCGCACCAGAGGCTTCAAATTTCAACTCCGTATCTTCTGGTGAGGGTTTAAAACTAGATTACCTAATCCTCTTCCCCATCTGAAAATTACCTGGAACGAGAGGAAGAATACAGTTGGCTTTTTCCCCCTTTGATTAATACCAAAATAGATGGAATGCATAACAACTCAATTTGCTTTGTATGGTGATAAGATTAAGCATTTCTGATTCATCACAATGACATCGCCTATTCCCGTAAAGCTTTTAGGAAATCAATTGCATCAGTTAGAAGTAAATTAGCACACCTTCTTGATTGCTTTAACATAGTGGTCATAATTACAGGGGGGAAAAATCCCCTTTCATGCAAAAGACCTCCATTCTGCAACTGATACAAGGATTTCCATTACAAAACTGATTTTGATATGATAAATTTATTTTAGCATAAAGTCATTAGAACAAAGTAATCACTCTGTCAACCCTCCTCCCTACGCAGGACGCCCTGGAGGTTTTCTAATGCCACAGAGCTGCAGTTTCCAGGATTTGCAGAACTGAATTCACATCATTGCATTCACAGTGGTGGAAACAAGAAAAAAAAATCCTGCAACTCTGAATAATTGCTCCATTTTCATTGACCCTGCACTAAAGGTGATGTCATTTCCCCCAAAGGAATGGTTAAAACACGGTGCTAAAGTTCAGACCAGCTTTTTAAAACAGCTTTATTATCTTCCTACGTTCATTTTAATTTGAACAAATTAAGATTCTCAAGGGCCTTTTTTCCACTTTGTTTATCCTGAAGGCCACCACTCTCAACATAAAGGCTTATCAGAAAGAGATAATGACATTTTCAGAATCTCCGCAACCCTGCCCTCCCCCCTCTCAAAAAAAGGGGATAAGTTTCTAAGGGACCAGTTGGAATGGCTAAGCCAATTTATTTTCAACCTAGGTTCTCAGAGAAGTCAAATATAAGTATGATAATATTAACCAATTCCACAAGCACCCCAGGGAAAATTTAAACTCATAATTTCCTTTAAAGAGCATCTAATGCCTTCCAAAGAACTATTAATTTGTGTGTAAAGATGTTCGTACTTAAAATAAAAGCTGTTGTGACTGGGTAGAGCTGAAAAGAACCACAGTCCCACCCCCAGGATGCTCGCAAATTTAAATGATGCTCTAATCACACCAGCAGCAGCTATTAGCAGACTTGTCAATTATTTAAAACTCTGACAGCTTTGTTGTTCAAAAAAAGAGCTGTCCTATTCCCAAAGGGCCAGTCAACGGACTGGTATCATCAAGGTGGTTTAACAAAAAGTTTCATTAGTTAAAATAATTCAGCAAATGTAGTAGATCATTTTGTCTTCCGATCATGACTGAACACTGAGTCTGCCATTGTATATTCATATCATACCCAGCCATAGCACTGAGCACATTCATCTTAAAACTACAAAGAAATTTCAGATATAATCCTTGCCCTTAAGGTTCTGTAGGTCTGCTAAAAACAAAACAATAACAAAACCTGAAATAATCAGCAAATATAAAATGGAATTTTTAGCACTATTATCTAGTATTGGTCATATAAATTTTCACCATCCGACATGGCAGCCACCAGCTCGTATGCTATTAGCACTTGAAATGTGACCAGTCTGAATGGAGATGTGCTATAAATGTAATATATACACTTGACTTTGAATACTTACATAAAAAAGCTATAGAATAACTCATTAAGAATTTTTGTATTGATGAAGACATACAAATGGCTATCAGACACGTGAAAAAATGTTCATCATCACTAGCCATCAGGGAGATTCAAATTAAAACCACATTGAGAGACCATCTTACACCAGTTAGAATGGCCAAAATTAGCAAGACAGGAAACAACATGTGTTGGAGGGGATATGGAGAAAGGGGAACCCTCTTACACTGTTGGTGGGAATGCAAGTTGGTGCAGCCACTTTGGAAAACAGTGTGGAGATTCCTCAAGAAATTAAAAATAGAGCTTCCCTATGACCCTGCAACTGCACTACTGGATATTTACCCCAAAGATACAGATGTAGTGAAAAGAAGGACCATCTGTACCCCAATGTTTATAGCAGCAATGGCCCCGGTCACCAAACTGTGGAAAGAACCAAGATGCCCTTCAACGGACGAATGGATAAGGAAGATGTGGTCCATATACACTATGGAGTATTAGGCCTCCATCAGAAAGGATGAATACTCAATTTTTGTAGCAACATGGACGGGACTGGAAGAGATTATGCTGAGTGAAATAAGTCAAGCAGAGAGAGTCAATTATCATATGGTTTCACTTATTTGTGGAGCATAACAAATAGCATGGAGGACAAGGGGAGGTGGAGAGGAGAAGGGAGTTGAGGGAAATTGGAAGGGGAGGTGAACCATGAGAGACTATGGACTCTGAAAAACAATCTGAGGGTTTTGAAGGGGCAGGGGGGTGGGAGGTTGGGGGAACCAGGTGGTGGGTATTAGAGAGGGCACGGATTGCATGGAGCACTGGGTGTGGTGCAAAAACAATGAATACTGTTACGCTGAAAAGAAATAAAAAATTTTAAAAATAGAATTTTTGTATTGATCACACATTAAAGTGATAATATCTTAGATGTACTGGGTTCGATAAAATACATTAAAACAAACTTCAACTGTTTCTTTTTAAGTTTTGTGAGTGTACCTAGGTGAAAAATAAGAACTACAAGAGCAACTCACATTCCTGGTTTCTATTCTTTCCCTTCTGCTGATACAGATGGTCAGTACAAGTGGAGTTGGGAATAGACAGGGAGGGAACAGACTTTAATGGATCCAGAGCACTGGGACAGGTAGGATCAGGAGGCAGAACGAGAATATAAAATTCTACGGATAGAGAGGACGTTGGTCAGGAAGTGCATTTGGGGGTCCAGCTATTTAGGTTGAGACCAAGTTTTGAGGTCAGGCAGAAGGGCACACATACACCCTTTTCCGAATGTCTCCTCTCACTTCTGATGCACTTTATAAGTAAACTCACCATAAGAGATACGACAGAGAAGTACAAGGTAAGTTTATAAAACCTACAGTGAAAAAATTGAGAAGCTGAGATACTATCTGCCAAAGGTAACCTTGTATAAATGACTTAGTGTTTCTGCCTCTAATTATCTCCCACAGTCCCTTAATATTATGTAACTTGCAGTATTTTTCATAATGCCAAGTTATCTATTGACTTTGAGAATTTTCTGCCAACGGGTGCCTGGGGGCTCGGTCAGTTAAGTGTCTCCCTTTGGCTGAAGTCATGATCCTGGGGTCCTGGGGTGGAACCCCGTGTAGAACTCCCTGCTCAGCCACTGCTTCTGCTTCTCCCTCTCCCTCTGCCCCTCTCCCCTGCTCTGCTCATACTCTGTCTTTCATCTACTCTCTCTCTCAAATAAATAAATAAAATCTTTAAAAAATATAAAAAGAATTTTCTGCCAAGAAGTGCATGAAGGACATCACATACCAAACAGATTGATATCACTCTAGGGTCATGGTCAGCCAACCTTGAGATCAGCTTCTCAACCAACAGCTGAAGTTCCCACTCTCCACAACAGCTAGTCCAAACACTATACTCTTTTGGCTCTCCTTCCCCATCCTTCTTCATTTCTCATTGATGATGGTCTTATCTCCAGTCCCAAGAGACAACCTACAAACTTACATCCAGCAAGACTTTTCGTGCTTCCCTTCTTTGTACACTGGTGAAATGAGAAGAAGGAACCTTGAATAATGATGCTTCTGGGGACCGATTCTATGCCCTTTTCTTGATGCAGCCTACGTCTCTCCCTAGACCAGTGGTCCCCAAAATTGTCTTCTCAGAGGCTCACTAAAATGATTTTGAAACACCCCTCTAACACTTTCAAGTTGACATTCAAAAATTACCATGTAACTTCATATAGGATATCATTGACAAGGGATATAATTCCCTCCATTTTATAAATTCTGTAACAACATTTAAAAATATAACCATTACTTCATTCTTTTAAACATGTCCAATGATTAAAACATGTGAAATCACTATAGGGATTTCATTCCCACCTTCATCTAATTAAAAAAAAAAAAATACATGAATAAGCTCTTCTTTAACATTAGAAAATATTACATCATTCTTTTTCCTCTTGGAACTCATAATTCTGTTCTACTTCAACAAAATTTCAGCCCAGTGTAATATATTTTATGCTTGGAAGTATTTTATTGATCACCTTATCCTACATCTCTGAAAAAAAAAATGTTGATAAATTTGATTTTTTTTAATCACCTGTGACCGTAAGTTTCTAAGTGATAACATTTTTCTTCTGGATTGCATTCTCATTAAATTGCCATTATATCCAATTGATAAACACAATGTAACATATTTTATATTTGACAGATATTTATTAATTATATAAAACAGAATTTACATGGAACTATTAATTAATTAGGATGGTTTTTATTTTTTCAATTAATTTATGGGCCCAGGGGTAATATAACGTATTGCCAGAATGGAACAATGTTGTGCATCAGGTTTGCTCCTGTTTTTCATTTTTTGTGCCTAAAACATTTCCTATGTATAGGTAGATAGAAATGGAAGGAATTTTATTACAGGAATGTCACTCAATTATTTAACTCCTTCTGAGTTATATGCTAAAAATAAAATACTGATCTAGAATCACATAATATTTTTAATGATCTATCAACTAACAGTTCTATTGGGCATTCTTTTCATTTCATGGAAGAAGGAAGGAGAGTATAAAGGAAGGAAGGGAGGAAGGAAGGAGAGAGAATGTAGTTGTGTAACAAAAGGATATATTACCCATTTGGGTCATAGATTTTCTCTGCATGTTATTGCTTTTGTGTGGGGCCCACAGAGGCATCGTGTCAAGTAGGACTAAATTGCAGGTCTGCCCTTCTGTTGTCCATGGGAAAAGAACTCTATGAAAGGAGATGTGGGGAAGAAGAAATCTACTTGACCACAGAAGGATCCTCAGGAACACTGATCTTAGAAAGACAACATTTGAAAATTGAGAACGTGGCAATTGTATTTCTTTAAGATGACTTGTGTATTCCCAGAAGTACAGGTACATCAGTTTGCAGGCCACAGTTATAGGCCTTTCACTGAGTCCCATGACATCAATTACAAAACGTCTAAGCATTGTTAACTTTCGAACATATATCAGGTCAGTCCACTCTCCTGAGATTCCAAAGCACCTATCTACCAACCTGGTGGGCATTCTAACTCCTAAATACTTCCTGAATCTATTTGTCTCTACCCTTGCCATGACCCATACTTTGTTGCCTGGAATGCCATTTTTAACACCCTCATTCACCCATCTTCCTGTATCCCGGTCTTATTTCCTTCCCACCCATTCTCCACAGTACGGAGAGTGGTTAAAAGGATAAAATAAAACTGGATCATGTTCTGAATCTCCTTAAAGTCTTTAGTGGTGTCCCAGCATTTAGGATCAAGTACAAACTCTTTATTATGACTCACAAGGCAATCCAAATCTGGTCTCCTGGACACATCTCTACCACTTTTCTTAACACTCTAAACTCCAGCCAATCTGGGCTTCTTTCCATTTTTCAGAGTCCCTTACATACATACATGTTCTTTCCTCTGCCCCTTTTGCCTAATTTCTTCTTAAATGAAAGGCTTAGTTTAACTGTTCTTACCTCTAGGAAGCCTTGCCCAATCCCCATATTAGGTTAGGACCTCACAGATAAATGGTCGCCTGGTACTCTTAATTCATCTGTCACAAGATATATCCCGTGCCCCTGGAGCAACCTACTTAATGCTTCATTTGACCTTGAGACCATCAACTTTGTACTGCCAGGACCATATATATCTTATAAACCTAGCACTGAACCTGAAATATTATAGGTGATACATAAATGGATAGTTGCTGTTTAAAGAAAACACTCTTATTAATACGTAATCAAAATTTTATTTTCAGCATATTTATCATCTCTAACATAAAATTTGTTTGAAATGTATCATTCTCCATTATTACTTGAAAGCAGGTTCAGAGTTCCTTCCTGATGACTCATAAAAGCATCAAGTACTCCAAAGTGACTAAATATAGAGATGTAAGCACCAAGAGTATGCTTGTCTATTGTGTTAGGGGTGCTCTTAAGGAAAAAGCCAGCTCTTGTGAGAGGACACTATAGGTTTTACCAGCATTCCAATTAGGTAGAATCATGGCAGTCATGAACATGAACCCAGGTAGGAATTACGTTGCATTAAAGGGTCTCATCCCCGAATGTTCTGAAGAGGCTTAAAATAGAAGTTATTAATTTTTGGCAAATTTCCACATATCATACTTGTGTTTTCCTTGCCTCTTCTATGTAAACTCTTTGTGTGATAACATTCATTATTTTTATCTGCATACTCACAGTAATTGACTATTAAGTAACCCTAATTTCTTTTGTACAGTAAAAATTAGCAAAAACAAATGTATAATTGGCTTTAATAAAACAAATGAGTGCATTGCAAAAAGTACAGTATTTGCTATGAACACAGTTAACAGTGTCTGCCTTATTAAACCGCCCATTACAATTGCCTTTATAGATAGTATTTCTCATATAAATTAATGCAATATGATAAGCCAACTGCTGTTCAATGATTGATTTCATCTGTGTAGCCGGATGAAGAGATGTCTTTCAGATCAACACTCTAAAGCATAAGACAATCACCAAGGGAATTCTTCAATAATCAATAAGCATCAGTCATGAAAATAAACTTCCTATTAACCATTTCCATGGTCTGCATTCATGTACTCACTAGTATGAGTATAAATACTGAGGAACCAGTATCTGCATATTTTCTCAACTTTAATATCTTTTACTGCTCTGTAATCTACTGAGTACTTTCATAAATTCTACTTTTGAGGCATGTTGCCTGAAGAGATTTTTTTTAAGTAGAAGATCTCCCACAAAAGGTAGAGAATCCTAAGCTCCCAGAAGTCTTTCCTCAGACCTTTTCATTGCCTTATTTCCTCATTCCCACAAAGATATAATCGTTTCGTCATTTTTCAAGTTCGGAAGCTTGCTGTTGGATTTCCCATTTCCCCATATCGTGCTGCCAATCCTTCCCACTTGCCCTGTGTCACCCAGGCACCACGATAAACATCTTACAACACAGGACATTTTTAAACATTTTCTTCATATCAGCACCAAATAAAATCGACACTTGGCAAATATTCATGTTTGTTCATTTCACAAATATCTACTGAAAACATGCTCTCTACAATGCATAAGCACTGTGCTAGGTACTGGGGTGTAACAGTGATCAGAGACTTGAACTTTGAACAGGGGCCTCCAACCTAGCTGAGGACACACAATAAACATATAAATATACATAATTCGAGATCATAAATGTTGTAAAGAAAATTAAAATGATTCCGTGCTAGAGAATAATGATGGAGAGAAGGTCTCCTTTTATGAGAAGGCTGAGGAAACCTCTTGAAATTAACTACATTTAATCTGAGACATAAAGGATGACATCTCAGTAGCACAGGGGATAGAGGCTCAAATGCAATGACAGGAGAAAGAGACTTGTAGGCAACTCTTCACCATAGAGAACTGGTGGTTGCCGGAGGGGAGGTAAGTAGGAGATGGGTGAAACAGGCAATGGGGATTCAAAGTATCCTTATCATGATGAACACTATTATCATGATGAATAATAAATAGAATTATTGAACCACTATCTTGTACATTTGAAGCTAATGTAACATAGTGTATTAATTACACTGGAATTAAATTTTAAACAATAAAAATAAAAAACAAATTCCAGAAAACAGCCTTATGGATTATTGTAAGGAACCCATAGCACATATAAGTGGCAAAATTAAATTTAACTTAAAAAAAGAAGGCACTTTTTGTTGATGAATGGATGAAAGATGACAAGACTAGAGCGGGGAAACTGAGGAAACTAAAGAAATTGTCCCAAGGAAGGGGTCATGTGGTGTGGCTTAGGATATTGATGATAGAAATGGACAGTAGTAGAAAGTTTTGAGATCTCTAGGTTTTGGTGGGAAATTGGATGTGAGAAGTGAGAGGGATGAATTAAGGCTGATTCCCAGTGTTCTTTCTCAAACGACTGGGAAGATGGTGGTAGTCTTTACTGAGAAGGGGAAGAATAAAACAGGAAGAGATGTGGAGCATGGAATCCAGGATTCCATTTTTGAAAATAAGCCTGATAAACCTGTAAGACAATCAGGTGGAGGTATCAACATGGCACGTGGAGACCATATGAGATTCATGGGTACAGAGTAAGACCTATTTAGAGAGAAAGTGTGGTGTTGGGAGTGGCAGGGGAAGGTTCAGATTTAGCCAACAGGAATGCCAAGATTCTGAAGCAGAGAAATGAATAACTATTATGTGAGATAAGAATAAACCAGGAGAGTCTAGGGATGAAGAAGTCAAAATGAGGATCACGTTTCAAGAAACAGTGATCGGGGTGTCTGGGTGGCTCACTCGGTTAAGCATCCGACTCTTGATCTCAGCTCAGGTCATGATCCCAGGGTCATGGGATCAAGCCCTGCCTTGCGCTCCACGTTCAGTGGGGAGTCTGCTTGAGATTCTGTCTCTCCCTCTCCACCCCTCATACATAAATACTTTTTTTTTTTTTTTTAAAGAGTGACCAACTGAGTCTAGTGCCACCAAAACCGAGTGAAGTCTGAGAACAAAAATAGCAAGGATGTGACCACTGAATCAGACCATGCGAAGGTCATTTGTGACATTAACAAGAACAGTTACAACTGAATGTTGGGGTTAAAAAGAGCATTAGAAGTAAAACATTACCATGTGAGATGATTTTTCAAGGAGGGGTATTATTAAAACAGGAAAGAAGCAAGTGTTAGAAATAAAGGCCAGAGATGCTAAGTTTGTTTTTACACACTGATCTGGTAGTGAGGAAGAGATGAGTGATCCAAGGAGAAGGGGTAAGTGAGAGAAGGAAGTCCTACAGAAGGCAGAAAAGTAGGAATGGAATCCAGGTATGGGCTTGGATAGGAGGACGAAGGATATTTCCCCTGTTGTACTGAGAGGGAAAATAATAATGCAAGTGGGTTTACAGATTTGGTAAATAGAAGACAAATAAACATCTTCCTGATGTTTTCCATCTTCTCAGTGACATACAAAGCAAGGTCATCAGCAGCTAGAGAAGTGGGAAGAAGAGGTTTGAGAGATTTGAGGAGAGCAGATGATAGGAAATAGTCATTACGGGAGATGGGACAGTGAGTCTACTGGAGAAATATGATAGGACCGCAGTTTTGAGGTTGGTGACCATGCATTTAAAATAAGCCAAGCAGCCCTCATATGTGTGTGTGTCTGTATGTGTGTGTGTTTCTCTAGGAATATTCAGCTACTTGGTGTTGGCAAGGAGATAATAAATGACAGATTCAGTGTCACAGTTTTCTAGAAATAAATAAAAGAGGTAGAAAGGTAAGAGAGTTGAGGAATATTTTAATGGAGCTACTATACTCAACAACTGCAGAATCCCAACTGGCTAAGGAGAAAAACGAAGAGAGCGTGCTGGAAGTGATGAATGGCCAGTGGGAATGATTTGGGAGGTGGGGAAAGTCGAACAGATGATTGTTTGAGAAGGCAGAGGAACCAAGCTGGAAGAGTGGGAGGGTGTTATCAGCCCCAAGTGGAGACTAATGACAGGGTTCAAGGAGGGGTCTAACACTATGCAGTAGGAACTAAAATCTTCAATGAATGAAGAAAGATGACCAGGAGATCAGCAGATGACCATAGGGATTTGAGGGTGAAGGTGTTATATCCATTTGATGTAACACGCAAAGGATTAGGGGGTTTTGATGTAGGGAAAGGGAAGGGTCAGTCTGAAAAGAGTAAGTGAGAATAAGGAGGAAAAAAATGCCTCTCTATAGTTTTTTAAATTTATTTTTTACATTTCACTGAAAACTTTTTCATTGGTCTTTTGTGTGTGTGTGTGTGTGTGTGTGTGCACGCACGCGCACGTGTATGTGTGTGTTTAATATTTTATTTACTTGACAGAGAGAGAGAGATCACAGGTAGGCAGAGAGGCAGGCAGAGAGAGAAGGAAGCAGGCTCCCTGCTGAGCAGAGAGCCCAATGCAGGGCTCGATCCCAGGACCCTGAGATCATGACCTGAGCCAAAGGCAGAGGCTTAACCCACTGAGCCACCCAAGCGCCCCTTTGCTGGCCTTTTGGATAGAAACAATTTATTTGCTATGAAGGATGATCCCATCTTACTTCTGCCAGAACCAATATGTGGCCTTCCCTTTCCTGACTCTGTTGTTTGGCCCCAAAGCTGCCTATCCCACACGTGAGGCACTCAGGTTATAAGTAGAAAAAAATTCTGCTAGATGGGACTAGAAAGAAGCCTACCTTCAAACACCAGTTGACAATCTAGACTACCCAGTACAAATCCTTATCTTACAGCTCAATCATAGGACCTCTTATAAGCCAGCTTTCCAGAGAGCCCACTAATACACATTTTTCTGTAAGTAACCATCATTAAGGAGAGAATATCCAGTATCTACCCCTACATTCAGACATACACATTTTCCCTATATTGTACAAACTACTTGTGAAACAGCTTGTATTAGCAATGTATCATAAAAATTTTCCAACATTAGATATTCTTCCACGTCATGCTCTTAATAAATGCATTATTGACATCAATAAATCCACTGAGACTTCCAAGCAATATGCTACTGTTCTATGTCTAGGTGGTTTCCAAATTTGAGATATTATTAAAAATGCTAGAGTGAACAGCCAGAGCCATAAATCTTTGAAGGCATCTCTAATTATTATTACCTATATAAGTGCCTTGGAGTCCTACTATTTAGTCATAGGAAGTGGGTCATCTTAAGGTTTTTGAGATATATCATCCGATTATCTTCCCAAAAAGCTTGTATGTGTAGCATCGAAGACTTACCTTGGACTTTGCCAAGGTTGGGGTATGTTCTTTGTTTCCTTTCTTTCCGTTCTTTTACTAGATGATAAAATGAGGACCCAAAAGAAAAGGTCTTGTTCGGAAGCCAGCATCTCTTTCCAGAAGCTGGATGTGTGCTAATGTGCCCAGGCATGCCCATTCCAACATGCGGTGGGAAACAGCATTCACTGCACACTTCCCCTAAGATGCCTTTCTTTCTGTTCCTGCATCCTGAATGCTGATTATCTTCCCTGCTGTCATTTGACCATGTCAGTTCTTTACACAGAATTTCTCCCAAAGCTCCCTGGATTAAATTTAAATTCCTTCACAATTTTTACTTCCTACTTACAGACTTGCTCAGACCCCATTCCTAACCTCCTAGAACCAAGTCATTATCAGCTGGCTTCCCAGCCTCTCCTAATCCTTCACTCCTATCAAATTTAATTTCTGGATTAAAGCTTCCAGGCAAACACAAATTGCCATCGTTTCATATTTTTCTACTGTGTTTCATTATCTCTTATTATTTTCCCAATTTCCTACTGTGTTTTCCCTCTTCCTCATAACTGGTTTCATTTTGATTTATTAGGTATCTTTTCCAGTCGTCATCACTGTATCTCTTTCCATTTCAGATTTATTTTGCTGGAGTTCTTCCAACTATAGTTTCTTTCCTAGGTATTTCAAACCCTCTATAATAAAATGAATGCTCGGTATTTGTCGAGTTCAAAATTACATTTCCCACTGGCTATTGCTTTCAATAGGACAGTAATAGTTACCACACAAAACTAAAGGAATAAAAAGAACAAAAAACCAATATTGCAATATTGTAATATCCTATCCATTCTGATAGACATGACAAGTCTTTTTGCATGTGCTATGTTATGTAGCTTCAAAAGGAAAAGGGCCTTTTTCTGGATGGAAATTCTACTCTTGGTAGCCTGATAATGGTCCCACTGAGGGAAGGAAGTTAGAACTGCATTCACTTAATTTTCTATTTCCTCATTTGTAGGAAACAAGTATTTCCACACAATTAGAAGAAAATACATTATCTTTAAAAAAAAAAAAAGTCCAATGCTTTAATAAGGGAAAACAGATATATCAGTCAAGCAATTGTTTTGCACTGTCATTCAAAAAAGAATGCATAACATGCTTATCAAAATTATGGAATGAATCCCTTAATGTTTTATTTGGTATGCATAAAATAAGCAGACCTCTTTTTTGGCTGACAAGACCACCCACGGTATGAAAGATACTGGGCCCAAATCCCCAACAAATCCTCCCCAGGAACAGGTTTGCAGCATAGCCTTGTAAAAAACCTCTTTTACCCAAGCCTCACCCAGAACCCAAGACCAGTCAACAGCATCTCTGCCCTTATTGTTCTCACCTTTCAGCACTGTCCAAAGGAGATTGCCGTAGGTACCAACCCTTTCTCCCATTGCTCTTACCTTCCTCCCAGGCCCTTCTACAGCCAATCCCCTCCAATCCCGTCCTCTAGGCTCACTGAAAACAGCCCTGCCAGTCCCTCTTCTCTCCCCAACTCTACCCATGTATTCTCAAGCTCTTCTCAGAATGCTCAGATTCAGGGGTTCCTTGGTGTCTCAGTCAGTTAAGCAGCCAACTCTCGATTTTGGCTCAGGTCATGATCTCTGGGTCCTGGGATTAAGCCCCACAGTGGGCTCTATGCTCAGCAGGGAGTCTACTTGAGATTCTCTCTCTCCCTCTCCCTCCACCCTTCCCCTCCCCCTACTCACACAAACTCTCATTCAAATAAACAAATAAATCTTTTAAAATAATAATAATAATCCAAAAGTGCTCAGATTCCTCCCTATCCTAGATTTTGATTTTCTAAGGATTCATTTTTCCCCTTGTAGTCCTCTCTCAAGAAAACTGCCCACTCTCACATGCCCCATACACAAGCATTCCTGCATAGCATTTTCTCTGCATTCCTAAACCATTATTTTCCACTCTTTATCAGATTTCTCAGAGGCTCATGGCATCTGCCTATCACATCCCCAGAATCTTCCTTACCTGAAGATTATGATCCTACGATCACTCTCACAATGGAGGCTGGCTCTGGCCTCTGTCTTTCTCCCATCCTCCAGTCTACATCCACCTAAACATTCTTGGCAACCCACTCCAACAGCCACTGTCATCTCTCACTCCACCTGACCTCCGTCATCCTAGACTGTGAACTCACTCTCTCAGAACACAGCCTCCTGACATTCTGTTTTCTCACTCTTAAATCTTAAACCTCCTTTCCCAGACTATGAGCTCTACCTTTTTGCAAATCAACATTAGATCAACATGGCATATTTCTTCAAGTGCTCTACCACACTCCTTTGATCCAACTATCCATGTTCACCCCACTTATACCCAAGAAAACACACACTGCTTGAAACAGCACATAATCATGCACTCTAGAATAATCAATGTTTTTATTTCCAAATTTAGGGGAGAAAACAACTTTTATTTGCCCTTTCTAATGGGCCAAGGGGCTAAGGCTAGCTTCAGAAGTCCTTAACCCCCCTTTCTTACTAGCACTCTTCATCGAAGTATTTCCCCCACATACACACACAATTTAAGTAAAAACAGTGAGTATATGCAACAGCTTCTAGAAAATGCCCTAGTGTCTTGATACTCAGAGTTTGGTGATATGACATATAACATCAGCATCACCTGGACTTAGCAGCTTATAAGAAATTCAGGGTGTGAAGCCCCACCCCAAACGTAATGAATCAAAATCTCCATTTAACAAGAACTCAAAATGAGTTCATCACTAAAGGTTGAGAAGCACAGCCCGGGTCCCACCTGCCCTTTTGTCCAATTCCAGCCCCCTCAACACACACACACACACATACACACACACACACACACAATATAGTAAGTTACAGGAGCTTCACTGGACAGTACCCTATCCACTCTTCTGGAGTGGCTACTTCTAACTTTTTCTTTACACCTCTTTTCCCACCTCACCTAAAGTAGGTAGCTTTATCATTTCCTTTATAGACAAGAGGTAGGTCATAAGGTGGGGGCCCGCTCAGCTTCATCTTCAATCTGAAATCTGTCAATCTGTCAATTTCCACAAGGACCTTCATCTCTTGCTATTCGTGTTGGACTAAGCTCCAAGGCAAGCCCTCCTCTCCCTCCTAACCCCCTCATATTTCACCCAGAGACTCATATTTCACCCAGAGGGCTGGAAAATGACACTGGAGTCCCACATTCCATGAATTTTTCTTTCCCACCAAATCAATTCACTGATCCACATTCGATGGGGTACTGATGAGTATATCATCTATCTGTTTTCTAAGCAAGTACTCTGAGAGTTTTATATGATTCTTCCCTCCTCACCTGCTATCCTCTTGATTCTCATTTCCATAGGTCTGTTTAACTTTGTATCACTTCATATGGATTAAGACAATGGATTCTTAACTGGTCTCCCTGCCTTAGCCTGATGCCCACTCCAATCCGTCTTCTACACTGTGCCCAAATAGATGACCAACCTGGTCACATCCCTACTACACTCACTTCAACAGCTCACTATTACTCACAGGGCAAATTTCAAACTCCTCAACATGACCTGAAAGACCTTTCAAAATCCTAGGCTCTGATATCTTCTTAGACTCGTTTCCTGCCAATCCAACATGTACTTCTCATGCTCTAGCCATGTTGAGTGACCGGTGTTTCCTGAATATACCTCATGTTTTCCCAACTCTGCCCCTGCTGCTGAGACTTCTCTCTCCCACCGAGTTCATCTGTATTCATTGTGTGAAATCAGCCCCAATGTTGCCCCCTCTGTGAATGTTTTCTGTGCCCAAGCCCCCAGGCAGAAGTAAGCACCTTTCCTGTGTGTTATCCTTGTAAGTTATGTCCCTTAATTTTAGTATTTATCATTCCATGGCACTAAGAGCCTAAATGGGGTCTCCCCTTGAGAAGACGATCCCCTAGAAGGCTGTGATTATGTTCTATTATATTATTTATGTTTCTAGTACCCAGCTGTTATGCACTGAACTGTGCCCCCCTCCAAATTCATATGTTGAAGCCTTAGTCCCCAGTGTGATGGTCTTTGGAGTTGAGGTCTTTGGGAGGTAATTAGATATAGATAGAGTCACAGGGTGGGGCCCTCATGATGGAATTAATGATCTCATTAGAAGGGACACTAGATCGATCTCTCTCTCTCTCTCTGCCAGATGAGGACACTAAGAAGATGACTGCCTATAAGCCAAGGAAAGGACCCTTACCAAAAGCTGAATCCATCAGCACTTTGATCTTGGCCTCCAGAGCTATGAGAAATAAGTTCATCCCTTCCTCTCCCTGGTCCCTCTTCCTTCTCTCTGAGCTAGCTAGAGAACTAGTATGGCTGAGGTTTTAGCATTTAATTACATTCTGGTTTCTAATATTGATGTCTTTATGCAGTTGACTTTTACTCCATCTGAATGAAAAGCTCCTGAAGGCAGAGACAACACTTAATATTTTCTGTGCGTCTACTCTAGCGCTAAACACAGCACTAATTATGTAGCAGAGAATTTCATGAAATACATTAGATGGGAATTAGCAAACTGTGGCCCACTGGCCAAAACCAGCCCACCACTTATACTTCTATGGCCCTGGAGCTATGAATATTTTTTACATTTCTAATTGGTTGCAAAAAAAAAAAAAAAAAAAGAAGAAGAAGAATATTCATGGCATGGGGAAGTTATATTAAATTCAAATATCAACCTCTATACAGTCATGTAGAAACAAAACCAAACTTATTCTTGTCTGTATTGTCTGTGGCTGCTTCCATGTCCCAACTGCAATGAGGTAGTTGCAATGGAAACCATATGGCCCACAAAGCTGGAAATACTATTTAATCCTTTATAGAAAGTTTGTTGATCTCTGTGTTAGAAAGTTGAAACAACTGAATGAAGTTTTATTGAGACTATTGAAATATTCACCTAACATACCTCCCCCACAACAAGAGGGGGGGAAAAAAACACTTAAAAATGAGTTAGTAGAAAAAAAAATGAAGAAGAAAATCACAAGTCTTCTGTTGGAGAACCCAACTGCGGAGCCATCCATGGCATAATCGGATACTAAGAGATCACAAAGCATCACGAATCCAGGAGAGAAGGTCATGTCCCTGTATAATTTTGCACTGACAGTCTCTCTAGACACAGAGCAGTACGCAGGGCAGGCATCCCGCACACTCTTTACCTAGACAATCTCCACTGAAATTAATGTAAGAAGACATAAAAGAGCTTCATTTCCAGCAGTTTAAACCCATGTTATGCAGAAGGAATATGAATCATGGATTGGAAACAATGAGGCTTCTTGTCTAATTAATCATTTTTATGCACTTGTCTCTCACTGCAGGATAGGGATCAGTAAAAAACGACCTCAAGGAGCTGAGACTTCCACAGCTGCCTTGCCTCCTGCAATACTATGAGCAGATGAAAGTTGAAGCCAGTGGTGTCACAACACGGAGCTATTTTGATGAAATGATGGGAGATGCAAAACTTGGGAAACTTGACTAAGTGAATAAAGCGCCGCCTTTAACTCATTGTAACATCTGTACTTGCACAGTCCGGGCCCTACAGGAGCCGAGGCATTAACTCCATTGGCTTCCTACCTGAGATCTCAGTTAATTAGGACCATTTATCAAAATGACACCTGTTTTAGAGGCCAGATCAAATTGATTACTGTTGTTCTGCTGGATCTCCACGAAGGCTGTTAAGTTCCTATTTTTAGAGCAAAAGATGGGTAAATATTTATCCCTAAGATTGTAGTGAATAGAGCAGGTTGATACGAAGGAAAGTACCTCCTATGTTAAGAACGACCATACTGAAAAAGCCAGACCATATTTTGCTTTGGTGTGGGCCATGCAAAAGACAGAATCTGGCAAAATCAACGTGTTAGGGCTACCCTTTCAAAGAAGTTGGCTGCAAACAGTTTTGGCCCGTCAAGATGAAGTGATTACTCCCAACACAGCCATGGATTTAACTGGCCACAATGTTCAATATCATAAAAATATTTATGCAGAACACTCACTCAATAAAGTCCCCACGAACATCATGAAGCTCTGGACGGTCTCGGGATGAGCAGACTGATATGGACGATGTCAGAGGAGCTGGTCCTTATCAATAACATTCACCGCTAAAATGCTTTGCCTGTAATATAACTGACAAAAACTTCCTCTCATATCCTGGTTTAACTTTTCATTTTACTGTACGTAAGTACCATTTATGTACATCCACAGCGAGATCCCTAACCTAAAATACAACCTCCAAGCACACAACCGTGCCGCTATATTTCGTTATACAGAAAAATATCACACTATACGTGACAGCTTGAAACTACAGACTGTGTGGTCCCATTTAAATGGTATGTATTTAAAAGAGAGTTCACATTTTTTGACAGCAATGTAAACAACAGCAGCAACAACAAAAGACCTCGTCAGGCTTTAACTTCCCCATCTAAATCCTGGAACTGCTGAAGGTATTTCTCTTTGAAATAGATAGAAATGTTGCCATTAGTTATTTTTCCTTTTCTTTCTTTTTTTTTTTTAATGTTATATTAGTCATCATACAGTATACATCATTAGTTTTTGACACAGCGTTTGTGCTTCGTTATTTAGGTATAACATCCAGTGCTCGTTACAACACATGGCCTCCTCAATACCCATCACCTTGTTACCCTCTCCTTCCAGGCCCCTCCCCTCTGAAACCCTCAGATTGTTTCCCGGGGTCCACAGTCTCTCATGGTTCATCTCCCTCCCTGATTTCTCCCCCTTCAGTTTTCCCTTCTTTCTCCTAATGTCCTCCATGCTATTCCTTATGTTCCACATATGAGTGAAAGCATTTGATAATTATTTTTAAATGCTCTGAAATCTTTAATTTAATCTATCAAATCATCTTTAAGAGTGCTATGTCCTTTCCAAAGCATCATTCTACACGAAAGGGACACTTCTGGCCATATCTCCACTTAATTATGTCCCCTACCACTGAGGGAAGCACAGAGGCCCAGAGATGCAACAAAAAGCACTTATTTACCAAAAATTGACTAGGTAAAGGCAAAACCATAAACCAAATTTTCTAGCATATTGCCCAGGACTTGCCATAATAAATGATTCCGTTTTACAATCTTTTTTTTTTTTTTACAAAGTTTTTTTTTTGTTTTTTGTTTTTTGTTTTTTTTTTTCACAAAGTGCTCTTCTTGGCTTCTCTTTTATTTTTTTTTACAGGTGCTCTTCTTGGCTTCTCTTTTATTTTTTTCCCCTGGTTGAAGTACATTTTTCTCTCCTTTCTTAAACCTTAAGTTACTTAGTATCATCAATTTTAATTGATTGTGAAGAGAAAATACATACATGAAAACCAAAAAATCTGGGTAAACAGCAGCACCAGAGAAAGAACCCATAGGAAAGAAAAGTAGCATGTTGTAAACCGATCACTTATTAAAAACAGCAAAGTAGAAAAAATATATATAATGAAAAATAATAAAAGCAAAAAAGTATGTTATTAAAATAAAATGTTATACCAGGTACATCCTGATGCAGGTACGGATGGATATAAAAGAACCTTAAGATATACTGCTTTTCCTTATCCAATATTGCCCTTCCATTAAAAAAAAATAAAAGATGGACACATTCAATGTAATTATCTAAAATAACCGTATTGATGCAGTGAAGAAATTATTTTGAAGTATGATGTTTATTTCGTAAAAATGTTACACTTTGGGAAGAAACGTGACTCAGAATATTGAAGTCTGCTGTTTCCTAATTTACAGACTTTGGAAATTATTTGACAATTCATGAAGAGGTTTCCAAAAGGAATATTCCCAGAATAACTCAATTGTTTGCACCTCCTAGTGTAGGCGATCTGTAATAACAGCATCAGCGTTTCTACACACCTATGTCCCCTGGATCATTTAATTGGGCCAACCTCAATTTGATACACATTTACTTCTCAAATAGCCTGGCATTTGGGTATACCTGTCAGGTACAACCAATTACGTCTACTGTCTACAAAAGATGTCTGTGATTCTGTGATCAAAATTTACATTTTAAGCTACCCAAATACCAGGATGCTTGGAGGAAATGTTTTATTCTTAGTGACTCCCTCAATTGCCAGCTTACAAGCTAATATATTGCCGGGCATAAACCATGCATTCAGCTTCAGAATAATTCAATTACCCTTTGGAAAAATTAAATGCGCTCTCTGTAACAATGCAAACATGCTGCACTTAAACAAACATAAAAGTCTCCCCAAATTATTTAAGAACAGCCTACAAGAAATCTAAGTAATGGATGATGGAGAGGACATTCATTTTAAGAGATGGTAAGATTCTTACCAAAAGGAACTCGTAAAGAAGAGCTCTGGTTGAATCAAGAAACAATTAGCTGGCCTGTCATCTTGGGCGGAGCACTGGCTTTCTCTAACCCTATAGTCGCTTATCCTAAAACAAAGATAATTTATGTTCTGTCCGGACCACAGGACTACGAGCATATATAAAACTGCAAGGCTGTTTTGTTAATTTCTCAGAGGTGCCAAACTCCTAATCTCAAATTCATTCTCATGTTAGAATTTGGTGCAAGCTTGAAGATTTTATCTTCCCTGTCCAAACCAGCAGTGCTCACAGTGATAGGGCTCTGGAGTCCCATTTGCAATCATTAGCCTTAAGAACCACAGAATAACTGAAAGCGCCGTAGAGGCTAATATTCTGACACAGAAATTAGAACATCTTAAAAACCCATAGGTAACATGCAAAAGGAGTTATGTGTGTCACTACCATGGACAAGTTGCTGCTACAGGGCTGAGTCATGCCCACATAGATTCAGTTGATTTGTACTCTGCTAAGGGAGAAGAGGAGATGGTGGATGAGGCCGGATACAGAGAGGAAGAAAGGGAGGAATGGAAGTAATTGGAATATTCTGTCTGAGCTTAGTACAGAACGAGCTTCCGTCCAAAAGCAATTGCCATGGTTTAGAGAGAGAAATTGGAGTTCTCAACTAGATATCCAAGGATAGTTTTTTGACCTTTAATGGTAGCAACTATCAGGGTCAGTTTTGTAGTTATTGCCAAAAATTGTAGTGTATATGTTATTGCAACATCTAAGCAATTTTCTTCCTTCTCTTACCACCCCCCCCCAAGTTAGACACAAATCAAGGAATAACCTAAAAAATGAAAAACAGGAAAAGTTTTTTTTCCCCCCCGCATCTATTCCAGAAAGAACATCTAAGGGGTTATTTTGTGTCACCACAAAGTATAGGTATTCTGTTCCCAATGCAATTGCTCTGGTCCCATCCATGAATATCAATACTAGAAATGGTTCTTGGGTTCAGGCCCAGACTGGGGCATCAGAAAGATACTCTGTGTACCTCAACCCTGCCAACACCAATGTGGAAATTAGCTGAATGGGGTCAGTGGCGGGTTTGATCCACTCTGGGGGCAACCATATTGCAAAGGGCATTGGAACAGGTTGTCCTGCTCTTGTGTTGGGGGCTGTGCTGTCAGTGCAACAAGAATGCCTACGTGTTGTCACCTCAGCAACGGGCCATTTGCTAAATAGCCACTGTCACATTTCCTACTGCAAAATAAGACTGACTCATTATCCCCTCCATCACTACGTCCCTCATCCAAGTTTGCTCATGACTGATCCCATTCTTGTCCTGACTGCATTATACAACTGACATACTAATACTGAAAATTCAAACCAGAAAATAAAATATTACTTTTTCTGCTTTGATGAAGTAAAATATTCTAAAACAAGCATGGCTACTTAGCCCACAGATGCAACTTACAAGTCACCAACAAATCCCAGGACATAGTATAGGGCTACACTCTGTTTCTAAACCAAAACACACATCTTCAGTTTTGCAGTTTCCAGATATAACAGTGCAATGAAGCTTCTGGCTTGACATCTTTTACCAAGTTCATATCCAAAAATGCCACTGAAGTACATATATACACAAGCTACAAGAAGGGTCATTCCCTTCATTAAATAAATAAATAAAAAGAAAAAGAATCCTATATTTAAAATGTGTGAACTAAAGCCTGCTTCCAGATAAATGAAAAATTAATTTATGAAAAAAAAAGGGAATGGAAATCTAAGAAATTAATGACTTAGCAGTCCCAAATGTTAACTCCCTATTTATTTGTCCAATATTCACTAACACACACACACACAATAATTCTCTGTAAATAAGTTCATTTTTGATTATTCCTTTATTGATTCAGCTATTGGAACAATCACTAGTTGTTAGACCCAAATAATATGTTCCCGTTTAAAGGGCAGTGCTCAAGAAGCAAAATCCTTCAGGAATCAGGAAGAGCAACTAAGGCCATTTACCTGGTATGAGTTCAGTGGGCAATTTTCATTAAAGAAAGTTAGGGACTCATGTTAGCTTTCACTGATCTTGTTAGCCCCTTGCTTGGATATTGACCCTGGGATTTTGCCTCTGGTTTTCTCTGAGCTTTACTACATTCTTGAATTTCCTGTGTGATTAATCTTCAGCCTAGGGAAAATGAAGCTGATGTGGAACCATAAGAAATGTTTCTCATCACCTTTCCACACAGACATCCGTAGTATCTTCTCAAGCCTGGAAATTATTAAAGTCCATTTCAAGGCCTTAACTTTTTTTGGCTTATGTGATTTGTGCCTTGTTAGAAAGGAAATCAATGTATTCCCTATTACATCATAAAGTGGCTAGGAGGAAAAATCATATTTACTCCAGCACCTCTAGATTGTCTTACAAAGTTAAAAAAAATAATAAAGAATTGAGATTGGTATTTTATAGTTACCCACGGAAAAGTAAACTTGATTTTGTCCAATCATATTGTCAATTTCACCATCTCTATTTCAGAACATGAACAAACTTAAAGTCAACACGCTATACAGTTTATTGCTCAATCATTTAGAATCAATTATAAAATTTAAAATAGCACTTAATTTATCATCCAAAAAGAAAATTTAATACTATAACTAAAGTTGATTGATTTTTTTTCCCATTTTAAAGGGGAGAATATAATCATTTCTTTCAGTCATCCGCGCTAAAGAGACAAATGAACTAATTTCAGGGACTACGTCTTAATCATTTTCGTATCCTAGCACCCCAGTCCACATAATCTGCCAGGTAGCTTATGTCTTCCAACATGCTAGTAGACATTGCAACTGTCTACAGTTCCAAGAAGCCAAGTGCCAACGACCTCTTTCCCTTTGATCCATGAGATTTTAGGAATCACTTTTCACCTTGCTAGTGACTCTGGAGGCCGCCAGTTTACCCATCCTGCTCCTGGCTGTCTGTACCAAGTTTTTCCTCTCCTGTTCGCTGCCTATTGAATGGACTTTATTTAGGGCACTAACTTGAGTTCATTCCTCCAGATCCTGCCTCTCCACTCCCCATTCTAAGTGTTAACTCCCTATTTATTTGTCTAGTTCAATAGAATTTGGATAACAAAAATCACTCAACAAATATATAGTAGATGCTACCCTGGGTATTGTTCTTGGTACCTGGAACACTGTAGTATTTAAGACAATCACAATCATTAGCTTGAATTCTACAGGTGGGAATGAACCATAAGCAATGAAGCAAAAAAGTAAGTGACAATCTGAGGGAGTCTTGATCACCTCACAGTCTTATTTGCCCCCCCCACAGACAGAGGTAATTTGATAACCATTTCCCAAAAAGACTTCCCTGACCCTAACTCCTTTCTAACCAATCAAAGGGTAAGGGTATCACAAACCAGTTCCCCAGCAACAAAGCAGCACCCATTTTCTCCATTAAGAAAATGTTTTAAAGGGCACATGGAGGCTCAGTTGGTTAAGCGCTCAACCTCTGATCTCAGAGTCATGAGTCTAAACCCCATGTTAGCCGCCATGCTAGACACGGAACCCACTTAAATAACTAAATAAATATAGAACAAAGATTTTTTGTTTTGTTGTTTTGTTTTATAGTGAGGGGAGGGCAAGAAGAATATTAGACAGACAAACAGATACACACACACACACACACACACAAAGAAAAGGCCATGTAATTAGACAGTAAGAAGGCTGCCAAGTTGCAAGTCAGGAAAAGAGCCTTCATCAGACACTCACCCCTCCTGGACCCAGATCCTGAACTTTCCCACCTGCTAAACTGAGAAACCAAATCTGTTGTCTACGTCACCTGATCTACTTCGTTTTGTTATAGCAACTAATACAAAAGGAAAGAAAGCAGGGGAGAAGGATGGGAAATGGATCTCGGGAAGCAAGCAGACAACAGTCAGCAAGCTCAGATGTCTTTCACAAATTAGAAGTTCTCAATAGTATGGCTCCATGTGTGAATTTGCTGATATTTAAATTATTAATTGAGTCAGAAATGTGTTATTGCTAAATATGTTGTGTACCAAGTTTCTATTAGCCACCTAAGGATAGAAGGCCTCCTTTTTTTTTTTTTTTTTTTTTGGCCAGCTTACAAACATCAAACATCGCTAATAGGCAAACAAAATCTTTTAAAGGAGCTGGCAAAGCAAATGTTCATTTGTGCTCAGTAGTATTATGGCTTTAGGAATATGTCTTGATATTTACTTTCTGAATGAGATTAGTATTTTTTTGTAGACTGTCATGGTTTCAGTATCCATACATTTATCCCAAAACAGGATGTTTCAGTCCTGAAGCAAAACAAAATGAAAAAAAAAAATCATGACATTGGCAGACCACATTAATTTCAACAATTCCATAATTAAATTCATAAAGCCAATGGAAAAGACTTAAAATTTTACATCATATGGCTTAGGTATCTAATATGTGACTTTATAGAAGCCCTGGGCCAGATAAAATGTCACAGATTTATTAGGGAATATAATACCATTATCAGGAAGAAGTTAAAGTTTCTTTAAAGTTTTGTTTTGTTTTAAGATGAAGCACCTGGGGAACTCAGTCAGTGAAGCATCTGACACCTGACTTCGGCTTGGGTCATGATTTCAGGGTCATGAGATCGAGCCCTGTGTCAGGCTCCATGCCCAGCAGGGAGTCAGCCTGAGATTCTGTCTCTCCCTCTTTCTCTGCCCCTGACCCTGCTCATTCTCAAAATGAATTAATGAAGGAAGGAAAGAAAGAGGGAAGGAAGGAATAAAATCTTTTAAAAAATGTTTCTACAAAGTTTTTTAAAGGAAAGTGTCCATACGAAACAGATCATCACAAACAACCTAACCAGCTCTAATAAGCTGATAGTTCTGAGAAAAGGAATATCACGATTTCTAATTAAAGCTCTTCAAGTGGCAGAAAAAAAGGAAGCTGACTTCAGAGGACTGTGAGATAACTGCTCTACCTTACACCCTTAAAAAAAAAAAAGGTGTCTTTCCTTACAACTCAAAAGCCAAGAAAACAAATCAGAAAATGTAAAGCTTTAATGATGCTTTAAATTTGTCTATTTAAAAAGGCCTTTCAAAAATATTTTTCCTCCAGATGATCTTTCACAAAACTCTTAAAAATGTATCTGGTATCATGTTTATTATCTGTAGGGAAAGGATGACAAATACGGTTTAATGAACAATCGTGTACCAAATTCTCTGTTGGTCACTTTCCCTACCCCATCTTATCTCATCCTAAGCACCAGCCGCCAGGAGAGAGACTATTTTCACCACGTCCTAAAGGCATCTGCAGTCAGCTTTGTCTACCTCCAATTTGCCAGAGCCTAAAAAGTACGTGATACTCGTATCAGGATTCATTCAATAAATGTTCCTGGAATGAATCAATAAATGAATGAATGATGTTACTAGAGTTTCAGGACCTACGGTCACATGGGCTCAGGTCCATCTACCTCCACCATTCAAATTCTTTTATCAACAGGTCATGCTAAAAGTATGAGGTTCAAAAGAGTCATGGGACAAAATCACCACACATCATTCTCATGAAATGCAACCTCTATGACTTACAGCAATTTATTCATATTATTTACATGATGCTCCACATTTAAAATACCTTCACAAGGCTGATAAACTCTATTGGAAAGGAAAATGGATAAAAGAGAAGGAAAGAAAAATGCCAAGAATAACAGGGCAGTTGTCTAAGGTAGGAACTTCGTGGAGGTGTGAATGATAAGAAGACAATCTGGGATTCAGGCAAGCTCTTGAGTGAGTGAAGTTCTAGAAGCCTATACTTAAAGTAAAGGGCTTAATTTGGGCAAATTATCCAAAAGGAAAATGTACAGGAACTTTCCAGGTATCATAGTTGTCCCATGTGAAAAGATGCAGCTCTAGAAGGGGACGATTGAGGGAGCCATTGGTGCCTTTGTGGGAGAAAGAAAATGGTGCGCCAGACGCAGCTCTGAGCAACAGCTCTTGGTTCTTCACTGAAAATGTCCACCAAGGGACGCCTGGGTGGCGCAGTTGGTTGGACGACTGCCTTCGGCTCAGGGCGTGATCCTGGAGTCCTGGGATCGAGTCCCACATCAGGCTCCCAGCTCCATGGGGAGTCTGCTTCGCTCTCTGACCTTCTCCTCGCTCATGCTCTCTCACTGTCTCTCTCTCTCAAATAAATAAATAAAAATCTTTAAAAAAAAAAAAAAAAGAAAAAAAAAGAAAATGTCCACCAAGAAGTCGTGTGACCTAGGGAGTGGAGGGAAAAACAAAAGTGGTGATAAAGACTGTCCCTGCCAAGGGCAGGCAAACCCATCATGAAAAAGAATGGTGCACATCCGGGCTTGGTTCAGCACCAGGAAAGCCCATCTGTCTAGTGACGGACAGCAGTAAATAATACCAGAGAGCACAAGACAAAAATACTCCTCATATCCTAGTCTTTTAACAGATGCCTTAATGAAGCAGGGCCAGGCCACATTCCTTCCTTGCAGTCTCCATCTCTAACCAGTTACTGATGAAAATTTTAAACATATCCCTCATGCTTGCCTTCCCCGCCACATGGGTCCACATGACTTGGATATTTGACATTTGGTAACTGGCATGTTCCCACAGGAAGTGTGAAGTCCTGGAAATAGCCAGATTTGTAGAGACAGGAAGACGTCATAGACATTCTTCAGCAGATACTCCTTGGCCCCTCCAGGTCTTCTTTCCAACCCTGTCCACCCTGCTGACTGCCCTGAGGCCCAATTATATAGACTACAGTGAGGGGCCCCCTGCTCCCTGGCTTCCCCTTGGGTTTGGCAGATGGGGACCCCTGACAGGAGACAAGAGATGGTGGAGGAAGAGAGTGGGACTCCGGTGTTTATTGTCCTGGCTTCCTCTTCTCAGGGTTCTCTCTAGCTGTTGTGTCCTTCACCCAACAGTCATTAATCCTCTCGAGGTGGTCTGCTCTACACAACTCTCTCCCCTGAGTCTGGGAACCTCCGCCCACCCCAACCCACCCTCTCCCCCAGTCCCTTCTGTCTGTGAATACAGAAATGCAAAGACTACGGCTGTTTCCAGTCCTGAAACTGGATTAAACGTGGGTCTTCTGTCTTGTATCTTTATACTGAATCATCTTATCAATAAATTCATCTTGAATTATTTTGACTTTGAAGATATTAACACTATCTCCTTCATATCTTTTACCCTGGGACCTTGACTTGTATAAATTTATTCATTCATTCTGCTATGATTTATTAAACATCCACTATGTGTTGGACATTATTCTGTGTGCTGGAAATACAGCAGAAATATGATAGACCAAGATACACACACACACACACACACACACACACACACATAAAATCACACACACAAACACACATGCATACTGCTACACTGCAGTGTTTGTAACATAGTTATTGACAATACAGACTGCACGGGGCTCCTGTGTGGCTCAGTTGGTTAAACATCTGCCTTTGGCTCAGGTCTTAATTGCAGGGTCCTGGGACCAAGCCCCACACTGGGCTCCCTCCTCAGCTCAGCCTGCTTCTCCCTCTACCTTTCCCCCTGTTTGTTCTCTCTCTCTCCCTCTCTCTCAAATAAATAAAATCTTAAAAAATATAAAGCAGACTTGTTATATCATAAACAGGCAATGATGATCTTAAGCATAACACTTCAATTACCCAAGATTCGGTTTTCCCATCCATTAATTAATGTGAGAAAAATAAACCCTACCTTGCAGTTGGAGGAAGATGTAAACTAGATTATCTATGCAAAACAGCTGGTACAAGGAATCATTCATTAAAGGCTCATCGTCTTCTATCCCTTTCTTCGTTAATTCAGAGTCCTTTCTCTTAGACTAGATATGATGTTCAAAATCAGCCTTGCCTATACCAGCCCCAGGAACACGCTGGCTTTGCTCTTGCTCCCTGACTTCCCACAGTGGCCCCAAGGCAGGAGAGGATAGGCACTCAGATAATGTGACAAACAGGGTCCCAGAAATGCATCCTGGAGTGCAGGTGGGGTCTGGGCTGAGAGAGAAGCCAGAGTGGAGACACAGAGAACTCTGTAGACTCGGGGGACCAGGGGAGTCGGGGCTGGGGGGCAGGAGTGCAAGGGTAAGGAGACCAAGGCCAGCGCTGACAGAAAATTAGACTGCTGTGCTCTCCTGTGTGTTCCGTTCCTTCCCCTTTTGTTTTCTCTTTATTTTTTCGTCAAAGTCCTTCTAAAATGCCAACCTGTCTTAGTGGACTCGGAGAAAACAGGAAGCTGCAGATGACCCACGCTTGGGCCAGGATAATGTACAGCAGGAAGCCACCTCTGGAGTAGGAGGGAGGGGCTGGGACGGAGACAGCCTCCAGTGCTTCTGAGAGGAGCTGTTTGCCGGATTACACCCCCCTACCCCCACCACCATCTCTCACCCTGCCCGCCCCATGGCACCAGCATGTCTCAGCAAAGAATAACCCAAAAGTAAATATGGTAACATGTTAGTTTGCGAGAATCTGGTTGTGGTATCTCATAGTGCCTTCTATACTTCTTTGAATGTGTGACGTGCTGTAAAAATTAAGACGAATCTCCACTTTGGGGAAAGAATCAGAATTTTCAACAAATGGTATGCACGGTAATATTTCTGTAGCAGGGGGAGGAAAGAAACTTTAAGAGGCCAATATTGAGGGAGCACCTGGGGGGCTCAGTGGGTTAAAGCCTCTGCCTTCAGCTCAGGTCATGATCCCAGGGTCCTGGGATTGAGCCCCATATCAGGCTCTCTGCTCAGTGGGGAGCCTGTTCCCCCCCCCCCTCTCTCTCTCTGCCTGCCTCTCTGCCTACTTGGGATATCTGACTGCCAAATAAATAAATAAAATCTTTTAAAAAAAAAAAAAAGAGGCCAATAGTGAGGCTCAGGGAGTCACAGAATGCCCACTCCAGGGAATATTATGTAGTCATTAAAAGGAATGCTTACAGATGTTACAGGCAGAACAAAAAATATATATGCAACACAAATGAAATATGCTAGAAGTCAGCACTGACTGCTCAGAAACTGCACAATAATGATAACAATCAACATTTGCCTGTTATGTACAAAGTAGGTTTTATTTTTTGTTGTTTATGTATATGAATTTATATAGTTCTGAGAACAAACCTATGGTTAAAAACTCTTATTATCCCCATTTTATGGATAAGAAAACAGAAAAACTGAGAAATTAAGGAATTTGTCAAAGGATATACTGCTAGGAAGTAGCAGGAATGGGGTTTGAGCCTAGGCAGTCCATTCTAGAAGATGCTCTTAACCATACTGCTATATGACCTCCCATAAATAGGCCAATAACCACAATAGGTGCCAACATTAAGGCCAGCAATCACCTCAGTTAACCCTCACAACAACCTTGTGGTGCAGATTATTAACCCCATTTAAAAAGAGGGCAAACTCATCAGAGAGAGGTCTACATAATACACCCAAAAACACAAACCCAGAGACTGAGCTATATCATAGCCCATGTCCTAATCATTATGGTGCCCATTACTTCTTTGCTTTCCTAAACCTTCTACAATGAGCATGTATTACTTTAATTAAATTTTTTAAAAATTTTTATAAGATTTTTAAAATTTTATTTGTCAGAGAGAGAGAGAGAGAGCACAAGCAGGAGGAGCAGCAGAAGGAGAGGGAGAAGCAGGCTCCCTGCCGAGCAGGGAGCCAGATGTGGGACTCAATCCCAAGACCCTGGGATCATGACCTGAATGAACCAAAGGCAGACACTAAAGTGACTGAGCCACCCAGGCATCCCTAAAACAAAAATGTAAAGTAACAGAACATGTTAGATAAAAACAAATTTTAAACTCTCACCTTAAAGCATTCTATTAACCCTTCTTTCATATTTCTTTCTCACATTACTGTAAGAGACTACATGCAACTTTGTATCACCAGAAGTGCTTTTGACTGACAACACTGGGGAAGGGCAACATTTCTCTATATGATTGGTTGGTACCCCCATTGCCATTGGCAGTTCTCATCTAGAATTCAATTTAATGAATGGAATGACCAATGATTTTCTCTCCAAGCTCTCTGAGCTGTGTCTCATCACCCATTAGCAACCAGGAATTACTAATCACTGGGTGAACTGAAAGCCACAGACAGGCACGTGACACATCACAAAAACAGCCTCCTGCTTCTGGGGCGACTACTGTTTATATGCCACATCGCAAATTGGACAAAGCAGGTCTGTGATATTTTGAATCTGTTGCTGGGATGCAGGCATTTGGACTGAGATCTGAAGGGCATGAGAGGCAAGCTACCTTGACCACCAGCCTCGCCCCACCCCCACCCGGAAGCCTTCTTAATCTCTGAACACCTACTTCCCACTCCATGACAATGGGTCTGGAGGTGGAGTCAGGTGAGGGAAGGGGTGGGGACCAGAAACAATTCACTAAACAAACTACACATTAGGTGGGCACCCTCTCTGCTGCTGCTCAGCATGTCTCTTTTTCTCAGAATTTGGTTGTATTTCAATGGTCTCAGCCTCAAATCCCTAATTCTGCTCTAAAAGTTATAATGTTCATCTTCATTTACTTTCAAATAATACCGCTCCTTGCTTGATTTCCTTGTTAAAATTTCAAAGATAGATATTCCTGTGATCTGAAGATCTCCTAATGATGCTGAAGAGATATTCAGGTCACCAGTTATCTCCTCATACTCATGGCTCCAGCTGCAATTAAATTTGACCAGTTCTGGGCCCTCAATGATGTATGGTTTAAAACTCTTTACATTCACAATATTTAATAGACGCCATTAAAATAATCACTTTGGGGGATAGGTAGTCCATCCTTAGAGGCTTACCCAGTTAAAAGTAATAAAGGCTTTAAAAAAAATAATTGTAATGAGGGGCGCCTGGGGGCTCAGTGGGTTAAGCCGCTGCCTTCGGCTCAGGTCATGATCTCAGGGTCCTGATCGAGTCCCGCATCCGGCTCTCTGCTCAGCAGGGAGCCTGCTTCCCTTCCTCTCTCTTTGCCTGCCTCTCTGCTTACTTGTGATCTCTCTCTGTCAAATGAATAAATAAAATCTTTAAAAAAAAAAATTGTAATGAGGTGAGAAATTCTATTTACCAGAACTCCAGGTGTCTGGAGGCAACAGAACACCATGGCAGGGTTATTCCCTAAGAAGAAATAGTCAAGAGTTGAGGGGAGATTATACTTCCCGGGGGACTTGAGGGGATATGTAAGCAACTATACCTCCATGTAATTCCTCTCACTCACGTAGATCCCACTCACCCACATGAAATTCTGAAAATTGACTAGCTCACAAAAATGCTGAGTATGAGTGGATTTCACATAGAAATGGTTTACAGATGGAATTCTGGATCCTGGTCTGACTGTGCAAACTTATACACAAGTGACAAATATTTATGAGATTATAAAAGCAGAATGTATGGTGACTAACATAACAATTAAAAAAATTGTTCTTTAAAAAAAATGAAACAAATTTTTAAAAATTTAAAAAATAGAAAAAGAAGTAGAATGTAGCCACAAAAATACAAACCGCAAAAATGAAAAGGCAGATGGTAAAATTCTAGGAGAGTTTCTTAATGACTTGGAGTTAGGGAATGAGATTTTTTTTTAAAGATTTTATTTATTTGTCAGAGAGAGAGGGAGAGCGAGTGAGCACAGGCAGACAGAGAGGCAGGCAGAGGCAGAGGGAGAAGCAGGCTCTCTGCCAAGCAAGGAGCCCGATGTGGGACTCGATCCCAGGACGCTGGGATCATGACCTGAGCCGAAGGCAGCTGCTTAACCAACTGAGCCACCCAGGCGTCCCGAGGGAATGAGATCTTAAATAAGAGAAACTAAAAGGAAAAGAATTGTTCAAATAGATCAATGAAATGTAAAAAATTACAGCTCAAAGACATCATTTTTTAAAAAACAAATAGAGAAGTCAGAGATTAGGAAAAAGATATTTGCTATACATGTAACAAAGGGTTAGAGCCCAGAATATATAAAGAATTCTTACAAAACAACAAGAAATAACACCACTGTTACGGACAAAATGCTGTGCTTTCCCACCAAATTCATACATTGAAATTCTAATGCCAGGACACCTGTGTGGCTCAGTGGGTTAAGCCTGGGTGGCTCAGTGGGTTAAAGCCTCTGCCTTCGACTCAGGTCATGATCTCAGGGTCCTGGGATCGAGCCCCGCATCAGGCTCTCTGCTCAGCGGGGAGCCTGCTTCTCCCTCTCTCTGTCTCTCTCTGTCTCTGCCTGCCTCTCTGCCTACTTGGGATCTCTGTCTGTCAAAAAAATAAATAAAATCTTTAAAAAGTAAATAAATAAATAAATAATAAAATCTGACTATACCATTGCTGATGAGGATATAGAGCAACTAAAATTCTTACACACCACTGATGTAAGCATAAACTGGAGAGCAATTTGGCAATATCTAGTAAAGTTAAAGATATGTATGCCCTACAACCCAGGAATTTCACTCCTAGATAGCTGCCCTAGAGAAAAATCTCAGATGTGTGCATGTGGAAATGTAGACTTCATCAACAGCCTATATTGGGAAAACCAAAATGCTCATCAACAAAAGGAAGGACAAATAAAACTGGACTGGATAAATTCATACAATGCAGAAGTATACTGCAACGAGAATAAACCGTATCTATAAACATTAATGTGCTCAATCTCCAAAAACAATGTTAAGCTAAAAAGCAGACTGTGAGAGCTTAGCATGTGTCATCGTGCCTTTTATATATTTTTTAAATATGCAAAACTATCATCTCACTTTTTTGTTTAGATATGTAGGTACCCACAGTAAAAGTATAAATACACGCAGAAAAAGATCACACTATACTTAGCTTAGGTTTGCATCCAAGAGAAAGACTAAAGGTCTGGGGGGACCCACAGGGATCTTCAACTCTATTTGTTGGGGTTTTTTTCCTTAAACCGGGGATGTAAGGATATTTTTACATTATTCTCTGTTCTTTTATATAGGAATAAAATATTTCATAATAAAAAAAATAGAAAATAAAAGAACCCCCCTTAAAGGAAGTAGGTATCATTACTGAATAAGGACCCAGAGGTCCATGACACACATGCTCTGCCACATTACTCCATTATCAAAATATCCAAACTTAGCATCTGGGATCCACCTGCAAAAATTAATGTATTTTGCTTATTTCTGAAAATGACTGAATGTATGTAACTTAAACACATAGATATAGATGCACATACAAAAGTGACTCCTGGGATTTTCCTAAGTTTGCCTTCTTTTGTAGAGGGCACTGTTTGTGAGTTAAGACAGACGCACACTGAGAATCACTGTTCAGACATCAAAATGTCCTGCCCTGAGGAGGGAGTCAGTTATAAACCACAGGGTAGGGAACATTCATCCACTTACCTTGGTCTTCACTTCAACTGCCACGTCACAGACAGGAAAAAAAAAAAAAAAACAAAAAAACACAGAAGTACAATGCAGGATTTTTAGGTGTGGACAGAACAAATAGTTAAAAATATATCCCCAGCAAATTCAGAGCGCAAAGGAACAGAGGGAGCAGAAAAAGGGTAATATGTGTGGACACAGCCAGGCTATCCTCCCCTACTGAATGGTGCCCTTTTTACGGCTACCTGATGGGGAATAGACAAGTGCTTGTCCTAGAAGGCCGAATTTTGAGGGAAATCTGTGGGTGTCTTATGAAAACCCCAATGGGTTAAATTAAATTTTTTCCCTCGAAAAGTCAATATTTGGATTTGTAAAGTCCAAGATAAGCCAGTACAAAATAGTATAAAAATCCCTTGACCTAACTCACAGTTTATACATTAAGTCAAACCAAAAATAAGTTATCAGCTGCTCTGTCAGTATAGAAAAATCAATATTTTCCTATCATACCATCTGCTTTAGCAGTGCAAGTTAATAAATTTAGCTGGTGAAATTTTCTTCTCTCTTTGGATTCTGGAGAAAGAAGATATATTTTCAATAGTTAATCTAGTCACTTACTATATAGAGCAATGAAAAATGAAATACTATTATTTGAACATGTGAGTTTACCATGTTCGGGAATAGAATTCTTCACCACTGAAATAGCAAACCTGTATCACATCTATTTTGCAGTACACTTCACCTCGGTTTTCCTGCTTCCAAACTTCTTGTCCTGTTTGCCCCCAAAATGGGCACAATTATTTCATTCAAGGGAATAAAATTGATTTTATTTACTTTATCTCCTTGAATAAAATAATCCAAACTCTAGAAAGTAATTAGCATTTAGGACCCAAATTCAACCCTGAATTTATTTTTTCTTTGAACACATAAAATTGACTACATTTATCTAACCTGAATACATGTGGATTAGATCTACAAACAGATTCAGAGAATTTTCTAATTTCCTCAGATTCTATAGGAAGACATTATTATTGAAAAAGATGTGCACTGAGATTCATCATAACCTGTTAATACACATCTTTGAAGAAAATAAATGAAATGTGACTTCAACTTTTAAACCACAGGCAAATAATCCACAATGGAAATAAGCTTTCACAGAAACTTTCAAAGCAATGACATACGTACTGAGTACCTACTATGTGCCTAGCATATAAAACAATAAAGAACTCACGTTTTCTTAAACACACTGCTATAATACCTGGCCATTAAAACTGATGCCAATATTTCAATTCAATTCCTCTTTTTATAATATTTTTTAAATTCTATAAAAAGCTTTCTTTTAATTTTTACCCTAGAGATATTTTCCTATTAGTGTGCCTGGCAGCAAGTGCCCAGGCGAATAGAAGTTCCTATTGATGTAAGTTTTCCAGTTAGAGAAATATATCCACATTGGTAGACTCATCCTGATCAGAAAATACCCCAGTCTGAGAAATTGTGAAATTAACAGATCTTTCCTGTTTCTGGTGCGGTCTATGCTGCCCAGAATATCATCTGCCCAGTCCTGTAACTTTCTCTCTAGCTGCCACTTATCTAGTCCTCTGGGGTTGTTGAGAGTTAATATTTATAAAAGGCTTTGTGTTTCCTTTACAAAGAGAGAGTAAGTGGAAGAAAAACAGCAGTATATCACCACGCTGCGTAGACATTTAGGTGACTTCCATACAACCTGAATGTAAAATTTAAAGTTTCCTACAAACACAATATAAAGATAGCCACCTACGATGCCACACTTCTCCTAGAAAATAGCATCCTTTTTATTATTTTTTTTTCTGAGAGGAGAAGAAAATAAAGATTTTTGGAGTAAGAAAGTATCTAATAAAATAATAGAAAACAACATATTTAGAGAGTTTCAGCATTCTTACACATTTAGACGATACGTAACTCTGTTCCCTAAAAACTGGAGTGTCAAATTCAGTCCTACAAAGTACTGAACTGGGACTCCATAAGCCTGTTACACATCTGCTTATGGCTGAGAATTGTGGACAGAACAAATAGTTAAAGGCTGAGAACCGTGGCCATGCTGCAATCACTTGCGATGGACACTGCTGACCCCTCTCTAGGGGTCTGTGGACTGTGGTTTGGGGTGGAGTGAGTGGGGGGTATAGGACTGGCTGAGGACTGATGGTGGTAAGGTCTGTGTAAGCCCAAAGGACAGAAGTCTGTCTTACCAGCCAAACAATAACCATAATTTAAAAAACAGAATAACAACGATGGTGATGATGACATAAACAGGTGAGGAAGTTGATGTCATGAGAGGAAAAAATATAGAAAGACAAGATTTTT
This sequence comes from Neogale vison, assembly GCF_020171115.1. Classification (NCBI taxonomy): domain Eukaryota; kingdom Metazoa; phylum Chordata; class Mammalia; order Carnivora; family Mustelidae; genus Neogale; species Neogale vison. The sequence continues at coordinate 152,890,265 of NC_058095.1, read as the reverse complement.
TCTCCTTTACTTCGGCTCAGGCTATGGGTATGTGAGCAGGGAACTGCTGCATACTCAGGAGACCCAAGATGACATCTCAGGACGTGCCAAAAATGGCAGAACCAACTCCAACCGAACAGTTGCTAGCAGAGAAATGGGTTCCCGAGGAAGATTATAAGAAAAAAACCCTCTCCTCTAACAGTAGAAAGTTTACCAACAGAACATTCTGAAATAGAAATATTTTGGCTTACATTTAGCACTTCCTTAATTCCTCATGTAAATTATTTTCTGCTTTTGAAAGATGGTTTTGAGATCGGTTCCTAAAATTGTGAGACATGAAAAGTCCTTGAGAATTCTTGGGACTGTAGACATGATGGAAAGAGAGTTGCCCGCCTTCTTGGGGCATCCTGGGAGGGGAGTGGCTATCCGGCTCGGTGTCCTAGGTTTGTATCACGGATCCTGACACACAGCTTGTCACAGGGTGCTCAGCAAGGTACGAGGAGCTGAAGGATATGACCTCCATTTTCACTTTGCAAGGGGACAGCAGTGTCAGTGGCCATAGAGGATTAGGGTAGGAAATAAAGAAAAAAAGCATTTGATGAAATCACTGCGGTTACATGAAGAGGAAGTAGACTACAGAGGGGATAGTAGCCAGAAAGCATTAAAGCCTCTGATCGGGAATTCAAATGGATGTGAGAAATACCCGAATAAGAAAAATACATTTGCCCTTCACTCCCTCTAATTGTTCTATGATGTATCAAGGCATTAAAATGCAGTTCTCTGGTGTGATTCATGTAAGTTTCATTGGTGTCAGAACAATTCATTTTTTAAAAGACATTAAAAACTGATTCAGGGGACGAAATCTGCTATAGACACTGCAATGTGTGTGTATATGTGTAAAGACATACACATAAAGTATTACTTTTTTTCCATTTACATTGAAAAAGTTCAGATATATAGGTAGAAATCTGTTTTATAATGAAACTATGCTACTCTTATTACCTAGTATGTATTAAATATACACCCTCATCAATTTCATGAAAATGCATTCATGTCGTTTCCATATGGCGCTTGCTGAGGGCTATAAAAGCGAGTGATATAGAGAACCATCAGCCCATTATTTGGTATCTTTCCAGTCACATCTGAAGCTTACACTCTAAGAATAGTGTTAACACCAACATATTATATGGTTCATAGAGCTGTGTACCTTGAGCACTGGAAGAGAAACTATGCAGTAGGAATTAAAAATTAATGTAGCATCATTCGTACAATGGCACCAAAACACAACTCTCCATAAAAATGACGAATTTTCACTTTCTCTATCAATTTATAAATTTTTCTATTTTGTTAAATTTCCTATGGATTTCACTAGTAAAGACCAGTATTAGTCACAGAAACCTGGGGTATAAGATATCATTATTCCAACCAGCCTAATCTAGGATGGGTTCCACCATGTGAGGGATTTACAAATTTGAAATGGAAACTAATTGGAAAGCAGATAGGCGCTCATCTGAATTTCTGATGATGCCATTTTTCAGGCCAAGCTTCCTTTTAGGCAAGGAATTTTACCCCTTCCATCGGGCCCCAAATAGCCCCATCTATTTAGCTACCATCATCAGAAATTCTGAGACATGCCAGAGCTCAGAGTGAAACAGGTGCATCTGCATACAGCCATCCGAGGGATGCACACCCAGCCCCACGCACAGCTGGGATGTGGTAATAAATGCTTGGCAGGCTGGCATTTATCAACTGTGTCTCTAATCTCAGAGATAACCAGGCAGAATACCATGTCCACCTGCCATGAACTCACAGCCGTAAGTTTTCTGGCCTGGGCTTTGTCCTGATAGGCCCACGGGTAACACTAGAACGCACACAAAAAGGGGAAGGTGGGATCAGGCTAGGAATGAATGAAAGCTACAGTCATAGGGACAGCATGGAACTAAACATGCTCTGTAGTTATTATCTGGAGACTTGAAACACATGAATGTAATTCATTATCAGTGTCAGAAATATTTTTTCCTCATCTGGAGAGGGCATAGAAGTCTGTTATTCTGAGAAAGTTTAATTTTAATCTTATATTCATTGGGGTTGCTAGCAGAATCTGCATGTCTTTTGGCTCTGACTAAAAGGCTTTCCTAGGCTTTTCTTACCAAATATGAGTAAGATTACCAATGGGTTGTATCCTGCTAGGCCTACCTTTCACTTTCAGGTCAAATTTTAAAATAAAGCACATTATAATTTGCAAAAGCCTGAGCCTTGTCTTAGAACAAGTTACAGTCTAACTTCTAAAATTGAAAATGAAATCGTATACACAGAAGTAATACAGAAATCAGAACCAAAAAAAAAAAAAGAATCAAAAGATGTTTAATGGTTCTCATCTCTTTATAGCTAATACTCAGTTATTAAAATGAACTAATGCCTACTAGGTACCTGGCCATATAATAGCCCACACATTCCTACCCAGTGACTTTATAATTAATTTTATAATTAATATAATTGAGACATGTAACCATCAATAGATCCTCTATGGCAATTCCTTTTTTAAGTAAAGCAATCTATACCTTATACACAAAACCTTGCCTTCACTATAATTGTTCGGTTGTATATACAGAGAATACAATTTCATGTTGCTAAAGTCCCATTTTAACTCAATAAAGCAAATTAATTTATACATGGTTACCACTTAGCTGTACTTTCACCCTAAAAAAACAAAAAAAATTCCAATCATCTCCTTATTCAGCATATGTACATCACTGCCAATGAACCAGTCCTCCATGAATCATATAGATCCATCTGGAGGTCACATGGAGAAAGAGGAACCAATGATGTGAGCCTCAGGATGGTGCAGACACACTGGTCAGAAAGTTGCATTTCAGACCAAGAAAGGCACCTCCTAACCCTGAGAAACAAAGGTTGTGAGAAAATTGACAGTTGACCATTGAGAGGACTATGGGAGAAGCCACAGCCTTAGGGACCAACCAGGTTTCAATTCAAGTCAAGAAGATGAGAAAGTATTCAGAGATGTAAAAAGAACAGGAAGAGAGAAGAGTGCAGGGTTAGTTCATGAAAATAACAGTTTGGGTGTGATGCGTGACCAGAGGACCTTGGGTTTGTCGCATTGACCAAAAAAGAAAACAGGAATGTGGAGCATGACTAAATTTAGCCACATAGCATTTGGGATGATATGATATGATATGATATGATGATATGAATGATAAGGCTGGACAGGACTCCACCATGGCCCATACCAGAGGCCCAGCAGCTATGGTAGGACACCTGGGGTTTGATTTTTCCCAGGGTCCACTGCAGTGGTAGTTGGTAGCAATGAGCAAACATAAGCCACACGGTCCTTCACCGAAAAGGTAGGTTGTTTGCACATGTGGTCAGCAGTTCCCAATGCTGGGTCCACTGCTGTCCTTCTCAATGGCCTCATGATTGAAGGGGGTCCGACAGTGAATGTGCAAACCAGCAGCCCAGAGTTGATTCCTAGATCTTGGACCCAGTGGTGACTGATACAGAAAGCTGTCTCACTTATGCCCTTTTAACCTTGGATTCTGGAATGCCAAGAGCTCCCCTGTCCTTTCCTCAGGATGACTGGGTCCTTAAGCAGATTCTCTACTGTTTGTTCGTCCCTTCGTGCCTGTTTACACTGCCCCCCCCCCGTGCTTATCCTCTCCCATGTTATATTTTTATAGTTTTCTTCTAAATGCTGTTTTGCCTAACTATAGACCTAACACTTAACTGTGTTTCTTGTACACACTTGGTGACCAAAAAAGACAGAAGTTTCTTTCTTTCTTACATAACATAGGCTGAGAAGCAGTTCTGGTCTGGTGTGACAGCTTCGTGGTGTCATCAGGGAAACAATTTGCTAGCACATGGCTTCCACCCTCAAGGCCATCCTGGCTGAGTCATAGGCCAGGAGAAGGGATGTCAGAACCGGAAAAGGCATCCTACGGAGGAGGCAGGATTCTCAAAATCCTCACAAACACGCGATGTACGACCCAGCAACCACAATTGTTACATGGCCACACCTAGTGGCAAGGAAGGCTGGGAAGAGCTGTCTGTATCCCATGGCAAAAGGGGTAGCTAAGTACCCAGCTCCTGAAACAAGTGTTGCAGGTGGAAACCAGCTGGCTCGGCCTCACCTGTGGGGCTGTGTTTCACTCATGATCCTCTTGCAAAGATCCCTCTGAGATCTCTGACGCCTGCCTATGAGAGCTCTGCCCCCACTGGCACTACCGTGCGGTAGGGTGAGCAGCACACCACGGTCTTCCTAAGACCCTGCACGGTTACCAAAGTCGCCAACCATCTTCAACCATGGTCCTCAAGACCCACAAAATCATGAATCAGTCCTATGGCCTCCGGAAGTTATTTATTCTCTCTGTGCTGTTTAGAGCATCAGCTGCACAAGAGGATAATAAATGCCTACAGTAATAGGGCTCTTGTGAGGATTTTAGTCAACACAGCACCTTCCCCCTTCCTGTCTGATTTACCTTCCATAGAGCAGAGGGCTGGGGGGATTTCTTGAGGGGAGGCATTTAAGGAGATGTCAATCAGAAATGCAACAGGCAGCAGACGTGGGTCACAATCCAAAGAGGGGAGACAGAGAGGGACAGGGTAGATGAGAAACCAAAGGGACAAGGACAAGGATGGCGGAGACCCACTAAAAGGAAAGATCTGAATAGGAGGCTGGCAGGCAGGTGCTTATGGGAGCGGGGGGGCCTAGGAGGCAGGTGCTTCCGGGAGGCTGGGAGGCACGCACTTCCGGGAGGCCGGGAGGCAAGCACTTCCGGGAGGCCGGGAGGCAAGCACTTCTGGAGGCCGGGAGGCAAGCACTTCTGGAGGCCGGGAGGCAAGCACTTCCGGGAGGCTGGGAGGCAAGCACTTCCGGGAGGCTGGCTCCAGCAATCCTGTGGGCCGCCAGTGAAGGCCGACTCAGCCTCTTACAGGCACTGCAGAGAGGAAGCAGTTAACAGGCTGACCCAGCGTGACACTCCACACTAAATCGCTCACTTTCACTCACATCTGTGCTCTCAGGAACATACCAGAAGAGTACAAAATTATGCCTTGAACTTCAGGAAAAAGCACACAAGTAAAAGCAGATCTGAAATAGAAAGAAATCATGGGGCTCCTGAGATGGATGAACTCAGGCCTATTCCGAAGAACCGAGACAAAAATTGCCTTAAACTCACATTTACCGAGAGCCCATTTTACTGCGTGCCACGCACGGCTTGAGGTGTTCTGGGGTCATTATGTCATTTCATCACATAATGAATTTATGGTGAAGATACCATAATACCCCCCCCTTTGGTGAAGGAGGAAACTGAGGCAGAGATGGGTGAAATGATTTGAAGCTGACCTTGAACACCTGGAGTGATGGCGGGGGGGGGGGGGTGAACCTTTCCAGAAAGCGGTGCTTTTCCTGGGCACCGGCTCTGCAACAGAGCCTCCGTGATGGGGGCCACCAGGGCGAGGAGCTCCAACCAACCTTATAACCCTCACAAATAACGTAGAGAGTGATCATCCAGGGCCATGTTTTACATCAGGCAGTAGAGCCCCACGCACGGCGCTGCCTGCAGTTACTCACAACGAGGTCGTAGTTCCTTCCTGACAGAATTTATGCACATACTTGAAGATATGTAGGGCTGTGAAGATGGATTAAGCATGCCACTGGGAGTGCTCTTATGCACGGAGACAAGAAGATGCTCTGGAAAGGATAAACTATTTCTGCAAAGAGTTGGGGTTTTGTTGTTGTTGTTGTTGTTTCTTTCAAAGCTATACAGCAATTCTTTTTATCAAGCAAAAGCTCAAAGATGGCATTAAAGATTGTCTCTGTTATTCATTGCTATTTTCAGGAAGCAGGGAAGTCTGCAAAAAAAACATGTTCCATCTTCCAATTTGACATCCTCAAATAATATAATTTCCTACGTGAGTCTGTTAATGTTATTTTTGTTTCCCTTTTTAGTTTTGACATTTCAAAAAGAAAATCCTTGAAACTAGCAGACAAATCTTGAACTAGTAGCTGTGAAGGCATCATTCCTACCCCCCAACATACTGCTCTCTTGAAGGATGTAATGGCTTTATATCGGAAATCAATAAAATTGCCTTTTAAAATAACCATTACACATAATATTCTCATTAATTCCGTGAGTAGCACATGACCTCTAAGTTTAATCAATAACAAAATGCTAATTAAAGTTTGGAAATGGGATCAATTTACCTAATAGAAATGACGGATAACCATAGCACGAGAGGCTAAAGGGAATAAAGAGAAGAGGAATGCAGTAAGATGAATTTTCTGAATAAAAAGCGAAGTCTAGAAAAGAGAGCCCTCCATATTTCCTTGGGGTGAAAATTGACAACATGCATCAAAGGAAATATTTTTTAAAATTCAGAGACCAGGTCTAAATATTGTCAACTGCATTACACATTCTTCACATCGACTTTTGGGTTGGTTTCATGGCCATCAGGTTTAGGTGACACAATACATTTCCTGTGAGCAGATTTGTGGGTCTTCGTTCTACAGTATTATATAAATAATGAGATGAGGATGCCAGGGACACAGTTGCAATATGTGAAATGGCAGCCAATAAGGGGACCGGAGGCTTTGAGAACGGGCTGGGGACAGTCCTCCCTCCAGGATGGCTGTGCAGATTCACAGAGAATTAGATAAAGCTCCAAGCACGGGGCCTCACACATTGGAAATGTCCAACAGCTCCCATTTATTGTTATTATTACTGAAAAGCAACACAATTATTCCTAGAATGCACATTTTGAAGCTTCCTGGTACCCTCAAGGAGTTCCACTTAATGAAGTTGCAGATTACCAAGTGTATTAATTAGCTCTGGTGTCCTGAAAGAGTTTATTCAATTTCCAAAATAATAAGATGGCTAGAAAGGGGCTTAATGAAATCCCAGAAGAAACTTCACTACCCCTCTTGCTAAATGCCCTGCACACTGATACAAGTCACACTCAACTACCACACAAGCACCTGCCAGCTCGAAGCCAGATACTAGGTCATTACTGTTTTCATCCGCCCCCACCTCTCTCTGTGTGCGTACTTTTCCTCTGTCTCTCTCTCTCTCTCTCTCCTCTCTAACTTCTTTTCACCATCTGAACCACCTTCAGTTTGGAAGAGCAAACACATAATCAATATCATCCTAAATGTTTATGACATATCCACAACACAGCCTCCAACCTCCTCCAATCAATTACCGTTCCAAGAGTTCAGCACTTTTCATTTATTCTTTGATTCCCCATCACCAGAGTCACAGCTCTCTGACAAAACTTACACCACAGCTCCCTTCATTTTTCTTACCCTCTTTCTTTACTCAACCACTTACTCCCCAGGTTTTATTTACACTCCCTTAATGAGATCAACAAGACATACAGAATAAAGCCCCCTATTGGAGAGTGAAAATCCTGGCTGAATGAAACTGAACAGTCAGGCCAAGTTCCTTCTGATTTCCTTGTGCTCTGAATGGATGATTCTACTTATAGACGCATGAGCATTTTGGCCAGGGACAGGGTAAATTAGGTCAGAAAATTCTTTGGGTTCATCTGATCTCACCCAAAACCTAAAAAGAGAGATCTCTGGACCATGGCAACCTTGACTTCTCTCCTGCAGCTCTAAATGGAAGCCAGAAGAAGGGCTAGAGATACAGCTGGTGTGGAAAAGGAAATGGACTTTGCATTTCTGTGATCTGCCAGACAGAGGAGTGAAGCCACTCTGGGGGACACAGAAGGATGCTCAGGGGCCTCTCATAAGACTCCTGAGCACCGCAATACTTCTGAGAAAACTCAAAAACCCTTTCATTCAACCTGCCACATATTGTCCTATTTTTCTCTTCTTCCTAACCTTACACTCATTCTAAATGAGTATATTTTTGTACTAACTTACTATCGATATTGCCTTTTAAAAATCATCATACTTTTGAGGAGGGTATGTGCTATGGTGAGTGCTATGAAGTGTGTAAACCTGATGATTCACAGACCTGTACCCCTGGGGCTAATAATATTTTATATGTTAATAAAAAATAAATTTTTTTTTAAAAATCATCATACTTGGTGAACATTATAACTCTTAATGAAAATATTCTTATCTCTATTTTAGTACTGATGATAAAAATAGTAATTTTTTCAGCCACTCCTGAAAGCACCTTCTTATCTCATTTAATCCTGACAATAATGCTGACTGAAATAAGCCAGAGGAAGACAATCCTGCACAGTATCATTTTTTAAAGACTGATCTTTTTTAAATGAGAAAAATAAGAGAGTATAGGTAGAGGCAGACAGAGAGGGAGAGAGAGAGCAAATCTCACACAGACTCCCCACGGAGCACGGAGCACGGAGCCCGATGCAGGGCCTGATCTCACAACCCTGAGATCACATCCTGAGCTGAAATCAAAAACTGGCCGCCTAACCAACTGAGCCACTCAGGCACCCCTGCATGGTATCATTTCTTTGTGGAATCTGGGGAAAAATTCAAATTCATAGAACAGAGAATAGAAAAGAAGCTGCCAAGGGCTGAGATAGGAGAAATAGGGAAAGGCTGGTAAAAGAGTACTTATTTTCAACTCTAAGGTGAGTAAAGTCTGATCTACTATAAAACATGGTGACAACAGCTGATTGATAACACTATATTGTATCATTGAAAATTTGCTGAGAGTAGAATTTCAATGTTTCCACCCCGCAAACAGATAAACAGACACGTGAGGTGATGAATGCATTCATTAACTAGATGAGGAGACCCTTTATACAATGTGTATATATATATATACATATCAAGTTACCATGATGCACTTTAAATTTAATCTTACTATCTGTCAATTATACCTCTAGTAAACTGGATTTAAAAAAAAAAAAATCAGGCACCTGGATGGTTCAGTTGGTTGAGCAACAGCTTTCAGCTCAGGTCAAGATCAGGTCATGATCCTGGAGTCCCAGGATCGAGTCCTGCATGAAGTGGTCAAGTCTAGAGGCTCCCTGCTCAGCAGGGGGTCTGCTACTCCCTCTGACCTTCCACCCTCTCAGGCTCACTCTCTTTCTCAAATAAATAAACAAAACATTTTTAAAAAAATCCTCACAGCTGTTGTACAAGGTAGATACCAATGGCTTTCCCATTCTCCAGAGGATAAGTAATTTGCCCAAGGTCACCATTAGAAAATGTCAGAGCCAGATTTGAACCTAGTTCTCTGGCTCCTGACCATGTGCTGGGTAAGTTACTTGACCAAAGTTCCACACACAGTGAATCATATTAAAGATTCAACTCTGGTATTCTGACCTCAGGCTCACTAATCTCTCTGCTGCACTGAGCTACCTTTGTTCTCTATCTTGAAGGGACACTCCCCTTTTCTTTCCATTCGCCTATTCCATTTTCTGTTACAAGAAATGACTCATATTCCCCAGCTTTATTTAATTCGGCTAGCTTTCGTAGAGAACCTTCTAATTGTAAATTCTGTTTCATAGAATCTAACTTGTAAATTTTATTTACAAATAGAAGGTTCTCTACAAAACAGTCACATCTTTGGCTGCTTGAATTATATATATATTCATTTGTTCAATCAACAAAAAAAATCTTTTAGCATCTACTTGTTCTAGCACATGTTAAACCCTGCAGGAACAAAAGGGAGTAAGACAGAGCTCACACTCCTGATGGGAAGACAGATGAGTGAACTATGGAATGATGTGAAGATGGGAAGGAACAGCACACGGGAGGCAGTGAGGGCACAGAAGAGAGGGAATGAGCCAGGCAGAGCTGTCAAGAAAACTTACCCTAGGACCTAAAAGGTAACTTGAAGTCATTCAGCTGTAGGAATGGGAACAGAAGGAAGAAAATGCACAGGGACTAAGTGTGCCTAGTCATGGAGGCAAGAGAGACTAGTCCTTCAGAGAATGATAAGTCGGCAGTGCAACACAGCTGAAAGATCAGCTTGTATGTGCATGTGCGTGCGCATGTGCACGCATCAGAGCATAGGGAGATTGGAAACACCAAATGTCTTTATCCTGAGTCTGACTTGAATGAAGTGGCATTTTGGAAAGATTACTCTGGCAGTGAGATGAAGACCAGGCTAGAAGTGGTCAGTTTAGAGGCAGGAAGACCAGCCAGAAGCCACCGTGAACGGTGATGGCATGGACTGGGGAGGGGACAATAGGAGATAGTGGGGTGGAGAGACCTGAGAAGTTTACGGGAAAGAGAAAGTCATAGACATTGACTGGATACAGGAATGAAGGATAGAATCAAGAATGAGGCTTAGACTTCTGGCTTGATGGCAAGGCTACACTGATGATTTCTTATCGCCTTTAGACCACATCAGGTGCAGCTCCCAAAGCCCATTGTGTCTGGGTCCCAGGACCTCTCCAGCCCCACCTAGCTCAGGGTCACTCACCAGACTGCCCTGAGGCACCTGCCTGCTTCCTTCAAGCTTTTCCTCTCCTTCACCTCTTTTGACCAACCTCCCCTGTACCTGAAGTAGACGTTCTTCAAATTCACATTGCTGGTTCCTTCTTGTCCATCAGGTCCCTCCGGAAATGCCACCTGCTCAAGAGACCTTCCTTGACCACCCAGTCAGCTTTTAAAAAAAATTTTTTTACAGTACTTCTCATTTTCTGCACTTAGTCTTTGTTATTTACCACCTGCTAACTGCTATCTCCCCCACTTCTAAGTGTATGCTTTTCGGAAAGCGAGAAGCTTGCTTTGTTCACGGCTGAATCTCCAACAGCTCAAGCAGCACCTAGCATATGGTAAGTACTCAGTAAATATGTGCTGAATGAGTAAATTAATGAGTAAGTAAGTGAGTGCATTAATGAGCGGAGAAGGACAGGAAGCTTGGGACCCAGGAAGAGTTCAGTTTTTGACATGAGGTACAAGACGGGTATTACCAATAAAAACATAGTTAGCATCTAGAAGGTACTTAATATGCAGCTCAAAACAGAGTCTGTGTCTGAGAACAGATTCAGTCATCCATCTACAGATGGGAACTGAAGCCCTGGGACTGAAGGAAAATGGCCAGGGAGGGAGTAAAGTGAAGAAGGCAAAGGAGCCAGCACCTAGAACAGTACCTGGCACATGATAAATACTTAATAAGTATTTATTGCAGAAATCAACAAATGAGTGGATGGATATGCTACAGTTACCTGCACACACATCTGATCCTATAAAATGCTATGTAAGTTTCATTTGGGCATCAAGTTTGGACCATTTATCTTTTTAACACTTACAGTCTACTACATGGTTCAATAAATGCCAACTGAAGAAATTCACAATATGTTATAAATTTTTATCACCTAATTTATCTCTTAACATCTAGGGTCCAGAACATCTATGTCAATGTGGAGTAGACTGCATCACCGCTCACAAGTATCCACCTTTCCCTCTTGCCCCTGACCCACCCCTTCCCTATGAGATTGGCCATGTGATTTGCTTTGACCAATAGTCTGGGAGCAGACAGGAGGTATGTCACGTCAGGTCATGGCTTTAAATCCAACTGGGTACTCAATGCAACATCTTGGGTTCACTCGCACTTCCGGGAGTTGTCCCAGATAGGAGCTGCTCCTTTCAGTCCATGTTCCAGAATGATAACACAAATGGAACAGACCCACAGTAATTCAGCAGCCTGGACATCCAGATGGTGTGATATACAGACCCACAGACAATCCACCACAGCCACAAGTAACAGGAGCAAGAAACACATTTTTGCTAGTGTAGGGCTCTGAGATTTGAGGGTTAGCACTGCAGTAGAAGGTGACTGATTCCTGGATCCCTGGAAGACACTGAAGGTCTCTGGGATGAAAGTAAGGGAGTGCAGACCTCAAAGACAAGGTCTTCCTGGACCAATTCCACACTAAACAATTCTCGAGAGACAGCCCTATATCCCTCCTAGAAGGGAGATGAGCCAAGAAGAGGTGATTTACACCTTACATAGTGGTATATGTCTGACTGAAAACTAAAGGATGAACAATCCAGGAACTTATATTCACTATTAAATGAGATTTGATTGAACTTGCTATTACAGACTCTATTATGACCTGTGTGGTCTATTTTGCCATCTTGTATTTAGCCCCCCACTCACTACCTCTGTCTTGAATGTTTTCAGTTTTAAGCCTATAGTTCTTAAGCTCCTCTGAAAGAAAACTCAATAAAACTATAACCATAAAGGAGCATTAAAATAAAAGTAATGATAATAAAAATAATCAATTTTCATTTCCTTTACAGTCCTATCATTCCTATGGGTTTAATCAAGGCATGGAATTTTTTTAAAGAAAATTATAGGTAAAGAAAAATGAACTGAAATACATTTTTTCCATTCTTGCTTCATCAAAATGAGTCCCTCAAATAAGACAACATACATACCTGTATTAAGAAGTTTATCCTTGCTGGCTATAGCTACATATTTTTTTATGATGTGATAATATAGATGTTAATATTTGTATCAAAAATCAAATAAAATATAAACTAGGTATATTGGGAGAAATCTTTTAAATTAGCATACAAAGTAACCTAGACTCTTCTATCCATATTCTTTAATGACTATTAAAGTACAATAAGTATCTTAAATATAGTCATCTGGTAACAATAACAATTATGTATTAATAAGTATATGATAAAGTAAACATACAAAGAAAATGGGATTACTCTGCATGATTCATGGTCTTTAGAGGAAGAGAAATGTCATTTTGAGCAATAATACACCAGACACCACACAAGGCACTTTATATATATTCCCTTGTGTTGACAATGTCTAAAAGAAGCATGTGTGTTGGGGCGCCTGGGTGGCTCAGTGGGTTAAGCCTCTGCCTTTGGCTTGGGTCATGATCCCAGGGTCCTGAGATCAAGCCCTGCATGGGGCTCTCTGCTCAGCATGGAGCCTGATTCCCTCCCCCTCTCTCTGCCTGCCTCTCTGCCTACTTGTGACCTCTCTCTCTGTCAAATAAATAAATAAAATCTCAAAAAAAAAAAAAAAGAAGGATGTGTGTTATCTCTGTTTTATTGATAAGGAAAATGACTCAGAAGACATAAAAATTTGGCCAAGGATTTACTTAATTTTCTAGAAACTTTGCTTTGATTTTGAAATGAAAACAATGTTACATGTAGATTATAATGAAGATGGATATTCAACTTTATCTAAAAGTCACTATGAGCATCACACTTCCTTAAAACATAGCCCTACATATAACAGTCTGTCAGGTTCCCTAAAGTTTGTTAGATGAAATAGAATATATGGTATCACTTGCGACAGGATTTCAGTGACCAGAGATGTGAGCAGATGCCATTCCCACAAACCTGTGCTGACACAGAAAAGGGGGCCCACCAGAAGACAGGAATATACCTGCTTAATACCATATACCTAACTAATTCCACGTATTACTAGTGGCACTTTACAAATGAAATGGTTACAACTTGAATGCCTAAACGTGGGTTGTTGCCCAAAGCAGATCAGCAGAGATACCAACCTTTGCTTAGAATAATGGAAACTCAGTTTACAGGTGTCCATTATCAGCAGAGAGAAAGTGTCAGTAAATTCTGCTACCTGGGGAACACAGTCCTGGACAGCAGCCTGAGAGATAAAGAAGTTGCCAGCCACAATCGGGCTAGTCAACACGTCCTTCATCAGGCAGGAGACAGAAAGGAACACCAACATGGCATTGATCCGCCGATCAAAGCTGTCAAATCCACAACGCATCGAGGTGGCAGAGATTTACCATAAATAGAGTCCTGAACACTGGTCCTAAGAACCACTGAGTCATACTTTACTAAGGAGAGTCACAGAACCGAAGTCAAGAGCCAGAGCCTGTGATTCGGCCCAAGGTGGAGCCACAGGGCATGACCGTCACTGCACAGAACACGTGGGCTTTGGAACCAGAGAGACCTTGATCCTGTATTGACTCTTCCACTTACTAAGTGGGGAATCTTGAGCACACGGACACTGAATCTCAATTTCCTCATCTGTAAAACGGGGATCATGTCCAACATTTCTGGTGAAGAACAAATGGGGTGGCCTCGGTAGGAGGGCTAGCACTTAGCAGGTGCTCAGTAAATGAAGGCGATTTAGGTTATACATGATTTGATCAGCTTGGAAATGGTGTTCTCGGCAGTATATCTCCTTGGCTGGATGGGGCTAGAAATGCGGTATCACAAAGGTTGCCTCGAGGTGAACAAATTCAGGTAAGTACAAAAGACAGCAGAAAAGCCTTTCAAAGGCCCGCGGAAGCACAGGCTCAGGGAGTGTGCTTTTCCCTGCAAAATGCCGATAAGCAGCAGCTCCCACAGCCACGGAGCTAGAGAGCCTGTTGAGATGTCTCCCCAGAAGCATCGGTGGTCGACAGATTGTGGGGATGGAGGTAAATCAGATCCATCATAGCTCAGAGAGCCCTGAGCCACAAACCAAGAAAACAGTTTTCACAGCAAATTACATCACTGAAACGGTTGGTCAAAGTGGCCTCTTTGATTATGCCCACCCACCCACCCTCCTGGCATCATCTCTGCCCCTGAAAAACGATAAAGTAAAAGATCCTTCCCTGATCTGCCGGGAGTAAAGGGGAAGAACAGATGCTGAGGGTCATGAGTGTCCACACACAGAACTAACACAAAGAAAAGAGGCATATATATCATAGAGTCTGATTAGAAATAGATACTTGAAGGAATGTTCGGGGAGGAGGGAAAAAGCATAGCTTTCCTCAGAGAAGGGTTTTACACATTCGCCCACACAGTCAAAAATAATAAAAAGTAGTGACCCCAACGTACACAATTTACTTAGATTTTCACGTATCTTCAGATAAGGCTTTAAGTCCTGCGGTGTTTTATACCCACACACAAAGGTCTCCTTCCTGGAAAAGCATCCAGACATTAGCTTGAAACACATCAAACTTTCAAGGCCTTCCACATAACAGTCAGCAGGTGCATAACAATGTCAAGTCGAAGTTCAGACTTGTGTACGTGGGCTGTAAGGCTCAGCAGGAGAAAGGTCACTAGAGACAGGCTAAAGAGCCCTTCGGTCATCGCCCACAATCACGTACGCTGTCTCCTTCAGGATTCCCGTGGTTGAGGAGACCAGGAAGGGCAAATTCTAATGAAATCCCCAGAGCCCCACTCTCCCCATACCATGAAACATAGAGGATGGGGCAAGTATGCTTAGTGCTCTGAGTACAACTTCCTTTCCTTCTTTCTTTTGCACAAAGGGAGCACACTTTGGACAGCCTCGTCTGTTTATAGGGCACATATGAAAGGTGATGTCTTCAGAAAAATAGCCAGACTGTTTGCTCATGGTCAAAAGGAAAAAAATTATGCATACACATATATATGTCCATGTGTGCATGCATACATATATGTGTGACTGTGTGTTTACATTATATACACATACAATGTATGCACATAAAATATATATGTATAGGGGCACCTGGGTGGCCCAGTGGGTTAAAGCCTCTGCCTTTGGCTCAGGTCATGATCTCAGGGTCCTGGGATGGAGCCCCACATCAGGTCTTCTGCTCAACCGGGAGCCTGCTCCCCTGTTCTCTCTCTCTCTCTTTGCCTGCCTCTCTGCCTACTTGTGATCTCTGTCTGTCAAACAAATAAATAAAATCTTTAAAAAATATATATATATATGTATATAGGCATAGACATAGACACACATGTAAGTACACACACACATACATACTGTATCTGAATCCATTTAGACCAACTCCACTTTTTTTTAGCATCTCTGCCCGATTTGGGAAGAGCAGATGGGACTCTGTATGTGTGACAAGTGCTTCCAAATGCAAACATCACATGGTCAGTGCCCTCGCATGACCAAAAGCATGATCAGCAAAAGCAAACAGAAAGAGATACAGAGTCAAATTCAGAAAGCCAAATAATTTCAAGCGCCTTTATTTTCACCACCTTTAAATTCAAGCAAAACAAAACACTTGGGGAGTGAACAGGGGCTACTGAAAAAATTATGTGGGGCGTAGATTCACGTGTTTTTGTGCTTCATCAATTAATATGCAAGAAAATGCAGCGAACTTATATAGGTGAAACTCAGCATGGTTAAAAGTCATTAACAGGAAGAGGGTGTGTTTTCCATGACACTGAAGAATGTTCAGAATGGTCCCTGTCCCTCGGCTGTGGTACAACGAGCAGTCAGCTGCCACCCCAAAGACAAAATAACAAATATGCAGCCAGTGAGTGGCGTCAGTCTGAGTTGCATCCTTGCCACTCAGTAGCTTTGGACTATCAGAAATCAAGATCTGGGGTGCCTGGGTGGCTCAGTGGTTTAAGCCTCTGCCTTTGGCTCAGGTCATGATCCCAGGGTCCTGGGATCGAGTCCCGCATTCGGGCTCTCTGCTCAGTGGGGAGCCTGTTTGTCCACCTCTCTCTCTCTGTCTCTCTGCCTACTTGTGATCTCTCTGTCAAATAAATAAATAAAATCTTTAAAAAAAAAAAGAAAGAAATCAAGATCTGCTTCTACTTCACCCAGTTGCGTGGAGGCATAAATAAGAAAACACTTTGTAAATGTTAGAGCACTCTATGCATAAGAAATTTTTTTAAAAATCACACAACCTTTCTAACTATTCTCAATGGACGGGACAGGTGTTCTTGTTTTTTTAAAGATTTTATTTATTTATTTGAGAAAGAGAGAGTGAGAGAGAGCTCACGAGTGCCAGCAGGGGGAGGAGCAGACAGAGAGAGACAAGCCGACTCCGCGCTGAGCACGGAGCCTCAGGCGGGGCTCGATCCCACAACCCCGAGAGCATGACCTGAGCTGAAACCAAGAGTTGGATGCTCAACCAGGTGAGTCACCCAGGCGCCCGCAACAGTATTCATTATCCCAACTTCACACTAAGAACCTCAGTGTGTTCATATGACAGACAGCATTCTGCAACATCCAAATTGGTGACTGGCTGACCCTAGCTCGCTTGTCTTAAAGTACAATTCCTCATTTGTATTATTAGCCATTAACAGCACATTTTTTTATTCCTTTACTTAAATTCCAGTGAATTCCCACACAGTGCTATGTTAGTTTCAGGTGTATAACAGAGTGATTCAACAGTTCTGTACATCACCATGTGCTCATCGGGACAAGTGCGGTCCTTAATCTCCGCCATCTTGACTCCTCCCACCCAGTGCGGTCCTTAATCATATACGTTAAATACCTTCAAAACAAACTATTGATACAAATTTCTTCAAATCCATATCATAGTGAACTACGTAATATATATAAAACTTTTTTTTGTTTTTTTCAACTGTGAAAGGGATAAATGTTGGTCAACTATATTTTTTTGTTCATTCACTCAATAAATTCACTAGGTATCTATCATGTTCTGTACCCTGAGCTGGGGCTCTATGGGTTTAACGGAGGAGATGAGATCCCTAACCTCATGGACATTGTATTCTCCTCGAAAAGAGAGTCAATAATCAACCAAGTAAACAAGAAAAGGCCATGATGGTAAGTGCAATGAGGAAAAGAAGTAGGGATTGGAGAGAGAATCCCTGAGGCCAGCATGGAAGGGGAGGAAGGAAGGACCTCTTAGAACAGATGATGAAAAGCGCTCTGCATGATGGGACAGTCCCAGGAATATCTGAAAGAAGAGAAGGCCAACGTTGTGAGATAATGGAGGAAGAACATTTCATACAGAAGAAACAGCCAAAAAAAAAAAAAAAAAAAAGACATAGTTGGAGACCAGTGAGGAAGTGAGGAGGCTGTCGCAGGAGCCTGGGGAGAGAGCATGGTAGTCTAAACTAAACTCACTGTGGCAGAGACCAAAAACAGCACACACAGAATGGAGGCACGCTTTGAGAGTAAAATCACCCGAACTTAGGAATGGACTGGTTGTGAGAGATGAGGGGAAGGGAAAATACAAATCCCACATCTGAGTACCTGGGTGAACATTTTGTAGGTAACAATTAGAAAAGTTGATATTATCTAGTTGAGGCAAGAAAATCTAGATAATAATAAATGGCATGATAGAAGATTTTTTAAATTATTTCTTGTAAAATACACATAACACATTTTACCATCTTGACAATTTTTAAGTTTCACAGTTCAGTGGCATTAAATGCATTTGCAATGTCCTGCCACCCTCACCAACCATCTCTAGAACTCTCTTCACCTTGCAAAACTGAAACTCTCCCTACTGAGCAGGAACTCCCCATCCCCCACCTCTTCCCAGCCCCTGGAGACCACCACTCTATTCTCCGTCCCTATGAACTTGACTATTACAGGAATCACACAGAAATGGAATCACACAGTCACTATTCTTCTGTGCCTCGCTCATTTCACTGAGTACAATATTGTCAAGATTCATCCATGTGGTACCAGGTGTCAGAATTCCTTTCAGAAGAGGGTATTTTTATGAGGTGGCCAAGGAAGGACTATGGAACCAAAATCAAGGTCTATCTGGGCCTCATGCTAAATGGGGCAGGGAAGACCTGTGCTCAGTAAGCTCTCTCATGGGGCCATAACAGAAAAAGGATGGGGTTAGTTTATAACTGTTAGGACCAGGGAGGAAAGTTGATAAACACCCCCTGGTACCCACAGCAATTTCCCCTAAGACACAGAGAGTAAACTGAAGATCATCCGAAGAATTTTCTGCCCTGAAATGTCTATGTTTCTTGGGTCACTGGCAATGGGACATGACCCTGTGGAAACCCACATGATTTTTTTTTGCCTCCCCCTCACAGAACATGAAGCTGGACAGATACAATAGCAAAGGTGAAGAAAAATCAACTTCTATACAAGTTTTCCCCACAAAGGCTTTCACGTAGCACTCTGTAATTTCCAAGCTTATATTTTCAATTCAATCATTTTCCAAGAAAATGGAGGTTATCAAAATGATTGTTATTATCCACAACATTTGGTAACAGAAAAACAACAGGGCCATGTCTCATGTGAGTCTCTGTTGCTCCCTGGCATCAGCTCTCAAACAATTTCCATCACTCCTTGAATTCACCCAGGAGGAGTCTACTGACAACAGAAACCCCCAACAAAATGGAAATTCTTAATCTCCAAATACTGGATAAAGAAAGAAATTGCAGAAAACTTTGAAAAGGAAGCTAATAATTTAGGTTGGCATGATGGGCCGGCTAGTTTTCTGCTGTTCTCTGTATTTGATTCTTAATCTCACAGAGGTCCATAGTTCAGACGAGAACCTTCCGGGATAAGAAGGTAAAGACAATGATGTTATTTTGCAACTAAGTACTAGTAGGGGGAATTTTGTTAAGGATTTTATCTGCTACTCACAATGGGTATTATTACATCTAATGTTATGTCTGCTACACATTTTACAGTGTTCTATGTCTTTAAGCATAACAGGTCCTGAACAAGAAGAGAAGACAAAGTAATGATATCAAGTTCTTTACAATCTGCAGCAGATAGAACAGCAAATCTAGTATAATTAAGCTAAAATAAAATCAATACTCCCCTTCATTAACATTCTACTTCACAAACTCAAGAATATTACCCATGAATATCTAATTGCAGTTTCCCCTCATGAAGTTCTATTTTGAAACCCCTGCCAAACTGAAATTGAGCCCCCTGATCACATTAGTGAACAGAATTATTTCAGGACTAAAGGATTCTTGTCTTAAATCATTAAGACATTGCCTTTATGTCCCAGCATACTTTCAGCAGCTTCTGCGACTGCTGTGCCCCGGAAGTCATAATGAATTGTGGGGTTCAACATCATTTTAGGAAAAGTCAAGGGTCCGCAATACAGAAAAGCATCAGAAACTCAAATTAATTAAACCAACCAATTTATGAAGCGTGCTATTTTGAAAAGGACTATACGAGCAGTATAGTCTAGTCTCAAGAGGTGGGGATCAGTAGTCACAAACTCAAAGCTGATGTTTTGATCCCTTTACCAACCAGCCATGTCATGGCACGAGTCCCCAGACTTCTTCCCAACTACAGTTTCTCTTCTAATAAAAATTCTTTTCCTAAGTTCTACGCTTACGGAGCAGACAAAACAAAAGAGGATAGGTGCAGAGTGCTTTAAAAACCAGAAAAGGTTTTTCAAGGGTGGAGTTTGGAGATATGGATTCTGTTATAGAAAAGCCTTGGTGACCACCAGAGTCTTGACATGGATGTGAGCATCTCCGTGTAGATCAGCCTTCCAGAGCATATCATGCCTCCCGTGTAGCTTCACAGGAGGGATTTCTGACAAGAGGTTCTGAAAAAACAGACCGTATGCAACTCTGTTGGAGAAGGTCTCTGAAGATCCCAGAGGACAGCGAGATAACCTGGGAGCTTCTGGCTCCTGATCTCAAACAAGGCAGAAGAAATCTCTTCTTTCCTGAGGAAAATATTTGGAGGGAAGTTTTCCCAGTCGTTGCTAACTATAATAATTGATTTGACATTTTAGGAGCATGACTCAATAAGTGAAACATGTAAATGTAAATGACTTGCAGTAAGAAATATAAATGGGCATAATTCAAAGACCAACTGCTCCTCTTCTGAGAAAATGTGCCTCCAAAGTTTCTCACAGTTGCAAGTTTAAAAAAAAAAAAAAAGTTCTATAATATACCACGAACTTAGAGTTGGGGAATTTTTTTTAATATAGTACATGGATTACACAAAATAAAACCTCTAAATTCAATTGCACAGAGTAATTTATGTAATAAGACCACGTATTTCTCTACTATACACAAAGTAAAATTTAACAACTGAAGTTCAATCAGTGACCACTGTTCATGAAGAATTAAAAAAAAAACACATGACACTAGGACATTAAGATCAGTATATGAAGCAGAATAATATTTTTTAAAAGAGTTACTTGCTTATTTGAGAGCAGGGGAGAGGGGAGGGGCAGAGGGAGAGAGAGAGAGAGAGAATCTCAAGCAGACACCCAGCTAAGTGCTAAACAATGCGGGACTTGATCCCATGACCCTGAGATCATGACCTGAGCTGAAATCAAGAATTGGACGCTCAGCTGACTGAGCCACCCAAGTGCCCTGAAGCAGAATGTTATTTTTTAAAAATTAAGCATGTCATGGTAAATGAGGTATCCATAGCACCACACCAAATGTGGTCATACATTCTGGTTCCATATACCTGTTTAAAAGCTATGAATGAAAGAGAGAAAGAAAGAGAGAGAGAGAAAGGGAGAAAGAGAAAAAGAGAGGAGGAGGAATGTAGGAAGGACGGAAGGGAAAGAAAAAGAGAAAGGGATGGAGGGAGGAAGGAAGGGAGGAAAGAGGGGAAAGAGAGAGAAAGAGGGAGAGAAAGGGAGAGAGAGAGAGAGGGAGGAAGAGAGGGAGGGAAAAGCAAGCAAGGAAGCTTTCTATTTGATACTTCCATACGATTGCGATTAGTTCAAATCTCAGACTCACCACTTGATAGCTATGAACAAATTATTTAATGTCTTCAAGCCCCAGGGTCTTAATCTGCAGTAGAATAGAGATAGGAAACATACTACTACCTCATACCATGGGGAGGACTAAATAAATGATTCCATGTAAAAGACTTGGCTCTGTGCCGGGTACTTCTAAGTACTCAATCACTCTTATTGTTTACGTGTCAGATGCTTGCTATACACCAATTAATCTCCCAGTTTCGAGATTCTATTGATATCATTAAGAATAGTTGGGAAATTTTTATAAATATTTATTAACCGCTTGTTATTTCTATTTCTCCAGGAGGAATGCTTGAGGCTTTATGAATAGAAGCTATTTTTTTATTTTCAAAATCACCCCCAAAAAGTTGTAATCAAGGTGGAAGTGTTCTAAGAATAATGTTCAATATCAGAGAAGGGAGACAGATGTAATGTTCACTCTCCTCCTGGTAGGAAGCTGACAAATATGGAGGAAGGCATCAAGCTGCCGCTGAGAGAGGCGTGGTGCTGTGTAAGGCATCTGGTCATCTGCTTTAAAGTCCCTCACCACTGCACACAAAAGGGGTTTTATAGGTCAGCTGATGTGTGTGTGTGTGTGTGTATTTCAGTAATCACATAATTGCATCTTGAAACCAGAAACATAAAACGTATATACAAGGGTTTAGAAAATGGGAAAGAAAAATACGTAAGAAATGAATTCTGTTCCTAACCTCATGGATGTGATAGACACAGAACTATAAGACAGACTGTGGTGAGGATGATTTTAGATACGCCAAGGAAGAGGTGATCATGGTGAGAGAAACTGGATTGACCCTGTGCACTAGCCCTAGGGAGAGGAAGGGGGCCGGGAGTGATCTCGGGAGACTCTTAACCCCGTGAACGCCAGGACCACCACGATCATCTCGTTCACAGCCGTATCCCCAGCACCCAGGACGGAGCCTGGTGGAGGTAGGCACTGATAAATGTGTGTTGAATGAATGCCTAGACAAATAATGACTTCGAGACTATGAGCACAAGGAGTGCAAAGATAGCATTACCAGGAACTTCAAAAGGAAGAAAAAAAAAACAGATGCTAAATAAAGATGATGCTGGTTTGCAGCAGGGAGAAGGGAAGATAAAGAGTTTGGTCACTGATGCATGAGTTCGCCGGTGTTTTTGCAGGACACAGAGCTAATAGTGGCCTTCCACAGTGCAGTCCTCACAGTGTGCTTAAAGAACCCCATTTAAGTGGGACTCAGACTACTACAGATATGGTCTGTATCTCTTATTTTAAAGATATTTTGCCCCAGGCTCACTCACACTCTACTCTCGCTTTTCTGTCCACTAATATTTTACTATTTAATCGAGTCTGTCATTGCCCAATCTGGAAATTTCACTGCTCAAGCCTGTCTTTTGATTTAACTATGTAAAAATCTGACAGTCTCTGCACTGTTTTATTTTATTAATCCATTAACTTCATCCACTGAAAGACTCATTCATTTCCTTAGTATGAGCCAGTTTCTCCATTTCATAGTTTTTGGCCTAAGGCTAAAAGACGTCAGCTTTTAATAGTCGATAACTATTAGAAATCTACATGAAAGATTGGGCTCTAGTTTTAACTTCATCAGACATATACTTCATGAGGCAATAGCATTTCTTCCCGAAAGAGAATTCCAACCTTCCCTCTTCTCTACTCCAAAGTATTCCTGGTCTGCAAAAGGGCAGGGACAAAGCCATCGCCCAGGTGTCTGATGGAATTGCTTGGAATGAGATAGATTTACTCCAGACTAAGTGATCTCAGATTAAATGTGTCCCCAGTGGGCTTCATAATGGCAACCCGGTTAACTTACTCAAAGACATATTTTTGGAACATGCCCCACCCCTATAGAGACAGATAGCCAGGACATTTACTCTAAAATGAAACCGAAGATGGCCTCTACAAAGAATTGAACAGGCAGTGCATACCCTGCACACCCTCGAGTGAAGTCAGTCAGTTAGCACTCCCCCACCTAACCACATGGAATTCAAAGTCAGCCCTCCCTAAAGGAACGATGTCTTACAGCTAAAAAGTTCCATCAAATCACCAAAGAAGTACATGCTGGCTACCTATTTTCAACCAAAACTGGTTCATTCTTTATTCTTTTGTCATTTTAATTATGGAAAATTCCAAACATACATAAAGATGGACATCCCTATGTACCCAACACCCAGCTTCTGAAATATTAATTCATGGCCAGTCTTGATCTTTATATATCTTAACTTACTTCTCCAATCCACAAATTGTTCAGAAATTCCCATACATTATACTACTCCATCATTAATTAAGGTATGTTTCTCTAAAAGACAAAGATTCCCCCTTTCATACCATAACCATAATAAATAACTAAGTCACAGCCCCCCAAATCAATAATTCCTTGATATCATCATTCACTGTTCATATACTTGATTTGTCCTATAAATTATCTTTTTAAAATTAGCATTTTTTTTGGAATGAGTGCCAAAACAGGGAACATACATTATGACTGGTCAGTAAGTTTCTTGATTTCTTACAGACTATAGATTTCCTTTCTCTCTCTTTTTCCTTCCCTGGAATTTAATTGGTTGGAGAAATCACATTGTTTATTTAGTAGAGTGTCTCAAAGTTTAGATTTTACTGAGTGCTCTCCGAAGCATCACTTAACATACTCCTCTACCATCTACATTTCTTGTATGTTGATAGATTTATTGAAAGCTTGGTCTGATACTGATTCAATTTGGGGAGCCGAGGGCAATACCACTTCAAAAATAGCATATTTATTTCCATCAGGAGGGACATAATGTCTGGCTATCTCTCTTTTTACAAAGGTGATATCAGTAATCACTGCCTAAATCAAGTAATTCATTAGGGTTGCGTAAAGATGATACTCTCACTCAGTCATTCCTTCTTCATTTATTATCTGGGACACTCTTATAAAGATAGCTTCATCTCATCAAATATTTGGTTATCCTTGGGTACTGTTTATGTAAGAAAGGTAAGATAAATACTACCTTTTCTTTTATTCACCAATTTTTTTTAATTGAGTTTTGTATCTTATAAAAGTGATCCATGAATTTTAGGGTTGTTTGCAGAGGGGGGAAATTGTTTACTAGGAATCCATGGATTTAAACATATTTGATACATCGAAATTCATTGCAGTTAATCTTTTTGACGTGTAAACTATTCTAGCTTTATCCAGCAGGAGCCCATACAAGTTGGCTCCTGACTCATCTTGACGTGACCCTACCCATCTTTGATAGTTTCCTTGCTCTCTAGAATATCAAAATACTGTAGGTTCATTTTGTATACTTCTTACCTCTGACCAGGAATCAGCCATTTTTTAAGTCTTTTCATTTTAGATAAAGATGGTATCTAGAAACGACCTAGCTACTAGAAATGTACACTGCTACTGACTTGGTCTGGGTTTCTGCAGGGTGTTTTGACATAGAATGGTAGTATTACACACAAACATACATTCATGTGAGCATGTATATGTTCACATAAATATATGCACGTACATATATATGAAATACCTCTTGTTTTCATAATGACACTTCCAATTCAGACCCAAGACCACAGAGCTTCAGCTTAATCTCATTGATCTTATATCCCTTAACATCCATCCTCCCTGCCAAAAATCTCAGTCCTCAATAGCACCAACATAATTACTAGTTCTCTTTATTGTATATCACAGTCTGATTTCAATGATATAATTGCTAAAAACAGTTTACGATTTCTTGCAATTATTTTCACCCTTGGGGGCACATCCTTCCAAGGGATGTACAGATCACTGTCTTTTAAATCACTTGGGCTGGCTTATCCCTGTGTGGTTACACTGCCAAATGAATATACAATCAGATTCATCTATTTCATTTTACTACTGATTCAAGAGGATTATCCTTTAAAATTCCACTTTGTATTATAATTATATAAGGTATGTACATGGTTCCAAAGCAGATTGACAAGATAGCATAACTCAATTCTGTCCCTCCTCAAAATCTAACATTTTTTTTAAATTTCGTGTTCACCCTTCTATGTTCTAAAATATAAGTACACGTGTATATATTTATCTCTCCCCTTGCTTAGTAAATGCTATCATACTGTACACACTTTTCTCCACTTTGCTTTTTTTCTACTTAACATTATATCCCATAGATCATTCCTCAAACAGATAGGTAGGTAGGTAGGTAGGTAGGCAGATAGATAGCCTACCCTTTAATTATGGAATTTTCCATAATTAAAATGACAAAAGAATAAAGAATGAACCAGTTTTGGTTGAAAATAGGTAGCCAGCATGTACTTCTTTGGTGATTTGATGGAACTTTTTAGCTGTAAGACATCGTTCCTGTAGGGAGGGCTCCCTTCTGAAGATGCTCCACGATTGACTCAACCAGTCCCCCAACTGATAGGGATGTAGGTTTTGTCCAATCCTTTACTACTACAAATACTGCTGTAAACAATAGCCTTGGTCTTACATGCCCATACTTTTGTCATTCCCTACAAGTGGGAAGCCCATCATTTTAAAATATAAACAGAGGGGAGCCTGGGTAGCTCAGTGGGTTAAAGCCTCTGCCTTTGGCTCAGGTCATGATCCCAGGGTCCTGGGACTGAGCCCAGCATCAGGCTCTCTGCTTGGCAGCGAGCCTGCTTCCACTCCCCGCCCCCCGCCGCCTGCCTCTCTGCCTACTTGTGATCTCTGTCTGTCAAATAAATAAATAAAATCTTCAAAAAAAAAAAAAAATGTAAACAGAGAAATAAATGTCACCAAAACTTATGAACATAAAAAACAAATGCAAGAAGTCTGAGAGGCTTGAGGACTAGAAACTGATGCCAGAGAAAGTGAAAATAACTTAAAAACCTTATTGGGTTTTTAAATAAATCGGGGGGGGGCACCTGGGTGGCTCAGTGGGTTAAGCTGCTGCCTTCCGCTCGGGTCATGATCTCAGGGTCCAGGATCAAGTCCCGCATCGGGCTCTCTGCTCGGCGGGGAGCCTGCTTCCCTCTCTCTCTCTCTGCCTGCCTTGCCTCTCTGCCTACTGTGATCTCTCTCTCTCTGTCAAATAAATAAATAAATAAATAAATAAATAAATAAATAATTTTTTTTTTTTAAATCTTCAATAAATCAGGGGATCAGGAGGATACTGCAGTCATAAAATAAGAATAAACTGCTTTAAAAATGTGAGAAAATGAGAGAACAAGAGAAATACCCTCTGGAAGGAGTGTGAAACCAACTGCTCTTTCATGACTGCTGTCCAACAAAGACTGTCTAATGTTGATTAATCAGCGGATAGATATGTAACCTGTTATGTGTATGTGTGTGTATCTATCTACCCATCCCATATTTTAATGTATAAACAGAAAAGTATGGAAGTGATTGCCTCTGGGGATGGTACTGAAGTTGGGAAATCATTTTCATGCATACCTAACCAGAATTTTTTTTCATAATAATATCTTAATTAATATCATAATATTAATTATAATATTTATATAATATATTATTATATTATATTATATTATTTATAATATTATTATAAATAAGAGACTGAATGAGCTGGTATTGATAGGCTTTCATTTGCAACATGTTTCCCAGAGCACTGGGGAACTGAAGACTATTCTTACCTGCTGAAAACCTTCCAAGTGTAATGCCAACAGGTAATAATTTACCCTGATGTCCAAAACACAGTGTGGCAAGCATGATTTACTTATAGCTAACACATTCCCCCTTGGAGATTACTCAGCCTTCTACCTTTATCACTCTCTCGTTCTCTTTTCCATTTAACTGGTCATAATAATAATAATTAAAGTACATTACCATCCATTATATGTTGTCTTTCTTCTATGATCCCTTTTCTGTTCATACAATTCAGGTGAGAGGAATATTTTACTTTTCTTTCACAGAAAGTGAAATGAAGTTGTTTAATTTGAAATGCAATTCCCAACTGATTTTTCTCTCATTTACTAACCACAATTAAAAGCAAAATAATCTCTCTTTCTTGAACTAAATAAATATTATTGTCCTCCAAATACCATTTTTCCCAACCTGAAAATTTACCTCTTCTAAGCAACAAAGTCTTGTCTTCAAAGAAACCATTTTGTTCTATCACACTGGACAATGTTTGCTTGTGTATTCAATAACTCTACGCTTGTGATAATAGGTCTTATCTCCTTGATAAGTATATAAATGAGACTGATCTTTCTGTAGTTCTCAAGTTCTTTATAGATGGGAATTAACGTTAGAACATTTCAGCTATTCAGACACAATGATATTCAACTCACACACTTTGACAAATATGTTAATAACTTTATCCTTGAATTAATTCAAGACTCTTGGTTGCATTGCATTAATTCCTTCATTAGAGTGATCTGAATCCCAGCTAAGGTCTTTATAATGGTGTTACAGTGGACAAGTCACTTAACCTCTGTGAGACTCGGTTTCTTCCACCACAAAATGGAGATAATATCACCCATTTCACAGTTACATCCTGACCATCCCATCTAAAATGACTTCTTCATCATTCTCTTTCCAATTTATCTGATCTGTTTTTCTTAATCATAGCACTTCCTTGTATCTGCTATCACTCTATTATATCCATTCTTTGTTTACTACCTGTCTCCTATACTAGACTGAAAGTTTTCTTTTTTAAAGATTTTATTTACTTTTAGAGAGGAGGGGGAGGAGCAGAAGAAGAGAGAGAGAGAGAGAATCACAAGCAGACTCCATGCTGAGTATAGCCCAACGAGGGGTTCAATCTCACAACCCTGAGATCACAACCTGAGCTGAAATCAAGACTTGGACACAACCAGCTGAACCACCAGGCACCCGTAGATTGCAAGGTTTTTGAGGCTAGAACTCCACCTGGGTTTTTTTTTTCCACATCTCTATCTGCAGCCCCTAAAACAATCCTTAGCACATAGCATCTGTTCAATGAATGCTTCTAGAATGAATGGCCTAATGTAGAACATTGTTCAAAGATTAAAGTGAGATAATGTATATAAAACACTTGGTGCTTTGGCAAAACGTAAGAACCTAATGAAAGGTAAGTAGTAATATTTTTCTATATCTATTAAGCCAATACTTTCTATTTTTCACCTAATATTAAAAGACGAGGGGAGCAATGTCTCTAGAGATGAGGACAAAGAATGTTGTGTTCTTCTGCTTTCTCCTTTTCATCACTAGCTAGATGAGACCTTCTCTTAACAATGACAAGCAAGATGATGTATCTGAGCCATTTGTGGACAGAACTTCACAGTGACTATTTCAAGGAAGTTTAAAAACACGTATAATAGTGATTGTAAATAATACCAATTTATAAACACGGATAAAAATGTTACTATGGGGGCGCCTGGGTGGCTCAGTGGGTTAAGCCGCTGCCTTCGGCTCAGGTCATGAACTCCGAGTCCTCGGATCAAGCCCCGCATCGGGCTCTCTGCTCAGCGGGGAGCCTGCTTCCTCCTCTCTCTCTCTCTGCCTGCTTGTGATCTCTCAATAAATCTCTCTCAAATAAATAAATAAAATCTTTTAAAAAAAATGTTACTATGTTCCTTATAAAAAGCAGTAACAAATGTTTGTTATAAAATCAAAGTAGAGCATAATGTTGAGGGCAATTAGGTAAAAGGAACTAATACGTGAACTCCATGCTGAATGGAACAGTTAGTGAAACAAATGGCCACGTGGTGGTTTTCAAACTACGCACTCCAGGGCACCACAAGATATTTTTAATTTTTGAGGGAAACTAGCACCATCTGACAGACACTGCATGAGCTACAAGTCAAGACAGTCCAGTTGCAACGTGAGGATGCATTATGCACCTTTGATGATGCTGTCTCTTTAGAGAGCTGGGTTGGGGGACAGTTGATGTGAGAAAACACAAGTATTACACGAAGACCAATGTGGAACAGAAAAGAGAGTGATGCTGTCCAGTCCAGCAGCAGGGTCCATGAAGTGGTACAGTGCTCAACAGGTACATGCGTTCCATTTGGAAGAATTAAAGTAGTCTCTGCTTTCAACCGAGGTGTGTGAACGTTTTTTAAACAGTTACAATAGTGAGGACATAAATATTCATTAAACTGTCTGAACTTAACCACATAATAAGCAGAACCATTAAGTTTATTTGTTTGGTTTATGCCTAGGGCCCCTGGGAAAAAGTTATTGAAAACTAAGGGCTGCCTGAATCCATGAGGTTTGGAAACCTCTGCTGGATAAGCTAGAGACAAACCACATGATCACACGTAGAGCAGAAAACAAAACTCATATAATTTGCCAAGACCTCCTGATACACTGGGAGATGGCCTGGAGGCTCCTGAGAGAGGAGTGTGGTTAAAGAAGGGAGATTCCAGCAATCAGAGGGGCCTGAGCAAGCTTCTCTGATGTGGAACCCCGTGTGAGAGGCAGCTGTCGGAGGGTGTTTGATCCCATAGGAACAATGCCCACCGCTTGGGCCAGGCTTCCCTGTGGCCAAAGAAAGGAAGGAAAGGCATTTTGAAAACTCTTGGCCAACCCTGAGCTGTGTAGCTGCCCGTAGGGGACAGATGTGAGAGGCCGGAGGTGGGAAGGGGTCAATGGAGAAAGGCGAAGGAAGGAGGCTGGTAAGAAAGCTGGACATTCAGCATTTCCTGTCGTCGGCATTTTGCCCTCAACCACCTTCTCTAACGTTTCATCCTAATAGATATAATATTGGCTTTTTAATTAGATATCTGCTCATTTCCTGTCATAAGCTGATCCTAAAACTAGGTGATTTAGTAGTCTTAACCAAAAATCTAAGGTCTACGTTTCTTCATTAAAAGATACTCATCTAATCTATATGGAGATATACTGAACATCTCCCTTGCCACAGCCTGGCCTGACATTAAATCTTTCCCAATCTTTTTCTGTTTTTAATGATTTTAATATAATCTCATTGGACCACGCACAGGTGCCTATGCACGCATACTAAATAAGCCCCTTGCTTAATCTACCATTCCTATTTTCAGATTCAACTCATCTCCCTCCGCCTAGTTTCTGTGCTGTGCCAAGGGCTCGTGAGCTCTCTGTCAACTGCCCCCTTCCTCGTGTTGCATTCCTTCAGGCTTCCGAAATACAGAAGCTTCTCTACCACCTTCTGTGTTTATCAGTTACACAGTGACGTGGGTTCACTGGCTTCTCGTCCCCATTTCCCTCCTCCACGGCACTGATTTCCCCCTGATAGTCCCAGCGAGGCCTTTATCAATCTGTGTCTTTAGTTTCTCCTTACTCATCAGCTTTCCTCCAGTTGCTAGCCTTAAACACACAGACACACACACACAGGACACACACACACACACACACACACATATTCTCCCACCATTTTTAAACTTCAGGAGAGCTGCAGACATAAGGAAATTCCTTGGCTATGTCTTTGCTCCAGCAGGAGAAGCTCACTGACAGGATCACATGAAATGGCCTATTTTTAGGCAAGAGGAAGTAAATGGAAGTAGGCTGAACTGCACCCAGATCGAGTTGCTCTTCTCCATTTAGAGTTTTCTTTTCTGTTGGAGGCAGCAGGCCAGATTCAAATCCTAGTATCCCCATTGATTACCCATGTTCCCTTAAGAAGGGCATGGAACCTTCCTGACTCCCAGTGTTCCCATCTGTAAGATGGTGACGAAGATATTGACAATGAGTGATGGACAAAACACAGCACACGGGAAGAAGCATCATTCCCTTTCTCTTTCTCATGTTGCTTACTCCCGACTCCAATTAACTGCCAATCAACTAAACATTGGAGTTATCAGTATGGATCATGAGATGATTCTGAAACACTACAAGCAAAAACTGTAAAATACAAATTGGGTCATTTCACTTTTATCATAAGCAAGATCTCATTCTTCCTCCTAGCCAAGCTTCTGGGCTTCTGCAATACTATAGGCAAGCATTTTCACCAGGCAGGCTAACAGAAATAAGCTAAATGAGCAAAATGGGCTTATTCAGATGGACACCCTTGCTTCTGAGCCCTGTTCTCCTCACACTGTGTCCACACACATTTTGAGAGTTCATCACTGGGACAAGATCCAGAGATAGCATGTGTGGTATTAAAAACACTCCCATTAGAGTCTGGAGGTGACATGATAGATTACAGACTTCCTTAAGGTTCCTTTCCACTCTGTGATTCCATAACTCTTCCAAGACAACTTCTAAAATTCCAACACTATAGCGAACAACTTTGCCTACAGCAGTGTTATTTAAATACAGGACTTTGATTTACATGGAAAAGGTGTGATTGGGATTGTCCTCAGTCTAAACCAGAGAGGAAAACACTACTCTGGAAACAGGAACTCAGAACTGAATCCCCACTTCCCAGATCACTAGTTACCAGATCCGGAAAGTGTGAGCTGAGCTCAGCAAACTCATACATTTCATCTCAACAGTGACATTCTGAGTCTAGGATAGGGTTGCAGCCTATCACAGGGCCCAGTACAACAGTTAAGTCAGACACAAACATGGGAGAGCTGCTCCCTCCTCAGAAGTGCTCTGTGACCCTTGCCACCTTCAGCACGGCTTACCTCTGAGAAAGGGGTGGCTTAGAGAACAATAACTAAAGAAAAAAGTAACAGAGGTGGATTAGAATCAGTAGATACTCCCGGCTCTCTATTCCAAAATAGTAACTTCAAATAACTGATCAAGAATGTGCCTTTGTGCACTGGAAACATCCAGAAAAGGCCTTAAAGGGGGCTTAAAGATAATGATCCTCCATATCAATGATGCTATTTTCTTTAGGGGCTTGGAATTATCCAAACTCCTGGCTGCCACAGCCATCGTTCCCCCTAGACAGCACATACGTTTCCTCCTCCATGCCCCACCGAGTGGTTAATTAGCACTCTCATGGGCCCAAAATAAATAGGAGACTAGTCCTCAACTGTCGAAAGGCCCAGATTATTTTAATATTCCAAGAGTAACCAAGGCAACTAGAGTTTAAGAAACAATATTACTGCCAATAAAACCTTCTGATTTGTTTGATTTTGTAAGATGGTTACTCTTTAAAACTGAAAAAAAAAATGGTGCTAAGTTTTAACGACACTTGGGAAAATTCTCAGTATTAACATATAGCTTTATAATCTAAGCCCACACCAATAAAATCTTAATCATCATCAAGCATTTCACATACACACACACACACACACACACGCATGCATATTATATTTATATATCAGAGATACCACACATCCTTAGGCATATATGCGTGTGTGTGTGTGTGTGTACACACACATATACATGCCCAAAGAGAATTTTCACAAACATTTTAATAATTTCCATAAAAATCCTCACATACTCACATTCATGACACTTACATATAACATTTTGATTAATTACCTATTCCTGAAACACTTGGGTACTTGCACAATTCAGCAGAATTAATGCAGCATTAGGGTGAGGACATAGTAAAGATTGTCTATTAAACCCTTCCTCAAGCTGCTTCATGTTTGCCAAGCACTGAGGCTCAGTAAATGACCCAGCAGCCCGGCAGAAATGCTCCAATCTGTTCTGCCCAACATCAGACCTCTTCTGGGCCCATGTGATTTAGGCCAGGCAAGTCACATGGGAGATCCTCAGGCTATAAGGAAAGATAGTGTGAGAGCACATGGCACTCTGCAGCCCCCAGAAGCCGATGCAAAAATAGAATTCTGTCCTTCCTTCTGAACAAATACCGGAACTGTGAGAGGCTGTGGCAAAATCAGTCTGGCAGAGGAGAATGCAGAAGAGTTAAAGATGTCCTTTTTCCTAATAATAGCTACCATATTAATGTGCCAGTTCTGTGCACTCTACAGACATTATCGGATACAATCTCCAAAACACCCTGCAAAAGATGCATGAAAACTCCATTTCTCTGATGGGAGCCTGGAGCTCAGAGAGATAAGAGGCAGAGTCTTAAACCCTAGTTTTTGCCACTGCCCCCTTGCCTCTCCTTTGAAGGAACTAAGTTAGGAAATCTATACTATGTTAAGAGAGATTTTCATATTCCTAACTGATAGACATGAAGGGTTTAGAGAGCCTCACCTGTCCATTCCCCCAATCTTACTGCATGGAGCTTAGAGGACAGGGATTTTCTGTCTAACTACGAACCACTCAGAGTCCTACAAAGTGAGCTAAGTAGTTATAATGGGAATTGGGTAGTCAGAGCACTGATGGCCATCAAAGGGTCCCACAGAGGAGATGGGTAAACAATTGCTACAACTTTCTCCACAACCACTCCATCCTTCAGTAGTGGACAATGGTTGCATGTTTCTTCTTTATTTTGTCTGGTTTTGCTTTGTCTATCCAACCTTCTCTTTGGATGGGTGGCTGAAGTTGGTAATTCTAGTTATGTTCAGTCTTGCTGGAACTCATCACCCTCACTTCCTCTTACCAAAGTCAAAGTTGGATCTCATCTGCTCCCCAACTAGCCAAGGGCCAGGGCTTGGGTGTATAAGAGAGAAAATATCTTCCTCATGATCCAAGGTGTATGGTGTTGGCTCTAACCATCAGATCTTCCAGCCCAGACTCAGAATGGAACAAAGTTGAAGGAGTGACCAGGCTTTATTGACAGAAGCTGCAGAGGTATCTGGTGGTAGCCACATTTTTGTCAAGCAGTGACAGAGTTCTGACTGTACCACCCTTGCCAAAAACTGAGGGACTATCTGTCAGAACCTGTGGTATGTGTTTTTCAAATCTGGTTCTTCAGCTCCCATTCGTTTTATGCCCTCCCTCTACCCCTATAGTCCAATAGTCTTCAAAGAGGCATTTTTCCATTTAAGGCAGCCAGCATTGGTTTCTGTGGCTGCATCAAGCAAATTACACACACGTACCTCTACCCTGTGGCAGAATGCATTATTGTTCTTAAATATTGACCAAGATGTCCTTAAAGTTCCCCTCAGCTTGCCTGAACTCTACACAGATTCCTTCCTGACTCTAGGCCCCTTACCTATCTGAGAAGCATTTGCTTTAGAAAACTTAGAGCTGTAAAGTCTATCTCTGCCCCTTTGAGAGGTAAACCTTTTAAAAATTCTCTTGTCAGTTTTGCAACCCAGGAATGGTTTCTTAAGGATCTAGGAGCCACCTCTTTGAAATGTCATCATCAAAGAAGAGAGGGCTCCTATTTCCAGCCTCTGTGGGAGGGTAGAGAGTAGGAACCTAACTTAGGTGGGTGCCTTGTTTCAAATTTTAAAACTTCCTCCTGCCATGAAGATATGAGAAAATTTACTCTTCCTTTTGGGAAGGCCTAATAGCAAACTCAGATGGCCAATGACTCCCCCTACCTCCCAGTCCAGCTCTTAAAACATCCTCTGCCCTTTGTTTCAGGGGAGTTGAGTGCAGACTCTGTTCAGGTCTCTCTTCTATTGTAGTGTCCCTGAATAAAGTCTTCCTTGCCTCTTTAACTTTGTCCAGTGTAAATCTGGCTTTGACAATATTCACTTCCCCTCCCTAAGAGAGGATCCTATTCCTCACATACACCCCTGATGCTAGGTTTGGCCAAGGTACTTGGTCTTGTCAATGAAAAGTAAGCTGAAGAGATATGCCACGTCCAGGCCAAAGCTGTGTGATTTAGCGCAGAGTTTGCCCAGTTTCCTCTTCCCCAGGTAGAGGCCGATCCACCTATCTGAACTCTCAAGTGAAGACAACAGGAACACAGTCACGGCTGACCCACTGTGTGCACATGGCACCATGAACAAGAAATACATTTTGGTAGTTGTTAGCCACTTAGATGCTGGTATCACTAGTCCCATGATTTTTAAGACATTTGGCACTACAGAAGGAAAGCCTCTCCTGGAAACTTGCTCTCTGATACTGCCTTCTGGAAACTAGTAGTCAGTTTTTAGAAGTCCCATTGGTCAAGCCATCCCTCAGGGAACACTGGGTAAACCATGGAGCTCTAAGAGCAGCATATGTACTGCACCTCAAGAGGTAAGCTTGTAGGAATAAGGGGCCAACAGAGGTCTTTGGATGGTCCCAGGTGATGTTTCAAGGAGGCCTGTTATTCAAAATACTGTGTTCACACTCCTCCTAAAATACATATGCACTCCCTTTCCATATTTTTTACTTGCCAGCCCAAAATTTTAAACTTTAGAAGCTAATTTTTTGTTAACAGAAGATGTGAAATATTAAATAATTTATAAGACAAAATAAGATGGAGATCAACTTTAACAGGAATCAGTATTTCATGACATGCTTTGGTAAAATAGGTTTTAACTATCATATTGAAAATTGCACTGCATCTGAAAGGAATCACATGCAATATGTATTTGCAGTCTTATCCAATGTACCTTTAACACTTCGTGAGTCCTGGAAAACATGGATGTTAGTTTTAAAAGAACTAACACCACTAACCTCTGTTGCAAGTCTCAGCTTCATCCTTACTGGAGATAGATGTAAGCTACAGAAAGGTAAGAAACTCACCAGGTTTGAGTTTCTTTGATTAATCATTAAATATTAAAGGAGCTCTCCTCCAACACTCATATTTCCCAGCATAGCTTTTTCTGGTACATGGGGTATTCTTAATCCTGGGGCAAATGTACCATATTAACACTTCAGATCAGTGAAGAGGAGGCCTTTATTTGTAAAGTGAGGGAAGAAATGTGCAAAGCAGACACTTTCTTAGGCAATTTTAGAAAAAAATCAATGTAGAAGTAGAAAATGGTGAAAGCAGCGTGTTACCGCAAATCCTTAAGCCTATTCGTGCATGAGTATACTCAGAAAGTGTGCAAGCCCCTGTTTGAAGAAAATGGTTTTTATATAGAGATAAAACACAGTTGGTGTGTATGTGGCAAAGAAGCAGATGAGCAGGCTAATTCTCAGAGGTGTTCTTTGGACTCACAAAACAAGGCCGAGCAGAAAGCCCACTCCCGTTTGCAGTGACTCCTCCCCAAGACTAGGGAACAACTCCTCCCTGCAATGTTATCTGCACAGCTCCAAGGAAGCTCCAGGAACTTGGAACACCCCTGGGGGCTGAGAATTCCATTCCCCAGAACTCAAATCATGCACCCTAGAATGCCAACACGACCATAAAATTTGTTCCCCGTTTTATACATATTTAAGAATTCATGGGTAATATATCTAAACTCTTCTCCTAAAAAGAACCCTGCTAGCAACTACTCTTTTGAATAAAGAACTGTCAACCCTGGCAGATTCAGAACTTCTGCTGAGAAGAATTTACCACAAGAGAATGATCTAAGTACATCATGTCATACAGTCGTAGTTTAATAATGATATATTCCTAGGCCGGGGGTGGGGGGCGGGGGAAGAGGTTTTTTATTAAGATGGATACATTAAATATCATTATAAATTAATCCTATACCATTATTTCAATGGCATTTTCTGAACACAGCACTATAGTTCAACGCCCCACCTGGGCAGGTACCAAGGAAAATACTGCACACTGGGATGGTTTGGAAAAAAAAAAAATACACACACACACACACACATAAGAAAGACTTACATACTAAAATGCATGGAAATGGCACAGAAAAAAATAATCATGGTTATATGCCCACTGCCCTATGAAAGCAGCAAGCTAGTCCACATGCAGAAGAGCAACTATAAAATCAATAACTCTCCTCCTTTCTTAAGAATTGGTGACTGTGATGACTCTAGGCTTATTAGAAGTTTGAGATCAGATCCCAAACTAAGTTTTAAATATATATTAACATCAGATCACTTGGGGGACCTCTTGTGAGAGTAATTTAGTCGATATAATGATTTCATTAAGCATTTCTTTTGGGAAGGGGGTGGGGTAGGACAAAAAAGTCTTATTACATTTTACATGGAAAACATTAATAATAATCAGACATAATGGTTAATTAGCATATCAAACATAAACTAAACAACATAATCCCAACATGAAATTTGAAAAAGAACTGCTAGATAACAAAATGCAATGCCTTTTATCTTAACTGTGATAAATTTTTAATAGACCAGAACTCTGTATTGCAATCAACTTTGATTTGATAAAGCTAAGTCACACAGTACAATAATCATAAGTCAAACAGAATTCTTCATGCCATATTTTACCTCATTTTTCATTATATTATGCTCTTGAATTCTTCAAGTACTACCTCTGTGATCTCTTCTCTACCTCTCCCTTTGAGCTTCCAGATGTAAAATTCTAGTACTGGATAAAAAGGTCCATATAGCTATTTTTCCTGCAGCTCCAAACCAATAGATCCAAAACTAAACTGGAATTCTTTGCCCACAACTTTCTTTTTTCTTATATTCAGTAGCACCATCCCTACCTATTTACCTTCTTAGGATCCTCTTCAACCATCTTCACACTCTATATCCAAACATTTGACATGCTCAACCATTTGATTCAACAATTCAATTCCTTCTTTTATGTTCCCAATACTCCATTTTTTCTCCTTTTTTTTTTTTAAAAGATTTTATTTTTATTTATTTGACAGAGAGAAATCACAAGTAGGCAGAGAGGCAGGCAGAGAGAGAGAGGGAAGCAGGCTCCCTGCTGAGCAGAGAGCCCGATGCGGGACTCGATCCCAGGACTCTGAGATCATGACCTGAGCCGAAGGCAGCGGCTTAACCCACTGAGCCACCCAGGTGCCCCCATTTTTTCTCCTTCTTTGTCTTTTTACCTTCTGTCATATCATTAAATGGATGTTGGAATTTGTGACTCCATCCTCCACATCTCTAAAATTTGCTATCATTTCTTCCACATTTTTACCTTGCTGCATTCCAGGAAAATTCTTTAGGCTAAGCTTCCAAATCACCAGTTTGCTATTCAGCTGTTCCTAGGGTGTTGTTTAGCCTATTGGATATGTTTTCATTTTAATAATAATTTTATTATTTCCAAGATTTCTTGGGACACTTACTTTGGTGTTAGGAATGTGAAGACATTTATCACCCTGAAGATATTAAATAGTCTCATTTTAAAGTCTTTTTCAGACTATTCTATTGTCTCTATTTCTTTGGGAGCAAATTTCCCTGTGTGTGAAATGATTTTGATCTCTTTAATGATGGAGCCTTTGTAATTCCCCACTGACTTCTTTCATGTGGGAAAATTTTCCCTTGTGCTCTTATGTTTAATCCCATCTACTTTTTCCTTCTATAAGAGATATCTATTTTTTGGTTTTATAATCTTCTCTTTTACATATTTTTCTGAGTTTTGTGTTGGAAGACGAGATTTCAATATATCTCCATCATTTTTTCCCTTTAAAAATTTTTAAAGATTTTATTTTACTTTATTTTTTTAATTTTATTTATTTATTTGACAGAGAGAGACAGAGAGGGAGGGAGCATAAGCAGGGAAGCAGCAGGCAGATGAAGAGGGATAAGCAGGCTCTCCACTAAGCAGACAGACTGACCAAGACCCTGGGATCATGACCTGAGCTGAAGGCAGACACTTAACCAACTGAGTCACCCAGGCATCCCATTAAAGAATTTTATTTTTAAGTAACCTCTCCATGGAATGCAGGGCTCAAACTCCTGACCCTGAGATCAAGAGTCATGAGCTCTGCAGATCAAGCCAGCCAGGTGCCTCAAGTTATAGATTATTCTTTTTTTTTTTTTTTTTAAATTTCCATCAGTCTTGAACTGAAGGTCTTTTATCACCTGTTTGGAGGATTTTGACAGTAGAGTCCTAACCCATCCCTCCTCCCCAGCCTTAAGTAACATGGCAATCATTGCAATCTTTAATGACTCTGCTAAGAACCCATCTTTTGGGTTTGGTATTATTCTTCCACCTAAAGTATACTTGAATTAAAAAAAAAAAAAAGGTAGTAAAATGTGCCTCTAGATCCTTCACTCTCAAGAAAAAAAAAGTACTCTATAGTAAGAATCTTAGTAAAGATATGTAAGGCAAATCCCCTAATTTTAGCCCCATATACTTTTCCAACTTACGTCCCCACTCCATCTCTTCATAATCACCACCCTCTAACCATCCCAACTACAAAGAAAAATCTATGCAATTTCACATTTCCCTGCCTTTGTTGAGGTTTCACTTCAATTCCATTTCCCATTCACTTGCCAAGATCCAGATAAAATCCTACTATCACCTCTATGAAACCTTCCATATGTTATGGACATTTCATGACCTAGGCCTACCTAAGATATTACCCATAATCCTATCGGTGTACTTATCTCATCCTATCTTAATAATGCATTAGAATCCCCAATTAGGGGATTCTAGGTGGCTCAGTCAGGTAAGCAACCAGTTCTTGATTTCAGCTCAGGTCGTGATC
This sequence comes from Neogale vison, assembly GCF_020171115.1. Classification (NCBI taxonomy): domain Eukaryota; kingdom Metazoa; phylum Chordata; class Mammalia; order Carnivora; family Mustelidae; genus Neogale; species Neogale vison. Next base: position 152,850,808 of record NC_058095.1, on the reverse strand, counting down.
TTAAGGTCATGAGATCAAGCTCCATACTCAGTGGGGAATCATCTTCAGGAGTCTCTCTCTCCCTCTACCTCTGCCCTTTCCCCTCTTTCTCTCTAAAATAAATTTTTAAATCTTTAAAAAAAAAAAAAGAGACAACTGTCTGGCTCAGTCAGGTAAGGGTCCAACTCTTGATTTCAGCTCAGGTCATTGGAGTATCATGAGATCAAGCCCCACGTTGGGCTCCATACAAGACGTGGAGCCTGCTTAAGATTCTCTCTCTCTCCCTCTCCCTCTTCCTCTTCCTCTGTCCCCCCTTTACCCAGTTTCTCTCTGGAAAAAAAATAACAATAACAATAATCTTCAACTAGACCACAACTTCTTGAGAACAAAGGTTTCTCAATATTTCCCTATTCAAGCAGCACATAGCGCAATGGTCAGCACACAATAGGCACTCAAGAACCTTTTTAAGATGAAAGATGACCCTTATTCCAGTGACTAGAAATGCTATTTAGTAAATATATATTCACAAAATTAAATTCAAGGAATTAAAGAATTAAAGGAAGTGAAGACATTCAAATTCAGATTCAGTGTCATAGCTTCAGACTGTAGGAAAAAGAAATTCCCTCTTCTTCATATTCTGAACTTGTACCAGCCCCAAGTACCACCTCCCTTTCTAAAAAGCCCCACAGTCATAGCCCAGTCCTCTGGGCTCTCTTGCATGCCTGCATGCCTCTTTCATTGTATTTACCACCCTAAAGCACAACTGCCTGTGTATCTGTCTACACCACTAGATTATATCCCCTCTGAGAGCAGAAACCAGATAGAGTGTTTATCAGAAAATAAATAAAAGTGTGTTGGTTAAATAAATGCTTAAATACCGCATCTACCCTTATTTGTCCTCAGAACAGCCTCAAGCTGTAAGAAAAGCTGTTATTATTCTCATTTCCAATAGATAAACCAGAGTAAATGGAAATTAAATGAACTCCTGGTCACAGGGGAAGGGAACCTGGTAGCAGAATTTAGGGCTTCTTGAAATAAATCACTACCTTTCTTTTTACTCCTGTGTAACAGGAAGCATCCACGGCCAGAAATATACGAATGGGACAATTTGGACCTCTTTACATAGAGAAAACAACCTTCACAATAACATAGTGAATAAAACTAACCTTTAAATAACCTACAGAGTTCTGTTTCATCCATTCACCCAATAATAAGAGCTTTGAGAACATAACTAATATTATAATCCAAGTAGCTTCTGCACACTGGTCAGCACAGCTTAACCATTTCAAGGTGCCCAGGGCAACCACGTTAATTTAACCTATTCAAGAAGAACTTTAAAAAGCTATAAACATCACCAAATTTAGTGTATGTTAATTTCTACCAATTCAGCATTTTCATTACATGCAACAGCCTCTCCTACAAACAAGAGGCTTCTACTAAAACCTCACATAACTATATAGATTTTAAGTTATTATTGCTCGTATTGTTCATTTCATTTGCTATTTATTTAGTGTTTATTACACGCCAGGCATGTTGCTAAGAGCTATGTAAATTATCTCATTTACTGCTCATAAAAATACTATGAATTAGGTACTACCATTACTGTACTTTAAAAATGAGGACTGGGCCTCAGAGATATGAAATACTATGTCCAAGTTGAAGCAGCTAAGAAGAGAGGGAGGTAAGAATAGTTCCTAGTCCTTTCTGGTGTCAAAGTCCTGGCTCTTCCCCACCATGGACACTGAACCCCAATAGTGTCCACTGGAAGACTATATCTGGTCAGATAGTCTCATAAGTTTGACATTATCATCATGTTGAACTGTATGAAACTGCTATTTTGTAGACTGCAAATGGTCACATGGTCCAACCTAATATAAGATCTTTTTTTTTAAGATTTTATTTATTTATTTGACAGAGATCACAAGTAGGCAGAAAGGCAGCCAGAGAGAGAGGGGGAAGCAGGCTCCCTGCTGAGCAAAGAGCCCAATGCGGGGCTCAATCCCAGGACCCTGAGATCATGACCTGAGCCAAAGGCAGAGGCTTAAGCCACTGAGCCACCCAGGCACCCCAACCTAATATAAGATCTTAATATCTGTAGCTTTGGCTTCCTTAAAAATATATTATTTTCTTTTTCTTTTGTATAGTATATGCATTTAATGACTCCTGAAATTATTATTATTACAGATTGCAGTATAACCATTAAGACATAAACACCAGTCTGTCCCTCAAGTAATTCCCCAGTTCAGATCACAGATTGATTATACGAGAAAAGAGTTCTCTCCATCAGAAAAGCATTTCCTGAGCAGCACATGCTAGAATTATGAACAATGACCAGTTTCTGCAGACCTGCAATGACTTATTCGTACAGTACCCACATTTCCTTTAAAATACAAATAAAAATAAATAAAAAATAAAATAAATTTAAAAAGTAAAATAAAATACAAATAAAAGCCTAAGTATTCCAAGAAACAGAAATAAAATAAATGAAAGCAAATGTTAGCATTTGGGAAAGAGAGCTTAAAAACGAGGGCATTTGGGCAGCCCATTCTCCTTTTCGCCTTCATTGATCCTGTGTCTTTCCTTCCCGTCTGAGAGAGAAGAGTCTTGTGTCTTCAGGTGATGGGCATTAAGAAGGGCATGGGATGTAATGAGCACTGGGTGTTATATGCAACTGATGAATCTCTAAATTCTACCCCGAAATTAATAATACAATATAAGTTAACTAACTTGAATTTAAATTAAAAAAAAAAAAAAAAGAATAATCTCCCCACCCATGTTCTTCATCCCAGCCTGTACTCTTCTCTAGGAATATCCCTTAAAAATCTTATAAATCTTCCCCTCTCCCTGCTCCCTTCCTCCTGGCTTCAGCTCTCAGACCAAACACCAGCATGTTAGGGTCTCCCACCATTCCCTGGGACTCTCAATCCCTTCTTCCGCTTCCCTTCTCTGCCAAAGGAATTAACAAAGTGATAGGATCTGCCTTTACTCCCTCACCTCCCACCTGCTGGCCATCTTAGAGCAGCCTGGCTTCCTGTCCCCTCTCTGCAATCATTCTCAGCCTCGGCCCCGGTGACCCCCTAATTATCAATCTCTCAGTTCTCATCATACTTGATTTCTCCCTAGCTAATACTGCCTCCTCCTGCTCCAACATTCCCTCTGGGATTCGTCAATACTCAACTTTCCCATTCTCTCCCTACCTCTATGACCCGTCCTCTGCAAGCCTTCCTTCTTTCTCTGTCCTACTCACAGGTCTCTTCCTTGGTCCTTCCTTCCAGGAGTTCAAGCTTCTCATTCTTCTTCTTGCTCTGCTCTTCCCAATATATTTCCAGGACACCCCACATCAAAATACTCACAATGCTGTTAGCTTTTTCTCCTCAAACCCACCCCTTTTTTGCCCTTTGATCCATTTCGTCTCCCAAACGAAAATCACCCTGCCATTTTGAAATCCCTTCCCAAACTTATCCTGCAGCCCCGCCTCCTCTGACTCCTCAAAGACAGCCAGGCCATCATGGCGGTGCACGGGACCCATGGCTTTCATGCCTTTATACACATTGTTTCTTGACAGAGCCCTTAACCTTCAGATTTTCACTGAGTGTCACATTCTTTGTGAAGCTTTCTCTACCCTTCCTAAGAATATTCAGTTCCTCCTCAGTGCTCCCAAAGCACTTGGCATATACCAGTAATTTACAGTATTTACCATACCACGCATGGTAACTTTGTATGGTCCTGCCCCTCCTCATTCCTGTTCTTGTCTTCCTTGTTCCTTAAATAAAGCAACTGGGTTATATTCCCCATTCTACCTCATGTAACACTGAACAACTGCCAGGCTCATAGTAGGTCTTCTGTTCTATTTAACTGATCCATCTGTCGGTCAGGTTTGTATACAATCTTGTTCAGAAGTAAGGGTTTATGCACAGTGATTTTTTTTAATCCTTTTCAACACTGATAATTCATTACGTGAGATACATACACACACACAAAGAGATAATTAACATTTTAACTTTTTTCCTCCTGATATAAATACGTTATCACAACATACAACCCTTTCAAGTTCTTGTCGGGAGACGTTTGCTTCCACTGAACAAAGACAACACATTTTCTTGAGAATACCTATCAGTTTTGCAAGTCAGCCAACTGCTCACTATTGCTTTCTTAAATCCTACTTTAAAAGTCCAAAATGACAAATTATCTCACAGGTCTCTGGGCAAATACTTCATTGCTTTCCGAAATGTCAATGCTGATGCCTATCCCTCCTCAGTTTTGCCTCATTTTAAACCAACAGAAATATCTCTCCCTGCCAGCCTACATTTTGTTTCATAAAACTCTTTTTTTCCCCTTATAATTTTCAACATATAATTTCAACATATAATTTCTCTGATAAACTACCCCTAATTTCTAAACTTTGGGAGTTAAAATATCTACAATTTCATTATCCCATCAAAGGGCAGGAAGAAGAAATTGAGTCTCAAGTAAAATGCCATAAAGGTGAACACTGGAGGGACACCGATGTGGCTCATTCTGCAGTGTCCCACTCTTGATTTTGGTTCAGGTCATGATCTTGGGGTCACAGGATCGAGCCGCATTTTGGGCTCCTTGCTGGCTGTGGAGCCTGCTTGAGATTCTCTCTCTCCATATATCTCTCCCCCTGTTCACCTTCTCTCTCTGAAATTAAAAAAAAAAAAATCTTTTTTTAAAAAATTAAAAACTGGAAAAATCATGGCCAAAGATTTTTCCAGCAATAACACTTACTAAATGGCATCGACTACTAAAGAAATGAGAAAGTAGGTTAGCAATTAAAACCATTATTATCACATTTTAATCTTCATCAAGGTAAATGTCACTATCCTTGTTTAACAGAGTTAAACTGAAGTTCAAAGAGGGTTAGTAGTTGCCCTGAAGTTCAAAGAGGGTTAAACTGAAGTTCAAAGAGGGTTAGTAGTTGCCCAAGGTTACCCAGATAATAAATGGGAGTCCCTTGCCATATGCTGGAATGACCTGAAGTAATTTTCTCAGGAAAAACCAACCTGCCTGAAGGTTACTGCTTCTGCTCACTGACATGTGGTTCTGGGTCAACCACCACTGTTCCCATATGGGAACAGCATTCCTATACTCTGCCTGCATTATATTGTGCACCATACTGAGAGGTTTTATCCCTTGTTTCACTTAATCACTGAATGAGTTACATATGAGGCAGAGCAGAATTACAGATGAGGAAATGATTCTCAGGACCTTAAGTTCAGAAACAAACCCAACCTCTCCCAGGTAATGGAGCACACTAAATGTATTCTCAAAGCCAACTCCACTGTCTTAACATGGCCAACGCTGCCCTACATCAGCAGGATTTTGCCTGAGACTATCACCAGGAATTTGGCTCTACTCTTCTGAAATTCAGCTGCAATAAGTCATATTCAGTCCTATTCATCTTCGAGATGTTCTGAAACATGCCCTTCTATCATGCCACTTAATCAGAGAGCCATGCACCTTTCCTTTCTTAAATTTCACAATGCCGTGCCCATTCTCACCCAGCCACCTTTGGGTTTTCAGCCACTGTTTGCACTGAGGGTCACTCTAAGAAACGAAGGGTACAGTTGTAAGGTACCCATGCTCTGAAACCAGGCTGCTGGCTTCCAATCCCTGGTCTGCCATCTACTACATGACTAAGGCAAGTCACTTAAACTCTCTGTGCCTCAATTTACCCAACTGTAAAATGGGGAATCTGGTCCTACCCAAAGGGCTTCCATGATTCTATAGTGAGTTAATACCTATGGAGTACTTAGAATAGTCCTGCCTCTATAATGAAACCCAATAAATATTAGATATTTCACAGATGGTCAGAAGAGTCTATATTGTGAGAAGAGAGAAATAAAAGGAAAATCGCAGAGCACCTGGGTGGCTCGGTTGGTTGAGTGTCCAGCTTTTGGTTTCAGCTCAGATCGTGACCTCAGCGTTATGAGATCGAGCCCCACATTGAGCTCCACGCTCAGACAGGACTGCTTGAGATTCTCTTTCTCCCTCTCCCTCTGCCTCTCCCCCTACTTGTGTTCTCTCCCCCTCTCTAAAGCCTGATGCTTTTGGAGGTCACTGTCTTAGTCTGCTCAGGCTGCTATAACAAAATACCACAGACAAGGAGACTTCGACAACAGAAATTTACTTTCTCAGAGTCTGGAGGCAGAAAGTCCAAGATCAAGATGCCAGCAGGGTTGGTGTTTGGAGAGCTCTCACCAAACAGAAGAAATCAGTGTGTGAACATAGGAAAGGAGAGTGTGAGCTCTCCGTGTCTTCCTTTAAAAGGACACGAACACTATGGATGAGGGGTCCACCCCTAGGACTTCAGTTAGACTTAAGTACTTCCTTGGAGCCCCCAGCTGCGAACATGGTCACACTGAGATCTGGGCTCCAACTTGTGAATTCTGCCCTGGTGGTGCAAAAATTTTCAGCCTGTAACAGTCACTAAAAAAGTAACTTTGGAGTTTGGCTAAAAGGAGGTCCAGCAAACAATGGGTTTACAATTCCTCCCTATTTATTCACGGAAACATTTTTGGAAGATTAAACGAAATCCAAAGTTTCATTTCTTTTGACAGAAAAATAGTATGATACATTACAGACCAAGATAAACTAACTGTAATTATGTTGTTGGCCATGGAAGATAGAAGTACTTGGTATATACAGAAATCATTTTTCTATTATCAGTTTTCATTATTAAAAATTAGTACCATTCTTAGCCTTTAAAAAAAAAAGTCCTTAACCTTTTTTTAAAGAAAAACTGGCCAGTATGGCATGGACATGAATTTTCATTGTATAAATTATCCCAATCAAAATCTGTATTAACCTCTGACATCTTCACCCTCCCCCTGTACTGAATCTTGGGCTAATTAATATCTACTTAAGTATTCAATTTTTGCCCTGCAGGCCAAGATAAACTTGTCCACAAGACAAGAATATATTTGCCCAATAGTAAAGCTCAATGGGAGAGAATTTTTTTTATTTCATAAAATATTTTATATAAAATTCAACTTTAGCAAAGAAAATTTGGAGATTGTACAAAGGGGAAAAGATTCATGATATCACCTCTGTTAGGTAAGACTTGCTACCTCCTTTGGGCTTTTCTTTCAAGTCTTTTTTTCCATGCATATTTTTATAAACCCCTAATTATGGTATGTACACAATTTATATTCTGTTTTTCTCAATTAATAGTTCTACTTGTACACTGTCATGTATACACATGTAAGACACATGGGCTGACTATACAACATATAACTGAAATGCTAATATAACCATTTCCATGGTGGTGGACGTTAATATTGCTTCCAGTCATCATAATTTTGTGATGCACATAATTGTGATGGACATTTCCTACATGCAACTTTTTTTTTAATCTTTGTATTATTTCCTTAGGTTTAATTTCCAAAGGTAGAATTGGGGGTCTACAGGTATAAATATTTATAAGGCTCTTGACTGACATTCTAAAATTTCCTCTAAATTTTACTGTCACCAATAATCTTAGGTGAGTCTCAGTGTCACTAGACTCCGTGCTGTCTTGCAAACAGTTTGCCTATCACAACAAGCAAGAAATAAAATACTTTGCTGCATTAATTTTACTTCCCCTATTACAGGGAACATTTTTCTTATCATGGTTGTTTCCTAGCTTGGCTTTTCCTTTTGAGGCACCTATTCATTATCTTTACCTGTTCATCTATTAAAACCCTCACTGATTTGTACACAGCCATCTCTTTGACTTATAGAATCATTTAATAGTAACAGTAAGAATATTAGAGGAATCCTTGACATTTTGCTGATGTTACACTAAGCTGAAGAGTAAAATCACAGTCACTAATAAGTGAAAATTAAAATATTTTAGGAACGCTTCACCGAGTTCTGACAGTGTTTGAGGGACAATTTGGAGGTTTTGAAAGTCTTACTTTCACTGAAATTGGAACTGTTAGAATTATAATTATCTTTTGAAATTAAAATAAAAGGTTTATTTCCCATACATGCACATCAGCCAATTAAAGACAAACTGTCTTATTTCCTATGACCCTACCTTTTACTGCACTTTTGAAAATATTCAATGAATCCAAATAAAACGGATAATTCTGCCCTCCTAAAACTGATGCTTATACTAAATGTCAAATTACCTGGCATTGTTTAATATTAACGTTATTATTAATCATCTCCATCCTCTGAAAAATTATTCAGTGCCAGATAACGTGCTGAGTGTTTTAGATCATTATATTCCCCAAACAAACTTTGAGATGTTATTAGCCCCTCCACATTACAATTGAGAAAATATGAGTTCAGAATGGCTAACCACCTGGCCAAGGCCAGTCCACTCATAGGTGATGGAGAGAAATGCAAACCCAGGACCTGTGTCCCTCACCACTAAGCATTCAGCCGTTACCGTGGAAATATTGTATAATTACTAATACTGATAAAAAGCAACTTAAAAACAGATATCTATCAAGTGTATTTGGTATATATATTGGGGTTGGAAATTCCTCAAGGATATTTCCATTAATAAAGTTTAACATTTTTGAAACCCAGATCGAAGGCTACCGGAGGAACCAAGGGAGAGAGGGCAGTGGAGACGGCGAGGAATGGTGGATTGAAAAGTTATTTAGGGCAGAGAATCGACAAGGAATGGAGGAGTGTTTCGCACAGGACAGGGAGGTGCTAAGGAGGAATTCTGGCTTGCTCGCGGATGCTTGTTGAGTGAATGAACGAATGACCCCATGGAAGAGGAGCTGACATGGACCCAAATCCTCGGGCAGCCCTGCAGCGCCAGCAGCTCCGCCTTCGGGAGCGGCAGAAATTCTTTGAGGAAATTTTACAGCCGGACACAGAGTTTGTCTTCCCCCTGTCCCACCTGCATCTCGAGTCACAGAGACCCCCCCATAGGTAGTATCTCCTCCATGGAAGTGAATGTGGATGCCCTGGAGCAGGTAGAACTTATTGACCTTGGAGACCAGGATGGAGCAGATGTGTTCTTGCCTTGTGAGGACCCTCCACCAGCCTCCCAGACATCTGGGCTGGAGGAGCACCCAGAGGAGTTGAGCCTCCCAATGCCGACGCCAGACAGGACTGCATCCCGCACGTCCTCGTCATCTTCTGACGACTCGACCCACCTGCACAGCCCAAATCCCAGTGACGGTGGGGTAGACATGCCCTTGGCACAGTCTGATGAGGAAGAGGATGGGGCTGATGGAGGGGCAGAGCCTGGAGCTTGCAGCTAGCGGTGGGCCTCCATCTACAGACTGACCGAGCCGGCTCTTCTCCACAGGAGACCGTAGGCCCAGCCAGAGCCCTTCAGAGAAGACCAGACTCTTTACTTGCAGTAGGCACCAGGGGGAGGCAAGGACAGTGGGATAACGCACCTCTCTGGGAATTAACCGTCCTGCTTTACTGCTAACCTTTCCTGCTACAACCCTCCCACCAGTTTTTGGCTTCCCCCTGAGGTAGGGCTTACAGGCGAGGAGATGGGAGATGAGGCAGGACAAGATGCTACTGCTTTCCCTAGCACCCCTCCCTCCCCCACACTATCCTGCCATCTCCTGATAGTGTCTCCTAAACCAGTGTCTCTAAGTGGCCGTGAGCTCCTTAGCATGCCCTGAGTAGTGGTACTCCAGCTGTCCTGCTCCCCGCAATCCTGTTTGGGAAAAGGGCACAGTATAAATAATAAAAAATAATCCACCAACCAAAAATAAATAAATAAATAAATAAATAAAGTTTAACCTTTTTTTAATGATTTATTTATTTATTTGAGGCTGGGGGCACCTGAGTGGCTCAGTCAGTTAAATGACAAGCTCTTGATTTCGGGTCAGGTCATGATTTTGGAGTTTGTGAGATCCAGCCACCCCATTGGCTCTGCACTTAGCATGGAGTCTGCTTGTCCCTCTCCTTCTGTTCCTCCTTGCTCGCTCTCTCTCTCTCTCTCTCTCTTTCTTTCTCAAATAAAATCCTTAAAAAGACAGAGAGAGAGAGCAGGGAGAGGTATAGAGGGAGAGCGAGAATTCTCAGAGTTCACGCCAAAAGTACACGCTTAATGGACTGAGCCACCCAGGCACCCCTGGGTTCTCTGCTCAGTGGGGAGCCTGCTTCCCTTCCTCTCTCTCTGCCTGCCTCTCTGCCTACTTGTGATCTTTGTCTGTCAAGTAAATAAACAAAATTTTTAAAAAAAAATAAAAAATAAAAACTCAAAACATGCCACTGAAATTCTACCACTAACAGTTTGACTGCTAGTGAAACCAGTCCTCAGAGAATCCGATATCATCAAATAAGTCGTGATCTTCAGATAACATGTCTTAATCTCCACAGGATTGATTCGGTCATTCTCAGACATCTTAAGAGAAAATACACATTAAATTGCATGTATAGGCATTATTCACTCCTGGTGAATAATCTTTGCGAATTTTTATGGAAGTTCGCCAGATTCTTCAAATCCCTGTAACTGTAAAATATCAAGTAGTACAGAGGGGCTTAGGTGGCTCAGTCAGTTAATCAAGTGTCTGCCTCTTGATTTCAGCCCAGGTCATGATCTCAGGGTCCTGGGATCGAGTCCCATGTCAGGCTCTGCGTTCAGCTGGGAATCTGTTTGAGGATTCTTTCCCTCTCCCTTTACCCCTCCCCCTGCTGGTGCTCACGCCTGTAGCTGTGAAGCAAATAATACGTTATATGTTAATTTAAAATTTATTTATTTATTTATTTGAGAGAGAGCATAAGCAGGGGGAGCCGTAGAGGGAGAAGGAGAAGCAGGCTCCGTGATGAACAGGGAGACAGATGTGGGATTCCATCCCAGGACTCTGGGATCATGACTGGAGCCGAAGGCAGACGCTTAACCAACCAAGCCGCCCAGACATCCCCTAGATAATTTTTTCTTAATATTATACATTATGTATTCTTTAACTGACCCAAATAAGAGATCTGCTTGTCAAAAATAAGACTAGGGTGGCAAATGGGGTGCTGCTTTTGCTTCACTCCTCCCTGATGCCCTGCCAGCTTTGGGACACCAAGATGGGATTTTCTCACCTAGACAGACCTATAATTCTTATCACAAATGCAACTTATTTTAATATGAAGTGAGCTTTTTCCCCTTCCCTCCTGATACAGGGAGTCACACTACTGTGGTTGTAAAAGAAAAAAGCTATAAAAATGAAGGCACTTTAAAAAAAAAAAATCATAGGGGCACCTGGGTGGCTCAGTGGGTTAAGGCCTCTGCCTTTGGCTCAGATCATGATCTCAGGTCCTGAGATCAAGCCCCGCATCGGGCTCTCCACTCAGCAGGGAGCCTGCTTCCTCCTCTCTCTGCCTGCCTCTCTGACTACGTGTGACCTCTCTCTCTCTCTGTCAAATAAATAAAAAATATCTTTTAAAAAAATCATAAACTACTTTCATAAAAAAAACAAACTTTCATTTTTTTGTCCTTTGACATAAAGCATAACAAAGCAGGCACTAGCAGTTCACAGCCATCTAGAAATCTCTAAGAACAGTTTTCTACTGTAACAACAAAAAAAAAAGGTGTTATTTTTAGCACCTTGGAGCTGGAATCATCAATAATTGGCATTCTAATTTGAAAGTCTTTGGGATCTGTTTATTTAAGTGATTTTGATCAATTCCCTGCCAAGTCTAGTTTGTTTCCCTGCCCTTCAACCACATTGTTTCCTATTTCAATTTCCAAATTAATACACTACATTTTATCATGAAGGCTAAATTTTCTTAAAGAACAACAGGATTCTGCTTTATTTTATTTCAGTATCAATTCTCTTTTTCTTTGCATCTAACAGAGAGGATGTGCTTTTTCAGACTTCCTTTCATCTCATACAGCCCTAAAGAATATTTTCTTGTCATTTTTGGTGCATTTCACATTCTAGTCACTACTAATTTCCTGGTTTTACCCTCATCTGCCATTACTGAAATGCCCTATTTCTAGTTCAATACTCTGCTCTAATCCCTACTCCGTTGGCCGTCTCAAATCCACAGTTCTGTGTAGTTCTAAAGGTTCCACCCTCTTTTGTTCGTCCTCTTGCCACCCTTACAAGGGCTGTTCTAAGAAGAAACACGGGGCATGTGGATCCTTCCACTTAGAGATCCTTTTCTTATGATTTATTTAAGCTTAATGAAGTTGACTTTCCCAAAATCCATTTTCTTGTGATTGCTGTTTTCACTTCCTTGAAGTTTACACAAAGACTACCAATCTTTAAATGCATTTTCTTAATTAAATGAAATGTTCATTAAAGAAAGAGCTCTAGGAGGCAGGGCAGAGATCAAGAGTAGCTATAAATACCAACACAGTCTCACTTCTTTTTGCTCTCTCTCCCCAGACCCTACCCACAGGAGTGTCTACAGCCATGTTCCACATGTACTCTCCTGCCTTTAATCCACTGACTGTGCTGTGATTCTCTCCTTAAAAAGTTGTGTCCAGTATACACTTGGGATGATGACGTGTGTGTCTTCAATCCTATCATGACGTATCAAGCCAGCTGAAACCTAGCAACATCTGTCAGAGAGAATTAATAAACTGGTAAAGGGCAGATGAGCTGTCAATGAGTAATTCTGAGTAGTCCAAAAAACAGAGAAAAAAATGGGAAAACACAGCCTGAACTTAGCAAGGAAAGTAGATTTCTTATGAATGACATTCCCCACGATGATTTGTAATTAAGTTAATCCTTCGTTATGAGCTTCAATGATCACTATCAAGAATGACAAAACACATTTGCCCCTTTTTCAATTAAAATATGTGGGAGTAAGCACAGAAATCTAAGAAAATGAAAGTTTGGCTTTCAAAAATTCCCTCAACGTGGGGCACCTGGGTGGTGCAGTCAGTTAAGCAACTGACTCTGGGTTTCGGCTCAGATCATAATCTCAGGGTCCTGAGGTTGAGCCCCGCCTCGGGCTCTGAGCTCAGCTGAAGTCGGCTTGGGATTCTCTCTCCCTTTCCCTCTGCCCCTCCCCACCACTCTTGTGAGTGAGGGCAAGCCTGCTCTCCCTCTCTCTCTCAAATAAATAAATCTTTTTTAAAAAGCAAAGCAAAATAAAATGTCCTTCAACCATACTTGGTCACTTTGTTGGCTTTGCTGCATCTCTTGGCATCTCAATTCCGCATCTGGAAGACATAATGAACTTCCTTGGTGTTGTTAACGACAAATGGTAGAACCACCTTCTTTTGCAGCTTGATTCTCCCGACCAATGCTACGTGCTACCTGATTCATGATTCAACTCCATTTAATAATTCAATACTAGCAAATGCAATGGTTTCCTTATTAAAGACACTAAGCCCTATGTTCTCTGAATTTTTAAAAACAACTTTAAATAAACCATAACTTACTCGAAAAACAATTTTTCCAAGAGATTTCTGCATATGGTGACTACACCTGGGTATCAATTACTTTATAAAATTGCTTTTGTCCCAGGCTAGCATGAGAGCTCTGGGAAGCAGAGCCAGGCAGGAATGAGAAGCAGGAGACACAATCCCCATGACAGGATTTATAATGTATTTTTAAGAAACCTAAAAATATATTAGGGAGCATCCATCTGAAGTTTCTGTCTGATTTTTTTGAACATCAAGGTTTTCTAATCTATTTGTATTTCTACTTTTTTTTTTTTTAAAGATTTTATTTATTTATTTGAGAGAGAGAGACAGTGAGAGAGAGCACGAGCGAGGAGAAGGTCAGAGAGCGAAGCAGACTCCCCATGGAGCTGGGAGCCTGATGTGGGACTCGATCCCGGGACTCCAGGATCACGCCCTGAGCCGAAGGCAGTCGTCCAACCAACTGAGCCACCCAGGCGTCCCGTATTTCTACTTTTTAAAAAGCATTTTATTTATAAGCAATTTCAGAATCCCATCTAGTCCATAAAGGAGATAAATTGAGATCTTTTTATACCTATTTGAAAGTGAACACAACCTGAAGAAAAGCATGTCTCCAGTGTTCTCACTTTCACCTTTCTCTCCTGTGCTGGTCTCCTAATTCTGCTGGAAACCTTTATTCTTTAAATAAAAGTGATGAGTGCTTTTCTGTGCAGAATAGGCAGCTTCACAGAATTATGTGAATAATGCATCATTACATCAATATAATAAACCGTTGGCCCCTGATGTTTCTGATAACTACTCTTCATAGTATACTTAGAAATCTTAAAAATAACCAAGTAATGGGTCTCTGGTATTGAAGATGTTCTAATAAACTGAGAGAGAGACTCAAGTACAAGGTGTGAATATGCCATATCACAGATTTTAACATAAATCATCACTAATTCTCATAAAACTACGTATGACAGATATTTTATTCTCCATGAACTGATGAAGAAAGAGAAGCTAATAAATTAATCTATCTTGCCCAAGTCATATGGGTAGTAATGGCAGAGCTGGGATTTGTGTCTGATTTCAAAGCTTTTCACTCTATCATGCTGCCTCTGTTTTCCATTAAGTTTAGGATTCCCTAAATTCGTGAAAAGACACATATCCCATAAATAAAAATCAATGGTACATTGAAAACCTGATTTTAACTAACAGCTTCCGGGCAAAACATTTTCCTAACATTAATAAGGAAAACACTGACTCATCTAACTTCTGTTTCTTGATGTGCTTCGCCTCTATCACTCAGCCCTATCAGGATGCTGGTAAGCACGCATACGAACAGAAGGTAAAAAGCAGCCAGAAAAGAAGAGACACAGAGGGTCTGAATAATCTACAAACTGGGTAACCGTCTCCCAAACAATCAAGAGTAAACTGAATTAAATGGTTTTCTTAGCGAGTGTCTAGAAAGGGAAAATAATTTATTTTCGATTATAAAGAACAGTCTTTAGGATTTTTTTTTTCAGTAAACTGCATTCATTTTTAAAAGTGAAAAATGATCTCAAGTACTTAAAGCAGACTATTTTTAGATATCTCTTCAACTTAAATAATTTAGAGATTCAATTCTCATCACTTGCAGTAAAACACAAGTATTTAAGGTTATTCTTGAAACTCCCCTGCCTGTTAACATACATATATTGGGTCATTCGCCTAAATAAAAAGTGGTTAAGGAACATTCACATATCACTATTTTTACTCCAAGTTTTGTTTTGATCTGCAAAAAAAAAGTTTTTCCAGAGCTCTGTAAATTTTGAAAGCTCATTATTTTATTTTATAGGGATATTAGCTTCATTATGCAAGGCGTTCAGTCGCTCTAGCAATAGGATCCGTGTTCATCCATAGAGACATTTCAGATGAAGTGGAAAACATTTGCAGACTACATTATGTTATGATAGTGAATGATTTTAAAAGATGTCAAGTTCTACTTAAGGAGTTTTCTATGAAATAGCATTTATATTAGAGAAAGGGTTGGGGAGGTGAAAGATGTAAGTCATCAGAGTTTCATTTATTTTTAAATATAATTAAGCTCTCAGAAGGCATCAGCATTTTAACTTTGAAATATCTTTTTTAAAGACATTACTGAAATCCCATATTACTGTTTCTTGATTTTCTAATGCATTCTCTGAAAATGAATTCATTTTAATAAGTGGGAGGATTTGTGAAGAAATACAGGCTATAAGCACAAAGGAAGGATAAAATGTTTAATTGTATTAATTATACTTTGATGATATTCCATTGTCACTGACATATATTTGCCATATTTATAAACTTCTAGAACAATACAGTGATAAGATACGGTCATGTGTATCAGAGTTGCCTTGAAGCACAATTCATACACCTTTTTTGCCACAGATAAATGAAAGTGCAAGGTCCGGCCTTCTCGTTGTGTGAGGGATCATCTGTGTCCTTGTGAATATTTTATTGCTGTAATATCATGGGTTTACACTTTGGCTGAGGATTGAAATCGCTGCCTTCAGAAGTACTGACTTGATCCTAAATTCTTTCCAATCAGTCTCGCTTTTACACTAATCCTGGAATTGGATGCTAAGTAATAAATTCTTACTTCTTTAGAAAAAGTGATTTCCAGGAGAATGACCTATCCAAATGTGGGAAATAACAATACTACTAAAAATAAATGAGGAAAAAATACTATTATTTTCACGTATTTTTTATAAAATGCATCTTTTTAATGACCTAAACATTAATTTTAATGGCAATTGAGAACTATACTGATCTATGCTGTCACTTTCATTCTCTTCTAGTATTAGAATGGTAAGATTTGAAAATACTCATTTCTCCAGGCTCAAAATAGATACTTCATTTAAGGTCCCAGTGCCACACCCAAGAAATGGATTAAACTCTATGTGGCTTATGAACAGTGGCACTACTTGCTTATTTTTGTATTTTTCATAGTACTGAGCAGAGTCCTACTAACGCATGGTAGGAAATTACTATTTTTTTAAGTCAAGAAGTAAAAATAAATACATCAACTTCGTAAATTCTTACTTATGCTGCAAGCCCTATGCAAAACTCAAGAAGAAAAATTACTCTTTCCTATGAACATTATTTATAAAAAAAAAAACTTGCTTACATCTAACAAATTATTTTAATTTATATGTGCCTTTTTGCTGAATCTTTCAGTTTTTCAGGAAAAAAGTTTTTATTCCCAACTGACAATAGGGAACAGCAGCTCATCCTTAATTCATTAAGTGCCATTTTTTACCCACTGACATTTGTCAAATTATAGGATTCATTATAACAGGGATGTAGAGTTATGGCTTTAGCTCTTTTTGTTCTAATCCTTTTTTCATGTATTCTTTCTTTTGATTTGTGACCTTCATTACCAAGAGAGCTCATTTAATGCTTTCAGTTCAGTTCCAGGAGGATAAGCAGTCAGATACTGTAGGAATTATTTTACATACCATAGTTATTAACATGATTACTCAGAGAAATTATATTAATATCCAAGGCACTCCAGTACTTCCAGGAAAAAGAAATGCTTCTTTATCAAAATTTTTCCTTTAGCACAGAGAACACATTCTTAACTATTTACAGTTAAAATCCCCAAGTGAAAGTTTCCTCAGTCAAATAGAAATGCATTATATAAAGAGTTCATTGTCGATGCAGATCACCTAGGTCACAGATTTTTTTTTCTGATTATAAAATAATGTATTCTGATTATACTAAATTTAGAAAATAGAAAATAGTATAAATTAAATAAAATCACCCATCATCCCACATACCTAGAAATAACGCTATCATTTTAATAAGTTTCCTTCATCTTTTTTCTATTCGACTTAAAGATATTTTGTATGTATAAATTTAAGATTATTTTATATTTAGAGTTCAAAATCATTTTTTTAGCTAACATAATATCATGAGTACTTTCCCTGTAATTACATATTCTTCAGAAGTTGCGGCACCTGGGTGGCTCAGTCAGTTAAGCATCTGCCTTTGCCTCAGGTCATGATCTCAGGGTCCAGGGATTGAGCCCCATGTCAGGCTCCACGCTCAGCATGGAAGTCTGCTTGAGATTCTCTTTCTTCCTCTCCCCCTCCAGCTGCCCCTCCCCCCACTCTCACTCACTCTCACAATAATAAATAAATAAATAAATGCAAGCATTTAAAAAATTCTCTTACTACACAGTAGGCTGGCTCCCATGTTTAGCTATTACAAAGTGGTAACAAATACAAGTCTCCACTTCATTTCAAAGGGAATATAACTATGTACACATAGATTTGATGGAGAGACATTTTGATTCTCCTGCAATCCACAACTGTTTTTATTAAATGTTACTAAAATTCATTTTACTGAACATTCACTATACCACTTAAGTTTAAAACAAAAAATAATTGGGGGTAAAACTAGGTAAACTGTTCATTGCTAACATGAGTGTTCACATTAACTGAAGATTTTCTATGAGCGAGACACTGCATTAGCATTGTACATTACACAGCAATTATCTGCTTGTTTCTTTCAGTAAAATTAGGTAAAACAAAGCAAAAATGTGACAGTGTTAAGTAATGAAGTCAGGAGGAAGCCTACATACAGAATTCAAAATCCCTGGAAATGTTTAGCATTGTTCTTCTAGGTTTTAAGAACCAAAATCTCCAAAAGGGCCAATGGATGAACTAGGCATTCATACAGTGAAATATGACAAAAAGAACGAACTACTGGTACCTGTAATATCACAAATGATGAACATCCAATACACTATGGTGAGTGAAGATAGATACAAATGAGTACATGTTGCATGATTTGATTTACATATAGCCCAAGAAGAGGCAAAACTCATTTTCCGAAGTCAGAAAGTGGTTGATCCATCAGTGTGAGAATGGGGACAAAATCGATTAAAACGGTGTATGAAAGGGTCCCCGGGTCCCACTCCTTTAAGTGCCCACTTGATTTCTGCTCAGATCATGATCTCAGGGTCTAAAATCCAGCCCTGCATAAGGCCCCATGCTCAAAAGAGTCTGCTTGGGATTTTTCTCCCTCCCTCTCCTTTTGCCCTTCCCCCCTCCAAATAAATAAATAAAATCTTTAAAGGGGGGGCATGAAGGAACTTCCAAGAACTGACTACACTGGCGTATACAGTTATCAAAATACACAATAAACATATAAAATCATTCATTTTATTATATGTTACTTATCCTTATTACAGTAAATTGAAATAAAATAAACCTCTAGAAATCTAAGGATTAGCTCTAAAATTATTCCAATCCAATGCTCACACCTTTTTCTTAGTGTGACCCTATGACATTTAATGAATCTTATCAGATCCAAGGACAACCACCACCGCATGGTGACATATAACCAATGATGATGCTGAAGAGAAAGAATCTCCTTTTCATTATCAAAAAAAAATAATAAAATTATATGAGGAAACCCATTTCATATTCAAATACCCTATTTTGAAATAAGATCATCAGATCAATGAAATTCAATATAAGGTCAGAAGTAAAAATGAACATAAAGCCAAAGAATCACAGACAGAACCTCTACTCCCCCTCTAAAGTTACCTTATCATGGGGCACCCAGGTGGCTCAGTGAGTTAAATGTCCAACTCTTGATTTTGGCTAAGGTCATGATCTCAGGGTCATGAGATCAAGCCCTAAGTCAAGTTCTATGCTCAGCAAGAAGCCTGCTTGAGAGTCTCCCTCTTCCTCTACCCCCCACAACTGCCTCTCTCCCACTCTCTCTCTCTCTCTCTCTCCTCTCTTGTAAATGGATGGAATCATTTAATTAAATAATTGATTAATAAAATTGGCCTATCACGGTTCACTTTGAAGCAGCATATTGTGGAGCTAAACAGCTTTCATATTTGAATTGGTTTTCTTCCATAAACACAGCCAAAGCTGTTTCCCTATAAATTCCACCCATTGCATCTAGTTCTGCCCTAGTTAGCAACCCTCTCTTCCATGACAGCCCTAGGGATATCTGCCAATAGCAAGCAAATTTCCTTTCAGTTCCTGTTATAATTAGTCTAAACAACTCCCTCAACTCTTCCTCAGTAGAACACAATTTTTAAGTCCCCCTACCTTTTTATTTTTAAAGTATATTTTCAGTCATCCATTCTTCGATTCATCTATACTTCTAGCTGATGTTTTAAAAAAAAATGAAAGCAAGAAAGAAAGAAAAGAAAAGAAAAGGGAGCCTGTTGGTGATAATCACAGTCAATGTATTCCCCAAAGTGTGAGATGAAGGAAGAGTACAGTTTCAGGCAGGATCCTCCACTAACTAACAAGAGAGGTGCTAGGTCCAACCCAACATATAAAGCATATGAACATAGAGCAGATTTCAGAAGCGGGACTCTGGTGGTCTCACTGGAAGTTTCGTCAGCAAAGCCAGAGCTTAGAGGTGGCCTTCCCCAGCTGACCTCTTCTTTGAGTAATGTAGAACTCTGCTGAACAACTTGATGGTCCCAGGGCTGGTGTCAGAGAGAAGAGCTCTGAGAATATTCAGGTCCTCATAAACAGCTGACCAATACAGGACACAAGAAGAGAAAACCTTACCAATTCTAATATAAAATGTGCCTCTTCCATAAAGAATACCATTATCAATCTTGGATAAGAAATGTATCATATTCAACTCTGCAGGTATCAATGGTGATACTATTTTTCTTGGGAAATGAAGAGGCAGTCTACAAACTTAAAGGAATAATTGTTACGGACAGTCAAAAACATCCAATCTCTGTGATTACTGAGAAAAATATTTTTGCAATTATTATTAAAAAATAATTTTGCAATCCAGCAAAATGCTTAGGGTCCATGATCTTAAAAAATAATAGTAAAAGAAGTTAAAGAAAAGACTGTAATAGGAAAATAAGAAGTAGATAAATAGCATGAAAATGTTTGGGAGACTATAATGCAAAGAATTTGTAAATTTAAAACCTATAAAAAGGATAAAACCAAAACCTCAGAAATAAAGAGAAAAAGAATTATACTTCTAAAACATAAATGGGTAAAAAATAATAATCAGAAGACAAGAGCCAAAGAAAAATATCAAAGATAGAAAATTAATGAAATGTAAATGAAGGTAAAACCAGGGCACCAAAGCAAAAAAAAAAATGGGGGGAGGTGTAAAAAGTAAGATAAGTGAAAAATAATAATTATTATGTAGAATATTAAAAGAATTAGAAAGAGAAATTCAAACATGAAGAATATATAAAACTATAAGCTGAGACATAACACAGAAAAATGCTCAGTGTCACTCATCATCAAGGACACGCCAACCAAAACCACCACGAGATGTCACTTCACAAGTGTCAGTACGGTGGTTAGTACAATAAAACAAAAAAGGTGTTGGCAAGGATGTAGAGAAATTGGAATACTTGCACACTGTTGGTGGGAATGCAAAATGGTACAGCCGCTGTGGAAAACAACAGTACGAAGTTTCCTCAAAAAAATTAAAAATAGAACGAGCATATGATCCGCCAATCCCACTTCTGGGTATTTTTCCAAAAGAACTGCAATCAGGATCTCAAAGAGAGATTGGCACTCCTACGTTCCTTGCAGCATAATTCACAAAAGCAAGACAGCCAAGGTGTGCAAACAACACAAACATCCATCCATATAGACAAATGAATGGATAAAGAAACTGGCATGTGTGTCGTCCATAAATATACATACATATACCCACCATGGAATACTTTTCAGAATTTTTTTAAAAAGAGAAAGAAAATTCTGCGATGTGTGACAATATGGACGAAACCATAAGACATCATGCTGAGTGAAATAAGGCAATCACAGAAAGACAAATGTTGCATGATGTCACATACATGAGGTATTTAAAATAGATTCAAAGACTCCAAGAGTGGAACAGTGTTTCTGGGGAGTGGGGGAGGGGGAAATGGAAGGTACTAGTCAACAGGCATAGTTTTAGTCAAACAAGATGAGTAAGCTCTAGAGATCGGCAGTAAAACACCATCACTATAGTCAACAATCATATAATAGACACTTAAAATCTTAAGAGGGGTTACCTCATGTTAAGTATCCTTTCTGAGATAAAATAAATAAAATTACAATAATAAATTAATATGATAGAAAATAAAAGAATAGGGGCACCTGGGTGCCTCAGTAGGTTAAAGCCTCTGCCTTCGGCTCAGGTCATGATCCCAGGGTCCTGGGATAGAGCCCCAAATTGGGCTCTCTGCTCAGCAGGGAGCCTGCTTCCCCCTCTCTCTCTGGCTGCCTCACTGCCTACTTGTGATCTCTGTCTGTCAAATAAATAAATAAAATTTTTTTAAAAAGAAAAGAATATGGGGCGCCTGGGTGGCTCAGTGGGTTAAGCTGCTGCCTTCGGCTCAGGTCATGATCTCAGGGTCCTGGGATCGAGTCCCTTGTCGGGCTCTCTGCTCAGCAGGGAGCCTGCTTCCCTCTCTCTCTCTGCCTGCCTCTCCATCTACTTGTGATTTCTCTCTGTCAAATAAATACATAAAATCTTTAAAAAAGAAAAGAAAAGAATAACAATAGAAAATGGCAAAAAGATTTCTTCAGTTAAACCAGGAAGGTTCTTATATTTTTTATTTAAAGATTTTATTTATTTATTTATTTGACAGACAGAGATCACAAGTAGGCAGAGAGGCAGGCAGAGAGGGAGGTAGAAGTAGGCTTCCCACCGAGCAAAGAGCCCGAAGCGGGGGTCGATCCCAGGACCTGGGATCATGACCTGAGCGAAGGCAGAGGCTTTAACCCACTGAGCCACCCAGGCGCCCCAACCGGGAAGGTTTTTATAATCTGAAAGGGAAAATATCCTATGCATTAAGTGGGCTCATAAACCAAGAGAAACAGTCTAAAGGAGAAGGCACTGGAAACAGTTTAAATGAATAGAGGAGGGTCTTTAAATAGTAAAGTAAAATATATGCTTCTCTTAGATGCAGTTAAGAACTTGTTTGGAGTTTGGTGCAAACGTGGCAGATCCCCTCCAGATTAGCCCAAGATGTACAGTTCCTGACAAAGAATATCAAGATGGTTTTAATGGAAAGCTGAGGGGAGGGGCACCTGAGTGGCTCAGTGGGTTAAGCCTCTGCCTTTAGCTCAGGTCTTGATTCGAGGGTCTTGGCACCGAGCCCCACACAGGGCTCTCTGCTCAGCAGGGAGCCTGCTTCCCCCACTCCTCTTCTTTGTCTGCCTCTTTGCCTACTTATGATCTCCCTCTCTGTGTCAAATAAATAAATAAAATATTTAAAGAAAGAAAGAAAACAAGCAAGCAAGTAAGCTGAGGGGAGTGAGCTGACGAGACCCTAGGAAGATCAAAACAGCACACTTTCCATAACTGATGCTCATCTAAGTCCTGACGTCCGCTGGCCCTTAAATCCCTTGCTTGCAGGGAGGAAGATGAAAGTGAGGGCATAGCTTTAAAAAACGAATGGAGAGTTTTAGAAGGGAGTGGGGTGGGGATGTGGGTAAGCCCAGTGATGGGTACTAAGGAGGGCACGCATTACATGAAGCACTGGGTGTTATAAGCAAGCAATGAATCATGGAACACTACATGGAAAACTGGTGGTGTACTGTATGGGGACTAACATAACATAATAAAAAACAAAAAACAAATAAAAATGATAAAAAATAAAACTGCGCGCAGCTGAGCAAGGCTGCAGGGTCAGAGCCCTGCGTTTCAGGGACTGGGAGACCAGGAAGGCTTGAACATTTCCAATAACCACAGAGAGTGAGGCCTCAGAGAGGAGGAAGTCGGAAATCTGAGAGCAGTGATCATTGAAGGAGGAAGTTCCAGACTAGATAGGCCAGGATAAAGAGCTCAGAGAAAACTGCAGAGAAATTCATTAAATGTAAATCCTTTTATAAAGCAGTTTTTAATGCAATACTACAGAGCTCACTGAAAAGCCCAAGGCTTAACCAATCGGACCAATAATGAATGCAGATTTGGGGATATAGTCGCTCTTGGCATTACTTCAAGAAAAAGGAATTAGGGAAAGACAAGTTCACCATGATTGGTTAGGTGACTTATCCCTCCCCATGGGATTCACCCCATGTTTCATAGACCCTAAAACCTTCCCCACCTGGGATCTGGTAACCTCTCCCCATGACAGCATATATCATTAATGACTTTCCCAGAAATGATACTTTGCCTAGAGGACAATATAACTTGCTTCAACGGTAGCAAATCCTAATCCATGCAAAGAGCCTAATTAACCCCTCAGGAATGGTTCCTTCTGGGTCAATTCAAATTACTTGCCAAGAGTAGTCCCACTGTCTCTTACAAGGCCCAGGGTTCCAGGCCACCTAAAGGGGTGGGTGACGTCGAGAGGGGAAGGGCTCCCAGGCACACACATGCTTTTTTAATCAAAGCAACTCAGTTCTATTACCTCCTTTAAAATTCTTTTTCAAGGGGTGCCTGGATAGCTCTCAGCTCAGGTGATGATCCTGGGGTCCTGGGATAGAGCCCTGCACTGGGGGCAGGTCCCCTGCCCAGTGGGGGGTCTGCTTGTCCCTCTGTCCTCTGCCCCTCCCCACCTTTCAAGTTCTCTCTTTCTCACAAATAAAGAGATTCTTTTAAAAATAAGTAAAAATTTTAAAAATTAAATTCTTTGTTAAAAAAAACTTCCTAACAAATAACATCTGGACAACCCTAGGATAAGTTGCTATATTTACCAAAAAATTACCACCATCCTCCCCAAAACTGGATAGCCTTCATTTTTGGTGGAATATTTTTCAAACTCTGCTGTTATTGTCCCTTCAAACCGAGAAGCTAGATTAGTCAGTTTAACATTCCACATAAGGAAATGCAATTTGAAACATACTGTACTAGTGTTTTAGGGCTGCCATAACAGTGTACCACAAACTGGGGGGCTTAAGCAACAGAAATGTACCATCTCACATTCTCTAGGCTAGAAGTCTGAGGTCAAGGTGTTGGTAGGGCTGTGTTCCTGCTGAAACCTGTGAAGAAGGATTTGTCCCAGCCCTCCCCCATGGGCTTGGAGATGGCTGTCTTTGGGCTCACAGGGAAAATGTCATTCTTGGAAAACACTATCTCCAAATAAAGTCACATTCTGAGTACTGAAACTGCAACATATGAATTTGGGGGAGACACAATTCAAGGCATAATATGTACTATTTACATATGACCATTTCCACTACTCAAGATAACAATTCAGATGAATTTTTTAAAGACCAGATGAATTGCTCCAAAATAACTTTGATTCTCAGTTCCCAGCCATTCTTGGCTCCATTACAAACTAGCAAAGACACTGATCCCAAGGACTTTAAATGAGTTGATTGTAATATCCCTACAAGAATCATAATAGACCATGTTTCGACAAATCAAACTCCAAATTATGTCAACCAAAACCGTGTTGCTATTTCCACCCTCTATAATTTAGTTATTAGATTATCTGTATGCAAACTTGCCTGCCATAAAATCCTCCTTAAGAAGCAAGAAATGGTTTTCTTTCAGAAACCGAACAATCACGGCCAGAATAAACCACTCACAATATTGCCTATAACACCACCGAAACTGTCATGTTTAAGAAACAGTTTTGAAGAAGACATCTTAAAAGTGCGACAAAAAAAAAAAAAAAAAATTTATTTCCAGAATTCCTCTGAGAAAGAAGACAAAAAAATTAATACTTTGCTCAACCTTTTCAAATGAAGGAAAAGATCCCAAGTGCATTTAAATTTTAAGATGACCATTATTGTGCTCTCTACGTCAAATCAAGAGGGGAATATGTGGAGCTCCTAGCAGAGAGAGGGAATGGGGATGAGAGAGGACAGACAAGGAAGAAGCAGGGAAAAGAGAGAATTTGGAGACATAGAAAGGCTGTCAGGTATAAGATAATTTCCACCAATCTCTGAACCCCCAAATCTCCAGGCAACCAAAAAAAGGAAATGGGGGTTGGGGGAACTTGAGGGAACTGGGCTTTGCACCCATGTGAGGCAATACCATTGAGTACTCTTCTGGAAAAACCAGATAGGGAGGAATACCTTGGCTGACATCTGGATTATAGGATTAACTTCTTCCATCTGATTATCCCAGGATACACTTTAAGGCTAACCTACCATACACTCATCATGACACAACATGCCCCAAAGTCCAGAGACTGTCCCTGAGAGGGCATCTCTGGGACAGAAAACCAGAAAACCCCCAAAATATTCTGGGCCACCACACTGCTAGCTCTTCATGAGACAGAACCTAATAATTAATCAACTTTATTAGTTATAAGAACACTCAAATCTGCTTTTAGAAGAAAGCTCTGATCCTTCCTCTGGGTCTTCCTGCAGCCACAAAGCTTACCTTTAACTAGAGAATACAGATAAGACTTTTAATTTCCATAACAAAATGTTGGTTTTCCTAACAGAGCACAGTACCTGATATACAGTAAGCACTCAATAAATGTGCATCAGAAGCAACTTGGGAATTTTTTGACAATACAGGCTCCCAGGCCCTATCCTCAGCATACTGACTCAGAAACTCAGGGATGAGGCTGAGTAAATTTATTTACATGATTCTGTTGCAGCAGGTGTGGGGATCTTACTTCAAAACCTCCAGGAAGATGCTAGCTGTCCCCTCTTCTTGTTTCCCCAGACTCTCACTCTAGAACAGTACAAATCACCAGAACACTGCGTGTCAAGGTGGTCTGACTCAGCTTCCCCATTAACCAACAAGCACACAAGGGGTTGATGAAACCACAAAGAAATGTAAGATCTTTCCAAGGACCGTGTCAAGAATAAGAGAGGAACTAAGGACGTGCATCTAAATAACACCAATGTTTGAAGGGCATCTGAAGGAAAAATGAGAACTCCAGAAAAACCAGAAAGGGAATAGTCAGAGAGACAGAAGAAGAATTGGGAAAACCTGGTAACTAAAAGATAGCTTCAACCAGGAATCAACCCATCCAGATATCGCCAGCGACCTTAGCAAGGGCAAGTTTATTGGAGTGGCTGAGGCTGAAGTCCACCTGTGGTCCACTGATGAGTGGGGACATAGTAAGAAGCCTGACAGCAAGCGCAGACACATGAAGAAGTTGGAGTGTCCTGAACAGAGCGGAACTTCTGCTCAGCCAAGAGCTGTTGTTGTTATTCATGTTTTCAGGAAGAGAGACACCTGAGATCCTTTCAAAGAAAGGAAACATTGGGGCAGCAGAGGTGGCCAGATCAAGAAGGGTCATTGTTGGCAGAGCAAGTGCCCAGAGGAGCTGGGAGACCAAAGCAAGGGCTTGGGTGGGCGGTCTGCTAGTAAGTGGAGAGCCAGACACTTCATCGTCTTTAACTGGAGGAAACAGGGTAAAGGTGGGTGAAACGCAATTAAATTTTTAAGTAAAAATGGGAAGAAATAACCGTGATGGACCCAATTTTCTCAAAGCAGAAGAAAACAAAGCAGGACTTAGAGGACAGAAGCTCAAGGGGAAGCCTGCAGATGTGAAACTTCGAGTACATGACTAATGAGAGAACAAGTATAAGGATGGCCAAGACGCTCAGACGAGCCAGAATTCCATGATAATGTTAGGACAACTATCTGAACAGTTGTGTAGTTTGTTTTGTTTATTTTGTTTTAAGACACTTATGTATTTATTTATTTAGTTGAGAGAGAGAACGAGCGAGAGAGCACACACAAGGGCAAGTTGGGGGAGAGAGGGGAGCAAGCAGACGCCATGCTGAGCAGAGCCTGAGATGGGGCTCGATCCCATGACCTGGAGACCACAACCTGAGCAGAAATCAAGAAGCAGACACTGAACTGACTGAGCCACACAGGTGCCGCAGTAGGAGTCCGCAGACAGGGTCAAGAGAGAGGAAGCAAACTAGAGCATGAACCCCATTCTAGATTTCACAGGGGGAAGTGCAGCAGAAGGACACGTGTCGCATGGTTAAAGGTCCTGGTGAAGGAAGAGCTTCAGTGACCAATAACACGGTCCTGAGTCAGCTGGAAAGGAATAGAGGTCAAGAGGGGACTGATTGGTAGTTGCAGAGAAAAAAGAGAGGCATCTGGAGACATCAGAAAGGAAGGAAGCACATCTCCTCGCAGAACTAAAATTAAATAGACACAGTCACTGGCTTAAATATCCCAAAAGAACCTTGACCACATGCTGTTACTTGTGTAATTTTATCGAGTCAGTTGTAAATGACCATATTAAATGAGGTCACAGATGTTACAGAAATTGCAACTGAAGGTTGTACTATCACCTTGCTTATTTTACTTTGTTTACACTGTACCTTTATCCTATGTCAGATTTGGGTGGCTTACAAAGTTATAAAAATGAGATGGAATAATTTTAAGGTAAGTAGGAGAGATGGAGCAATGGGTTAACAAAGTTAAGCAAATAAGATGGAACTGGAAATGAGATTGGTTTATAAAGCTTAATGCTCCTTAAGATCAATGCAATAAATTCTTCTTAGAATTTGGGGCCAGATGAAAGCTTTCTCCCAACACACTAATGTATTCCCTACTTTTAAACAAGAAGAGTTATTTAACTCATTACATTTCCATTTGGGTCATGACTCCAAGAAACATGGAAACAAATATTTTCCCCAAATATAATAATTATGCTTAACCCACATTTTTCTATTAAAACCAATTTCTTCCTTCATTATTATATCTTGCCCTTTATCCTTGATGTAACATACTTTTGTGTAATTTTTCACGGCATGCCACCCCCAACACTGTTGGAGTAGATGCAACAGAAATTTAAAATAAACATTCAGAAATATTTCTAACAGTGACCCAGGTAGCCACTAGACCTTTACTTAAAATTACCAGTTCCATACTTAATTTCAAATCCTAATTTCTCAAGTTAGCCTATGTTTTCTTCCACTTCCCTACCTATGGCAGAATGTGATACAGTGAAATATCCTCTATGAATCTGGCATAGCACTACATTGAACAGACTAAATGATACTCTACAGTGGAGTATCATTGATAACAGACTGTACATAAAACCTCTTATAATCTGTGTTGCTTATCACCACTCTATACTCCCTATCACTACTTATTTGTATTCTGTCTTCAAAAGCAAGGATCTTTAATATGTAGTCAGCAATGAAGTGTGCTTAGATGAGGAAACTGCTTATATCCACATGTTTTAGTGCAGATGACTCACTGGATTAGCGAAATACATGTTTGCCAGGTAACCCATGGGCCTCTAGCTCAGGAGTAGAATTCCAAGGTAATTCCAAACACCATACCAAAGAGTTATCCATTCTCACTGATTTTAGATGCTTAAAGGCTTTTTAGGTCAAAGTTGCTTATACTTTCCATTACTGAAAGTGAATAAAGCAATACCTGTTTCTCACTTTTACCTCATTTTATTTAATTTTTTTTTAATTTTATTTGACAGAGAGAGAGAGATCATAAGTAGGCAGAGAGAGAGAGGGAAGCAGGCTCCCCGCTGAGCAGAGAGCCCAATGCGGGGCTTGATCCCAAGACCCTGAGATCATGACGTGAGCCAAAGGCAGAGGCTTAACCCATTGAGCCACCCAGGAACCCCTCTCCTTTTAGTTACTGATTTCACATCTATTCAATTAAACAAGGAATGAGGAGTGTCAAAATCAGGAAGCAGACTGGTGGGCCCGCCCACCAAAAAAGATGGCTAAATAATGTTGTCTCTAGCAACCTTTAATGTCTGGGATCAGTTCTTCCATTCAAGTCCCCAATGGTCTCCTTGTCCTAAAGGATGACCCTCTTGAGATGGTTAATAACTTCATATCTAAAATCGCTATTCCTAGCAATTCAGTGGAACAACGGGCTAGAAACTGCCATCAAGAGAGCAATAAGACCCACTTCTAAAAACTATTAAGGACAGCTCCTGAATGTTTTACTTTCTTTTCTTTTTAATATCTGGGATGATTCAGTCCCTATATGACAAATGTGAGAACTTAAATCTATGATCTTCAACAGGCTTAACCTTATGCTATCAGCCAAACCACCTAATCAGCCCATGCACACAACAACTAACATTTCAATGAACTCTGCGCCCTTTTAATTTTCTGAAACAACCAGCTGGTCCTTTCCTATAACGTTTCCAAGAGGGAGGCACAACAGAGGAGCTTTATCTACAGTATTTTGAATTCTCGGCAAACTAGATTTCTAGATTTTTGCATCATATAAATCTTTCATCTGCATCCTTCTCTCATGAAAATCAAGAGATAGCTGAGTATTGAGACAATCATAACCCATAGCCCTACCCTTTTCAAAAATAAGATCATGCCAAAATTCCTTTGGCAATAAACCCTAGTTGATAATTCCAGACCCCTTCAAGGAAAGAGAATTTACATGTACTCTAGTCATACTCAATGCCAGATTTCCAGGAATGGCTTTCCTCAGTGATGGAAACTAGATGAGAAATTTCTTTTGACAGTTATTTATATCTCTGTAAGGGTGACAAAATATTCTCATAGTTGACATGAAGCAGTTCAAAACAGACTAACTGATGTGAAGAGCCTGAGCATTGGCTCCAATTCTCCTTTTCCAAAACCTTTTCTGATACTTCCACCCAGAAGTCCCCCAATCACAAGACCATTTGTCCAATGCCCTGTTGAATCTGAATATTTTTTACTCACCAGTTGATGGGAGGTGAGGAAATCTATTTCCCTTAAATAATAAATGCTTCTTCTCTTCTGTAAGAATATTCAATTATTCTAAAACAGGCAACCAAAACAAATAGAATGCATAGAACCAAAAAAATGTTACACACGGGTAAAAAGTAAACTAACAGCTTAAGAGAAAAGGCAAAATTCATAGAATGCATTAGTGCATAGGATTCCTAGTAGCTTGTGAGACATAGGCACATGATGTGTTTAATATAAACAGTAATTTAGTAACCCGTAAGACATGTTAAAGATGGAATAAACGGAAGATATGATGGGATGAGTAAGGGTATTACTTTCAATTAGAAGGCTGAGAAAAGGGGCACCTCAGTGGTGCAGTCGCTTGAGTATCTAATGGGGTTTTGGCTTAGTTCATGATCTCAGCATCATGAGATCAAGCCGTGTCAGGCTCGGTGCTTAGCACAGAGTCTGCTTAAGATTCTCTCTCCCTCTTCATCTGCACCTCTTGCTTGTGCGCTCGCTCTCGCTCTCTCTCTCTCTCTCCCTTCCACCAAAAAATAAATCAATATTTTTTAAAAAAAGAAGAAAGCTGAGAAAGACTAAAGTCTTAATGTAAAAACACATCCCTTTGGAGCGACAACCATGTTATCCTTAAATCAGCTTTTTAATGTGGCTCAACTCTCACTGAGGAAGTGCTCTCTCCAGAAGAACACAAATAAAACCCAAATATGTTCAGCAGACGAATTAGCAAGCCAAAGTTACTGGCAGGTGTGCTTTCCCTTGAATTTCCCTGACAGAGCAAGTATGTCCCCTGAGACACCTTCCATCTGTATGTTGAGACTTCTTCCTCAAACCCCACTCTCATCCTCTTAACCACACCACCAATTTGGAGGGTTGATTCAGGAAAGAGACATGATAGATGAACATTGTATACCCCAGAATTTAGGGAGTGGATTTCCTTTCACTCATCTGCATACTACCCTACATGCCCTAACTTACCCCACATTACTCCTCTTGATTTTTATTATATGTCTTAAACTGTCTTAGTAAACCATATGATTAGAGCATCTTAATTTTGTCCATGAGACTTACTTTTCATTGGTCTCCTTTTAGGAGGTTACCATTGCATTGGTGTAATTTCCCATACAACAGTGTGAGCGGGAAAATACATTAAGCTAAGCTGAAAAAAAAAAAATATATATATATATACACATATATGTATCTGGTTAGAAGGTTTGCAAAAGTATAATCATGAGATTATATTAATAGAAATACACCACAATTATAGATTAAGAAGAACATGTCTTTGAATGTTTTCTTGTGATAACTGAAGATATAACTGAAAAGACGTAATTGGAAAAAGCAAATGTATATAGCTAAGTGTCTGAGCTTTTGAGATCAAATGCAAATGCATATAAGTAAATGTATGCACTCTGGAAATCAAATTCTGGCTCCACCATTTCCTATCTTTGTGACCTCAGGCAAATTTCTCTCTGTGCCTCTATTTTATCTACAAAATAGGGATAATAATAGTAATAAAATAGTAGCTATATTTGAAAGGGTTATTCTGATGATTAAAGAAATTACCAGCATGTAAATCTCCTACAATAGCCAGATGATAGGAAATGCTTTACATTTTTCAGCTATTGAAAAAGAAACTGTGTAAGTTAGTATGACCAAAGGGGACAAAATGTTGGGTGACAGTCGATTGTACAAACATTGCTCCTCATTTCCATGGTATTGAGACTCTCTTCTCATGCTAATGACATCACAAAGGATAAAAATCACAGTATATAAAGCAATAGTAAGTAATTGATATGAAGTAACGTAGTCTTATGGGTGTATCATTAAGTTTCGGGTGGATTGTAAGAGGGCTTAAGTACTGAACAAAAGTGAGTTCATTTGGGGAAGGGATTTGGTAATAAATGAGAGATGACTCAGAGAATCCAGTAGATGGAAAAGGCCAGCTCTTCCTCCAAATAGAGTAACCAGAGCCAATAAAAATAAGCTTAGTGTTCATGAGTCTGTCATGTCTTACTCATAACTACTGCTACTGGAAGAGACCTCAGGCTGGCAAGGATTTGAGCTCACGCTTTAGGTGGCTGTTATGAACTAGCCTGGGCTATTAGCACTTGTGGCCATTTGCTGCCCCATTTGCTTTCTCCACTCTTCAGTAGCATCAGAGAGGTTCTAGCTGCCCAGAGGGAAGAATGACCACAAGGTGTCATGTGCACACACATTATAATCAAATATAGCAATAAGAGTAGGCATTTTCTGCAGACATTTCCATTCTACATCTCTCAGTAACCTCACTTCCAATAATCCTAGCTTTTCTCTACATTTGCTTGACTCCTTAATAAACCTCTAATAAACTGTACTGAGAAGCCCATAAAAACTACCTGCTTAGGTATATCTTAATTCAGCTAAATTAAATACATATAAATTCAAAGTATTAGTAAATCAGCAACTCTGAAATTGCATACTTTTAAAATCCCATAGGGAAATGAAGGCATTTTTTAAACCCTAGCATAGTTGGGAATATACTTAAAAATAATTCAAAATATTCTTTGGAGAGGTGTGCAAACGAATCTAAATCCTGTGTGACCAGTTTTAACAGTATCTATTTTTAGGAGGTCTGAGATTTGGGAAATGAAATTCTTGGTGGCCAAGGTTTATTAATCACTTTTCCCATTCAGCCCAGACCAGATACTTTCATTATAGGTCAATGGATCTCCATTAGCTTTGCAACTTCCTGTATTTATCCCAAACCCTATCCAGTTTCCAGATGAAGCTTTACTGCTTTTGTAATATATGTCCATTAGCTATGTCAGCCTTCCACATTTTATACAACTAACCGATTTGTCCATGTCAGGCCCTTTGTGTGCCAGAGCTGGTAATGCTTCTGCTGAGCTCCACACATAGAAATTTAAACTGGAAAAAAAATGCTTATTATTGATACATTTCATGAAGAAGCACAGTTGTCTAAGTCACAGGAAGACAGTACCAAGTAAAATACATTTTTCTTCAAAAAAGATAATATTCATAGATTTTTGTGTCCAGATAAAATCTGAAAAATTCAGAAAAATATAACGAAGGAAATAAAAGTTGTCCAAAATGCCCCTAACAAGAGGAAACTATTTATAACAATATGATGCACAGAAGAAAATCAAAGGAATATACATACATACATTTATATATTTTTAGAAAATAGGAGTCAGAGTATACAGAATATTTTATGAACTGATTCCTTCAATGATTAATATATTGTGAGCATTTTTCATATCCTTAAAATATTCAAAAATATGCCTTAAATTACTGTAAAAACTGCATAGTCCTTGAATTCATTTCCTAGGGCTCTTGTAATAAAGTACCATAAATTGGGGTGGCTTAAAAACAACAGAAATTTATTCTCTCACAGTTCTAGAGGCCAGGAATCTGAAACCAAGTGTCAGCAGAACCTTGCTCCCTCTGAAATCTGTAGGGAAAATCATTCCTTGACCTCCTTGTAGCTCCTAGTGTTTGGGTTCTTGGGCATTCCTTTGCTTATAGCTCCGTGACTCCGATCTTTGCCTTTGTTGTCATACGTGTGTCTCTGTCTTCATTCACATGGCCATCCTCCCACAAGGACACCAGCTATATTGGATTAGGGGGCCCACCAGAATCTAGTATGACCTCATCTTAAACGAATATTATACCTATAACCACACTCTTTTCAACTAAAGTCACATTCCGACGTCCTAGGAATTAATACTCCAACTTATTTTCCAGGAAAGAGGACCCAATTCAGGCTTTATTTTTTCTTAAAGATTGTATTTATTTATTTGAGAGAGAAAGTGCAAGCATAAACAGGGGTGAGGGAGAGGGAGAAGCAGACTCCCCACACAGCAGGGAGCCAGACATGGGGCTGGATCTCAGGATCCTGGGATAATGACCTGAGCCAAAGGCAGACACTCAAATGGCTGAGCCACCCAGGTGCCCCCACAATTCAGTCTTTAATAGCCCCCTGTGGTGGAAGAGTTTGTTTGTTTGTTTGTTTTTGATATTCTATTTAATGCTGAAAACAGTCTGTGAAAGTAATTTTAATCTTTATGTAATATTTCAGGACTCATTAGTCCTCATGACAACCTTTGCCCCATTTTACAGAGTGAAAAGTGAGCAGCATTATTACGTAACTGCCTAAAGACACTCAGATAATATATGAATGAGCCCTCTGGCTCCACGGTCTTCGAGATGAATCATACTGTCTAGTAAAGAATGGAAGAGATCCAGTGCAAATCTCATTAAATCAAGGGTTAAGATGATTGATCACTGAGCAACCAGGCATTCTTTGTTGATCCCAATCCTTAAGGATTTTAGACCATTTTAAAATCAATAAAATCACTTTCCCCTAAAATTCCTGAGTCTCAATTTTGCTATCCTAAACTCTAGTAATAAGACAATACGCAGGGGCGCCTGGGTGGCTCAGGGGGTTGAGCCGCTGCCTTCGGCTCGGGTCGTGATCTCAGGGTCCTGGGATCAAGCCCCGCATCGGGCTCTCTGCTCAGCAGGGAGCCTGCTTCCTCCTCTCTCTCTCTCTCTCTCTCTCTCTCTCTCTGCCTGCCTCTCTGCCTACTTGTGATCTCTCTCTGTCAAATAAATGGATAAAATCTTGAAAAAAAAAAAAAAGACAATATGCAGCATCCAAATCTTTATAATTTACAAAGTATACCAATATCTATTATATTTCATTCCATTCAATAAAGAGATAGTAAAATCATTTGCACATTTAGTAAAATCATTCTGGAATAAAATACTACTCTCTTTTTCCCAGTTTTATTTAAAACATTACTCTCTTTTTTTCAGTTTTTCTTTCTTTATTTTAAATTCCTTTAAA
The DNA here is from genome assembly GCF_020171115.1 of Neogale vison. NCBI lineage: Eukaryota > Metazoa > Chordata > Mammalia > Carnivora > Mustelidae > Neogale > Neogale vison. The sequence continues at coordinate 152,816,118 of NC_058095.1, read as the reverse complement.
TAGCTTTCATATCCTGCATTAAATTAATTGGCAGTTATTTAATGCTATTTTACTATTTATAAAGAGATTAATTTTGTAGGTACATTAAGCACTAGAGACTAGGGATATGTTTTGTGTTACAACGTGCAGAACTCTATTACAATAATAGTTTTTTGTTGATTTCTTACGGTCTATATACATAATCATGTATGCATTTAATGACATCGCTTATTCATCTAGTCCTTCATATTTTTTCCACTCATAGTCCTGTGGCAAGCATCTCTAACACTGTTAAATATTGACTGAAAGAATTTCAATTTTTCCTAGTTCTACTTTTACAATTTCTCCTTTTCTAGGTTAGAAGTCTCTACTTCCTAGGGTGCCTGGGTAGCTCAGTTGGTTAAGCATCTGCCTTCCACTCAGGTCATGATTTCATACGTCCTGGGATGGAGCCCTGAGTTGGGCTCCCTCCCCAAATCTGCTTCCCCCCTCTGGCTCTCTTCCCCCTTCCCACTCCACTCATGCTTATGCTCACTCGCTCGCTCTCAAATAAATAAATAAAATCTTCTTAGAACAAAAAAGAAGTCTCTACTTCCTTCCTGTTGTTTTCATGTTGATTCTCCAACATTTTTGTGTCTGTATTAGTTCGCCAGGGGTGCCATAACAAAGTACCATAGATTAGGTAAATTAAACAACAAAAACATATTTCCTCAAAGTTCTGAAGCCTAAATGTTCAAGATCAAGGGGTTGGCAGGGTTGGGTTCATCCTGAAGTCTTTCTCTTTGGCTGTCAAAGCCAGCTTCTCCCTTTGTCTTTGCAGAAGCCTAGCCTGTGTGTGTGTCTGTGTGTCTGTGTCCCAGTCTCCTCTTCTTGTAAATCACGTTGGATTAGAGGCCACTTAACCTTAATTGCCTCTTTAAAGTCCCCATCTCCAAATAAATCACATTCTGAGGTACCAGGGTTAGGACTCCAACATATGAATTTTGGCGGGGGACACAATCCAATCCATCATATTCTTCACAGATTTATCTCAATCTATTTTCTAAATTCATGCCATCTATTACATATTTTTAACTCAATCACTTGGCGTTACAGTTTACAATGAATGTAAATCTTTACTCGAGTGCTCTAAACCTATACTTTTGTAGCCTATCTTGTTTTCTGGTATTTCTGTAGCATTTCCATGTGCTGCAGTCCTTCGTCATCACTACCTATTTTTATAAATATTATGTCTTCTTTTCTATTTTCTCAAGTGAATATCATCACTTAGTCTTATCTCTTTGTGATTCTTGATATTTGTTTCCCACAACTACCAGTGCAAAAACCTGGTCCTGCAAATATGTTCTTCCTCTTTGGTGTTAAAATACTTTCACAGTGAGATCTGGTTTTTTATTTTAAATCTTCATTTATTATTTTCAAAGGTTATTTTCCCTTTGTGATGATTATTATGATTTTTGTAATTCTTCTGCTATTATTTTGATATGCTTAAACCACAGGGGGCAACTTACAATGTTAATCCATTTAGCATTTTCCTGGAAGTTCTTGTCTTATGAAATATTCAGGCCCAAACAGTCTCTTTCATGCTACAAAAATCAGGACTCTTAGGACTCCATTCAGAATAACTCTCAAAGCACTTAAGGAGGTAAGAAGCAAGGAGAGAGAAAGGGAAGGGAATTACATTACTAATACCTACTGAGTCCTAGAAATAGCATTTCACACTCCCATTTAATACTCAATTTTTTTAAACATGGTTAAATTCTCTATCTCATTTTACAGATGAGTAAAGTGAGGCTAAGATAAGTTAAGGACTTTCTCAAGTTCATATATGTAATAAATGATAAACCTCAGGGTCAAAATTAATTAGTATGCTCCAAAACTCGTGCTTTTCCCGGGACGTCATATTAACTCCCATCAATCCTTACATACAGTCTTACCTACCTTCAAGTCCCCTGAGTCTCTCTGCACATATAGAATGGTGAGAATACAACTCAGGGGCCCACAAAATCATAGCAAGGTGAGGGTTCTGCCATCTCCACTTCTCCAGCCCTCCTCTTTAATCAACGTTGTAAAATAGTGATTTGCAAGCATTCGTTGGAAAATTTACTGCAATTTAGAAAGCTCAGTTCAATAAATGTATATTGAGCACTTTCCGCATGCCTGACACCAGGCCAGTTGCCTAGAATACTTAGATGAATGAGATACTCAACTGCCTTTGAAAAATTTATGGTTTGGGAATCAAGTGGGGAAAGGGAGACTGCTATCCACTAGCATATTTTGGGGAGTCTGCCATGCTGTTGTTCCCTTCTCAAGAACAACAGGCTACATCTCGACTGATCAGGAGAGCCCTGTGGACCTCAACACCATGATACTCTTCCCTCTGCCCCCACCCCAGTTACATCAGGTAACGTAGATCGGTCAGATTTCACAGCCAAAAAAATGTATAATTAGGCCTATAAGAAGTGAGCTAGGTAGCAGCAGTGTAAAGGAAGTCAATGAATAAAGGGACTATGTAGTCATGTCAATGATGTCATGCATTCCAGCTGCCCAGTTCCCGAAGCTGATCAGATTTTCAAGGCTCTTCCAGACATCTATTATTCTACTGTCTGCCTTCCAGAGATATTGCTGTGGCCTACTGACATCCTAAATAAACATTGTTTTCTGGCGTGAGCTAATTAGATTGGCTTCTGTCGCTTGGAAGTAGGGTGAGCTCCAACAAACGCAAAAACATAATATGAGAAATGCTGTAACAGATGCATGGTTCCATGTCTGTGCCACGAAAGAGCTCCTGATCCAACCTCAACGCCTGAACTGAGTCCTAATATACTAGAACACTGAACAAAGACACAAAGATGGAGGGAGGAAGGGAGGTAAGGCCTCAGGGAGTCACAAGTTAAGGAGGAACCATTGTTGTGGTTACCTAAACCCTGGCTACCTACTCAGCAAGACCACCAAAAAGCCACAGATCTTGACAATCAATCCAAAAAAAAAAAAAATTTATTGATTGCCTACCATGAACCCTCATGTTGTAGACATGGGTACAATTGGAGTCCTTATACTAAAGGAAGTCACTGTCCAGTGGCAACAGCTGTGCTCTCTACATGACTTACAAGAAGCCAATGTCTACTTACTAAGTCTTGGATGATGATGTCTTGTGAGAATGAAGTTTTGTTCATTTGGGTTGTTTTATACCCTTTTATATCTTATCAGCATCAACATTATACTAACTGCTAATACTGCTAATACTGACATATGCTAATACTGACATAGTGTTTTATATGTATCAGGTACTTTTCTAAGCACTTTACAAATATTAACACATAATCTTCCCAATTCTATAATTAGGCGCTATTATTATCCCCATTTTACAGAGGAGCAAACTGAGGCACAGAAATGATAAGTAACTTTCCATACAGGTAGTAGGTGGAACTTGTAACTGTATCCAGCAATCTATTTAATCACTACTCCATGCCACTTTTAATAATGAAGAAACTAGGAATAAAACTAAAATTACCCACCGTTTCACAAAATACTTTTTTTTGTTTTTTTATACTCCCTTGTAAAATTTTATAGGAGGGATACAAAGCTGATCCCTGAACAGATACTATTTTGTGAACAGATATTTTGCGTCTTCTTTAATTTAACAATGCCTCAAATTTTCCTAATACACTGATCTTCATAATTATCATTTTAATAGGGACAAAATATTCCATTGATTCATTGTACCACAGCTTACCCTACCATTCCCCTACCATTTAATTTCCTAGGTACTCACTGGCTTTCCATTTCTTTGCCATTATATATAATGGTGGAAATGGTGGAAGAACTATGTTAGTCAGAGTTTTTTTTATTCTCTTGAATTACTTCCTTAAGATAAATTCCCAAAGTGGAGATTTCTAATACAAATATCCATGGCTAGTTTTTGCTTCCTGATATATAGTCAGATTATGTTCCAAAAATCAGCAATGGAAGATTGCAAACTTGCCATGTCTCACTACAATTTCACGAACACTGGATATTATGCCTATATTTTTTAATGTTCACTAATTTAGTAGGTATAAGTGATGGGGTTTTTTAATTTATATTTTAGTTGCATTGCTTACTGATGAGGTTAGTATTTTCCGAGTTATTTACCTACTAACTGGGGTTCCTAATGAGAAAATTCTCTGTACATGGTTTTATCCTATCATCTATTAAGAATGTAATAGTTTTTCTACCAGTTTTTGAATGCCTTTAAGAAAGTCATTAATCCCTTCATACTTCAAATGCTTTTTCTCAGTCTGTTTACTGAAGACTGCGCTTTCTGAGGTCCTGGAAAGCAAGGAACAAAGATGCTGCTCAGGGACAACTGGCCTCTGAGTCGGCTTCCTCCCCGGAGACAAAGCAGTGACCTTGAAGAGGTCGAGTCTGGCTCAAGAACCAGAAGAGCCTGATCTGTTGTGCAAACACCTCCTTTCATTTAAGCGCATCTATTTTTGTGTGAATTGACCTTGGATGGTGATTTAGACCATGAGTGTAAAAGAGCCGAGGGGACAGCCAGACTTGAGCTCCTCAGCTGGGGAAGGACCCCACCCCATGGGGACAGCACCATGGCACAGGATCAACACGCCCACTCACTAGAAGTTCCACCAACAGAAGAGAGGAGGACCCCCTGCACCTGCTCCAGCTCTGTGTGACCTTCTCATCCCAATAAAACCCTGCATCCTTGACTAAATAAATCAGGAATGTCATCTAATCTAACAATGGAGGGTGTGTGTCGCTGGTATTCCCACCAATCCATACCCACAAAACCCTGCTCTTCTTTCCCGTTTTACTTTGGTTGTGTTGGTTTTACGATATACATTTCACATTTTTAATACAGATAACTCTCTCGGGCTTTATCTTGTGCTTTCTTTTATCTCTTCGTATTTTGGAAGGGATCCCTATGGCCAAGGTACATAAGGATCCCCAGTTTTATATTCTCCTCAAGCTTATATTAATTTTTATGTTTAACTATTGAGTTCATCTGGAACATAGTTTATTGTATAATATGAGACATGGGCTTACAAGAGTTTGCTGTGTTTCTAAAGGTTTTGGGGGATCTGGCTACTAAGTGAGTATTTTTTCCCCTAATATTCTATGGTCACCACTGCATCCCACATTCAATTCACAAAAACAATTGTTATCAGTTTCTGGAGCATCTCATCCTATTTAAGTCCTATTTCTCCTTTTCCTAGCTAGGCATCAATCTATACGGTACGAATTATTGCTTTTTTTTTTCCAATTTATTTATTTTCAGAAAAACAGTATTCATTATTTTTTCACCACACCCAGTGCTCCATGCAAGCCGTGCCCTCTATAATACCCACCACCTGGTACCCCAACCTCCCACCCCCCCGCCACTTCAAACCCCTCAGATTGTTTTTCAGAGTCCATAGTCTCTCATGGTTCACTTCCCCTTCCAATTTACCCAAAAGCACATACCCTCCCCAATGTCCATAACCCTACCCCCCTTCTCCCAACACCCCTCCCCCCAGCAACCCACAGTTTGTTTCGTGAGATTAAGAGTCACTTATGGTTTGTCTCCCTCCCTATCCCATCTTGTTTCATGGATTCTTCTCCAACCCACTTACAAATTATTGCTTCTAACATGGAATATACAGATACACATCTGGGACTCACTCCACTGCATCACTTTTCTTCTTTAATACTATTTCTGGTATCCTGTGATTTTTTTCCTTTCAGGGTGTTCTAGAATGATTTTGCTAAGAAAGAGTCTTGTGGAGTTTTTTAACTTTCAAACTTATAAATTAACTTACTAAAAGTTTACAGTCTTTATAATATTCATTCTTCCATCCGGGAAACAGTTCTCTGTTCATCCATGCTTCGAGTGTCTCTCCAGGGAAGTGTTGTACATTCAATTATATGGGTCACAGTGATCCTCTAATAAAGCTCATTCCTAAGTATTTTATATCATTGTCACTATAATAAATGAGATTTTTTTCATTATATTCTTCCATCCCTTATTAGTGATACACCAAAACCTCTGTTTGATAGAATTGATGTAAGTAAAGGTCCTTTGAAGAATGTCTTTGTACTTCTGACAAAACTACCAGGAAAACATTGTTCATGATGTCATCCCATGTCCCTTTAAGCAATAAATTCCTTCCAGAGGTCAGAAAAACCAAGTCGTCTTTTTTTTTTCCTGAGACAAACTTAACCCAATGACAAAGGCTCTCTAAGTTTTTGGGTTTTTTTTTGTCTTAGCAGCCAAGATATTAAAAGCTTAAGTTCATGTTTAACTGCACAAATGAATTAAACTTAGATGCCTGGCACACATATCTTTCTTTTCCTTTTAATTGGTTTTTGTTTTATTTGTATTTTTAATTGTCCTCTTCTAATTCTGTAATCCACCTCAAATTGTCTTTGGAGGTAGGCCGTTAGCCCAGGAAGGTTATGTACCTTAATATGCACATTCACAAGTAATTAAGCTATATGATAATTGAATAGTATTGTTCATCTGTTCCTAATTATATATGCTAAAAATGTGGTAATCAACCTTTTCCCTTCAGGACACACTGTAAATCTATCCCTTTGTATCACTTAAGAAAGCATCACAAATGTGAGAGAGATCCCACAGGTCACCTTGAGTTCTCTTTAATTTAAAAGAAAAATCTGATCATTTTTCATAAACTTTGGTACTTCTGACATTTTTAGTAATAAAATCACTTATGATACAACTTAATAACTGGGCAAAGTGCAGCAAACATCATGTCATGGAGCCACATCCGGGACCACAGGGGTGAGAAATGGTAAAAAATGATTTTGGAGGAGTTCGCTAACAAGGTTAAGTAACTCGTGCATGGTTCCTGGATCATAACTTTTTTGAGGTCTTCACCATACCCTTAGCAAAATTAGCCACTCATTATCCTAAGTTCTGCTCGCCCTTTCTAGTTACTCCATGTCCTCCAGGAAGTCTTTCCTATCCTCGCAGACCGCACCTCTCTCCTTACCATGCCCCTACTTGACCTGTCCCAGCATATCCCTTGGAACAATCAAAAACTGTCCAGTGTTAAGTCTGTCTGTAAGGTCCTTGAGAACAGGGACGATGTCTGAGTCCCCTTATATTTCCAGCACCAGGCCAGCACCTAACACTTCCAACCTACTCACATTGGATCTTAGTTGAACAGATTGTTCTCTCCTACCCAAAAAGAGAATTTTTTTTTTTAGTAAAATGTATAACATTTAATTTGCAATATAATGGTGTAAAGGTGTCTACATATACATTTTTTATTTTCAGCGTAACAGTATTCCTTGTTTTTGCACCACACCCAGTGCTCCATGCAATCCGTGCCCTCTCTAATACCCACCACCTGGTACCCCCAACCTCCCAAACCCGCCACTTCAAATCCCTCAGATTGTTTTTCAGAGTCCGTAGTCTCTCATGGTTCACCTCCCCTTTCAATTTCCCCCACTCCCTTCTCCTCTCTAACTCCCCTTGTCCTCCATGTTATTTGTTATGTGGTCCATATACACTATGGAGTATTATGCCTCCATCAGAAAGGAGAATTTTTTTTTTAATCAACAGGGCCTTAGCCATGCCCCCTGACTGCTTTATTATTCAACCTAAAGTATAAGTACTTGAATATTGGTTGTTGCACCCACCACCATGTGTACCTTTCTAGTCTACATTTCTTGGGCCACTGTTGGATCTTCATTCCAAAACCCTCCCTTGGTCCCTGGTCCCTCTTGACCTTCCTGATACCTCAAAGTCATGAACACCAGCATAATTTATTATACTGCCTTCAGCCTCTCTCCAGAACAGAAGAGGATATGAGATCCTGAATAAATGGAAGTAGCTCTCCCCACATGGGAAGAATCAAGCTTTAGACATAACATAGCCCAATCTATCTACAAATGAGTGCCCTTCCACGTATAAGCAATGTATAAACTTCTGGAAATCATCATATATCCCCTAACACATCCTTCTCCCAGTGGTTTAAAATAGTCTAACTCTCCTTTATGAATGAGAGCTGTCTCCTTGAGAAACCTCTATTTCTCAGAAACCTACCTACTCACATACTGACATAGGATCTGCTGAGTCACAGTTTGTTTCCAGGTTCTGGGCCCAGCTCACAGCCAATGTTCAAGATCTTATTTCCTGTGAGGTTATCTGTCCACTGGAAAAATCTCTTGTATCTGGCAATACAGGAACAGAGCTGTCCCTCACAAGGGAAGTCTGCAGATAATAGAATTTCAGTCCCTTTGATACTAAGTCTTCAAATTTTTAAATGCTTTTAGACAAGAAAACTTTACAAATATTATTCCCATTACTGCTTTCATAAAGAGAGAATGTTGAAAAAAACCATGTCTTGATAACTGTGATTGAATGAGAAATATAAAGATAGTGGAAGTCATATTCCCTAACCTTTCATCAAATGCTGCACACTGACCTTCTTACACAGGAGTCCCCATGCCCCCAATGGGATATTGAAGGAGAGAAAGCTTTTGCCCTTTTCTACAGGGCGATATTCGTGTTCTTTTATTGCCTTCTTTAACTTCTTACTGTTACTTCTTTTCATTTAATTTCTAAGTTCTGCTCCCTTCTCTCCTTTGTCCCTTTTCTTCTGGGTTCTTCAGAGCTTGGAAGCCTGACTTGAGGAATGACATGCCCACAGCCTTCTGGAGTAGATGTCATTCTTTGTCACCCCCCAACCCACGGTGCTATCACCACTGACTCACCAACCCCCAGCGCCAGGCTCCTTACTTTCTTCTTCAACTCCACTTTTAGCATCATTCTTGACATCAACATTCCCATAAATAACCCATCCAACATCTCGTCCTCACCATTCTTTGACCTTCTTAACTCCAGGGATCACTTCTTACCCCATCTCAGCCCTTATTCACGGAGATTGTGCAAGGGACAGCACCCATTCGAGCGCGTCAACCTCACACACCCTGTTCTCTGGCCATCGTCTTCTACAGCCCAGCACACTTCCACCACAATCCACCTCCCTTCCCACAGTTCCCTAGACAGACCCACGCTACCAACCTTAACACACTCCGTTGACCCTGCCACCGCTGTAATACTTCGAGTATCTCCTAACCAGCCTGGATTACAAGATCTGGCAGTATGTATGCCTCCTAAACATAACTCTCCTTCTCCTCCACCTCTAGCCAACCCTGGTTAAATACCCTGCACTTATCCCATGCTTCCACCAGCGCAGCCTAATGTTGCTGAAGAAAATCACAGAACGTTGCTGATGGCCTGGTTTCACATTTATGATCGCGGGTCTCAAAAAAGAACTGAAGACTGCCAGACAGCTTCCTTCCTAGGAAATTTGTTTTCTCAACTTCTGAGCTCATTATTTACACTTTCTCTGCTCTCCTCGAGTTTCCAACATTCCTTCCTCTCTGCCCCACTCTCAGCTAATGACCTTGCTTTGCACTTCATAGAGAAAAGAGAGGCAGTCAGATTAGAACGACCTCATCTTTCAACTATCAGTTCACCAACCCTCCTGTATCTGTACTCAAATACTCTGCCTTCATTTCTGTTAAAAAGAGAAGAAGATAGATGAGATCTTGTGTTCTATGATTGGATCGTCTGTCATTGTCTTAAAAACATCGCTGCTACAATCACCCGTCTTTGCTTTATCATTCCTGTTAGCATTCAAACATGGCTCGGGGTCTCTTGCAAGGCTGTAGTCTCTGAATACTAGACAGGGGCTTGGTGGATCCCCTGCCAAGCTCAGGCACACAGCTGTGGGCAGGAGGCTTCAAGTTCCTTGCCATGTAAGCCTCTCCATAGGGTTCTCGGAACACAACTTTACCCAGAGCAAGAGATGAGAGGGGGTACGTGAGAGAAGGGAGTGAAGGGGGCATTGGGGAGAGACAGAGAGAACACCAATACAGAAGCCATAATCTTTTTATGACCTAACATCTGAAGTGGCCTCTCATCCCTTTGATAGTATTCTGTTCATTAGAATCAAGTCACTGAAGTCAATCCTAGGCACAAGTATCAGAGAATTTGTGGACATATTTGTAAAACCGTCACTGTTTAAGAACTTAAGGTAATTCTAGGGACACCTGGCTGGCTCAGTTGGTAGAGTATGCAATTCTTGATCTCAAGGTCATGAGTTCAAGCTCCATACTGGGTGTACAGATCACTTAAAAAAATTCACTTTAAAAAAAAAACTAAGGGGGCACCTGGGTGGCTCAGTAGGTTAAGCCTCTGCCTTCAGCTAAGGTCATGATCTCAGGGTCCTGGGATCAAGACCTGCATCATCGGGCTCTCTGCTCAGCCAGGAGCCTGCTTCCCCCTCTCTCTCTGCCAAATAAATAAAATAGAATCTTTAAAAAAGAAAAGAAAAGAAAAGAAAAAAACAAGGTAATTCTAAATGTGATATTGAATAAAAAAATAATCTCTTCAGTCCAGTATATATTTGGAGCCTCCTATAAACTACATCTATTGGGATACATCTATCCCAATATCACCTTCTCTTCGGCCAATTGAAACCCTTTATTATGTGCCCATTTATCACTGAAAACATTCATATTCTTTCTTACAACACATCTTCTTTAGAACCTTTATATATTGGGGTGCCTGGGTGGTTCAGTCAGTTGAGCATCCGACTCTGAATCTCAGCTCAGTCTTGATCTCTGGGTCATGAATTCAAGCCTCACATTGGTCTCTACACATTTTACATAAAATTCTGAATACAATACCATAAATTGACTTAAATGTTGTGATGTAAATATTTCCAAGTCATTTTGTCTATGCCTTATAAAACTATGATTTTACTCCTTGAGAGCCAGGACCAGGTCTTCTCTCCAGTCTCTGTCCTACACAGGGTCCGGTACTGGGCTACATACAATCATGAATCCACCAATCAATCAATCAATCTAGCCAGCTAGCTACAGAAATAAAACCACTTCAAAATAAAATTAAACAACAAAAACACTGATTCAAAGGGAAACATGCACTCCTATGTTCACAGCAGCATTATTTACAATAGCCACAATATGGAAGCAGCCCAAGTGTCCAATGATAGATGAATGAAGAAGATGTGGTGCCCACACACATACACACACACACACACACACACACACACACACTCATGATGGAATATTATGCAGCCATAAAAAGTGAAATCTTGCCATTTGCAATGACATGTATGGAGCTAGAGGGTATAATACTAAGTGAAATAAGTCAGTCAGAGAAAGACAAATACCATATGATTTCACTCATATGTACAACTTAAGAAACAAAATAAACAAAGGGAAAAAAAGAGAAAGACAAACCAAGAAACGGACTCTTAGCTCTAGAGAACAAACTGATGGTTACCAGAGGGGAGGTGGGTGGGGGGTGGGGTGAAATAGAGATGGGGATTATGGAGCGCACTTGACGTGATGAGGACTAGGTGATGCATGGAATTGTTGAATCACTACACTGTGCACCTGAAACTAATATCATACTTCATGTTAACTAACTGGAATTAAAATGAAAACTTTTATAAATTAAATATTATTACATCACTCTTGTCAACCAGTCAATGTTTCCCCAAATTCAACTTATAAGGAATTACTTGGTGTCGGAGCTCTACAGCCCTTCCCTTTCCTCCCCCTGCCCTCCTACATCCATGTCCTCCTGTAGCTCAGAACCATCTGACTTGGACCTCTGGTCCCACTCCAATCTCTGCAACCAATGCACAGTCTTGACTATGGATGTGAGGGCACTGGTTAGTCTAATCCAGGACCCAGTCCCAACTTGACCTTACATTTGTATTCTGATCACTGGTGTTCACTCTGCTTCTGAACCAACTTTTACCATTTTTAGGCTTTTGATTAACCAGATTCCTTGGCCCAAGTTTTTGTTCCCTTCTTGATAGCTGTGTTGAGGATACTTGGGGATTTGTTTTAATCATGTATGGTAAGAAAAGCAGACACAGAAATGACCGTCATGAAGGAAGGGGTCTTGTGTCCTCACAGATCCCTAGCTGCCACAGCTGACCACACACAGGAAAGCACCGCTGTCAAGGAGCCAAGGAAGCAAGGAGGGAAGCTTGGACAAGAGCCTTTACTGTGGCTTTATTGTGGCTTCTGAGGGCAAGAATTAGGAAGGCAGGGTCAACCAGTTTAGGACTGGCTAGTTGGAGTAACTGCTGAGGGCTCTAGGGTACAGTGGCTGTCCTAAATCGTCCAACACCTGGCCCTCAGGTGGTAAGCACAGGGTGAACAGTGGCCTGGAGTAGAAGAGCTTGGTAAAGAAATCGGTTGGGGAAAATGGGCTCTGAATTCATTGGTTTGCATGAGAAAATCATGCTCAAAGTCACAGACTTGTCCTCTATCTCTAGGAATTAGCTAATTCTGGGAAGAGCAATCTCTTCAGGGTCAGTAAGGCCCCAGATATCAAAGCATGAAATACAGAAACTAAAAAACATGGTTATTATAACAACCCATCTAGCTCTACCTTGGGTCTGCCTTGCTCCTGCTGGCATTCTTCCTACCTGCCTGGACAGCAGTCATATCTACGCGACATCAGCACAATCTAGAGATTAAAAGGTGTGGTCCTGCCAGGAGGATGAGCATGGAGTAATACATAGAACTGCTGAATCATTTCACTGCACACCTGAAACTAATATAACACTGTATGTTAGGTATGCCTGAATAAAAAAATAACAATGAAGTCCTTCCTACTCTTGGCTCAAAAAAAAGACATGGTTCTGAAATCAGATACACCTGGATTAAAATATCTTGCTGCTCCACCAATGATTAATTCTGCAACCATAGACAAGTCACTGAACATCCCTGAAACTCATTTTCTCATCTGTACAATGAAGATGATAATGGTACCTACTTAATGCAAGTACTTACATAATAAAGCACTTAGCCTAAAGCAAAGTAAGCAATTAAAATGTGGCAACAATAATTACTATTTCTCCACCCTCTGATTTCCCCCAAAGTGCACTGCATGTAATTGATATGTAGTAGATACTCAATAAATGTATATTGAAGTTCACTAAACCAACAAAGAAATAAATGAAAAAAATTAATGAATAATCTTTGACTAATTGTAGAAATGTAACTTTTTTTTTTTTAAGAATAATTGGCAGTCCCCCCCCCCCCAAAAAAAAAAATTGGCAGCCCAGAACTTAGAAATGAAGCCTGGATTTGAAGTCTAGTTTTATCATTTAAACCCATGTTTCTAAGTCAGGATGGTAGGCTTTCCAACATCCATCCCCCCCTTTTCCCTCACTGGGAGAGCCTTGATTTTGTTCTGTCCACCTGTGATTCATGGGATGGTTATTCTATCCCCATATTTAGGGAAAAATCCTGGAGGTCCCATTCCTGTTGCCACTGATGAGCTTAGGGATGGGAACGTGACCCTTTCTGCTCTAAATATTGTCCTTCTGGCCAGGAAATTCTGCTTGAACTACAGCAGCCTCCTTGCAACAAATAGGAAGGAGGCAGCCTTGGGGCCAAGTCAACAAGTTTAAGGAGACAGGATAGAAAGTGTGAAAAAACACTTAGATCCTCCGTAAAAGAACAGTAGCTACCTTTAGTGAATCCTTACTCTATGCTGGGCATTAACTCATATGACCCTCCACACTAATCCCAGGGGGGAACGTTTTTATCATTGTTGTACAGATTGAGAAACCGAGGCCTTAAGAATTTTTGTGATCTGTGCAAGGTCACACAGCAATACGAGGTAGAGTGAGGATTTAACCCCACAGCTGGGCTCCAAAACTTTGGTTCTTTGCTTCTTTGCTTTATTGGATTTCCAAAATGCTCTCAAGACAGAATCAACCAATTCTCTCTGGACTTGTTACATGATTTTAAATGTCTTACTAGTCAGCCAATTTGAATTGCGAGTTTTAGTAAAAGCAGCTGATAGGATCCTAATAAATATACTCAGATTTTTTTCATCTGTAAAATGGGGATACTTCTCCAAGTCTCAGGCTGTGGCTGTTAACAAGGAGTTCGATAAATGATCTTGAGACTCTCCACCCGCTGCCGGTTGTTGCATCTGTGACCATCGTTTTCCATCCGTTTCCCGAACTTCTTCCAAGACTCCAGCCCAGCTCAGGCGCTTTGTGCGCGCCGCTAAGATCTCCACCCAGGCTGTGTACACGCTCCCAGAAGTGATCAGGCATGCCTCATGTATGAAACCCAGCTCATTACTAGGCCAAGTTCTTACGCTGATAGATCTTTATTATAATTCTTGATTATAGATTTTAGATTTAGATTTTCTTGATTTTAGATTTTAGATTCTTGATTTTAGATTTTATTTTCTCTTCTAAGATAATTTTTTGCTCTCTCTGTAATTAGCATGTAGAGAACAGCTCAGTGGATTATCACATGCTAAATCAGCTTAAATGAAAATGAGTTACATTCTCAGCTCGCTTTCAGGACATATTAACCAAAAGTCATAATTTATAGCTGTCATATGAAAATAATGATAAAGTCATGAATACAAAATTAAAAATACCAATTTTAGGAGAGCTTCCTCAAATGGGTTGAAGCACTGGCTAAAAAAAAAATCTTGATCTGTGCCAAATCCTTGGGAATTAAAAAAAAAAAAGGTTTCCTCATGGTCTAAGGGGAAAAACTTAAGCATTTTGAAAGCTTCTTATGATATATTATGTCCTGTTTTAAAGGAAAATGCTCATTACTTGAACAAGTTGTTGAGCCGAATGTGTATTTTGCATATTTTCCAAATGCATCTTTGTCATTCCTGATTCTTGAAACTCTCTGTAGAAGCTGAATTATATATTCATTGCATTTCTAAAATCCAACTTTCCTTCCTTTTCCATTCTGTATCAATAGGCTTCTCACCGCCAATGTAAATTTAAATCTGTATAGTACTTTATAGTTTACAAAGTGCTTTCACTGGCATTTCCTTAACCTCCAACAATTCCAAAAAGGAAGACAAGACACATATTCTTATCTGAATTGTCCAATGAATTAATAAATTTATTTGTGCTTGTTTTCTTTCATTCTTTCATTTATTCAGCCAACATTTACTTGATAGCCATTATGACAAGACACTATTAGAGGCACTGAAGATGCAGAAGGAGACAAAATAGTCACTATCTTCAGAAAAACTACATGTTGACAGGTAAGCCACACAACAGATTAGTAAATAAGTCCAGGAAGAAGCCTAGATTCAAAGTGGTCACTTAGGGACGCCTGGGTGGCTCAGTTGGTTGGACGACTGCCTTCGGCTCAGGGCGTGATCCCGGAGTCCCGGGATCGAGTCCCACATCAGGCTCCCAGCTCCATGGGGGAGTCTGCTTCGCTCTCTGACCTTCTCCTCGCTCATGCTCTCTCTCACTGTCTCTCTCTCTCTCAAATAAATAAATAAAATCTTAAAAAAAAAAAAAAAAAAAAAAACAAAGTGGTCACTTAATCACAAATCTAGATGCCTCCCCGGTCCAAATAAGCTGACACAAAAGTTCTCTCTCCCATGAATTTTGGCAGTTTGAGTTCTTGGACTCTAATCTCTTTGGGTTTCCACAAGGTCTCACATTTTTCCTACTCCTCTGAAGAAATTCAGTGGACACCTGTCAAAGCAGCATTTAATAACCAATGCATTCAAAGCACTGTTACAGATAGTTAGGAAAATTATTCCTCATCCCCCACCCAAAACAAAAGAACTGTGGATTTAAAAATTAGCTTAAAAAAGAAACACATGGGGCACCTGGGTGGCTCAGTGGGTTAAAGCCTCTTAGGCTCAGGTCTCAGGTCGTGATCCCAGGGTCCTGGGATCAAGCCCCGCATCAGGCTCTCTGCACACCTAGAAATGTGTGTGTACATTAACTCATATGGTTGGCATTGCTGACTGTTGGAGGAAGTCTTCCAATGGACATGACCCCTGGTTGACCAGGCACAAGCTGGGCTCAGGGTATCAGAGGATCTCCCCGCTGCCCCTCTGCCCTGGAGTGCACTTTCTGCCTACAGCCCCATGCTAAGAGCTGTCTGGAGGACACAGCCTTGAGAAAGGAAGTGTGTTGAGACTGCTTGGACTGAATTCAGTTAAGGTCTCTATATGAGAATCTGGCAGGCGGGTGCACGGAGCTCCCAAGACAAGCTTCATAGGTAAATTCCCTTGCTTATCCAACCTGCCACCTACCAGTCTGGAGCAGCTATCTCTTCCTTCAGTCTTTCTTTGCCCTCCACGTACATGGGTGTTTTCAGATTTCACCCAGAAAGCAAGCTCCCAAGGTCTCAAACCAACACTAGCCCTAAACAGGAAAGTTTTTAATCCCTGTTTTGCGAATTTAAAAAAAAAAAAAAAATGAGGTCTAGAGAACCTACACAGTTCATGCCACGTCATATAATAGTAAGCAACAGTCAGGATTTGAACCCCCAGTTGGGTTTCAGAACATAGGTTCTGTGCTCGCTTCGGCAGCACATATACAGAACATAGGTTCTTTGCCTGTTTATTTTATTAGATCTAGAAAATGCTACTGGGGCAGAATCTGCCAGTGCGAAGGCCTTCTTGTACCTGGAAAAATACATTCACACAAAATTTTAAAGTACAAATTAATATCCTGCAAGAGTCTACTCATCCAGTCATTAGCGGTTGTCTAACTACGTAGGCTTTGCACATTTCAAATGACCCCCCCCCGCCTGTTTGCAACCTCACGGCACTCACTAGTAGGTTAACTTGCTGCATATATTATTAGTAATTCATGGCTTATTTTTGAAGGTGCAGGGACAGCACCACTATACACCTAATACAATGAATATCTTATTAGGAAGAAATTAACAAATGAATTGTCGCCGATCGATAGTTGTTCAAGAGAAAATTACAGTGATAGTAAAGCCTAAATAATTTATACACAATATTGATTTTTTCATTACATTAATTATTCTTTATAGCACACATAGGGAACTTGGAGAATAAAACTTTCAAAGCAAAGAAATTTATCTGCGGTGGTGCTGTAGGCTTAAGTCTGAATTTAAAAGACAAAGCATGGGCCATGAGAGCTGACAAATATTTTTAGATTAAATACACATCAGATAATAAATTTGACAGCTCCAATGTACCTGAGTTCCTTCATGTTGCCTGGCGTTTTTATGCACAATACTTTTGGTATTTATTTATCAAGAGAAGTATTGATAGAACTGCTTCTTAATAGAAACATTAGAAATAGAACTACCCATTAATTCACCTCTTTCATCGAGTGTTTGGAAGGCAGAATGACAAACTCAATAAAGCTATGCGGGAAAGAAAAACTTCTCTAACACCTCTCCTGGAATCTTCGAGTCAACTGGACTTAAATTCAGTTGGAGTGTAGGCTCCTTAGAGCTAATACCTTCCACAGCCAGCAGGATACAATTCCTAAGGCAATTTTATCATGCAAGTAACTTTCATCCAGCTCGAAGGCCTGAAGATGATCCTTGTGTCCCAGAGAACAAAAAAAAAAAAAAGTGTTGAGGGGTAGGGGGAGCTGTGGAAAAAGAGGATAGAGGTGGGTAACTTTTTCAAGGATGATGCTGTTCCCAACAATGCAAAATTCCCTCTTACGGATGGAAGAAATGAACTTGGGAAGGGATGCCTAAGTGGCTCAGTCAGTTAAGCGTCTGACTTCCGCTCAGGTCATGCTCTCAGGGTCATGACCTCAGTGTCATGGGAGCAAGCCCCACATCAAGCCCAATCACGGGCGCCAAGCTCAACAGGGAATCTGCATCTCCCTCTTCCTCTGCCCTTCACCCCACGCAGGCGCTCACACTTTTTCTCTCTCTCTCAAAATAAATAAATGAAAGCTTTTTAAAAAATAAAAAATTTTAAAAAAAGAAATGAACTTAACACATATGGACCAAGCTCAAAAAATGTCCTCGGAACAGTTACTGCACTGAGTATCATTTTTGTCACCTACAAATGCACACACTGAATAGTGTTTGACTCATGACATTTTGACTCTTGGAATGAGAGCAGTGACTTGATGGTACTTACTCGAATTTTCTCACATATCAACTTCCACTGTGTTTCAGTATCTAATGCTAGGAGTTTCCACGTGCCTGTTTTGCGGAGAGTTGCACCTATGCATAATACTAAACATATCATATCTCCCCCAAGACAAATATGGAAATAGTGTTTCAAAAGTCTTAAAAATAAAACCAAAAGCATTAGAAGAGTTTCAAATTAAAATTTAAAATTCAAGTACAATTTTTCTCCTTTCCTCACCTTTTACCTTCAGAGACTGAAAGCCACCTTCATATTACTTTTAACGATCTTTATATTCTTAGAAGAAAACCTAAGCAACAGGAAGCAGCTCATCTCACCAGCATGCTTTTGCAAACTGCAGCCAGTTTTGTAAACTATTCTGCCCTGCCTTAACTAATACTGCTGTAGGACTTCAAAGCTATAAAATATTGCATGCATGGGGGGCCGGTGGCTCAGTCGGTGAGGCGACCATCTTTGGCTCAGGTCATGATCCCAGGGTCCTGGGATTGAGTCCCGCATGGGGCTCTCTGCTCAGTGGGGATCCTGCTTCTCCCTCTCCCTCTGCTGTTCTGCCTACTTGTGCTCTCTTGCTCTGTCAAATAAACAAATAAAATCTTTTAAAATAAAATATCACATGCAGATATAATATAAAATGTGGGTTGTCCACTATATGTCATCATACAGATATAACTGCCCAGACATGTCGTCATTACCAGCCGATTCTGGGCGTATAATGGGGACAAAACCCAAACTTAGCATCATTCCTACTATTCGGTGGAAAGTCCCTTGCCTGTGGTGACTGCTCCTCTGAATGTCCTTTGCTGCCTTTACCATTCTTTAGGTGGAGACTAATGGTCCATACAGAAAGCATGTGGTTCAGGTACTGAAAGATATTTCTACTTGGTCTCGTTTGTTGAACTGAGTGGGACATTCATAAGATGGATTAGAAGAAATTTCAAGCGATTTAAAGGCACAGTCCAAGTTATTCTCCATTTTTATCCCAGTCACCCACTCCAAACCCAAATCCATTCTCTGCCTTGCTCTGCCTCGGGAAAGCACATGCGTTGGATCATGTAGCTCTCCAGCTGTTTAGCTACACAGTTCCAGCCAGGGGAAGACAATGGAAGGAGACGGACACGTGGAGAAAGTGATCAAGAGATTGGTCAAGAGATTTCCTCCCCATTCGACCTCTCTGCCTCAACTCCATATTTGGGGGGTGGAGGGGTGGGAAGTGGGGGGCGCTCAGCTGTTCTCTGCCCGCAGTTCCTATGAGGCAGCCCTTCCTACCTTTGAGGCTGTCACTTAGGTCAGGCCCCAGCAGACAAGGGATGCTGACAACAGGCTCAGAGAAGGTAACAGTTTCCCTCCATTAAGGAGCCCCAGGTCCAGTGTGGGCCCTTACCAGTCCACAGATCTGTAATAGCCCTTCACCATCCCAGAGTGCGCCTCTGTTTGCTGCCAGGCAGCTGACTAATACTGCTCCCGGGGACACAGAAGAAGAACGCGTAAGCAAATAAAAGAAGCCCAGCAGCATTCAAGCACACGGGCCCTCCAAGGCCGACAGCCGCCCAGATAGCCAATGACTCCCCATGAATGCACTAATGAGACAAACCAGTGCTCGCGAGATGAAGTGCTAACCTCCACTTTCAATATTCATTCGCATTTCAGGTTTTTAGGATTTCATTCTTCACCTTGACTACTTTTGTCCTTCTTCTCTCCCTCCTCGGCAGCATCCTGCTAATTTACACGCTGCGTGATCAGTGGCTAGTCTGTCTTCCCAGGGCACGTCCCCTTGTTTTTCACAGTCCTCGAGAGATCTTTCCTTCAGGCTTGCACACCCAGGTCAAGTCACCACCTAGGTATGCTTAAAATCACATGCACCCTTCTCTCTAGGTCTATGTTTTCACTTTGTAAGCAAACCTATAAAATTCTACAAGTTCATAATTAGAGTCCACAAAATATGGAAGCTATCATCCAGGTTTGTTGTCATCTCTCCATAACCTTGATTCCTTCATAAGAAATACTCTACAAAAGCTAACAGAAGGGGTGCCTGGGTGGCTCAGTGGGTTGAAGCCTCTGCCTTCAGCTCGGGTCGTGATCCTGGGGTCCTTGGATCGAGCCCTGCATCGGGCTCTCTGCTTGGCCTGCTTCCCCCTCTCTCTCTGCCTGCCTCTGCCTCAGATTTCTGTCAAATAAATAAATAAAATCTTAAAAAAAAAAAAAAAAAAGCTAACAAAAATCTGGAGGACTGCAAGGAGGTTAGCATTTCTACCCTCTTATGTCTATTAAGAAACTAGAATACAGGAGTAACCGTGAACACACGGTGTTAAATGCAAGGTTGTGACAACAAATGGCACAGTACTTACCAAGAAAAGCACGGTAAGATATTAATAATTGCAACGCACTGCAAATATTTATGTGCCCACAGGCAACTAATTCAATTTCACTGCAGGATTGCTCCATTTATGAATTTAATTGTGTGTGTTTTAAACATTTCTGCTGCTGTTTCATTAATTTCCCATAAAAAAAATAACATGATATGCCGGAGAAAGAAAGCAAGTTTCCAATCAACAGCATTCATTAAGTGCCCACTGAGTGTCCACGGTGACTTACGAATTAACGTTCACTTTTACCATTTATGGCTTCTCTTTTGCATCACTTGGGATAAGAAGTTCCAGCTTCAAAAAGCATGGTTCAGGTTGCCTCTTGTCGTTTTATTTTTACACATAACAGCATAAATGTGTAAGACAAGCCCCGTGAGAACAGAATAATGGCTAACACTCACACGGGTCAGTCTCTGGGCATTCTTAGCCCTCACCAGGCATAGTACCATTATTCCTATTTTCCAGAGAAGGAAATCAAAGTACAGAACAGGTAACTGACTTCTTCAGGGTTACATGGGAGTAAGAGGTTGAGCCAGGGAGATGGGTGGGGGATGGGCCAGATGGGGGATAGGCAGTAAGGAGGGTACTTGGGATGAGCACTGGGTGTTGTCTGTAAGTGATAAATCACGGAATTCTACTTCTGAAAGTCATACTACGCTATATGTTAACTAACTTGAATTTAATTTTTTAAAAAAAGACATATATTCTAAGTTTAAAAAAAATCCAGCTCATTTGACATCACAGCCCATGCTGCTGAACGTCAGCCAAACGACACTCACAAACTGGGCATCAGCACAATTTCCAGTGATTTTCAGTGGCTGATAAATTTGTCATTGATTTCTTCCAATTTCCCTTGAGAGCTTTTTTCCTAATTCAGGGTCTCTCCAATGCTCTTCAATAACACAATTTCCAGCCACAACCACCTCAGCCATCTGACATCAGCTAGTAGTAATCCAAGCCATGTTGTTTAGATTTTTCTCAGCCTCCCAATCTATATCAAAGAGCCATGCTCTCTGTTTAGGCTGATTTTTTTTTTCCCCCGAAAATGAGAATGAATGAGATTAACCTTGTTCCCAAAGGAATGCCTGACTTGTAGCATGCTGTCTCATAGGAGAAACCTTCTAGAACGGTCTAATAACCCGTGGTCTCTGTCCTGACTTTTACTACTCTAGAGAATCAGGGCAGTTGACATCTTGCTAATTATGAAAGGCAATTACTAATAATTTGAATTTTCACCTGAAATAAGAGAGTCATGACATAAAACATTGGATCATTCCATAAAGAACCACAATCTGGTTAAGTTATGCTGATATTTTTAGAAGGTAATCTAGAATAGATGACAGATTGTTAGCTGACATGTGTCAAGCATTTTTTATAGGTCAGTCTCTGTGCTTGGGAACTTTACATGGGTTTTACTGAGCAAGTGTATGTGCTAGAAGAGATATAAACAAATAATACCGTTCCAAGTTTACTGTCCAGTATACTTCCCAACACATAGTTAACTGATTAACTGTAATTAAAATAAAGTTATATTAGCCAATGAAAATCAGAGAATTTATATAATTTAACAAACTAAAAAACAAGATAATTACCAGAAAATATTAATTTGAGTTCCCCATTTAATTGTTTTCATACTAAACCTATTTCTTGGCCCAATAATGTATTTCATGAGTCTTAAAATCACATTAAAATTTGGCAGTCTCAATTAAACCTGTTTAATTCATTATCAAGCGTAAGTAACTTTCAAATACCATAAGCTTCTGATTGTCCTTAGTAAAAATGAGATGATAATAATTAGCTTTGGGGAATAATAATGTAAGAGTCTAAGATTAAGCCAGTCCACATTGTTAGAGGCTAAATTTTACCTAGTTTCTGGTTATTACATGAGCATTTGTATTTCTCTAAAAAATCAAACCTTGTCAACATCCCAAGGTAACCAGCAAGAAAAAGGCAGAAAAATAAATGATCAATCTCAATTTACTGGTTCCAGTTTTATCTTTACAACTCAAAAAAAAAAAAAAAAGGAATGGATTTAATTCAACCTCCTTCTGATTTATAGCAAATATTGGCGGTTTGGACCAGAAGCGACACTTCCGGAGACTCTGTAATGAACATGTAAGTGAATATGGCATTTAGAGAGAACAATCTCTTATCTCCTTAGTTTCACACAGCACACAAACCTGATGGTGAAAATTAACCTTCTCTGCAGTTCAACATTTCTAATTAGAAGAGACATCAAAAAGATTATGCTTTAGAAAGCAATATGGGCCATAATATTCTAGACAGTCTGAAACAGAGCTCTGCAGCCTCCTTATGTGTTTAAGCCCGCTGTCCACAGAAAAAAGCAGTACCCAGATGATGTTTCAAAGTGGTGATGGCTTTTGGTGGTAAGTTATGTTATATTTTCTCCTCTTGCCCTTTTATACATGGACCTATCCGTTGCTTTTAGTCCTGAATGAATACAACCGTCTACACCATCAGACCGTGTTCTACCAAAAGCTTGCTTGGTAGAAAGATCTACAAATGCCTGAGAAATGAGTAGTCCATTTGTAATCCTTTTGGGGGTTTTTTTCCTCTTGCTTTGTTTCCTCTGCATGGGGCAGGGAAGAGGCAAAAAAAGATACCCTGAATTCAGCTTAGATTAGAACACAGAACCTTAAAATAGAAGGCCATACAAGCTCAGCCCTTCCTGGGGAGGAACCACTTTCACAAAACCAGCAGTGATCAGCCATATTTGAAGTTTTCACTTCTAAGGAATAGGCCACCTCACAAAAGAGTTCATTCTCACACAAACATTTGTAGACAGCTACAAATGTTTCTAAAGATGTTTTTGGTTTGGAGTGTCTGTATGGCTCAGTGGGTTAAGCATCTGCCTTCAGCTCAGGTCCTGACCCCATGGTCCTGGGATTGAGCCCTGCTTCGGGCTCTCCACTCAACTGGGAGTCTGCTTCTCCCTCTCCCTCTATGATCTCTCTCACTTTTGCTTTCTCTCAAATATATAAGGAAAATCTTCAAAAAAAAAACTTTATAAAAATATTTTATATATTTATTTGAGAGAAAGAGAGAACACAAGTAGGAGGAGGGACAGCAGGACAAACAGACTCTCCACTGAACAAGGAGTCAACGTAGGGCTCAATCCCAGGACCCTGCGATCATGACCTAAGCCAAAGGGAGACCCTTAGCTGGCTGAGCCACTCAGGCATCCTAGACAGCTACAAGTTCTTAGAAGGTTCTGAAACCTTATCCTACCACTGGGATCCCATCTATTCTAGCTCTATCCTTTGGAGAAATACAGAGCAAGCTTCCTCCATTTTCCACACCTTCCTCCTCGGACTATTGGAAGGCAATTTTTGCATCTTCTTAATTTTTCCATCTTCATATTAAGTACTTCCGGTTCCTTCAAATTATTCCTCATATGACATGGTTTCCAGCTGTTTCAAGTAAACTGGGGCTACAGCTTGACTTAAAAATGTTCCTACATACAAGAACACAAAAGGGAGATCTAAAAATTTGTTTCTTTTTTGTTCACTTACACCTGTAATTGACACAAGTGGAAAGACTATCCAGAACCCCATGGTCTTTGTGGGAGCTGTATCTGTGTGAGGTCCCCTTCTTATCATCACACACATACATACACACACACCCCAGTCCCACTATGGTACTGTGATATCAGGTGGGTCTGAAAACCTCATCGCCCTGCCCACATGGACGGACAGAAAGGAGAGTCACAAGTTCCCAGCTGGACTAATCAGTCATTCCCCAGGATTTTAAATTGGAACATGGAGGAAGTTTGCTATTCCCTTGGCCTGTGGAGCTATTAGATATGATAGCCATTTACCCGTTTCATGGAATTGGCCAATCTGATGTGTTCAATATCCAAAGAAGTATAGGGAGAAAGACCCCAGACCTCCAGTTCCAGCCATTCTTAGAACCAACTCTCTCCTATGTTTCCTATGGTCTGGTTATGAAGTCAATAATTCCCCCTTGGCTGACTTGAGTTAATTTTGTATCATTTGTAACACAGAAGGCCCTACCTACTACAATATTCATAAGATTCCAACTAGTCTAAAAGAACAAACAGAAAGCAGGTCATAAAAGGGAAAAATCACTACTCCACCCTACAAGAGGTATGAATGGAACCTCCTTCCAGCAATGCGGCTCCTGGGTGGCTTAGTTGGTTAAGTGGCCAACTCTTGGTTTTGGCTCAGGTCATGATCTCATGGGTCATGGGATCAAGCCCTGCCTGGGGCTCCGCATTCAGCTTGGAGTGTACTAGAAATTCTCTCCTTCTGCCCCTCCCCACACACATGCTCTCACTCTCTCTTTCTCACTCTCTAAAATAAATAAATCTTAAAAAAAAAAAAAAAAGGAAAGAAAAAGAATCTCTTTCTACCGTTATTTAAGAATGAGGGTCCTACTCACCTACCAAAGAAGATCAAGGTCTTTTTTTCCTAATAGCCTAAGCTCCATAGGACTGACACTATTCAAAACTATATTGCCAGAACTATCACAGCACCTGGCACATACTAAGTGCTTAAAAACACTCTCCACCTTATTTTCCACAGCAAATAGAAGAAAACAACAGGCAAAACATCAACCAAAACTTATTAGAATGAAGATTCAAGTTCCCTAAAGAAACCTTAGATACATCACTTCACCTCCTTAGAATTAAATTGCCCATTCGCCACATGTATTATAGGGCGTGATCACCCTGTCAGTCTTTTTTAGCCGTGAAAGGCTGTGATCCTTTCCATACTCAACAATCGTAAGGCACAGTCTTCTAAAGACCTGATCGTGCAGATCGAAGAAGGAAACACAGGAATAAAGAAGGCAGCACAAGAATAACAAGAAAGAATAACCTACCAAAAAGATGGTTGCGGGGGGGGGGGGGGGGGGCAAAAGGAAAATAACAAGAAGAAATCAGCGGTGACAGGATCGAAGAGGTCATTCATATGTGCCACCTTCCAATCTAATCTCTGTGGTCACAAATGGCCTCTGTGCTGCTTCCAAACTGCCAGCCCCAGAGCCTCGTCCCTGCCTGCATCCATACCGTCCCTGTGACGGCTCCTTCCTTGAAACCATGCATCTCCTTTCAGAGTCGGCTTCCCACTTCTGCCTTTGGTCCTTGATATTCCCACTTGCTCACACTGTTCCAGACAGGTTGGGTTTTGTTTGCTTGTTTGTTTCATCACCAACAGAATATATACCCAATTATATTGTGTCCCTGTTTCCCGTCATGTCCCCTGCATTGACTGATGCTCAAATGTCCATAATTTCCCATTTATTTCTGAAGTTTGGTTTCTGTCTCAATACAAGTAATCAGAAAATAGCATCTCTATACAATCAGGTGACCCACTTACAGTGAGATGTTTTAAGGAACTGACCTCAGATCCTTTCATGAAAGAAGGCCTTGACTCGGGAAAAGTATTATTACGATTAACAACTAATGTTAACTGTTATTATATGTCTGCATCTAAATACTGAGTACCAGCACGTTACGCTATACGCAGACAACTGCGCTAAGCATTTTGCTCACCTTTGTTCATTCAGTTCTCACAATACCTCTGTAAGAGAAGTACTACGTAGGCTTTAAAGATAAAGAATCTGAGGTTCCGAAGGAGTAAGATACTCCTGGTTACACAGCTAGTAAGGGCCACTCTCGGTTACACACAAGAGCCATAGCCATCTGAATCCAGAATCCTCGCTCCTGCTCATTACATGACTTAAAAAGGCATTAATCCCTGTGAGAAATGGGGAGGGGGACCCTCAAGGGGGCCCAAAGCAAAGAGACTAGGAAACTAAAATCAACATGATCTACTTCTCCATTTTGCCTAGAGTCAGCCCTATTTGAAGAACCTTGTTCCCATTATGTAGCATAGATTATCTGCCATTTTGCATTGTGGAAGCGTACCCTCCATTATCCAGGCTAATCTGGTTGACTGTAGAATGCTGTACTCAGGCATTCCAATGACAGACCACTAATTCAATCTTCTCTGTGAGAAAGATGCTACTGGACATTCCTTCAACTTTTTCCCTATAACTTTAGATGTAGGGTACGTCACATAACCCACAATTCCTTTCCTACAACATCTAGAGCCAAAGAAGTAATTTAGGATACCAAGAAGGGGGAGATAAGGTGAAGAAGAAAAGGAATTATAATGTGGTAACCGACCCCCCCAAAAAAAAACCTACCATGAAAATTAAATATTAAAATTTAAAAAAAAAACAGTTAAGGGTGATTATCTAATAACTGGTGATTCAGAGAGAAATAAATGTTCATGGTCCATCAGTAAACAGAGAAAAGCATTTACTGTGCTATAGAGACCATATGTTCAGATAGCCAAGGTGGAATTTTCCTACATCACAGAGTAGAGAGATACTGAGTATCTCCTATAGGAGTGAGACCTTACTGCTTAATCCATGTAGGGTCTATAGCAGAAGCAGCATTTCATCACTAAGCAAAAATCTAATTATTTTCCCGTCCCATAATCTCTAGTTTCTCCAAAACTCTTCATCTACCTATTGAGATTTTTATATATATTGGTAGAATAAAATGCCCATCCCTACAGTGGAGTCATTCAATGTTTCTCTGTGATAGTCAAAGTCTCTAGTTTTATTGAAATGGAAGCTGGGAATCAGAGTAGCAAACTCCTTGGGGTCAGTCAGTAATTAATGCCTAAAGGTTGAAATACAAAGGGTACAATTTGGGGTAAAATGCAGCAAAGATTGTCTCTCATTGAAATAACAGTCCCGTCTGTTAGGAAGTCTGAAAGTAATAATTAATTGAAAAACTGTTTTAAGCTAAAACAGAGGGGCAGGATTGGAAATTTTTAAAAGTAAAAGGTCCTTAAAATATGCTAAGGAAGGAGCCTAATGCCTTCATTCCATGTCCAACCAGTTTCCTATTCAAACCAATTTCCATTAAACAGGGGAAGAAGCAGGGAGGAGAGAAAGTATTTGAAAAACTGCCAGAGTAAAAAATCCCATAATGAAATTTTGCTCATTCTTGGAGAAATGAAGTAGAATTAGATGCTTCAGTGGTGGTGAATTTCAGGATCTGGGTAGTTTCCAGTAAATGAAGTTTTTCCATAATGTCAAATGCAAAAGCTATCTGATACCAACATATTGAGCTTGAGTTTTTAAATTCCTATTTCCTTACACCAAATTGTTTGAAACCTCTGAGATAAAAACTTCAATAAACTGGTGTTCCAAGCTTTTAATATTTTAGTCCCTTGAGCAAGCATGTCAGATTAATCTTCAAATTGCAGTGGGCAGAAAGAACATTCAACCAAATTCTTAAGCCCGTGCCTCTCTCAAAGGACGTTAATAATGTAAGCAGTTTCATTGTCTATTAAGATTTCAAACTTTCCTAATTCTCAGCAGTATTACTATTTAGAAGTGGAGGGGGAGAAAAGGATATTAATAATGTAAGCAGTTTCATTGGCTATTAAGATTTCAAACTTTCTTCATTTTCAGCCATATTACTATTTAAAAGTTGGGGGGACACCTATCCTGAAAGGGATTTTACTTATTTTATCTCTGTGTCCACGTAGCACGTTGCTAGGCACACAGTAGGCATTTAACAAGTACCTCTGGAATGTGCTGATTGATTGGTCTGGGGGAGAGTGGAAATCTTGCTGAGAACAGCAGGAGTCTAAATCCTGGCATTGCCCAGCAACAAAGACCATCTCTAGAATTAGGGTTATCGAGGTACAGCAGGAATTTGAAAGTGTGTCTTCAAAGACACATCAAGAGGATTGTTTCCTGAGCGGGCGAGAAGCCACCCTAGAGCCGCTTAAAGAGGGATTAGACTCGTCTCTGGCTTCAGTGTGCCTGAAAACGCCCGTCCTGCCTCTCTATGCCCAGTTCCTCCTGCCTTTTACCGGGTCTGGGTTTCCACTCACACAATTTAGGTACAAGATCCGACCTCGCGAGTCTAGCCCAGGCCTCCTCTCCATTGCACGGTGGGAGGGAGGCCACGCAGCCCCGGGCACGAGGAAGAACACATACTACTACTAGTCGGGACGTCTTTGAAGGTGAAAGGGGATATCGGGAAGCGGCGGGAAGGGAGGGGAGGAAGGAGGGACGGAATGAGTTCAAGACCAAAGGGCACCATCCAGAGGTTTCCGACCCCACTCCGAAAGCCCCTGACCCAATCGCTGAAAGACGCTAGGGAAACCACCCGCACGCTCAGGTCGCGCAGAGCCGCCCAGGGTCGGGACCCAGGGGAGAGGGGCGGGGAGGTGACGGAAAGCCAGAGGGGGCCGGAGACGGTACCTGGTGTGGCTGTGGTTGCGGGGACAGTCCTTCTTCTCCATGATGGCCGGCACGCAGTTGGTGAGCTCCGTCCAGTCGGCGTGCAGCCCGCAGCTCCAGCCGGTGGAGAAGCGGGAGAAAAGCCACGTCTCCTTCTTGCCCGGCCGGTGGCAGGTGCACTTCTTCTGGCCCGCTTTACAGCTACACGGCTGCTCCAGCCGGATGTTCTTCACCAGGTGCCGGCCGAACGTGGTGCCCCCGGTCTTCTGGATGTGCAGAAACACGATCACGTCGCGCCCTTTGATATTGAAATCCACGAAGCGGGTCAGGTCCTTCAGGGTGAAGTTAAAGCGCGGCACGAACCGGGGCAGGGAGCCGTTCTCGGGGGCCTCCGGGTCCGGCTCCTCTTCCTCCTCCTCTTCTTCCTCCTCCGGCTCCCCGAGCTCCTCGTCCTCGTCCTCTGGCGCCACGGCCCCCCGAGGCCCCTCGGGCGGCCCCCGGGGTGGCGGGGGCAACTGGGGCCGCCGCTCCCACTCCTCGGGCGGCGCCTGTGCCCGGCGGGCGGGACTCGGGGCGGCCGGCTGGCCGGCCTCCCCCGCGCGGGGCTGCTCCCCGAAGTTGGCGCAGGAGCTGGTGCAGGAGGGGGACACGTACTGGTACATGATGACCACGAAGAGGAGAGTGAGCACGGGCGTCAGCAGCCACTTGTTGAACCTTTCATCCATGGTCCCGCTCTCAGGCCAGCAGGCGAAGCGGCGGCGGCGGCAGCGGCGCGGACTGGCGCCGGCTCGGAAGTTTCGGGGACTCCGGGGCGCGGCTCCGAGCCCGCCGCTCCTCCATGCCCCTGACGCCGAGGCGTGCGGCTGGCTGGCGGCCCCGCGGCGCTCCGGCACTCCCGCGCTGGCAGCGCCGGGGCCTGCGAGCCGAGCGGGGAGGCGGGAGCCGGCGCGCGGGGCTCCGGCTGCGGCGTGGGGCGCCCTGCGCTCCCGGGAGCGCCCGGCTTGGCCGGCTCCCCGCTCCCGCCCGGGCGCGGCGCGCGCTCTCAGGCCACGCGGGGCATCCCGCCGCCTGCGCTCAGGCGCTCAGGCGCTGGGGAGCGCGCCTCGGGTCCTGCTGCACCTGCCCGGGGCAGCCGGGCGGCTGCGGCCGCGAGCGCGGGGGCTGCATGAGTCTCGCCAGGGCGCGGGCCAAGGGCGAAGGCGCGGCCCGGCCCCGCCGCCCCGGGCGGCCGCGGGCACCGCGCCCGGAACGCGCACCCGGCGCCTTTGCCCTCCGGTCGCCGGGCGCGGGAGCCGCGAGGGCAGACGGCGCCCGCCCGCAAGTTTGCAGAGGAGCCCCCGCGGCGGCTGCGGGCGAGGCGCCCGTGCGGAGCCGCCTCCCAGGGAAGAGTCGCACTGCTGCTCCGGGTCGGTCCGCCCAGGCGCGGGCACGCAGGCACACTCGCACACAGTGGCTGGCACCGCCACAACCCGCCAGCCGGTGTGACAGGAGCCCTGCTACCCGCAGCAAAAACCTGCCCTAGGTACGGAGCATGCGCCAAAGCCTTCCCCAGCCCCGGAGGAGTTTCCAGGGGAGGAGTCCGCTGCTCCGCGGGGCTCGGAGCCGGCAGCTGGGGGTGGGAATCCCTTCAGCCCCGGGCGAGGAGGTATTTGGGAGAGAGGCGAAGGCGGAGCAAGGAGGGAGGCCCCGAGGAGAGCGTGGCCGGCGCGGATCCGAGACCTTTAAATCCGCAGCTTTCTCTTTCTGAGATGGACGCAAATCTGGCCGGCCTCTGTGCAGGGAGAGCGCTCGCACACCGCTGGGCAGACTCACCTAGACAGGACTGCACTCGAGCTGGCTGGAGGAATTGGCTCCAGACTGCTTTTAATTTCCACCCAAGACGTTCTAACTGTTGCTCAAGTTTTATTCCGGTCCCTCCTTAACTACAAACTTGGAGTGTTCGACTCTACAATTTTACTCAACCGGCATCCATCCATCAATGATCCATCAGGCACCTGCCACCAGGGCCTTTGTTGAACAGACACTTCATTTCTTCCAGCCCCAGCCCCACCAGCCCACAACCATGCAGTATGGTATTCCAGTGCAAGAGAGCTTAGGGGTCACTTCTTAAAATTCATGTTACTAAAACACCTTGAATTCTTAAATGGGCAAGACTCACCCCTTACCCCTCATCTCATGCAGACGATAAGACCTACTTTTACCTCTATTTCATAAGCTAAATAAGCTCTTGTTCGTGTGCATATTTTTTAACTTTATTTTTCAAACATCTAAACTTTGCATTTGCACAAGAACCAAATCTTTGTTTAATAACAGTTTCTGTTTTTCAGGTAATGAATGGATGTACCACCAAACAGCGGTAACTGCCCCTTCATGATCCCTCTACTTGCTTGACCCAAGTAGAAAGAGACAGTGTGTTGAAGAGGGAAACAATGCAATTTGATCCCCTTGCCCAAGTCATCGTGCCCCTCCCACCTACCCTGGTATCCCATGCCTTCCGAGCAGTCAGCCTTCCCACCTGGCCTCTTTATGGATCTGTGCAGTACTTGTCTTTTCTTGAGACACTGTACTGATCTCTTCCATTTGTCAGACTGTCCCCTTCGACCCATTAGTTAAGATCTAGATCTCTTTCAGGGATGCTAACTCTTTCCCATAGGAAGTTATTTTTATTGTTCTAGACAGGTGGGATTTTTCTCAACAAAGCTTCCCGCCTCTGCTTCCTTTCCTCTTTTCAACTCAAAGGACAACCACAAACGGTGTCCTTTCTGATACTGTATGAGCTTATATTAGTAAAAAAGGTGTTGAGCAAGATGAATCAGCTTCTTTAAAGCTTACTTAATCTATTTATTTTTCTCTCACTTGAAGTTTACAATCCTATTAATGGCATCACACTACTCTCCAAAGTAAGAAATTGTGATAGGACAAAAATAAAAATCAAAAATAAATAAAATAGATAAAACTCAATGTTTATTACTTCCTGAATGCATCTGGTGAATGGTATTACTTATTTTAAAAGATACTCCTCTCCTTTACCAAAGTAAAAATTCATTATACTTTTTTATATTACTTTGAGAAGTTTCTCATTTCCTATAAAGTCACTTGATATCACATGGATAAGTATAACCTTGTTAGCTCCCCAAATGTATAAGTTGAGTGCTTCGGCAATTTATAGAGTAGAAAGCACTTTCTAGATGTTATCTCATTTGCTCCTCAGAACAACGTTCTAAGGAATAAGAGAAGAATAATATCCCATTTCAGAGATGAGGAGAGGGAACCAAGAACAGCCAGGAGAAAGCAGAGCCAGGATTAGCAACACTAACATCCCTGAAATACATTCAAATCACCATTGAAGGAACCCAACAAACAACAACAAAAGAGCCCATAAAATTTCCTTTCTCTCCTCTTGAGACCCTTTGAGTCAAGATACAGGAAGAGACAATGGAATTGCAATAGATCAATTAAATTATTTTCCCTCTCCCTCTGGCTCTATAGGCAAAGCTGAGTGATCTCTACATTTGGGAGTATCTGGGCACCTACTCTGTCAGTTTCCAGATAAACAGGAGAAAGACAATAACACACTTAACATGAGTATGTCATTGTTAAAAGGTGTTATTTAGGGACACCTGGGTGGCTCAGTTGGTTAAGTGGCTGCCTTCGGCTCAGGTCATGATCCCAGCGTCTGGGGATTGAGTCCCACATTGGGCTCCTTACTCAGAGGGGAGCCTGCTTCTCCCTCTGCCTGTGCTCACTTTCTCTGACAGATAAATAAATAAAATCTTTAAAAAAAAAAAAAAAGACGTTATTTAGGAGACTTTCAGAAGAAACTATGATGACAAACAAATATCATAGTTATGTTACTAACAAAATGTATATTTCCATAAATAAGTGCACTTTAACCCTTTTCAAAGTACATTATCCTAAAAACCTGGTTTTGCTTTCAGTAAAATAACTAATGGAGTGCCATTTCCTTGAGGTAACCACAAGGAAAGCAATGCATAGAATCAAGCAATTGCACAGACAATTCAAGCTTGTACCCAAGTACTCCTCTCTTTTTTTTTTTTAAAGATTTATTATTTTGATTAGAGAGAAAGCGAGCTCGCACAGTGGGGAGGGATAGAGGGAAAGAGAATCCCAAACAGATTCCCTTCTCCTGATAAAAGGCTCCGTCCCAGGACACTGAGATCATGACCTCAGCTGAAATCAAGAATTGGACACTTAACCGACTGAGCCACCCAGGCAAACCCCCCAAGTATTAATTTTTAACGAGAGTTGACATTAGTTGAATAAACAGTCTGTCCCAGGTGTGGTCTCCCTATTACAGTTGTGGAAGTTGACGTGAACTTAATCGAAGCTCTTAAATCATGCAATAAACAGGTTTCCTTATCTACAAGGGCAGACCTCACATTCAGGTGAAAATGAATAGAAACCTTATAAAATTGAATGCTCTCCAGGTAAAAAGAAAAACATGTTTGCATTCAGCCTGCTGAAGTTACTCCACGATGACACCAGCTGGCAATTGTTTTGGGCTAACAGATTGCAGCTACGATGAATCCTACACAAATTATTAAAATAATAAAAATAATGTTTTCAAAGAGCTTTCTTCCACTTCCTTTGCCAGTCTAGCAATGAGCTTAACACTATCTGTGAAGCAATTTGTTCACCTAATTTTATGCCTTAATAAGCTTTACTACAATTATTTTCTTGCCTGCTTCCTTCTCCTCCGTGACTTTAATACTCTTCTTCCCTGTTCTTCTCGAATATTCTCAAACCCGTTAACAACACTGCACTCCCCTAGGATTCAAACTTTTGATTAGAACAGTCCCCATTTAATCAAGTTCAATTGGGAGATAAAATTGCATCTCAACTTCTCCATTTTCCCCTTGGTGCCAGAAACTGCCTTGGAGAATGTTGAGGAAACCCTGGAGAGATTAACAATCCAAACAATCACAGAGAATAGTTTCGGATCCCCTGCATTTGCACACAAGAATATATGGATGCGAATGCCCTTCAATGCACATGAAAAACAAAATAGATTATGTAAGTCATTGGCAGCATGAATCTCTCCTTCAAGAACACAGAGTTCTCCTATACACTGAAATGACTTTTTTTTTCATTTTTGTAAACAAACCAACAACAACAACAACAAAAAAAAAGCCCGCAGGATAAGCAGTTTTGCAAATAACCAACAAAGCAGGGGCTTTTTTTTTCCCCACTGAGGAAGTTGAGTAGAAGAGGTTGCATAGACAGGGCAAAGGGCAGGAAAAATAGTGTTATATACTGAGTGTATTCCAATTCACTACATGATTATAACTTTGGGATAACCACAACCCTGTATACTGGTTCCCATAAAGTACTATTTATATGAGCAGTTCATTCTTTGCTTTATTGGATAACACTCTATCTACCATAGATAGCTGCCTGTGAGTGATGGCTAGACGCTATGCTACTTGTATGTATAACGTGTTCATTAATTCGGTATAGGGTAAGCAGAGGCATAACTTTTTCAAAGTAAGTATTCATACATGTCCTCCAATAAGAACTTGTTAAGCACTGGGATGCCTGAGTGGCTCAGTCAGTTTAGCATCTGCCTTCAGCTCAGGTCATGAGCTCAGGGTCCTGGGATCCAGCCCTGCATAGGGCTCCTTGCTTAACAGGGAGTCTGCCTATCCCTCTTCTTCTGCCACTCTTGTGTTCTTTCTCTCACACTCTCTCTCAAATAAGTAAGTAAAATCTTAAAACAAACAAAAAAACAAACAAACAAACAAGAAACAACTTGTTAAGCATTTACCATATATTAAACAAGACCAAAAAGGACCCTGCCCTCAGGTAACTTACATCCTAACTGTGGAAAAATAAATAATGAATAAGGACACAAGATCCATACATTTAATCCAAAAATATTTATTGAGCCACTACTACGTACTAAGTGCTTTTAGGTACTTGAGTTATTTCAGTGAACATTAAAGACAATGATTTTTGCCCTCAAGGATGTAAATGCCAGCAGGGTGAAACGGTAGAGAGAAGGGAGGGGGATGAAGGGAGAAGGGTCTGTCAGGCTTGTTGGCCACTGTAGTAATTTACTGGGAAAGAAATGGGGAGCCACAGGAGGTTTTGAAAAATATCCAACTTGAGTTAACTCATCACTTCTCAGTTAACGTCTCTTTGGGGTAAATATTCAAGCTCACGGGTCTCCTCTCCTCTTTTTTCTTACCATCCCTCGGGGGTGATCTGAACTAAGGGAGTTTATGTAACATCTTCACATTGGCCGAAGGAGATGGGGTCTGTGGCTGGTCACACCTGGACTCACGTGTAGGGCTTGACTCCGGCTGGGTCGTCTGTGAGCTGTTATTAACCCCAACCATCATAGCCTGGTCTCTACAGTCTGCACTTTCTCAGCTGCCCTGATGCCCTTTCTGTCTGCCAACCCCTTCAGCTCTTCTCTGGACTTTCCTCTGGAACACTTTTGCACCTAAATCAGTAATTTTCAACTCCATCAGACCCAGCATTTGATTATGTTGAACAAATATTTTGAACTAGTCCCTTTCAAAAATCCCAATTTAAATGTCATAGAAAATAGAACCTACCTGTACACAATTTTCCAACATTAATATAAAATTCCTCAACTGTAATCTGAATCAGATAATTTTTAACAAATTAATAATAAAACGCTGTGTAAATGCTCAGAACCGACTATAGTAGACAACATAAAAACATCAGATGCTTGTGTCTCTTAACTACCTCTTTTGGGTATTTAAAAAAAAGTGAGACTGGAAGTCATCCCTTCCAAGAAGAAACCAAAAAGCAAAGGTATGAACAGATGCTAGAATCAAAAATGGTGGTGGGGAGCGCCTGGGTGACTCAGTGGGTTGGGCCTCTGCCTTCGGCTCAGGTCATGATCTCAGGGTCCTGGGATCGAGCCCCTCATCGGGCTCTCTGCTCGGCGGGGAGCCTGCTTCCCCCTCTTTCTCTCTGCCTGCCTCTCTGCCTGCTTGTGATCTCTCTCTGTCAAATAAATAAATAAAATATTTTTTTTTTAAATGGTGGCAGGATAATGAAGAACAGACTTGACTTGGGGGCACCTGTGTGGCTCAGTCAGTTAAGCGTCTGCCTTCAGCTCAGTCATGATCTCAGGGTCCTGGGAGGGAGCCCCAAGCCCCACAGGGAGCCCTGAGCCCAGAATCCGGCTCCCTGCTTAGTGGAAAGTCTGCTTCTCCCTCTCGCTCTCCCTCTGCAGCTCCCTCTGCTTGTACTTTCTCACTGTCTCGCTCTGACAAATAAATAAATAAAATCTTTAAGAAAAAAAAAAAAAAGACTAGACCTGGCTTATAAACATATAGACATAAGAAAAAGAGGGGAATAACTCTAAGTATGAAGCAAAGATCACACACCAAGACAAATTAACAAGATGGATTTGGGGATTGAAGAAAATGGGGAAATACGATAGTCTCGTAAATGAGCAAGGTTTTTTTAAGTGTTGGGTCAAAGTACTTCTCTATTATATAAAATATCTTAAAAAATGCACCTTTTGTCTTGAAATCCTACTATACATCAAGGCTTATTTCTGAACATAGAAGGATACTTGAAAGTCACATTAATGCAAGACAATTCTAGCATTGTCCCCACCAAAAAAGGCCAGTAAAGACACCCCCCACCCCAGGCATTGATACCATTTTCATTGACAATCTAAGTACTCCTGTTTCTTTCTCCTGTCAAAATAAATCAGTTTGGGGGAGATAAAAAGGCCGCATCAGTACATATTGCTTCATTCAGGTGAGGCTTTGGTTCTTGGTAGAGAAAGCCACACTTTCAGATTTTTTTTTTTGATGATACCTTTTTTTTCCTTTAAAAAACTGGTTTCTCATTTGAAACCAAGACTTTCAGACATGAATTACTTCAGGTAACATAGCTAGTAAGTGACATACTTGGACTTAAACCAGGTAGCCTGATTCGGAGAGGGAGAGATGTGGCTAGATTCAAGATAGATGGTGGAGGCCAAATCGATAGGACTTCCTGAAAGATCGGATAAGGGGAGTAAACAAGGGATGAATCAAAGATGGTTCTGAGGTTTGTCATTTGAGCTACTGGAAGGCTGACAGTTCTGTTTACTTTTTGAAAAGGGGGAAAGAAAAGCAAAACAGGTTGGGAGCCTGAGGATTCAGGAAGGTTGAATTCCAAGTTCTGCTTTGGATAAGTTGAGTGTAAAATATTAATGAGACGCCAAATAGAGATGGCAAATAAATAGCTCTTTATGGGATCTGGAGCTTAGCTACGACCGGAGATAAAATGGTGGAGGTTTTAATAACATGGGTAACATGGAGCAGTAAGTGCTCTATAAATATTTGTTGAAAAAAATCTGTGAAAGACTAAATAAGCAATTACTGCAGTACAAGAAAGGAAACACAAACACACACACATACAAAGAAATGGCAGTAGAAAAAAAGACGATTCTTCTAAGAAATAGAAAGAAATATTCTTTTTAAGAAATAAAAAGAAATATTCCAGAAGTAGAATGGATGAGATCTAACTCCATGTGAAGCCCCAGCATGGGAAAAACTTAAGAGGGACTCCAGGTGTCCCAAGTTGGAAGCCACATGGACAGCAATGCCATTAATATGGGAGAAAAAATGGCTGAAGGACTGGGAGTGAAAAATCAGCGTAGATAATTACTAGTTCTCTCAGCAAATCAAAATGTTGGCATTTTTCAAATGGGCTTGAGCTTCAAAACATTAACATTTCATTTTAAGGAAGCGGGCTTGAAAAATACACTTTCGTTTTTCTACAGTTATACACATAACCTTAGTTTAATGATAAGCTTTAGAAAGAAAAGTCCAAGGGTGCCTGAATGGTTCAGGCAGGTAAATGTCCAACTCTTGATTCTGGCTCAGGCCATGATCTCAGGGTGGTGAAATCGAGCCCCCCCCACCCCCCCTTGGGCTCCGCATTCAGTGTGGAGTCTGTTTGAGATTCTCTCTCTCCCTCTCCCTCTCCCTCTGCCCTTACCCCACTCATGCTCACTCTCTCTCTCTCTTTCTCTCTCTCTCAAATAAATAAATCAGAAAAAGGAAGGAACAGAGGGAGGGAGGGAGAAAGGAAGGTCGGTCTAGATACAAGTATATTTTGTAAAGACTATTTTCTCTTTTCTAATTTCATATTATAATTCAGGATGCAGTGCCCCTCTTCTGTACATTAGCAATGAATTTTATCCTTCCTTTCAATATCTCTATCTCGCTCTCAATCTCTGTCTCTCAATAGATAGGTGGAGACAGAAAGAGAGAGAACGCTATCTCTAGCTCTGTAAGAAATCAAAACTCTAAAGCAGGTTCTTTTTTTTTTTTTTAAGATTTTATTTATTTATTTGACAGAGAGAGAGAGAGAGATCACAAGTAGACAGAGAGGCAGACAGAGAGGGGGGAAGCAGGCTCCCTGCTGAGCAGAGAGCCAGATGCAGGGCTTGATCCCAGGACCCTGAGATCACGACCTGAGCTGAAGGCAGAGGCTCTAAAGCAGGTTCTAAGAGACAGTGTAAGTAGCTGTTCTTTGCTCCGGTAGGATGGCATTTTCCAACAACGCAGAAAGACAGGCAATCCAAAAGCTCCCTGAGGGCAGACTTGAATTCTGACTCTACCTTTTGAAAGCCCAGGCCTTTATACTTAATAGGCATCTGAATAATATCCTTTGAATAAGTTAAGAAATCTATCTGCTCCCATTTTAGATTGCCGTAATTTTCATAAAGTCCCTCGCTAACATGTGCCTAATCTCAAAGCCCTGACAGTTCTTGCTCACGTCTTCTCTAAGGTGAAGTGAGCACCGACCCCCTTAGTAAATCACTCAGCTGTGTTCCTACTACTGATAATAGTCTTTTTAGCGTGACCTTTGGCTAACATTTCAACCGATGTTCCCATGGTCTGATGAATTATACCATACAAAAGCAAAATTCTATTACATATATGAATATATGTATTCATTTATCAAAAAGACTGGTCACCTTGCCATGGGAGTATATGAGCTACCAGGCAAAATTATGTTCACTACCTTCTAGTGCTTGCTACATAGAATCTTACTGTCTTTCAAACCTTGTAATTATTTCCTCCCCACCCCCAAGGAATTAGGCAGTCAACAATTACCCCTGAGCATTTTCTTAAAGCTCTCTGTTCTGCTCATTATCATTCTAGCTTTCTATTTTATCAAGAAAACATATTCTAAATGTAAAAAACGGAGTTTAATATAGCTATAAAGCTGCCTACCCAGACCCAGGTCAAGGTCCTTCACACAAGCCCAGAAATGCATATTCATTTTTATTCAATTAATTAATGCAAGTATTCATTTTTAAAATCATACTGTGAAATGCATGGTTTTTTATCCAATGGAATTTTTAATTGTGCTCAGGCCCTCAAATTCAATGTATGTTTTTGCACAAAAAGTCATTTCGAAACAGTTGCCCTTTCATTTTCCCTCCTTCCCAGGAGTATAGCTGTCTACTGATCATTTTTTCCTGTAAATTGCTCTTAAACATTTAATGCTAATTCTTCCCAACTATTGTTAGTTAAATGTTGTTCTTGTGATTTTATAAGGCAATGATACATCATTTCAGTGTCTAGCGCTAAGGTGCTGTCCTAATGGAGCAAATGCAAAAACATCTCATTTCCCAGGAAAAAGGGAAATTGAAACATCTGTCTTTCTAGGTCTTTGTTGTGAGATGTTCTGTTTGCTCAAAGTGCAAAATGGCAGAGCAAGATAAAACGGTCCTGTGTGTCACGTGACGTCTACTCGTACAAATCAAGTGCACTGCTCATAGAGGAGTGGGCTGGGGAGGTTTGTGGCTTTGTGGAGAGTTAAAACAAACCCTGGGCCTTTGACCACCACTCTTCCTTGGGTCTGCTCTTCCCAGCAGCTGCTCTATCACTTTTCCATAGAGTGGTACCAGTTTAGACTCTACTATCATCTTCCTCTCTACTCCAGTACATTCCAATTGCAAAAGCCTAGAGCTCCCCCTGCCCGCCCTCCGCACGTGTGCGGGCACTCATGCATGTGTGCATGCACACACACGTACTTTCTAGTCCTGGGGACCTTCCATCAGGAGTACTTTTCAGCACCCGTCCACGTGATGATCCAGGTTGCCCTCCCACACTCTGTTGAGATCTCTCCTCTTCTATAAATCGATTTGGACCCTCCATATCCATCAATTCCGGGTGAGGTTTAATTCTTTCTTTCTTTCCTGCACCTCACTACCGTTAAGCAGCGCTAATACCATACTGTGTATTTAAAGTATGTTTGTATGACTGACTCTTCACCGAGACCGAGAATTCCTTGTGGGCAGGCACTATTGATTATTGATGTTTGTATTTATCCCGCTGAGGTAGGCGGAATTCCAAGGTGACTCCTAGTGACTCCAACGCCTTGTATAATCCCATCCTGTTGAGTGTGGGCAGAGCTGTGATTCCGTCTGGTTATATCGTAAAAAGGAGATGACCCTGGTTAGACCAGAGTTCTTTAAAGGCAGAACATCTTCTCCAGCTGGTTTGGAGGAAGAAGTCAGAGAATTTCATTCCTGCTGACCCAGAAGAATACTCGTGTTATGAACTGTCCATGGGGACAACCTGGCAAGGAAATTCCAGCAGCCTCCAGGAGCTGAAAGCTGCCCTTAACATATACTCTGCAAGGCCTTAGTCGCACAGTCTCAAGAAAATGAATTCTGCCAAAATCTGACTACACTTGGAACCAGATTCCTCCTTAGCACCCGCAGACAGGAAATGATGATCTAACTTGTTGGTTTTAGTATGGTGGGATTCTGGGTGAAGATCCCAGCCATGATGAGCCTGGGCCTATGACCGACAGGACTATGACCCACAAACTGTGTCTTTGTAAGCCACTATGTCTGTGGTTAGGTGCTACATTGCAATGGAAAGTAATATACTGGCCCAGTGCCTGGTACATAATAAAATAATGGCTGGTTATTTGTAGGGTGGATGGTTTTAGATTAATCAATTAAATTATGGAAAGAGAAATAAGAAAGAGAGGAAGGAAATATACTATTTAGGACAAGAGATTTTCTTGTGCCCCATTTAAGAACAAATTCCTTTCAGAGAACAAATGGCTGATTTCTTAGAATGATTGATGGGTCTTTCTGAGCTGAACAAGGGTGGCAGACATATTATGTCTGCTTAAATTAGGTTTTTCTGTTTATGTTTCCTAACTTCCATCCCATTCCTCATCCCTGAGTCATCCTTGACCATTTTGTCATCCCTACCCTGACCCCAGCATGTCTGTTGACCCCCAGTGGGCCCTGACAACCTGTCAGCTGGTAGTTGGCCTAGACTGTAATGGCTAGTCCATGGTGTTTTCCTGCTGAGTATAAACAGCTTCATATGGTATCAACAGAAGGTGAATACCCTCCATGATTATGAGCAAGACAAAATAGGACCACTCCATAAACACATCCGAACAGAAATCAAACCACTCTGCAACCACAAAATAGCCAAGGTCTTCTCCTCTCAGAAACTATGAGTGACAAGTATTCCTTTTTCAATGATGACTCCAGCTCCCCTCTCTTCCTCCTGTCGTCTAGATGAAAAGTGGAAAGACACGCAGTCACCGAATTGCCCTGCTTGCTGACAGAACCCAGTCCCTCCCTTAGCTCCTTTGAATCCTCCCCAGAATTACTTTACACATGCCTAAATCTTATAATAAACACCTCCTAACTCAAGACAAGTCATTGTTGCTTATGGTGTGTGGTCTCCTTAGCTACAACAAGCAATACGATCATCTTTGTTTTACTACAGGTGTTCTGCTCGTGGCCTCTAGCTGGTGAGCCATCACAGAGGTGAGGCTGTCTATTGCCACATGTGTTTAAGGAGTCATCGTTGGGGCATGTCAAAGTCAAAGTAGCTGAGTGTAAAAGTTTGTATCAAAAGTCAAGAGCCCTCTACCTTCTCCAACATAGAGGGCACTTGAAACTTTTCTAAGATGTGAGCTTTCTGGGGCTGGTGTTCCCTGTCCGATAGAGACCGGGAGATGACTATCACAGTGGTGACTACCATCGAAGTAGGATCGCAGCTAATCTTGTTACGAGTCACATTTGGGAAATGTCCAAATTTGGTTCCTTGTCCTTTCCCCATTCCTGGAGGCCCTAAGGCTCTCCCAAACTCCTGTGTACCAACTGTACATGACTGTTGCTAAGTGGTAAAAGGGGCATACATTTCCTAACCTCCAGAGCACATAAAGCATGTAGTTTTGGATTGAGGCCAAGGGCAGGAGTGTAATAAATTGCTATTATTGTTATTATTACTATTATTATTATTACTATTATTAGGGGAGAAACTTAGATTGTAGCTATTGGCTTTGCTAAAAATAAAGACTTAAGATAGAATCAGACAGTTTTGCCTGATGAACGGGACTCAAGATAGGTAGGTGATCTAGGCTCAGATTTGATCGACAGCATCGGTCTGTTCCTGGTAAGCACACAAAGAAAAAGCTGATAGGGATGTGGAGGGTGAGTCTTTAAGTTTTGAGGGCTTGACGCTAGGGATTCTCAACCTGGGACAAACAATAAAATCAACTTGGAAGCTCAGAAAATCCTAATATCAGACTTCATCCCAGACCAATTAAATCAGGATGTGGGCCTCGGGATGTTTTAAATTTCCCCAGTGATTCCAAGCCAAGATTGAAGACCACCAGTCTAAACAAAAGATTGAGCCATTTTTCCCTCTTTGGCTCTGTTCTGGGCTGTCCCTTCTTGCCTATAAAAGGCCCTGGCTTCTCAGGTGGATGTTAATTGCCAAGTAGACTGGTGATTCCTCAAAGATTCAATGTGATAGCCTTGCTGGTGGTAGAGATCAGAACCGTATTTTGGAAATCCAAATGTTCAGCCAAAAGAGGTGGTCTTCTCTGTGAGGCGAGGGCATGGATTTCTCCATGTCCCATATTGTTTTCATCAAATTGAGGAGCTGGAGACTGGGAGGTGATTGATTCCCCCCTGGATTATGGGCTTATGGGCTACTCAGGACAGAGTTTATGCCTTTCTCTTCTTTGGATTAATTCTAGAATCTGGTTCAGTTACACTCTGTAGGTGATTCTTGTATAACTGAATGAACAAACGATTTTTACTTGAGTCTTCCTCATTTTCCTGTGCCATAACCTTCCCTGGGGCTATAAAGGCTGGGTTATGCTCAATTGCCAGAAGTGATTTGAGCTCTACGACCACTTCCACCTCTCTTGTCATTCTAAATTCCCTCCATCAAAAGCATCATCTGTACCCTCACATTAATCTACTATCTGTACACCAATGACTTTCGGACCCCTCTCCAGCTCCAGCTCAACTTTTCCCCTCAGGGGTCCCTGAATGTAGCCAACTTGTCTTCTCAATACTTCTATTTGGTCACTTTCCTAAGATCTCCAACTCAACATGGACACAACCAAATTCATGATCTTTCCTTTATGTGTGCCCCCAAGTCCATGGCAAAACTATCTTAAGCCAGAAATCTGAGAGTCCTCCCACACAATGGTTCTTCCCTACCCCCTGATACTCCATCAAGTCCTGCAGATCTTTACCTTCTAAATACTTCTTAGAACATTTTTCTTTCTATTAGTGTGATAAGCTGAAATACCATTATCTATGGCTTTGGCTCACAATTCCTACCTGTCCCCCTCTTTCTGCATCTTTCAACTTATTCCACACTTGGAAGTCATAATATTCTTTTTGTATATCTGATCATATTATTCCCCTCTTTTATTTTTTAGATTTATTTATTTATTTATTTGAGAGCAAGAGAGCAAGGGAGAGGGAGAGAGTCTCTGCACTGAGCACAGAACCTGATGCAGAGCTCTATCCCACGACCCAGAGATCACGACCTGAACCAAAACCAAAAGTTGGATGTTTAACTGAAGGAGCCCGCAGACACCCCCTCCCCTCTTTACAATGTTTCACTGGTTTTTCATGCCTTTAAGATAATGACTTAAATCTTTAACATGGACCTTAAAGCATGCCCACCTTGCCCCTCTCGTTTCCTGTACTATAATCATACTAGTCTTCTTTAAATTTCTAGAATATGCCAAAAATTACATCTTGCCTCAGGACCTTTGCATATACTGTTTCTTTGCTGGAGCA
Organism: Neogale vison; assembly: GCF_020171115.1. Taxonomy (NCBI): domain Eukaryota; kingdom Metazoa; phylum Chordata; class Mammalia; order Carnivora; family Mustelidae; genus Neogale; species Neogale vison. Next base: position 152,772,470 of record NC_058095.1, on the reverse strand, counting down.
CTACAACCTTCCTGCATTTCAGCTACTTCATTTCTATTCATCCATCAGATATTAGTTCAAATGTCACTTTTTAAGAGAAATTCTTCCTGATATATTCTACCAATATATCTAATCATTTGGTTATATAACATTTCCTTTCTAGCAACATGTGCTTTCATTCCATAACATGTTAGCAATCTTCAATTATAAATTTATTGGTATGTCACTTGATTAATTTCCAACTTTTTTCCATCATATGTCCCAAAGGCCAGTGATGATGCTTTCTCTCATCACTATAACTCCATTGGCTAGAGCATTGTGCCTGACACATAATGGACACTCCATAAATATTGCTGACTGGAGGAATCTAGACTTTCTTAATATCCTCATCCTGCTTATCTCAGTGTAAAACTTTTCTCTTTATTGATGGACATATATTAGGAAAACTGACATTCCCCTTTTTGACAAGAGACAAATCAGTTTGTACGTGGGCAAAGGAAGTTAGTAAATTCTTCCAGCCTTTTAAGGATACCTGTTTGTTGTGTCTAAAGCCTCCTTTTCTTTTTTGATAGCCTATTGTGTCTTTGGTGTGTTATCTACCCTTATAAACTCTCCAGAATCCTTCGCTCACTCTTCTAAAAGTGGCTTTGTACAAATGTCACTGCTGAGCGAGACTAATTTATTACTGTATCCCCAACAACCTCTAGGGGGCACCAAACATAATAGCTATTTCAGCAAGGATCTTTAAAGGAATTTGCTCAGTGTTCTCTAAAATAGTAAAAAGGAAACAAGCTTGTCTAACACCATATGCTAGAGGGTTATATTTATAAGTCCCCCTTTGCTGTGTTCTGAGATAAGGCATGAGTCTACTCTCCCTGGTGGCTCGGGCCAAACGCCTCTCCTTGACTACTTGAGACTTCCCAGATTCTTTCCATACATTACTTTGGAAGACAATGGTTTGGGGTCAAGTTTAAAACGCTTCACTGCAAACAGCAATGTTCTTGGCAACACTTGCATTTCAGCTTAGAACTTCATGCAAATGGTTTGTTTTATTCCATAAAATATTCCAGTATGCTTTAATTAAAAATATCTTGCCTAAACACTTTGATGAAAAATGATAGCCTCGAACAGTCTGTCTACCTGGTAGTTTTGCATCACCCTTGACATAACTCTCTACCAAGCTGCTGTTTATATACCAGTTCTGCAACAGGACTGTAAGGTTACAGTAGATATTCATTTGTCAATGTTAATTATATCATATACATAAAAGTATATGTAACTTAAAAAAAAAAGTATATGTAACATATAGGTAGTTTTTAAAATCTAACACCCAGCTTGAGAAATAAAGTATTATCTGTATCTTTGGAGACCCTCTGTTATCCCTCCTAAATGTCCTTTTCCATTAGTCTCTTTAAAGAGGTATGAATTACGGACATTGGGGAGGGTATGTGTTATGCTGAGTGCTGTGAAGTGTGTAAACCTGGCGATTCACAGACCTATACCCCTGGGGCTAATAATATATGTTTATAAAAATTTTTTTTAAATTATTTTAAAAAGAGATATGAAGTTCACTTCTTTTTTTGTGTTTAGAGAGGGGGGGCAGAGAGAAAGAGACTCTTGTTTTCAGGGTGGGGGGGAGGGGCAGAGAGATTCCTTGCCCAGCACTAGTCCAACACAGAGCTCGATCTCACAACCCTGAAAGAATGAGCCAAAATCAAGAGTCTAGCACTTGACTGAGCCACCCAGATGCCCCTTAAATTCACTTCTTCAATTTTGCATTAAGATTTCCTTTTTTCCTAGAACCTACATGTCCATCAACAGATGAATGGTAAAGAAGATGTGGTATATATACACAATGGAATACTATGCAGCCATCAAAAGAAATGAAATCTTGCCATTTGCGACAAAGTGGATGGAACTAGAGCGTATCATGCTTAGCAAAATAAGTCAAGCGGAGAAAGACAACTATCATATGATCTCCCTGATATGAGGAAGTGGTGATGCAACATGGGAGGTTAAGGGGGTAGGAGAAGAATAAATGAAACAAGATGGGATTGGGAGGGAGACAAACCATAAGTGACACTTAATCTCACAAAACAAACTGAGGGTTGCTGGGGGGAGGGGGGTTGGAGAAAGGGGGTGGGGTTATGGATATTGGGGAGGGTATGTGCTTTGGTGAGTGCTGTGAAGTGTGTAAACCTGGCGATTCACAGACCTGTACCCCTGGGGATAAAAAGATATTATATGTTTATAAAAAATTAAAAATTTAAAATAAAAAAAAGATTTCCTTTTTTTCTTACGTGTTAACATTACACATGTATCTCTCAACGATATATTGTTTTATCTGTTTTTTTTTAACTTTATGTGAGAAGACTCATTTTGTGATTTCCTTTTTCACTGTTCAGTGTCATTTTTCTTTTTAAATTGATCTATGTTGATTTTTATAGCTATTGCTCCTTCATTTTTCCTGGGTTCCTATTATTTCTTCAAAGTAGATCCTCAAATCAGAATTTCTCTTCTTCCTTACTGCCAGAAAGCACAAGGACAATATGGAAACTGAGAAACGGGTACTGTCATAAGTATCCATTCTTTCTACAGGGAAGTACGGAAATTACCTCTAATTATCTCTTCGGGTTACTTATATTTTCTGATTTTAAAATAATTCACATTTTACAATTCTCTTCATTTAAGACAAAAATAGATAACAGCGTGGATCCCCTCCCATTTGTATAAAAATCTTTAGAACGACAGTTTGCAATTTTTCACTTTCACACCATTTTATTTTGTAAATACATTTCCCAAATGGATGAGCGCCTATTATAACCTAGTTACTGGAATATAAATAGTATCCTCTAAAGAATTTCTTGAGTACTTTGCCATCTTGCTTGCTTGTTTCAGAACTAGTTGCAATTTGTTATTACCAATTTACCTTTCAGTGTTGTACCAGGGGAAGGAATCTTACCCACAAAATTGCTTTTTTAAAAAACTCCATGAATTATAAGAGATGATGCAGGCAAAACAAAAACAAAAACAAAACAAAAAACACAACAACAACAAAAAACAACTCTGTTTGATGAGCCAGGCAAGCATTGCCCCCATTGCTGTTGATTGAGTATCTGTCTTCTAAGTGTACTGACCCGGGGGCTAGGTGGAACACATGGACCAATAAAACAGGTTCCCTTCATAGCAGAAGCTCACATTCTCAGTCCAGAGACACCCACCTGGGTGACTGTCACACAAAGACAGTGGATGATAATGAATTTGAAAGAGCTGCAAACAAAATGCAAGAATAAGAATCAAAGAGAACACTGTTTCCAACCAGGGAGTCAGAGGAGGCCTTTAAGGGAAAGATGGCAGTTGGGCTTTGGAAGGTTGGGAGGCTTTGGATGGCCGGTGGAACGGAAGTGGTAGAGGATATTAAGACTGAGCTAGTGCAAGGACCAAAGTGCAGGGGTAAGGAGGGGCAAGAAGTTTGGGAAACAGTGAGTAGTTTCATTCAACTGAAGGACATAATTTACAGGACAGTAAAGGAGGTGATTCCTGTTTTTTAATACTTTATTTTCACTCTGCTTCTTCTCTGGGTCTTACTAGGTTAGCTCTGCTCTTACCTAATGCTGAGCCACGTGTATTGATACAACAGATGGTACACACACACACACACACACACCTGACCTTTCCAGGATTTCATTGAAAATAGAGACATAAGGATTACATTATGCATTCCATAGCAATGAATCTTTATTACCCATTTCCTCTCCTCCAGAAGTCCCATGTACCACTTGGCTCCACAGTTCTGCAGACCTCCCCTTCTCTTCCCCCTCCCCTTGCTGGCCACCACCCCTCCAGCCTCCAATCCCTCAACCAGATCTTTTTCCTACTGAACATTCCCTTCCCTTTTTATCATGGAGAGCCATCTGGCTTTTGTTTTCTCCAATTTTTCTTCCCACACAGCAGCAAAGAAAGCCTAGTAGCTTGAGAAAAAAGAGAAAGAGAAAGATAAGGAGAAGAGAGAAAGGAAGAAATGGAGAAGAAAAAGAAAAAAAGAGGAAGAAAAGAAAGGTGAGTCATTTCTTTTCTAGAAACATAGTAGGACAAGCATGCAAAAACTTACACTTTACGTTTTCTCTAAACAGTCATAAAACTTGATTTCGTCTCCAGCGTTCAGATTATGTCGATGGATTGGACGTCATTGGCATCCTCCAAGTATCCAACCGCATCCCTGGGCATTATGACTTCAACGCTTGTATCACATTTTCATTTTTTAAAATCCTCTACTGATTGTCTGTGCCATCATTTTGGTGGGTTTATGCCTTCCTCCTACCACTCCATTTGCAAGAGCCTTCCCTGATCCTTGCTCTCCACCACACATACCCTTTCTTGTTGATTTTTCCCAGGGGTGGCATAGTCAGGCAGACCATGTTTTGAATATTCATGGCTCAACCTGTGCAGTGAAAGCATAGAACAAGTAAAACAGCTGTCAACAACTCTACAAAATTCTGTTTCTTGGATTAAGACCATCCGATGCACCTGCAGATAAATGTTATTACATCTTTTTTTCCTTTGCGGGCACCTATTAAGCAAAGAGATATTGTAGCCATTGATTCCCACAAACTCTGTTAATAACCGACAGCATCAGGTGCGTGCAAGGAGAAGGTAGTTAAGCACACCCTGCTACTGCCAAGAACAGTCCCCTGGAGCCTCTCCTACCTAATCGTTTACTCTTACAAATACACAAGACAAGAAAGTCAGTGCAGAACTAATGTAAAGCCCAAGGGGCAGAAAGTAATAGGAAACTCAACTACTTAAGCTTCCTGGATCTCTGGAGAAAATCACTTCTAAACAATTACCGTACATTTTGTTAGCAACATCTCCTCCAAGCCAAGAAACAGAATAGTTTTTGATTAATAAGCAAAAGAGAAAGTAGAAATGGTGAAATTAAAATAGTAAAGTGTACATTATGTTTGTTGATTAAATAATGGCCTATTTCCTTTTCTAAGATCAGCTTACTAAAGAATTTACACATCCATTTGGAAATATGGATTTTCCAAACTTAAAGAGAGTTCTTTATGTAATAACAAATTTTAGACAGCTTTAATGGGTCCTTTATCATTATTCGTTATCATCATTGTTTCAAATAAGAAGCATCTCTTGGCAAAAGTGGACTTATTACGAATATCAAAGACACCTAGGAAATTTGGGACTCAGCAATTGGCAGACTGCTGTCACTTTTATGACTTATAGTGAGTGTGTGCATAACTATTCTAAGAAAAGGGGTCTTAGCTACAGGAAGATCTGAAGACAACAGAGTATTTGTGGGAAGTGTGAAGCAAAAACCACCTTATCCGTGAACAGATATTCTCTTAATAGGAGAGTCTGAGTGATGTATGAGGAAAAGCACCTGCCCTGGAATCAGAAGAGGTCTCTGCCACTGGCTGAGTGGTCTTGATAGACTCAATAAACATCTTTGCTTCTATAACATGGAGATAGTCCTCCCCATAAATCAGTGGGATTGAACAGGTTAGAAGAGTTGTCCTTTGATAAATGTCTGTTTTCCTTTTTTCCCTCCCTCACCTATCTTTGCCCAGTTAGCATGGCCAATATTTGTCTTTCCTCAGTGAAGAAGGAAAAACTCGTTTTTGGTGTGGGACTAATCCCTGCGTAACATTGGAAGATGTACAAGAAGCACAGAAGCTTTTAGTTTGAGCCTTTTTGTTTACTGGTTTGTTTGCTGGCTCTTGATATGGGGGCAAAGGAGAGAGGATAGAAATTGGAAGGATTTGTATTCTATCAAAAGAAAACCAGGGTGTCTGGCTGGCTCAGTCGGTAAAACATGCCACTCTTGATCTCGGGGTTGTGAGTTCAAGCCACATGTTGGGTGGAGAGATTACTTAAAAATAAAATGTTGAAAAAAAAAAGGGGGAGGAAAACCAGAGAACCCTTTATCTTCTCTTTTCCTTAACCAAGAACAAACTTAGGTTTAATATTCAAATCTATTCAATCACTCAGAGAATGGGACAAAGACAGTAATTGACAACACTGAAGGTATCTACCTTTGTTTTGTATCCTCCATTTAGGGAATGACTGACACCAGAGATATGTAAGATATATAGATAGATAGATAGATAGATATTCTCTCTATATATATATCTATTTATATTTATATTATCAATATAATATTGAATATATATAGACATATATGCTGATATATATGTGAATATACATATATTAATATATATGATCTATATATAGTGAATAGAAAATATATTCACTATATATATTTATTCAATATATATACTGAATATATATACTCAGTATAACTGAATACCAGTTTCTATTCAGAAGGAAAAGTTAGATTCTCCTGAGGAAACTAACTGCATATGCCAGGTAAACAGTATGGAACTAAATTCTGTGAGTTAACTTACATAAAGTATTAAAGCAAAGAAGTACTTGATCATTATATCCTATGTCTCTTATAATTTTATTTCTCCCAAAGACATCATGAATATTTCCAAATTATTAGATGCAATAAGACACTCTTCATTTTTGACCTGTTCTGCAAAGATCATAAAGATTAGATTATCCTAAATTATCTTTTTTGTCCCACTCTCCAGTGGGACATTTCAGCAAAATGCTTACTTTAAAATAATAAAACTTCTGTAGGGACAAGTCTTTCATAAGTCCAACAGATCCCACTGAGTGGAGAATATGAGGCCCTTGGCACAAATCTTGTTCCAATGGCAGCCTTAAATTTTCCCACATATAATCCTCAATGCATCCTTTTGTACTTCATACAGTTAACTTTCTTTCCTTGTTCTTTTGCTTGACTCATAATAAGTTGAGTGCTTTTACTTATTTATTATTTATTCATATGCAGTAAAATGCTCATAACAGGATGACCTTGAACATGTCACTTCTCCTATTTCTCAGAATTTTATTATTTGGATTCCAAACACTGCCATCTATGTCTTATATCTTTCCCCCCCACAAGAGAGAGAGAAGGGGAGGGGGAGAAAGAGCATGCGCCAGCAGGGAGGGAGGGGCAGAGGGAGAGGGAGCCAACCCCAAGCAAGTTCCATGCTCAGCAAGGAGACCAATGGGAAGCTCAATCCCATGACCCCAAGATCATGACCTGAGCTGAAATTAAGAGTTGGATGCTTAACTGACTGAGCCACCCAGTTGCCCCAATGTCTTAAATCTTTACATGGAAGTACGGACTAAGTAGGAATTCAGCTGACCCTACAACCCTACAGGCCTTTGGATCTAGTCTTTAGAGTTACAAAAGCCCTCAGAGACTTGCCCTTGGTGGATGTGTTACCTGGGTATCTAGAGACAACAGGTATGGCTTAATTAATTTTTTCATCACCACAAAGTGCCACTTTGTGTATTGTCCAGCACTGCATGGACAATAGGACCTCATCACTGTAACCAATCCCACATGTCCTTCATTTGCTTTGTGCCTACCACACTACTCCTGGTTCCAGCTGTTACTGATGTTTCCGTTGTGAAGATCATAAATCAGCTCACGTCGCATTAGATAGAAATAAGGAGCATGTGAAGCTCAGCCACCTTGGAATCCAGAAGTCAGACAGCCATTCCCAATGGAGGAATTCCTGAGTGAGTCATTTCCTAGGGCTGCATTGTCGAAGTCGCACACTGTGTGCCTTAAAACAGCAGAAGTGCATCATCTCACGCCTCTGGGGGCTAGAAGTCAGAAGAACCCAAGGTGTCCACATCCTGCAAGAGAGAGTCCTTCCTTAACTCTTTGTAGCTTTGGGTCATTTGCTGGCAATTCTTGGCACTTCTTGGCCTGCCGCTGCCCCCCTCCATCTCTGCCCCTACAATCACATGGTCTCCTCCCTGCGAGTCTCTGTTTTCACAAGATGTCCTTCTCCTCCTGTAAGGACACCTGTCATATTAGCTGAGGGTCCACCCTAATGACCTCATCCTAACTTGAGTACATCTGCAAAGACCCGATTTCCAAATAAGGTCACAATCCCTGGTACCGGGGTTAGGACTTCAACCTATCTGTTGCGGGGTCTCAACTCAATCCGTGATGAGTCTGACCTAGAAGGGTAATTAGGATCAGCGTCAGCAACCAGCCTACCTTGCTGCCACCTCAAGGAAAGAGATTTTATGAGTCCCTGTTGCTATATTCCCTATTGACACATTTCAGCATCTTATTTTCATCTTTTTAATGATTTTGTTCCCTCTACCAACTGCTCAGCTTCTCTGAATCCCAAGTTCAAAATCAGTGAGAAAATATGATTATTCTAATGAGCAACCTAGTCCTCTCTTGCACAAGTTCTTAATTCTGATCCCCACTCGGGCCTTTGACAAGTCTACGCATTAGGAAAAACTCAGTAGGACGCCCACCCACCCATCATCTCACCTCTGGCTGCAGGAAGAGGGTCGTGAAACATCCCTGAGCCACTTACCCTTAGGCAGTCATCTAAGTCTACTTTGCTTAGGAGGAGAATCCATGCAGGGACCTATCGGCTCTCCAGGACACAAAGAAAGCCTTCAAATATAGAATAAAATTGTTCAACATAGAAATCTATGCCTCATCCTTTTAGAATGTAAGTTATAAAATTTGAGGAATTCACACATACACCAATAAATCCACCTTGCCAGAGAGATGTATCGTGATATAAATTTAATGTGCAATGCAGTGATTCATAACTACCTGTATGTTAATGCTGCTTAGGGAATCATAATTTTTAATTACCTGAATTTTACACATTTAAATTTGCATATATATTATTATATTAGTTCAGCTTTAAAGACTATATATGTACTTTATATATGTGAAACATTATAATGTGTATGTGTGTAATTATAATTGAACTCAAGGGATCCCCATAATGATTCAATAACAGAGAGGAAAAAAAATCAAAGCCAAAAGCAATAAATCCATTTTAATTATATGTTTAATAGCTTGTGGCTGCAGTTTTTTTATACATATTCATCCATGTGTGCCTTTTATATTTTGCATTGATTTTAAAACTGTTTCTTCGATGTTTTATGATTATGACCTCATGTAAATCAACTGAGTCGAAAATTTTACATATTCAGATTAATGGGAAAAGATACAAGATGTTCATTTGCATTATTGAAAAGTAATTTTTACATGTTCACCATAGTTACACTCAATACCAGGGGTTGCATGGACTCAAGGATTGGATGGCTGTAACTCAAATGTTTTGTTTGACATCCAAAAAATGATGAGCTGTTCCAGAAAGTCAGTGTTTTTGAGAAGAAAGTATTTAATTCATACTCTTTAGTCTACCAATTTGAACTGCTATAATCAGAGTGTGATTTATTGTATTTCCCAAAGCAGGCCTCAAATATCCCTGATTGCCTGATAATGTTTTGCTTTTAGTTATTAGCGTCTTTTTGTTTTTGTTTTACTGCACGTAAAGCACAGGAGGATTTGATTGTAAGAGGGGGTAGGAGTGTCAATCCTCATCCGGTTAAAGCTGAATTTAATCCTAGAACTTAAGCGATACATCTTTCCCAAGCTCTCTGGACATTCTGCCCCCAGACACTACCGGGGGGTGGGGGGAGGTAGTCTGGAATGGCAGCAAATGCAGAAAAATGTTCCTGCTTCTTTTTGCTGGAGTCTGGTGTAGTTTCCACTTCAACATGGCATGAGAGAGCCATCTACAGAAAGTTAAGAAAAGAACTATCTCCTACAGTAAGTGCAGAAAGTCTGAGGATGTCTGTTGGGACACATGGCTCTGTGGTGACAAGAAGAGCATCATTTGTTACACCGCAGACACAGGACTGGAGGCCAGGAATGGACTCAGACAGGAACAGGCAACTCTTGGGGGTGGGAGGGGGCACTTAACACCACCTTGCTATATAGGAATACGGGCCACATTCAGATCAGTCTAAGGCCCCCAAAAGATCTGCTGTCAGGCCAGACTGAGCACGCTGTCACTAAGAGTCTTCGGTGAGAAGATCAGGAAGCAAGCCACAGATCTGACACAGAATGCCCTGGGCCAACGTGAAAAAGACATTGTTGCCAAATATACACATTTTTTTAAGCATTTGACAGTGCGTCACAGACATCTTAAACTCCAAGCATCTCCTAAGAATAAGCCCACTCTCCTGTGTGACCAGCTTCCTTACTACAACTAAGAAAATTTTAAAATTCAAAAAAAAAAAAGATAATTAACAATTCTACAGTATAACTTAATATCCAGTTTCTATTCAAATTTCCTCCTAATTTTCCCCCCAAATGTCCTTAGTAGCTATTTGTTGTTGCTATTGTTGTTTTTTCCAAATGGGTATCCAGTCCAGGCTCACCCTTGGCACTGTGTTGTTCTGTTTCTTGAATCTCTCTTCATCTAGAACAGTGCCACCATTTTCTTCCCTAAGACATTAACCTACAAAAAGAGCAGACCACAGTTTTATTGTAGAATGACGCCGTGTTCTAAATTTGTTCCACTGTTTCTCTTGATGTTGTTTCCCTTGTTCCTCTTCTCCCAGTATTTCCTCTAAAGTAGAAGTTAAGTTTAGAGGTTTTAATAGATTTGGGTTTCACAGTTTAGCCAAAAATACTTGATAAATGATGTTGGGTACATCTGACGGCATCTCATCAGAAGGCACCTGATAGCACGCTATCTCACTCTGTGGGATGATACATTCGGTCCTCTGTTAAGACTGGGTCTTCAGATCACTCTGTTATAAAGATACAATTTTACTTTTGTAGTGAATTAAGTCAGCCCTGGGGTGATACTTTGGTACTGTTCAAGTATCCCATTCTCCAAAATCATTTTACCCAATGGTTTTAGCAGCTATTCATGAGTCATATTTGAGCCAAGCATGATGATTTTCTGATGTTTTCATTTTCTCTCTATTTATGGCTTCCTTTCTCCCACTCCCACCCCAATAATGATGCCTCCACCTGCCTTCCTTCATGAATATCACTATGGATCCAAGGATCTTTTTTGCTCTGTGTGCTGTAATTACTCACGCTCATCTTTCATTTCAGGCTATCATTGGTTTCACTAGTGGAAGTATCTTCAAGCCTTCTGGCCTATTTGAGTTCCAACTCATGCCTCTACTCTTATCGCATACCACTTTCCCTGTTAAGTCCTCGTTACTGCGAGTATTAGGTGCCCTTTTCACCAATTCTCCCATTGTGTGTTGCTTATATCTCCATGACCATAATTAATATTTTTTGCATGATCATTATTTACAGGTTTGTCTCTCCACTGGCCTGTAAGAACCCTGAAAGGAAAGACGTTTATACTTGGTATCCACAACACTCAGCCTAGTGGCTGGTGAATACGTAGTCTCACTGGTAGAAGGAAGCCATGATTTCTCTTGTCCAGTTTATTATTCCTCTTCAAATCTGTTCTCCTTTTTTTGGTCTTTTTTCCCCATTTTCTTTTATTTCAGTTTTATTGAGGTATAATCAACATACAGAATTGTAAGTTATTTTGGGGGGGCGTGAGTCTGTTTAGGTTCTGCCTTCAGCTCAGGTCATGATATCAGGGTCCTGGGATTCAGCTCTGCATTGGGCTTTTTGCTCAGCAGGGAGTCTGCTTTCCCCTCTCCCTCTGCCTGCCACTCCCCCTGCTTGTCTGCTTGCTCTTACTCTCTCAAATAAATAAACAAAATCTTTAAAAAATAAGAATTGTTGGGTGCCTGGGTGGCTCAGTGGGTTAAAGCCTCTGCCTTCAGCTCAGGTCATGATCTCAGCAACCTAGGATGGAGCCCCACGTTTGTTAGTCCCCCACGTTTGTTGGAGTCCCCCTCTTTGTTCAGCGGGGAGCCTGCTTCCCTCTCTCTTTCTCTGCCTGCCTCTCTGCCTGCTTGTGATCTCTGGCTGCCAAATGAATAAATAAAAAAAAATCTTTAAAAAAAATTTTTTTTAAAGATTTTATTTATTCATTTGACAGCCAGAGATCACAAGTAGACAGAGAGGCAGGCAGAGAGAGGGAAGCAGCCTTCCCTGCTGAGCAGAGAGCCTGATGCGGGACTCAATCCCAGGACCCTGAGATCATGACCTGAGCCGAAGGCAGTGGCTTAACCCACTGAGCCACCCAGGCGTCCCTAAAAAAATTTTTTTAAATTAAAAAAAGGAATTGTTAATATATTTAAAGTATACCTAATGGTAATTTGATATATATGTCCACTGTAAAAAGATTAACTAATCCTTTAAATTGATTAATACATTATTATACTTAATAATACATCTAATTAATTAATACTTTAATTAATTAATACACCCATCGCCTCACCTACTACTTAATTAATACATCCATAACCTCACCTATTTATCTTTTTGGTGTGCATGAGAACATTTAGGTCCTAATCTCTTAGTAAATTTCAATGTTATCAACCAGAGTCACAATGGTACACATTAGATCCTCAGACCCTATTCATCTTATGGCTGAAATTTTTACCTTTTTCCAACTCTATTTCTCCTATCCCCAGCCACTGGCAACCAGGTTTCTATTGCCTTTCTCTGTCTGTCTTATGTCACTTAATATAATGCCCTCAAGATCCATCTTTATTGTAGGAAATGGCAAGATTTCATTCTTTCTCAGGGCTGAATAATATTCCATTGTAGGTATATACCACATCTTCTCTACCCATTCAACCTCTGATGGCTACTTCTTCTATCTTGTCTTGGTTCCATACTAACTAAAGCATCATGGGGCCATGCACTCTTGTAAGAGGAAGAATGACCTCTTCAGGGATTTTAAAGACATGGCACTTGTCTAAAACATCTTGTTATGTCCTCAGAGACTTTTCAGGTCTTTTCAATGAGTCTTGCATACTTTCAACTCAAGCAACAGGCAACTTTCTTACTGGTGTTTCCCTGGTTCCTAGGTGACTCAGTGGGATCTGAAAATGAAGGTCATAAGAATGTCATAGCAAAGAAACTTTCCTTCTTTTCTTTTCTTTCTCTTTTTTTTTTAGATTTTGTTTTTAAGTAATCTCTACAACCAAAGTGGGGCTCAAACTCACAACCTCAAGATCAGAGTCACATGTTCTACCAACAGACCAGCCAGGTACCCCAGCAAAGAACTTTTCTTGATCACAGGGCTTTCCTTCCTGGACTACAGAAGGAGCCTCAGTTTCAACAAGTTACCCAATCAAAGGCATTTTTAGTGCCATAATTAACAGTAACCAATTAAAAAAAAAGCATTCCTTTCTTACATCATTGAATTGCCACACCGTTAAACTTCAGGTGAATAATTTCTGATGAGTCCTGGCTGAAGCAGCTTCAAAGACTGGCATGATGCCATTGTTATCAGTGACAAAATGCTGATGTCTTCTTTTACCTCCACAAAACCACAAATGATGTTTTTCTTCCAGCAATTAATCATGGGCTAGTTGGATATCACTATCAGGGGCTTTTTAAACTGAGTCAACAAAAAGTAATAGGTAATAGTGGTCTACAGAGCACTCTATTATTTCCAGAGTGCTTTGAAATACCTTATTTTATTTTAACCCTCTTCAAAAATTCCCTATTTTGAGCCCAGACCCATGTTTTCAACTATCTAAGTATCTCTGTCTAGATTCCTTACAAGTGCCTCAAACTCACTAAAACTCATCAGTTCCCCTAGTTCAGTGAATGTCAATCATGTTCACCTACTTGCCCAAGCCAGAGTCCTGGGGTTCATCACCACACCTTTCTTTCTTTTTTTTTTTTTCAAGTTATGTATGTATGTGTGTATGTATGTATGTATGTATATATATACTCTCTACACCTAATGTGGGGCTTGAACTCATGTCCCCAAGATCAAGAGTAACACACTCTTCCAACTGAGCCAGCCAGGTGTCCTACACCTTTATTTCTCTAATGCATCCCTCCCTCAGACATTCTACCAACAGATATTTTGCATTCTGACTTCCTAATATCTTGAATGCTACCTGTATCCTTGCTATATGGTACCTCAAACTCAATATGTCCAATACCAACCTAATTTCTTTTCCCCTAAAACCATCTCTATCTTCTAAGTGAAGAGAATCACATTCCTCCAGTTCTCAAAGCTAGAAAATTATATCATGTCCAGACCCTTCATACTCCATGTGTGCAAATGTATTTCTTCCTTTCCAGCCCTATTCTACTGACTTGGTCTCTCTTATCTAAACTATTTCAATCATTTCTTATGTGGCCTTTGTGGCTCATGTTTACTACTCATACTGGTGTAGAATAATCTCTTTTTTAAAAAGATTTTATTTATTTATTTGACACAGAGAGAGATCACAAGTAGGCCGAGAGGCAGGCAGAGAGAGAGGGAGAAGCAGGCTCCCCACTGAGCAGAGAGTCTGACGTGGGGCTCAATCCCAGGACCCTGAGATCATGACCTAAGCCAAAGGCGAAGGCTTAACCCACTGAGCCACCCAGGGACCCCTAGAATAATCTTTCTATCACATTTGTCTGATAATATACTCCCTCACTTTAAACCACTCTCAAAAGTAGCATAGAAATATGGCTCAAAATTAGATAAAACTAATTCACTGTGTAAGAATTCAGGCTAGTGGTTAGCTCTGGGGAGGAGGCTGTAGGTGATGACTACTAGGAGGCAGGAGAAGCACCATCAGTATGTACCATTTTTTTATCTGGGTGGAGGTTCCATGAATACAGTAGATGTACAAAATTCATTGACTTATTTAACTACGTAGATGCTTTTCTCTGTGTGTGTTTTTCTTCAATTACAAAGTTAAATAAAAACACAATTGATAAGCCAGTGATCATCCTATCAGAACTGAGCAACAGCTTTAATGTTTTCTAAATGTCTTCATCATGGTGAGTTTCTTTTTTTAAAAAATTACATTCAGAATCAAAGTATTCTGGTCCCAATAGTTAATCTTCGACAATGAGCAGAAAGTCACATACTCATCCTTATCTGGATTATGGGTAGCTGGGATCTACTGATTGGTTTCATATCGTGATGTTAATGCATCACCTCACTGTAAACATTCTCTCTTCCAATGGGCAGCCATCCATCCACTTTAGGGGATGAGTCCCGTCAAATCCCCTTTGTCACCACGCTTGTTTAATGCCTGTGTGAGGCAGTTTCATGAGACAGAGAGACATTTTGGTGTCGCTATCATCAATATGCTGATGCAGGAACATCAATATGCTGATACAGGCTCAACTCCGTGCCAGCTGGTATTACTAGTCAACGCTTCCAGCCTGGCTGAATTAGAGATAAAAATGAAAGCCAAATGCTTAACTCTAAATCCAGACAAAACAGCAGAGAAACGGGTAGGCAGAGAGATACCTTCTGAGTCCACGGCAGAAATCGTTCTGACATTTCAAATTACAGAAACTTGGAACACAAATTTTGGGTGAAGAGATGACTTCTAATTTCCAAGAGCATTTAATAAAAATCCACACAAATATTCCCACCAGTTTGGGAAAAGCATGAACAGAAAATTTGGCTACATGAACATTAAAGTTATAATAATAAGAAACAAAGATAATCTCTGAAAGCACCTAGTAATGATAAAATGATATAATGCATTATAATATAATAATAATATAATGTGACACATATTAACACAATAATATATTCAATAATAGATTTACATTTTCTGTGCCTACCATGTACGAGGCATACATGAGGCATTGTTTTTATACATTATTTTACTTATGTAGTTTTACATATGCTTCTTGTGAGGCATTACAATGAAGTAAAAAAACAATGAGATGCTCACCTAAGTCAGTGCCATTGTTCTTAGAGTTCTTATCCTCTCTATGTTGTTTTTTGGGTATCCATGAAGTGCCCACACTGGCAGGTTAATCTTCATTATTTTACTCATATATGTGAATATGTGAACAAATGCACTAAAATGCTTTGGTCCTAGCATCCAGCTCCCCAGCAGCCAACTGCCAGGAAATTTTACTGCCTATGACTGACTTTGCCCACCTGGACATAATGTTGCCTCTGGTCTGTTTTTACCTATTGCCTAGCCCTGCAGTGATGCTTCTGAGAAGTACCTCCACGTGCACCCATCTTGTCTTTAGAAGGTAGATCCCCAGATGTTTTGGATACCAAATGATTCAAAATAAGAAACTCTCTGGGACAGGAGACCAAAGGGCTAGTCTAGAGAGTCGTTATTCAGTTGGAGGGAGGCGGCAGGATCACTGAGCTAAAGGGGTTGATTTGAGGAGAGAAGTCTGAGCTACGGGGAAGCAAGGATGGATAAAGCAGGGACCTTGTTAAGCCGAATAACCTGTGCCCCCTTGAGTCATGTCCGTGTCTCTTTTTCTTCTGGCGTAGTTGCAGCCGGGGGAAGTGAATGACCTTTGAACAGACAGAACCGCTCCTGCAAATAGGACCCTGGGTACTCTAGCTTAGGTTCGGAAGTGCATTCTCATTCAATTAAAAATGAATGATATCAGGGGCGCCTGGGTGGCTCAGTGGGTTAAGCCGCTGCCTTCGGCTCAGGTCATGATCTCGGGGTCCTGGGATCGAGTCCCGCATCGGGCTCTCTGCTCAGCAGGGAGTCTGCTTCCCTCTCTCTCTGCCTTTCTCTCCATCTACTTGTGATTTCTCTCTGTCAAATAAATACATAAAATCTTTTAAAAAAAATGAATGATATCAGATTAAGCGTGAAAGGGAAAGGAGAAGAGGGAAGAGAAAACAAAATGATGCTGGGCCCTACAGTGGAATGGACACAAAAAGGAAAATAAATAAAAAGATTTTCCAAGTTTGCTAAACGTAAAACGTCCCCTCCCTTTCATCTCTCTGCCCCTCTCAGATCACCAGTATGCAGAAGAAATCAATTCCCTATTTGATGAGCTACTTCAACTGCCTTCATGCCTCTTTCCTGTCTAGAATCCCCCTTTCCTAATTAGAGAGCTGAAAAATGCACTCAGACGACAGGACAGGGTAAACGGGAAGAGTGAATTTCCCTGGCTTTCCTTTAGCTAGGCCAGGATAATCAAGTTGTGCCTTTGAAATGAAACAAATTGTTATTTGATTATATTAATATCAGTTGCTGGATCAGGATGATTTTCCAACCAAAATTATACAAATGACGTAAATTTTCTTGGCTCATGAAACTTGATACAACTAATTTTAGACAAAGCAATTTTTAGCACTTGCAGCTGCAAATATAACAGACTCGAGACAACAATCAACACGAAATTTTGATATTTTGCTACTTTTGAATTACAGTATTTTTGAAATAAAGGCGCTTCTTAACGTCCTGCAATTTGACTTTCAAGTGATTCTTCGATCAATTAAGCACACTTTCTTGTACTTAGAGTAGACTACGAGATACTTACTTATGGCCCATAGTCATTGTCCTGATGTTGCCTTACAAATTGTTCTCTGGTTTCTGGAATGTCACTTCCTCTAGTTTCCAGGCTAATTCTTTGCCTCAAAATGAAACACTGAAAACAGAGAGGTTATGTGGGTATAGCAAACACAACCCGTTGTCTACATAATCCATATCACTTCCTGATTCCTCAGCAACAGACTCCTAATTTTTTGCGAGCAATAGGGGAAAATATGTCAGCTATCAAAGTACGTTTCACAGACTCCTCATGCCAGGGGTGGCCAGGTGGCAAAGAACTAGTTAATGAGGTCAGAGGAGAGGCTTCTGGGAAAGTTTATTAAGTGGAGCCCACTCTATAGACGCCCAAGTTTTACCTCTTGTCCTTTTTCCTCCTCCACCTGCTGGGAATCTAGGAATGATGACTAGGGCTATAGGAACCATCTGTAACGTGAGGTTAAAATGCACACATTAAAGATGGCAAAACAGAGACACAAAAGATTGGGCACCTTTAAGCTGTTGTAAACAGGTTCAGGCTGCTTTTTTACGGTTTCATGAGAAAAAAATAGTTTAGACTACTCTTTTCAGGGATGATCAAAAGAGCCTAACTCAATCTCTCTCTCTATTTTCTTTAAAACTTTTCATTTTAATCCAGTATAGTTAACATACAGTGTTATATTAATTTCACGTATACAATTAGTGATTTGACAATACTACGCATTACTCCATGCTCATCATCATAAGTGTGCTTTTTTTTTTTCTCATAAGTTTTTTTTTTTTTTTTAAGAGTTTATTTATTTATTTGACAGACAGGGATCACAAGTAGACAGAGAGGCAGGCAGAAGGACAGGGAAGCAGGCTCCCTGCTGAGCAGAGAGCCCGATGTGGGGCTCGATCCCAGGACCCTGGGATCATGACCTGAGCCGAAGGCAGAGGCTTAACCCACTGAGCCACTCAGGCGCCCCCATAAGTGTGCTCTTAATCCCCATTCTCTGTTTCACCCATCCCCCTACCTATCTTCCTCTGGTAACCATCAGTTTGTTCTCTAGAGTTGAGAGTCTTTCCTGGTTTGTGTGTGTCTCTCCCCCGCACTTTTTTTTCCCCTTTGCTTCTTTGTTTTGTTTATTAAATTCCACATATGAGTGAAATCATATGGTATTTGTCTTCCTGTGACTTATTTTGCTTAGCATAATACTCTCTAGCTGCACCCATGTTGTTGAAAATGACAAGATTTCATTCCTTTTTATGGCTGAATAATATTCTGTCTACATCTTTATATATATAGATAAATATATAAAATATACATATATAGATATTGATATCTATATCTATATCTGGGATATTGTTTAAATAGGTAAATTCTGGGGGAACCTGGGTGGCTCAGTGAGTTAACCATCTAACTCTTTTTTTTATAAGATTTTATTTATTCATTCATGAGAGACAGAGAGAGAAAGAGAGAGGCAGAGGCAGAAGGAGAAGAAGGCTCCCTGCTGAGCAGAGAGCCCGTTGAGGGACTCAGTCCCAGGACCCCAGGATCATGACCGGAGCTGAAGGCAGACCCCTAACCATCTGAGCCACCCAGACACCCAAGGATCTAACTCCTGATTTCTGCTCAGCTCATGATCTCAGGGATGTGGGATTAAGCCCCACATTGGGCTCCAGGCTGGACACAGAGCCTGCTTCAGAGTCTCTCCCTCCCTCTTCCTCTGCCCCTACCCACCCCTATGTGCATTCTATCTCTCTCTCTTAATAAAAAAAGAAAGCCTCAAAAAAAAAGTAGGTAAATTCTGAAATGTGTCATTCAAAAATTAACTTCGTTGATTTAGAGTCATTTTGTACATTCTTTCCATCGAAAACATTTAAAAAAAAAAGAAAAACCAAATATTCTAGAGAAGTTATAATTCTATTCCACTCATTTAATATTTAATAAATATTTGTTAAGCACTTACTATAAGCTAAACCCCATGCAAGGACTAGACAGCCATGGTGACAAAGACATTATTCTATGTCCTGGCATAATAGAAAAGATAGGGACTTTGCCGTCAGACCAAACGAAAAAGAATGAAAGTGAATTCTAGCTAAAAGGTACAATATCCACATAAAAGAGTACACTAAAGGGCTTGGAAAACTCAGGAAATGAAAAGTAATTCCAAAAAATAAGGAACATGATCATGAGATTGAGGACAAAGATATATGGGTATAACGGGGTCAGAGTGTTAAACAAAAAAGTTTTTTATAAACATAGGGAAAATAAAATATTTATAGAAAGATTCTCTAAAAATTGATGTATTCTAGGAAAGGGAATTTCTTTTTTTTTCTTTTTTTAAGATTTTATTTATTTATTTGAGAGAGAGAGAGTACAAAGAGGGTTGGGGCCGAGGGAGAAGCAGGCTCCCCACTGAGCAGAGAGCAAAATGTCAGGCTCAATCTCACAACCCTGGGATCATGACTTGAACTAAAGGCAGGTGCTTAGCCGACTGAGTCACCGAGGCACCGTTGGAAAGAAGATTTCTAAATAGCACAGAGGACATACCACACCAGTGGAAGCTCTTCCAGGAAATGAAGAAGCCATGTCCAGTATCCAATGAAACATTTAAAATCTAAACGTGTGTCAAACAGTATATGTGTAAGGAATTTCCATTGAATTTTGTGGGGCAATGGAGAAACATCATTTTTTAAGACATTGACATAATCCGTTTTGTGGCTTTTTATTCCACTTTGTAAAAATTATGAACTGTGTCACACATAAGTAAAACCTGCACCTACTACCTTTCTTAAGAAGTAGACTATTAATATCTTTGAAGACCCAACTTTGTTCTCATCTTCTTTTTCTCACTCAGAGTAATCAATATACTGAAATTTGTGTTAATCATTCCCTTGCTTTCATTAGAGTTTTTATGTATGCTTAAAGGTTATATTGTTAAGTCTACCTGTCCTTGGACCCTGTGTAATAGGATCTTAGGGTACATATTCTTTTGACTTGCTTTTTCCCTGGTACTGACAGTGTTTTTGAGGTTCATCCATGTGTGTCCACATATCTGTGACTCATTGATTGTCACTGCTGTTTAGTATTCCATTGAACTAATAAGCCACATTTTGTCATTGTATTTTAATAGACATTTCAGCTGTATCCAATCTTTTGTTATCATAAACAATAATTCTATAAATAATTCTTTCTTGTACAATTTTCCTGCAAAACTTCCTCTAGAGCAAAATTTTGCCTACTAGGGCTCATGGACCAAATACATATAGCTTTTGAATTAGGAGTGGTTTTACATTTTAAAATTTTATTTTAGTTTTTAAAGTTTTATCTATATTTAAGTAATATCTACACCCAACGTGGGACTCAAACTCATGACCTCAAGATCAAGAGTCGCATGTTCCTCTGACTGAACCAGCCAGGCACCCCTACATTTTTAAATTAAAAAAAAGAAAGAAAGAAAAAGAATATTTCATGATATCGGAAAATGGGAAATTTCTGAATGTCCATAAATAATTTTTTTTGGAAGATATCCATGTCCATTTGTTTACATATTATCTGTGGCCACCTTCATGCGACAATGGCAGACTGGTCATCCCTCCTTCCTTCAGACTGTAGTCGCACCAATGATTCTGTGAGGCTTTTCTCAAGACCGCCTTCTTCTTTAATTCCTGTCACGTTCATTGTCATGTGCCAGTCCTCCAAGTCTTTTCACATAAAACTCCTCATTATAATTTACTTTTTATGTACTGTACTACCCCCCACCCCAACCAAATGAGGAAGTCACTTCAGGTTTGAGACCATGGCTCATGAAATAAATGTGAAGCAGCTGGTCTGCAAATGCTTATTTTTGTTGTTGATATTCATGATGTAGAATCAGATGCTTCCCTAGGGATTGAAAGGATTTGTGCAGCTTCTCAAAGTTCTCGATTTAAATCCATGAAATAATTTGAACGAGAAAAATTACTAAAGCTTTTTATTTGTTTATTTGTTCAACAAGATTTCTGAATAAGTGTCTTCTTCTGGGGGTGCCTGAGGGGCTCAGTCGTTTAAGTGTCCAGCTCTTGATTTCAGCTCAGGTCAGGATCTCAGGGTCCTGGGATCGAGCCGTACTTTGGGCCCCAAGTTAGGCTCTGCACTCAGCCAGGAGTAGGCTCTAGGATTCTCTCCCTCTGCCCTTCCCCCCCGTTCATGCTCTCTCTCTCTCAAGTAAATAACATCTTAAAAAAAAAAGTATCTTCTTCTGACTTCCATAGAATTTTATTGACTTTTTGCTATAATAATTTATTGGCATACGTTGCTATGTTTCACTACACCATAAACCCTTTAAAGACAGTAACGATTTTATTCACTCAGTATTCTTTCCTAACGTATGATACAGTCAGCTTCCCACAGATGACAACAATATATTTTGAATAAATTGATGATTTTGTGCAGATAACAATACTAACCTCTACTAGAAGATGTAAAAACGGGACACATGTTGTCTGACACCAACATGTTTCAATCCCATGTGTTTTCTGAAAGAAACAAAACAAAATAGTAGAAGCAATGGTGACTCAGCAAACCTTGAATGCACAATTATAAAATTTTGACCATGTATGTAAGTATAAAAGGATGTTGTTAAATAGTAGATGTCGTGTTTTTATATCATCATAATTGATTAAAGGATTATATATTTCATATACTTAATTTGTTATTTGAAAGCCACTGTAGTAAACAAACTACAGTAAACAATTTCCTCAAACAGACCTGGAGTTAGACATTTACGAAGCATCTGTAATATATGTTAAATAAAATATGCAAAATTACAAAGATCAAATTTACTCACACTTAACAATAACTCATTTATGATTTTAGCATAATCTTGCTAGGGAGTATAATTATAACAAATTAAGTAAGTTTATACATTCTTCCCAGCTGAAATGAAGAGTAGGACATTTTCTTGTACTTAAGATATTCAAATAAAAAATGAGAAAAAGGTGGGGCCCCTGGGTGGCTCAGTGGGTTAAGCATCCAACTCTTAATGTCAGCTCAGGTTATGATTTCAAGGTCATGATCTCAGAGTCTTGAGTTGAGCCCCCAAGTCAGGCTCTGGGCTCAGTGAGGAGTCTGCTTCTCTCCCTCTCCCTCTCCCCCTCCCCCTACTTACACTGTCTCTCTAAAATAATTAATCTTAAAAAAAAAAACCAAACCAACAACAAGAAAAGCATCTTTGTTATAGTAAAGGAAATCTGGAAGACCTACAGGGTAATATTTTTTTAAAAGCCATTTCAGCTGTGAGACATCTTTAGGTAGAGAAAATTAAAGTTTTATTATATTACATAGTAATTTGGTAGCAACTTAATCCTCACATAGCACCACTATTTTCATTAAATAAATATAGTCCATGCTGTACCTACCTAAAAAAATTCAAGATGATTTATGTTATTAAACACAATATTCTTATTATGAAGCACTCATTAATCACTTCTTCCACATACAATGAAAACTGCTATCATCATCAATTTTCATTCATATTACCCTGATGTGAATAACTTTGAATAACATTTTTCTAAAAAATATTCAATTGTGTCCCTGAACCACATTCCCTTCATAGCTGATCTGTGCCGAAGGGTTATTGATAATGAATGTTAGACTGCTTTGCTGCTCTATTAACTTGAGCGACCTTCTCTGAGTTACTCAACTTTTGCATTTTAATATTTCTATCTGTACGTGGATATGACATACAGAAGAGGCTTCAATGTTGGCTCTCAACCTTGAGAGTTCCCTGGGTGAAATTTGAAACTCATTGCCATACTCAGAGGACAAGGAGATATGGAAGAAAGAAGCAGACCACTCCACATTGGTAGGTGGCAGTTTTAATAAGTAAAGGAGCTTACTTACAAGGCTGGTCTGGGACACCGCAAGGCAAGTAGATCTGTGCACTCACCTGCCAGCTGCTTAAGAGTTTATACTGAGGCTTTAACAGAGTTCAGTCTCTTATACAGAGAAGATTGTCTCCGTAATATTACTCTCCGAAGGCTGCTTCCTTGAAGTGGCTGCTGATGTGGGAACAGTGGGCAGAGCTTACATTCCAAGGACAGAAGAGAGAGTAAACAGTCTCATCGTCTGAGTCCGGCCCTGAGGTCAAATAGCAGTTCTCCTGATGATCTCCTCCAGCAAGGTCATATCCCCTAATCCTATTCTTTTGTTCTGCAGATGAAGAAATGAGCCTAGGAATGGTCAGTCTAAGGAATATTTCAAACCCACTTAAATTTCTAGGAAAATACTATGTAAACTAAAATGTACAATAATTATGTAAATAAATGACACTGGGTTAATTTTGTCTTTTAAAAGAGAAATGTAGCATTCCTCCCTACTGTGAACTCAAATATACTAGAATGTGTATAAATATATGTTTCAGGAGTGTCCTTTAATAGTGTATTTTATGTGACTCTTCACGCCACAAGTCATTTCTTTAAAATTGGCAACCATCAGCTATACTTTCATTGAAGACATTCACTGTAAATATCTTATTTCCTTCATCCTACAATTTTAGCCAAAATTTCAGTCCAAGAATAAGTAGACATGAGGAGTTAATTAAAGCGAATAGTTGTGGAAGATTCATAATATATATTTACGTTATGTTCTGTGGATAGAAATGAAGCTCTGTACTCATTGCCTTAGCTTTTTGCCCACTTATCCAAACAAACAAACAAACAAACAAACAAGGACTGTTCAATATTTATTGAGGCCGATTAACATGTACTGTGCTAGTTATTGCCACGGATGCTAAAAATACGGAAGACGTGAGTCCTAGGGGAAACACCACCTGAATAGGGGAAATAAGTAAGTATTGTATTCAAATTCTAAAGTGAGACTTACAAGTGATATATGACAGAAAATAAAGAGCTTACGGGATTTGAAGGAGGGATAGATCATAACAAGTAGGAACAATTGGGAAAAGAAGGGTAGACTTAGGAAGCGACACCTGAATAGAAGTTCCAGAACAAGGTCTTCGGGGTGTGTGTGTGTGTGTGTTACTGTTTTATTTGGGAAAATGAGCAGGGTCTTCTAAGGAAAGGCATATACTAAGCAAATGTATGGAAATGGAAAAAAAAAAAAAAAAAGAGAGATCAGCACCTTCAAGAGATCCAGTTTCCTTATAAGGTGGCGGAGTTACTGGAAAAAGGGAATGGATCAGTGCATTCTCCTCAACTATTTTTCCCAGCTACTGCTTCTCTTTACCATATATTTTAATATTTATAATAAATTAACAGCCTTCTGAAGAGAAAAAGAATCATTCTTGACTAGGAGCCAGAATCTTGAGGCTCCCCTCTGCCCAGTTAAATAAAACCGAATGTTTTGATTTGATGAATCATATTTACTGGAAAACCACCTAACTCTGCTGCAAGCTTTTCTTTTTGAGCCTGATTAAGTAAATGCAGGAGCTTTGGGGTCAGTCCTTGGTTTAAATCAAGACTCAGGGAAAGCTGTGTGATTTCTGCTGATAATGACATGAGCAACTATGACTTTCCCGTGCGTCTTTTCACCTGCCACCCTCAAAACCAGATCCGCTGAAACTTTAATGCGTACAGTACCACCTGGGGTTCCTGTTAACCTGGGGATTCCGATTCTGTAGGCCTGGGGTGGGGCCTGAGATTCTGCATTTCTAATGAGCTCACAGGTGATGTTGCAGCGACCGCTACTCTGTGGACCACTTTTGAATACAAAGGTTAAAAAAGAGAGGTTTCCAGCCAGCAGTATCATTATCACTTGGGAACTTGATAGAGGAGAAATGCAAATTCTTGTCTCTCCCCACCCCGCCCATACCCAACACACGCACGCACCAGATCGTGTGAGGCCAACAGCCAGTGTTGTTGTTTTTAAAGATTTTATTTATCTAATTGACCGGGAGAAAAAGACGGTGAGAGAGCACAAGCAGGGGAAGCAGGAGAGGGAGAAGCAGGCTCCCCACCCAGGAGGGATCCTGACGCGGCGCTCCATCCCAGGTCTCCAGGATCATGACCTGAGCTCACCAAGGCAGACGCTTAACTGACTGAACCATCCAGGCTTCCCCCCAAACACCCTGCATTCTAACAAGCCCTCCACGTGAGGTCACTGGCTTCCAAACCTGACTGCCCACTTGAATCACCTGGGGGCGGGGTGGGTTAACTACTACCCGGCATCAGGCTTTCTCAAAGCCCTACCAGATGACTCTAATATGCAATAAAATTTAGAAGCCCATAAAGTCGACAACTGAACCTTGATGGGCCTTATTTTCCGCCCGGGGAAACGTGGATAAAATCCACAACAGCCCCTGCCTTTGGTTCCAAATGTTGGCATCTGCACCCAGCCTCAGACGGCCGCAATCCCAGTTCGCTCTCCGGGAGCCCAGACTCCCCTCCCCGCGTCCCGCAGCCTCCGCCCGAGAACCAGAGGCCGGGATCGCAGGTCCGCCAGAGCGTCGGCCGCGGCGAGACTCGATCCGGCCCCGCCCGCACCTACGTGGCTCCAGAATCCAGCCCCGGGGGGCGCCCGGGACGGCGCGGGAGCGGGACGCGCATGCGCTCGCTGCCCGCCCGGCCCCGGCTCTGAGTAACGGACTCGAGCTCCCCCCACCGGAAGTGGGCGGCCGCGCGGCGGGAGGAGCCGGCTGTACCGTGGCGGCTGCGGGCTGTGGTCGCGGGGTCCGAGGGGCTCGCGCTTCCCCCTCCGCGCCATGGCAAAGGCCGCGGACGTGGTGCGGCTGCTCCTGGGCTCCACGGCGCTGTGCTTCTCGCTGCTCGGCGCCCGGACGGCCTCGGCGTCCAAGGCGGTGACGGCCCACTTGGCCGCGAAGTGGCCCGAGACGCCGCTGCTGCTGGAGGCCAGGTGGGTGCGGGCCGGCCGTTCCCTGCCGAGCCCAGCGCGGAGGGAGGGTCGGCGGGGCTGTGGGCTCGCGGGTCCCTGCCGGCCCCTCGGACCCCGTCTCGCCGGCGGCCGGCCCTCCAGCTCCTTGCACCGCGGCTGCAGGCGCCCTCGTGCTGGGCGTCGGGGCATCACCTCATCCCCTGCGACCCCGTGCGCCGCACTCCCTTGCAATTCCTTTCCCCCCGCGCCGTTCCTTCTTTGCCTCGCCCACGGTTTTCCAAACTTCGGGGCCTTTGTTGAACTTGTTTGGATTTCATTAGCGTTTACGAAAAAGATAGGAAGAGCGGGAGCTGGAGTGTGGCGTTTAATGCAGGCAACTTCCATGGACGCAGGCGGTTCTTCTTAGGAGCCGGTACTGGCAGCACCGAGTTTCACAGCGACTCCACCGACCGGCTCCTGGGCTTCCTGCGGAGAAGGCAGCTTCCCACAACTCAGTTCTTCCCCGAGTGTCCTCCGCTGAAATTAGTTCATATCACTTTGCAGAGCCAAAACTTAGAGCTATTGAATTTTGCTCTTCGTATTCTAGAAGTTAAAATTTGAAAGTTCCTTTCTTTAGTTAGCATGAACTTTTTAACACCAGTTTTTGACAGTTCGCCAAAGAAACAGCTTATGGTCCTAAAAAGAGCCCATCGCCTGACACTACACTGCATATTTAAGATACTAAAACAGTTTAATTGAGATATAATTAACCGTACGTATTAGTTTCAGGTGTAGTAATATTCAGTATTTGTATATATTGTGAAATCATAGCCGTAAGTCTGGTTAACATCCATCACCTAACACGGCTTTGTTAGCCAAAAAGTTTGGCTTTTTTTCCTCATGTTGAGGACTTTTAACATCTCTTAGCAACTTTCAAATATGCAGACCAGTACAATTAACTGTAGTCACCATCCTATGCATTATGGACCTATGACTTATTTTATAACTGCAAGTTTGTACTGGTTAAGCTTAAAAATAAGTTATTTTACCAGCAAAAATGGGCTTATTCAGGAATAATACAGAACTGCAATTAGGAACTATCAAATTATGGCAAAAACCACAGGCAAGTCTAACAAAGGAGAGGAATGTTATTTTTTGGAGACTGAGAAAGTTTGGAGGGATAGTTTGGAACAAGAACCTTTGGAGAAAAGCCAGAGCGGGTATGATGACAGTTTCTCTCTGGTTGAGTTGCAGGACTAATCAATTTCTTGTAGGAGATGCAAAATTCATCTTTCTCTATTGATGATCCCTGTTGAAAATTTTCTGTTAGGAGTCTGCAATTGACAGTTCTTACTGTAATTGACATGGAGTGGTGCAGCAACCCCTTCTCCATCCCTAATCCACTTTAATGAAGTTTCTGTTTAATAATTTTTACATTTCACCCTTTTGATCAAAATCTTTCCTTGAAAGCATCACGGACCAAAAGTCAGGTTTCATATTTAGTGGTGCTGTCGCTCAGTGCCAGAAAGGATCTTTCCCACTTATCTTGGCCAACATTGATGGAAAGTACATAGGTTTGGAAACCACTTAAAAGCCGCATTTGAGTAACAGGAAGGGAAGTGCCTCAGGAGTTTTCCTTCCTAACCATCTAAAGTCTGTATGAATTCAAGACTGTTAAGTATTGGAGATTCTCTCCTTATTGGGTACATCATTTTTATAAAAGTTTGATAGGCGACTAAATACAAAAATAATTACATAAAAACAGAAGAAGTAATATAACTTCCAAATTGTATGATGGTTCTAAATGGGGCCCCCTAGGTCAGAAAGTATCCAGCTGAATACATATACTGGCACTTAATCCGACTTAAGGGAGAAAAGTTCTCCCTATGCAGGCAAACCTGGAGTCCTGTATGCCTCCTGGAAGTCCCCATTTAAAGTAGCCATGAAGACAAAATAATACGTTAAGAGCACACTGGAAGAATCAACCACATGTCTTTGAGAGATTAAGTGCAGGTATAAACATGAAGCAATAACTAATGAAATTTTTGCAAAAATAGCAAAACTTCAAAAATAGTACTGTTATCTTGAAAGAACCATTTGAAAACAGATGTTATCCAGTAATACAACCTGTGAGGTTGCAAATTCAGAAACCATGAATTTGAATAAGAATTCAGAATCAGATAATAGTGCAGATGAAAAACATTCATAAATTCTGAATTTTCTAACCCTTCAGAAAAAGCAAGTGAAATTTAATTTGTAATGGGATCATGATGAGCCTGTTGCTGAAAAGCCATACTCAAGAGGTTTCTCCCTTTTACAAGGGTTTGGAAAATGCGCACAAGATTATTTCCTTTCTAAGAAAGAGATAGTAGAAGCAAACAGTGCAGAAAAGTTATACAGGCCTGGTCCAGACAAGCTAAGAAAACTGTATCGTGAGATGTGGTTTGCTTTCATTCGAGGAAATCTTTGCTTGGAGGTCCCCAGATGGTGTAGAGGTCCAGTCAGGGTTTAATGATTTCTCTAAATGTGTCCCATGAATCCAAGAGCCTATTCCTTGGAGTCTGGTGCCACAGGGATTAGCAGTTCCCGATAAGAGCCTTTCCAGCAAGATTGAGTAGTCTTTCTGGAGGTGCCTTTTTCTAGAGATGATATCTCCAGTTTGCAAGATGTGATGCTTACGGTCATCATCTCTCAGCAATGAAAAAGATCACTCTGCCTCACGTGGTTTTTCATAGAAGTAATTAGGCTTTTTTTTTTTTTAAAGGAAGCCATCTGACTTTTTTTTTTTTTTAAAGATTTTATTTATTTATTTGACAGAGATCACAAGTAGGCAGAGAGGCAGGCAGAGAGAGGAGGAAGCAGGCTCCCTGCTGAGCAGAGAGCCCGATGTGGGGCTCGATCCCAGGACCCTGGGATCATGACCTGAGCCGAAGGCAGAGGCTTTAACCCACTGAGCCACCCAGGCGCCCCAGGCGCCCCAGGCTTTTTCATTATTGAAGTATATCCCCTTTTTTCTACTGTGGGCCAAAGGAGCTGTAGGAGCCAAGTGCATTGGACCTCCGTGACCATCTCAAAGGAGGAGAGTTTGAGTTTCAAAGGGGTGGATCTGAGATTTAGAAGAACCAGTGGCAGTGCTCTTGGTGAAGGTATTTGGAGGATCTCAGCAAATTTTGCCAATTGAGTCTTAATAGTGTTGTTAATATGCTCAACTCATGGGGAATCGAGGATGATCTACACTATGACATTGATAAAACTGGACAAACAGTGCAGACATCAAAGCACCTGCTCCTTAAAGTGGGCTCCCAATCACTGTGAAGTTTGAGAGGGTTCCCCAGGTACAGATCACTTTTCTAACAGAATTTTTAGCCATGATAAAAACAGCAGCTCTTTACAAGGGAAAGCTTCAGTCCACTGAGAAAACATATAGACTGTTACTGAAACTTGTTTCTGTCCATGCGATGGGAAAGCACTATGAAATCCATCTGTGCAAACAGGTTTCCCTGAATTGTGTTTTTGACAGGTGGGGCAAGTGAGGTAGCCCTTCTTGCAACCTCATTAATATGTCCCCACCAGTATTGGTTCATGAATTCTATCTTGTGTCAGTAGACCACAGTGGTTTAAGGCATGTATAGTGGTAAGTAGTAGGAACTTGGAAGATTTCTGGTAGGGCCAGATTGTTATTTGGTCCAAACCAGATTTCTCTCTTTTTATTGAACCAACAATTATTAGATTTCCAATATTGTTTTCCCCTCTCGGGCAATTGTTAGGTATCTCCTCTTTTTTTTTTTTTTTTGAAGATTATTTATTGGATAGAGCGTGAGAATGTGCGCATGCACACATGCGGAGGGGAGAGGCAGATTCCCTGCTCAGCGGGGAGTCTGGTGTGGGGGTTGATCCCAGGACTCCAAGGTCATGACTGAAGCCGAAGGCAGATGTTTAACTGAGCCACCCAGGTGCTCCACTTGTTGGGTATCTTCTGGTGGTCTTTCTGAATTATCATTTCCAGAACATCTCTTTGGACCATGACAGGTTTCTTTGAGAGCAGTGTTTTGGGCAGAAATATCAATCAGATGGTTTCCTTTGGTCTCAGGATGTTGAGTCTGGAATGCCCAGGAGCCATAAACAGCCAGAGCAGCCAGCAAAATGTGGCATCTAACAAATTTTGGACATAAGAGCCATTTTTTATTTTAGCCCTGTTGGAGGTAAGGAATCTTTGTTTCCATAATCCAAAGTCCTGAGCTACCCCAAAGGCACACCTGCTATCAGTATAAATGTTTACGGTTTTGCCCTTAGCTAAAATACAGGGGTGGTTAAAAGGGATCTTATGATGATTTCGTCAGGAATGTCTCTGAGGCCAGGGTAATATCCGTGGGCCAATGGGTCTAATTGTTGACTGTAATACCCTGTGGGTTCCTGTGTTTTGGGGTGAGTACTCCCAAAGTTATTCGCTTCCCTTTCATATGCAGAGATACCTATGTCTTCCTGATCTTTCCAAATAGTAGGGTGAGGTTTTGCCTTTTTTAGTAAATCTTCTAGAAATTGAGCCATAAGAGAGAAATTTGGAATCCAGTTTCAACAGTAGTCAGCCAGTTGAAAAAAACCTTGTAATTGGCCTCAATTTTAGGTTTTTGGAAAGTTCAGAATGCCATGAAATCTCCCTAGATCTACATGCCCCAAGGTGCCCCAAGTATCAAACCTGAGTTTGAGCAAACAGATTTTTCTTTGGAGTGTTTATTTCCCTTTAAGGCCAAAAGTTTTAACAGATGAATGCTGTCTTCCTATGAAGAGGTTTGAGAAGGAGAACGGAGAAGAAGATCATCTAGGTATTTTAACCAACTAGAGCCTGTAAAAAAACAAAAAAAACAAAAAAACTTAACATCCAAATCAGCTTCTAAGGTTTGTGAAAAGAAGGACTCTGTGAAACTCGGGGGGCATTACTGTCCAGGTGTCTTTCCATTCTTCCTAAGTGAAAGCAAAAAGATACTGGTTGATCTTTATCAAGAATGCATTGTGTAGATGAGTTACAGTGAAAAATTTGCTGCCAATGGGAGTGGATGTCCATGTATGGGTAAGGAACAGCAGGGTCCTGAGGGATAACAATGCCATTTGTTGTTCAGAAGTCCTGCACAAACCCCCATCCTTGGCCATTGGATTTCCTCATAGGTAAAATAGGCATATTATAGGGATAATAGGCCTTGAGCTTTGTAATCTTCTGTCATGGGGCTTGATGCCTTGAAAGGCTTCTTTACTTATAGGATATTCATTAATTCTCAGGAGAGGTTTTGAGGAATCTATTTGAGTCTTGATGGGAGGCACACTATGAATTCTGCCAATACTAGTTGAAGATCTTGTCCATCGGGGATGGACCCAATAGGGCAAATGATCAGTGTCCTCGGACTCAGCAGTAGTGTTGTCAGAGTCAGAGCAAATAAAAGATGTCAAAGATTCATTTAATTTACCTGGTTGCCTATTTTGTTTACTGAGTTCAGATTCTAGAATTATTTCCCCTTTTGGGAGAAAGGAATTTTGGTGTATTTTTCTAAGGACTCTCAGCCCAGTAAATGAAGAACGAAGGAGAAAGGTATGGGTATCAGAGTGCTTAGACAAAAGGGAGTAGGTTCAGAGATAGGAACCCATTGAGGTTTATTGGAGACCCCCCACTTTACTACTCCAGGGCAGGGACTGCTTCATAGCCATGGGGGGCTGAGCACCAAGAGTGTAGCTCTGGTATCAATGAGGACAGAGATGCATTCCCAGTCTGAAGGGTGGTTTCTCTGAGTTGATTAAGGAGGAGGACTGGGAAGAGCCTCTGTAGCTCCTTAGAGCCCTGTTCTTGGGAATTAGGAGGATCCTGGAGATACCGGCTAGGGGGCTGAAGGTACCAGGAGCTCCTAAGCCAAAAACAACTTTTTCCCCAATATCCTGGCTCTTTGCAAATACTAAAAACTAGTATGTTTTTTGTTTTGTTCAGGGGCTTTCATTTGCCAGAGATGAAAATGAAGAATTTTAAGAATTTTATTTTGGGGATGGGGTGACACATCTGGGATGACTATATCTAGAATAAACATAGTTTCCCATTCAACCCTGTTCCTTTTAACTAAATGAGAATGCACTATAAACATAGAATTAAATGCTACCTACATGGATTCAGCATTTAAAGGAACATCAGAATTTAAGGACAATTTGGAGGTGATTATAATAGTCATGAATGGGTTTGCCAGGCTTTTGTGTGCTAGCCTAAATCAACAGTGATTTTGCTCAATCAACAGGCTTGGGAAAAGGACTATACTTGCTCAGTGGAGATTTCCAGCAAGTGTTTTGCATCTTGCCAAAAGTTAGGTGTCTGTTTCTCTAAACCCCATTCAGGATCTTCTCTGTGGAGTAGTTTTATCCAGTGTTTGGCCCGAACCTCACCAACAAGCATGTGGACGAATTGATACAAATCTGAGAAACCAGGTTGCTAAGTTTGAACAACTATGCTAAATTCTTCAGCAAACCTATCGAGGTCCTCAGTCACTTTGGGGGCGAAAAATAATTTCAGCTAGAGAATTAGAGGAGGGAAACTGAGGGTATAGAGGAGGGGCAGGCAGTATGGAAAGGAAGGAGGATGATGGCGTGGGAGGCAGAGTTTGAGCACAAGGTGGCCGCCGCATCTTGAGACAAGATGGCAGGGAGAAAAGCGAGACCTCAGAAACTACTGTGTCTTTGTAATTGTTTGCCTCAGCTAATCTAGAAATTGTATTTTTCTGAGAGGCAATTTTAGATTTCTGATAACCTTTGGAAGCTTCAAAACACCAATCCAAATAGGCATCCACACAGCTTTCACAATTTCAGAGCCATGGTGGCCCAGTTCAACCTTCAGAAAAG
This sequence comes from Neogale vison, assembly GCF_020171115.1. Classification (NCBI taxonomy): domain Eukaryota; kingdom Metazoa; phylum Chordata; class Mammalia; order Carnivora; family Mustelidae; genus Neogale; species Neogale vison. The sequence continues at coordinate 152,739,577 of NC_058095.1, read as the reverse complement.
TGTTAGGGGAGATCAGATAATGGCCATTGCAGTTCTAAATTACTTTTGGTTAAGTCGCTGCATTTATTTAGAAATGTGGATGAAGAGGAACCATAGTTTTGTTTTTGTTTTTTTTTTAACATATTATTTGTTTCAGAGGTACAGGTCTGTGATTGATCGATCAGTCTTACACAATTCACAGCACTCACCATAGCACATACCCTCCCCAGTGTCCATCACCCAGCCACCCCATCCTTCCCACCCCCTCCCTCCAGCAACCCTCAGTTTATTTCCTGAGATTAAGAGTGTCTTATGGTGTATCTCCTTCTCTGGTTTCGTCTTGTTTCATTTTTCCCTCCCTTCCCCTATGATCCTCTGTCTTATTTCTCAAATTCCTCATATCAGTAAGATCATATAATAATTGTCTTTCTCTCATTATTTCGGTATAGTTCCATCCATGTTATTGCAAATGGCAAGATTTCATTTTTTAATGGCTACATAATCGTGTGTGTGTGTGTACACCACATCTTCCTTATCTATTCATCTGTTTTAGGTTCTTTCCATAGTTTGGCTATTGTAGCCATTGCTGCTATAAACATTGGGGTGCACATGCCTGTGCTCGCTTCGGCAGCACATATACTAAAAAATGGGGTGCACATGCCTGTTCGGATCATTACATTTGTATCTTTGAGGTAAATACCCAGTAGTGCAATTGCTGGGTTGTAGGGTAGCTCTATTTTCAATTTTTTGAGGAACGTCTATAGTGTTTTCCAGAGTAGCTGCACCAGCTTGCATTTCCACCAGCAATGTAGGAGGGTTCCCCTTTCTCTGCATCCTGTCATTTCCTGACTGGTTACTTTTAGCCATTTTGATTGGTGTGAGGTGGTATCTCATTGTGGTTTTGATTTGTATTTCCTTGATGCCGAGTGATTTTGAGTACTTTTTCATGTATCTATTGACCATTTGGATGTCTTCTTTGTAGAAATGTCTGTTCATGTCTTCTGTCCACTTCTTTGGATTATTTGTTCTTTGGGTGTTGAGTTTGTTAAGTTCTTTATAGATTTTGGATACTAGCCCTTTATCTGCTATGTCATTTGCAAATATCTTCTCCCATTCTTTGGGCTGACTCTTAGTTTTGTTGACTGTTTGCTTTGTTGTGCAAAAGCTTTTGATCTTGATGAAGTCCCAATGGTTCATTTTGCCCTTGCTTCCCTTGCCTTTGGTGATGTTTTTAGGAAGAAGTTGCTGTGCCGAAGGTTGAAGAGTTGCTGCCTGTGGTCTCCTCAATGATTTTGATGGATCCCTGTCTCGCGGCGCCTGGATGGCTCAGTGGGTTAAGCCACTGCCTTCGGCTTGGGTCATGATCTCAGGGTCCTGGGATCGAGTCCCGCATCGGGCTCTCTGCTCAGCAGGGAGCCTGCTTCCCTTCCTCTCTCTCTGCCTGCCTCTCTGCCTACTTGTGATCTCTCTCTGTCAAATAAATAAATAAAATCTTAAAAAAAAAAAAAAAGGTCATTGATGGATCCCTGTCTCACATTGAGGTCTTTCATCTATTTTGAATTTATTTTTGTGTATGGTAAAAAGAAATGGTTCAGTTTCATTCTTCTGCATGTAGCTGTCCAGTTTTCCCAAGACCATTTGTTAGAGACTTTTTTTCCATTGGACCTCTGTTCCTGCTTTGTCAAAGATCAGTTGACCGTAGAGTTGAGGGTCCATCTCTGGGCTCTCTGTTCTGTTCCATTGATCTGTGTTTCTGTTTTTGTGCCAGTACCATACTGTCTTGTTGATTACAGCTTTGTAATAGAGCTGCAAGTCCAGAATTGTGATGCCACCAGCTCTGGTTTTCTTTTTCAACAGTCCTCTGGCTATTTGGGGTCTTTTCTGGTTCCATATGGATTTTGGAATTATTTGTTCCATTTCTTTGAAAAAAGTTGCTGGTATTTTGTTAGGGATTACGTTAAATGTGTAGATTGCTCTAGGTAGTATAGACATTACTTGTTTTTCCAATCCACGAACATGGAAAGTTTTTCCATTTCTTTGTGTCTACCTCAATTTCTTTCATGAGTATTCTATAGTTTTCTGAGTACAGATTCTTTGCCTCTTTGGTCAGACTTATTCCTAGGTATCTTATGATTTTGGATGCAGTTATAAATGGGATAGACTCCTTAATTTCTATTTCTTCTGTCTTGTTGTTGGTGTAGAGAAATGCAACTGATTTCTGTGCATTGATTTTATGTCCTGACACTTTACTGATTCCTATATGAGTTCTAGCAGTTTTGGGGTGGAGCCTTTTGGGTTTTCCACATAAAGTATCATATCAACTGCAAAGAGTGAGAGTTTGACTTCTTTTTTGCCAATTTGGATGCCTTTTATTTCTTTTTGCTGTCAATTGCTGAGGCTAGGACTTCTATTACTGTATTGAATAGCAGTGGTGACAGTGGTCATCCCTGCCGTGTTCCTGACCTTAGGAGAAAAACTCTGTTTTTCCGCATTGAGAATGGTATTTGCTCTGGGTTTTTCATAGATGGCTTTTATGTTATTGAGGTATGTACCCTCTATGCCTACACTGTGTAGAGTTTTGATCAAGAAAGGTTGCTGTTCCTTGTCAAATGCTTTTTCAGCATCTATTGAGAGTATCATATGGTTCTTGTTCTTTCTCTTGTTAAAGTATTGTATCACATTGATTGCTTTGCAGATGTTGAACCAACATTGCAGCCCAAGAATAAATCCCATTTGGTTGTGGTGAATAATCCTTTTAATGTACTGTTGGATCCTATTGGCTAGTATTTTGGTGAGAATTTTTGCATCTGTGTTCTTCAGGGTTATTGGTCTGTAATTCTCCTTTTTGTTGGGGTCTTTGTCTGGTTTGGGGATCAAGGTAATGCTGGCCTCATAAGGTGAGTTTAGTTTTCCTTCCATTTCTATTTTTTGGAACAGTTTCAAGAGAATAGGTATTAGTTCTTTTTAAAATGTTTGGAAGAATCCCCCCTGGGAAGCTCTCTGGCCCTGGGCTCTTGTTTGTTGGGAGATTTTTGATGACTGCTTCAATGTCCTAACTGGTTATGGGTCTGTTCAGGTCTTCTGTTTCTTCCTGGTTCAGTTGTGGTACTTTATACGTCTCTAGGAATGCATCCATTTCTTCCAAATTGTCTAATTTGCTGGCATATAGTTGCTCTTAATATATTCTTATAATTGTATTTCTTTGGTGTTGACTGTGATCTCTCCTCTTTTTTTCATGGTTTTATTAACTTGGGTCCTTTCTCTTTTTGATAAGTTTGTCCAGGGGTTTATCAATCTTATTAATTCTTTCAAAGAACCAGTTTCCTAGTTCCGTTGATCTGTCCTACTGTTCTTTTGGTTTCTCTTTCATTGCTTTCTTCTGTGATCTTTATTATCTCTCTTCTCCCACTGGAGTGGAGAGAAGGCTTTATTTGCTGTGCTTTCTCCAGCTCCTTTAGGAGTACGGTTAGGTATGGATTTGAGACCTTTGTTGTTTCTTGAGAAAGGCTTGTCTTGCTATATACTTTTCTCTCAGGAACACTTTTGCTGCATCCCATAGATTTTGAACAGTTTTGTTTTAATTTTCATTTGTTTCCATGAATTTTTTCAATTCTTCTTTAATTTCCTGGTTGACCCATTCATTCTTTAGTAGGGTGCTGTTTAGCATCCATGTATTTGAGTTCTTTCCAACTTTCCTTTTGTGGTTGAGTTCTAGTTTCAAAGCACTGTGGTCTGAAAATACGCAGGGAATTTTCCCAGTGATTCCAGTGATCCCAATCTTTTGGTACCAGCTGAGACCTGATTTGTGGTTCGGGATGTGATCTATTCTGGAGAATGTTCCACGTGCACTAGAGGAGAATGTGTATTTTGTTGCTTTGGGATGGAGTGTTCTGAATATATCTGTGATGTCCATTTGGTCCACTATGTCATTTAAACTCTTTATTTCCTTGCTGATCTTTTGCTTAGATGATCTGTTCATTTCAGTGAGGGGGGGTGTTAAAGTCCCCTACTATTGTTGTATTACTGTCCGTGTGTTTCTTTGATTTTGTTATTAATTGGCTTATATAATTGGCTCCTCCTATGTTAGAGACATAGATATTTAAAATTGTTAGCTCTTCTTGTGGGACAGACACTTTAAGTATGATATAGTGTCTTCCTCGTCACTTATTATAGTCTTTGGCTTAAAATCTAATTTATCTGATACAAGGATTGCCAACCTAGTTTTCTTCTGATGTCCATTAGCATGGTAAATTGTTTTCCACCCCCTCACTTTAAATCTGGAGGTGTCTTTGAGTCTAAAATGAGTTTCTTATAGACAGCATATCAATGGGTCTTGTTTTTTAATTCATTCTGATACACTGTGTCTTTTGATTGGGGCATTTAGTCCATTTACATTCAGGGTAACTATTGAAAGAAACGAATTTAGTGCTATTGTATTGCCTGTAAGGTGACTGTTACTGCATATTGTCTCTACTCCTTTCTGATCTGTTACTTTTTAGGCTGTCTCTTTGCTTAGAGGATCCCTTTTAATATTTCCTCGAGGGCTGGTTCAGTGTTGCCAAATTCTTTTAGTTTTTATTTGTCCTGGAAGCTTTTTATCTTTCCTTCTATTTACAACAACAGCCTATCTGGATATAGTGTTCTTAGCTACATATTTTCCTTGCTTAGTGTTCTGAATATATCATGCCAGTCCCTTCTGACCTGCCAGTTCTCTGTGTATAGGACCGCTGCCAATCTAATATTTCTACCATTGTATGTTACAGATCTCTTGTCCTGAGCTGCTTTCAGGATTTTCTCTTTGTCACTGAGACTTTAAGTTTTAGTATTAGATGACAGAGTGTGGACCTGTTTTAACTGATTTTGAGGGGATTTCTCTGTGCTTCCTGGATTTTGATGCTTGTTCCCTTCACCAAATTAGGGGTTCTCTGCTATAATTTGCTCCAATATACCTTCTGTCCCCCTATTTTTCTTCTGGGATCCCAATTGTTCTAATATTGTTTTGCCTTATGGTATCACTTATCTCTCAAATTCTCCCCCTGTGATCCAGTAGTTGTTTATCTCTCTTTTTCTCAGCTTCTTTATTCTCCATCATTTCGTCTTCTATATCACTAATTCTCTCTTGTGCCTCATTTTTCCTAGCAGTTAGAGCCTCCATTTTTTTTAATCGCACCTCATTAATAACCTATTTGATTTTTTACTTGGTTAGATTTTAGTTTTTATTTCACCAGAAAGGGATTCTTTGGTATCTTCTATGCATTTTTCAAGCCCAACTAGTATCTTTATAATCATCATTCTGAACTCTAGTTCTGGCATCTTACTAACGCCCATAATGATTAGGTCCCTGGCATTTGTTACTGCCTCTTGTTCTTTTTTCAAGCAGGGGGCACAGGGAGGCTGAGTTTTTCTGCTTATCATTTTGTCCAGAGAAGAATAGATGAATGAGAGAACAAAATGCTAGAAGGGTAGCAACAACCCCAGAAAAATGTACAGTAAACAAATCAGAAGAGACCCAAAACTGGGGGGAAAAGAAAGGAAAAAAATATATATATGATCAGAGGATGCCTACATGACTCAGTCGGTTGAGCTGCTGCCTTTGGCTCGGGTCATGATCCTGGGGTCCTGGGATTGAGTCCTCTGTCAGGCTCCTTGCTCAGGGGGAGCCTGCTTCTCTCTGCCTCTGCCTGCCACTCTGCCTGCTTGTGTGTGTGTGCGCACTCTTTCCCTGACAAATAAATAAATAAAATCTTAAAAAAAAAAAAAAAGAATATGATCAGGCTGGTGAATAGAACAGAGCCACACATTAGATTCTGGCTATATTTTGGTCAGTTAGAAGAAACTTTGTCCCAAAATTTTAAAGAAAGAAAAACATACATAGTCACAGAAATAAGGGTAAATACAACGAAGGGATGGAATATGACTGTAAAAATGAAAATTTTAAAAGTTTTAAAAAGGAATTGATAGGATGTTAAGATTGGAAAGAAGAAAATTTTTTTAAAAAATGGAAAAAGAAAAAAACTAAAGAAAATTTTAAAAATTTACTTTGAAAGACTAAAGAATCACAGGGAAAAAAGCCATGAATTCTATGTGCAGTATTCCCTTAGTATTGGTGTTTTGCAGTTCTCATTGATCGGTAAACTTGGTCTTGGTTCTTGCTGATCTCCTTGGGGAAGGGCCTGTTGCAGAGATTCTCAAGTGTCTTTGCCCAAGGCGGAACTGCACTGCCCTTGCTGGGGGCCAAGCTAAGTAATTTGCTCGGGTTTGTTCTTGGGCCCTTTTGTTCCTGAAGCCTTTCCGTGCAGCTTTGGAGGATGAGATTGAAAATGGCAGCCTCCAATCCTGGGGCCCTACTCCTCAGTGTGCCCTCAGAGAAAAACAGTCAGTCGTGCCTGTCTCCCTGGTCTCTGGCTCCACTTTGTGCTCATCCAGCATGTGACCAAGCATTTCTTTCTCTGGCACACGACCCTGGGTAGAGTTTCCAAACCCAGCAGATTCCTCCAGTATTCTCCCCTGCCACTCCTCCCGCAGGAGGAAGGGGGAATCTCTCTGGATCTGCTACTTGTTGGATCCCTGCTCAAAGAGCAGTGGCCCGACTGTGCCGCAGATGATGGTTTATAGCAGCCCCGAGCTGAGAGCCCACTCTGTCTCAGCCCACTCTCAGCTCTCTCTGACAGAGAAGCTCTGTCTTCGCAGCCAGCTGCCCGCTCTCGTACCTGAGAGCTCTGCTCCACGCAGGCACCCTTGGTCTTTCTGTGGCCCCAATGGTCCTTAGACCACACTGTCCCAGTGAGGGTTCCAACCCCTCCACTTAGCCACTGGACTGATGTCCCTCAGGGGAGCAGACTTCTAAAAGTTCTGATTTTGTGCTCCACTTGCTGGGATCCGGCTGATGGAGGCTCCCTCTGCCCGCGGTTTATCTTCCCGTATATTGCCTCGGATTCACTTCTCTGCCCGTCCTACCTTCCAGAAAGTGGTCACTTTTCTGTTCATAGAATTGCTGCTATTCTTTTCTTCAATCTCCTGTTGAGTTTGTCGGTATTCAGAATGGTTTGATAACTATCTAGCTGAATTCCTGGGGCCAGACGAAATTTAGATCTCTTCCTCCTCTGCCATCTTGCTCCTCCTTGGGACCATAGTTTTTAAACACAAAACAACCAGGGTCCCAAAATCAGGAGCAGGGTGTGGGAGCTCAAAGCATTTTGATGTTTGGTATCCCATTCTGTAAGTCTTTTTCTAAAGGAGAAAAAAAAAATTCCTAAACAGCACAGTTTCAACAGTAAATGCCTGTTGCAGATGGAGTCAAACTACAAGCCGACGTCGTTCTAGTAGGAATAGTCCAGTGTCAATAAGGAGTCAGATCAAAGACTTGCCCAGTTCCAGTGAACAATCTGGTTCTGAAAAGGATCTGAACTAATCAAAGGTAGCACACGGTTCTAATAGGAACAGGTTGGTTCCAAAAGGAATTGGACTACAGGCTAGTGTAGTTCCAACAGGAGTGTTCTGATACCAAAAAAGGAATTGGACCGAAGGCCAACACAAGGTGCGGTTCCAACAGGAACAGTTTGGTTCTTGAAAAGGAGATCAAAAGCCAAATGAGTACTCTTAGAAAGAACAAGGCCTTAAAATCCCAAAGAAAAGCTTGGAGAGCTCAAACACAAACAGAGCATGGCTAGCAGTCCAGGAGAAAGCTTACCCTCAAACTTCAAGGTGGGCAAGAAAACTGGGAACCAAGTTGCTTTGTGGATATGGGCCCTGTTTGCTCACCAGCCCCGGATTGTTAGGGGTCATCTCTGGATCCTGCCTCCAATCACCAAATAATGTTAATCTTAAAACAGTTATTTTACCAAGAAAAATAGGTTTCCTCAGGAATAACAGAATTGCAATTAGGGACAAACAAACAATGGCAAAACCTATGGCAAGTCTAACAGATGAAGGAGAGCATTGTTATTTTATATAAAGGAAATTGGAAGGGGTTGTTTTGAAGGAAAGTCTGTTGGAGAAAAGCAGGAGTTCAGGGTGATGATGGTTTCTCATTGGCTGAATTGCAGAGGTAGTCAATTTCTTGTAGGTGATGCAAGGTACCTCTTTCCCTCTTGGGCCTGTAGTTGATGATTCTTTCCTATTGAAAATTATTCTGTTAGAAGTCTGTAATTGACATTAAGTCGAAAGCTCCCCTTTCGAGCTTCTTCTGGTATTTCCCCTCAACCCTATTAGTGAGGTTTCCCTTTTTTTTTTTTTAAGATTTTATTTATTTATTTGACAGAGATCACAAGTAGGCAGAGAGGCAGACAGAAAGGAAAGAAAGCAGGCTCCCCACTGAGCAGAAAGCCCGATGTGGGGCTCGATCCCAGGACCCTGGGATCATGACCTGAGCCAAAGGTAGAGGCTTTAACCCACTGAACCACCCAAGCACCCAAGGTTTCCCTTTATTAATTTTCACATACTTTCTGACCACCTCCACCCATTTCACCTATCCAGTGCCTGCCTCTTGCAACCAAGAGAACCAATTTGTTCTCTGTAAATGAGCTTTTTTTTTTTTTAAGATTCCACATATGGGTGAGATCTATGAATATGGATGCTAAGATTCTCAACAAGATCCTAGCAAACAGGAGCCAACAGCACATTAAAAAGATTATCCACCATGACCAGGTGAGATTCATCCCTGGGCTACAAGGATGATTCAACATTTGCAAATCAATCAATGTGATAGAACAAATTAATAAGAGAGAAGAACCAAATGGTTCTCTCGATTGATGCATTAAAAACATTTGACTAAATCCAGCATCCGTTCCTGATTAAACGCTTCAAAGTATGGGGATAGAGGGAACATTCCTGAACTTCATCAAATCTATCTATGAAAGACCCACAGCAAATATCATCCTCAATGGGAAAAGCTTGTAGCCTTCCCGTTGAGATCAGGAACACGACAAGGATGCCCACTCTCACCACTCTTGTTCAACATAGTATTAGAAGTCCTAGCAACAGCAATCAGACAACAAAGAGAAATATAAGGTATCCAAATTGGCAATGAAGAAGTCAAACTCTCTCTCTTCGCAGATGACATGATTCTTTATATGGAAAACCCAAAAGACTCCACCCCAAACTACTAGAACTCATAAAGCAATTCAGCAACGTGGCAGGATACAAAGTCAATGTACAGAAATCAGTGGCTTTCTTATACACTAACAATGAAAATACAGAAAGGGAAATTAGAGAATCGATTCCATTTACTATAGCACCAAGCGGCATAAAATACCTGGGAATAAACCTAACCAAAGAGGTAAAGAACTGTACTCGAGGAACTACAGAACACTCATGAAAGAAATTGAAGAAGACACAGAAAGATGGAAGACCATTCCATGCTCTTGGATCAGAAGAATAACATTGTTAAAATGTCTATACTACCTAGAGCAACCTATACTTTTAATGCCATTCTGATCAAAATTCCACCGGTATTTTTCAAAGAGCTGGAGCAAATAATCCAAGAATTTGTATGGAATCAGAAGAGACCCCGAATTGCTAAGGAAATGTTGAAAAACAAAAATAAAACTGGGGGCATCACGTTACCTGATTTCAAGCTTTACTAGAAAGTTGTGATTACCAAGACAGCATGGTACTGGCATAAAAACAGACACATAGATCGGTGGAACAGAGTAGAGAGCCCAGATATGGACCCTCAACTCTATGGTCAAATAATCTTCGACAAAACAGGAAAAAATATCCAGAGGAAAAAAGACAGTCTCTTCAATAAATGGTGCAGGGAAAACTGGACAGCTATATGTAGAGGAATGAAACTTGACCATTCTCTTACACCGTACACAAAGATAAATTCAAAATGGATAAAAGACCTCAACTTGAGACAGGAATCCATCAGAATCCTAGAGGAGAACATAGGCAGTAGCCTCTTTGATATCAGCCACAGCAACTTCTTTCAAGATCTGTCTCCAAGGCAAAGGAAACAAAAGCGAAGATGAACTTTTGGGACTTCGTCAAGATCAAAAGCTTCTCTGCACAGCAAAGGAAACAGTCAAAAAAACAAAGAGGCAACCCACGGGATGGGAGAAGATACTTGCAAATGACAGTACAGACAAAAGGTTGATATCCAGGATCTATAAAGAACTCCTCAAACTCAACACACACAACACAGACAATCGTATAAAAAAAAAATGGGCAGAAGATATGAACAGACACTTCTTCAATGAAGACATACAAATGGCTATCAGACACGTGAAAAACTGTTCATCATCACTAGCCCTCAGGGAGATTCAAATTAAAACCACATTGAGATACCACCTTATACCAGTTAGAATGGCCAAAATTAGCAAGACAGGAAACAACATGTGTTGGAGAGGATATGGAGAAAGGGGGACCCTCTTACACTGTTGGTGGGAATGCAAATTGGTGCAGCCACTTTGGAAAACAGTGTGGAGATTCCTCAAGAAATTAAAAATAGAGCTTCCCTATGACCCTGCCATTGCACTACTGGGTATTTACCCCAAAGATACAGATGTAGTGAAAAGAAGGGCCATCTGTACCCCAATGTTTATAGCAGCCATGGCCACGGTCACCAAACTGTGGAAAGAACCAAGATGCCCTTCAGCAGACGAATGGATAAGGAAGATGTGGTCCATATACACTATGGAGTATTATGCCTCCATCAGAAAGGATGAATACTCAATTTTTGTAGCAACATGGACGGGACTGGAAGAGATTATGCTGAGTGAAATAAGTCAAGCAGAGAGAGTCAATTATCATATGGTTTCACTTATTTGTGGAGCATAACAAATAGCATGGAGGACAAGGGGAGATGGAGAGGAGAAGGGAGTTGAGGGAAATTGGAAGGGGAGGTGAACCATGAGAGACTATGGACTCTGAAAAACAATCTGAGGGTTTTGAAGGGGTGGGGGTGGGCGGTTGGGGGAACCAGGTGGTGGGTACTAGAGAGGGCACGGATTGCATGGAGCACTGGGTGTGGTGCAAAAACAATGAATACTGTTATGCTGAAAAGAAATTAAAAAAAAAAAAAAGATTCTACATATGGGTGAGATCCTGTGGTTTTTCATGGCTAAATAATATTCTGGTGTATACATAGACCATATTTTCTTTAGCCATTCATCCATTGATGGACACTTAGATTATTTCCGTATCTTGGCTATTATAAACAATGCTGCAATGAACATTAGGTGTATATATCTTTTCCAGTTGATGTTTTTATTTTTTTTCCTGAATATTTACCCAAAAGTGAAATTGCTTGACTATATGGCAGTTCTTTTAAAAAAATTTTTTAGGAGCATTTATATGGTTTTCCATAATGGCTGCACCAATTTGTATTCCCACCAATGGTGCACAAGGGTTTTCTTTCCTCCAAACCTTTAGCAATACTTGCTTTCTCTTTTCGATAATAGATACTCTAAAGGTATGAGGTGGTATCTCATGGTTTTGATTTGCATTTCCTTGATGATCAGTGATGTTGAACACCTTTCTTGTACCTGTTGGCTGTATGAGTTCTTTATGTATTATCAATATTAATATCTTATCAGATGTATGATTTACAAATATTTTTCCTATTTGGTAAGTTGCCATTTCATTTTGTTGATCATTTCCTTTGCTGTGCCAGAGGCATTTTTTAAAAAGATTTTATTTTTTTTGAGAGAGAGTGAGAGCATGAGCATGGTAAGGAACAGGGGAGGAGGTAGAGGGAGACTCCCCACTGAGCAAGAAGCCAGATACAGGGCTCCATCCCAGGACACTGGATCATGACCTGAGCTAAAGTCAGATGTTCAAATGACTGAGCCACCCATTTGCCCCTGTGCAGAGGCATTTTAGTTATAATGCCACTTGTTCCTTTTTGCTTTTGTTGCCTTTGCTTTTGGTATCAAATCCAAAAAATCATTGCAAAGACCAGTGTCAAGAAGCTTACTGCCTATATTTTCTTCAAGAGGTTTTGTTGTTTCAGATCTTGTGTTCAAGTTTTTAATTCAAATTAATTTTTGTGTATGATGTAAGGTTGGGGTGAAGTTTCTTTTGCATGTGGCTGTCCAGTTTTCCCAACACCATTTATTGAAGAGACTGTCTTTTTTCCATTATATCTTCTTGGCTCCTCTGTTATAAATTAATTGGCTGTGTGTGTGTGTGTATGAATTTATTTCTGGGCTCCCTAGTCTGTACCATTGATCAGTGTGTCTGTTTTTCTACCAGTCCCATACTGTTTTGATTATTATAGCTTCGTGATGTAGTTTGAAATCAGGAAGCCTGTTGCGTCTGGCTTTGTTGTTCTTTCTCAGGATTGCTTTGGATATTCAGGGTCATTTGTGGATTGTTCTGTTTTTGTGAAAAAATGGCATTGGCATTTTGATAGGGATTGCCTTTAATCTGTGAATTGCTTTGGGTAGTGTGGACCCTTTAACAATATTTAATTCATTTAATCCATGAATAATAGAGTATGTTTCCATTTATTTGTGTCTTTAATTTCTTTTATATCAGTGTCTTACAGTTCTCAGTGTATAGACTTTTACCTCGATTAAATGTATTCATAGGTATTTTATTCTTTTTGATGCAACTGTAAATGGGACTGTTTTTAAACTTATCTTTCTGATATTTTAGTATCAGAAATGCAACAGATTTTCATATATTGGTTATGTATTCTGCCACTTAATTTATTAGTTCTAATAGTTTTTTGATGGAGTTTTAAGCTTTTCTATATATAATATGTCATCTTCAAAACAGTGACAGTTTTACTTTCTCCTTTGTGATTTAGATGTTTTTTCTTTTTCTTTCCTAATCGCCCTTGCTAGAATTTCAAGTACTATGTTGAATAAAAGTGCTGAGAGTGAGGGTCCTTGTCTTGTTCCTGATCTTAGAGGGAAAAAATTGAACTTTTCACTGTTGAGTATGATGTTAACTGTGGGCTTCTCATATGTGGCCTTTATTATGCTAAGGTTTGTTCCCTCTATGCCCAGTTTGTTGAAGGTTTTTATTATAAATGGACATTGACTTTTGTTTAATGGTTTCTCTGTGTCTATTGAGGTGATCATGATTTTTATTTTTTACTTTGTTAATGTGGATATCTTGTAGACTAATTTGTGGATGTTGAACCATCCTTGCATTTCTGAAATAAATCACACTTGATTATGGTGTGTGATCCTTTTATTGTATTGTTGAATTCAGTTTGTTAGTATTTTGTTGAGGATTTTTGCAACTGTGGTCATCAGGGACATTGGTCTATAATGTGTGTGTGTGTGTGTGTGTGTGTGTCCCCTTGTCTTGCTATCAGGGTAATGCTGGCTACATAAAATGGGTTTGGGAGCATTTCCTCCTCTTTAAGTTTTTGGAAGAATTTGAGAAGGACATATTACATCTTTGAATGTTTGATAGAATTCACCAATGAATCCATCTAGTCCTGGACTCTTATTTTTGGAGAGTGTTTTGATTACTGACTCAATCTCCTTCATTGTATTCGTTCAGATTTTCTATTTCTTTAGGAGTCAGTCTTGGTAGGTTGTTTCTAGGAATTTATTTCTTTAAGGCTGTCTGGGTTGTTGGTGCATAATTGTTCATAGTATATTATAAACCATTGTATTTTATGATATCAGGTATAATAAAATAGTTTTATTGAATAAAGTATTCTAGCCTGACATGTGTCCTTTTCCTCAGTCTCTTCCCGTTTCTCCCAGAGGTTGCTTGGATCTGATTCCATAACTCTATTCTAAAGCAGTTTTTGTTTTTTTTTTTTCTTTCTGGTCTTAGATTTGTAGTTCCATTGTCCTGATTTTTATTTCCCTTAAGTCCTAGAACTGGAACTTTCGTAGGATGCTCCTTAAGGTCCTTCACAATCTAGCCCCCATGTGGTGTACCAACTTAATTACTTATAGTAGGAGAATGGCAGTTCCCAAAAAGATGTCTCCATCCTAACTGCTGGAACCCATGAATGTTACCTTATCTGGAAACAGAATTTTTGCAGATGTAATTAAGGATCTTGATCAGGATGGATGCTAAGTCCTGTGTCCAAGAGACAGAAGAGTGCTCCATTTTTTAAACAGAGGCAGAGATTGGATGTAGTCAGAAGCCAGGGAACACTTGTATTCTCTAGAAGCATAAAGAGGCAAGGAAAGATTTTCCCTTAGAGCCTTTGGAGGCAGTGTAGCCACTTCACTACCTTGGTTTTGGACTTCTGGCCTCCAGAACTGTGAAACAATAAGTTTCTGTTGCTTTAGGTCACCAGGTTTTTGGTAATTTGTTACAACAGCCCTGGGAAACAAATACAGACTTGATAACTTAATGTGGAGTGCTGCTGTAACAAATAGCTAAAAAATATAGAAGTAGCTGGTAAGTCAAGCAAAAGCTGGAAGAGGTTTGAGAAATTTGTTTAAAAGTTTGGATTGCCTTAAGGAAACTGTGACAGAAATAGGGACATTAAAGGTGGTTTTGCTAAGGACATAGAGGAAAGCAGGGAGCATGGTCGGGATGAAGCTTTTGTCATAGAAAATACTTAATGTGCTTATGAGTAGGATGTTGGTAGAAATAAGAACATTAAAGGTGCCGCTAGTAAGAGTTTGGAAGGAAATGAGGGACCTGTTTATTGGAAACAAAGATGATCCTTATTTTATAGTGGCAGAAAACTGGCTGAATTGGACTCTATAGGTGTGCGGAGAACAGAACTTGTAAGTGATGAACTTGGGTAGTTAAGGAGATTCCAAGCAAAGCATTAGAAGTGTCTCTTGGTTTCTCCTTGTTGATAGTAAAATGTACGAGGAAGGAGAAGCTAAAGAAGGAGCTCTTTTATTCCCCCCCCCCCCAAAGAAGGAGCTCTTAAGGAAAAAGGAAGGCAGCACTTGGTAACTTGGGAGCTTCTCCACCTGTCCAGATTGCAAAGATTGTTGAAATGAGGAAACTCAGTGTTGGGAATGCATGCTCTGGAAAGAAGACCACATATCTGGCTGGACAGTCTTTTTCTGTTTCGGTTAGGCATCTGACTCCTAGATCAACTCAACCATCTCAGCAGAAGTCAGGAATAGAGGAGAGTTATGCAAGAAGGTTCTGTGGAAGGTGTTTCTGTGATGGCATGACCCTGGTGAGACCTACAGAAGACCCATAAGGATTTTGATTATGTTGCATCAGCAGAAACATGGCCAGCTCATACCCCAAAAGAGACAGAGTCAAGATGAAATGAGACAAGGCTGTCAGACCTTCACATTTCCAAAGGCAAGAGATTGGCCGATATACTACTCAGTTGCAAACATGTACTATCCTTCAAGAAAAAGGAATAATGAGACTGACGGCAGAGCCATGGCAGTCAGCAGAGTGAGTAGAGCACTAAGCCCCTGAGGGTTCTGCTCAGGGCTTGAAACCCATAATATAATTTGTCTTGCTGTATTTCGAACTTGTATGGGACTGGTAACTCCTTTATTCTAATTTCTCCGTTTTGGAATCGAAATGTCTATCTTTGGAATTTGCATTTCTGATCTCAACACAGCATTTTGAAAGCAGTCAGCTTGTTTTCTAGTTCACAGGTCCACATATGGAGAAGAATTTTGCCCCAGGCTGGAGCTTGCTCAGCATCTCACTCACACCAGGTTTAATTGATTTACACGAGATTTGAGACTTCTGGTGATATTTACATGTACTTTTGGCTTAGAAACGATGCTCTAAGGGGTTGAGATTACTTTGGGGGTTGTTGAGATATAGGACATATGCGTTTTCTATGTAGGATGATGTGGATTCCGGGGAGCCCAGGGTGGACTATAGTGGCGTGAATGGTGCCCCCCCCCAAAAAGATACTTGAGATGCTTACTTTTGGAACTTGTGTTAACTCTGACACCAGAAATTTAGACTTTGGTCTTCTAGAACTATGAGAATAAATTTCTCTTGTTTTAAGCCACTATGTTTGTAGTAATTTGATATAGTAACCCCAGGGAGGCAATGTATTACTCTACAATCTTTTCTTCATTGATAACTTATTAATGGACCTACCATATTACTTTCTCTTTGGCTTATCCTATCCCCTGATAAAACTAATGTCTTCTGGTATATTTGCATAACATTTGATCAGTATTTCTATAATAATTCTTACTGCAAGTTATATATGCTCATCTCTGCTGCTAAAATGTGAGCTTCAAGGGATAAAATTATTACTTATATTTATTTTGCCAAGGTACAGTGCACAAACATGAGTACTCAGAAAGTATTACTAATAAGTATTTGCTTGGTAGAAGCAACAAAAGTATTTTTCTGTCTTTAAAAAAGTTTTATTTGAGGGGGGGACAAGATGGCGGGGTACTAGGAAGAGGCGTCTTTTCAGCTGGTACCCCAAAGTGAGCTGATTACCTACCAAAGAACTCCGATCACCCATGAAATCAGCCTGAGATCAGAATTAGACACGTCTGGATCTCTACAGGGGCAGAAGACACCAGTGAGCAGGTAAAGCGGAATGGGAACGGCGGACTGATATCGGAAGATAAACAAAAGGGGGAGAGAGCCACCAGAGGCCACCGGTGGGAGAGTCACACCCCGATACGAGCGAGAGCGCCCTGCGTCTGGGGACCAGCATTAACTTGGAGACTGGTTGAAAGCACTCCAAAAGAGCAAAGGATCGCGGGGGGAGATTGTGGGAATCGGGGCGGCTAGGGACAGGGGCTTAAGTCCCCGGTCCCAGACGGCCTCCCCGGCGCAGAGGCAGAGAGAGTGCGGCGGAGAAACCGCTCCTGGTCCCTAAGTCGCCAGCGCGCCCCAGAGCGCGGGGGTTCCGGCTCCTGTGAGGGGATGGGAGCCGCGCCGGTCTGCAGAACGCGCGCTCGCCCTACCACAAAGCCTGAGATGCGCGCGCACGTCCCGCCAGCTCTCCTGGGTTTCTAAGGCCCGGGGGCGCTTCTTGACCCGCGCCATTGTTTCAAAGCCTAAGCCGCGGGTGCCCGCGAAACTCTTCCCCGGACAGAGGCGCGCAAAAGCCCAGCCTGCGGCTTACGGACCAGCGCCCCGTTCTCAGTGCCCCAGACGCGCGCCCGACCCACAGCCGCCTCTGAAAAGAGGTGCGCGCAAGCCGGGCACTCCCAGCCCGGGCCGGCGGCAAAATCTCAGTGTGCGATCGCTGCTTGGAACCTCTCTGGCGGTCAGGAGCTCCCAGACAGCCGCCACTGCCTTGGCTTAAAAGATCCTGCGCCCCCAGGGTCTTTAACTTGGAACCTGCACTGCCAGCGTCCAAGGGGGAATTTATTCAGCTTCTGCACCCAGACTGAGGCTTCTCTCTGAGACGGAGATCAGGAAGTGTTCCAGGGTGCACCTTGACTGCACCACAGTTGATACATCCAGCTACATCTGTTCAGTCTTCTCCCACCAAAATGACTAGGAGGAGGAATGCCCAACAGAAGAAAAATACAGAGGATGGACCTTCCGCAACAGAGCTAACGGCTATCAACATAGACAATATGTCGGAAAGAGAATTCAGGCTAACAATTATCCAGGCAATAGCTAGGTTGGAGAAAGCCATGGATGACCAAACAGAATTGATTAGGGCCGAACTGAAAGCGACCAGACAGGATGTTCACAATGTTAGGGCGGAGCTTAAAGCTACCAGGGAGGAGGTCCACAATGCTCTCAATGAGTTCCAATCCAATCTAAACTCTCTCAAAGCTAGGGTAACTGAGACAGAAGATAGAATTAGTGATCTGGAAGACAAACAGAGAGAAAGGATCAGGAGGAAGCCTGGAACAAACAGCTTAGATCCCACAAAAGCAGAATCAGGGAAATAAATGATGCCATGAAGCGTTCCAATGTCAGAATTATTGGAATTCCTGAAGGGGAGGAGAAAGAAAGAAGTCTAGAAGATATCGTGGAACAAGTCCTTCATGAAAATTTTCCGAATCTCGCGAATGAAACCAGCGTTCATGTACTAGAGGCTGAACGGTCTCCACCCAAGATTATACACTCCAAAAAAACATCACGACACCTGATAGTCAAATTGAGAAATTATAATTGTAGGTATAATCTCCTGAAAGCCGCCAGGGCAAAGAGGCTCCTTACTTACAGAGGGAAGCCCATCAGAATAACGTCAGACCTGTCCACAGAGACCTGGCAAGCCAGAAGAGGCTGGCAAGATATATTCAGGGCACTAAATGAGAAGAACATGCAGCCAAGAATACTTTATCCAGCAAGACTGACATTCATAATGGATGGAGAGATAAAGAGTTTCCAAGACCGGCAAGGCTTAAAAGACTATGCAACCACCAAGCCGATACTGCAGGAAATATTAAGGGGGGTTCTATAAAAGAGGAAAAATCCCAAGAATAGCATTGAACAGAAATATAGAGACAGTCTACAGAAAGAAAGACTTCAAAGGTAACTCGATGTCAATAAAAACGTATCTATCAATAATCACTCTCAATGTGAATGGCCTAGATGCACCCATAAAACGGCACAGGGTTGCAGATTGGATAAAACGACAGGACCCATCCATATGCTGTCTACAAGAGACCCATTTTGAACCTAAAGATACACGCAGACTGAAAGTGAAGGGGTGGAGAAGCATCTTTCATGCCAATGGGACTCAAAAGAAGGCTGGGGTAGCGATTCTCATATCAGATAAATTAGACTTCAAACTAAAGACCGTAGTCAGAGATACAGAAGGACACTACATAATCCTTAAAGGGACTATCCACCAAGATGATCTAACAATTGTAAATATCTATGCTCCCAATATGGGAGCAGCCAATTACTTAAGAAAACTGTTAATCAAGATAAAGAGTCATATTGATATGAATACACTAATCGTAGGAGATCTTAACACGCCTCTTTCAGAATTAGACAGATCATTGAAGCAGAAAATCAATAAAGAAACAAGAGCATTGAATGACACATTGGACCAGATGGACCTCATAGATATATACAGAACATTCCACCCTAAAACAGCAGAATACTCATTCTTCTCAAGTGCACACTGAACCTTCTCCAGAATAGACCACATACTGGGTCACAAATCAGGACTCAGTCGATACCAAAAGACTGAGATGATTCCCTGCATATTCTCAGATCACAATGCTTTGAAACTGGAGCTCAATCACAAGGAAAAGTTCCGAAGGAACTCAAACACCTGGAAGCTAAAGACCACCTTGCTTAAGAATGCTTGGATCAACCAGGAGATCAAAGAAGAACTGAAACAATTCATGGAAACCAATGAGAATGAAGACACTTCGGTCCAAAACCTATGGGATACAGCAAAGGCGGTCCTAAGGGGAAAATACATAGCCATCCAAGCCTTGCTCAAAAAAATTGAAAAATCCAGAACACACCAGCTGTCTCTACACCTTAAAGAACTGGAGGATCAACAACAAATCAAACCAACTCCACACATAAGAAGGGAAATCATCAAGATTAGAGCTGAGATCAATGAGGGAGAAACCAGAGATACAGTAGAACGTATCAATGAAACTAGAAGCTGGTTTTTTGAAAGAATCAATAAGATCGATAAGCCACTGGCTACACTAATCCGAAAGAAAAGAGAGAAATCCCAATTCATAAAATTATGAATGAAAAGGGAGAGATCCTCGAAACAAACTGTGGGTTGCTGGGGGGAGGGGGGGTGGGAGAAGGGGGTAGGGTTATGGACATTGGGGAGGGTATGTGATTTTGGGTAAATTGGAAGGGGAGATGAACCATGAGAGACTATGGACTCTGAAAAACAATCTGAGGGGTTTGAAGTGGCGGGAGGGTGGGAGGTTGGGGTACCAGGTGGTGGGTATTATAGAGGGCACGGCTTGCATGGAGTACTGGGTGTGGTGAAAAAATAATGAATACTGTTTTTCTGAAAATAAATAAATTGGAAAAAAAATAAAATAAATTTCAGCATTTAAAAAAAAAAAAAAGAAAGAAAAGGGAGAGATCACAACTAACGCCAAGGAAGTAGAAACAATCATCAGAAGTTATTACGAACAGTTATATGCCAATAAGGTTAGCAACCTAGATGAAATGGATGCATTCCTGGAAAAATATAAACTACCAAAATTGAACCAGGAAGAAATCGACAACCTGAATAGACCGATATCTAATAACGAGATTGAAGCAGTGATCAAAAACCTCCCAAAAAACAAGAGCCCAGGACCTGACGGATTCCCTGGGGAATTCTACCAAACCTTCAAAGAAGAAATAACACCTATTCTCCTGAAGCTGTTTCAAAAAATTGAAGCAGAAGGAAAACTTCCAGACTCTTTCTATGAAGCCAGCATTACCCTGATCCCCAAACCAGGCAAGGACCCTACCAAAAAGGAGAGTTTCAGACCAATATCACTGATGAATATGGATGCTAAGATTCTCAACAAGATCCTAGCCAACAGGATCCAACAGCACATTAAAAAGATTATCCACCATGATCAGGTGGGATTCATCCCTGGGCTACAAGGATGGTTCAACATTCGCAAATCAATCAATGTGATACAGCAAATTAATATGAGAAGAGAGAAGAACCACATGGTCCTCTCAATTGATGCAGAAAAAGCATTTGACAAAATCCAACATCCGTTCCTGATTAAAACGCTTCAAAGTATAGGGATAGAGGGAACATTCCTGAACCTCATCAAATCTATCTATGAAAGACCCACAGCAAATATCATCCTCAATGGGAAAAAGCCTGCAGCCTTCCCATTGAGATCAGGAACAAGACAAGGATGCCCACTTTCACCACTCTTGTTCAACATAGTATTAGAAGTCCTAGCAACAGCAATCAGACAACAGAGAGAAATAAAAGGTATCCAAATTGGTAATGAAGAAGTCAAACTCTCTCTCTTCGCAGATGACATGATTCTTTATATGGAAAACCCAAAAGACTCCACCCCCAAACTACTAGAACTCATACAGCAATTCAGCAGCGTGGCAGGATACAAAGTCAATGTACAGAAATCAGTGGCTTTCTTATACACTAACAATGAAAATACAGAAAGGGAAATTAGAGAATCGATTCCATTTACTATAGCACCAAGAACCATAAGATACCTGGGAATAAACCTAACTAAAGAAGTAAAGGGTCTATACTTGAGGAACTATAGAACACTCATGAAAGAAATTGAAGAAGACACAAAAAGATGGAAGACCATTCCATGCTCTTGGATCGGAAGAATAAACATTGTTAAAATGTCTATACTGCCTAGAGCAATCTATACTTTTAATGCCATTCCGATCAAAATTCCACTGGCATTCTTCAAAGAGGTGGAGCAAATAATCCTAAAATTTGTATGGAATCAGAAGAGACCCCGAATCGCTAAGGAAATGTTGAAAAACAAAAATAAAGCTGGCGGCATCACCTTACCTGATTTCAAGCTTTATTACAAAGCTGTGATCACCAAGACAGCATGGTACTGGCATAAAAACAGACACAGAGTCCAGTGGAACAGAGTAGAGAGCCCTGATGTGGACCCTCAACTCTATGGTCAATTAATCTTCGACAAAACAGGAAAAAATATACAGTGGAAAAAAGACAGTCTCTTCAATAAATGGTGCTGGGAAAACTGGACAGCTATATGTAGAAGAATGAAACTCGACCATTCTCTTACACCGTACACAAAGATCAACTCAAAATGGATAAAAGACTTCAACGTGAGACAGGAATCTATCAGAATCTTAGAGGAGAACATAGGCAGTAATCTCTTTGATACCAGCCACAGCAACTTCTTTCAAGATACGTCTCCAAAGGCAAAGGAAACAAAAGCGAAAATAAACTTCTGGGACTTCATCAAAATCAAAAGCTTCTGCACAGCAAAGGAAACAGTCAAAAAAACAAAGAGGCAACCCACGGAATGGGAGAAGATATTTGCAAATGACAGTACAGACAAAAGGTTGATATCCAGGATCTATAATGAACTCCTCAAACTCAACCCACACGAAACAGACAAACACATCAAAAAATGGGCAGAAGATATGAACAGACACTTCTCCAATCAAGAAATACAAATGGCTATCAGACACATGAAAAAATGCTCATCATCATTAGCCCTCAGGGAGATTCAAATTAAAACCACATTGAGATATCACCTTACACCAGTTAGAATGGCCAACATTAACAAAACAGGAAACAACATGTGTTGGAGAGGATGTGGAGAAAGGGGAACCCTCTTACACTGTTGGTGGGAATGCAAGTTGGTGCAGCCTCTTTGGAGAACAGTGTGGAGATTCCTCAAGAAATTAAAAATAGAGCTTCCCTACGACCCTGCAATTGCACTCCTGGGTATTTACCCCAAAGATACAGATGTCGTGAAAAGAAGGGCTATATGTACCCCAATGTTTATAGCAGCGATGGCCACAGTCGCCAAACTATGGAAAGAACCAAGATGCCCTTCAACGGATGAATGGATAAGGAAGATGTGGTCCATATACACTATGGAGTATTATGCCTCCATCAGAAAGGATGAATATCCAACTTTTGTAGCAACATGGACGGGACTGGAAGAGATTATGCTGAGTGAAATAAGTCAAGCAGAGAGAGTCAATTATCATATGGTTTCACTTATTTGTGGAGCATAACCAATAGCATGGAGGACAAGGGGCGTTAGAGAGGAGTAGGGAATTTGGGTAAATTGGAAGGGGAGGTGAACCATGAGAGACTATGGACTCTGAAAAACAGTCTGAGGGGTTTGAAGTGGCGGGGGGGTGGGAGGTTGGGGTTCCAGGTGGTGGGTATTATAGAGGGCGTGGCTTGCATGGAGCACTGGGTGTGGTGAAAAAATAATGAATACTGTTTTTCTGAAAATAAATAAATTGGAAAAAAAAAGTTTTATTTGAGAGAGAGAGACCACAAATGGGAGGGGCAGAAGGAGAGAGAGAGACTCTCGGGCAGACTTCCCACTGAGCACAGAGCCTGATGAGGGGCTCAGTCTCACAACCCTAAGATTATGACCTGAGTCAAAACAAGAGTCAGATGCTCAACTGACTGAGCCACCCAGGGGCCTCAAGAGCATCTTAGTCATACTTGTTTTCCCAAGGCTCAGTATAAAGGATGTAGGTGCCCAGTGATGTTGATTCAGTGGAAAGGACCTAATATTAGGAAGTGACTTCTTCAGACCACCATCACGATTCCCTCTGCAATATACCTGAAATGTGGAAACTGGTGTCCTGTTGGCATAATCCAGACAGAATGCTTAGTATTCCCTCATGCACTTACTGGTTCTGTTGTGAACAAATACAAATTGTCAGCAAGTCGTTTGTTACATAAACGAAAGCCTCTCCCACTACGACTTTTACCTAGCAATCTTGACTTTATCCTTTCGAACCAGATTTCTGATTTTTTGACAGAAGGCCCATAGGTCCTTTAACTGTTGCACTTCACATTCTGTTTTCTAGACTTCATTATTCTGCTCATGTTCCAGTTTTTAATGTTTCTTGTCATAAAAATTCTAGAAATGTCAAAGAGGTTGAAGGGAATAAGTGTGGAAAAGGAAGAATTGAGAGTATAGGGTAGATTAAAAGAGCTTGGGAGATAGAAACTTCAGAGAAGTGAAAGCTTTCTGTTTGCAGGGCTCCATTTTTTAAAGCATTCTTGGGAATTTCTGTATTTCCTCTCTTGGTCTCTGTCTTTCTATACATAGAATCTTTCAGTTCAGCCTAGAAATTTGAGTGTCTATTTTGAGCATGCCCCTATGATGGGCACTGTGTAGGGACCAAAGATGAAGGAGGTTATTTCCCCTACCTAAAGAAATTTCTAATTTAGTACTGTTTGCTAGGGATGATTATAGACTGATGGGACTAAATTTTTCTAACATGTAACTTGTACATCGAAACTGCATTTATTCCACTGGTGTTTCTCTTGATGAAAATATTTTTTGGAATTTTGCTTGTAGCTATTGACATGCTCTTTCAGACATATAAACCTATCCTCTATGCAAATCACTTTTTTCCTCTGGTAGAACTTTTTTGAGGAACATTGTTATTTGGAGCTAAATACTATATAAAACAAGTGAACAAATTGGAAATGCTCTTTTTTGGGTCTTTTTTACCTTTTTAAACTTTAGGTGAAGAACTGATTTAGATGATCTGTCAAGGATATTTTCTCTTTTAAAATTAGTGACTTACTGGCAAATTGCCCCTGAAAGTAAATTCTAGAAGAGTTCCAAAAGTGCTGAGAGTAGTGGTATATTGAGGGAATGAGTGTGCAGGAATATATTCTCAAGGTGAACACTTGGAAGGATCATACTTAAATGCATAAATTCTGGAATACTCAAGTTTTGCCTGTGGTTGCCTAGTATATGAGCCTGTCTGTAGTTGTAGTCAGTTAAGTATGAAGTGTTGCTCCCCACTTGGCTTAAGATTTGTACCATCCTTGGGCGCCTGGGTGGCTCAGTCGGTTAAGCCGCTGCCTTCGGCTCAGGTCATGATCTCGGGGTCCTGGGATCGAGTACCGCATCGGGCTCTCTGCTGAGCAGGGAGCCTGCTTCCTCCTCTCTCTCTCTCTGCCTGCCTCTCTGCCTACTTGTGATCTCTGTCTGTCAAATAAATAAATAAAATCTTTAAAAAAAAAAAAAAGATTTGTACCATCCTTGACCTTTACAGGTCACATCCTGTCTATCCCATCATTTCTTCTGCTTTTAGCTTCACCTCTTTTTTTAAATGCCATTGAGTTGGACACCATTAATAGCAAGAGTTGTTTATGCATTGCTTTCAGTTCCTGTGCCTGTCATGTTTATGTGGATAAACCAGTTTTTCTCCCTTCCTTTCCCCCTTTAGTGACCAGACTCACAAGAATTACCTTGCATGTGTCTTGGATGTCCTCATATCTACCATTTTTTATTAAGCATTATTTAAATTTACCAAGACTAGAAAGATAGGATGGACTAAATTAAATTTACCAGGACTAGAAAGATAGGACTAGAAAGATACAGATAAATCTGTACCATCTGTTTGGCTGTTTCCTTTCTAGTTTAAATAGTTGAATCTACTTGCCTTTGGGTGTCTTGCACTTGGTTTTGTACAGGACTATATTGCCTCTTACTTAATTCATTATTTCCAAAGGTTTTATTTTTTGTTTTTTCCCCATTATTTCCAAAGGTTTTAAATGGCTTTTTTCATTTTTTCTGACCTATGCCCTCTGGAAAAATCAAAGTGTCTGGGCTTCAAGGCCAAAGACCTAATCTGATAAACCAGCTTCCTATTAATTTTTTCATTAAAGTATTTTCTGTTTTAAATAATAAATATTGCCTACATGAATAAGCATCTAAATAAAAATAATAGATACTATTATTTTTTTGAGAGAGTGTATGTGAGAGTGAGGGGAGGTGGGGCAGAGGGACAGGGAGAGAGAAAAATCCCAAGCAGGCTCCATCACACCCAGCGCAGAGACTGCTGTGCGGCTCGATCCCAAGACCCTGAGATCATGACCTAGCCAAAATCAGGAGTCCAATGTCTGAACAACTGAGCCATCCACCAAGGCACCCCAATAATAATTATTTTTTAAAAGTGTTTATACAACCAATTTTTGTTTGTGAAACAGAGGCAGTGTGGGGTTTTTGTTTTTACCTTTATGTAACATTCCCTTCATTACTGTTAAATTATACTTCTCGATAACTTGCGATGATATGGAGCTAGAGAGTATAATGCTAAGTGAGATAAGTCAGAGAAAAACAAATACCGTATGATTTCACTCATGTGGAATTCAAGAAACAAAAAAAATGAGCAAAGGGAAAAAGACACAAACCAAGCAACAGACTCTTAGCTGTTGAGAACAAACTGGTGGTTAGCAGAGGGAAGATGGGGGGGGCGGGGTGAAGTAGGTGATGGGGATGGAGGACACTTAACTGTGATGAGCACTGGATGTTGTATGGAAGTGTTGAATACACCTGAAACTAAGAGAACACTGTATGTTAGCTATACTGGAACTAAAACAAAACCTTAAAAAATTATACTTCTAAGTGGTATTTCACTTGGAGAAATAAATTATCCATTTTTTAATTATAGCTAAAAATGGGGAAAAGCCAGAAGTAATTTCTCATGCAATCTTTTCCAGTCACTAGTATATGCTTGTAAGCTGAGAATGGTAGCTCACGTCAGAATCATCAGTTTGTTCGCTTTCTGCATTATAGTAAATGGAAATCAGTCACTTTAATTTTTGGAGGGTTTTGTTTTAGCCATAAGTTATAATTTGGTTCTCATTTCATTTTTAATTTCCGTCCATTAACTGATTGCTTTTATTTTAATAGTGAATTTATGGCAGAAGAAAGTAATGAAAAATTTTGGCTGTTTTTGGAAACTGTACAAGAATTAGCAGTTTATAAGCAAACAGGTAGGTGATGTGCATATTATAAGTTTAAAAATTTGTATCTATGTGTATACATTATGTATTTATTGTTTTTAATGTTAAGGGTGAAGTGTAAATGCTTAATTGGGTTAGTAGATCTGAATATTAAATTTGAAAATATGCTTTAATGGAAATTATTCTAAGCATCCATTTCCAAAAAATAAAGGTTTAGTACTTTATTGTAAAAACTCTCACATAATTTGCAGTGTTTGCAGATTGCATTACATCAAAAGGAACTAGAGATTGTTGACTTGTGGCTTTCTTTTTACCTAGACTAATTTGAAATAGTATTAATTTTGCATCTAGTAGTGTTGTTATTTTTTTTTCCCCCAAATTACTTTGAAAGAGGTTTTTTAATACTTGCCTTTAACAAGTCAGGTAACCTATGTGTTTTCATTTTACTATCTAGAAGATGCAGTTAGTCTTTCCTACTTTTTAAATATATACAAATATATATTACTACATATCTGTATATATGCTTATACCTTTAGAATGAGCAAGTGTTTATTAATGTGTTTCTGAGAGAGGATCAGTAGATTAAAGACACTGAAATGAGGTTTCAGCAGCAGAGGGTAAAAGGTTAATTATTAATTATTGTTAAAAAAGGTTATTTTTCTGTCTCTATGGAGAATAGAATATTAACATGGAGTTCCTCAAGATGGATTTCTTTAGGCTTGTAGACATGGGGAGAGCTTCTTACTATGAAGATTAAATAGTTTAGAGACAACTTACTGTGGTGATTAGTTTGATTTTGTTCTTGAATATCAGTGTTAAGAGAAACAACAGTTTTGCTTATTTTAAGTGTTCATTTACTGGACTCCCATTTGGCTCAAGTGGCCTCAAAGTTCAGAAATTTTAGGATTTCATGAGATGGATTAAAAAAAATAGAGCAGGCATGCCTTTCATGATATTTTAAACTGAAATATTTACAAAACCAAGCAATTTGCTCTTTTAGAAAACTTTTCCTGAAAAGCGTCCTTATTATCATTATTTGAGTCACAAGAGACACTGTGCACTGCTCCAGATGCCGGGAATACAAAGGGGAATAAATGTGATCTGTGCTCCCCGGCCTCACAATACTGTGAAGGGGACAGTGGACAAGGCAGCTCTGCTCCGAGGTGGTTAGAGCTTCAGGGGCCCTGATGACAAGGAAGCGCCTGGGAAAGGGCACCTAGTCAGTACTTGAGAGAGAACAGGACGGCCTCCCTAGTAGTGGTGAGGTTGGAGCTCAGTCTGGACGACAGCAGCCAGCGGTGGCAGCCAGGGAGAGGGAAGGGGCAGGAGCAGAAGAGAGCGCAGTGGGCTCTGTGGGGGAATTTGGACCACTTCGAAGTGGACTGGCAAATCGATGGAGAACTATTATTGGTTGGTTTTGTATTTGTCCTGATAATTTCAGTTTTGATATTTGAGGTAAAAACAGGCTAGGTTAATGTGGAAAGTTTTCACAGTTGAGAAATCCACCAAGTTTTGTGGCCCTCACCTAAAACCCTAAATGTAGCTTTCCCAAATGTTTGTCTCGGTACATACCTTCTAGTGTTATTCATTCAGTGCTATTCTCGAAAATTAGTGTTAGAGATTTTGAACTCTTTAGTTACTTAGATGCATCCATATATTTTCCCTAAATGAAATGACATGCCTGGACAATCTGGTGGCAGATGATCATTAATAAGTTGGAAGATAAGCTTAGGAACACCTAAGCTCTACTTCAAGCATGTGATAAGGAAGTGTGTATTTCAGGGTTGAACCTAAAAGAAACCCTATTAAAGAAGAATTACCAACACTGAAAATAGAATTCCATTAGAATTACTTATCATGGCAAGGGTCAAAAGCGTATGCTGCTTCATCACTGTTGCTGTTAGGTGTAGGAGAGGATTCTGTATGTGAGGAGTTAAATATGTCAGCAGCTGTCAGATTTACTGAATTTACTTTAAGATACTATCCGAGAAGAAACATTTTAAATCCTCAGTTACTTATAGTTTTTTAGGTTGTTGAATTTCCATGAAACCCTGTAAATAGTCTTTCCTGAAGAATAATTCTGATGATCTACTTGCCTAAAAAAGTTGTAAATATTGAAGATTTAACTTTTTGAATTCAGGTGCTAGTTTCATACCATTTCATGAGAATATTTTATGTGTTAGCAAATTAAGACCTTTTAAACATTGAATTGTCTGGTTTTTCAACCATTTTACATGGTTCTGCCACAGAGTTATGTATTTCTTGGTGCTTCAAGATTTAAGCGGCATATTAGCTAACCTGTGAGTCTTGTGTGGTGAGTTAGAAATGTCAGCCAAGGTTTACCTAATTCCAGAGTCCCTGTTTGTTTTTACTACCCCATGTGTTCCACATCAAAACTAATTTCCAAAATCCTTGAAGATTTTAACGGTTTTTACACAAGTAAAGTTGCTTTTGTATTTTATTGGGAAGATTTTTGGAAAATGTTATGACATTTCTAACTCAGTTACGTGTAACTTGAGAACCAGATTTGGATAGAAGGACGATTTCAGTTTGGATATGTCACATTTGAAATGCTTGTCAAATATCCAAGTGAAGATATCCCATAAGCTGATACATGTGTGGGGGATTTCGGTGGTTAAAAATCTAGGCTAAGGGGTAGGATTTGGGAGTTATCAGCACTAAGAGGGTAATTGAAGTTATAGGGAGGAGGTATAGAAGGAGAGGAAAACAGGTCCCAATGGCAGAACCCTGAAGAACACCAATGTTTAAGAACTAACCAGAAGAAGAATGCACAATAGAGACTTAGGAGGAGCACTCACAGAGGCGGGTGCAAACCTGGAAAGTGTGATGTCATGAAAGCTGGGGAAGATTGAGTGCTAAGTTGATGGATGTTATCACATACTATAGACAGATCAAATAATGTGAATATTAAGGTTTTAACAACAGAAGCATTATTAGTGATTTAGCTAGCAGTTTCACTGGTATAGTTATCAAAACTATGGTAGGTTGAGGCGTAAGTCGAGGTTGGAAGTGGAGAAGAGTATTGTTAAGTCTTTCCAGATGGACGTGTGAAGCATGAAAAGTTGCTCATTGTCCCGTCTTACCAGGAAAATAGAAATCAAAACTACGATGAGCTGTCACCTCCAGTCAGAATGGCTAAAATTAATGACAAGAAACAACAGGTGTTGGTGAGGATGTGGAGAAAGGGGAATCCTCTTACACTGTTGGTGGGAATGCACACTGGTGGGAATGCACACTGGTGCAGCCACTCTGGAAAACAGTGAGAATCCCAAGAAGGTTCCACATCCAGTGCAGAGCCTGATGTGCGGCTCGGTCTTGTGACCCTCAGATTATTATAAACATCCAACGTCTGATTTCATAATCAGGATGTTTAACTGACTGAGCTGCCCAGGTGCCCCTAAATTGAGTTATTTTAAAACATCAACTAAAGGAGTCCAATGCTTCCATCTTGTGATTGAGGTGATCTTGCAAATTAAACCTAAATTACAGAATCTAAACCCCTGAACCCTACATCCATCTCTACATTAGAGACCTTAACAGTGACTGGTGACAAAACTTAGTGTCTCTTGTCAGGCACAACTCACACTTGTTTCTGTTGACTCTCTGTTTTCATGGATGACTGATCCCTGTTTGACTGATACAGTCTTAGTTATGCTATGCATTAATTTGGGCTATTTTTTTGTTGGCCCTGTAGCTTTTACAACTTTTTAAAGCTCAGTTTTTAAGATTGTATCTCTTCTCTTCTTTTACTTAGGTGAGTCTTACATACATTTTTTTTTTTAAATTCTTGAGGGAATCTCACCATAACTTCTGAGAAATCACCTATAGTTTAAGAAGTAGGAGTGAATGAGCACCCACCTATTCTGTGTAACTCTTTGGGAGTACTACATTAGGAATGTCTTATGGCCTAGAAGGAAGAGAACTATTCATTTCTCTAACATCAATTCCATAAAGGTATTGAAGACCGATGGGGTGTGCCAGGAGCAAAAAGGTACAGTTGAAAGCCTAGAGAAGATTCCTGCCTTTACAACTTATAGCTTAATGGGAGGGCCAGCATTAAAAAATTTACAGATAATTTTTTATTAGTTTTGAGACTTGAGATAGTATGGACCTGTCAGTTTGTAACAGGATCTGGACTGGGGAGGTCGGGGAAAACGCTTTCCAAAACAAATGACACTTAAGCTGAGGTTTGCTGAACAGGAGTTGGCTGAGAATCCTTCTGCATTTCACGGCAGAGGAGTGGCGTGTGAAGGCCCAGAGTTGTTAGCTGCCTCTCTCTGGGTATTGTCTCTTCGTCCTTAGAAGCAGTAATGAGTTGGCCGATGGCCTTTCCTCCCCTCGTCACTGTCTGATTTGGATCATCCCTATTCTTAGTCTTTTGTATTCGTAATGTACATGAGCTTCTACTGCTTGCTCTGTTGGCTTCAGTGGTTTTCTTTTTTCCCCAGCTCCCATTTATGAAGAATCACCGAGCTTACTCTACTTTCCAGTTAATTTCTCCTTTGTCACAGTTTGGTTCCTGGTGTGCTTTTCTGCATCGCTGGAGCGTGCAGGATTTACATAGTCTTTTGTAAATCTCAACTCCTCCGTTTAGTATTGTTTTTACAGTTAAGTATGTTCAGAGCTCACCATCAAACTCTATGCTGCAGTTCCTCTAACTATTTCTTGGTTAGGTAAAGCTTGTTCCCTCGTTGATGCCTCATGAATAACTCCTAGGAATAATGGCCTTGAGTTCCTCACATATAGGACTGTGTATGCATGAATTTTATATTTAAGATTTTTAACTTTAGAGTCCCGTATTTTTACTAGAAAATGTTGCAGTGCTAACCATTCTTAATCTTCATTCTTAGACATGTAGACCCATTGTTCCTTTTAAATCTGGAGAGTTTTCTGTTCATTCTCCTCTGTTCCTTTGATTTCCTGCCTTAGGGATACAATTATACATACCGTAGCTCTCCTTTGCCAGACTTCTGAATCTGTCATTTACTCTTAAATTGTTTTTTCATTTTCTCGTATTTTTGTTTCACTTTCTTCACATTTTCCCTGTATATTCTCTGTTTGTTTTTCCTGATTCTTTTTACTTTTAGTTTAGTTTAGGTTTACGTTAGTCTGTATTTTCTGGTATTCTTTCTTGTTTTTTCCTTCGCTCTTTCAGAACAGTTTGCATACCCCCTGTTTTTTAGTTCTCTCATTCTTGAGCTTTTTTTATCAAGAACTTTAAAGGGGCTGAAGTTTTTTTTTTATCCTACTTTCAAGCTTAAAACTTAGCTTCCCACAGTTTTAAGGATCAAACATAAGGCATGAGATAGAGAGCACTGGATCAGAGTTGAAGGACTTTTTTTTTTTTTTTTTTTTTAAAGATTTTATTTATTTATTTGACAGAGAGAAATCACAAGTAGGCAGAGAGGCAGGCAGAGAGAGAGAGGGGGAAGCAGGCTCCCTGCTGAGCAGAGAGCCCGACGCGGGACTCGATCCCAGGACTCCGAGATCATGACCTGAGCCGAAGGCAGCGGCTTAACCCACTGAGCCACCCAGGCGCCCCCAGAGTTGAAGGACTTTCTAACTGACCAAGGGAAATCTCCCAAGTGGGCCACAGCTCTCTTCTCAGCCATGACCCATTACAGTAATTTTTGAGGCTTTTCACTGTCCTGTTTGAAAGGATCTAAGGTTGGTGTGATAGACTGTAGGAACTGTTAAATCATAAGGTGGTTGTAATTCTGCATTCTGTACTCTACCCTCTCCTCTGCCAGGCAAGCCAGTGTTCTAATGACTTTCTGACTTCTGACTTTCTGTCCATAGTGGTAACAGATTTCCTTCCTTCTTCACTGTGTGCACTTGTGCATGTCTATAACTCTTGTCTGAAGACGGTCAAACCTTATCCTAATCCAAGAAAGGTCTTTGTACTTGTTACATTGGATTGGACTTGAAGATGACAAAAGCACTGATGGGGAAAGTCCCCTTGCATGGAGAAGAGTTAACAACTAAGACCTCATTTGGATAAATGCCTCTGAGTCTACTGCCCAGTTTTTGATCTGTAACCTCATCCTTATTTTCTTTTCAATAATAGGCAACAAAGTCAAGGAACATTTATTGTCTGATTGACCATAAAATTTTATAACTATGTTCACTATCAGTTTACAAGGACTTCCTCTAGATTCTGTAAATTGACCCATGAGGCTGGGTCTTTTCTCCTCTAAAAATCTGTGTATTCATCAGCATTCCATCTCTGTGTCAGATCTGTCGAGGACTGTGAAGGTTCTGAGATTTTACCGTTTCCAAGCTAACAGATTAGTTTCATGGATGCAGACAGAAGACCTGAAAGTCCTAGATGAGAGATGGAGGACTTTCTTACTCAAAGAAAAAGCAGCATCCACCATGTTTACATATGTGCGCTGGTTCCCTGAGCCCTGATTCCCACAGGACACCATAGGGAGCCAGGTAACACCTAAATGAATGGGTTGCAGTAAGGAGAGGAGCCAAGGGTCAAGAGCCCAGCAGCTTTTGAACAAGTAGTAGACACTGTAGCAATCAACAAACAGTCCAGTGTCCCTCACCACCTCCAACATATCTCCTTCCATGCAGCACTCTTTTCCTCTCCCTCCTCCCCCACCTCCCAAGAGAGTGTCTGTGGTTACACATCCCTTTTGTCCTTCCTTTTCATAGCCAGGAACTGTGAGCTGTGGCTAAAGATCAGAGTCTACCCTAGCTGTGCTCTTTTAACTACGTTTCTTCTGTCATTTGATAACTTAGTACCAGGGAGTAAAGGAGAGAGGAAGTGACCAGGGATGTCCATGGGCCAGCTTTCAGGGGCTGATACCAGCTGGCTCCAGAGCTGCAGTGCTGGTACCCGACCACCTCTGGCTGCCAGGGGCAACAGTGCAGACGATATTTATACCCCAGGTGGTGTAGAGAAAAGGAAAGGGCAAAAAATAGATGGTTCCTTCCCTGCTTACCCCATGAGTGTCACCGGGCCCTCTTCAGCTCTTGGCTTCTGTTCTCCGGGACTATTCCCAGCCAAATGATCTCCAGCTCCCCAGGGCTGTCCAAGAGTTCTTATACTCTAGGATTTATCCTTCTCTTTGGTGTGTTCAGGAACTTTGCAAAGGGGTTTAGAGGAGGGAAGCAGTAGTTCAGGTTATTGTATACAAGAAGACATTTATTCTTTAAGGTCTGTTTCAAATTCTGTCTCCTAAAGCATTCTGGATACACTAATTGCTTTTGTCTATGTGTATTAAATCTGAGTCGTATTTATTTATACATGTCATTTAAAATTAAGTCATATTTAACTTTTTTGTGCTGTTCTTAGTCTCCTCATAAATCATAGGTAGGTCCTGAATCTTATCCTTGTGTTATAACCCACAGCCTTGAAGTGAAATAGTCTGATATCCTGGCCCCTCCCAAATAGATTTTAGTGGTAGAATTATTTTCACCTAGAATCGCGGCACTTGATTATACCTTACTGGTGCATCCAACTGAAGTTAATGAACAAGATCTTGATTTTCCATTTTTCTCCAACACCACCCATAACCAAACTTAAGATTTGATGGTATTGTTAGCTTTACAGTAGACCTGTACCAATGTGTTGAAAATGAAAATAACATCCTTTTCTCTTGATTTTTTTTTTTTTTTGGTATAGAATCAGCTTATTCTTATTACAACTTAATCCTGAAGAAAGCTGGACAATTCTTAGACAATTTGCATATCAACCTCTTAAAGTTTGCTTTCTCAATAAGAGCATACTCACCAACTATTCAGATGTTTCAACAGGTATGTAAAAGCACCCAAACCTATAGTTGACAAAGAAGCATGCTGGTACTGTGCATGAATCTTAACGTGAATATCTTTGGTTCAGAAGGATCTACAGAAGGCTCACCTGGGGGGCAGGTTAAACATCTGCCAGGTCATGATCCCAAGGTCCTGGGATCCAGTCCCTTATTGGGCTCCTTGCTCAGCGGGGAGCCTTCTCTCCCTCTGCTGCTCCCCTGATTGTGCACTCCTGACAAATAAGTAAAATCTTTGGGGGAAAAAAAAATCTGTAGACTTGGAATACCTGCTTCCATAGCCTGTCATTGATTTTATTATCATTGTCGATCGATTATAATTGAATACATTTTATAATTTTATAGTTATTTGGAATAAGGAAATTATAAGGACAAATGATTATTGAAATTAATGAAAATTTTAATTTGGCATTTTTTGGTGGCATTTTTCAGTGACTTTGAAGCATGTTCTACTATAAAGTTGATTTTGTTAAAAAGTATTTGACTTGGCCTGCACGTAGATATTCTTTACTTTAATTAGAGCAATAACTTAACAGTAGTTGATGAGTTATTTCAATCAAAGGAATATATGAGTTTTAAAGATCATATTGTAATTATCAGCTACTGTAGCTAAATATAACCTCTGAAATCTTAGATTGCAGCTGATGAGCCCCCACCAGACGGCTGCGATGCATTTGTGGTTATCCATAAAAAACACACCTGTAAAATTAATGAGCTCAAAAAGCTGCTGAAGAAGGCTACTTCAAGGTAAGTTCATGATAGCCTGTAGTGAAAGAAATGGTTTATAAAAAGAGATGAGGGTTGTCTCCTGAGTTGGTAGTTCAAGTCCTTTTCTAAAATGTATGAATATTTTCAGTATTTTGTCTCACTAGCTTTTGATTTTAGAATATAAATTTTATCAAAATACCATAAAATACATTAAATGTTTTATATAATCATAGATTGTTTTTTCAAATAAACACACAAAACTGGATTTATTTGGACTCTATCTCTTTAAATATAAACTGAATTTAAAACTTGGAAATAAAAAATTAATAATACAAACAGTAATACAGAGTATAAAGCTGCCTTGTTATAATGTATGATTAAAAACTTTTTTACTTCTTCCAAGTATTTAATATAAATAGCTATGGGCAGTCAGAAGAAAATTATTAATAGTACCAGTATATATGTCTGATTTATTTATACTATAAAAATTTTTAGTTGTCTCTCTGATTTAGAAAGAGTTCTTTATATATTAAACAGTAATATATACTTAGTAATTCATCTCAGTACTTCTTTTTTTGTTGTAAACCTTTTAAAATATTTTCTTGCATTTTATATTAATTTTAATATACAGAAGCCTCCTTAATTTCATGTTGCCCAAATTTTATTTTATGTGTGTGTGTTTATATACTTAGTTTTTTCCAAACCTGAGAGAGAGATTTTAACTATTATTTTCCAGTAGCTTTCCTAAAGCTTTTCTTTTCATTTTACCTTAAACTTTTAATCCATGTAAGTTATTGTTATCAAAGGAAAGGATCCAGTCAGACCTTTTTTCCCTTCAGGTGACTTGTCGATTAAATATTCATTATATTTATGTTAAGCTCTATTTCAAAACTGTCCTGTACATTAACTGTTTCTTGTAGCAGTGCCATGCTGTTTTAGTATTTATTGTTTTATAATATATTCTGAGATTTCACAGCACAAAATTTCATTGCTGCTTTATTTCCTCCAAATTTTTTTGCTCTTTGCAGTTACTGATGCTCTCAAATTAACATTAGAGTTCTTTTTCTTCTGCCAAATTGCCTCCTAAAAAACCTCGGTGGAATTTGTTAGAATTATGTTAAACCTGTTGGTTAATTTAAAAACAATTTAAATCTTTATTGAATCTCTCAACAGATGACATTGTATGTCTTCTGTTCATACCTATTCTTTTTTGTTCATACCTTTTAAAATGTTAAAGTTTTGTAATCTTACGTTTTTAAAATCAGAAATAACTTATTTTATCAGTTATTTATTGAAATATAATTCAAAGTTTTTCTCATTGGACATACTGTGTATTGTAATACATATTAA
Source organism: Neogale vison (assembly GCF_020171115.1). Taxonomy (NCBI): domain Eukaryota; kingdom Metazoa; phylum Chordata; class Mammalia; order Carnivora; family Mustelidae; genus Neogale; species Neogale vison. The sequence goes on along the minus strand of NC_058095.1, from coordinate 152,703,523 downwards.
AATATTGTACCGTCTTTGCATTTGTTAATGCTGTAGGATTTCTTCTGTTAAATTAAGATTGCTTATGTTTTAAGATGCATGCTTCTATTTTAATAGATGAGATTAGCTATTTAAATAATAAATGCCACTTTTTAAAAGTCATTTAGCTTCATATAGTGAATTAGGCAACCATGTTATTTCTGTAAATTCTGTTCTTGTACTTATATATATTAAAGAAAAGTATGTCATAGAAATTATCACTTCCTTTTTGTTTAAATATAGCAATTTATTTCTCAAAGGAGTTTGATCCATGTGTTTTAATACTTTTATGCATTTTATATCCATTAAGCTTCTATGAAAAGTATCCCCTGCTATGTTTAGGGGTGTCTGCATTGAATTTTTGTTTAATTTTTATTAAGTATAGCTGATACACAACATTGTATATGTTTCAAGTGCACAACATAGTAATTCAACAGTTCCTGTAATTTCTGCAGTGCTCGCCAAAAGTGTGGTTGTCCTCTGTCACCATACAACATTATTACAGTATTATTGGCTTCATCCCTTATGCTGTACTTTTTATCTCTGTGACTAATTTTATAACTAAAAGTTTGTACCTCCTTAATCCCCTTCACCTATTTTGCCTATTCCCCGCCTCCCCCATTCTTCTCTGGGAACCACCAGTTCTCTGTATTTATCAGTTTCTGGGGGTTTTGTTGTTGTTGTTTATTCAGTTATTTTGTTAAATTTGTTTTGTTTAGATTCCACATATAAGTAAAAACATATATTTGTCTTTCTCTGCCTTATTTCACTGAACATAACACCCCTGGGTCCATCCATGTCGTCACTAATGGCAATTCCTTTATAGCTTTTTTCCCCCCTTTGTAGTTTTAGTAGATTAACTGTGAAATTGTTAGCCCTTGTGCATTTTTTTCTTTTCCTAGTGCATTTTTAAAATGTGATTTTGGTAACTTTTAAAATTATTTATTTTTGATGTCTGACTTTATAAGTTTCTTAAATATTGACTATTTAAGTATTAAATATAAAATTAAGATTAAAGAGAGGTTAACATCAAGCTTTTGGGAGAGGCCATTTGCAGTGGGCCCTGTGAGCTTTGCGCGTTCTTGGTCTAATGAATAGATAGATCATGGAAGACCCTGACTGTTCTTTACCTGAGCCATTTCTCAGGATTGTGTTTGTAGCAGGCAACCTGGCGGAATGAGATGATTTTCCCTTTGGAAAGAAGAGCAGGCTTGTTTACTGCTTGCTCTAAAACAGTGGTTCCCCAAGTATAGTGTCCCTCAGCTACAACATACACCCACTATTTGTGTAGTATCCATTTAGGTCCATATTTTTCCCATCTCATCCCTCCCACCAAGAAATGATAAAAACCTAATAACTTAATGTTTTGTAAGTAGGATAAAGTCAAACCTTAGATCTTTTACAGTTTTTTTTTTTCTTTTAAGATTCTACTTATTTATCCATCAGAGAGGGAGAGAACACACAAGCAGAGGGAGAGGGAGAAGTGGGCTCCCCACCGAGCAGGGAGCCCAAGGCAGGGCCTGATCCCAGGACCCCGAGACCACGACCTGAGCCAAAGGCTGAAGCTTAACCAACTGAGCCATTCAGGCACCCCATCTTTTACAGTTCTTAATAGTTTTGGAAACAAGGGTGAGATGTTGACAGATTTATGGCTTTCTGGAAGAAGGAGGACAGGGGCCACATGGTTAGAGGAAGACAAAAGCTCAACGCTTAAAATTTTGTCCCACTGCTCTCTTCGCGCTCCTCCTGCCATTTTGTACCACTCTGCGCCTGGAGGGGTGAGAGCAATTTTCTGACAACTTGGCTGTAGCCTCTGTGACAGCTCCTTGATATATGTTCCTGCAGGAAAGAGCGCCCAAGCTCGACTGACAGGGTTTGGAAGCTGTTCACAATGAGCAAAGCTTTAATATGATGTCTGGGCCATTTCGATGAAGTTTTATTATTTCAGCTTCCGTGACTGAATTACGTTTGGCACTGATACTGTGTGTTTATACTGTGAATGCTGTGACCGCTCAGAGTCTCAAGGGAGACCACCACATGTCCCGTCTGTTCCCAGGTGAACTACATACAATCTCAGGAGAGAAAGTTGAGCTAGAATCCCGTTAGCGTCTGAGCGGCCGCTGGAATACCCAGAGGCAGTTTGGAGTAGATCAGCGCCGCCTGCCTGCCTGCCATCAGGTATACTCCTTTTTGAAAAGCCGCTCTTAGGGGCTCTTAAGCTCTTCCTGAAACTGAAGGCCCAACCCACGGAAGCCTTGTGACTCTAACATCTGATGGTTTATATTTCGGCGTCCGCTAAGTAGGATTCAGTGACTGACAAGATCGAGGGACCCAACAAGTCTCTCCAGTCAACTGAAAATGGCATATTCAAGAGCATGGTTGTTTTGACTTAGCATGATCTTGGATTTTTGTGGAAAGGTGGTAGCTACCCTTCGGGCAAACCACGTGCCCCATTCCACTACCTCCAGTAAAGTTTCTGGCTCAGTGGGGCCCTCAGTCCACAGTGGTTTCCCTAAATGACTGGGCTGCGTTACTGGTACGTTCAGCTAAGTTAAAGCTGATGGCCCTTACTGTTCCGTCAAGCCACAGCTATGCCGCACGAAAAGTAGGTGTGGTCACTGCATTCAGTGGGCAGAATTCAAGGTGGTACTCCTATCCCTGACTAGTCTCTGACCTCCTTGGTGAAAATTATTACATTTATACTGACTCTTGGATTGTTCCAGTGGCCTACCCGTCTAGTCTGCCACTTGGAAGACCACCAACTGGCAGAGCAAAGGCACCACTCTTCAGGGCTGTAGCCTCTGAAAATAAATTGCTGCCCATCTGCCAGTGTGAGTTATTTCTGTAAACGCACAGTGTTAGGCCCATTCTTTTAGTCTGAGTAAAGTCAAGCTGCTTATACTTCAAACATAATACCTTGGAACAAAACAACATTATGGCCAAAACAGGTAGAATGATTTGTCCCTTCCCTACCTCCTGTTCAAAGATCTGTGCTCTGAATCTGCCCTAAAACTTGACAGATACTATATATTTAAGTACATATATGATTATGTATTTGGGAGAAAATGTCAGGAATCATCACTATCTTAAGTAAGTATAACTTGCTCCCCCTGCCCTCAACAGAGATATGAAACTATTAAGGAATACTTTTTTGGAAATTGGGATGGTGAGAATCATAGAAAAGAAAGGCAACTTTGGTACCCTTAATGTGTTATGATTTTTAAAAGAGGAAAAAATAAACCAAGTGTTCCGCTCAGCCAAAGGGAGAAGAAATAACATAAATGTAAAAAGTAACAGAATTGCTCTTTCCTTTGTTTTAATCTGTCATTTCTTTAAAGAAAAAAAACCTAAAAATCTAACCTGGAAGACATGAAAGCTGAAATTTTAGGAATGAGAAAGAAAATTTAGGAATGAGAAACATCTGTAGAGGGGAAAAAAATTAAAATATGTTACTGTAAATACATATGCAAATACGTAAGTCCTTGCTTAAAAAAAGAATAACTGCTATAGACAAATATCCATAGGTCGTAAGCCAAGGATTATGTGTCTAAAGGTCACAAAAAGAAAGAAAAATGTATAAATGCTATATATAGCTTCTATCAGACTGGGCAATTGGTTTTGCCCTACCTACAAGCCAATAAGCGTGACTTCGTCTGTTTCACGGATTCTGGCAAAAGACAGGAGGCTCTTGAGTCAGAAGCAAAGAACTGTCCCCTTCACAGCCACAGCAGCATGAACATTCGCCTGCTTGCACTGGTTCCTGTGTCTCCACATTCTCCTGGGGTAAAAAGGGGCCCCCAAGAACACTGCATGAGCAACTGGGGTGCATCACAGCTGAAGGACGTGGAGCTTGGGAACCTAGGACTTCTAACAAGCAGTAAGCAACTTGCTCTTTGTCCCAGAGGGAGGCCTTAATAGACCCCGCAAAGTCTCCTGCAAACCTGACAGATGGCCTGTCATAGTCTTGACGTACCCAGAAAGACAGTCAGTGGCTGTGGCAGAATGCCTCTCCCAACAGTCCATCCCTGGGCCTAATAAATTCTTGACCAAATTCAGATTTTTGTGACTGTGCTTCTCATCAGCCATTCTGTTGTCTCATGAAGCGTTTAATGAAGGCCACTGTCAACGGGACTCCGTTGGGGCATCCATCTGTAGGCTTAGCTGCAACCATGCCCCCAGGGTCCCAGATTCAGCCAACTGTGAATAAGTCCCGGGGGGACTAGTGTGTCCCATGTCAGACAGATGGGATGTCATCTAACATCAGTCTGTTAGCCCTTAAAACCTGCACAAGGGAGTTTATACCTTCCTGATCTTTGCTGTTCCTGCAGATATTCATTGGGGACAATAAATGGGCCAAAAAAGCAAGCCCTTTCCCCCAGTGGAAGCATTCTGTGACTGCTTTCCCCAGATACAAGCATAAAACCAGAAAGTGGCACATATCACTCTAGTTCCAAAATTGTTAGACTCGTGCCTGGGAGCTGCAGCCTCCGTCTTCACAGCGCTGCACCCAAGGCTGCTCCGGGCATGGAAATACACCAGTTTGCGTCATTCAGATGAAGTTGTGCCGGCCTGCATATTTACGTGTGAATTTGGGGCGCGGGGAGACCTACAATCAGGAGACCTTTGTCTCTGGAAAATCTACTCCCTTTCTTGTAATTTTTCCTTTGATTTTTGACCTAAAGATTTATCTACTAGCACTGTTCATCAGCAGCCTGTCCAGTTACTAACAATAATGAATTATTTGAAAATAGTTTCTTTCAGACAGTATTAAAATGTAAGATATCCTGTATAAATTATGAAATGCATTTCTACACTACTGATTTGATAGAAATCAGTATTTTTAATCATCCATTTGACCTAGTGCCATTTGAGTTCCATGGTAGCCATTAAAATTAATGAAATGATTTTAATAATTTCATCTGGTTTGATTTCTTTTTAGTTTTTAAATGAAGTATGATTTTGCATTATTTTTGTGTTTATTAATAGGATCCTGTGAAGAATGGCAACTAATTCTATTTCTCTTGTTTTGCACATTTTTGTCTCATCTGTTGCAGAAGAGATTAATCATGAACTCAGCTTTTACTTGAGGCTAAAATTTTGCTTGTTTCATGTTTCAAATATCCAAACATTGACAGTAATATTTTTAAAATATTAGCTTACAGTAAATGTTAATCATGAAAGTGGATGATGGAGCACCTGGGTGGCTCAAACACCTGCCTTTGGCTCAGGTCATGATCCCAGGTTCTGGGATTGAGCCCCGCATGGGGCTTCCTGCTCAGTGTGGCATCTTCTTGCTCTCCCACTGCCGCCATCCCCTTTCCTGCTCTCACTCTCTTTCTCTCTCAAAATCTTTAATAATAATAATAATGAAAGTGGATGAATGTGTTGAACTTAAAAAGTTTATTAACAGAAGGTGGGTGAGTGTGCATGACAGCCAAATTATAAATCACTGTAAAGGTGCTTGAACTCATGTAATCTTATAAACCTGAAATAAACACAGTACTCCATGTCAGTGTCCAGAAATATGACACATTTGAAGCCAGTAATTAGTGGAAGTTTTCATTATTCTGTTAGAGGTATTGAGCCCTTGATTGATTATGATTTAAAGTAAGTCAATAACTAGGAACAATAGTAATTTAGCCAGTTTTTTAAATGTAAAAGCTAACTTATTTTCATTGGTGAGCCTTGTTCTGTAATTAGACTAGAAATTTGAATTTCTCTATTAGAAGATAAAATTTATACATGTACAACTTTACAGTCATATCAGGAAGCTGAAAAATCAGTTGTTATTTACCACAGTTTATTGTAGAAAGTCTAAATTTATCATGAATATTCTAGAAATGTTTTTCTATAAAATAACAGTGGTTATCACCAAACCATTTTATCAATTTCTATTTAGCTCAAATAAGTAATAGAATTTTACTTTTGAATTTTTCATATTTAAAATCATGCCTCTTGATAAAAAGATTCCATTTTCATTTTAAATTTTGATTTTGAGAATTTTTTTCCCTTACTCTGTGCAGGTTAAATTAACTATTATAGGAGAATTTAAAAATGTAAAGAAAATACGCCTGCAAAGTAATTTGCTTTACATGCAAAACAATATGATAAACATAATAAGATTATAATATAAACATACTGTAAACTTTTTAGTTATGTCAATAAGTAAAAATCCTATACACATCTAGTATATGAAACCTGAGGGAATAAATAAAATGATCTAATAATTGTGTTCATCTGAGTATAGAACTTGTCCCTTTAATTTTTTGAGGAATTTTATGTTAATTTATACCAAAAGGACATGTTCCCAATGTATTAAGTTTAAGCATTAAGAAATAATACAATGTGTACATACAGCAAATTATAAGATTCTTTATTACTCCAGACTTCTAGAACTTCTCCCCAGAGTCAACCAGTGCTATCAAGTTTTTGTGTATCCTTTTGGAAATAAGGTGTATATAGTCATAATTACATGGATAAATACCCCCTACTTTCATCATTTTTTAAAAAAATATTTGAGCAAGAATGAGAGCAAATTGAGGGGTAGAGGAAGAAGCAGGCCCCACCCCTACCCCCTCAAGAAGTCTGATGCGGAATTCGATCCCAGGACTCTGGGACCGTGACTTGAGCTGAAGGCAGACACTTAACTGACTGAGCCACCCAAGCACCTTCCCTACTTTGATCGCTAATGGTGGTTTACCATCCAACATTTGATTCCTTTTTTCCTTGACAGTACTCTGGATCAATAGTTTAAGTAAGGGGAGTTTGGCAAGAATGAGAGAAGAATGGTTCTTGAGCTTCAAGCATGTGCTTTATGTTCTGCTAGACAATTTTTAAGTCATTTTGGTAAATCTTTAGGACACGCCTAAGAGGTAGTGAGAATACCTCCTCTTGAACAGATAAAGAAATAGGCCCAAGAGAGATCAAATCCCTGGCTCAGAGTCACATAGCTAGTAATCGAACTAGAACTTGAATCCAATTCTGCCTACTTTCAAACCCCACAGTCTTTTCATGGGTGTGCGGTAGTTTTGTTGTTCATGCCCCTGTCCCTCTCCCCTTTTTTTCATATTTGTTCTTAAAGATAGTAAATGAGGGGCGCCTGGGTGGCTCAGCAGGTTAAAGCCTCTGCCTTCGGCCCGGGTCATGATCCCGGGGTCCTGGGATCGAGCCCCGCATCGGGCTCTCTGCTCAGTGCAGAGCCTGCTTCTCTGTCTCTCTCTGCCTGCCTCTCTGCCTACTTGTGTTCTCTGTCAAATAAATAAATAAAATCTTAAAAAAAAAAAAGATAGTAAATGACTAAAAGGTTATAGATATCTGAATTCATTAAATAAAAGTCACTTCTCAACACCTTTTTATTATTAACTTCATTATCTTGTTTTTCTTTCTACCTTGTAAGTCGTTAAAAGATGTGGGTTTAGGATTCCGTAGACAGGAGTTGAAATCCTGGCTTTCTTTGATCTCACCCTGGATATTTAACTTGTCTTAGCCTCAGGAATCTTAAAAGTTTAAATGATAGTAATTACCTAAAGGAATTGGTGGGAAAAGAGACTGTACTGATATGTATAAAGAATCTAGGATAGTGCCTCGCGAGGAAGACAGTATCAAAGTCTATGACAGGGCCAGACCATAGGAATTCTGTTTCTTTGATTATCCATGAGAATTTCATAAGTTGTTATTCATATTAAGTACTGATAATCTTTGTATGATATAATGTTTTTGTTTTCTAAATATTTGGAACTCATTTTCAAGAAATGTGAGCTATGAAAAATTATACCCTTCTAATTAAAAAAATTTTTTTTCATTGAAAAATATATTACCACTATCTGTTATTTAAAGATAGTAAATCTTGTTCATTAAAAATACTTGTAGTGTTCAATTTTGGGTTAACCAGATTTCTGTCTTGAGTAGAAGTTATTTTCTGTTGATTCCGTCAGATATCAGATACTGAGTGTGCATTCTTTCTCACTGACCGACAGCTATAAAACTTTGAGCATTACATGCTGTCATATATGTTTATTATATTGTTTTGTGTGCAAGGAAAGTTATTTTCTAGGTATATTATCTTTACATTTTTTAGTTCTCCCACAGAAATTACTATATTAACCTGTACACAGAATGAAAATTCACCACAGGAAGTTTAAATTCTTTTTTTATATCATACACACACACACGTACGTGTATATATGTATGTGTACATATGTATGTATGTATATGTGTGTATATGTGTGTGTGTATGTGTACTTTTTCCCCTATAAGTTGTTTGGTAAGTAGAAATTATAAAAGGTCATGATATATTTTCAGTATGCTCTTTCAGTTCTTTTAAAAAGTTTGTGCTTTGCGGGGCCTAGCTGGCTCAGTCAGTAGAGCATGGAACTCTTGATCTCGGGGTTGTGGGTTTGAGCCCCACATTCTCTGTAGAGAGTAACTAAAATCTTTATAAATAAATAAATGTGTTTCGTTTCCATTTTAGGTTGAGCCCACATTTTGTGTAGAGATTACTTAAAGTCTTAATAAAAAATGTTTGTGTTTTGTTTCTATTTTAGGCCCAGACCTTATCTGTTTAAAGGTGATCATAAATTTCCTACAAACAAAGAGAACTTACCAGTGACTATACTCTATGCTGAAATTGGTACCAGAGCATTTAGTAAATTTCACAAAGTATTGTCTGAAAAAGCTCAAAATGGGAAAATTCTGTATGTTCTTCGGCATTATATTCAGGTACAGTATTATCCAAGATTCGTTTGTATATAAAAATTATGTTTGATAATTTCCTTACTAGGTTTTACATAATTTTCACCTGAACAGTTAAAGATTTTTAAAAATTAACATACCTATCAAATGTGAATTTTCTATGGAAAAGTATATGGGGATTCTTCGGTATCTTGTTGATACTCCTCTCTCTTCCGGTTCCTTTCTTCTTAAATCTGAAACAGATTTAAAACTTGGATAAAAAACAAAATGATATGTGTATAATATTTGCTAGGATTCATAAATAGAGGGTTTTTTTGGTTTGTTTTTTGAGAGAGAGGGAGATGTGTGAGCATGGGGGAGAAGGGGTAGAGGAGAGGGAGAGGGAGATTCTTAAGCAGACTCCATGCGCATCGCAGCACAGAGCCCAAGCCCATGACCCTGAGGTCATGACCCAAACTGAAATCGAGAGTCAGATGCTTAATCAACTGAGCCACCCAGGTGCACCCCTTTAAATACAATTATTATTATCTTTTAGAGATTTTACTTATTTGACAGAGAGAGAGATAGCAAGAGAGAGCATGAGCGGGGAGGAGAGGGAGAAGCAGGCTCCCCGCTGAGCAGGGGTCCCAACGCAGGGCTCCATCCCAGGACCCTGGGATCATGAGTTGAGCCGAAGGCAGACAGACACTTAACCAACGGAGCCACCCATTCGCCCCATAAATACAATTATTTGTGATGAAAAAGTATTATGGTGAGGAAATCTAATTTAATTGTTATGGTATATATTAGTTTGAAGTGTGAAGCATGGTATGGGAATGCTCTTAACTATTTCTTTAGTGGACTATAGTATTCAACTTTCTGATCGAATACATTGAATTCTCATTCTTCCAACCTCTCATTTCTGTCACATTCTGTTACAGTATTCTGGTCTAATGACTATAGTACCATTGCTGTATCTCCAGTTTTCTTTCTTTCATACCTCCACACTATTCCCCCGACCCCACGCAATCCAATTCAGGCAAATATACTAGAATGAACGTTAGAGAACAACTTTGCTTTTTTTACCACTATATTCCCAACATGGAAAGAGTGTTTTATGTTGAAATACTCGTGATTTGCATATTAATGTTTAAGATAATAAAAGCATCACAAATATACTTGTTAATTGCCTATCCATATTCTTTACTTGTTTTTATATTGGATTATTTGGGTTTCTCTTTTTCTTTTTTTTTTTTTAGATTTTATTTATTTATTAGACAGAGATCACAAGTAGGCAGAGAGGCAGACAGAGAGAGAGGGGGAAGCAGGGTCCCTGCTGAGCAGAGAGCCCAATGCAGGGCTCGATCCCGGGACCCTGGGATCATGACTTGAGCCAAAGGCAGAGGCTTTAACCCACTGAGCCACCCATGTGCCCCTGGGTTTCTCTTTTTCTTACCTGCAGATTTTGAAATATATGTTCTGAATACTAATCTTTTCTTCTATACTTTGCAAATATCTTCTACAATATTTCTGGTCTTCTGGTATTAAAACAAATTATTTATGACATCTTTGGTTCAGTGCAAGTAATAATTGTGATGTCAGATTTATCCAACTTTTCTTTAGTGATTCACTTCACGATGTCATAAAGACATTCTCATGTATTTTCTTGTAATAATTAAAATGCTGTTTTTTGAGTTTCAGTTTTTAATTTATCTGGAATATATTTGAATATGCTGCAGGCTGGAGATACAATTCTAGTTTCTCCATATGAAAATTATTGGTCCCCACATAATTTATTGAAGAGTTAAGTCTTTATTCTAAACCATCATATACCAAGTTTTCATATAGACATGTATGTTTTTATGTTTTTATATTCTATTCTTTTCCAATAATATAATGTCTCCTTTACACAAATACATTTCAGTTGCAAGAGCTGTAAATTCTAAAGCAGTCTTGACAAAGAACAAAGCTAGAGGCATCATGCTTCCTGATTTTAAACTACATTACAGGGGTGCCTGGGTGGCTCAGTGAGTTAAAGCCTCTGCCTTTGACTCAGGTCATGGTCCCAGGGTCCTGGGATCAAGCCCAGCATTAGGCTGTCTGCTCAGCGGGGAGCCTGCTTCCTCCTCTATCTCTCTCTCTCTCTCTCTCTCTGCCTACTTGTGATCTCTGTCTGTCAAGTAAATCCATGTAAAAAAACACTGAATTACAAAACTGTAGTATTAAAACAAACATTTTTGGTATTGGCATAGAACTATGTAGATCAGTGGAATAGAGAGCCAAGAAATAAACCCATGCATAAATGGTCAACTAATATTCAACAAGGGAGCAAAACATACTCAGTTAAATGGTGCTGGAAAAACTGGATAACCACATGCAAAAGAATGGAACTAGCCCCCTATTTGACAACACTCATAAAAATTAACTTGAATTGGATTAAGGATTTAAATATAAAATATGAAATCATGAAACTCCTAGAAGAAAACCTAAGGAAAAAGCCCCTTGTCAGTGGTCTTAGCAGCGATTTTTTGGATTTGATGCCAAAAGCAAAGGCAACAAAAGCAAAAATGAAGTACAATAAAATAGAAAAGAAAAAATAAAGTAGGACTACCTCAAACTGAAAAGCGTCTGCACAGCAAAGGAAGCTGTTAACAAAATCGAAGGCAATGTATGGAATGGGAGAAAATATTTGTAAATCATATATCTGATAAGGGGTTAATATCTGAAATACATAAGGACTTCAGGCAACTCAGTAGTAAAAAATGTAGTCTGATGAAAAGAATGGGCAAAGAGACTGAATAGACATTTTTCCAATGGAGACTTACAACTGGCCAGCAAGTACATGAAAAGGCATTCGACATCACAAACCAGCAAATGTAAATAGAAACCACAATAATGAGGTTCCACCTCAGACTTGTTAGAATTGCTGTTATCAAAAAGACAGGTGTGAGAGGATGTGGAGAAAAGGGAATATTTTTGCACTGTTGATGAGAGAGTGAATTGGTACAGCCACTATAGAAAACAATATGGAGGTACCTCAAAAATGTTTAAAAAGAACCTCTGTATGATCTGGTATTTCTGCTTCTGGGTATATATCCAAAGGAAACAAATACTAACTTGAAAATCTGTCTGTGGTCCCATGTTCATTGCCGTATTACCTACCATAATGTAGACATGGGAACAGCCCCCATGCTCAGCGGTGGATAAATGGATCAAGAAAATGTGGTGTGTGTATACGGTGGAACAGTACTCATCCTTTTTTTTTTTTTTTTAAGATTTTATTTATTTATTTGAGAGAGAGAGAGACAGTGAGAGAGAGCACAAGCGAGGAGAAGGTCAGAGAGCGAAGCAGACTCCCCATGGAGCTGGGAGCTTGATGCGGGACTCGATCCCAGGACTCCAGGATCACGCCCTGAGCCAAAGGCAGTCGTCCAACCAACTGCGCCACCCAGGCGTCCCAGTACTCATCCTTTAAAGGGAAAGAAATCCTGCCATTTGTGACAGTATGGATGGCCTCTTGAGGGCATTATGTTAATTGAAAGAAATCGGACAGAGAAAGACAAATACTGTAATGATGTCACTTACATGTGGAACCTAAAAAACAACCAGACTCCTAGAAAATGGGAGGTGGTGTTGATGGGTGAAGGTGGTTGGAAAGTACAGACTTCCAGCTACAAGTTCTGGGGTGACCTAATACTACTGTGTTGCATATTTGCAAGTTGCTAAGAGTATAGATCTTTAAAGTACTTATCACAAGAAAAAATACTGAGGTTTGGATGTTAACTAAACTTAATGTGGTAATTGTTTCATAATGATCAAATCATTATGTTGTACACCTTAAACTTACAGTGTTTATGTCAATTATACCAGAGTAGGAATGGAAGTGGGAGATCAAATTATTGTTTATTTTTTTTAAATGTCCCCCCAGTGATTCTAATGTGCCCTACACGGGGAGATATGATCATCTGTCAAGAAATCAGTGTCCCCCAAGTTATTTTTTAGAGAATGTGACCATTAAATAAACTATGAACACATACTAGCCAACTATCTGGGCACTTTGTCACATCAAATTATAGCCTTTTAATGAACAATGTATTGTACATTCAAAATAGGTATATTTTAAATCTGGTCAACATGTAATTCTAATAAAATAAACTTATTTTTGCTACCTTTGGAACAGGTATTTCTTCTTTTGGAAAGAAGAAATAGAAAAATGAAGAAAGAGTCTTCTCACCAGTTGATTTAGTCTACGAGCATTTTTGGTTTGCAAATCCAAACTTATTAGACTACAGTTCACATTTTATATTAATACATTTTCAAATGGAGTCAGTAAATATGAATTTAATAAACATTTATCTTTATTCCTGAGGAGCTAATAATATTTCAGAATTGATAATGGAAATTGGTTATTTGAAATTGCATTTCTTTTATGAACTATAACAAAATATGTAGACTTGGAGCTTCGATTTGCTTCTCTACCAGCTGATTGTCTTTTTGGTGGATAGTCAAATGGATTTTTAAATTGAGCTGTATGAAATTGAAAACTCTCTAAAATATTTTCACATGACCATAATTATAAGCAGCTCAGTTCCCTTGTGTTATCTTTCATTATAGCATGTGCCTGAGAAATTAGCAAATTACATTTTCATGTGGGCAGCAGTGTTAAATATTTCTCTGCATATCTGAAACTAATTCTTACATCATCTTATTTGGAAATAGAATAGCCCAGGAATAGTCACTCTGGTCATCTGCTTATTTTTAAGGTTGGAGGCAGGGGAGCTAGGAAGGAAAGAAGAGAATAAAAAGAAAAAAAAAAAAAACCTATTGACAAAGGTTCTCCTTCCCTCCAATCTCTACCTTTTCCGCTATCACGTGTAGGATCGTAAAACTGCCCTCTTGCAAACTTGAGTAAGCACAGATGCACACCATGTTCCAGGGAGTTCGCAAGGCGCTAGGTTAAACCAGTTTCCTAAGCCATGAAAGAATGTGCCAAATGATGATGACTGTAGCAAAATGGATAAGAATTTCCATCTGGAAGCTAGAAAGAACCTTAGACATCTTCTAGAAATGTTATGTATATTCATCCAGGTTGCTTACCTTTTGAAATAAATGTGCGTTCTCTTCCTTGATAGGGTAATCTCTAGAAGTACATTTTGTATTTGTCCTTTACAGAAAGGGGAAAGTTAGGTATTAAAATTCCAATCAGCAATACCTCAGAGAACTCCCATTTTAGGCAATTTTTGCCATTGTTGCAAGAGTAGATACTGATCTGTGGCATTCGGTATATTTTAATCACTGAGAAACGTGAAGAAAAATTTAATCAGATTGTTCAAGACACTGTGTTTTTTGGTGTCTTTTGCCTCTACTCTTCAATATTGCTTTTAGCAACACTACAGTTATAACTATGTATAACTAGCTAAGTTATAACTAGCAAATGAATAGCATTTGGCGGTTTAGCAAATCCTGTGTAGTTCACTGAAAGGAGTACAGTTTTATTGAAACTTAATTGTATTGAAGCTTCTATTAATTAACTCATAGGAGAAATGGGGAAGTTACCATAGTTAACAGAAAAAGATCAGGTATTTTTCCTTTTAAAAGGGTAATTAAAACATTAAAACCATAACAAAGTTTTTAGAAAGTAAAGAAGTGGTGATTAACTAAATTCTGGGTCCTTCATATGCTGTCTAGAGAGAGTATTTAAATATCCCCCAAATAATATTTCACAATGTTTAAAAAACAAAGTAGGGGTGTGTGGGTGATTCAGTTGGTTAAGCATCTACCTTTGGCTCACGTCATGATCCTGGGTCCTGGGGTCGAGTCCTGCATCGGGCTCTTTACTCATTGGGGAGCCTACTTCTCCATCTGCTCCCTCCCTTGCCCCCCTGTTCTCTTTCTCTCAAAAAAAGAAATAAAATCTTTTAAAAAATATATTAATTTACCCTAATATCCTAATACACAAACATACTGGATTTAAAAGAAGATGTTTGACCAAATATTTTCTCTTTTTAAAAATCTAAATGTGTTGGAACAGAAACCAGTCTCACAGAAAATGTACTTATCCGGCTATGGTGTGGAGCTAGCGATTAAAAGTACAGAATACAAAGCTTTGGATGATACCCAAGTTAAAAGTAAGTTTACTCTCTGAACTTGAGCAGAATAAAAATTTGGATGCTTATATACTTTTTAAAAAAACAGTAACTGACTATAATCTTACACAGGTTCATTTGAGGCTGGAGATGGGGTACACTTGTTTCTCCTTAGTTTAGAATTTGATTATATTCTGAAAGAAATATATTTAATATTGTGGGACTCAAAAACATCTTTAAAAATTGGGGGAAAAAATCTTGTTTTGCTTTATCTGGTGGCTTCGCCACCATTGTGAACAACACATAAAAAATGGTAACCTAGACAAGGCAGGCTGAGGCAGTAGATGAGGCTGGTCATGGCTGTGGTGACCGCCGGGTATGGCCAGCCAGCCTGGCCTGGAGGTGGGGCTGAGGGCATGGGGTGTCTCACGGGGTACCCAGCCAGTCGGGGGCTGGTGGTGGAGGTATCTAAGGGGGTCAGTGTCTCAGTCAGTCTGAAAGTTCATGGGCCACACATGGTGTTAGGAAGCTTTGTCTCACATGTTTGTAATGATGTTAGCAGGATACTGCTGCTCTTGAAGTAGGATAGGAGAGGCCTGGGGGTTGCTAGTTTAGATGAAGTAGATTCGGTTATATCTGTGATCTACAAACCTGTATCTATGATTGTGCTTAAGCTACATGCTCTAGATAAAGGACTCTGGAGTCCCTGAAGAAGCTAAAGTAGTTTTCAGATGCTTGTGAAAATCTTTTATTAACTGGTTCATCCAAAATTTATTTATACCTGATTCTTGATTAAGTTTTTTTTTTAAAGATTTATTTATTTGAAAGAGTGAGCGCGTGCACGTGTGCAAGCCGGGGGGAGCGGGAGGTGATCACAAGCAAACTCTGGGCTGAGCAGGAAGCCGCATGTGGGCTGAGCTGAAATCAGGAGTCAGATACCCAACAAGCTGAGCCACTCAGACACCCCTGGTTAAGAGTCTTTAATTTGAAAAAAAAAAAAGTCTTTAATTTGGAAGTGCCTGGGTGGCTCAGTGGGTTAAAGCCTCTGCCTTCAGCTCAGGTCGTGATCCCAGGGTCCTGAGATGGAGCCCTGAGTGGGGCTCTTTGCTCATCAGGGAGCCTGCTTTCCCCTCTCTCTCTCTGCCTGCCTCTCTGCCTACTTGTGATCTTTGTCTGTCAAATAAATAAAACCTTTAAAAAAAAAAAAGAGAGAGAATCTTTAATTCATTCTTTTATATGCTCTCAGATGGGGCTTCTACTTCAACTTCATCTATTAAGGATGTGCTCCTGGAGGCCCTGCTCTCATCACAGATCTAGCTCTGGACACTCCTCCTGACTGTGCTTCAAATACAGATCTGTATCACTGTTAAGTCCTCTCAGTTAGAGTTGCTGGAAAAGTATAGAGCAAATACGAATATTCAGATTTTAGATATTTCTATATAGCTTATATGTAGCTTTACAGTGTTTTGTAATTTAGTATTTTACTTAATAGTCACAACAGTGACATAAGGCATTTTCTAGCTATTGGGCCTGTGGAATCTTCTTTGAAAGGTCAGATAAAAAAATTTTATAAAGTCAGGTGATCACATTAATGCTCTGTACTACACATTACACACTAATTCTCTCATCAGCCTCTAAACGTATGTGTGCAGTAGATCTGATCTTCATTCGAGTAGACACTCCTTTCATTCAGTTCTGTTTTTTCCCTCTGTATACGTCAGACGTCTAACTGGCTTTCTGTCTGATCTTTGGCCTTCTGTGCCCCGAGTCCTCCTTTCCCCCTAAAACAGATGGATTAGTGTTCTTCACGGTGCTTTCAGGTTGAAAGCCTTATGATGAAATCTGACTTTGTGACTCCACTGGTTAAAATCCCGCAGAGGCTCGCCATAACCTCCCTCATAAATCCTAGTACTGTAGCATTGCAAAGAAGCTTTTCATACTCCAGCCTCTTTCCACTTTGTCACTGCCCCTCAGCGTCTCATTTGTACCTTCTGTTCTGCAACACCAAACTACAATACAGAATAGTTTTCTGTTGCCTCGATGCCTCCACGTTTGGCTCTATGCTAAACCTTCATGACCTCTATCAAGTACTTTTATCCCTTAGCATATGCTGTTCCCTCTGCCTGAAACCTTCTCCTTGGTCCCGCTTTTCTTTCATCAAAGGCCTATTCATCTTTTAAAACTTGAAACTATTAGTCAGTACCTCTGAGATGAATGCCTGTCTTTTTGCTCTGCCAAGGGTGGTTTTCTCTTTTCTCTATCCCACATATTCTATGCTTTCCTTCATAGAAGTTTTACACACTGTATTAAAATTGTCTCTCTCTCTCCTTTCTGCCAAGTGGAGTTTGTGTCTTTTCTGTCTCTCTTCCTCGTGTTTATCTGGCAGGAAACAGACATCATAGTAGGCAGCCAATAAACGTTTGCCTGATGGAGAAATGAAAAGGAGGAGAAGGAAGACTGAATCAGCACCCAGGGCTTTTAGCAGTAGTCCTGGGGATGCGGGCCTTCAGGAGAGAGAGGGGAGGAGTGTATTGGAGGGGCTCAGGCACACTCCCAGAGCAGCCCCAGAGGAACATAACGATGTCTTGTGCTCCCACATACCCTGTACTTACACCGGTTACCACCCTGTATGTTATAATTGTCTGGGGAGTAGAGGAGAAGGGAAGGGGAAGGGAAGTGACTGTAACATGTTATATCCTTACTTTTTGAGGCCATGAGTTTTGGTGTCTTTCTAAAGATTTCTTGATTGTCTTTAAAGGCATTGGATATAGTAGGGCTTGGAGCTCCTGCCTGGCTTAAGAGCTAAAGGAAGAGATTATGCTGAGTGAAATAAGTCAAGCAGAGAGAGTCAATTAGCATATGGTTTCACTTATTTGTGGAGCATGACAAATAGCTTGGAGGACAAGGGGTGTTAGAGAGGAGAAGGGAGTTGGGGTAAATTGGAAGGGGAGGTGAACCATGAGAGACTATGGACTCTGAAAAACAATCTGAGGGGTTTGAAGTGGCGGGGGGGGGTGGGAGGTCGGGGTACCAGGTGGTGGGTATTATAGAGGGCACAGATTGCATGGAGCACTGGGTGTGGTGAAAAAATAATGAATACTGTTTTTCTAAAAATAAATAAATTGAAAAAAAAAAAGCTAAAGGATTCGTTGCAACCGCTTTGGTTTATGATTCTGGTTGTAAAATAGAACTGGACTGTAAAATAATTTGTAAAGCGTTGGTTCAATATTTAATGATCCAAGCCTGTTTAGAAAGAGAGCACGCTCAGAAATAGAAGTGTGTACCAGTGAGCTGGGCTGTGAAAGGAAAACAAGGTAAAATAAAAGGAATTTAAGTTTGCATTCTTCTCATTTTTGATGCCCTGTTCCTTTCCCAGTCTGAAAATGTTTTTGTTTTATCTTTGTTTCCAAAACAGCAGCAACCAATACTACTGTGGAGGATAAGGTTGAGACAAATGAGGTTCAAGGATTTCTCTTCCTGAAATTAAAGTGAGTCTGAATTGAAACGAAGTTGCGTTGCTGTGCTCTTAACTTTTAAAGGAATTCACTGTGCTGTGTGCTGTTGCATGTTTCATCTTCTTAAAATACACCTGTAATCAGTTTTATTTATTACAGAAGTCATACATGATTAATGCAAAACACAATGGAAAAATAATCATGATTTTCGCTGTATGATGAGTATGATTGGCAAAATAGGAATTGGAAATGATCAAAGTTATCTTTGTCAAAAAACATTATAGAATCTCTTACAGAACTACTGGGATAGAAAAATCATGGTTAGTATTGGATCATTAGCATGTAATAAACAAAATTTTTGTGCCTCAAAAAAAGAGAAAATATTTATTTTCTTAAATTTCTGTGTGCAGGTTGCCATATTAAAAACCTTTTAACATCTGGTCTTAATTTCATATACATGTGTAAGTAACCACTCAGAAATTAAAGTTGTGTCCCCCCCCCCTCCTTTTTTTTCCTGCATCACTGATTGAAGAGCAAGAATAGGATGGTGAGTGCTCTCTGAAGACCCATGAAAGGGGATTGTTGTCGTTTATATGTGTTTTCCCTTATTTACAGGAAGGGAAAGTTTGTGATTTCATTACAAAGGCAAAATTAATTAAAGGTAAAGGACAGTTTTTATTAATAGTTTTAATTTTTGCCTGATATTCTATTTATAAAGGACACCAAGGTCAGTTCTCCTCTTGAGTAGATATTGTTACAGAGCAAGGGAACATTTTTGGAGACTGTGCTAATTTATACAGATGACGGGGTTATATTTCTCAACTGCATTGGCCCAGTGGTGTACTAGTGGCCTTAAGAACTTAATGCATGAAACAGATTTATTAAGGTATTTATTTAGTAGATAATAATACATTTTATTCCATTGTCAGCTGTCTCAACATCTTGGAACCCACAGTTCTATTCTTTTTTTCTTAATTCTCTTTTAAACATAACCTTTTATTGGAATAAATCGCACATCTCACAAGAAGCTTTTGGAACTCTGGGATATTAGTTTCTTAAAAGAAGAAATGCTCAAAATTAGTTCTCGATTGAGGCAGAACCCTTTGCTTTGAGATATTATATGAATAAAGTATTTTTATCTGGGTTATATAAATTCAGCAGTGAAAATTGTTAAGATTATGGCTAAATATGAAAAATAATACTCATAACTTAATATTCTGTGATTTAAAATATTTGAGAAAGGGGTTAATTTAATTCATAGAGAATTTCCTTTTGAGAGCCATTCTGTGCTTTTCCACTTCACTGTAAGAACAGTTGAGTCATTTTGACTTTTTTTTTTTTTTTTTAAGATTTTATTTAGTTATTTGACAGAGAGACAGTGAGAGAGGGAATACAAGCAGGGGGAGGGAAAGAGGGAGAAGAAGGCTCCCCCTAAGCAGAGAGCCTTATGTGGGTCTCGATCCCAGGACCCTGGGATCATGATCTGAGCCGAAGGCAGATGCTTAATGACTGAACCACCCAGGTGCCCCTTGATTCATTTTTAAAACATGGTCCCATGTAATAAAATTGCATGATATTATCAATATGTTTATTGTTAAACATAAGATAAATGCATTTCTGTGTATATGGTTCTGTGTATTTTTTTATTTCACTTTTTAAAATCTTTTTACTGTTGAAAATACGTGTTTTGTAAGTTGTGTTGGAGGTAAAGTTTTTTTTTGAAGAGAATACTATTTAACTCTTAAAGGGTACCATGTCTTGATTTCGTAAGAGAAGAAAGAAGCCACATTTGGGATCCTATGTGTGGTAAAATGTCATTCCTACTACATTATTTTTTGGCACTCTCAAAAAAGATACCTAGGCAAAATAAACTTACTGAAGATTTTTTAAAATTGCAGAGATGGAACTTTTTGGAAATAAACTCCAGGATTGTATAGGAAGTATTGATGCTTTCCTTATAAAATGGTTTTGTTTTATTTTTTATTTTTATTTATTTATTTATTTATTTATTTTTAAAGATTTTATTTAAATCTTTAAATAAATAGAATAGAACTGTGGGTTCCAAGATGTTGAGACAGCTGACAAATAAATAGAGAGAGATCACAAGTAGGCAGAGAGGCAGGCAGAGAGAGAGAAGGAAGCAGGCTCCCTGCTGAGCAGAGAGCCCGATACGGGACTCGATCCCAGGACCCTGAGATCATGACCTGAGCTGAAGGCAGTGGCTTAACCCACTGAGCCACCCAGGCGCCCCAAAATGGTTTTGTTTTAAATTATAAAATCAACACTAGTAATTTCTAAAATGTTAAAAAGTGTAGGCTCTAAAAGCTAAGAATTCTGCCCTCACCCTTGAGTCCCTTTTAGATAATGTTAACATGTTACAATTGAGAGTCTATCCCTTCAGGTTTTGGTTTGTTTTGTTTTATGTATTGAAAAAAGTGCTCATACACGGCTCTCATTATTTTTAAGCTCTGTGGACATAGTTGCATCACGATGTACTTATTATCTTGGTGAATAGTTTGTTTTTGTCTAATTATTTGAAAGGGTTAATTTCAAAAATATAGTGCTTGTATAATTTGTAGTAGGTGATGATAATTAACATTACTTCATATTCTAATGCAGAGAAAGGTATTCCGATCTTAGAGATAATCTGACAACATTCCAAAAATACCTGATTGAGAGTAGCAAAGAAATGACGCCTTTGAAAGTCTGGGAACTACAAGGTATAGTATTTTGGTCAACTTTAACATAACATTTTGGTAACTGATCTCTGTTGTGTTAAATAAACTTTTATATAACATGATATAAATTATTTTGTAGATAGTAATTACTGATATGAATTTTTATGGAAATTGGTATTTAATTAAAAGGCTATCCATCAAGCAAATCATATAAGAGTTAAAATTTTATGAAGTGTAGTTGTTTGATATTATCTAATCATTTTTAAAGTGTATACTGATTTATTTGGTAGGTTCATTTTAAGTTTTAAATCACATTTCAAGGAGTCTATAATGTTG
This sequence comes from Neogale vison, assembly GCF_020171115.1. Lineage (NCBI taxonomy): Eukaryota > Metazoa > Chordata > Mammalia > Carnivora > Mustelidae > Neogale > Neogale vison. Next base: position 152,682,280 of record NC_058095.1, on the reverse strand, counting down.
ATTAAAAATCCTGTCCAGTCAGTCAGGAAATCAGAACTAAATCATACTAGTTTTCTTCTGTTTAAAATTTTGAACTTAACAGACCATTGCATATTTCAGTATTAGCTTAGAACAGCCTCGTGCTGACCTCTTGTAAGCAGGTATCTTGTGATCAGAATTTAGTTTGAACTGTAAGTCCTTTTCGATTTGTAATTTTCTTTTTTATTACTTGTGATTTTTAGTCATTCGTGGGGACATCATTTTGCTGTGTCATCCGTACCTCCTATCACATCGCCCATCAACTTTCTATTAACAGCTTATTGAGATAACTGACATACTATACAGTTCACCCCTTTAAAATGTACCATTCGATGGATTTTAGTATATTTTCTGAGGCTTTTTTACTGTCACCACAGTCAATTCTAGAGTATTTTCATCACCCTGAAAAGAAAGTAACATCCCCATTCACAGTCACTGCCCACTTCTCTCCAATTTCTCCAACTGTTGTAGGCAAACACCATTCTGCTTTCTCCTTCAAAATGTTCTCCAGGGAACCCATAATTTAGAAAATACAGTTGTAGGTGATCGCTGTAGGTGGTGGGGTGCTTTTGAAGGCTTGTAAACAGGGAACATGCTCAGTCAGCTTAGTTTTAGTGGATCTGGCTGACCACTGAGTAAGATAGATTTGAATGGACCAGAAACAGGAGCTCTGGATAAGACGTCCTTGAAATACTCTGGTGAGAGATTGCACTGTGACAGTGGTAGCCAGCACGGGAAGGAAGGCTGGATTGAGCAAATACTGAGGAGATGAAAGGAGTCAGAGATGGCTTGAAGATTTCCAGCTTTGAGCCTGAATAGAGCGAATATAAAACATGACAGTATGTTTCAGGGTTGAAGGTGGAGTTCAAGAATAATGACACTGATGTTTAAAAGATTGCTTAAAGTGACTGTGACGTGTTCAGATGAGGGGTCCAGTAGTGGGGTGAACTAAAGTCTGTAAGCTAAAAGAAGATGGAAAGAGCTGAACATCTTAGCATAAAGCCTTACAAGGGAGGAGGGGCTAAATGGTTCTGCAGAATGACCAGTCGGTACACGAGGGCTGGGGCTGTGGTGTTCATTCACCTCGGGAACAAGCTGTGGGGAGTGATGACAAATGGAGGAGCACATTATAGAAGCTGACCAAAGTAGATTTCCAAGACAGAGTAAGTAAGCAATCTCCCTTTTCCTATTTTATTGATTTACCAAGTATTTATTCTGTATCTACTACATGTCAGCTATGTCCATACATCCATGGTTTTATAATTTTTGGCTGAGGGCTACAGTAGGAAACCTATTTTACATCAAGACCCATATACAAGTGTATGATGTAAGAATGCATAGATATGCTCAGAACTAAAAGTATATATATGAAAATAAAAGCTTCACATGCATTATGTATACTATATTTTATTCAGTCTGACAAACTTTTTTTCTACCCTGTTTATTTAGAAAAATAACTTTGTACTACCTGTTCATCTGATTTCACTACTAATGGGTTCCAGCTGACATTTTGGAAAACACTAGATTCTGAAGATAAACTGAGCTAAAATAGACCCTACATTATCTTCAGAAGATCTCAGATAAACATAAAAAATTTGAAAACCAGTATAACAATTGGGAATTGTAATTGCTCTAAAGCAAAGGTAGATAGGATTAAGACGGGTATATGCGGGAAGATCCAAGCTGGTGAGCATGAGGGACGGGGAGAGATAGGGCAGTCTTTGCCATGAAGTGGTTACTGAATTGAGATCTGAGGAGGGGCTGGAATAAATCTGGGGGTGGGTTATTTAGAGAGAGTGCAAAGATCACTGGGAGCCGTTGGATATGTATACATGAAGGAGATAACCAAGAACGTGGCTAGATTGTGGTTTGCTCCGCTGCATGGACAGTGGTGTTTGCTGAGAAGAGAAGACTAAAGAGGACCAGCTTTGGGCAAAGATGGGGCAGGAATATCACAAAGTTATTATTAAACATGCTGCTTTTGAAATATCCAAGTGGTAAATCAGTTAAATAGATACAGTGTAGGACTTAAATAGTTACTTATGAGCCATTAAGTATGGAACAGTTTAGAACAAAGCAAAAAGTGTAAATAGAATCTGATGATGTTATATTCATTTGGTTATTTATATTCTGATTTCATAAGTGAATTTTCAGGGACTTTCAAATGACTTGCGCACAGAAAGTTGGTCATGTCAAGGAGAATTACATTCATGTTATAAAACATTTTTAAAGACTGGTTGTGTTCTCAAGCCCGAGTCAAAGATAGCTGTCCGTGATCATCACACTGTTGATTGCCAGTGATAAAAAATTAACCAACACCCAACTTTTGTAGCAACATGGACGGGACTGGGAGAGATTATGCTGAGTGAAATAAGTCAAGCAGAGAGAGTCAATTATCATATGGTTTCACTTATTGTGGAGCATAACAAATATCATGGAGGACATGGGAAGTTAGAGAGGAGAAGGGAGTTGGGGCAAATTGGAAGGGGAGGTGAACCATGAGAGACTATGGACTCCGAAAAACAATCTGAGGGTTTTGAAGGGGCGTGGGGTGGGAGGTCGGGGTACCAGGTGGTGGGTAGTATAGAGGGCACGGATTGCATGGAGCACTGGGTGTGGTGCAAAAATAATGTATACTGTTACGCTGAAAAAAAAAAAAAAAACAAATGAGTAAGAAAAAAAAAATTAACCAACACCATGTCTGGCAAAGTGCTAGGCTATTTATATACAGTATCCTAATTACTTTTTTAAAAACTCATATGAGTTAGATATCCCACTTTTCCAGATGAGGAAATTAAGATATGGAACACATAAAATAATGAGTCTAAGTTCACAAATCTGACAGAGACAAATCAGGGGTATCTAAAATGAGCAGGTCTGTCTCATTATAAGGCCTAATTCTTCCTTCTGCCCAGCATCCTGCTTTTTGAGTATAAAGTTGTACAACCAAATAATGTCAGGCAAGATCTTTGACCATACACTTTCCTCTTTATAAGTTGTTACTTACAAAGTAAGTATAGGTCAGGTAAGTAATTATTAAGTTTTCTTGCCTAAGACTATGTACATTCCTAAATATATACACATCAGTCAAAAATTGTGTTGCTTATAAATGCCTTTAATAGCAATAGAATAAGAAAGAGAACATAAAGGAGCTTGTAATTTTGCTAGTCATTTATTCATTCATCAATATTTAGTGAGTACTTAACTTGTGTATCAAGTACTTCTTTTCAGTGAAAACATTTAATTTCTACTCTCTTAGCAAATTTCAATTATGCAGTACAGTGATGCCAATGCTGGTCGCCCGGGCATACATTAGAATCTTAGACCCTCTTCATCTTTAGCTGAAAATTTATGCCGTTTTCTCAACCTCTCCCTCTTTCCTCTATCCAGTCCTAGGCAGCTACTTTTCTACTCTCTGTTTGTGTGAGTTTGACTTTTTTTTTTCAATTTTTACGTAAGTGATTCTGTACAGTATTTGTCTTTCTCTGTTTGGCTGTTTTCACTTAGCATAACCCCCAGGTTTACCACATTGTTACAAATGGCAGGATTTTTCTTCTTTTTAATGCTGAATAATATCCTGTTGTATGTATATGCCACATTTTCTCTAACCGTTCACTCATTTGTAGACATTTAGGTTGTTTCCATCTTGGCTGTTGTGAATAATGCTGCAGTGACCATGGGAGTACAGATATGTCTTTGAGATACTGATTTTATTTCCTCTGGAAACATACCCAGAAGTGGGATTGCTGATCCCACTGTGATTTTCGTTTTAATTTCTTGAGGAATCACCGTATGGAATCACTATCATGTCTTCCATAGTGGCTACACCAGTTTACCTGAGTTCCTTGGATATTTTTGTTATTAACCCCTTATCAGATGATTTGCAGATATTTTCTTTTTATTTTGCAGCTTGCTTTTCCATTTTGTTGATGATTTCCTTGCTGTGCAGAAGCTTTGTAGTATGATATAGTCCCATTTGTTCATTTTCACTTTGCTGCCTTTGATTTTGGTCCCAAATCCAAAAAATCATTGCTATAACTAATGATGAGGAGCTTACCCCTATGTTTTCTTTCAGGATTTTATGGGTTTAGGTCTTAAATTTAAGTCTAACCCCATTTGAGTTGTATTGTCTAAGATAGGGGCCCATTTATTTTCCTTCTTTTGCATGTGAGTGTCCCGTTTTTCCCAGCACCACTTATTAAATAGAAAGTCAGTACTTCTTTGCAGGAAGTGATCCTCTTCTAGAAGGATCTTAGTAAGAGAAGCACTGAGCAATGGCTGTTGTGTTTGGCAATTATTCACTGCGGTGCCTGAACTGGAAACATGCTGAAGTAGGCTGGGGAAACGCCATTTAAAGTTACTCAGCTAGAAAGTGATACAGAGCTAGGATTTGAACCTTGGTTGTTATGCTGTCCATCCCATGGGAAGCTGTGCTAAGAACATTTCTTCCTAAGCTTTGACTCCCAACCCAACTCACCACACTGAGAACATGGAAATAAAACCAGCCTTGTTATGCTAAACTGGTTATTTTACTAATATATGGTAAGCTGGGTTTCTAACCATGGTAAAATGTTACAGAGAAACAATATTTTTCACTGGTCCATAATGAACAAAATTCAGCTTTAAAATCTTTTCTGACTCTTGACAAGGTAAAGGAGACCAAGTAAGATGACTGCTTCCGGCGTACTGGAGACTGAACACAAAAGCCACAGTTTTCTTAACAGAGAACTGTAGTATTGGGGAAAATACCAAGTCTAGGATTTTATTTTCATTGTGGTATAAAGGTGAAACATTTTGAAAGAGAAAGCAAATGTTTGCTATTTACTGAGTTGTACACACTGGATTTTTTAAAAATTAACATATAATGTATAATTATTCAGGGGTGCAGGTCTGTGAATCATCAGTCTTACACATTTCACAGCACTCACCATAGCACACACCCTCCCCAGTGCCCATCACCCCGCTGCTCTGTCCTTTCCCTGCAACCCCCAGCAGCCCTCACTTTGTTTCCTGAGATTAAGAGTCTTATGGTTTGTCTCCCTCCTCAGTCCCATCTCATTTCATTTTTCCCTCCCTTCCCCCCACGAACCCTGACCCTGCCTCTCAAATTCCTCATCAGAGAGATCATATGATAATTGTCTTTCTCTGATTGACTTGTTTCGCTTAGCATAATACCCTCTACTTGCATCCACATACTTACGAATGGCAAGATTTCATTTCTTCTGATGGCTGCATAGTATTCAATTGTATGTATATCCCACATCTTCTTTATCCATTCATCTGTTGATGGACATCTAGATTCTTTCCATAGTTTGGCTATTGTGGACATTGCTGCTGTAAACATTTGTGTGCATGTGCCCCTTTGGATGGACACATTGGATCTTAAAGTTCTTTCCAGGATTGTCTCCTCAGAGCTCTTTTTTCCTTTATTCTTACAAGAGCTTTTTGTTGCATGTTTTCATTAAACCTAGAAAAAATAGTTTTGCATCAACATTTCTTTTCCCATACCTCTTTCTGAAGCTATACTGTAATTGATGGAAAATAATAGGTATTAAATGATAATAGGTATTAAATGATAACTAATCCTTTATAAAAGTGTAAAGCTTACCTTATTTGGACATAAGTGATAGCCTTACATTTAAAACTTTTGAAGAATGTTAAATATAAGAGTGTTTATATATATATATATATATATATATATGTATAATAACATGGCAAGAAGTGTTGACTAAGTTATTTAAATTACATGGAATGTCTATAAAAATCTGATACTATTTTTTTCCCCCAGATCTTAGTTTTCAGGCAGCTTCTCAAATAATGTCCACTCCAGTTTATGATGCCATAAAATTAATGAAAGACATTTCACAGAACTTCCCCATAAAAGCCAGGTATGTTAAAATTTATTACTTTGATTAAAGCCAGAACCCTTTCCATTAAATAAATTTTATGAAAATAGCTGATTTCATTTTAACATAGTTATATCAATTCTCACAGATACAGTGTTAATGAAATCAGGGTATTTCTTGATTATGCATGGTTTTTTTAATCAGGAAAATACTGGTTTGTGTATACATGTGTGTACACTGCAGTATAGAACTCTTGAATTAGACACAAATGGAAAGGAAAAATAATTTATTGAAGTTATTTAAACATAAACAGTGATATGATAATCCAGCTATGGTAAACTTATTTAAGGAATGAATAATGAGGGAATATTTTTTCTCTTTTCTAGGTAGGGGGTTTTGAAAAATACTATTCTAAATAGATTTATGCCCAGAGTATGGCTAGATCATGTTCTTACCCTTTCAGATTTTAAACAGGTAGTAGTGTCTTATTTATGGAAAATTTTATGGAGGACTTTTTTGCCAATAGGATACCTAATGGAACTCCTTCCAGAAATACTGATTTTACATTAAATATATCTTGCAGTTCAATAGATAATACTTAAGCATGTCTAAAAGTAGTCAGTACTTTTACAAAATAACAAAGTCTTGTGCATTTGCAGTCTGGTTAGGAATGACAAGCTCTACAATTATAAACAACCAGTGAAAATAAGTTAGCTTTTCTGGAAGACACAGAGCATGTGACAAGTGCAGCCGTATTTTTCTGGAAGGAACGGGAGGATGTTCCTGCCGTGACCGCAGCCCTTCTCCACCCATGGGGGTTTGCTGTGCCTCTGTGTGTCTCAGACGCTGTGTTGTACATTTGTCCACAGTGCAAACTACTGAATTTTAAATCTAGATTTTCTTTCTTTTGTAAGACAAATAAATAATATAGTTGGTCACAAGATAACAAGAACCTTTCCAGGGGACCCTGAAATAGAGGAGTTTGTCAACTTATTTATAGATTAAGAATTAATGTATTGATGTAATTCTTTGTGTTAATTCTAGCTTAAACAGTCAAGAACGTGAGAAGTCAGTATATACTAAAACAGAAGTATGCACGTGTATATAAATGTTTAGCTGCACTGCTGTTTCTGAAATTACTAGATCAAATATGAATTAAGTAAAATAATTCTAGTTTTAAGAAGACCATTAATTCACTCTTTTGACAGTAAGTCAGTTGTAATTCAGGGTTCTGTTGCTAAACTCTGCTCTCATTTTGTGGTTGATCTCTGAAATAATTGCAAACTACAGTAACACTGCTTAGTGGCTAACTTACAGGCTTGAGCATATCTGTAAAGCCACTCTTCAGACAATCAGTAAATGAGAACATATTTTATAAATTAATGAAAAATTTGTATTATCAAATTATCTGTTGTAATTTCTCTCAAATGCTGCCATGTTTTAGGAGATAATACATACCTATTGTGAATTGTCTTAAGATACACCTTTCTGCTTGCGTTTTACTTTAAAGCTGAACTTTGCATTATAAACCTTTTAATTTTTCAGCATCAAATTGACGAATAATGTAACTAATTTTGCTAGGAGTTGATAACTCCTGTTTAAAAAAAAAATCTTCTCTGTCTTTAAGTTATAGGGGATATTCAAGATTCAATAAGTGCAATCAGTTTTATTATTTGTTTAGAGCTTACGTGCACTGGTAGAGGTCCCAGGTTAACCAAAATCCTTATGTCAGGTATTCTGAAAATTGCCCATTGCATTGACACATTTGATGATATTGGTAATTTCATACGAAATTTCTCTGTCTGGGCCCAGTAGCACAAAACAGTGTTTTCAGTCAAGTATATGAAAAATAAGTATCTAGTAGTAAACAAGTTTTGACAGTACTTAAAGCATACAGTTAGTGCAGGTGAGCCCTTTTTTAAAATTAAGGTTTTATTTTAATTCCAGTGTAATTAACATACAGTGTTGTGTTAGTTCAGGTGTACAGTACACTGATTCAGCAACTCCATACATCTCCTGAGCGTACTTGAACTCTTGACAGTCTGTAATTCACCTCAATCGAACACCCTTGTCAGATGAAAGCCATTGTACCAGTTGTCAAATGGGCTGCATGGAAATGGATACTTTACAGTCATGAAACGTTTTGAATTTTTAGGTTCTTATCCAGAGTACTACTATAGTGAATTACAGATTAGTCTGAAACATTTAAGGAAAAATTAATTATATCCGTATTTATTTTCCCAGATCTCTGACCAGAATTGCTGTAAATCAACTTATGAGGGAGGAAATACAGGAAAATCAAAAGGTTTGTTTGAATTTTTTTTTCCAATTTACTACACTAATACCACTATTTTAGAGTTTGGATATTCAATTTTTGTGCAAAAAAGAAAATGATAATTTGTATTTTTTAGATTATTAAAACAGTTCAGGTTTTTCCATTTTTAGATTGTCAACTTTATGTAGCTTACAGTCTGTGATTCTAGCGAGTCTTTCCTGACATACAGCTTACTTCTTCATTCACCTGTATTCCAGAACTTCTGCCCACGTAGTATGGTTTTCTTTACAGGATAAAGAATAAAGCTATGAGTTAATTATTCTGTTTCTCATAACTGGTTTTTCTTTAAAAAGCTTGTGAGACCCGAGTCCGGTTTGGACCACTGGAACATTACTAGAATCGTATGTCATATAGGGCACCGTTGATCAGTAATTTGAAAAGATTCTTAAGAACCCAAATGACCCTAGCTGTGTTGGTATTTATAAAGTGCTTAGAACACCACCTGGATTAATGACATAGGACTGCCTTGGCTTTAAGAACTAGAACCAGATGCACAGGCCGCTGAACAGTAGGAGTTTGCTTTTCTCACATAAAGAATTATCGGAGTAGTTGGTTACAGACATGATTTTCCCTTCTGTGGCCGCGGAGTGGCCCCCGCAGCTCCAGACTTCTGACTTGTATTCAAAGCAGAACGAGGCAGGAGGACAATATTAGCCATATGTGTCCTCTCTAAAGCCTTCCTGGAACGCTTCAGCTAACTCTTCCATCGGGTTGGCCAGAATTTTGTCATGCGGCTATCTCTCACTGCAAGAGAGGCTAGAAAAGTCGCGTTCTTTTCTAGTAATTGGGGCAGGCTGAGGAGAGGTGGGTTAGCTTAACCAGCCAACAGTGCCTGTCCCATGCAGACAGAGCTCTCAGTAGATGTCAGCTTTTCCGATGGCGACCCGCAGCTCCAGCAGTCACAGTGAAGTCGATGCCTGTCCGTGCCTGGAGCCTGGTGTTGGGAACCATCACACTGCATCCCTGGGTAGGGTATTCCTTGCCTCGCTGATCACCTAACAAATTATTGTTTATTTTCCAGAACTAGTTGTAGTATTACTCTTTTCTGTAATTTTCCTAATTGCTCTTACCATTCTTGGAACAGAGTGGATTGTTTTCTAATGAAAGTTCCATACTTCCAGTGAATTTTGTTTGAATAACGTACTTTCAGTAGGAAAAGAGGAGAGGGTAGTGAAGAAAAGGGAGGAAAAATGGAGGATGCCAGAGTATCAGTGGCTTCACCCAATCCAGTTTATTTTTGTGCTCGTGTCGCAGCCCAGAGCGGGTGTTCTGGTCATCAGAGCTTTGCTCCACGAGATGGCTTAGTGCCAGAGGCTGGAGGACTTCATGAGGTCAAAGAAGAATATAGTGGGGATGAAAGCGAGGTCATTGCAAGGACCGAAGACCCAGATCACTGCACTGGCAAATTTCACAGGTTGGCCAGTGCGATGGCCTAATCATAGGGTGATGACCAAAGCTGGTTGCTGAAGCAGAGTGGAAGTGGAGGGGGATAGGATGGAGGAAATCAGAAAACTCTGAATCTGGAGGCTTAAATGAGTATGGTGCCTGGTATGGCACATTCCCTAGAAATAGGTGTTGATTTAAAAACTGTTGAATGTTTAAATGTTATCTGTAACACAGTCAGTGTTTAGCAAAAGGTGGTTTTTTTAAGTGGTATATGTATTGTAGCAGTTATTAATATTCCAATTTATAAAATGAGACCCAGTGATTTCTCTTGAGTCACAGAGTTAGTAAAAGAACCAGAATTTGTGCTCTGATACCCAGTTCATTTCAGATCAATTTCATAAGCACTTTGAATTTGTCCAAGGACCAACCATCTTGCCAGGTGATTAGAAAACAAAAATATTTGAGGAGCTTAAGAAATTTGATCTACTTTCGTTTCTTCTCAAAATTCTTGACTGAATCTTATTTCCAGAAGAACAACATACAAAAATTAGAGAAATGCATATAATAAAATGGTAGGATAGGAGAAATCTAATGTAGACTGTCAGGTCCTCTATGAAAAAACCCAGAGGAAAACCTGTTGATCAAGCAAAGCTGAGTTTAATCACTTACTGAAGTAAGGGAAGAGACCTGGGTGGCTCAGTGGGTTGAGCCGCTGCCTTCAGCTCGGGTCGTGATCTCAGGGTCCTGGGATCGAGTCCCGCATCGGGCTCTCTGCTCGGCGGGGAGCCTGCTTCTCTCTCTCTCTCTGCCTGCCTCTCCATCTACTTGTGATTTCTCTCTGTCAAATAAATAAATAAAATCTTACTCTCAAAAGAAGGTTGTTATGGTAGGTTATCTGTAGGTTCCAGAGCTTCTGTTCAAGTGAGTTGGGTCTTTTAAGGTAGAGGAAATTTTAGGGTTTGGGTGGAGTCTGTAACAGTTTGTAACTAATTGTAAATTAGTTGATTTAGTTAAATAGTTCATAACTAATAATAAACTGAACTAATAACCCACACTGTCTGCTAATAGAGTGTTGAACTACCTCTGTTAAAAAAATAAACACCATTTTTTGATGGAAAAAAAAAGAAGAGGCACTTTGAGCGGGGCAAGTGCTGTGGTTGGCATAGGGGCAGCGGGGCAGTGGGAGTGCAGACTGAGAAAAAGCAGACCGCCGGGGCAGTACTCATTTCTTCGGCTCTGATTTGCTGTTGTACCAGGAATCTAATCAGCCCTGTGTCTGCCTCCCTCTTGAGCAGGCCAGAGATCCCAGCTAAACAGCCATCCTAGAGCAGCTCCCTGTTCCAGATGGCCCGACGGGGGTTCCAGACCAGTGTTGTCTCCTGGGCCATTGACACAGCAGCCAAGTTTATGGCGCTGGGGCTGCCACAGTTGGTGTGTCTGGTTCAGGGGCTGGCATTGGAACAGCATTGGGCAGCTTGACCTTCGCTATGCCAGGAACCCGTCTTCAAGCAGCAGCTCTTCTCCTGTGCCATTCTGGGCTTTAGCATCGGTTTAGGATCAGTCAACACAAAAGTGATAGTTTTTTGTTTATTGATTAGTTTTTTTTTTGTTTTTTTTTTTTTTAAGATTTTATTTATTTGACAGACAGAGATCACAAGTAGGCAGAGAGGCAGGCAGAGAGAGAGGAGGAAGCAGGCTCCCCACTGAGCAGAGAGCCCGATGCGGGGCTCGATCCCAGGACCCCGGGATCATGACCTGAGCCGAAGGCAGAGGCTTTAACCCACTGAGCCACCCAGGCGCCCCTCGTTTTGTTTTTAAGATTTTATTTATTTATTTATTTGACAGACGGAGATCACAAGTAGGCAGAGAAGCAGGCAGGTGGGGGAAAGGAGGAAGCAGGCTACCTGCTGAGCAGAGAGCCCGATGCGGGGCTCGATCCCAGGACCCTGGGATCATGACCTGAGCTGAAGGCAGAGGCTTTAACCCAGTGAGCCACCCAGGCACCCCAAAAGTGATGGTTTTGATGAGCAAACTTAAAAGCAAGTTTTTTGCCCAGTTTAGATAAACTGTTCAGATTTGCAAACAGACAGTTTTGCAGATCCATTCCAGATTTGCCTGGCACACTTTGTTTGCAAGAGTTATCTGAAGCAAATGATTATTTATTCATTTATAGCTTTTTCTTCCTGGACAAGAATTTCCTGTAATAGTTAAGTGATTCCAGCTCAAGGGATCTCCGTTCTCAGTCCCCATAGTTGAGCTGTAATGACATAGGTGGTCTCATTTCCCTCTAGGAGGGCAAGAGATGACTCAAGAAGTAGACAGTAGCTAACTAGAAAAGTGGGGAGAGACAGTGTTATTTTCCCTATAGTACTTTATGACCAAAGGCTTGCTGTTGCTAATAGATAGAAAGTCATAGGGAAGGACTGCTTAAAAATTTAAGATCATTGGTTGATACATTTGCAGAGGGGAAACATGAAATATTGAGATGGATTATGTTGTTGTTCACAGTCACTCTCTTCCCTCAGATGTTGATTGATGCCATGTCACTTTGGCTAATATAAAATGAGTGGATGCACACATCTGTGCAAGCAGCAGCTTTATGGTTCGGTTGCCTTGTTGCTTCTGCTCTCTGTCATGAGGCAGGTCCCACACAGGCGCTGCTCCCCTGGTCTGGCGCCTGAAATGAAAAAGGCCCTGGAGTGGAACCGAAGATGACTTGAAGGTGTGACTACATGATATGAGCCAGGAGTAAATGTTTCTTCTAGTAAGCCACCGAGATTCCGGAGTTCTTTGTATTAAGAACCTGGTTACAGTAATACCATCAAATGTATTAAATTTCATACATTACTTTTCCATCTGTTTAATTGAATTTATCCCATGCTCTTGAAACTATACAACAATGTTTCCGTGTTTGAAAGAAATTCAGAATAATTTCTGTTGCCCCACAAAACCTGATTTTAGGGCTATTAGAAGAACTGAAGGAATAAAATAGCTATGGAAACAAGAACAGGCAGAAGTTCTGGGTTTAGTTGCTGGTACTAGCTTTGAAGAAGTCATCTTCTTCAAACCTCTTCTGGAAAATGTAATTACATGGTTCAGATTAGAATCATCTGTGAGCATATTTTTAAATATATACAGTGTCAAGATGGCAGAAGTAGTAGAAATAGTCAAAATGACAAGTTTAAGGTTAGAATTTTTTTTGAGATCTTATTTATTTATGTGACAGAAAGAAGAAGCACAAGCAGGGGGAGTAACAGGAGAGGGAGAAGCAGGCTCCCCACCGAGCAGGGAGCCCAATGCAGGGCTCGATCCCAGGATGCTGGGATTATGACCTGAGCCAAAGGTAGACACTTAACCGGCTGAGCCACCCAGGCACCCCTAAGGTTAGAATTATTACAGAGTTATTCTAATATCACATTTAAAAAGATCTTTCAGTTCATATTTCATTATGTTAATCCATGATTAACATTATCTGTCAATCCTAGTATTTGCTGTATCTCCTCATTTTTTTTAGGAATTATTTGGATCTTTGAAATTTTAGTATCTTTATTATTTGTATAATTGAGCATTTTATTGTCAACTTAGTTAGGGAAGCTGGCTTTGGTTAATTTTATTTAGTTATATTTTGAGTTAAAGCTGGCTTAAGCTGACATTTTGTTATTAAGAAGATAGCGACTGACTCCAATAGGAATATGGCTGCAGCCCAATTCAAAATAGTCCCATTTCTTCTCCTAAAAATCATACATAGCAACAAGAAGAATGAAACAGCATTTTCAGCAAAACTAGCAGAAGGCAAAAGCCTAAATTTTGTGTGTGGTGGGAAATGCCCAGCCCCAGCAGAACTGAAGCATAAAGCCAGAGTCACGTGGAGGGGAAGTATGGGACGCGGCCGGGGTCCCAGGAAGAAGCAGCAAGCGCTCGCTCTCCGGGGAGAGGTCTCTGCTCTGAGACGAGCTCTATGGGCAGGTGGGACTAACACAGATAGGAGAGGGCACGTCTGCTGCGGGAGGTGGGTCGGGCCAAGTGCAAGGAAGTGGCAGATGGAAGAAAACCTGGCTAGTTTGAGGGAGCAGCTCCTCCAGGAGGTAAGGGCAGCATCCTTTGGTGGCTGAGTGAAGAAGAAAAGTGCCTGGTGGTGAGAGCCCTTGAGCCGGTTAATATTGGAGAATCTAAGGAAGACGACACTGGGAGACCCGACTCACACTGTGGGTCTCTGTACGGAAACTGCAGGCCAGGAAACCTGGAGGCTAGTTTTGCCTCTTTTACTCCAAAATGATCTCCCCTGCTAATGCCTGGTGCAAGAAAATCTAGGTGATTCAGATGTGCCTAGAAAGGTGTAGACATATTACATGCATCTCAAGATGTCCCTGTAAAGGGGAAGAGGAGGAACCAAACTATACCAGAGATGAAGAAACTTCACTGAGCAGAGAGGGACTGCGGCACGACATTCAGACACGTGCTCGGAAAGCTAATGAAGCTGAGATACAACACATGAGGCAGAAGTATAGAGACTCAAGGGCGAAGATGGGCCGGAAAGAAAGGGGTGATGGCCAGGTCACCAGAGAGAGTGAAACCAGAGCTGGAAGGACCTGGCAACGATCTTGAAAGTAACCATTTTAGAAATACAGATCAAAATTATAAGTGGCACAACGGAGAACTGCCCTTATAAAAAGCATAGGAGGAGACATAGTGGCTAGAAGTAAGAAATGCAAAGAAGGGACGCCTGAGTGGCTCAGTTAGTTAAGCATCTGCCTTTTGCTCAAGTCCATCAGAGTCCCGGGATTGAGCCCCGCATCGGGCTCCCTGCTTAGTGGGGAGCCTCCCTCTCCTTCTGCTGCTCGTGCTCTCTCTCACTCTCTCAATCTCAGATAAATAAATAAAATCTTAAAAAAAGAAAAAGAAGTTAAAACAAGTAGGATTCAAGAAAAATGACAAATAAAAGGCAGATAAAGGAAATCCAGATTCTTGTAGTAGAGTCTATAAAATGGACAGAGCAAATGTTTAAAGCTGTAATTAGGTACTTTTCTGAAATGAACGACTTGAACACACATTATTGAAAGGGTACACTGTCAATCTGAGGGTTTTGGAGGGGCGGGGGTGGAAGGTTGGGTGAACATGGTGGTGAGTATTATGGAGGGCACGGATTGCATGGAGCACTGGGTGTGGTGCGTAAACAATTCTGGAACACTGAAAATTTTTTAAAATTACTAAAAAAAAATTTTTAAGGGTACACTGTGGGGACGCCTGAGTGGCTCAACCAGTTAAGTGTCTGCCTTTGGCTCAGGTCATGATCCCAGGGTCCTGGGATCAAGTTCCATGTGGGGACTTCTTGCTCAGGGGGGAGCCTGCTTCTCCCTCTGCCTCTGCTGCTTGTGCTCTCTCTCTCTCATTCTCTCTCAATCTCAAATAAATAAAATCTTAAAATTAAAGCAAATAGGATTCAAGAAAAATGACAAGTAAAAGGCGGGTAAAAGAAATCCAACATTCTTGCAGTGGAGTCTGTGAAATGGACAGAGCAAATGTTTAAAATTGGAATTAGGTACTTTTCTGAAATGAAAGACTTGAACACATTATTAAAAGTGTACACTGTGAAAACCAGGTTGGCATCAGATTTTCAAACCACGAGAGTCGAAAACTGTTGAGTGAGGTTGGGCCAGACAAGAGGAGAGGCAGCAGGAGGAGATCAGAAACTAATTTTATTATTTTTTACAATAGAATCATTAGCGACCTTTTAAAGGAAGAGATGACCGAGGATGTTACATGATGATACATGTGTAATAGTAACTAGGAGAGCAAAAGTCATGCAGAGATTAGTCAGAAAATATGACCATGCTGAAGTTATAGGAGTGAATTTGGGTTTGGTTTTATTCAGGAGGCAACTGCTTTCAGCCCAGAGTACAGCAAATTACACTTTGAAGTTCAGAATTGTTATTGTAATCAGATATTGGTCGGAATTAGAAATGTCAGTCCAATGTGTATGTGTTATTGTTTACTATAAGCTGTTTGTTTCCATAACACTTTTTTGTTCGGGGGAATAAAATGGAGATATGAGAGGGTAATCTGGTAACTTTTTGTTTTTCTTCAATGGTTGTGTAATAGATTGTTTCAATCTCATAATTATGTAATAAACCCAATGCCGGTATTTAAATACAAAATCCAAGTAAAGAATCATACCCAATCCAAATAAAAGCTCATACCTTTTCTAATTATGTGAACTAATTACTTAGGAGGGATGAAAATTTTAGAATTGTAAAGAAAATCCCTAATAGAATGTCCTTTCTAAGAGTTCTTCTGTAAGACATTTTTAAAAAAATTGTAATCTTCTCTCATCACTCATCCTGGAAAAAACACAACAACAAAACATCTCCTACATCAAGATATATCTGACTTCAATTTAAAAATTCAGAATGAATGCATTTTCAGCCTAGGGGCCTCCAGACATGTTTATAAACAGACTTACCATTAGAAAGCTCAGCCAGTCTTCTGAGATTCACTCAGTCAGAATTTTTTTTAGCTTCACATTATGACCCAGCTTGGTTCGTTCTTAAAGGGGGTTTTGTTGCAATGTATTCCCTCTTTTTATGAATGAGGTTCTCTTTCTCATTGGGAATTTGTATTTGTTTCCGCTCAAAGCCAAAGAGCACTCCCAGCTTAACTCCACTTCAAATAAAAGGTCTGTGTATATTTTGGGGACCTTAAAAATAATGTGAAATTGAGCCTCAAGCTCCTATGAAGATGAAAGAGGTCATGAATTCTTATGAAAACCTGTTCTTAGGGCGCCTGGGTGGCTCAGTCGGTTAAGCATCAGCCTTTGGCTCAGTCATGATCTTGGGGTCCTGGGGTCAAGCCTTGCATAGGGCTTCCAGCTCAATGGGGAGTCTGTCTCTGTCCTTCTCATGCTCCCTCTGTTTCAAATAAATAAAATCTTTTAAAAAAAAGTTGATGCAAAAGTTGGGTATTCAACATGGATGGGACTAAAGGAGGTTATGCTGAGTGAAATAAGTCAAGCAGAGAACGTCAGTTATCGTAGTTTCACTTGTGGAACATAAGGAAGAGCATGGAGGACATTAGGAGAAGGAAGGGAAAATGAAGGGGGGAAATCGGAGAGGGAGACAAACCATGAGAGACTGTGGACTCAGAAATAAACTGAGGGTTTTGGAGGGAAGGGAGTGGGGGATGGGTTAGCCCGGTGATGGGTCTTGAGGGCACAGATTGCATGGAACACAGGGTGTTATACACAAACAGTGAATCATGGAACACGACATCAAAAACTACTGACATGCTGTACGGTGATTAACAGACTAAAAAAGAAAAGAAAAAGAAAACCTGTTCTTCCCTCACCAAGAACCCTTACCAAGGTGAGACCAGCAAGCTTCTATGCTGTTTCTTCAGGGCATTTTGTTTTCTAGATTACCTTTCACACCTTTCATTTGTGTGCACAGGCTATCTCTGACCCTTCTCCCTGTTCTGAGTGGGCCCAAGGCTTTGGCTCTGGTCCTTCTGAGATCAGCCCTGCAAGCCCCAAGCTTTCGGCTGCCTAGGAAGCTTGAGATTTCCTTGAGACGGGGCCTTCGGTGTTTGCTTCTATCCTTGGACTCCTATTCCTGCTGCTTCTCTGCCCTTACACGAAGTCTGTACTTTAAAAAAAACAAAAAACAAAAAACAATAAAACTAAACCATCTATTTAGAGGGCATTATTAATATTTTAATCTAACATTTTTTTTAGTAGGATTTCAGGATCTCTGATTCATCATATCACTGGAAACTGAAGCCTTAACCTCTTGATTTGCAAAAACCTCTCTTAAATTGTACACTTGGGTAATTTTCCAGGATTGAAGGCTTACTCCTCCGAGGGGAGGGAGAAAGAATTGGTCAGCAGCAGTCTCCAGTAGACTTACAGTATTTCAGCAATCAGATCCATGAGTTCAACTGATTACCCTATTTTGACTCTCTTTGTTCAAGGCCCTGTGGCTGGCATCAGCCTTGTAGAGGGTAATAGTTTAGTATAGATCTATGTGCTTGACGTGCTTTCTCCTTATCGTTGAGATGCGTAAAACGAATTAGGTGCTGGAGAGAGCTTGACACCATGTGTATGAGAATTCTGTGCAAGTTTTGGGAAAATAAGCAATGAGTTCATTAGGCATCTATAGATTTTGGAGTTAGAATGCAGATTTCTTGGAATAACTGATAGAAATCACAGAAATAGTTAAAGATAAAGCAGAGTTTCACCTATGAATCTTCTCATGTTAGAGTTTAATCTCTTGCTAGTATTCTTTATAAATCAAGTGGAATTATTTTCTGTCCTGTTACAAATTTAGATCCTTCTCTCCCTTTTCTTTATGTAACCTGTTGTGGTGAGTGATAACACACAGAAAAATTCAACTCTTCCAAACCTTTTCTGAACCTCTTCTTGTTACTTGCTTCACCTGCCTTTGTAAAATAATTGATATCAACCTCTGTTTTTCCATCTAAATGAATCTGTCTGCCCTAATAGTAATGAAAGCTTCACTTGTGAGTGCTGCATGTGTGACTAGACACAGACATAGATCACATTTATTCTTTATTACCTGTGAGATAGAAGTAAGTACTCCATTTTCCAGATGAGGAAACAGACATATGGAAGCAAAGTAATTTGGTCCAACTCTTACCGTGACTAAATGGCAAGACTAGGGTTTAAAGTGGATATGACCCCCTCCCCACTATCTTGGTAACTATGCTGTACTGGCAAGAGCATTACATTCTTTACTTCTGTTACTGCTCTAGTCCCTGGAGTAGTTTCTAACTCATAGAAAATCTAAATGTTTCAGATATGCTCGGGGAACATGTACTGAATGAAAAAAAGATGAACATTGACACACTGCTTTAATGGGAACCTACATGAATTTGGAGTGATCTCCAGCTTGTATTTCCAAACCCACCAAAGTTTTGAGTCTCTGATAGTAAGGACTAGGAGTGTGGCAGCTATCATATTCTAAGTATGTGTTCGCCTACACACACACACACACACACACACACACACATACCACACATGCACACACGATACAAGATGTATTAGATAAGTAATTGTCCTAGAGCTAGAACTTTAATACATATTGTAGAAACATGTATCAAAATATTCAGGTATTTGTGTCTAAGCTATCAGGAGATTTCCATCAGTTAAGCTTAGGGGTGAGCAGGCTGCTAACCACATAGAGACCGAATCCAGCCTCCCTCCTGTTTTCATAAAGTCAAGGTTTATTGGAACCTGGGCATGCCCGTTTGTTTGTGTGTTGTCTGTGGCTGCTTTTGTGTTACGAGAAAGAGTTGAGTGGCTGCAGAGACGACATGGCCAGCAAAGCCCAAAGTATTTACTCTATGACTCTGTGGCAAATTCACCAACTTCAGGCACAGGTCGCTGTTGTTATAGAACTTGGCTAACTATTACCCTGCTCTCTTTCAAGGGTCTTCATGAGAGATTTGAAATTCAGCCAGGTGATGCTTGTCTTTTCATAAATGGACTTCGTGTGGATCTGAATGCTTATGATCCTTTTAGGTAAGTGTTAAATTACTGATAGAAACTATGATTTATATGAAGGAAAATATTGTGAACTTAAGTGTTTCCCAAAATGCAGATAATCACTTTAAAAGTAAAGCAAATACATATTTTTGTTCAAAACAGTTCTGTTACTTTGCTAGAAAACTCTCAAATGTCTTAGAATGCAGGCCTGGGAGAAACCCTGGAGACATGTGCTCAGATGTGAAAACTGAATTTTCTATACCTTGCATCTGTACTTGCCGCATTGTTGCAAACTGTCTTTCCCTATAGGTCTGTCCTTTAGCAGGGCAGTTCCATGGGACTGTGCTGAGTAGGCAGGGACTCTACCCTCCAGAAGGAACTGAAAGGAATACAAGGCATTTTCCCAGAAGAATGGAATTAACAGGAAGAGTTCAAAGTGCTTGTATTTGTCAGAAAGGATATTTGAAATTGTAGCGTTCAGGTTTCAGCATTCTGTTTTCATAAGTCCAAATAAAAAATTCTTCCAAAATGCCCTAGAGTAGGGGCACCTCGGTAGCTCAGTTGGCCACTGCTCATGTGTCCTCTCTCTCTCTGTCTCTCTCTCAAATAAAATCTTTTTAAAAGCTGCTCTAGGGCAAAATTAGAAAGTCTTGTATTTGTCACGGGCACTGATCCACAAATCAGTCATGGGCCGAACAAGAAAAACCAAACTGAGTTTATTTTACTTTTAAAGAGAAGCATACAGCTACTTTAAAAATTAGTATTTATAAGATAAATTTAGTAAACATGATACTTAGTTCAGATATTCAGTTTTAATTCAATTGAATATACCATCATTGAACTTCAATTAAGTAAATGTTTATTTCATTTTCTTACCAGTTGGGGAAGCATAGGAAAATGTAGAAAAGACTGAGAAATGCAGTAGCACAAATGAAGCTTTTCTCTTTATTTAGTTGGATGCTTGGGAAAAATGATAACTAAGATACATAGGCTAAGCCCTCTCCACAGCAGGGGTAGAGCCATTGTTAGCTGCTGCCTGCAAGCCTCAGCGGGACAGGAATTCCATCTGTGCTCAGGAATGGTGAGAACGGGTTCAAGAGAGGGAGTAAGTCGGTGGGTAGATTTTGGGAAGGTTTTCGTAGCAGGAACGTTTTGCCAGTTACTTGCCAGTAAATTATTCAGGAAACACAGCCCCGTTAGCTCATCCAGCTGGTCAGTGGTGATCTGCGTGACTTGGGACACATCTTGTTCCTCACTGATGTGATCACTGGCCGTAGCTCCCCTAAGGCCCTTGCAGGAGGACAAGATGTGAGGGTGTTCGTATCTTCTGACACTTTTAGCACAAAATAAATTCCCAGAAAGAAGTCAGAACCTGGAGAATAAAATCAGTGTGGAGCCTAAAAGAAAATGACTCAGGAAAGAGGAGAAGGAAGGAAAATGACATGTTACCGAGGTTGTATCCTAGATCCAGAGAGAGGTCCCGTGCACAATTCCCTGTTTAGGGAACGAACGGGAGTGAGGAATTATTTTATGCTTCTTTCCTAGCGCCCGTCTCTCACTGCATTTTGGGTTGTAGGGGACGGATACAGTCTTTGCCTTCGGTCCCTGGATGTAGTGGGAGGAGCCGGAGCCTCCATGAGTCTGGTCAGCGCTGCTTGAGTCCAAGGCCAGGTCCAAGCCTGGCTCTCATCCCCTAGAAGGTTAGCAGTGGGAGGCCATGGCCGTGACCCGGGAGGAAGGCAGGTAGGGCCGAGTAAACTTGAGGAGGTCCGCAAATGGTGTCTCACATTCTCTATCCTGGAGCCACTGACACATCTCTTTCCCTAAGCATAATCACCTCAACCACAGATCTGCGCAGACAAACTGGTGCAAAGTGGATGTTAATCATTTTGATAGCCGACCTGTCCTGCCTGAGCATGTCCCCACAGTATACCTGCCAGACAGAAAGACATAACAGAGGCATCTTGAGATCCCTACTTGAGTGGTTTTTCTCTGTATCTTAATGAAGTTGTCTGTCTCGGAGTCCTCTGGGGCTCTTGATAAAATATGTATTTGTAATGCATGAAACATTAAAATCAGGATTATAAAGTCAGTATTACAATTCAGCTCAGTGACTATCTGAGTGCCTACTGTGCTATAGAAACTGGTAGGTGTTGGGGCGTAGTGGTGAAGACGACAGAAATAAGCGGTCTGGTGGGGTAACAGAGAGTAAATACACAGTGATAGTGCAGGAAGGTTTGCAGGGCTCTAGGAGTGTAAAACTCCGGAGATTTAAAGTAGCTCTTGATAGAACATGGGGAATGTCAGATTTCTTCAAGGATGGGATCATTTAAGCTAAAACTTAAGGGATAGATAAGGCAGAGTGGGGAGCGGGAGTTCTGCAAGCAGTGGCCCGTTTGAGAAAATGAAAATCCTGTCCTGTGGCCAGGCTGTGGAGGGAGGAGGAGCCGGAAGAAGCTGCGGTCACCCAGGTGGGCGAGGGGCAGACTGTGCCACCAGGCTTCGGACTTTCACCTTTCCTCTCAAGGGCAGGAGAAGCTGGTGAAGAGCTCTAAGCAAATCTAAAGATACTATTTAAAAGAGAGGCATGAGAAGTTGTATTAATTTTTTCAAAATCCAGAGATATAAGGAGTTTTCCTGATAAATAGACCTAACACAGGGCACCTGGGTGGCTCAGTGGGTTAAGCCTCTGCCTTCGGCTCGGGTCGTGATCTCGCAGGGTCCTGGGATCAAGTCCCGCATCGGGCTCTCTGCTCGGCAGGGAGCCTGCTTCCCCCTCTCTCTCTGCCTGTCTTCTGCCTACTTGTGATCTCTCTGTCAAATAAATAAATAAAATCTTTAAAAAAAAAATAGACCTAACACATTTAAAGAACCTTTTTTTTTTTTTTAATTGGTAGCCCAAATTTAAGATTTAAAAAGACCAAGGAAGGAACATGCTTATTAAGGGCAACTGTGTGCCCCATAATGAATTAATTTAATCTTTATGCCTTATAAAGGGATTCTCACCATTCTATTTTTTAGATGGGGAAACGAAGACTCAAGTGTCACACAAAGGCAGGGACACAGCTGGCAAATAGTAGCAGGATTCAAAATCCCGTGCTCTTTCCAGTATACCCTGTAACTCTGTCTGGTATTTCCATTGATGGTTTTCCTTGGAAACTAGGTTGAGATTACAAAGATGGTAGATACAAAAGCTATGGGGAATATTAAAGTTCTCTTGCCCCCAGAAAGTGTCTGATCAGCAAGCATCATAAAATGGAGAGAACATTGGCAATGCAATCCAGAATTCTTATTTTACACGTAAGAGAATTTAGACCAAAGGGGTTAAGAACTTCAAGAAGCCATGTGTGAAGTAGCATTGTAACCCAATCTAATAATCTAAATTATTAGATTTAATAATCTAAATCTTATTAGAAGGGTGATTTGTGTTATTTAAGATAGTGCTCTTTTTACCACACTTATCCTCTAATAGGTTGGAGGGGAGGCTGAAAAGTGTGCTTTGTAAGGCAGTGGTCAGAACTGCCTTAGGATACAGACTTTCAGAGCTAAGTCCTCCAGGCCAGCTTGAAACACTTATTTAAAAAAAAAAAAAAAAAAAAAAAAAAAGCCTGCTTTTGTACAAGTTCAGGTATTAGATCTCTACTTTTTTAATATAGCTCTCTAGGGGTGCCTCTATAAATTAAAAAAAAAGTTTATTTGAGAGGGAAAGAGAGATAGGGACAGAGATAATGTCAGAATAGGAGTGGGGAGGAAAGGGAGAATCACGGAGGCTCGATCCCAGGACCCCAGATCATGACCTGAGCCAAAGGCAGATGCTTAACCGACTGGAGCCACCTAGGTGCCCCTAAATAAAATACTTAATAAATGTAGATTTCTATAAACCTCCCTGAGAATGGTATTCTAAAATCCATATATTGCTTTATTCTGATTCTGTTCATTTCTGAAAAGCAAAGTGATTTGCATGATTAGATATTTTTTAAGGAGGCAATTAGGTTAAATATTATAAATATGAATTTTAACAGTTGGTTCCAAAAAGTAATAACATCCTTCCTTGCCTGGTAAACTTTTACTTTTCCAAACACCAGCACACTTTACATAAAGCCACAGCTGCAGGGAAGTGCTATCTTCCCAGAGCATTCACATCCCCGCTCTGTGCACCAGCTGCGGGACCTGGGCCGGGGACCACCTGTCTGGGCCTTTCTGGGCCTTTCTGGGGGAAGACAGGGTGAGAGGCGCTCTGTTTGGGAAGAACGAGGCACTTACCTGGCACACATGTGAGCTTCCTCCGTAGAAACTTAGAGACTCAAAACAGCCCAGACTTTTTGCCAGTAGGATTATTTGTTGATGTTGTTATTTTTTAGCTATAATATTTTCTGTCATATCTAAGCGCTCTCAGAGTATTATATATATATGATTCAAAACTTTAATATGTATTCTAAACAGATGTGAACTTTCATGCTTTAATCGCTCTTTTCTGTGCTAAAATTTTATATTTTAGGTCCTATTTACCTTGTTTTAATAGTAGATTTACAAAAAGAGTAACCTATTGTACTCTTCCTTTCATTTTTGGCTCACTTGGGTGAGTGAACATATCTTCACTTCTTTGCTTAAGAATGTAATAAATAGGGGCGCCTGGGTGGCTCAGGGGGTTAAGCCTCTGCCTTCGGCTCCGGTCATGGTCTCGGGGTCCTGGGTTCGAGCCCTGCATCGGGCTCTCTGCTCGGTGGGGAGTCTGTTGCCTTTCTGCCTACTTATGATCTCTCGCTCTCAGATAAATGAATAAAATCTTAAAAAAAAAAGAATGTAATAAATATACCTTGTTGCCTTACCTCTTAAATATTAAGATCTTATCACTACAGACAAAAAAGTCAACCTGAGTTTAACCTAAGTAACTAACTAGAACTCCTTGTCTTGATTGTCAATGAGTTGAATAATGTTTTTTCCCGCTATTATTAAAAATACCAGTGGAATTCATTTCTGAGGCTTTAAGAAAGCTATAAACTTTAAAGGGTTTTTTTTTTAACTTGGCAAATCAAAGTAAAACTTTTTTTTTTTTCTTTAAAAGTCTTTTGGATATGCTGAAACTAGAAGGAAAAATGATGAATGGCCTCCGCAATCTTGGGATCATCAAAGAAGATGTTAGCAAATTTTTAAAATTAAACTCACATGTTTTGGACCATACCTATGCATTAGATATTAGGCATTCTTCTATAGTGGTAAGTGCTCATGTAATTCTTTGTTTTTAAAAACTTCAGATTTAAGACTTAGCTTAAAACCAAATATTGGCAGGCTTTCAAATAAATGTAAGCATTTTGAAAGAGGCTGCAGGAGAACTCAGTGAGAAAAAAGGTAGAAATACAGACTCATCCGCCTCTCATTCTCCTATCTTCTCTCCCCTTCTTCCTGTTCTCTGCATTTCCTCTCAAGAACTCACTCCTTCAGGATCCTTTCCAGCTTTAAAAACAAACACAAACAACCAAGTAACCCCATGAAGAACAGCAGCAAAACATCAAATAATTAGAATCTGAAGAATGTAAGAATACCACCTCCTGTGGTGAGAACCCTGCCTGGCCTCCGAGCGTTCTGGTCTGTGCTGCTGCCTGCGGGAGCTGGGAGTCTGCTCGCCTCAGCCCTGCTTGCGGCCGGGGTGCGCTCCCATCCTCAGTGTGGCCTTCTCCCTCCTCTCATTTCTCAGACTGTGAAGTACTCCTCTCGCCACTTTCCCTTCTCTCACACTGGGGAAGCCGTGTTTCCCCTCTCTAGCCGGTCAGCTCCCAGTCTTTCTTCAGGCTTCTGCTCCAGACAGTACTTCTGAGAGAAGCTGACCTCGGCTACCCAGGTTGGAAACGGTCGTAGATGCACTGTATCGAGGAGCCCCAGGGTCAGCCGCAGGCCCAGGGATGGGCTAAAAGGACTCAGGAAGCTAGAAGTTGTTGCACTGATGGCTGCAGTCTGTTAGAGCAGCAGAACACAAGCCTTGTCAGCGGAGGGAGAAAACAGGAGGCAAAGTCCAGAGGAAACCAGGCAGGAGTTTCCAAGAAGGGGCTCCTCATGCAGTCGTAGACGACGCGCTTGATCTCATGTGTGACGATCTGTGCCAGGCTAGCTGGAGCCGGGAGTACAGGGCTCAAAAGGGGTCTGTCTTATGAGCATATAATGCCCATGTGACTGATCTCCGTCACTGAAGCTCTAGACCCTCAGGGGAAAGCTCGGGTTCATCCTAATGTTGCCAGAAACTCCATACAAACCTCCACAGCGTGTAGCAAGACACTCAGCATGGGAGAAACTCTGTCAGAACATTTCAAGTGTGAGTTCTCAGAAGCCAACCTAGAGCCTTTGTCACAGAAGCAGGTCCTTCTAGGGAATGTGCAAGGTGTGAGCAAGCTGGCCAGCTGAGCTAACCTTACCCCCCCCACATACACACATGTGCGCACACACACACACACGTGTGTATATATGTATACATGCATTTCTATCACGTTACAGAACTACCAGTCCTTCCATATACTTTGCACAGTGAATTATTATAATTTTATAATTTTCTCCTGTGATTCTTTGATGTCTTTTTTTTTTTAATTTTTTATTTTTTTATTAACATATAATGTATTGTTAGCCCCTGGGCTACAGGTCTGTGAATCGCCAGGTTTACACACTTCACAGCATTCACCATAGCACATACCTTCCCCAGTGTCCATAACCCCACCACCCTCTCCCTACCCTCCTCCCCCCGGCCCCCCTTAGTTTGTTTTGTAAGATTGAGAGTCTCTTATGGTTTGTCTCCCTCCCAATCCCATCTTGTTGCATTTATTCCCTTCCTACTCCCCAAACCCCCCACGTTGCCTCTCAACTTCCTCATATCAGGGAGATCATATGATAATTGTCTTTCTCTGATTAACTTACTTCGCTAAGCATAATACCCTCTAGCTCTAGCCACATTGTCGCAAATGGCTCTTTATCCATTCACCTGTTGATGGACATCTAGGTTCTTTCCATAGTTTGGCTGTTGTGGACATTGCTGCTATAAACATTCAGGTGCACGTGTCCCTTCGGATCACTACATTTGTATCTTTAGGGTAAATAGCCAGTAGTGTGATTGCTGGGTCATAGGGTAGCTCTATTTTCAACTTTTTGAGGAACCTCCATGCTGTTTTCCACAGTGGTTGCACCAGCTTGCATTCCCACCAAGACTGTAGGAGGGTTCCCCTTTCTCCGCATCCTCGCCAGCATCTGTCATTTCCTGACTTGTTAATTTTAGCCATTCTGGATGTCTTTTTTTCTTACTAGACTATATAAACATCTTGAAAGTAGGAATTTTATCCATTTTTTTCTTACCATTCAGTGCTTGGTTTTAGTAGGTATTCAATAAGCATAAATATTCTTTGAACAAATAAGTAAATATGTATCTCAAACCAACATAAAACATAATTTTTAACAATGAAACTCTGAGAGCACTAAATTACAGCATAATCAATATAAATATGTCCATATCACCATTTTGATTTATCGTTAGTATAAAAAGTATAACTATTAGAAATGAGAAAATAATCACATGGCAGATAATATAAGTAAAACTCCTCCAAAACAACATTTTAATCAATAAGACCTTAGAATAGGTTTGAAGTGACAGTAAGCAGATCCAAAGCTTTATTTCCAAAAACCATTTGGAAGACATGGTGATTTATTCATATTAACATAAAAATTAATATCTTTACTACTAATAATAACCAGTTAAAAAATAAAAGAAAACCCTGCAGCTTAACGGAGGAAATGCAGAAGGATAGAAGGACACCCAGAAAGAGTAGAAATTGGAGCAGACTTGGAAGCAGTCATGGTTATGGCATCCTTCCGCATTGACAGCTTTTGATCTAAGTAATTTCACTGGAAACCACTATCAAGAAATAGTAGGAAATGGAGAAAAGTATTCATTCTCAAAGACACGAGCATCACTGTGTATTCTTAAAACAAAATAGAAATGAATTAAATATATAACAGAAATATTGTAAATTGTATATCCATGTGCTCAGGTATGTTATTCAGACATCAGAATTATGCTTATAATCATGCTTCAACAACCAGGAACAGTGGCTGTTCTTGCATGTTAAGTAAGAAATTACAGAACTACAATACATGATACTATCGTGTGAAAAGATGGACAGAATATCCAGATGAAATAAGTCAAAATGTTCTTATTAATGGGTGATATGGTTTAATAGGTAGTTGGGTTTTTTCTTCATGCTCTTATGAAAATTCCAAATTTTTAGCAATAGGTATGTATGACTTACATGATCAGAAAAAAAAAAGGGAAAAAACATCTCTGACCACTTGTTAATTGTCTCATATAAAAATTTAAAAGATAATCTTGGAAATGTTCCATAATCATGGAAGGATAACATCACCAATGAAATGCTGTATATTCCATGAAGACCTTAGACTCAGGACAAGTTACATAAGTTCTGAATTAGTTACCCCTGTATTTTCCAGAGCACTAAGTGCCTCATTATAAATATTCATTGTTACTGTTTTCCTGCTCTTGAGAGCATATTCTCTCATTGGCCGGAGTTTGCATTTAACTTGGATATCTTTAAGCTCAATTAACAAACATCTCCTCTAAAAAGGTTTTATCAGAAAAAGAAAGGACTGTGTTAGTAATCTTAATACTTTGGGACTTTTATTTTAAGCATTCGTAGAAGAGCACCGAGAGCATGGGCCACGGTAAGGAAAGGAGGGCGGTAAGTTTCAGGACTGCTCTGGAGAAGAAATACATCTCTAAGGAAACTGCGCAGCTGTATTTGTAAAGTAACATCCTGGTCCTCCCAGGTTGGCAGCTGAGGCCAGTCATTGTTGGGGAGGAGCAGCCCTGCTGTGGTCCCCATCACCCACGCCCGGTCCACTCCCCCACTGCTCTGCTGTAAGGGCTCTGACCCTGGCCCAGCTCTTGGACGCCTGAGGAGGTGTTCTTTTCCATTCTCGAGAAGAGTGTCAGGAAGTAGTTTTTTTTTTTTTATTGAGGTAAAATATATATAACATAAGATACACCCTTTTAACCTTTTTAAGTATGTGACTTGCTGGCATTAAGTACATACAGGGTGTAAAATCATTACCAGGATCCATTTTCCCAGAGTCTTTTCATCATTCCAAACAGAAACTATACCCATAAAGCGGTAACTCCCCAGTCCCTTCTCCCCAAGCTCCCTGGTAACCTCAGTTCTACTTTCTGTCCCTACGGATTTGCCTTTTCTAAGTGCTTCATAAAAGTAAAATTACGTACTATTTGTCCATTCCTGCTTGGGGTATTTCATTAGGCATACTGTTGTCAAGGTTCATCCACGTTGTAGCATGTATCAGAATTTTATTCTTTTTTAAGACTAAATAATAGCTTAATGTTCTAAATATCTTTTTTTTTTTTTTTGCATACTGTTAACAGAGGTTTTGTGTCTTAAATGCTTTTGCTTTTCCACTTGGAAAGTGCCTGCTTTCCGAAGATAATTATGTGTGACACTTTATTCTCTAGATTCCTTTAAAAAAATGAATTGACATAGGGCACCTGGTGGCTCTATTGAGCAATCTGCTTTTGATCTCAGCCCAGGTCTTGATCCCAGGGTCGTGAGTTCAAGCCCCGTGTTGGGTTCCACACTGGGTGTGGAGCGTACTTTAAAAAAAAATTAACTGCGCAAAATGCAGAGCCCTGACTTCTGAGCACTCTTTCCACGTTGGTCTGTTAGAGCAGCAATGCACTTACCTCACACTTCAGCTTGATTTTGACTTCATAGCATTTGCTACCACCCAATATGATATCCATTTATTTGTTTATGTAGAATCTTCCTCCAGTGGAGTGTAAGCTGCACAAAAACCAGGAGTTGGTTAGATATCCTCAGCATCCATCAGGTCCCATCACACAGGAAGCAGTTAGAAAATCTGTTGGCTATCTTAATGCTAAAACAGAGTTATTGAAGAATGAAAGCAATACTGTGCTTTTAATTTTTTTTCTCCCCCTGGATCTGTCTCTCCACTTTTTGTCTTCACAGAGAAAGCTGGGTCACTGAGTTACATTACTTGTGTCCACTGTATTTATACCCTCCCCCAAAACAAACCTTGACAGTTTTTTTCTTAAAAGTTGCTTGCTTAACAGTTGAGTAAAAACTTAAGAGAGTCCTTGGGTATTCTCCCATCCCTGGTTAAGCATTCTTAAGGTTTCTCTGTCCCAGACATCAGAAGACAAACAATTTAAATTTTATGTAGTTTAATTTCCTATTTCTAGCCTTGCCATGGTACCTAAGGTTTCACTAGTATTTTGTTAAAGTCACTAAACAACCATATGATTGTATGTTTGGCTCCTTTGGATTATAATTGCTTTTCAGTCCTCTGTGCCAGACCACCCACAGTGGAGGGGGCTTCGGTCATATTCCACCTAAATTACCCTGCCCCGAGTGGCAGCTTTCTGTTTTCTGCCCTGTGATTTCCATGCTATAGCCATATTCCTGAGGTGCTTATGATCATTTTCTTTGATTTCCTTTTCCTGAAATCTCCCAAGTCACCCTAGCCATTTGTCATTCTCTCAAAACAATTCTAATGCTTCATTTTTGTCACCAAGATGACAGTGGTAAGATTCAAAACTGATAAACAGCAATCAGCACAGGGAGAGGAAATGATTTCTTTATCCAGGTTAAGGATGTAACTTGCTACTGACAGTGGGCCCCATCACAGATGCTGGGTTTACCCCTGGACTCACAGTTTGTTTCCATTGATCTATATTGTCCCCTTATGCAACCACCACAGTGATTACTGTAGCTTTGGGGAGTAAGTTTTGAAATTGGGAATTGTGAGTCCTCCAACTTTGTTCTTTTTCAAGATTATCTTAGCAGTTCTACGACTCTTGCTTTCATTATGAATTACAACGTCATCTTGTCCATTTCTGGAAAAAAGATAGTTGGAATTTTTATTGACATTTCATTGAATACATGAATAATTTAAGGAATATCACCATTTTAATAAATTGAGTCTTCTGATCCATGAATATGGGATGTCTTTCCATTCATTCAGATCTTCTTTATTTCAGTGATGTAGCTTTTCTAGCTTTCAGTATACAAGTCTCATACTTGTTAAACCTATTTCTAAGTATTTTAGCCTTCCTATTGCTGTTGTAAATAGAACTATTTTCTTATGCTTGTTTCAGGATTTTTTCAGTGCCTCTTAATTTTTTTATTGAAAACTGGGCATTTTGAACATTACAGTATGGCACTTCTTTTTTTTTTTTTTTTTTTTAAAGATTTTATTTATTTATTTGTCAGAGAGAGAGGGAGAGAGAGCGAGCACAGGCAGACAGAGTGGCAGGCAGAGGCAGAGGGAGAAGCAGGCTCCCTGCCAAGCAAGGAGCCTGATGTGGGACTCGATCCCAGGACGCTGGGATCATGACCTGAGCCGAAGGCAGCTGCTTAACCAACTGAGCCACCCAGGCGTCCCACAGTATGGCACTTCTGAAAGTCAGATTCTCACCTTCCCTGGGGTTGTTGTTGCTGTTTGTTGTTGTTTTTGTTACTTGTTTAGTGACTTCTCTGAACTAATTTTGTAAAGCTTGTGTTCTTTCTTATGTGTGGCCACAGAAGTCTGTTAGTCTGCCTAGTCATCTACTCAGTAGAGACAGAGATTTACTTAAATGCCTGGACCCCAGAACTCCCAGTCTTGCATAGGGGCTCTGTGTGTTTGTGTAGCACATGACCTGTGGTGGGGGAGGGGACACACAGGAAGCAGTCCATGTCAGACCCTCAGCCAGGCAGCTTGCATCTGCCTCAGCCTTCACTTGTTGCTTACACAGAGCTTCAGAGTCAACCAGAGGAGGGAACCTGGGGCTTTTCAGTCTTCCCTGGGCACGTGCACAACCTTTTAGAATCCCAGGAATACTTCAGAACTTCTCAAAGCCCTGTTTCCCAAAACATCTCAGTCCCCAGCCTTTCCTCATTAGCTTTTGGTTGCTCTGCTTTCGTCCCAAGGGTTTTCTGTTGCTGCAGGCGGGAGCAACTAAAGCATTTGCCCGTAATTGTTTTCCACAAAATGGGATAGCAGCTCTAACACTGGTATGAGTTAGGATATAGACAAACCTTTTTAGTGGGTTTTCTGGGGGAGTCAACAGGCAGTTCAAACAAAAATTAAATCCTTTCAGAATGTGGTCTGTTCTGCTTTCTCCAGTATTGATACTGGAATTGGGGCTGTCATTTTCAACGCTACTGATAAGCTTGGGAGCACGAGATGGGACTAGGATAAGTTTCACACCACATATCTCACAGTTCTGACTGAGACTGCCATTTTTCTTGAATAAATGCTCTCAAAGTTGCTGCAAGCTTTCGATTTTGGTTAGTTTTCGTAGTTCTTAAAATGTTGAGTTCCCCTCAATTTTCTAGTTTCTTATTGCTTTTGTGTCAGGGTAGAGTTTTGAAACTCCTTACTCAGCCATTTTAGCTGATGTCACTCCCTAGAGAAAATCCAAAAGATGTCAATTTTACATCTTTTAAGTTATTCGCATCTCTCAGGAAGTCCTCCACTAACTCCATGACCCACCTTATGTCCATCTGCTAAACTTTGTACCTCCTTGGACAGTGAAGAGAATGTCTTACACGTTCTAATCTATTAATGACAAAGTCTTTTCTTCAGTGTCTTGGTAGCACAGTAGATGCAAAGGCCAGAGTATGGCCAACAAAACAAATGGCGGCAGATCACTGGAGTGTCATGTCACTGCCAGCCGGTTCTGCATGCAGTTCTGGGAGCTGCTCTTCCAGTCAGCGTTGCTGCTTCTGTAAATTTACCTGAGAGTAAAAAATGGGCAGTTCAGTCTCTGGGCCTGTGCGAAGCAATTTCACTCTCCCCTCTGAAGCCCCTGATTCTGACACAGTTAAATACTCCCCAGTACTCCTGTCTGGACCACTGCAGAGGCCGCCTGATTTCTTGGGGACCACGGATCTCCTCTCTGCTCTCCTCTGGGACGGTCAGCAGCACTCGCTAGACCGCAGGCCTCTGTCGTTCATCTCTCTTACCCTTCATTCTGATTTTGCAATGTTTCTTTTCTCTGTGCACTTGAGTTAATATACTTTGTATTGCTCTGTCATCCAGTCGACTGATCACTGTCTTCCTCCATGTCCGCTCTGCAGTTAAATCATCTTTAGAAGTTCTTACAGTTCTTAATTATAGTTTTAAAATCTAGATCTCCCTTTGGCTATTCTTGTAATGGATTTTTAGTTCTCTTAACATTTTCCATCTTTCCGTCTCTTTTTGTTCTTTTTAAAATATATATGTATAATAATCATAATTATTTTAAAGTCCTAAGTCCCTCTGTATTGCCTGCTTTTTCTCTTGTATTTTAATATTTGGTCCTTTTTTTTTTTTTTTTTTGCATGGCAGTTTTTGAGAGGAGCCTGAAATTGCCTCTGCAAAGTTACAGAAGCAAACGCTGGTCAGGATTGCCACAGCAGCCCGAGTACCAAACCTCACCTGGCTCGGTCGAGGCACGTTTCTGGGCTTCGTGGGAGCTCTTCCTCTTTGTGTCTTACACCTGGCAGCTAGCCCTGTCCGTTTCTCAAATTAAAGAACAGCGTTTGCCAAAGCCTTAGCACTTCACACTTCAACTTCTGTCTCATTACTGTGTCGTGGCTGTAGCTTCAAAGTCCCAGTGTCTGTTTCCCTCTGGCTCTTCTTTTTTTTTTTTTTTTTTTTTATGGTATTGGCACCCGGCTGTTGCCATGGGTACGTGCAGGTTCCTAGTCAGCAAATGAAAGGAATTTATATAGAGACAGAAACTGTGATTTCTTCCCTGCACTGTCCCTTCTCCTGGATTTCCCTGCCCCCTCAACTCTTACCATTTAGACAACCCTAATTTTGACTCCTGTCTTTGCAGCCCAATATGACCGTCACTTTCTGTTTGAATGAGTTCTCCCAGGCTGCAGTTTGGAAAATGTCCCTAGGGATGGAATGGAGCTTCCTGCCTTCAGCACAAGCTTCCTGCCTTGTAACTAATTGACTCTTGATAATTGGTTGACCCTACCTCCATGTGTCTAAACAGTGGTTTATGTCGTCCCAGCTCATATTATTATTTCAGGCAGGCAGCTTAGTCTAGTAGAAACCAATAGCTCTTGATTAGAATCAAACATTCAAGGTGTCATGTTTCATTTTCCTTATGTCTGAGCATTAAAATTTGAGAAGGGAGGTAGAGGATCTATACTGCTGATAATTAAGATAAACACTTAGTCTCTGCCACATGGTTTATGGAGAGTAATTTCTATACAGTTTTTAATATGAAAGCTGAACATGAATAGAAGAAGTCAGTTGTTCTGGGAGGAGGGTCAGGCTTAATCTAAAAGACCATGGGAATATAAAATTGTTGCACATCATATATTCCTTAATTTAAAGAATATTCAACTGGCTTCTTATATTTATTCAGAAATATAGAAATTCTGTGTATTTTTACTTTGAAAGAGTGAAAACTGGCTTTGGAAATGATTTGAATATTAGTTTAATATAGCTTTCACAGATTTTTGAATTCTTCTCTAGTGGATTAATGACCTAGAAAATGATGATTTGTATGTCACATGGCCTGCAAGTTGCCAGGAGCTTCTGAAGCCCATGTTCCCTGGAACTATACCTTCTGTAAGGCGTAATTTTCATAATTTGGTGAGTTTTATATGACATTTTGTGTACATCTCTTATGAAGGAATGCATCCTGCATTCTTTTTGGATTACCCCGTTCTTGGTGAAGAGGCATTTGTGTAACACGGAGGAAGATACTTGCCTGATACGGCAAGTGTGCGGTGGCATGGCCAGCCAGACATCCAAAGCCAGCAGTGCCACAAAATATGCCTCCTCCTTAGATGTGCTTTTATAGTTCCGATATGAAATTGATGAGTTATGGTCACGTTTTCTGAAAGGAGTTTGATTGAACTTTTTTCCTTCTAGAATTAATAAGAACTAATTAAAGATTAAAGTTTAGTACATTTCAGGGAAAGTGTGTGAATATCACTTTATCATCTATGCATATGAGTTCTTTGTGATAATATTAAATAACCTGTGATACAACTGTGAAATGTGTGGAATTTCTTAGCTAGGGCTTTATTTTTTTTCCCACAAAGAAAGTGAATATGTTATTTCCTATAGCAGTGTAGAGCGAGCAGTTATATTAATGCTGTTTTTTTCAAAATTCAGTTACGATCTTTTTTTTAAAATTACAGAAAATCCAATGCACATTTAGAATAAGTTATTTCACTTGTTATTAAAAAAAAATTACTTTGTGCTGTGCTTCAAAAAAGGGGTGAGTGATCTCATATTAAATTCCATGTATTATTCAGATGTGCAGCTTTTGGAAATCCTTTATTACCTATGAAATTCCTTCTTATATAAAATTCCTTAGAATTGCTGGACATTTCTTTAGAAAAAGATGGCACCTTGAATTTCATACCTTTAGTGACAGAAACTAGACTAAACTTGAATTTCATGAAAATTCCAAATTGTTAAAACAAAATAGTGATTATAAACTGTATGCTTTCTTTTAGGTTCTGTTTATTGATCCTGCTCAAGGATATACCTTGGATTTTGTAAAACTTGCCGAACTTTTCTATTATCATAAAATTCCTCTTCGGTAATTGTCAATTTATAACATTACACAGTCAGCTGAAGGAAAGGCGGTGATGTTCATGTTGTACCACAGAGTACTCATGTGGAATTGAAAGCAGTGGTAGTCTTTAATGCCTTACACAACACAGCTGTGTTGTGAAACATCATTGACCTTTATGATAGACTTGTTAGTCAGAACTGCTAAGTCATCTCGTTAACCATGTTCATTTCACGAGAGAATAGTCTGACCACTTTGGGTGCTGAAAGGTGGATCCATTTCCCTGAAGTTCTGATAAGAGTATACTTTCCCTTTATTTTTCTGGAAAAACATGGTCATTTAATAATATCACCATCAGAGAGAGTTTGACAGTTTGGAGGAATCCATTAGACAGGTGGTTGTTAGTGACTAGACATTACGAATCAAACCTTTTCAATATAATACTCCCTCATCCCCCCTATTAACACACTCTATCTAGATGTTATAGTCTAGTAATGTTGAAAAATCATGGTTGTGATTCAAGGGGTAATTGTGACATTCCTTATTCACCTTCTTTTCCCAGAATTGGTTTTGTGTTCATTGTTAACACAGATGATGAAGTTGATGGAGCAGATGACATTGGCGTTGCTCTTTGGCGAGCTTTCAACTATATTGCAGAAGAACATGATGTCTCGCAAGCATTTATTTCCATAGTACAAGTGAGTGTACTAGGTATCATTTCTTTAGACTGTATAGGGGGGTTTTCTGCAACATTACTATAATTATTATCATTTATTATTTATTTTTCAAAGTTTGTAAAAAAAGATCATGGGACTTAATATAGACAATGGATTTGATCCTTGCAGCTCCCAACTGAAATGCGTAATGTCCCCACTTCATAAATTAGTCAGCTGACACGCTGCCAAAATAGATGAATTTGCTTGAGTTTCTCCAGCTGCTAATTGTATATGTTAAGTTTAAAGGAAAACATACTCCAAGAAAATGATTATTCAGGGAAGAATTCCTGAATGAGGTCTTGAAAAAATCATGAATAAAACAGATTACTGCAAACTTAAATATTCTAAATGGCAAAGTATGTAGACCCTTCTTAGAGAATTTCAAAGGAGGAGGAGATCACTTCATGACAGCAAATTAGGTAGAAATAGCTGGATGAGTACTGAATTTGACAAAGAGGTTGTATTAAAAAAAAAGTTAGAAATTGGCAAGAACTTGATAAAGAGCAATACAAAATGGGAAGATTATTTCATAGTTAAGGTTTTGAAACTGTTATGGCCCATTGTGGAAATAGATGTATTAAAGAACCGTATTGTTATTATTAAGAAAGTCAGACCGTAGCTTAGAAACCAGCTTTTGTTCATTTTAAAATTCACTGGTCTTTCGCTTTCACCCACTATTATAACAAGGAATGGTTCTTCTTCAGAGTGAGGCCGTGCAATGACCAAAGCCCAGTGTACTCCCTGCCCTGCTCCCACAGCTTCTGGGAAAGCCACTGAATACCTCGTGAACTCACTGTCCTGGGCACAGAAACTGCCAGTGCCTCAGTGACATGGGGATACGCTCTGTTCTGTAAAATAGTGCTGGAGGTTACATGTCAGTTTTGTATCTCAGGCAATTACTCTTATTAACTGATTGGTGTAAGAATGTATAAGGGACTTAGACTGATGTAGCTTTTATTGAAGTCTGGCTACCTTATGGTGAACAGATTGATGCGGTAGTCAAAACTAAGAAAGTTGATGACCTTTTGAAATTCTCCTTACCCTAAGTTATCTCAGTTCTCTCCACTGACTATTCTGGAGGCGCCTTGCATCAGACATAAATTTGCATGTGACTTCATACTTTGCAATCACTGGCCTATTGAATTATCTGCTCTGATGTTCAGCATGATACTGTAATATCTTGGAAAATCAGATTACACTTGAAACCATAAGTTTCAATACAACACGCCATGGAAGTATTCTTTATGTGCCGTAGCCTACCAGTTGTACTAAGCAATTTGAGAAAAGAGTGGGGAAAATGTGTGAGGAAGGAATACGTATAGCATACTAGAATCCACCACCGTCTGAAGTGTGCGAATGTTGGTGGTGATTCAAACTATGTATACGTCAACCTGAAAATTTTTGTACCCCCTAGAAAACCAAAACATGATTGAGCTAACCTTCTATTGAGAATGTGTTGTATTGTATCCTTCAGATGACTTAGTCTCACTAATTTAGAATAATTAGAGCAAAATCAGCCTTTTAGTAAAATACGTGAATTATAAAATCTCTGTAATATTGTTTCATTACTTTTAATGAGCAAATTATTTTATCTAAATTAGATAATTTGAAAATACAGTACCAGGAAAAAGAGGAATATAGTAGAAGGTCAAAATTTTAAGTATATGAACATTTTTGACATGTGATAAAGAATTATGGTAGAGTCGTATAGTATTTTTAGAGTAAAGCAATCAGATTGTGTATCTCAGCTCTCCGCAGTTGCTATGAAACTTACGAATTTAATTTTCTCTTCCTACCTTGCAAAATTAAGATTAAAAAAATACACATTACGTACTTGATGAATATTTGTTGCATGCATGTTTGAGAACGCAGAAATACTTTAAGCTTTCAACTTTGGCTATGTTGGGTTAATTTTCAACAGATTAACCATCTCATAGTATGTAAGTATAAAACGATGAGATACATGACATAAGTCAGTTTTCAGAAGTTGAACAAGAGCTAACATGAACTGTGAACCTTGCAAAAAGATCAAAATAAAAATATTCACAGGTAGAGATGGAGAGAATTCTTGCTGCATCAAAAGAAATGCTGAAGGAAATCCTTTAGGCTGAAAGGAAGCGACACCAGATGGTAACTCACATTCACAGGAAGAAATGAAATGGTAGCTTTAAATAAAATGTAAATATATGGGTACATACAAAAGGCTATAAGAATATATTTAATTGTGTTTAAATTGCACAAGATTGAATAAAACATTTTAACATATAGATATAATACATATCACCGTAATTGTACGAAGGAACAGAGGATTAGATGGATCTGTTTTGGAACTAAA
The DNA here is from genome assembly GCF_020171115.1 of Neogale vison. Classification (NCBI taxonomy): domain Eukaryota; kingdom Metazoa; phylum Chordata; class Mammalia; order Carnivora; family Mustelidae; genus Neogale; species Neogale vison. The sequence goes on along the minus strand of NC_058095.1, from coordinate 152,644,559 downwards.
AATTTGGTCTTTTGTCAACATTAAGTTAGGAGTAGGAGGGAGTAGATTGTAGTAAATTGGCACAGCTGGATATCCAAATTCAAAATGATGGCACTAGATCCCTGTCTTATACCATGGACAGAGGTCAACTCAAAACAGATAAAAGGTTGAGCATAGGACCTGAAACTCTTTCCTGAAAGGAAACATAGTGGTAAGCTCCTCGACATTGATCTTGGTGATGATCTTTTGGATTTAACAACAAAATCAAAGGCAAAAAAAGAAATAAACAGGGTTTATATAAAAATAAAATGCATCCGCACAGCAAAGGAAATCATCGAAAGGGCAACGAAATGGCAGCGTTGCATCGAAATGGCAACTGTGGAACAGGAGAAAATATTTGCAAACTACCTATTCAGTAAGGAGTTAATGTCCAAAATAATCAGGAATTCATATAACACAATAGCAAAATAATAATAAATAACCCAATTAAAAAATGGACAGTAGGGGCGCCTGGGTGGCTCAGTGGGTTAAGCCTCTGCCTTCGGCTCAGGTCATGATCTCAAGGTCCTGGGATCGAGCCCTGCATCAGGCTCTCTGCTCAACAGGAAGCCTGCCTCCCCCTCTCCCTCTGCCTGCCTCTCTGCCTACTTGTGATCTCTCTAGATCTGAATGGATATTTCCAAAGAAGACATGCAGATGACCAGCAGATATGTGAAAAAGTGCTCAACTTGGTTAATCACCAGGGAAATGCAAATCAAAACCCACCGTGAGCTGTCCCCTCACACCTGTAGGGGGTTCTATTACCAGACAAACAAGATGCCAAATGCTGGCATGATGTAGAGAGGAGGGAGCCCTCTGAGAATACAACTGCTGCAGCCATTATGGAAAACAGTCTGGAGCTTCCTCAAGAATTTTAAAATAGGATGACAGTATGAACCAGCAATCCTACTTCAGCTGTTTCCAAAGGAAATGAAATCAGTATCTCGAACAGTGACCTGTATGCTCATGTTTATTGCAGCATTAGTCACAACAGCCAAGGTGTATGGAAATGACTTAAGCATCCATCAGTGGGTGGATGAACAAAGAAAATATGTGGTATATATGTATATATACCTCAGAATATCATTCAGGCTTTAAAAAGAAGGAAATCCTGCCATTCGTGACAACATGGATGAACCTAGAAGATGTTAGGCCAAGTGAAATGTATCAGACAAAGAAAGATGAATACTATCTAATATCACGTGTATGTGGAACCTAAAAAAGCTGAACTCCTAGAAACAGTAGAAAAGTGGTTGGTCAGGAGGTGGGCAAAATGGGGAAATGTTGGCCAGAGGTACAAACTTGCAGTTATAGTAGGACTAAGTTCTGGACATGCCATGTCCAGCATGGTGACTGTGGTGGATAATGCTGTACTATATAACTGAAATTTGCTAAGTGTAGAATCTGAAGGTTCTCACCAAAAAAGAAAGAAAAATATGTGTGAGGTGATGGATATATGAGTTAATTTGATGGTGGGAGTCCCATCACGCTGTGTGTGTTTATCGAGCCATTGTGTTGTACGTTATAAATGTGTTAGTGTGTGTTACTGTCAGTTATACCTTAATGAAGCTAGAAAAGGGAAAAATAAATAAAAGGTATATGAAGACCCCAAATTACTGTTTTTGCTTATCAAGCTATGTAAGTCTTAAAAATTTTTAAATGTATAAGAAGATTGAATCATTATATAAATAGTTCATGCTAGACATTCTAGCTGCCTTAGCTTAAGAATATCTGCTATTTTAAAATGACTGATTTTTACGATGACTAATCTCACTAACTTTTCATATATAATTTTTGCTTTATTCAAAATCTCATTGTTCCTAAACCCTATTTATATTTTACAGAAGGCTAACATTTTTTGCTTTTTGTTTTTTCAGTTATTAAGATCATAGCATGCTGTGCTTGATATGAGGAGGAAACTTGCCTATAAATTGAGAAGCTTGTAAAACTAAACTGTGGGATCTAATTATAGACCTGAGCCTTTTCTTTGAGGAATAGGTCATCCGGTTTACAGTGAGGAGCGGAAAAGGAAGAATGCTTGTTCCTTATCATGAGGAATAACATGGGGCTTTGTCTGCCCTCATATGAGGACTGTCTCTGGCAATAATGATTCAAGTGAATCGGGACTCAACATTCTTTTTTTTAGGATTTTATTTATTCACATCTGAGAAAGAGTGTGTGTGTATGTGTGTGTGTGTGCGCGCGCGCCCACACGTGTGTGAGCAGAGGGAGAGGGAGAAGCAGGCTACTCCGCTGAGCAGGGAGTCCCTCCTGGGGCTCAATCCTAGGACCCTGGGATCATAACCTGAGCCAGAGGCAGATGTTTAATGACTGAGCCAACCAGGCGCCCCTTCAAAATAACATTCTTACCTGATGCAGGTTTCCCCCGCTTCTGAGCACAGCGTTGCTTTCAACCTTCTGTATAAAGCCCAAATGATTGTGAAAGAAAGAAGCAGTCATCATCAGTCGATATGGAAAAATTTTTGAGCATTTTCCAGAACGAAAAACTAACCTCTCTTAGGCTTTTCTGACTCTTAGGGCACATGTTGCTAATGACGCACGGAATAGACTGAGGGACACAGATGTCCCCCGACACAGGTGAAGCGCCGGATCCCAAGCTGTCATTCGTGGGGAGGAGCCGCCAGGGCTGCTCTCGCTGCTTGCTGCAAGACAAACACTGAAGCCTGTTTCCACTTCTACCATTTTTCATAAAAATGAAAATCCTCTTTGGATTTCTTTTGGTTAGTGAAAACAGATACCGATGTCACTCTCGTAGAAGAAAAGTGGCCTAACGTGAACTTTTGAGAGGCGAGACATACGTTGTATCAGAATGCTACTTGATGGTATGTCTAAGTACGAGATTCTTCTGGTCGGGAAGCTTTTCCCCAGGATGGCTTCGTTCTAGCTCGGTGTTCGTGGTTATGTCTCAGCTGAGGCATCTCCCAGAGGTGCCTTCTCCCTCCATGCAGAGCCGTCCCTCCCCCATGCCTAGCAGAGTGCGGGGGGCTTAGGAGAGGGTCTGTGATGAGGGAGAAATGAAACAGGAAAATAGAGGAGCTACAGCTTCCATCCTGCGCCGTGCTTCCAGCATCTCAGACGGGGGGAAGAATGGAGGGACAGAAGAAACCTAGTCAAGGTCTTTACTGGAGAGCAGTCAGGAATGAAAATAAAACCTTTCTGAAATAAGCCATTGAAAATATTTTATATGGGGGAACCTGGGGGGCTCAGGTGGTTGGGCATCGGCCTTCAGCTCAAGTCGTGATCCTGGTGTCCTGAGATTGGACCCTGCATCCTGCTCCCTGCTCAGTGGGGAGCCTGCTTCTCCCTCTCCCTCTGCTTGTGCTTTCTCTCAAATAAGCAAAATCTTTAAAAAAATACATTTTATATATACCTTTTTAAATAAAGGGAGCTGGTACACTTTGGTGGCTCAGATGGTTAAGATCTGCCTTCGGCTCAGGTCGTGATCCCAGAGCCCTGGGATCGAGCCCCACATAGGAGACTTTGCTCAGCGGGGAGCCTACTTTTCCCCTCTCCCCCATGATTGTACCCTCTCTCAAGAGGGATAAATAAAATTCGCTCAAGAGAACAAATAAAATATCTTTTAAAAAAAAAAAGGAAAACGGAAAGGGAGCCGTTATTTTACTAAGAAGCACAGTGTCTAGTTTGATCAAAATGGAACATAACATATTCACAAAACCATTTTTATTTGGAGATATATTGTGTGTTTAAAACGATTTATTTATCTGTGTGGGTGGAGGGCGTGTGTATACATGCACATATTTGGTAAACTTAGAACTTATAAAGTATAAAGTATGTTTTTATTTTATTTAAATTTGCACGCTCCGTGAAAGAAAGAAAACTGATCGCCATAAGATGAAAATTAATTGTAGGATCTTTATTTCTACAGATGTACCAGAGAGTGAAGAAAGACAATATACTCACTGTGGACCATGTGAAGAGTGTCCTCCTAAAGCTATTTCCAGATGCTAATATTTGGGATATTTTGGGCATTCACTCTAAATACGATAACGGCAGAAAGGTAAGTTGAAATGCGAATTTTTGAAAACAGGATCCAAGAAGCTTTTACTATAATCTCATGAGTAAATGATCTCAATATAGTTAACTCATGATTTGGATTTTAGACCCTCAGAAAGAAGGGAAGTTTAAGACCCCCGAATGATGCACATCATCTGATGAGTGCTCAGATCGCCATTATTGACCTTTCAGAAAGCACAAGAAAATATAATTGTCAGGATTTGCAGGATAGGAGACTTAAATGTAGAGTTATTTACTTATATTTTTAAAATTTGAGACAGCACAGGGTCAGAGGGAGAGGGAGAAGCAGACTCCCCACTGGGCAAGGAGCCCGATGGGGAGCTTGATCCCAGGGTCCTGGGATCATGACCTGAGTTGAAGGCAGACGCTTAACTGACTGAGCCACCTGGGCACCCTGAATGCAGAATTTTAAAGAATGTAATTTTTACTTTCTTGGGAAAAATGGAAAGCTGGCTTTTTAGAGAAATGCTAGGACAAGAAACAAATTTGGGAAGGTGGAGCATCACTGGGGTCGAATTTCTCATGTCAATAGAGATCAAGGTTTTTAGATGGGTTCTTGCATTTTATAAGAGTTTTTAGGCCACAGACCGGTCTCCATGCTAACAGTGAAGGTTAGGATCCCTGACGTTGTAATGTCCCACCTGACTCGGCCGTTCAACTCCTAAGCCTCACTTTCTCGACTCTTCCCTTGCTCTTCCGTTCTCCTCGGGTGGGCAGACTAGTTCGGGTTCCTGAATGGGCTCCTCCTTCTCCCCAGAGGGCCTTCATGTGCTTGTTCCCACCACGGGTTCCTGCACCCTGCCTCCCTTCTCTTCTAGCCTGTGTACTCTTGGCTTTAATGTTACTTTGAGGGGGACGTAACACTTTGGGAAGAACTTCTGGGAAGTCTTTTCTAACCCTCCGCCTGAGGTTAAGCTGCTCGTGCTAACGCCACATGCAAAAACCCTGCTGCGGACTCCTGCATACAATGCTGGCTACAGTGGCCTGTTCTTCCCTGCCTTCCCCTGGACCACATCCTCCCTGGGAGCAGGGCCCCTGTCTCCTGCTGGGTCTTGGGGGGATGCAGTGCTCAGTAAACATCTACTGAATGAAATGTCTGTGGAGGCAAGGTGTCTAAGAGTGAGGGTTGTGTGGTCAGACAGAACGTCACGGGAGCATTGAGGTTTTAGAAATCGCTGCTCTGGGGGCTAGGAAAGGCAGTACAGTGAAGCCATGTATAAAAATGGCTATGATGCCGAGTTTCTGCTGGTGTTGCCTACCATAAATTTACAGGAGCATCAATCTCTTTGTTTTTAAAAGTCCAAAATCCCAGGGGCGCCTGGGTGGCTCAGTGGGTTAAGCCTCTGCCTTCGGCTCAGGTCATGATCCCAGGGTCCTGGGATGGAGCCCCATATCGGGTTCTCCGCTCCACGGGGAGCCTGCTTCCTCCTGTCTTTCTCTGCCTGCCTCTACACTTGTGACCTGTGTGTCAAATAAATAAATAAAATCTTAAAAAAAAAAAAAAAGTTCAAAATATTGGGCACATGAATGAAGGAAGGTAGCTGGTTAAAGTGCTGTGAGGTTGAAATGTTACGAGCTGCACGTGACATTGGCATAAGAGGCCCAAAGAGTAGTCCCGGAGAAGACCTCTGGGGCACTAGCAGGCTACTTAGAAATGGGAGCGGAGCCAGGAAGCCAGAGGTGTGGTGGTCTCGGTGCAATCAAAAAGCCAGTGTGGTAGGAATTAAGGATTGTTTTTAGTTACTGAAGAATAGTTTTCCCAATGATAATTTCTGAACTGAGAATGAGTTGTGTTGATATTTTTCATTTCTATATTTTCATATAATTAAAAATAAAACTAAAATGCAACCAAGATGAACTTTCTTTTGGGCCAAAGTTGCATGGAGGCATCTCTTTTAATAAAATTATTTTTAATAAGTACTCTTCAGGGCTTCTTTGGGGGAGAAAGAAAACAAATATCCTGTAGTGATTATGTAAACTCATGGAATAGAAATCAAGTTTTTATATATTAAGGATCCTGTTTACACAGGTTGAAAGCAAAAGGTTGCAGCGTTTGGATTTTAATATCAGCTGATGGTGAGTGGTCATGATAGGAGTCCTGGACACAAACCCATACTTAGACCTTACATGCTCTGTTTTTCTTTCTTCTTTCAGTGGTAGAGAACAGTTTCTGTTCAGACTTTACCTTTCTTAGGGACTGACACTTGTGCAAGAATCGTATCTATTAAGCATGACTGAGATGCCTAATGGTGATACCAAGAGTCAGTTCTCATTGGAGAGTAAAAATTATTTTCTGGTGGATTTGCCCTTTTTTTATATGAATCTGAAATTTCTTACTGATTTTTTTACTAAGTTATGTATGCTTTGTTTCTTAAGAACCCTTTTCTGGTTCAAGTTTATTATAGTATTTAATGCCTTTTTTTTAAGGATTTTATTTATTTATTTGACAGAGATCACAAGTAGGCAGAGAGGCAGACAGAGAGAGAGGAGTAAGCAGGCCCTCTGCTGAGCAGAGAGCCTGATGCGGGGCTCGATCCCAAGACCCTGGGATTATGACCTGAGCTGAAGGCAGAGGCTTTAACCCACTGAGCCACCCTTTTACAACACCTATGTACCTGAAGCTATGAAGTGCATTAAAATGAAATACATTCCTAAGAACAGCTGGTAGGAAATATTCAAGCTGTTTATTTAATTGCAATATATTGATTAAAAAGTTTAAAATATTCATAATCTTATCTTGCACGTGGAAAGAGATGGATTCATTTATTCATATCTATTGTAGGTAAAAATAATAATAATAATAATATCTGCTGTGATACAAATGAATTTGAGATCTTATACAGCCAAAACATACTACTTATTATCAATTGCCATAAAAACGTCATCTGAATAACCATGTTATCCTTAAATATTAGAACTTACAACTCAATTTTACCATTTCCCATTAATTTCCTTTCTTATACATAACCATATGTGGATATAAATGTCATTTCCAACTGGACTATAACTACTTCAAGAAAAGGAATTTTATTCTTTTGTATTCCTCCAGGTTCGTATTTGCACATCTGAAGTTGTAGATCTGTTTGCTGAGTTCCTGTTACAGTAACCGGGGTTTGAGCTCTCTTCTACCTCCCTACATTCACTTGGTCTCTCCAAGTCCAGGGGCATTACTTCAAATATTTAAAAACCAGGGTGCCTGAGTGGCTCAGTGGGTTAAGCCTCTGCCTTCGGCTCAGGTCATGATCCCAGGGTCCTGGGATCGAACCCCGCATCAGGCTCTCTGCTCAGCGGGGAGCCTGCCTCCTCCTCCTCTCTCTCTCTCTCTCTGCCTGCCTCTATGTCTACTTGTGATCTCTGACTGTCAAATAAATAAATAAAATTTTAAAAATATATATTTAAAAACCACTGTGGCTTCAAGAGCAGCCAGTTAGAGAGTGAACCAGAAGCAGATCCTAGAGCTGGAATGGGGTCTTTAGGCCCTCGTGCTGACGGTCACCCTGTAGTGTCTGAATTGTCTAAGAAAGAGGTCAGGTGCTTCTCCTGGGTGATCGATGTCCCAGGACTGCAGCTGCTTTCCAGCTGCTACAGATGTGTTTCATTACACAAGAAGTGGTAAAGCCTATCTAGTGCAAACCAGCTGATTATCAGGTCTGTTTTTTTAACACATTTTGGATAAGTGAATATTTAGTGTATGTGACTTTTTAAATGTTCCTTGCTTAGTAAATCAAATACTATGATTGTTTTTCCACTTTTTAGCAACTTGTTTTGTTAAACTTTAAGAATTACTCCTTTTTTGTTTTTTAACCCATTTTCCATAGTATTCTTCTTATTGCAGATGTATCCAGATAGTCAATAGATAGGTCAGATAACCTATCCAGAAATTTTCTTACAAATAAACACATCAGTTAACAAACCAGCACCTTCCTCACGCACACCAGCCCCTACAATGCCCTTCCATAGCCATGCCGACCCTTTCCTTAAAGTGAACCGGTCATGCTGTTCATGGACGTGAACCTGAGTACAGCTTCCTTTCCGGGTCCGCCTTTGCCCTTCATGTTGCAGGTCTCTGCTGTATCTCTGCTTTTGTGAGCACTGTGCCTTTTCTGTTTCTGATTTATTTCTAATTTTACTCCTCTCCCAAGTAAACATGCATGATAGAAAAATTATTTTAACTCTTTTATGATTAAAAAGCTTATGCTACCTTTCCATCTTATTGGTAGTTGGACTGGGTGATCCTTTTTCTTCCAGGTTCTGGAGGCTGTCTTTACTGTCTCCTGACTCCCATAGGCTACAGAGACCAGTGATATCATTCTGATTTTAATTCCTTTGTCTTCCTGCTTTATTTAATTATATGTTTATTTACCCAGCTTGAAAGCTATTAGAATTTTTTTCTCCCTGGTGTTTGGAAGTTTCATGCTGCTGTATCTTCATATTGGTCCTCTTTCATTCAGGGTATTGGGTATTTGATGAGCTCTTTCTGAAGGTTTGTCGTCATTCTGGGAATTTCTTTATTTCTCTAATGCTTTCCTTCATTTTCTTTGTCCTTTCTGAATCTACTCAGTTGAGTCTCTATTTGTTTTCTCTTCTTTTTTTATTCCTTTGTCCATTTTGTCCAATTTTTTAAAATTTCCTGCAGATCTTTCTTGTATCCTATTTCTGTTTTATAGCATTTAGTTCTTCTTTCATGGACACAATGTATATTTTTTTTATCTAGGAGTGTTAATTTTGTGATGTGCCGTTCTGCTCCCTGCATTATCTCTGCCTTCTACAGCTTCCCTCTTCTCATTCATTTTGATTTCTCTCTTTTGTGTTTGAAGCATTTGTCAAATGTCTTATGATACCTGGTTATCTTTCACACATACGTATGAAACTCTAAAAAGCTGATAACGAATACTTGGTTCTTGTGAGTTGGTGAGCCTCCCCTGGGGAGCTGAGCTGACTTCCTCAATTAAAGCAGAGTCTTCACATAAGAATTCTTTATTTTGATCGTAGAGGAGTACATGTGGCCGACGAGAGGATGGAAAGGGTGAGCATATCAGAGGTTACAGTACAGGGTATGTGAGACCAGGTGTGGTCACCACCTGGGTATGAAGGATGGGCACATTCCTTTAATCTCTTGCCTGGTCTCCATCCCCTTTCTCTGCCTGTCATCACCCAGGCTAGCCTTTGTGATTCCGTTTCAGCAGAGAATAAGAAAAGCAGGACAGCTTTGTAATGAAGCTTGAAGTCAGGTATTGTGATGCCCCTAGCTTTGGTTTTCTTTTTCAATGTTCCCCTGGTGATTGGGGGTCTTTTCTCATTCCATCAAATTTTAGGATTGCTTGTTCCAGTTCTGTGAAAAATGCCAGTCGTATTTTGACAGGGATGGCATTGAAGTGTAGACTGCTCTGGGCAGTATAGACATTTTCACAATGTTTATTCTTCCAATCCAGGAGCAGGGAATGTTTTTCCATTTCTTTGTGTCTTCCTGAATTTCTTTCATAAATGTTCTGTATTTTCTAGAGTATAGATCCTTTACCTGTTTGGTTATGTTTACTCCTAAGTATCTATGGGTTTTGGTGCTATTGTAAATGGAATTGATTCCTTAATTTCTCTTTCTTCAGTCACATTGTTAGTGTGTAGAAATACAACTGATTCTGTGCATCGATTTTATATCCTGCCACATTGCTGAATTGCTGTATGAGTTCTGGTAATTTGCTGGTAGAGTCTTTTGGGTTTTCCACATAAACTATCATGTCATCTGCAAAGTGAGAGAGTCTGACTTCTCCTTTGCCGATTTAAATGCCTTTTATTTCTCTTTCGTTTTCTGATTGCTGAGTCTAGGACTTCTAGTACTATGTTGAACAGTAGTGGTGAGTGTGGGGATCCTTTCATATTCCTTGAGAGCTTGTTTGGAGGTTCTAGCAGGGGAGCGCAGCTACTCGTATACCCTTGACCGAAGAACGGTCCTCTCCTCTATCGGGGAAGTTCGTCCTCTTCGACCGAGCGCACAGCTTTGGGAGGGACGCACATGGAGCGGTGAGGGAGGAAGGGGACACCCGCCTAGCCAGCCAGATCAGCCGAATCAACCCTGGCGATCAATGGGGTGACAGATGTCGCAGCCAGATCGCCCTTATATCCAATCCTTTCATATTCCTGACCTTAAGGGAAAAGTTTTTCCCCATTCAGAATGATATTTGCTGCGGGCTTTTCATAGATGGCTTTTATGGTATTGAGGTATGTTCCCTATATCCCTATACGGTGAAGAGTTTTAATCAGGAAAAGAATACTGTGTTTTGTCACATGCTTTCTGCATCAATTGAGAGGATCATATGGTTCTTTTATTAATATGCTCTATCACATTCATTGATTTGTGAATATTGAACCACCCTTGTATCACAGGAATAAATCTCACGTGGTTGTGATGGATAAACCTTTTAATGTATGTTAGATCCTATTGGCTAGGCTGTGATCATCAAGACAGCATGGCATTGGCACACAGACAGACACACGGATCAGTGGAACAGAATAGAGACTCCAGAAATGGACCCTCAATTCTATGGTCAAATAATCTTTGACAAATCAAGAAAAAATATTCAGTGGACAAAAGACAGTCTCTTCAGTAAATGGTGTTGGGAAAATTGAACAGCTGTATACAGAAGAATGAAACTTGACCATTCTCTTATACCATACACAAAGATAAACTCTAAATGGATGAAAGACCTTGATGTGAGACAAGAATCCGTCAAAATCCTAGAGGAGAACACAGGCAGTAACCTCTTCGGCATCAGCCACAGCAACTTCTTTCAAGACATGTCTCCAAAGGCAAGGAAAACAAAAGCAAAATGAACTTTTGGGACTTCATCAAGATCAAAAGCTTTGCATAGCAAAGGAAACAGTCAACAGAACTAAGAGGCAATCCTCAGAATGTGAGAAGGTGTTTGGAAATGACATTATAGGTAAAGGGCTGGTATCCAGGATCTATAAAGAACTTCTCAAACACCAAAAAAACAGGTAATCAGGTCAAAAAATGGGCAGAAGACATGAACAGACTCTTCTTCAAAGAAGACATATAATGGCCAACAGACACATAAAAAAAAATCTTCAATATCACTAGCCATCAGGGAGATTCAAATCAAAACCACACTGAGATACCACCTTAGACCAGATAGAATGGCAAAATTAACAAGATTGTTGAGGCTATGGAGAAAGGGGAACCTTCTTTTTTTTTTTTTTAAAGATTTTAGCTTCTGTACAGCAAAAGAAGCAGTCAACATAACAAAGAGGCAACCCACGGAATGGGAGAAGATATTTGCAAATGAAACTGCAAACAAAGGGCTGATATCCACGATCTATAAAGAACTCCTCAAACTCAACACACACAAAACAGATAATCATGTCAAAAAATGGGCAGAAGACATGGACACTTCTCCAAAGAAGACATACAAATGGCTAGCAGTTACATGAAAAAAATGTTCATCGTCATTAACCATCAGGGAATTCAAATCAAAACCACACTGAGATACCACCTTACAACCAAGTTAAAATGGCAAAGATTAATAAGACAGGAAATAACAAGTGTTGGAGAGGATGTGGAGAAGGGGGAACCCTCTTACACTGTTGGTGGGAATGCAAGCTGACGTAGCCTCTTTGGAAAACAGTGTGGAAATTCCTCAAACAATTAAAAATAAGTTACCCTATGACCTTGCAATGGCACTATGGGTATTTACCCCAAAGATACACATGTAGTGAAAAGAAGGGCCATATGTACTCCATTGTTCATAGCAGCAATGTCCATAATAGCCAAACTGTGGAAAGAGCCAAGATGCCCTTCAGCAGATGAATGGATAAAGGAAATATGGTCCATATATACAATGGAATATTACTCAGCCATCAGAAGGGATGAATATTCAACTTTTGTATCAACATGGACAGGACTGGAGGAGATTATGCTGAGTGAAATAAATCAAGCAGAGAGAGTCAATTATCATATGGTTTCACTTACTTGTGGAGCATAAGGAATAACATGGAGGACATTAGGAGAAGGAAAGGAAAAGTGAGTTGGGGGAAATCAGAGGGGGAAATGAATCCTGAGAGACTGTGGACTCTGAGACAAACAGGGTTTTGGAGGGGAGGTAGGTGGGAGGTTGGGTGAGCCTGGTAGTGGGTGTTACGGAGGGCATGTATTGCATGGAGCACTGGGTATGGTGCCTAAACAATGAATCCTGGAATACTGAAAAAAATAAAGAGATTTTATTTATTTGGCAGAGAGATAGCACAAGTAGGCAGAACAGCGGGCAGAGGGAGTAGGAGAAGCAAGCTCTCCACCAAGCAGGGAGCCCAATGTGGGGCTCGATCCCAGAACCCTGGAATGATGACCTGAGCTGAAGGCAGCTACTTAACCAACTGAGCCACCCAGGTACCTCGAGAAAAGGGAACGCTCTTACACTGTTGGTGAGAATGCAAACTGGTACAGCCACTCTGGAAAACAGTATGGAGGTTCCTCAAGATGTTAAAAATAAAGCTACCCTACAACTCAGCAATCGCACTACTAAGTATTTACCCCAGAGATACGGGCATAATAAAGGGACACCTGCACCCCAATGTTCACAGCAACAATATCCACAGTAGCCAAACTGTGAAAGGAGGTGAGATGCCCTTCAACAGATGAATGAATAAAGAAAATATGGTTTATATATACAATGGAATATTACTCAGCCATCAGAAAGGATGAATACCCACCATTTGCACCAACATGGACAGGACTGGAGGAGATTATGCTAAGTGAAATAAGTCAAGTAGAGAAAGACAATTATCATTTGGTTTCGCTCATGTGGAACATAAGCAATAGCACAGAGGACCACAGGGGAAGGGAGGGAAATCTGAATGGGAAGAAATCAGAGAGGGGGACAAACCACAAAAGACTCTGGACTCGGAATGAAACTGAGGGTTACAGAAGGGAGGGGTTGGGGGGTAACTGGATGATGGGCATTAAGGAGGGCACGTGTGGCGATGAGCAGTGGGTATTATGCACAACTAATGAATCACTGAACACTACATCAAAAACTAATGATGTACTATATACTAATTGAACATAAAAATTTTTTTTAAATAGTCTATTAATCCACCACTGCCCCCAAAGAAAGAAAGAAAAGGACACTGTGGTTTTGCAGCATTGAGAAAGGGGCCTTGAGAGGCAACTGCCCCGAGTACAGACTCTAGGGCATGTCCGCCCTCTACTCTCACCGTCCTTCTGAGGCACCAGGTGTCTCCAGGGACGCTGAAAATGCCATGTTCTCTTCTGTCTGCACAGATGTGACTCCCCTTTTTTCTTTGCTTACCTGCTTATTTTTTCTCTTGTTTTTCTTTACCCTTATGGGCTCATATTTTCTATCATTATATTCTCACTTTAGTGAAATATGTGAGGAGAAGACAGATGAGCATGTGTGGATAAATCTACCATATTTCATCAGAAGCCCACTTTTACTCTTAAAAAGTTAAACAGTGAAATGAGTATTTAAGTAGTGTTACTTTTTTAAGTGTCTGCGGTCATTGTCTCCTAAAGTTAAGAGTGTTAAGTATCTTTGTGAAGATTAAGGACACCAAACACTCCTCAGAAGTTGCTTTTTTTTTTTTTTTTTCCTTTAAGTGTGTGAGTACACAATTCCCTTTCCAGCTGTTTCACTGCTCTCCTTCCCCGCGGCTGTCCTGTAATGATCTACAGCTTCAGTCTCCTGTTGGCCCTTCTTTCCCAAATCTGTCTAAGCCCTAATTTAGGCCAGACTCTGTGTTACATGAGAGCCCTTCAGTCATGCTTCATCTCCCCACTCCTTGCCCCTCCCAAACGTTATTTTAGACATTCGTCAGTCCCCTAAGCCCCTTGTCCATCTTCCTCTTCAGGCCTAGAAAGTCATTCTGACTCCTCCATGACAAAATAAACAAGTTTAGGCCTTCATTCTCCAAACTCCTGTTCCTCTAATTTTCTCTCTTCCTCTAAACTTTGCCCTTTCAAGAGATAATTATTTATTTAGAACTTAAAATGTTCAAAGCACAACACAATAGGTAAAAGAATAGAGCACAAGGACGGTGTCTTGAAAAATTTTAGTAAAATAAAAATGTAATAGAACAGAGAGACAAATTCAAAGAAATGAATGTAAGAATAAATGATAAACAAGTAGCGACTCCATCCAGAAGACTCAGAAAGAACAGAGGAAACAACGGGAAGGAAAGCATCGGAGAAAGAGCACAGTGAAATCCCTGAGGTTGACGGACCCAAGTGCGGGCTGGAAGGGGCCTCCAGACACACAACACGTAGGATGAGGGAGGAGTGCTCGGGATGGACGTGAGGAATTCATGTCTGAGGCCTGAAGTAGGAGGAGGAGCTGGATGCAAGAAAACAAGAAAGTGACAGGAGATCAACCTCCAAGAGAAAAAATGTCAGGAGGTCCTGAGTCGTGAAGAGCTACGAGAAGCTGCTGTTGCCTCTGTGTGGGCCACAGTCAGGTGTTGTGTTTGTGTCGTGGAGGGAAGTTCACAGGGTGAGCTGGAGAAGTAGGGGGCCGGCTTGCACAGTGAACAATATTAAATTGAACTCAGGACAGTCAAAGACCTTGGGAACAGTAAAAAATCTGAGAGGATGTTAAGCAGTGAAGAGACCGCGCCTTGCCGTATTCGGAAAGGGCATTGTCCGTTATTCAGAAGCGATTGTTGGAAGGTGGAAGTGTATGGGGTTGTCTGCAGCTCAGAAAAGAACCAACAGAAACTGCCCCACAGCTTTTACAAATGGCAAGAAAGACCATGAAATGAAAGAGTTTGCGGGCACTGTGCCTGTGTTTCTGAAACACCAGATCTGTTCGATAACAAAAATTCAACCAAGTACATTTTGAAGATCTAACTGGCTTTTTAACATGATTCCTGACTAGGGCGGGATCCCATCTAACAAACAGAGGGATGTTCTGAGGAGTTAAACCAAGTGGAAGGTTTTAGAGAAGGAGGGTGGGGCAGGTACGTTACTAGTCAAAGAAAGGGAATGTTTTGGTGAGTGGCTTTTCCTTAGGGGAAAAGCAAGAGGCGTGCCAGGCAGACTACTTCATCTTTCTTCGGGGATGGAGAGTGCCCGTGTGGCAGACTTATTGGTACGGATCTGATGGAAAAATTCCTGACGGATGGGTTAAGACTACATTTCTGAGAGAGACTAAAGCTACAGTTAGATTAGGTATTAAGCCTGTTTAGGAACTCAGTCTAACAGGGCTAAAATTATAAAATTCAGTGTCATTGGCTTATTTGTGGTAATTAAAGCTTTTGGAATAGACAGGTTGCCTCATTAGAAGTAACACAGTAAATTAGGGGGCCTGTGTTTCTAGCAGAGACCTCTTTCTGGGGTCCGTACCCATGTATGCAGCTAGCTGGAGGCCTCTCTGTAAGCATCTTAAAAGAATCCAAAACCAAGCCCATCATCACCTTCCTTGGGGCCCCAAACGGCTTTTTTTTTTTTAATGCCCTATCTTAGAAGGTAGCATCATTGTTCATCTTGGCCACCAGTGCTTTGCCTAATGGTCATCCTAAGCTGCTGCTTCTCTCATACGGTCCCAAACAGTACATTGTTACGTTCTGTCCATCCTGCCAGCTGAGTGTTTCAGAAACGGCCTCATTCTCCCCTTGCACAGTACCATGAATTGTTTTGGCTCTTGCTTTTTCCTTCCCACACTAGTGCAGGAGTCCCTGACCAACATTCCCAGGGCATGCTCTCCTATGCCCTTCTTTCTCTCCATTGTCACCGTTGTCCTTTTTAAAATGAGCAAATCTGATCATATTACTTACCATTATTTACCCCCTTCCTAGATGGAATCGACCATGCCCTCCTGGGTAGCTCTGGATGCTATGTTCACCCTTGTTTTTAATGTAGCCATCTACATTAAAGGATAGAATTTGCATTTTATTTATATGCATTCATAAGCCTCATATACCCTAAGTGCCCAATAAATGCAGAGATAATATAGTGATTAAGAGTTCAGATTCTTGGTAAAAGAGCTCTAAGGACAAATTTTGTTTCTAGAATGCAGGAGCAACACAAGCAAAATGCCGGTTTTGGTGGGAATGCAGAGAAAGGGGAGAAAGGGGAGACTTCCTACACTGCTGGTGGGAATGCAAGCTGGTGCAGCCACTCTGGAAAACAGTATGGAGGTTCCTCAAAAAGTTAAATAGAGCTACCCTATGCCCAACAATTGCACTACTGGGTATTTACGCAAAGGATACAAAAATACTGATCGGAAAGGATATATGCACCCCTATGTTTATGGCAGCTTTATCAACAATAGCCAAATTATGGAAAGAGTCCAAATGTTCATCTACTGAAGATGTGATATGTATGTATAGTAGAATATATATTTCACTACTCCACTATATATATATATATATATATATATATATATATATATATATAGTGGAGTAGTGGTAGTGGAATATTACTCAGCCAGAAAAAAGAATGAAATCTTGCATTTGCAACACCATGGATGGAGCTGGAGAGTACTATGCTAAATGAAATAAGTCAGTCAGAGAAAGACAAATAGCATGATTTCACTCCTATGTGGAATTAAAGAAACAAAATAGATGAACATAGAAGGGGCATAGAAAAGAGAGGCAAACCAGGAAACAGATTCTCAACAGAACAAACTGAGGGTTGCTGGAGGGGAGGTGGACAGGGGGATGGGTTAAATGGGGGATGGATATGGATATTAAGGAAGGACACTTGCGGTGAGCACTGGGTGTTGTATGTAAGTGATGAATCACCAAATTCTACACCAGAAACTAATACTACAGTTAACTATTAACTATCCAGAATTTAAATAAAAACGTGAAAAATTAAAAAAAAATTTTTAATAAAATGCAGCAGCTGGATGGCTCGGCAGGTTGTCATATGTCATCATCTGTGAGATGGGTGTAATGGTACTGTTTAGCTTCACAGTGATTTTGAGAGCGTTGGCAATAGTAATTATAATAATACATAGTTGTGAATAGCAAGTGAATTGTTTAGTCTCACTTTATCACTCACAAGAGCAAACCCAGGTGTCGAGCACCTTTAGGATCTGGCCTCTGCCCCGGGGTCTGACCGCACCTGCATATGTAGCTCTGCCCGTGGTAGACACAGAAAACTACTGGCCGTTGCCTCAATACGCTCTTTTCTCTCTCCCCCTCCATTCCTTGCTGTGCTGTCTCGCTTCACATGGAATCTCTTTTTCCACTTTGTCTTCCTGGCAAATGTTTACTCATCCTGTAAGACTTGCCATGCCCTCCCTCCCACAGGCTTCTCCCTCTCACTCCCCCGGCCCTTACTCAGGCTTGGCTAGACTTTTCTTCCTGGCTCTGTTTTGTGTCTGTGTGAACCTCTTAAGGGCAGACTTTCAGCTCTGCATTTGCAGCATCTAGCCGAATGCCGAGGGCATGAATTCAGTAGATGTTTATTAAACAAATGAATGCAGGGATGAATGACTCTCTGATACAGGTAAATGATGGTTTGGAAAAAAAAAAAATGTTATGTCCTATATGAGGGTCAGCAAATCCTGCCCGCCCACTGCCTGGCGCTACATACACCGTTTTCTCGGGACCTCGCTGTGGGTCCACATCCGGGTCCACATTCCAGTCCACATCCACATTGGGATTCATGGCTGGGCTCGGGAGGGCATCAAAGCCGCGTCATTGAGACAGAACCCGGACGGCCCACAAAGCCTGAAATGGGTACTAGTTGACCCTTTACAGAAAAAGCTTCCTGATTCTCGCTCTATGTGGGTGAATTCCTTTGAAAAATGTTTGGAAAGGACAGGTTCGATTAGCAACGTTCACATTTTTTTTCTATGGCATCTAAAACTATGGTGTGTTCATATGCATTTCTTTTCCAGACACCCATATTCAGTTTAACTCTCTGGCATTTTTGAACTAAACAGGAAGGAGCAAGCTTTTACAGGATGACTGGCCTGGGTCCTTTGCCTCAAGCCCTTTATAATGGAGAACCCTTTAAGCTTGAGCAGCTGAATGCTGAAGAGCTGGAAACAAATGTTCTTCACAGAATGATGGATGCAACCATAAATTTACAGAGGGAGGTTTTGACGGTAGGTAAGCACTTATGAGAAAATACATGATAAATGATGCTTAAAAATGATTTCTGTACTAAAATATCTTTTCATGGCAAAAGTCTCCATCCTGATCACTTAGCAATTAACTTAAAAGTAGTAATTAGTTAATTAAGCTTACCTATGCATAATTACATCAAAAATTGCTTAATTTGAAAGAAAATTCAAAGTTTTACAGGCAAATTTGTTATGAAATTTATTGTATGAATCCTTATTGCCTACACTACTTATTTATTTAGATGACATAGTTGTTAAGTGTATTCTGTGCAGAACTTTAACATATATGCATATCAATTGCCTAGATTACCTAAATAGTATTTTTTTGTTGTAGGGCGTATTAAATGATCGAACAAATGTAATTGATTTCCTTATGGAGAAGAATAATGCCGTACCCCGTGTAAATCCTTCGATTTTGCACACAAAATGGCAGTACCTTAATTTAATATCCACATCAGGTAAAATAATCCTTCCATATACTTTCTACAAATGCTTATTGAGTTGTGAATGTTTTATTAATTGGTTATTTAACATTTAATATGAAAATTTTTCAGTAACTGCTGATGTTGAAGATTTCTCTACGTTCTTTTTCTTGGATTCACAAGATAAGAGTGCTGTAATAGCAGAGAACATGTATTATTTAACCCAAGAAGGTAATAAGCATATTTTATTTTCCTGACTTTATTCCTAAAGTAGCAAAATTTGTAGTTTTGGTAAGGTGGTTGCATAGTGAATTTGTATGTTGCTACTTGACTAGGGGTCTTGTTGTCAAGAGTCTGTCTTTTGTTAGGATCTAAGCATTGTGCTGAGAAGCTGCCTTCGACCCTGCTGAATCTTACATACACAGGGGTTCATCTTGATTTTTTGCCTTTTCTCAAAGCAAGCTATTCCATTTTTCACCTTTTTAAGAAAGTGGCAAAACCCTTTTCAGGACTGTGTAAGCTGATGCTTCACACTGCATGAATAAGAGTGTAATTCCCAGATCAGAGGAGAGTAGTTCTGTACTCGCTTAAACAACATCAAGGTTTTTGCTTACGTTGAGGATTGTAACAAAGGAGGGGAGACTGATCCAGGACGGTGCTTGCAAATACGGACTTAGCCTGGATGGGGACATCTGCAGTGGGTTCACAGTGACCTATTCCGATAGGCAAAGGTAGAGTTTGGTTGGTTTTGTTTCCTTTTGTTTTGTTTGACCATCTTTGCTCTAGAGAGAAAAAATGGGAGCCAATACACATTAAGATAAGAGAAGGCTGCTTTTTATCTCTGTGTGTAAAGCAGTCATCTAACAATGAGATTGATCTAAGATAGGATGAACTGTGTAGTAAGTGGTATATTTTTACATATGAGAGTTTTAAGCTGAGGCCTCCCGGCCAGTTTTTTAGAATGCTGTGGAATCAAGTTTGGGCCAGATGGCTGCAGAATTACTTTCTAACAGATCTTTGATAATATGTTCGCGAAGTGGTCTGTCTCCAAGAAATCCAACGAATAATAAAGTATAATGCAGTTCTGTATGATGGCAGAGTAGAGTCCTACTATGTTTAATGAAAAGGAAACAGAGAAACAGGGAATAAAAAATAGAAGAAATCTATTTATCAGGTCCTGAGGTGTATTTTGAAAATTGTCTCTGGATATCAGAGTAAGTTAGCCTGTAATTAATGCCCTTTGGTTAAATCTCTAACAATTTAAAAGAATATTAACTGAGAAACACCTATGTTCCTCTTTCTTGCAATTATTTTAAGTGTGTAAAGAAGTAATGGAGTTGTGAGAAATTTACATAGCACTTCTGAAATAATTCTCAATTTACTATGATGGTTAAAAGTGCTGTGCTAAGAAGACATTAGAATTCTTTCCCTTTCTTATTTGAAAAGAATATACCACTACCTTACTCTAAGTTGCTTCCATGTGGACTCAATGTTAGCTTTGTTAACAGTTTTCATGTAATATTGTATAGATATTACTGAGTCTGTAGTAACTATAGCTTCACATCTCTTCAGGACTAAGTTTTTGATATAGCAGATTTTTAGCACTTGTTTTAAGTAGGCCATGTGATGGGGGGGACTAATTTTTCTATAGGTTTTAAAGATAACTAGACTAGTATTATTTCAGGTGACAGATGCTGAGCCTAGGTGAAATTAAACCCATTAAACTGACTTCAGAATTAAAAGTTTCTCTTCGTGGCTTCTAAATTTTCAGATTTTTCTGGAAAAAAAAAATTGTATTGCTTTTGCTGGCACAAGATGATGTAAATTAGGCCAAGTTAATGATAGCCAGTTTTTTTTTTAAGTAAATGAATTATAAGCTAATAAAATATTGCTGTTTTTAATATCTACTGATAAGCTTTATTGTTATCTATTTTATATATAGTGGGGTATAAGTATCAGTTTAAAAAAAATGTATCTGTAGCTGGAAGATAGTTTTGTGACCAACACTGAAAACATAATAAGCATAATATAATTTTCATCTACTAATAAAAGAATTCCACAGATAGGTCCCTTTGGGACTATTCTTTTTGGCATTTGAGTTTCTATAAGCTTATAGAACACTTTTCTAGTATTTTTATACACATGTCAGTGTGTGTATGTGTATAGTCTTTAACAATATTTGCTTATTTTTAAAAAATTAAATTTAATATTTTGATAATTTTTAATGTATGTTGTTACCTGGAAACATTCCCTTATTTTAGTTTGATTTTTAGAAGAGGTAGTTTGACTAAACTATTTGAAACTTTCAGAGGATGATGTAATTTCTTCAGTTACTCTCTGGATTATTGCTGATTTTGACAAACCATCTGGGCGAAAACTACTGTTTAATGCATTAAAGTTCATGGTGAGTATTTAGATGTTTATTCTTACTACAAAAATTTTAATTTTTTGTTGATTTTGAGAAAGCCAAATGAAGAAGATGCATTCAATCTTTAGTCCCCTCCCTATGAACATTTTAAATACCTCAGATTGTTGCTAAAGGAACTTAGGAACCCCTCTCAAAATTCCTGTGTTCAAATCTGATCGCCCTTGTGATGGCATTTGGAGGTGGGACCTTGAGGAGGTAAGTAGGTCAGGAGGTGGAGCCCTCGTGAATGGGATTAGCGCCTTTGTAAGGAGAGACCTTAGAGAGCCTTGCTCCTTCTCTTCCCATCATGTGTAGATACAAGGACAAATCAGTAGTCTGCAACCTGGAAAGGGTTTCTCACTAGAACCTGACCAGGCTAGCACACTGATCTCAGGTTTCCCAGTCTCCAGAACTATGGGATATAAGTTTCCGTTCATTTGTTGCCACTTTGTTTATGGTTACTGTGTTGTAGCAGCCAAAACTGACTAAGACTTAGCAGTTATAAATAGGCTATTAAAACAGAGTGAATGGTTCTGGACCCTGACATTACAACGATGACCCCAAATCTGCTTTTTACCAACAAAACCTCATAAGAGCAATTTTTCATCACATTATCAGGCAACACTTTATTTCTCTGATTATTTAAAAAAAAACAAATTTTTTCTCACTGAAGAGTATTTTAAGCCTTAAATCAACCTTCATTTTTTGTTATTAGAGAGTTACAAACCAATATACTTCAACAGGGTACATTTCTATAAAGAGCACCTGGGTGGCTTAGTCGGTTAAGCATCTGACTCTTGATTTCTGCTCAGGTCATGACCTCAGGGTCAGGAGATTGAATCCTGCATGAGGCTCTGCCCTGGGTGTGGAGCCTGCTTCCCTCACCACCACCCCCATTGTCATTCTCTGTAAGAAAAACAAACAAAAATCAGAAAACTCTTTTATAACCTTCTTTATTTCTAAGGGAGCATTGAAGTCTGTCTAAATTAAAAACACCTAAGAAATATAAAGCAAAATATTTAATGAAATTGTTTTGTATTAGCTAAGTATAAATCTGTTGCTGATAACAAATTACCCATAACTTAATGGCTTAAAACAACAAACAGTTTTTTTCCCCATTGTCTGGGGTTTAGGAATTCAGGAGTGACTCAGCTGAGTGAGTACAAAGCATGAGTACAGAGAAGTGGGTATCATTGGTGGCCATCTTGGAGGTGCTCTACCACATCAAAAATAGTTGATACATTTTAAACAAAACATAACATTAGCTAGGAGAATTTTCATGTCATATTAGATAATCTCAGAACACACTGTGACTTCTTTAAGTGGCCTGCAGACCAGCATTTTCCAAAAAGGATATTTGGGATCTAAGGAGTACGTCACTTCTTCCTTCTCAAGAATTTCTGGTAGCATGTTCTTTTAAGGCTGACAGACTGCCTTTTCCCAGTAGTTACAGGGTATATGGCTCTCCCATTATGCACATATTAGTATGTTTAATGGTGTCCCACATATCTCTAAGGACCTATTCATTTTTGTTCATTCTGTCTTATAGATTATAGTCCTATGGATTTATCTTTAAACTCAGTGATTCTTCCTTCTGCCAACTAAAATCTATTGAACCCCTCTGAGTGAATTTTTTATTTCATTTATTGTACTTTTCAACTCCAGAATTTCCATTTGGTTCTTTTTTTTTTTTATAATTTCTATCCCTTCATTATTATTCTCAGTGTAATAACTTGTTATAACCATACTTTCCTTTAATTCTTTAAACATGATTCCCTTTAGTTCTTTGAACATATTTATATGTCTGCTAAGTCCATTATCTAAGGCCCCTCCAAGATCGTTTTTAATGCTTGGTATTTTTCCTTTGCATAAATCATACTGTCCTATTTGACTGCGTGTCTCATAATTTTTTTATTGAAAACCAAACATTTTGGATAATACACAGTAGCACATTAGGACACCAGTAACTCCTCATCCCCACGGTTACCCATTGTTTGTTTGATCATTTGTTTATTTGTTTAGTGATGGGAGGGAACTAACTCTGTTGTCTATTTCCCTCTTATTGTTTATCTCTGATGTTCCTACTTAGACTCTTTTCCTTGTTTTTGTCTTTTATCTTTTTTCCTAGAGACTGCCTCTGAGTCAACAAAAGACAATTATCGCTCAAAGTTGTGCTTAAGTCCCCATAAGTGGTTAGATGTTCACACTTCACTGTTGGATGTGTACTTGACTACTTTTCAGTTCAGGGATTTTATGATTTTGCCCCACATTCATCCAATTTATCTAGAATTCCCTTTCTAGTTACTTCTGAGAAGATTCAACCTTTGGCATGAAGTCTTCCAGACTGCCCAGAATGGATTTAATATTATTTTTAAACCTGCCTTCCTCGGAGTTGCCTTGTCATAGTAGCTTTTTTTCTTTTTTTTTTAAGATTTTATTTATTTATTTGAGAGAGTGAGAGAGATAGATCATGAACAGAGGGGAACTGTAGAGGGAGAACGCGGCTCCCCACTGAGCAGGGAGCCCAATGCTGGACTCGATCCCAGGACCCCGGGATCATTACCTGAGCCGAAGGGAGACACTTAACAACTTAGGCACCCGGGTGCCCTCCGAAGAGCTCTTTATGCAGCAGTGTTTATTCAGGGAACACCTTCAAATGTGTGCCATGCCCAGTTCTCATTTTCCTAAGTGAGGCCAGTGTAGAATATATGCAGTTTCACAAAACCTCAGGGATCAGTGTAATCCCAGGACAGGTCTTTTCATCTATTTCTTTCTCTGGTTCTCGCTGTTAGACCTCTGGCTGCTCTATCATTTCACCTAACATTTTCTTGCCTGGAGGACCCTATGAAAACAGGCTCCAGATGGAATTTCACCCACAGGCTATAATTTGCTGACTCCTGATCTTGTTTATTAACTAAATTATCTGTGGTATAATTTTGGAGTTTTATTCTTTCCAGTATTATATCTTGAGCCTCTGTCATTTTCAATTCATTGTAGCCAACTTGTTTCTAACTGCTACCTTTATCTTACTGGGGCCTCTCCTTAAGGCTCTCTGGGGCCGTTTTTTGGAGGCCATGTTTTCTTTTCAAAAACTACACAAAGTTCAACGGACTGATGTAATGAACACTTATATATCCAACACCTAGATTCTATAATTGTTAACATCTTGCTATATTTGATTTATCTAATTATCTGTTTGTAGGGGAGGAAGGGCAAGAATGGTCTAGATCATTATAAAGTAAGTTGTAAAAATCAGCATATATCATCCCTTAATACTTCAACATGCATTTTCCAAAAATTAGGATATTCTTCTACATAACTGCAATAGCGCCTCACATTGTTAGTACTAAGTCTTCATTAAATCCTTCCAACAAAGATATCTTCTTTTTTCAAAGCAGGATCCAAACATGCTTCCCACAGTGCATTTCATTGTTAAATTTCATTAGTCTCTTTTGTTGTAGAACAGTCACATCCACATTTTGTCTGGCGACTTTTTAAAGAGACCAAGCTAGTTGCTTTATAGAAAAATCCCACTTTCTGAATTTCACTGATTTTTTTTCTTGTAGTATTTTTAACTTTTCTCTAGCCCTCATATCTCCTCTGTACTGGAAGTTAGGTCTGAAGCTTAGTTAGATTCAGCTTCAGCATGTTCTGGCAAGAAGACTTCATGGCTAACGCTGTATTCTTCTTGCTCTGTTTGTAGAATACCAACAGGAAAAAAAATTCATGACCAGCATCAGTAGAATAGATAAAATAGAGTATATTCATACTGTGGAATTCTCTACAATCCTACAGAATCCTGTGGAATTCCGTACAAAACAGCCACACAAAACAATGTTGGCAGATCTCACATTTTGTAAAAAATTCTGTACAAATTCTGTACAAAACAGCCACACAAAACAGTGTTGGCAAATCTCACAACCAATATGTTAAGTGCAAACAGAGCAGGAGAGAATACATACTGTAGGGTTAGATGTATATGAAGTTGAAAACAGCTTAAATGTTTAACGATGATACTTAGGGGACGAACCAGAAAACAGCAAGATTGATACAACCAATACATAACAGGGTAGTGGTTGTTTCTAGAAAAGTGGGAGGGTATAGTGACAGGCAGGGTGTAAGAGAGATGACTCTGGGTTGCTGATGTGGCTGTTTCGCCACCTGGGTTATAGTTTTATGGGCTAATTTCATTAAGTTTTGCACTTCTGTTTTGTGTATTGTTTTATATGTGTCATTTCACACACAAAAAGAGGGTAAACAAAGTTGCATTCTAAAACACTTTGTACTAAGAGGTGAAGCACTTCAAGTTACTACAATGGCTGCTTGTAGGCTGTGTCAGTAGGTGCACGTTCAGTACAGTTCACCCCGAAAGATGCTGTGTGGTACACTGAACAGATTTGATGGGAAAGAAAACAGTTCAGCTATACAAAGACATGCGAAATCTGATCTTTTTCACCTATAAATGTGTTTTGCAGAAAACAAGTCTTCACAGTCGGTTGGGGGTTATTTATAATCCTACTTCAAAAATAAATGAAGAGAACACAGCTATTTCTAGAGGAGTTTTGGCAGCTTTTCTTACACAGAAAAACAGCTTTTTGAGAAACTTTCTCAGGAAACTGGCAAAGGAAGAAACTGCTACAGCTATTTACTCTGGAGAAAAAATTAAAACATTCCTTACTGAGGTCAGTACCTATTTGTTTGGAATAATAAGTATCTGTTGTGTATTTAGAAAGTATAAGCCAGTGTTACCATGTTACTGAAAAACATCAATAAATAAGTATAATCAACTGGGCTTAATAAACATTCCTTCAAATGAGAAAAGATAAATATTAAATGATATGCTTCGCATCAAGGCATTTAGCAAACCAAATATTTCTACTACTACTTTGTGATCCTTGAAGTTGATGGCATTCTGGTTAGAACACGGACTTAAATGAAGAAATGGGAGTTAAAGGATCATATAAATAATACTCAGGTATTTCCCTGAAGGGATCCAGTATGAGGGACATTATAAAGATGGAAAATGATCCTCAAAAAGGAAGATTCATTAATCCTTTCAAAACTGTTTTCTGATTGTCTGCCAGACAGTGGAGATGCACTTGTGAACAAAGCAGGTATATTCAGTCCCTGCTTATGTGAAGCTTACATGGCAGTAGGAGAGACAGACAGACTGAATAGTACTGGAACAATATAAAGAAAGAAGAGGGTAGATGGTTTGAGGGATGCTCTTTTAGCTGGAGTGGTCAGGGAAGGCATCTCTAAAGAGTTAACGTTTAAGCAGAGGTCTGAAGTGAGAAACCAAGCCATGGAAAATCTGCAGGAAGAATGTACCAGATTAAGGAACACAGTAAGTCTAAAGGACTGCCACAGAGGTCAGCTTTCCAGGTTTGAGGTATGGGTAGAAGATCTTATGAGCAAAATAGGAACAGTGATGTGGAGAGTACAAGGAGATGAGGTCGGGAACAGAACCCAGATATTTCAAGCACCTGTAGGACATGGTAAAGGCCTGAAGTCTTTACTGAGTATAATGGAAACCACTGAGGAATCTTGAAGTGAGTAATCTTTAAAAAGATGACTCTGAATGCCATGTGAAGATTTGGTAGTAGGCAGACAAGAATGGAAATGGGATGAACAGTTAGAATGCTATTGCAATAATCGAGCCAAGAAATAATGGTGTCTTGGACTAGGTGGTGGTGGTAGAGATAGTGAGGTGGTTGGCACATATATTGTTACAACTCGAGTCAACAGGATTAGCTGATCAGTTGTATATGACATAAAAGGTAGTACCCTTCCATTTTAGCTTGAGTGGCTTGAATTGATGGTGGTATCTTTTTTTGAGATGGGAAATCTAGATGAGAGTTGGACACATAAGGGATCAAAAATTAAGTCTGAACATGTTGGAAGTTCCTGTTGGACATTCGAGTGGAGATGTTGGATTGACAGTTGAGTTAATGAGTATAGAAATCAATTCAGGGTTGTTGGGGTATTTTTAGAGTCAGACACTTTTGAGAGTTACCAACATTATACACAATGTAAAGCCAAGAAACTGGATGAGATACCTCAGGAGTAAGTTGGATGAGAGAAGAGAGGCTGAAAACAGAGCCCTGGAACATTCCAACATATAGAAGTGTGCAAGAAAAGGATGATCCAGGCAAGGAGACAGATGGAGCAGCCAACAAGTTAGGAACATAACCAGGCAAGTATGGTATCCTGAAAGTCAGCTGGAGAAAATAATTCAAGGAGGAATGATCAACTATGCCAGATGTTCCTGAAATAGGCTTCATAACTGACCATTTACTTATTAAGGTGGTCATTGATGAGAATTGTTTCAGTGGAGTAATAGGTATAAAAGCAGATTGAAAAGAGAATGGGAAATCAGGAAATGAATGTAAGTTGCCCTTTAAAAAAAAAAAACTTTATTTTTTCATGAACAGAGAAATATTTGTATCTAGAACAGGACTTGAGGTCAAGGGTTTCTAAACTGGGGAGATGTCACTGTTTTATATGGACACAGTCCGTCCAAACAATGAGAAAGGATGGTACAGAGAGAGGGGACCAGAGTTAAGAGCAAAGTTCTTGAGTAGATGAGAGGTGCCAGGATCCAGTGGACAAGTGTAACTGTTGGTCTTAAGAAATGTTCAGAGTGCCTGGGTGGCTCAGTCAGTTGGACATCTGGTTCTTGGTTTCAGCTCAGGTCGTGATCTCAGGGTCCTGGGATCAAGCCCCATGTCGGGCTCCACCCTCAGCATGGGGTCTGCTTCAAACTCTCTCACCCATTCCCTCTGCCCCTCCTCCCCGTGTTCTCTCTCTCTGTCTCTCTGAAATTAAAAAAAAAAAGAAATAGAAAAGGAACTGTTTGTTTCTTTTAACCAGAAGGAAGGCAGAATGTATGGGCACAGTCTTAGAAGGGTAGATTTATTTGGTGGCAGCAGGATGAAGTACTTCTAATTATATTCATTTTCAGAAGAAATTCCGGTCATTGCCAAGTGTAAGAGTAAGAGTAGGTATTATTAGGGGTTGGAGGAAAGAGAAGAAAATGCCACATATTTCTCTATAATTCTGAGAGTAAGCAAGTGAATTTAATACATTAGCATGAGAAGGTTTCTTAGGGTCCCCTTGATGTTAATGACCCTAAATTGAAAGTGAGAATAGTATTAGTTGCATGTTTTTCTCTAGCTGTATCAACAGTTTGGTTCTAGTTGCAGGGGAAGCAGAGTTGTGTTCAAACAGAGCTGGGGATTTGCCAGGTGAATATGAATTCAGGGAGGCATTCAAGGGAGCTAAGCATGGAAGGTTTTTGTTGTGGTAAAGGACTTTGGGGTGTAACTCAGGGGGAAAATTACAGCAGGTATGATGGGCAGTAAATAAATGGTAGGGGGTGAGGACTGAAGGGGTTGAATAATGGTCTGATGACACCAGGTTGCATGAACTGGAAGTTCTGGAGCTTGTGGTCAGAGATGGGATGATTGAGATGGAGATTTTGGAAGAAAGCAGGATCTAAGACTGCACTGACCACTACTGTATCCACTAAACTGAATGTGGCTCTTTAAGACTTACATGAAATTTAAGTTAAAATTTAAATTCCGGCACATGTGGTGGTGAGCACTGGGTGTTATATGCAACTAATGAATCCTTGAGCGCTATATCAAAAACAAATGGTGTGCTGCATGCTGGCTAATTGAACACAATAAAACATTTTAAAAAATGAAATTAAAAATAAATCAGTAAATAATTTAAGTTCTGTGCACCAGTCATACTAGCCACGTGTTAAGTGCTCATTGAGTGCAGTGAAACATTCCTACCATCGTGGGAACAATGAACCTGTTAGAAATTCAGAATTTAAGGCCCTACCCTGGATCTTCTGAAACAGGAGCTACATTTTAATAAGACACCAGGTGATGGAACATTAAAATTTCATAAGTACTGATATGGAGAAGTGTGCCTTAGTGTGCAGATGTGAAGAACCTGTTCGTGGTTTATTTTCTGTGAATGTCCATATATTTTTTGACTCTAACCAAGGATTACTTGTGTATTTCAGAAATAAAATGCATTATTACTAAATTAGTTTTTTGAGATTGGTAGAATGAGGTGAGATAGGGCATTTCTATTTTAAACCATTGTTTTTACCAAGTTTTCCAAATGGGGGTACTGAGTTCAGAATTTAATAAACATTTGTTTCATTTCTTTAATGTTTAATTTTGTTTCTGTTGATGCCTCCCAGCCCATTACTAATCAGTAATCCACCTGAAATTTTCTAAGAATGAATGGCATATATCTGTTCATAACAAGATTTACAAATATGGTAACTGACTTGGCAAAGAAATATTCTTTTTTTAATGTTGCCAAAGAAAATAGTTCTTTTTAAAAGCATAATTTAGAATAATTTCAAACCTTGCATTAATATAAAGCAGGCTTTAAGAAAGTGATTTAATATATATTTCTCTTGCTAATTTCATCCTTCTTAATTTATGCTTTAGGGGATGGATAAGAATGCTTTTGAGAAGAAATATAACACTGTTGGAGTGAATATTTTCCAAACTCATCAGCTGTTCTGTCAAGACGTACTTCAGTTGCGTCCTGGAGAACTAGGTATTGTCAGCAATGGGAAAGTAAGTAGAAAAAGCAGTTGCTCACTTTTCTCATGGACCCGTGCTAGAGGGGTTTCAGATGTGTCTGTTTCACGACATACCTGCTACAGCACTTGCGGAGGTCGAGACTCCTAAGCCAGACACAGCGCATAAGTCTGAGCACGAATGACAGGGTGTGCTACTGGTTTCCTCACCCAGCTCCCCTGACGACCGCGCTGAAGGTGGTGGGTTACCCTGTCTCAGGGCGAGAGCTTTTATTTGGCTGTGTTACACGTATTAGAACCAACAACTTCATATCCACTACGGCACCGTGACTGAGAACCACTGTTGCAGTGGGTGTGGAAAGTACCTTGTGACACTTTTTTCTTACCGCTTTTCTCTACAATTGACTAACTTCTGAGAAAGTGTTGGATTGTTATTTTGGAGGTAAAACATAAAGTTATTAATGTAATCATTAAAATCTATAAGGAAAACCACTCTTACTCTTCCACTCCTAATAAAATTTATTATTAATAGTTTATTGTTTCACCTTCTAACCCTTTTTTCTACTCTACATAGCCATGTCTGGTTTATAAAAATACAGAGTTGTAATCCCATTTTATATATATGTATGTATAAAATTTTATATCACTTTTTTTCTTACTATATCAGAAACATTTTTCTGGTTACAGAATCTTTATAGAACTACAGAATTCATGATGATATCTACTTATTTTTTGAGTATGAGAATCTGGTTTTATTTCTCAGGAATGATTTAAGTTTTAAAAAATTGAATCTGGTGCTTAGATTTATTAAGATTTCAACTAATGCAATGTGTTTGACATATCTTTGCTTAAACTACCAAATTATATATACCTAAATTGACTTCCAAGCTGTATATAATAGACTCTTAACATTTTCTTTGTTTTCTGCGTTATTTGAGAGAGAGAATACATGCATGAGCAGGGGGAGGGGCAGAGGGAGAGGGAGAAGTAGACTCCCTGCTGAGCAGGAAGCCCTACGAGAAGATGAGCTCAGTCTCAGGACCCTGGGATCATGCATGACCTGAGCTGAAGGTAGACACTTAACTGACTGAGCCACCCAAGCGCCCCTGTTTTCTACATTTCACCAATGTTTTATTACCATATCATTTTCCCTTGAAATTATGTTTATTTGTTCTTTTTTTTTCAATTTTTAAAGATTTTTATTTATTTATTTGATAGAGACACAGCAAGAGAGGAAACACAAGCAGGGGAGTGGGAAAGGGAGAAGAGGCTTCCAGCAGACCAGGTAGCCTGATGTGGGCTCTATCCCAGGATCCCAGGATCATGACCTGAGCGAAGGCAGATGCTTAATGATGGAGCCACCCAGGTCCCCTGCTTATTCACTCTTACTTGAATCTTTAAGTAGTAGGAATTGGAGAATAGTGAGGGACTCATTTGCAAACATTCACAGATCAATATATCTGCTTCAGTGTAGCAGCGTTCAAGCTAATTGCATTTGCTTCTAAAGGTTCATCTTTGTACAGTGCTGCTTTACAAATCAGTGATGACAGCTGTCATGTGTTGTTACAGTAATACAAAGTATTCGTGAATTTGATAGTGAGGTATGTGGAATCACAGAAATTGATTTTTTTTTTACCGGTTGCTCTATGAAGAAATGTAGTTTTTTATTTATTTTTTTATTCATTTATTTTTAAATTTTTTAAAGATTTTATTTATGTATTTGACAGTGAGAGAGAGAGAGAGAGAAGCACTTAAGTAGGGAGAGTGGCAGGCAGAGGGAGAAGCAGGCTCCCAACTGAGCAGGGAGCCTGATGTGGGGCTTGACCCCAGTACCCTGGGATTGTGACCTTGGCCAGAGGCAGCCACTTTATTGAGCCACCCACGTGCCCTGAAATATAGCTTTTTAGAACGGTTTTACAGTATGTGGCTATCTTTGGCTCTCTGGCATTTTAAGGGATAAAGAGGAAAAAATTATACCCGATGTATCTGATACCTTGCCTTTTGGTAATACATTATGAAAAAGCTCCCCTGTGTTTTCTTTGTCATTGTTTAATGCAATCCACAAGTTGTTATCAATGTTAGTGATAACAAATGTTAGTGATAGTTATGTTTATTTTTCCTAGAATAACGGTTTCTCCTCATTGTCCTTGAAATTTACAAAAGTAATCAGATCCTAGGGGTACCTGGGCATTGACTCAGTCGGGTAAGCCTCCAACTCTTGGTTTCAGCTCAGGTCATGATCTCAGGGTCATGAGACTGAGCCCCATGTCAGGTTCTGCACTCAGCATAGGGTCCGCTTGAGATTCTCATTCTCCCTCTCTCTTTCTCCAAATAAAAGCTTAAAAAAATTTATTCAGATCCTAATTTTGCACCAGCTGTGAAATAAACATCCTTCTAGGTTCTGAGAGTATAGTCATGAACAAACATGTTTTCGTGAAGCTTACATTTTGGTGGGCAGCAACAGAGAACAAGTAAGATTTTTATTGATAAGGTGTCATTTGGAGAGAACCAGAGGAGGTGAGGGAGCAAGCCATGTGGAATATCTGGAAGAAGAATGTTCTAGATAGAGGGAACATTGAGGACAAAGTTCCCGAGGTGAGATGATTGCTGTGTTTTCTGGGAATCGCAGGTACAAAGAGAGTAGTCAGAAGAGAAGCTGAGCGAAGTAGCTGCCATACCAGACGCTGTAGGTTTTATAGACCGTGTAAGGACTCCTGCTTTAGGCTGGGTGATGGGTCGTGAAGCTCAGGGTTCTGGGCAGAGGACTGACATGATCCAACTCATGTTTCATCTGGATCTCTAGTGGCTGTTCTCTTGAGAATAAGCTGTAGGGGGTAAGGAAGCTAGCGGGGAGCCATTTCAGTAGTCCCGGCGAGAGCTGCTGGTGGCTTGGACCAGAATGTCTCTGGTGGAGGTAGTGAGGAGTGGCTGTGGGATGTATTTTGGAGAAAGAGTGAACAGGAATTGCTGACAGACTTGATGTGGGATGTGAGAGAACTGTGCAACCGGCAGAGTGGGCTTGCCATGTAATCAAGGCGAGGAAGTCTGCAGACAGCGTGGGGTTGTTGAGGAGGAGTGGAAGGGGAAGGCGTTCATTCTGCACAGAGGAGGAGTCACCAGTCCGTTCTGGACGTCCGCCGGCGCTTGTTGGGTTGGCAGTTGAACGTAGGAGTCGAATGCAGGGGAGAGGTTGGAGCTGGAGATAGATGTTAAGTCAAATTACTTTGACTTGTGTGTTGCTTCATAGGAAATTATACTTTTATTTATGGAAGTCTGTTTCAAATTGAAAAGTATATCTGAAAAGCAGTACTGTGGTTTATGAGCTGTCATGTAATACTTAGCTTATTACTCTGTCTCCGAGTAATGCTTAAAAAGCAGAATAATCACAACATTTGTAGCAGATAGTTACAACTCTGAACCAGATAGTTCAAGGATTGAAATATGACACTTTAGAATCAGTTTTAATTCTGAACCTGTCCAAATGTTTGTTAGAATTGGAACATACTCAAAGCCAAATTGTTTAATGTAATGATTAAAACTGGGGGGAGGGGTGGGCAGCAATCATCTTGTACTTTTTTTACTATATGCTCAAGAATTAAAAATTTCTATCTTTTTAGTAGTCAATAAAGTGCTAAATAACACTGTTATTATAATTATAATGAGTTTACTATTATTAACCTACATGATTACAAATTGGTGAAAGACAAGGGGTAGCAGAGAGCAGAGAAACAAGCAAGAGCTTTTTCTTAGCCAAACAAATCTGGATTCAGATTCCATTTGCACCATTAATTGTATGACCTCTATGAGACTTGGTTTGGAAATGTCATTTGGACAGAGGGAATGATGATAGTCTATTTTACAGAGTCATCAGAGATTAAATATACTTTTAAACCTAAAGCACATAAAGCAGCCACAGATAGTAAATTTTCAATAAATAGTAATTCCTGTTTTCTCTTTAAATATTTGAAAGCTGTCATAAGAAATAGTGGACACATTTGTAGTCTCCATTTGCATTACACTTGATGAGAGTCAGAAGAGAATCAAGGCCAGTTGCTGAGACCTCCATGAGTGTAGAGAGAATTTTAGCTCAGTATATGGTTGAGTACTCTGAGTTTGCTAAAATATTAATGAGCTGTCAGAGGTGGTAATGCATTTCTATTACAACAGTTACTCTCTATACCTGAAAAATCACATTTCCAAAGTGTTGTAAAGAAGATGGATAGGTTGAGGCGCCTGGGTGGTTCAGTGGGTTAAGCCTTTGCCTTTGGCTCAGGTCATGGTCTCAGGGTCCTGGGATTGAGCCCCACATCATGCACTCTGCTCAGAAGGGAGCCTGCTCCCCCCCCCCGCCGCCTCTCTGCCTATTTGTGATCCCTCTCTCTCTCTCTGTCAAATAAATAAAATCTTTTAAAAAACAAAAAGAAGAAGAAGAAGATGGATAGGTTGGATAGGCACCAAATGGGTTGTATTATGTCTTTACAGGACTTTCAAGTTCAGTGTTCCTTTTTTCCCAGCTTGGACATTATGTGAATTTTATACCATTTAAGTTACCTTATTCCACAAATATTATGTTCAACTTTAAGTAGAAGAATTAAGACACAAAAGAATCGTGTTTCTCCCAGCTATTTCATACTGAACTTATATCGGTGAAATAGAGTCAGTTCTCTGGTGGATTTTAATCAGTGAAGATAGCTGATCTAATTAACCCCTTAAACTAATTTGAGAGATTCCCTTTTTCTAAGTTATTAACAAAAGTGCTGTAATCACTAGAGGTGATATAGATAAAATCCAGCTCTTTTCCAGGCCTTTCCTAGTCATAGTCCATAAAATACAACATCGAAAGTGCTTTCAAAGTTATCTTAAAAGGGGTACCAAATCCTAAGGCAATGAAATGTTTATATGAGTACTTTTAGTTTTATAGTACCTGTTTTTTTGCATTTTTAAGAGCCCGTTTTTTATGTTTAAAGTGAAACATGGTATTTGTCTAACTGGAATGCTGACATCCCAACTCATCTCATCTGTGATATGAGCAAATGAAGAGAGAGTCAAGAACTTTATCAATTTTTAGAAAATATTAATTGCAGAAGCAGATGAAGGGGAAGTGAGAAAGTCTGCTACAACCATTTTATTCTGGTCTTTTAACCAAGGGGGAAAAAATGCTCTGGACAACATGCCTTCCAGTTGTTTGTCCTTAAGTGTAGTTGTCTAGTGCCTAAGACTGTGTCAGGCTGACCTTCTACGCTGGGGCTTGCGTTCATGATTCGCTGACGACCGCCCAACTAGTTCCCTCAGGGAATGCTAATGGTAGTTGAATTGGTGGTCGTGGTGATGGAATAGCCATCCTACACAATTAGGTACACGGCAGTTGGACACCTTGCCCCTCTAGAGTTACTAGTTTAAAGCTGAGCTGCATGACCTTGCTGGGCTTCAAACTGCTGTACAGCATCAGTTCAACGAGGATGGGTTGGTATATTTAAGTAATTATGTGATTTGCTGTTTTTTGCTCTTTTATGCCTTGCTTATGTACTAATTTATATCAACACAGTGTAGACCACAATTTATAGGTGAATAGAAAAGCAAATTGAAAATAGAAGATTTATAAAATATAGACACTTGCTTTCAAAATTTATCTTAGGATGGAAAGCCTTTGGTGTTTGGAAGTATTATGTTTCAAATTGAAACTTCCGAATGGAAATAATTTACTCCTTTTTTATTTTGTCAGTTTGATTTTGGTGTTTATGCAAATGTTATTTGTAATACCAGAGTAAGAAACATTTTTCTCTTCTTTGTTTCCCAGTAGATTTAGTAAATTGTGGAAGTGATAGCCACCATCTGTTTAATCTGTAATCAGTTTTTGCTTAAATATCTATCTCATGAGAAAATATTTGTCCCAAACTGGTATCTTCTAGAAGATAGACAATGATAAAACTCCTTTCATTTTAAGTTCTCAGGACCTTTAGATGAAAATTTCTATACAGAAGATTTTTACTTCTTGGAAAAAATAACATTTACTAATTTAGTAGAGAAAATTAAAGGCGTTGTTGAAAATATGGAAATCAGCTCAAAGAAGTAAGTATTTAAAATCATAAGAGCAATTCATTTTGGGGGAGTGCTATTTTGCATCTTATTTATTCTCTTTAAGATTAGAAAGTGTTTCAGATATGTACATAAGCTGTAATGAGAGGTATGTGGAGAATATTGAAAAAACAAAAAGCATCCATATACTCCCCACCACCAAACCGTAGATGACAATAGTTTGTTTTGTTTGCTCTGAATCTTACTGTCCTCTTTGCTTCTCAGCCCCCCAGCCCATCTCCATCCTTCCTGAGAGGTAACCATTTTCCAAGTGTTGTGTGCGTGATCCCAGGTTTCCGTTCATGCTTTTGCTTCTTCCGTGGATGTCCATGGTCAGTGTTGATGTGTTGAATGCCCTGCACCTTCGGCTGGAGCTTTACTCCGTTCACGCACGTAGAGCTAGTTTCTGCATTTCACTTCCTTCTTAGTGTTTCATTTAATGCATATACTATAGTTCATTTATACAGTTAACTTGGCTGTAGTTTTTTACTGGGTCAGCAACGCCGTAAGGAACGCACTGTAAGTGTCCGCTTGCGCCGCGTGAGTTTCTCTAGAGCACCGCAGTGTTGCTCTAGAGAACAGGAGTGTTGCATTTGGGTTGGAGGGTCTGTGCATCCTCTGCTTCTCCGCATACTCTTAGTAGTTGCAGCAGTTAACGCTCCCACTGGAAACGCGAGAGCTCGTTCCCCAGTTCTTACCAATACTTGGTGCTACCCCACTTGTTAATTTTTTCTATCTTGTGGATATGAAATTGTGTCTTTTTTTAATTTGCATTTCTTTGACTTTAAGTAAAGTTGAGTGTCTTTTCATACGTTTATTTTCACACCTGTTTACTTTTCTGTAAAAAACCCACACATGTGTTGCTTAGCTCTCTGTCGGGTTATTTTCTTCTTTTAATGATGTCTAAATATTTTCTGTGATTCTCTATATTAATCCCCATCAATTATATGTGCCTCATGTATTATATCACAGTTGGTGACATGGCTGTTTAATTTTTTATTGTAATTTTTTACCAGATACATAGATGTTTTTTATTTCAATATGAAAATATTATCAGGTTTTTTTTCTTCACAGCTTGTCCGTGCTCTGCATGTGAACGTGTGTGTGTGTGTGTACACAATGTATAAGAATTTTCTCTAGTCTAAATTCATAAAGATATTCTCCTTTATTTTCTATTAGAAGTTTTACAGTTTCATTTTTTTACTGAATGATATTTTCAGTTCTTTTTGGCTCTTTATTCTGTCCCAGTAGTGTACTGTCTTGTGCCAGTCCCGCACTCCAGTTAACCCAGCTCTATAACGAATTTTGGTACTAGATAGCAGAAATTCTGCCTTTTCTTCAAAATTGTGTTAACTGTTTTTGGCTACCTTTTTCTGTATAAATACGATTAGGACAAAGATAGCAAGTTCCTTTAAAAAAAATTCCTGGAATTTTTATGGGAATTTCTTTGAATTTATAGATAGTTTAAGGAGAATTGCCATCATTTTATAATATTAAATTGCCCATCTATTACATATAGTCATATATTGCTTGTGTATAGCTATATAAATGTATAATACATTTTATATATACAGTCGTGTATATAATATAATATATAAAATAATATAGGTATATAACTGATGATTATGGTATATAATTGTGGTATATGATTTATATATTAAAATATATATGAGAATACATAGGTAGATGGTTAGACACACTTAGTGTTCCTTGTGGGTCCTTCAGTGAAGCTTTCACTTATGTCCCATGAGGTCTTACACATATTTTTTTATTTATTCCCTTACACTTTATGCTTTTAGTTCATATTGTAAATGGTGTATTTTAAACTGCATTTTCAAATTGTTTAATGCTAAATTACAGGAACAATATTACGTTCTATATTGATCTTTCTTGCTCAACTCTCAATTTTTGTAACATTTTGTCTACTATTAGACTCTCGTGTCATTTGTGAATTTTAACAGCTTTGTTCCCTAGCATCCAGATTTTAAACTTCTCATTTACGTTGGCTTTTCTCTTGATTTAGTTTGCTTAATTTAGTCAAAGATTTGTCTATTTTATTAGACTTAATTTACTGATTTACTTTTTTACTTTTCATATATATGGACTTAGGACATGCCAAGCTCCTAATTGGTTTTTTTTTTATCAGTTTCAGTTCTTTTTATTTCTTTTTAATCTATTGTTTTATAAACTTCTCAAGTTGAATTCATAGCTTATTAATATCACTTTTTCTCCCTTACATATCCTTAAATTACCAGCTTAAAGCATCTCTTACACTTATTTAGTTGTATCACATACGTTTTAAAATATATTTCATTAGGGGTGCCTGGGTGGCTCAGTGGTTTAAGCCTCTGCCTTCAGCTCAGGTCATGA
Source organism: Neogale vison (assembly GCF_020171115.1). Taxonomy (NCBI): domain Eukaryota; kingdom Metazoa; phylum Chordata; class Mammalia; order Carnivora; family Mustelidae; genus Neogale; species Neogale vison. The sequence goes on along the minus strand of NC_058095.1, from coordinate 152,606,537 downwards.
TCTCAGGGTCCTGGGATTGAGCCCCACGTCGGGCTCTCTGCTCAGCAGGGAGCCTGCTTCCCCCTTCTCTCTCTCTGCTTGCCTCTCTGCCTACTTGTGATCTCTCTCTATCAAATAAATAAATAAATAATCTATAAAAAATCATTTAAAAAATATATATATTTCATTATGATTCAGTGCTAGTATGTTCAAATTTCTGTGTTTTTTTAACATTTGTTTATTTTTTTTAAATGTTTTGAAATATTTATAATTCTTGGCTTCATCAAAGCAAATCCACGGTCCATTTTATTGTTTTTATCTTCTTTATGTAGAATTATACCTAGATCTTGTTAGGCATCTAGTAAATATTTATTGAATAAATAAATGAATAAGATGTGCTTCAGATTTTTAAATGGCACAGTGTAGAAATGATTTCCAGTTTGTTTTGAACTGTGATTAGAGACCATGGTTTGTGAATATCAGTTATTTATTATTTATTTCTCTGAATTTTGTAAGACAAGGTTCATTCTTTTCATTGTCCCATGCTTTATTTTTTTAAAGGGATATTCTCTAATTGTGAGGAGGATTTTATACGTGTCTATTATATTGAGCATGCTAGGTTTTTTCCAGCCATCGAAATACTGAGTACCTTGTTTTATCTGTCAGTTACTAAAAGAAGTTCATGGAAACACTGCTAGAATCATGGATCAATCATTTAATTCTTATAACTTTGTCAATTTTTGTTTTAAGTATTTTGAGCTGTAGTCATGTATACCTTGATTCAGAACTCTTACATGTCTAGTGAATTGTTCCTTTCGTCATTATATAAATTACTCCTTTCCTAATAATTATTTTGTTGTAAAGTCCGTGGCATCTTATATTTTAGCCAGATCAGTGTCCTTTTGGGTTGTTTTTCTGTTACATCTTTTTCTGTTCTTTACGTCAGGGTTCCCCAGTGTCTTGTAGCACACAGCTAGGCTTTGAGGTGGTTCTTGCCAGAACTCAAAGTTCTGATTCTTCCTCTTGAGTACAGAATTCATCTGAACCAGATGAATAGATGTCCTTTACTTACTCTGTCATTTAGGAAGTAATTCATCAGTTAGGAAATGATGTTCACATAGAAAATTATAAATAAAGTCATGAAGTAAGGGCTCTTCTACAGTAAAGAGATAATATCCAGTTATTCTCAAGTAGGAAATATATGTATGTTTATTACAATATATGTTTATTATTATGTTATTATATGTTTATTATTACACATGTTTATTAAGTGGCCATTAAGCAGAGTCCTACATGTCAGAACCTGGTAGTCCAGTAAAAAATGATAGAGTAGACACAGGTTCTCAACCTACTCAGAATCTAAATTTCTTTATAAAATGGAAGTGCTTATTCTTTCTTTTCTTTTTCCTCTTCTTTCCAAAAACTTGTCTTAAAATTCAGCCAACATTTTCTGCCCCAGTGTATCAATGAACATATAATACATTTCCTCCATCATGGATTTTCAAATTTGGTTATATTTAATCTAGGTATTTGTCTTATACAGTTTTAATTAATTTTCAAACTGATTTGTGACCATAGAAGTCTGGACTTCTTAATTATATTTAATGCTCCCCCCCTTTGTGGTTCTTCCTGCTCTTTCTTTCCTATGTGGGCCCCATTGCTTGGACACATAACCAGCACTTAGCAAATATTTCCTTGAATTGAATGATTCACCATATGCTACAGACACTACTGAGAACACCACTTAGAAGTGTTTAAAGATTTTATCAATGATAAGGAAAAGCAGGGTGGTTTTAAAGCAACAGTCATCTTACTTTAAACTGACAAATTACTAACAAGTTTGGAAGAAAAGTTATTTACATAAAGCTTATCTATTGGATTTATTTTAAATTAAATTTGTTTCTCAGAGCATTTATGACATGAAATGTGGACCTTTCTTCTTTGAAAAACTCACACATTGTCTTGTTTTTCTAGCATGAGTGACCTTGTTATGAAAGTTGATGCCCTTCTTTCCTCTTTGCCTAAACTTGCGTCTCGCCATGATATCACATTTCTGAGAGAGAATCACAGGTAAGAACATAATAATGTCTGCCTTTTTTCTGTCACTGTGTCCCATACTCAGTTATGGCTTCCATTTGTATTTAAAGTACAGCAAAATTTAAAGTAGAATTAAAAATTCTTAGAGAAGAAATGTGTTTGATGAGATTAGGAAAATAAATTCCGGTTAATTATATATTCTAGCAAACAAAGGATGATGTGTAAGGATCTGAAGCTTCAAGTAAATTCTATCTAGTATAATTTGTTTAATTATCTTTCTTGTTCAAGATCATTTGGGATTTTTGTAGTATCTTGGGATTATCATTATATATAAATAATACGTTTATATTCTCAGTGTATAGAAGACTCAGTTAATAAAGAATTCTGATTAATAAAATGTAGACACGGGGGCACCTGACTGGTTCAGTCAGAAGAGCAAGTGACTCTTGATCGCAGGATTATGAGTTCAAGTCCCACACTGGGTGTAGAGATTCCTTAAATGAATAAATAAATAATAAAATGTAGACATGTATAAGATAGTGTCCAAGATGTGTTCAGTGGAACGCTACCCTGAGATATTGACAAATGTATTCTGAGAGGAAAACTATTCTCTGGTCAAGTAAGTAACTTTAGAGAACACTGCATTCTTGGGAGTAGGAAAAGATTTCCAGTATGCATCAGTATATTAACAGTTAGGAAATATGATCTACTTAAAGGTGAAAGAAAAATTCAGTTTTGGTTAATTAGCAGTTGTGCAACTTATTTATCCATGGAAAACTTTTTGGTTAAAATTTATTATTTCGTGAAGATTAGATTTCCGAAATCAGCCCTCAGAGAAATACTGTTTCGGGGTAATAAACTAGTGCGTAATTTCACTATATTACACGGTTCCTCTAAGATAGTCGAAATGAAATTCACCAAGCTCTGTCTACATACATACAATTTTCTGTGTCCCCAGAAGAGAACCTTTTCTGTTGTTTTTAATTAAGGACCACACAGAATTGGGGAAAAGATAGACATCAAATAATTAAACTATAAGCATGCTTTATTATATGATCTTTTTCCTAATCATTGCTCCTATAAAACTCAATTGAGACAAATGGTTTAGCCCAGACTCGCAGTGGCTGGCACTTTCTTGTAAGCCGGCTGGTTTTCTGGCAGATGCCATCTCAGGTTGTCCGTGTGTACCTCCAGCGGTGACACCAGCTTCAGCCGCAGGACGTCTGTCTTTAGAGAGGTCTTCACACACACGCAGGAGTAAACTCAGCGAAGATTACCTTCTAAAGAAAGTAGCACTGTTCGAAAGGAAGTCTTACTGTTCTCAGATAACTGACATTCAGTACTTTTATTTTTAAACACATCTGCTGGAATTCTTCTTAAGGATAATTTGTTATTATTATTATTTTTTAATTTGACAGAGAGAGAGAGAGATCACAAGTAGGCAGAGAGGCAGGAAGAGGGTGGGGGGCAGCATGCTCCCTGCTGAGCAGAGAACCCGATGCGGGGCTCGATCCCAGGACCCTGAGAATATGATGACCTGAGCTGAAGACAGAGGCTTAACCCACTTAGCCACCCAGGCGCCCCTGGAATTCTTATAAATTTCTTTGACTCCTGCATACGACGTGCTGAAATAATTTAACACAGATTGCTCAAAACCGTCATTGTAAACATTAGTCACTAGACTGTTCCATGATGCTAATTATACTTGGGAATTTTGATACGTTTGGAACTTATGCCCATGTTAAATATCTGATACGTTGATCTTTTATAGTTTTATCGTTGGGTGGTCTCGACTTACTTTCTTTACCTGTCACATCTGTCAATGCATCTGCTGCTTTTAAGCCTACTGCCTTCTTTTACAAAGATGGAAGAGTATGATGCGACTTTGTGACAGTGGTCTACAGTTCCTCCAATTTCTTCTGTTATCTCTGGGGCATTACTATAAATATAAATGGGCATGTGGCCTGTATGTATTGGCATGCCTCTGTTTATACAATATACATCCTCATCTAATGCCTGCCTCCTGAAACTTGCAGAGTCCGTCATTTGCCATTTTCTGAGCTTATGAGTATAATTTAGGCATTCAGCCTTTTTTTCTGTGTTTGCCCAGGTTGATATGTTTATCTCGATCAGCATGGGTTGTATGGTATAGCATGAGCTTTCTTATCTAAAACACCCAGTTTTTTAATCCGTTACCATAGCCCTAGGACCTCTCATTGCTTCAGTTTCTTCATCTATAAAATATAGTGTTGATTCCCACCCTACAGGGGTTTTATGAGACTCAGACCTACTGCCTTGAATATAATAGATAATTAATGCCTTGCAGCTGTTATGTGTAATATGTGTGTATTTGTTAGACAAATAACGAAACTTGAAAATCAGAGAAGACTGGACCTGAAAATTAAACCACAAAATCAGCTCACATTAATCTGGGAGGAGACAGGTGAATACCCACCTTAAAAGTAGGACGCAGACCAGCAAAACTTAGCCATAACCCAGTTGAAGGTATTCATGAAGGAAGAATGACTTTGTTGGGTTTGATTTGTGTTGGAATCGTAGGAAAAGTGGAGAGAAGCACATTAGCAACTCTGGGCTGTTGGGTCAGGCATCAGCACCGCAGAGATGCTGCTGGTGTGTGTGTGTGAGAGAGTGTGTGTGAGTGTGCATGCTTGCTTGCACCCTCGTACATGCGTGGAGGTGTGCAGATGAAAACAGATTTATAAAGGAATTGTTGGAGGGTTTGCCCTTATACAGTTTTGGGAGTTAATGAAGCAGCCGCTCTAAGGCTGTTGATACTAGAGCTTGCAGCTCCCAGGGCAGGCGGGAAGGAAAGGGCGCTGTGGGGAGGGCTGGCTGGCCTTTGTGCCTGCCAAGACACACCCCAAACTTAACGGTGAGTTTTTCAGTGTACACAGTTCACAGAGTTCACAAAAGAAAATAAATGAGTTGTCCAGGTGAAAAATAACTTTTTAGAAGAGAGAGGACACAGAAATTTCTCTGAGAAATCTTCACAGAGGGAATACTACAGGAGGCAAAGTGTTTTCAACAACATCTTTAAAATAGGTGGTTCGACCTATCTTTATACAGAAACTGATCATTTAATTCAGTAAAACAAATCTGCATGGAATGGATGGGATATTGGCTGAATGGCAGCTTCCCATTGCTGTGGCTGGTTCAAAATGTCCTTAGTTTCTCTCTAAGACTTGACAGACTGCATGTACCTCAAGCTGCCCTTCTTGTCTTTCTCTGACTTAAGCTTTTAATAGTTATTGACTATCTGCGTACTTGACATTATTCTTCCTGGGTAATGGCATGAAGTGTAGCAATAGTTTCTTGACAAATTGAATACAAATCCATTGCCTTAAAAGGGTGGTGTGGGTAGAGTTAGCATTTTTTTGTTGATATTGTGTGAGGAAAGAGACCTCCTACTTCCATTTTCAGTTGAGTCAATGCAGTACCTCCTGATAGGCTCAAGAGTCTGCTCAGAAATTGTCCTGAGTCTGCCCCAATGCACAGAGAGGTAGATGATGGGCGCGGTGGGGTTCTGATACATGCGACCTCACAGCATTGGCAATCATTGGGGTAAACAGATGCCTACTTTGGCCACCAGAGCATCTCATAAAGCATATAGAAGATGCCCGGTTTTGAATAACGCTGCAAATATGACAGTAATTTGTAAAATTTTCACCAGGATAACTGAAGTCATTAACCATTGAGAATAGGCCCTTTAATTTTACAACATCTGATTTGTAACCGTTACGTCTAGCGGTAGTCACGTAGCAGGATCTGTTGTCCGATGCTGTCACTCCTATTTTAACTACATCAAATCATGTCGACTACATAGAAAATAAAATGTCTTCTGTTTCTTTCTCAGAGGACCCATATTTGGAGTGACTTTTACATTCGTTTTTATTGCTGAGAAATTAACCCCCTCACTGCAAAAAGTCTAGATATTTATAGTCTTCCTGCACCAAAGAAGACTAATGTCCCTATAATTTTACAGGTACCCATTTTGATTTGGAAATCTTTTTCCCTTGTAATATGTAAGATATTTAATTCATACATCTTGAAAAACTGGCTTCCTGTATTACAGTGTTAAAAAGTAATTCAGTTGGAATATTCTGTACTTTTAGTCAAATATATACTTTTAACTTTGATTACAGTAAATATAGAATTTATTATCTTCCATTGGCCTTTTCTATGCTTTTACTAATTTTCCCAACATCACTAAAGATTAGTGTATCCGCTAACTTAGAATTTAGTTCAGTGAAAGACACAAGGAAGAAGACTGAGGGGAGGAGGTCAGGAGAGGGAGACTGGGGTAAAACTAAGTATGATAAATATGAGCTTTCTTTCCCCCGAACTTTCCTATTATATGTTGGGATTTTTTAGATACTAAGTTTAATAAAACTACTGAACAGTTATTTTATTCTCAAGTCTGAGAAAATACATGCAGCTAACACAAAACTTACCTGGGCTTTATTTTTTAATATTGTATGACCCATGAGAACTTAAGGGGGGGGGCTTAAAATTAGTTTTCACTCTAATACTATTGTTCTTTGAAGAGTTTTTAAAAATCACTCATTCATAGAATCTTACTTTAACTTTCTCTTATTCTTTCCAGTTTTGTAATTTATTGAACACAAACAGTAGGCTTTTAAATTTGCATTTTCCAGGGTGGCTCAGTGGGTTAAAGCCTCTGCCTTCAGCTCAGGTCATGATCTCAAGGTCCTGGGATCAAGTCCTGTATCGGGCTCTCTGCTGGGCTCTGCCTGCCTCTCTGCCTATTTGTGATCTCTTTCTCTCTCATAAATAAATAAAATCTTTAAATAAATAAATAAATTTGCGTTTTCCAGAGTGGCTGCACCAGCTTGCCTTCCCACCGTGTAAGAGGACTTCTTTACATCCTTACCAATATCTGTTGTTTCCTATGCTGTTAATTTTAGCCATTCTGCCAGGTGTGAGGTGGTATTTTATTGTAGCTTTGATTTGATTTGACATACACACACAGGAATATTTTTCAGGCACCAGAAAGAATGAAATCTTGCCATTTGCAAAGATGTGATATGGTTGGAGGTAGAGGGTGTTATGCTAAGTGAAATAAAGCACTCAGAGAAAGGCAGATTCTGTATGATTTCACTCTTATGTGGAATTTAAGAAACAGATGAACATAGCATGGAGGGAAAAAAAAAGAGGCAAACCAAGAAACAGACCAAATTATAGAGAACACACTGACAGTTTCCAGAGTGGAGGTGGGTGGGGGCTGGGTTAAATAGGTGATGGACATTAAGGAGGGCACTTGCAGTCATGAGCACTGGGTGGTGTATCGAACTGTGGAATCACTCAATTCTGTACTTGAAACTAGTAGTTGCATTGTATGTTAACTAACTGGAATTAAAATAAAAACTTGGAATTAAAAATTTGCATTTTCATCTATGAAGTAATCAGGATTTTTTTAATCCAGTGAGAAAGAAAGCAATTAATAAGAATGTATATAGCTCAGGTGTGCCTCGCTGGCTCAGTGAAGCATGTGACTCTTGGTCTCAGGGTTGTAAGTTCAAGCCCCATGTTGGGTGTAGAGATTACTTTAAAAAAGTGGGGGGCACCTGGGTGGGTGACTCAGTGGGTTAAGCCTCTGCCTTTGGCTCAGGTCATGATCTCAGGGTCCTGGGATCAAGCCAAGCATTGGGCTCTCTGCTCAACCGGGAGCCTGCTTCCTTCTTCTCTCTCTCTCTCTGCCTGCCTCTCTGCCTACTTGTGATCTCTGCCTGTCAAATAAATAAATAAAATCTTTTTTTTAAAGGAATGTATATAGCTGAGATGAAGACTTATTATATAATTAAAAAATTTAGCTGATCATCTTTCATCTTATTTTCTGTTTTCCTAGCATTATAACAATAAATCCTGAAGAGAATGACATGTTCTTTGATGTCATTGCTATTGTTGATCCATTAACAAGAGAAGCACAGAAGATGGCCCAGTTATTGATTGTAAGATAATATATTTTTATTGTATATTTTATATGTCATTTTATTATATACTTTCATTTGGAAATTTATAATTAATCTTTCAGGTCTGTTTTTAGGTATTTGTGCTCTTAATGCTTTATTCTGTGCAGGTTTTAATTAGCATGTCATATTTCAGTGTAGAAAATGAAATGGTAGAGCTATGCCAGGGGTGTTATGGCAGTGCCGAGGTTAGGTGTTGGTGTGGACTTAATTATTGTCTTCTGCCTCCCCTGAAAGTAGTATGTTGGAAGCCCTAAACCCTACTGTGACCATATTTGGAAACAGGGCTTTTTAGAGGGTAAATAAGGTTAAATGAGGTTTTATGGCATGGGCCCCTAATCCAATAGGATTTATAGCCTCACAGAAGAGGAAGGGAGAGAGATCCCTTTCTCTCCTCACACACAGAAAGAAGAGGTCATGTGAGTGCACCACAACATGGCGGCTGCCTAATTCCCCTAATTTAGAACTGTTTCCAGTTCTAAAGAATGGCTGCTGCAGAAGCCGGTGATCTAATAAGTAACGATGGCTGAACAGTGAGTGAAGGCTGTGTTCAGGAAGTCTGGCCACAGGAACAGTGGCTTCAAGACTGGAATTTATTTCTCATCTCCCAGTCCACGCGTGAGCCACCTGGAGTAAAGGCAGCTCCACAGCGTGAGGACACAGGTGACTTTTGTCTGGTGGCTCAGTCATCCTCGGGAAGCTCCTCTTGTCTCGTGATCTGAGATCACTTGCTAGGCTCCTCCACGTCACCTTGGTGTTTCTGCAAGCAGGCAGGCAGGAGGGCACCAGGGTATATCCGTCTGGTTCCATGTCACGGGCCAGAACATAACCAATCATGCGGCTGCACCCGGACACCAGGGGATGCGTGGGGGGACCCTGGGCATAAAGCTGAGTGAATGTTCATTCATTGAGAAAGCAGAGAGAAGGAACACTGAGGGGAACTAGCCAACTCTGAAAGGACATTATGTGCCTTTTCATTATACTGAAACCTTGTGATGTTCACGTTGTGATGCAGTTTTTGGTGGGTAAAGCACGAAAGCTCGTTATGCTGGAAATCTATATATTTCTTCTAGTGATGTTCAAAATTGTGGGGTACTCCTATTTGAAATTGCTCCATGCTTTTTTTTAAAGATACTTTTAAAAAAACATTCTCAGAAGTGAAAACCATTTGTCCTCTGACAGTTGGGCTCACTTTCGGAAACAGGCAAAAATAATTATGCATTAAGTCTGCTGGATGATGGGAGGGATCAAACTGGGTCATACGGGTAGACGTGCTGGCGGAATTTCAACCTGCATTTTCTCTCAAATGAGTTTGCCCTACCAAGTCGTGATGGACAAAGGGATTATCAATAGCTTTTACAATTGTTTGGACAAGTAATTTTGGAAAGTCTTTGCCAGTCTACTTATTCAGTGTATAACCAGGGCGAACAGTTCCATAGTTGGTTTACTTACCCCCGTTCTTTCTTTTACCATTTGTACACCTTCACACTTGAACTTCTGGAGACACACTATTCAGATTATTCTTTAAGAAAACAGCAATCGGTAAGCATTCCTGTAAAGAGTGGAGCTAGATCAGTACGTTACAGTGTACACATGCCCCGTTTCCACGGAGTCGTTATTCAGGAAGAAACATTGCTTACCTCTGAAGTTTTTATGTAAGAATAGATTTTAGGAATAAGAATATGAGATTATACAGAAATATAAAATACAGGATTGAGGATGCCTGGGTGGCTCAGTTGGTTAAGCGTCTGCCTTCAGCTTGGGTCATGATCCCAGGGTTCCAGGATCAGGTCCCACATCGGGCTCCCTGCTCAGCGGGGACCCTGCTTCTCCCTCTGCTCCTCACCCTGCTTGTGCTCACTCTCGCTTGCTCTGTCTTTCAAATAAATAAATCTTTAAAAATAATAATAATAATGAAATAAAATACGGGATTGGATCCCAGGTTACGTGACTGAAAATAATAACATTCTTTCTGAGCACCTCAGCACCTCACATAATTTATTATTTCTTACTATAAAAAATTTGTGGTAAAAACATAAATGAATTTATTGAAAGAACTGGATAGTGTCTCATTTAACACTTGGCAAAAACAGTGGCTCAGCAACCTCCATTGTAGCAGGTGTGAAGAGTGATAGAATGGGAATTGTCAAGTGCTCGTCAAGCCTTTGTCTATTCTAAGTCCTCCTCAAGCCTGCATCCGTTCTGTTCCATGCACCTATTTTTTCCCCTCTCTTTACCTATGTCCTTTGTTGTCTAATATCTTTCAAATCTGTGTTTACTTGCCTTGCTAGAGGTAGAGACTACCAAAATTAATAATCCTCCTATGTCATATGCCCCCAGGGAAATAAAAGGAGAGTCTTTCACCCGTATCTAGCCAGGAACTTCCTACATGTCTACCATCTGGATGGAATTCCGAATGGACTTGCCATTGTTGCTGGGAGGCCGTCACTCTGTGTTTGCACATCATGCTTCTAGCAATTACTCCACTTGTCCTATAATGCTAAAGAAATTTGGAAATGTGGATACCATGAAAGAAAGTCACATCAGGCAAAGGGAGGCAGTGTAACCCTTGAGCCATGAAATTAGCTATTTGGATTCAAATCTGACCTCTGCCATGATTTGCTGTGTGATCTGGGGCAAATTACCACATCTCTCTGTGTCTCAGCTGTAAAGGTATCAACCTGTGAAGGCTGTCGTGAGGATCACATGAGATAATGAATCTCAGGTGCGAATGCAGTGCCTAGTACATAGTAAATGCCTAATAAATGTTAGAAAAAAGATTACTTAATATCAAATATGGGAAATTTTTTTTCAAACAGGTACTTGGCAAGATCATCAACATGAAGATAAAATTGTTCATGAACTGTAGGGGTAAGCTTTCAGAAGCTCCTTTAAAGAGGTGAGTCTAAGCGAATGTCATTTCATTTCAAAAGCTTTGCAAATGCTAAGACAAAATAAATAAATAAATAAAGGGCCGTAGTTACTGGGTCTTTATAAGATGCTTAATTGAAATAGACTGGAAGATCAAAGATAATTTATTAACCTTAACTGATACAAAATTAAAATAACCTAAGCAGTAAAACTGATCCAGTCTAATTGCAGAATTTACAAGGACTGATGTTTGTCAGTGGGTATTTTTGGAAATGTGATCTAGGAATACCTATTTGGAAATACACAAGAGGAAAATAAAGTTGAATCAAACCATTTTTTATTTAACTATAATTTCCTTTTTATGTTTGTAAAGATTTTATTTATTTGGGAGAGCTGGGCATGGGCAGAGGGAGGGAGCAGGCAGAAGGAGTAGAAGGAGCCAACTCCTGTGTTGAGCAGGGAACCCAATGCAGGACTCAATCCCAGGATCCTGGGAACATGACCTGAGCCGAACAAAGAAGCTTAACCGACTTAGCCCTCCAGGCGTCCCTGTTTAGCTATATTTTCAATACTTCAGAGCTGAATTATCAAAATGATCTTTAGGATATCATCTCATTATTTGGAAGTATTGGGATGTAAATAATATAAAATACTATTTCATTAATATAGAAAATGCTTATTGTAAGCCGACATTCCACATTAATACTGTACTGTTGAAATAACATTGTCTCTCAAGTAGGGACAGAAATAGACCCTTCCTCCTCTTTCAGGATCAGAATCACTATCATTTTGAGCCACTCTTACTGAGAGGAATATACAGTATCCTTCAGGTGTCATGGGACAGAAAAAAGGCTTGTTAATGTGCTTTTCTTTGTATAACGTAATTCTGTAGCTCTGAAAGAATATATGCAAACACAGGACAAGAAAGTTGCATTCGCCTAATCCCTTGTTTACTTATTAAATTGTATTTGTTATCATTGGGAAGCATAGCAGAGATTATTGCCTTGAGCAGATATTTTAAACATGGTGAATATTTTTAATATTTGGAAAGCAATAAAATGGGAAATGTAAAGAATTTAGATGAAAGTATAGGGTACATTCGTTCCTTTCCTGAGACTCCTGTCGTCATATCTTATTCACATTGTTCTCTGACTTCTCATTTATCTCTTGTATTTGAGATTATATCATGTCTCAAACCCAAACAAAAGCTGTCATCTTATTTTGGCCACTAACTGAGAGGTCGGTTAGCTCTGTGAGTAGAGAAGTTTTAGTCATACAAGTAGAGATCTCCATAGTATTTCTATAAAGCTTTGGGTTATATAATAAAGAGTGAGAATATTGAACATGCAAGTGCAGTCTGTTAGGAAGGAAAGAATTTGACTTCTCTAACGTGGTGTGACCCTTAAGGCTTCGAGTGGTTAATGAGGCTGCGCGGCACAGAAACTGTGAAACGGGTTTGGAACTGGGAGCTCAGAGGAGCATTATTGGCTCAGTAGCATCTGTCAAGCAAACGAGATAACCATTGGTCCCCAGCCCTTTACTTTTTCTTTTCTCTTTCTAAATGTTTATCTCTTTTTTGTTCCATTTTATTTTATTTTTTCAGTATTCCAGCATTCATTGTTTATGCACCACACCCAGTGTTCCATGCAGTCCGCGCCCTCCTTAGTACCCACCACCAGGCTCACCCATGCCCCCATCCCCGTCCCCTCCAAAACCCTCAGCTTGTTCCCAGTGGGGCAGCGAAAGGGGGTGCTCTCTCTCCTCTTGCCAACCCTCTCTTTCTGCTTGAGCCCATGCTTCCCACGTGTTCTGGAGTCTGCTTTTATCACACAGTCCCTTTGCTCCGTATCTTTAACCTCTCTGCCAGCCCTTTCCTTCCTGAGTTTACTCATCTTAAAAAGAGAAATAAACTGCGCTCTTCGTTTCCTCTCCCCTGGAGCCCTGACTTTTTCTCCTCTTCTGCATTCTTGCTCTTCTCAGATTCTTCGCAGATTACTCATACACATGCACGCACACACACACACTGCTCCCCCCTTCACTGTACCTCCCCCTGCAGCTTGCCTTTAACTTCCTCTCTGCTGCCAGATTGTTTTTACTAAGTCACAGACTTGGCTGTCGGCAGCAGCCTACTCAATGGCATTTCCGCCGCACTGGGCGATCCCAAGTACTCTTTTCGTCCACGCGTTCTCTGGCCTGTGTCTCCTTCACTCCGCTGCCTGCAGTCGGCAGCTTCGGACACGGCTGCCAGTGATCATGGTGTCCTGGGGTTCATCCCCTCTGCGGCTGCTCCTAGAGCTTGGGCCGCTGCTAGTGATTCGCTTCTCATGGAAAGCACGTGGCGAATGTAATGGAAAGTTTCTTGGGCAACTAACTAGGTTATCAAAGACTGCGGCTTGTGGGTTGCGCATTCTCCATGTCTTGCTCTCCCGTGCTTCTCTGACCCAGCGACATGGAGGGGCCCCTGTGGCAGGGACCCGACGGTAGTCTGCAGCGACATGGAGGGGCCCCTGTGGCAGGGACCCGACGGCAGTCTGCAGCCAGCCGCCAGGGATCAGCCGCAGTCCTTTTTCCAGTGGCCCTGGAGGAGAGCCATACCGGCCTGAAGTGGGTTCCCTCCCAGCCCAGCCCGGAGCTAACTCCAGCACAGCTGACCCCTTGACTGCTGTCTCCAAATAGTGGAAATCATGATTCTTAATAACAGAGCTAATTCCTAACTGGGCGATAAGGGCAAAATACACTAGAGCTCTGTTAATAAGCTGTCTTCAACTCAGTCCTGTCTGGGGTTTTTTGTTTTTTGTTTTTTTAATCTTCATTTTAATAATATTTTACTTAAAACTTTAGTAACTTGAACAAGATATGCTCCCAAAGAAGTTATTTTATTTCTGCCAGTCTTTAGCATTATTTAACTTCACTTTTACCAGAATTCTAATTTGCTTGAGTTTAATTGCTTTCTGGTTATCATTTCTCTTCCTATGATGAGTGCTGCTAAGATCCAGTAAAATGGCTGGAAAGTGGACCATGCTCAAATCTGAAGGATTAGTGAGCAAATACAGATCAGAAACTAGCAGAACGACCTGAGTCAGTATATGTTAATCTAATCATGTGCGTTAAGAAACAATCACCAAGGGCGTATGTAATCTTAGGGAATTGTCTGCCGTTTCCAGGCATTAACTCTTCTGCAGTATACTATGTTTTAGTTTTGGGTGTTTTTTTTTTTAACTTGAGACTTTTGGTCATGTTTTTTAAGCCATTTTCAATTTTTAAATATTTTAAACAGAAGAAATCTGAGTTTTGGTCACCGTACGTATATTTATTTATGTTGTTTTGACAGCTTCTATCGTTTTGTTCTGGAGCCAGAGCTGGCGTTGGTGGCTGATGGCATTACTGGACCCGTGGCGACATTCTTGGATATCCCTGAAGCCCCCCTTCTCACCCTCAACATGATTACTCCCGAAGGCTGGTTGGTTGAAACAGTACACAGCAACTGTGACCTTGACAACATTCACCTCAAGGATGTAAGTGGTCTTGTCAGGTTCTGTCAGGAGAGAGGAATGGGGTCGATTCTTAGCCCCTGTAACCGCAGCAAGCGCGCGGTCATGCCGCGGCTGCTCCCAGAATTGGCTTCCTTATGGCTCTAGCTCCTGATCTGGTCTTCCCTTTGATTTTTGAGTTTCCCTGACTTCCAAATTCAGCCTGTCGAATTTCCCAGGTTCCTAGATGCCCTTGCCGGCTTTGTGGCTGCGGCCCCGGGTTCTCAGGCGCTCCTCTAAGATGGACAATGTAGAGAATACAGAGCCGGAAACACAGCAGCTTAGGACAACACTGGAAATACCCTGTTTTGCCCTGAAATTTGGTTTTTAACTCTGAAAAGAGCAGTTGCCTCTCAAGCTCTGTTTTGCGCCGCAGCTCATGGCCAGAGGAAGCAGCCCAACCAGGTAGAAGGCAGGGAACAGTGCTCGCTCAAACTGGAGGCTGTGCACCGCTTCCCCAACCCCTGCTCTCCCTACCCACCCTCTACCCCACTGCACTCCATCCCCACCCCCACTACCCTTCACCTCTACCCGTTCCACCCCCTACCCCTACCCCTCCCTCCACCCTACCCACTTCCATCACTTTCCTCCCTCCATCTCCATCCCCGGGTGATGATCGTCTGCCAAGAAATGAGGGCCCTTCTCTACCCTGCCTGCTGCATTCAGCCCACTGCCCTAAAAGGGGGAGGAGGCTGTTTTAAAATACGAGTCTTTCAAAACACTGTATTCAGAAACCCCAAACAGCAGAAGCATTTTAGAAGAGCTTACCTAGAGAATAGGTATCCAGAAGAGAGACCAAGGCCCTCCTCCTCAGTGTCCTCTTCATGCCTCTTTCTGCCTTGACCTTCCGAGGTACAAACATTTACTGCTGCTGATTTGGTTGAGATGACTCCCCGTGTTTGTTTCTCGTGCACTAACTTTGTCTAAAGATTCTCCTTCGAGGCATGTTTCTTCTGAGGCACTCGAGTAGACTGTGTGGTTTCTTGTCCCTTGGGTAGAACACAGCCCCCGGCTGCAGAGAAGGACCTCAAACTTACCGTAGCCATCTCCAGACATGAGCCCTGCACATCCAGGGAAAGAATAGGAAGGCAGAGGCGCCTGGGTGGCTCAGTGGGTTAAAGCCTCTGCCTTCAGCTCAGATCATGGTCTCAGCGTCCTGGGATCGAGCCCCACATCAGGCTTTCTGCTCAGCGGGGAACCTGCTTCCCTCTCTCTCTCTTTCTCTCTGCCTAACTCTCTGCCTACTTGTGATCTCTCTCTCTGTCAAATAAATAAATATAGTCTTTAAAAAAAAAAGAAAAAGAATAGGAAGGCAGAAAAGTAATAAAATCCAGGAGGGAAAATTCAGAAAGGAATTTGGCAAAAAGTAAAAAGTCCTGTTTTCTCTTAAATCAGCCGATTCCCTTAAAGGACCTCCTGGATCCCTCATTCAGAGAGTTCAGTGGCCTATACCAGTCAAAGAGATGTACAGATTCCATCCAAATGTAAAAAGTTTGTGGTGCGAGAGTTAACATAGCTTAGAAAAGATTTAGATTGAGTCTGTGGTGAAAATTTCGGCAGCTATTAAGCAGTTAATGGAGATGAACTGACCATTGTTTGCTGTAGGGAACAGGTACTGGGTGTCTTTTTAGAAGCTCACTATTTATTGAAGTGGTCTTTACTCCCAGCGTGGCGCTCGAGCCCGCAACCCCAAGATCAGGAGTTGGGTGCTTCACCACCTGAGCCCGCCAGGCGCCCCTAGAAGCTCTATAAATGAACAGTACTTCTGTTTATTTTAGAAGACCATAGAGAATTCTTTCTGTCTGCATAGATCATATGAATATATGGAAGGAAATAGCAAGTTCTAACAGCTGCAAAGTTAACTACTTCCAAGGCTCTTCTCTTCCACTGTGTTCTGTACATACTTAGGATATTACCGCCATGGTCCTGGAAGACCAGGAACGAACAAAGTAGAGACACTTGTTGGGGTAGAAAAAAGAAGGCTTTGTAGGTCCAAAGGAAGGTGCACGCTGAAAAACGGAGGCTCAGTATGAGAGGTTTGTGACACACTCTCAGGCAAGTCCTCCCTTGCTGCGTCCAATCCCTGGACATCACATCAACACCTAAAAAATGTGATGGAGAAAAACTCTCCCTTACCGGGACTTTGTTCACATGGTTTATGGCACAGCTGGCATCAATGCCATAATTAAGGGGGACAGAAGTGGCTAGAGGGAGATGAGCCCTTCCACCTGGAGTTCAGAGGTGGTTCTTCGCTGAGCTTGTCGTGAGGACCGCGTCCAGATACCCCTCCGTTGTGTTCCATCACAGCCTAGATCTGAAAGATCTCAAAACACCTGAAGTACTTGTGGATGTTTACCAGGGAGGAGGGAGTGAGGAATAAAAGGTTGTTGAAGGACAAGGGGATGTGGCTGTACTAAAAAGAAGTCACAGAAGACTTTATTAGCTGCTTCTGAAATGCAGTATGGTCGAATCTTGAACAACATGGGGGTCAGGGCCACTGACCCCTCCCCCACAGTAGTCGAAAACTCATGTATAACTTTTGTCTTCGCCAAAACTTAACTACTGATAGCGTGCTGTTGACAAGAAGCCTTACTAATAACATAAGCAGTCAACAGTAGTCTTTTTTGTTTTATATATTACATATTGAACTCTTAGTAAATTCCTAATTTTTTAAATTCTTTAAGTACGCTGGAGAAACCATAAAAATTCTTACAAAGAAGAGAAAATACATTTACAGTACTGTACTGTTTCAATAAAAACCCCACAGATAGGGGCGCCTGGGTGGCTCAGTGGGTTAAAACCCCACAGATATTAGGTCTCTGTAGTTCAAATCTGTGCTGTTCGAAGGTCAGCCATAATCTAGACGCCCACTGCCAATGTAATTGTTAAAGAATTCCTATTTTAGTGCCATAGATAATTGTAAACCGAAATGATGATCTTTATAATTAAACTTACACTTCTTTTAAAGGAAGAAACTAACTTCTGTACAATTTAACCACAGAACAATACAATAAACACTTCTATTAGAAATATTACTATGCACCCAAAGTTCTATTTGAAAGGTATTAAATCCATGTCTCCTATCAACAGGTAATATTTAGAACAGGTAATATGTAAAGGAGATGTAAACATCACAAAAAATCACAAATTCCCATCCTTGCTAAAACTAAACCTTGAGAGTAGGAATGGATTTAACAAATTACCTTTATGAAATTATCAATAAACTTAAAATATTTTCACTAGGAAAAAACTCTTTGAAAAATGAATTAGCTATTTTTGGTGTTGTGGTTTGAGTCAGTCCACAGAATTGATGTCTGTTCTACAACTCTAGGGATGAGAGAAAGTTTCACATTAATATGAAATAAAGGTTTTTTTAGTCACAACCTGATTGAACATACTTGAACTCTGCCCTAATATCTCATGAAGAAAAATATTTAAGCTTCACACCCACTGTGGGGTACATTTCCCTTATCTGTAAAATGATGGAATGAGCTAGAAGAGCTCTACAGCTTTTTTCTCACTTGTAATACTGTCACATTCTGAAACTATCCCACGTGAATGTTTCCATCCATGCATGATGCTATGAGCGCGGGGGACACAGGTCAGTGAAGTGTAGGAAGCTCATTACTAGAGTTCAACAGCTGATTCAGAACCCAACTAAAGTTGAAACAAGTGCTGTTGTCAAAGAAGGTACTTCTTTCTTGTTCTTAAGAACTGGACTTAAAGAGGAATGCTACACACAAGTGTTAACATTGTTTCTGTGGTGATTACAAAGAAAAGCAGCTATACAGTATAGAATATTTTCAAATATTTTATATCCTAAACACATTTAAAGTGTCAGGAGCCCATAATGAAATAAGATATAGATAGCATTACTGTCTTACCTGCTCAACAAAATTACCAAATTATGTAAAAATTATTACCATTTGATTTATTATCCTGTCTGCTTGTGTTTTTCCTATGAAGTAGAGAAAAAGTGTTATCCCTAAAATATTCTAACATTTGCAGTAGAGGAAAATCTGGAAACAATTGGAATGCCTAGCCATTTAAAGGGTGTTTGTAGAGACAGGGACATGTTCACAGAAAGCTGTATTTAATGAAAAAGCAGGTTATACTTTCTTAGAAAAATATTTATGGAAAAGAGAAAAAGAAATCAGTGTGTTGATTGTACAGGAATGTTTAGTCTAAGTGATTGCTGTTTTTCCTCTTTTCCACATTTTTTATTTGCAAATTATTTTGATGAGCATGTGCTATTTTGAGTGCAAACATTTTTTTTTTTAATTACAAGAGAGGTGATGGATGATGATAAGTTGGCTTTCTTGCCAGATTGGAAGGGGCTCTAGGGTGACAGTCAATGAAGCAGGTTCTCTGAGGAATTTCCCATCTCACTCTGCCTTGAAGAGATCTTCAAATACTACAACTCCATGAGCTCTTCCTGCCTGTGATTCTGGTGCACAGATCATGAGGCTTGCATAGAGCTGATGTCACAGGAAATTTAAAAAAATAACTTATTATGAGTTTTGGTCTTTAAGAAATTGACTCAACTATTAAGTCACTCATATAAAAGACTTGATGTTGCCCCCACAATATATTGGCCAATATTAAAAGAGTTCCACTTATTTATTACAAAATTTGAATTATGAGAGTTACTAGTACCAAAAGCAATGACCTGTTTTCCCATAGATTGAGAGAACTGTTACAGCAGAATATGAACTAGAGTATCTGCTACTGGAAGGACATTGCTTCGATACAATGACAGAACAACCTCCTCGGGGGCTGCAGTTTACACTTGGCACAAAAAATAAACCTGTTCTGGTTGATACAATAGTGATGGCCAATCTCGTAAGTATTAGAAATACTTAATCGATTGTATTTAATTACATGTTTTGGTGAAATCCTCTTAAGTTCTCCTGATAATAAGATGAAATCGATTTCATCCTGCTGTTGCTGAACAGCTCCCAGAAAACAAAATTGAATCCTTAAATAAGGTAATAAAAATGGAGGGAATCATACTTTCATGATATTGGCAAATCTCCTTTTTGGAATTCATGTATAGAATTTATTCAGTCCAGTTAGTTAACACTCTCTTGAGTTGTTCATGTAGAATCACTTTTGAACAATTGGATGTTTTAGTACTATAACATATTTTTCTCATTCTGATAGGGATATTTTCAATTAAAAGCGAACCCTGGTGCTTGGATACTGAAATTACGTGAAGGGAAATCTGAAGATATTTATCAAATAGTTGGGTGAGTGATATAAACCACTTCAAAATTTTTCATGTGTAAATTAGGTTTTTAATGTTTTGGCTCAGAAATGAGAGGCAGGGTGGTTTATTTTTCCTCTCCAAAACTTTGAATTATTTTTTCTATTTAGAATTTCCAGAAAAATAGGTATGGGTCCTTTTTAAAAAATAATAATAATACTTCCTGAGATGTAGTGAATCCTTTCATTTTGGTAAATGGCTTTTACTGAGATACGATCTTCTCTCACATCTCATTGAGTATGTAAAATTATTTGAATTCTCCCCTTTTTTCCGGCAGTAATTCTAAGTGAAGTCCTTGTCCTCTGCTTGCTTGAGTAGCTTATTCTCTTCATCTAAGTTGTGACTGTACTTACGTGTGCAATGAGTTTTAGTTGCTGAACTTTACTTAGAAAGATCAAATAGTGCAGTTGGGAAGATCCAGACTACCTGGGCTGTTGGGATCTAGGATAATAATTGTACCTGCCTCAAAGGGCGATTGTTTGGGTCAGATGAGCCAACATCTCTAACGTGCTTGAAATGCCTGAAATAAAGTAAGAGTCTTCCTCGCTACTACCTCTACCATCTGGTTGGATGGAAGGAGTTTGCTTTAGATCTTGTGTGGATCTCGCTACAATGTGTGTGACCGGGCCCTACCCCGCTCTCACTGGACAATGCATTAAATGGCTAAAGTTGCTGATGTCCTTGAGCAACATTTATGACTGGAAGCTCTTGAACAGTTTAAGAAATTTGCCATTTCTAGTACGTAAGTTGGAACCCTTTCCGTTTCCTAGTGGTAATTGGTGGGAGTGGCTGTGCCTTCTACTTTGGTTTAACTGCTCCAGCTGGGGAATTGGGAGAAAGAGGGAGTCAAAGGCATGTGTTAGTCAGCATAGTCCTATAACCCCTCCGATCTTCATTTTAGGAAAGTGTTCAGTGTGTGTTATGAATCTGACTAAACTCAAAGTACCTACTAATTTGACCTCTGATTGCATTCCCTCTTTGACAAAATTCAACTTTATCGTAAATGTTTTGAACAGTATTTTATGTATTTTTCTTTACATAGAAGGGTATCAAAAATTATTGGTCAGAGCTGTCATATTTGATTTCTTTATGCAGTTTTGAAAATTAGACAATGAACTACATTATAATATAAAATATAAATATTCAAGTGATGCAGGTGACCATTTAGACACATTTTCGGTCTTACAGGTTTAACAATACACTTCAGATTTTGGTGTTTGAAAATGTTGAATATTGAAAAGTTGTTGGACAGTATAGAATTCCTTCAATTATGATATATAACAACTTATTTTAAAGTCTCAAAAGCATTTCATATTAATTACTGTAATATATCAAAGACATATGATAGATTTGACTTTTGTAATCTTGGTATATAGCAGGAAAGATAAGCATTAATTTGGGATTGCTTAGTGGTTAGGCAATATTCAATTTCATGAATTACTTTTATACAATTTTAATTTGTATTAGGTTAAAACTGGGTAATTCTGAAAATTATAGTGTGTTATATCCTAATTGCAGAAAACAATAAATATATAAACACAGTGATGTTACGTTTATACTTTTCACAAAATGAATTTATTCTGTTATTTATACCATCATAATTACATGTCTTTTCTGGAGCTGATTGTAGATATCTACATGTTTTTCTGCTTTTAGGCATGAAGGAACTGACTCTGAGCCAGACCAGGGAGATGTCATTGTTGTGATAAACAGCTTCAAGAGCAAAATACTGGAAGTACAAGTGTGTGAGGCAGAAGCTCTTGCTATTTTGTTCTTAGTATTAAGAATTATCTTTTTTTACTCTTAATTGATTAATATTATTTTACAACTAATTTCGCAATTTTACTACCCAAAAAGTTATATTGGAACTCTGGCATAAAAGGAAGAAGAAGATTAAGTTCATGAAGGGAAGGCAGAGAGTTTGAAGATAGAAGAAATGGAACAACTTTTTCTAAGTTAGGATATGTTTGTTAGATCTACTGTATCCATAGCCAGGTAGTGTTACAAATTAGGCTCTTGAGATGAGGTCAGGAACACAGGTTGAAAGCCCTGAAATGAAAAAGTGATGGTAAGTGATGTTTTTGACGTCTTAAAAGTAATGACAAAAATGACAAAAGCAGTAACAAAATAATAAGGATAACAAGGAAATAAAAAACCAAAATTAAAAGGAAAATAAGAGCCTAGTAAAGTAAGCAAGCACAGAAGCCTCTATTGTCCTGAGAACGTTTGTCCATCCTGCTACACCTGAACTTTTGATTTAATTTGCAGGGTGATTGGGACAGAAAGTAAAACCCTACACCCATATAAAGTGGGTAGTCTGTTAGAAGACCCTTTCGGCAATAAGCTGGCTATAGCTTCAGGGTAAAGATGAACCCTAGTAAATTATTCCCAGTCTTTTAGCCCAAATTTGTTTTGTGCAAGTATCCAGGAAACCCCTGAGCCTTGAATTTGCACTAGACTAGTTCCAGATTAAAGAGGTTGTGCAGGCGTTTGGCAGAAACATCTGTATATCTGGAATAAGATTCTATCCAAAAACATAGAGAAAACCAGCAGAAACAACAGAAAGCAGACACATACACACTCTCTGTATTAGAATTATTGACACCTGAAACAACTGTGCTTACGATATTTAAAGAAATAAGACAAGCTTGAAAACAGTTGCAGGGAACAGAAAACTATAAAAAGTGCATATCTGATTTTTTTAAAGTAGAACTTCTGAAACTGAGTGGTACAGTAACCCAAATTAAAAATTCAGTGGATGACTTTTACATGTCTAAAGAGAGAATTAATGAATTGGAAGCTAGTATTCCTAATGCAACAGGGACATTTAAAAAAGAGGGTAATGCAGCAGAGACCATAAAAGGCATAGAAAGTAGAGTGAGAAATTAGAGATTTGGTATTTGCACTTAACCTGGCTCCATCACTTTCTAGCTGCATGACCTCAGACAGATTGCTTAGCTCCTTTCTGTCTCATTTTCCTCATCTATAAATTGTTGTTAATAATGGAACCTACCTTACTTGTCTGTTACAAGGATAAGATAGTTCAGTTTGTAAAGTGCTTTGTGAGTATTGAATAATTAATATAATTTTAAATGGAGTTCCGGACAAAGGTGGAAGAGGATGAGGTAAATGTGACATTGTGTGTCAACTATACTCACATTAAAAAAAGAGGTACATTTAATATTTGAAGGAATAATGACTGAGAGTTTTCATGAATTGATGAAAGATACCAGTTTACATATTCAAGAAGTCCAGTGATTAATGAGCAAGATAATTAAAAGAAAATTCACACCTATATTCTGATAAAACTACAGAAAATCAAAGGAAAGAGAAATCTTCAGAGTAATCAGAAGGAAAAGGAAACATTACCTTCAAAGAGCTATAGATAGTCTGATCGTTGATTTCTCAGTAAGAATGAAAGCCAGAAAAAAAAAAAAAAAGAATGAAAGCCAGAAGGTTCTGGAATGATATTTAAAAACACTGAACGGAAAAAAGAATGCCAGCCTAGAATCATTTACCCTGAAAAGATATCTTTCAAGAGGAAACATAAAATATTTTCAGACAAATGAAAAAAACTGAATTTGTGACTAGCACACTTACAGTAAAGGAGAAGTACTTCAGACAGAAAAAAAAATTATCTCAGAGGAAACATTTGAGTTTTAAAAGAATGAAGAGAGAAGAAAATGGTAAATGTGTGGCTAATTCTATGAACAGTGAATACATAAAACAATTGTAAGATCTTGGGAGGATTTTAAAATAAATGACATTAAAAAATATAATAACATTTAAGCTGTAAAATAAACACTGTTGTTTTCAATTACATATGAAATCTTATACTGACCAGAGCAAGGGTAATGATTACTTTTAGACTTAAAGAAAAATATAAATTTAACTTCTAAGATAACCACTAAAAGCATAGAAACAAAGTATTAATGCCATAATGAAGAAGAAAAATTGAATGAAATAAAGTAATGTAAATGGAATAAGAAAAAAGAAAGCAGACTATATGGGATATAAAGGATGCACAAAATAATAAGTTCAAATTTCACTCAATTACATTAAATATGAATGGACTAAATGTTCTAATTAAAAGACAAAGATTGTCCTAATGTGTTTTTGTCTTTTTAATTACAGCTATATGTTGTTTCCAGAAAGAACACCTAATACATAAGAATACAACTTTAGTGTGAAGACGAAAATAAAACTCAAGGCTGACAGTAGTATTCTAGGCCAGTACTAAGCTAAAGAAAATTTGCATAGCTAAATAATACCAGAGATATTACACAAGACAAATAACATTACTAAAGATAAAGTCATTTTACATATATGAGGCAGAAATAGAATTTCAAAGAGAAATTTAAAATTTTATATCATGCTGGGATATTTTTTTAAAGACTTTTTATTTATTTGAGAGGGAGCACATGTGTAAGAGTTGCGAGGAGAGCCAGAGGGAGAGAATCTCAAGCCATATCCCCACTGAGCATGGAGCCTGATGCAGGGCTCAGTCTCTGAGATTCTGACCTGAGCTGAAATCCAGAGTCAGACGCTTAACCAACTGAGCAACCCAGGTGCCCCTGGGATATTTTTAACACCCATCTCTCAGTACCTGATATGACAAGCTGACCAAAAAATCAAGAGATAGAGAAGATGTGAACAGATTAAAAATTCTGACCTAGACACATTTAGAACACAACACACAATAACACCAAATGAGCAGTCTTTCAAATACACAGAAAATGTTGGTTAAAAATTAACTTTACATTTGGTTGAAAGTTTCAGTAACTTTCAGAAGAATGAAATCGTACAGAGCATATTCTCTATCTATAATGCGGTAAAGTATAAATTAATTTCCAAGGATAATTAGGAAATACTATGTGGTTGTAGTTTCTAAGATCCAATAACAATAGGCTAACAAAGCTCAGACGTTACATATTGGCCAGGTTCTAAACTACTGTATCACCAAATTTTACCTTGCATCCCACATCATACCCTGTTCCTAATCATCTCTGTTCTTTATTCTGTGATCAGTTATACATGTTACTTACATTTATCTTTGATTCTCTTTCTCCTGTATTGACCTTGATTTTCTTTCTCAATAGTAACACAGTCTCTCCTTGAATACATTTCCTTCTGGCCATTTCAGATGAAAAACCCCATGAAACCCAGACCAGCTACTTCAGATACTAACTCAAGCCCACACCTTGTAGGAACAGTATTCCAGGAAGTTTTATCCTAGTCCTGTAAACATGAGAGAAGTACCATTTCTGCCAGGCTAGGAGCACGAAAGAACATTCCATCTTTGAGCTATTTTGACCATTGAAAAGTTGCTTAAGTTCTCTTGAACTGAATTTGTTTACTTTGTTTATTGGTCCTAATTTGAGTTGTTGGTCTGTAGTACAGAACAGATTGAACTCTTTGACTATAGCCACCAAATCTTTGAGGGTGGTAATCACGCCCTACCTGAGTCAGACCTTCTGTAGCCCAATCACTTACGTCTTTCAGCTGATTTTAGTAACACATTTCTATCTCCTCACTATCCATTTCTCACAATAACATAGAACAAGGGGAGCAGAAAAGATAACATTAAGGATCAGCCCATCAACCCTATCAACCCACGAATAGGAATTCCACAGAGAAAGAACAGAAAATGGAGGGAAGATATTTCACAGATGAGGAAAGAAAAAAATATTCATGTCAAAAGGGTCCACAGATTAGCATGAGTAAAAAAATGGGACCCATGAGACCCTAATAACTATCAAGGAAAAAAAGCAGGTCACAGACATAGAATGTCACTAACGCTAGCATCAGACTCTGTTTTCAAGACAGCTGTTACAAGACAGCAAAACAAAGCCTTTATTGTTCTGAAGAGAATTACTTTGAAGCTAGGATTCTTTAGCCAAATTCTTAATCAAATGTAAAGACAAAGTTATCTCCTGAAGATAACTTTGTTATCTTCATACCCTATATTGAAGGTGTTTGCCCTCACAGTGACAATGAAGACCGAGAAAGAGGATGATAGGTATTTTGAGAAATTGTGATATTAATCTGAAAACCAATGCAAAGAAAGCATTGAAAGAAATAGGCAGTTAGTTGTTGAGCTCCAAGAAAAATATCTTCAAGAAGACAGGAATTCCACATGATGAACATGAGTAATAAACTGGAAAACACTAGCTAACATGACAAAGAGTTAATTTATCTCACCACAAGAAAAAATAAATGCAATGAAATTCCAAGAAAAAATATTTGTCTATTGGAGGAATGCAAGAGAGAGCATCTATCTGAAATATCAAGAGCCTCCCGTGAGGGGCACAGTGGTCATGTTACTGTCACTACGCAGAGGTAATCCAGTGCTGGTGGCCTCGCAGACTCTTGAGTGAATAATATTTACATTGTCACAGTAAGCGCTATCTACTGACTTTCAAGTTGTAGAATAAACATAGCAAAGTGCCAAAGTTATAATTAGGTTTTACCAAAGCAAATGTAGATATCATCTGTATTTACAATGCTAAAGTAAAAGTTGAGCTAATGTTGAGCAGGAGGCGGAGGGTAAAGGTAGAAACGTTATTAGTATCCTTATCTTACAGAGTACACGAGAAACATGAAGTTGTTGGTACAAAAAATATATATTTAAGTATTATTTGAAGCTACAAAGACACTGCGTAGAACTAATGATAATGTTATTACTGCCAAAACCTCCAAACAGAGAGGAAGAGTGATAGAAGTGAGCAGCTTGTCTCTCATCACAAAGAATGAAAAATATCCAAAGCCTGTGGTTGCAGATATGCTTAGTAGATAATCTCTGAAGTTGATAAATCAGTAAATACAAGTATAAGCATATTGCTTGGCAGTGTGGAGGTAACCACCAGAAGAATTACCAACAGGAAACTGACCTGGTGACTGAAACCAGATTGTGTCCATAATGTCGTACTTCCCTGGCTCTGTCCCTGTACCTGTCTTAGAGTCACAGGGGTCACCGTGCCCTGGGTGTTTCATTTTTTAACCATGCAGTGTAATATTTAAAGCTGCACAGTTCTAAGACTTTCCTTTACTGTGTTATCTAGGTACAAAAGAAGCCAGACAAAATTAAGGAGGATATCCTTACTGATAAAGACGAAAAGAAAAAAGGAATGTGGGATTCCATTAAAAGGTAATTACCAGTGAATTTTTTTAACCTATAAGCATAGATCCATCAGGAATCTTGTATGTGGCAGGCACACGTTTAAGTAAAGCATTGGTCCTCTCTCGTGGGATGAGATTGATACATAAAATGTTAATAAAACAGACTAGGAAACCGGAGCTGTGGGGCAGCTGAGAGTAAGGTGCTCTGCAAACCCTGGGAGCAAAAGGCTGTATCTAGTGAGGAGGAACCTCTGACAAGATGCCTTGGAGAAGTGTGTGGTTAAGAGGGGCTCCAAAGGAGGGATAAGATCTCAGAACTGGAGATGGGAGTGAAAATGTGAAGTCAGAAAGATTGAGTATGTTCACAGGAACAGAAAATGTCCCAGCTTAGCGGAGACCCTGGACATTGACTATAATAGGGAACCTATAAATTAGGTTGGGGCCTGTAGTAATCGAAGCAGGACTGATTGGCTCACGTGTGTTGAGTCCAGGAGCAGAGCTGGCTTTGGGCATTCAGGTGTTGTGGTCCAGAAGCTCTTCCTCCATGTCTCCATTCTAGTCTCTGGCCTCCTTCATTTTCAGATGAAGTTTTAGAAGAAGTAGTTTGCCATCTCCAGTGGGAAGAGATTGCTTCTTTCCATAAAGTCCCAGGGCTGACTCATTGGTCCACTTGTTAGCCATTTGTCCCAAATGGGGGTCACTGTAACTCTGTATGCTTGGGCCATATGCCTACCTCTGGAGCCAGTGAGAGGGCCCACCCCACCTAGATCTCACAGAATGAAAGTGGAGAAAGAATGCCCCCCCCACCAAATACTAGGTTATTATTACTAGAAGCATAAAGGATGTTAGGTGAGGAAACACAAAAGCTGTCTGCTAAAGATCTACATTGTGGAGAACTCTGAAAGTGCATCTCAGAGATCTGGGCTTCATTTGAGTTATGATGGAGAACCAGTGATAATCTTAATTGAAGGTAAGAAATAGAAACTTGAGGCCAGATAGCTCCAAGAACCTAGGCAGATTTTATTTTGCCAATCCGAAGCACTCCCAGCATTTGGGATTGTGTGCAGTTTATGCCTCTTTTTCTGTAGTAGACTTCCATTTGGTAAGAATGGTGTTCCTCTTCCTTTACGTGCATTGAACTGTTACTGATTGACAAGGGCTCAGACCCTCTCATTTTGAGATCATTTGGAGAGTAGTGTGTTTGACAGGATAATGAAGCAGGATGTGGGCATTTTAAAGGTATTTGTCCATTGGCTCCCATTAAAACCAGAAGGTGGAGCCAAAAGTGAATACAGGTGATCGTCAAACTGTAGAACAGCCACTTGCTGTACAGAAAGTACCAGAAGCAAATACTGCTGTGTTGGGAAAGGAGAAGGAGCATGTTGGGGACGGTAACTCCTCCAGACACATAAATACTGTGTATAATATAATGCTTTCACTTTCTTATCTTAAGTTTAATCATAACTTGGGAGTATCAACTGTATTTTTCTTATTTGGGAGATTACAATAAGAAAAGATTTGAAAAATACTGTCATAAAAATTCCTGTTTGGCAAAATATATCTCTAGTGATTATAGTTTATTCTTTTCCAAATTTTAGTCGTTCTAAATATCTGTGCATATAAAAATAAAAATTTAATTAAATAAAATTTTTACCCAGGAAGAAAAAAATTATACATTATAAATACCCCAAATGAAAGAGCCAGTCATTTTGTGTATGAGATGGGGCTTATTTTGAGAGGCTTTCCTAATTTTATTGCGTATTAAATTTAGTATTTAGGTATGTAAAGTTTACAAATCCATATTAAGAAGCTGTCAATACTCTCTTATTCAAGTTTCACAAGAAGGTTGCATAAAGAAAAAGAAAAAAAGGAAGCAGATGTTCTAAACATATTTTCAGTTGCTTCTGGCCATTTATATGAACGCTTTTTAAGGTAGGTATATTTGTTATCTAATGCTTTGAAAATAGTACATGGTTCAAAAAGAATTTCAAGAGTTCAGAAGAACAAAAGAGCAAACAGTGAAACAATCCACCTGTTTTCTTATTACCCAGTCTCCTTCCAACAGGAAACCAGTATTTTCATAGCTCACCAAAGACATAGATAGATAAGCAAATACATTTTTTTCATTTTTATCTATTTACTTAAGTAGTAACAATGTTTGTTCTGTACCTTGCTTTTTTCTTTCTTTTTAAAGATTATTAATTAATTAATTTGAGAGAGAGAGTGAGCAAGCATGAGCAAGTAGGGGGAGGAGTGGAGGGGGAGGGAGAGACTCTCAAGCAGACTCCCAGCTGAGCATGGAGCTTGATCTCACAACCCTGAGATTACGTAAAATTATGAGAACGAGATATATATATGTGTGTGTGTGTATATATATATATATATATATATGTATATATAGGCTTGATCTCACAATGCTGAGATTACCTAAAATTATGAGAACAAGATATATATATATATATAACCTAAAATTATGAGAACGATATATATATATTTTTCTTTTTTTTAAGATTTTATTTATTTTTCAGAGAGAGAAAGAACACACACACAAGCAGGGGGAGCAGCAGGCAGAGCAGGCAGAGGGAGAAGTCCCCGCCGAGCAAGGAGTCCCTGGTGGGACTTGATCCCAGGACTGGGATCATGACCTGAGCTGAAGGCAGCGGCTTAACCGACTGAGTCACCCAGGCGCATGCATATATATATATATATATATATATATATATATATGAATAAAATCCTAAAATATATATATATAAAATAAAAATAATAATATAATAAAATCCTAAAAATATATATGTATTTTTTTAGGATTTTATTCATTCATTTAGAGAACATGAGCAAGGGAGGGGCAGAGGGAAAGGGAAAGAGAGAATCTCAAACAGGCTCCACACTGGGCATGGAGCCCAGTGTGGGGCTTGATCCCATGACCCCAAAATCATGACCTGCACTGAAATCAAGAGTTGGATGCTTAATTGACTGAGCCACCCAGGTGCCCCAAGCAGTATGTTTTTAAAATACAGTTAAATTCCATGAGTTTGATTGATTTGGAATATTGGTATTCTCTATGGCTAGGAAATGAACATATGTTGTAACAATATGATGTGAAAGAAAGTATATGTAGTAAATTTCCCTTTTCTGGTGAGGAAATACCTTATTTTATAAAAAAGACAGGTGGGGTAAGAGGAGGAAAGGTTAATTCCTAACTACAAAGGGCTATTTTTTTAACCTTTTATATAGAAGGGTATCAGAGAATCCCTCAAAACTATTTGAGTATGTCTTGGCATTTTATTATGGACATTTAGATACATCTGTATCTTCCCTGGTTAGAGATCTAGCATAGCAAGACAAATGGTTTGTCCGGCGAACTTACTAATGGAGATTATTCAATTCCTGCAGTTTTGTACACCTGGTATTAATGACATAGTAACAGAGTAGAGATGAGAAGGTAGTTCAACTAAACAAGGCTATTTCAGAGTCAACTGGAAAAAACAAAAAGCAACTGATTTATTCTATGTGGGGGGGGGGTGCGTGTGTATGTATCCTTATACATTACATACTTGATGAGGAACCATAATTTGTGAAGGTACTTCAGTCTCTTTCTTCATAATTCAGAGTGAAAGCTTAATATCTTTAAGTAATTGTGTGTGTGTGTGTGTGTGTGTAATAATTAAAAGCCTTAGGAAAAACAGAGTGAACTCCTATTGATATTAACTTACTGGGTTTAACATTCCTATTTTATACAGAATTATGATGCTTTCTGTTTTACGTAACACCAAAACACCTGTGAAATTCTGGTTTCTAAAAAATTATCTCTCACCAACATTTAAAGTAAGTACATTAATCTTTTTATTATAGAATAGTTCAATGTTTGAAGAGTAAATTCTTTATATCATAAGTTCACATAATTTCAGAATGAGTCTTTTGAAATTACTACGTTTAATCAATTTTAAAACTTTGGTATTCACTATTCTTTTATCTTAAGAAAAATTCTATGCTGTTTTTATTTAAAGAAGTGTTTAAAAGCAAAGAGGCAACCCACGGAATGGGAGAAAATATTTGCAAATGACAGTACAGACAAAAGGTTGATATCCAGGATCTATAAAGAACTTCTCAAAACTCAACACACACAAAACAGACAATCATATAAAAAAATGGGCAGAAGAGGGACGCCTGGGTGGCTCAGTTTGTTGGGACGACTGCCTTCGGCTCAGGGCGTGATCCTGGAGTCCCGGGATCGAGTCCCACATCAGGCTCCCAGCTCCATGGGGAGTCTGCTTCGCTCTCTGACCTTCTCCTCGCTCATGCTCTCTCTCACTGTCTCTCTCAAATAAATAAATAAAATCTTTAAAAAAAAAAAAATGGGCAGAAGATATGAACAGACACTTCTCCAATGAAGACATACAAATGGCTATCAGACATGTGAAAAAATGTTCATCATCACTATCTATCAGGGAGATTCAAATTAAAACCACATTGAGATACCACCTTACACCAGTTAAAATGGCCAAAATTAACAAGACAGGAAACAACATGTGTTGGAGGGGATGTGGAGAAAGGGGAACCCTCTTACACTGTTGGTGGGAATGCAAGTTGGTGCAGCCACTTTGGAAAACAGTGTGGCGATTCCTCAAGAAATTAAAAATAGAGCTTCTCTATGACCCTTCAATTGCACTACTGGGTATTTGCCCCAAAGACACAGATGTAGTAAAAAGAAGGGCCATCTGTACCCTAATGTTTATAGCAGCAATGGCCACGGTTGCCGAACTGTGGGAAAGAACCCTTCAGCAGACGAATGGATAAGGAAGATGTGGTCCATATACACTATGGAGTATTAGGCCTCCATCAGAAAGGATGAATACCCAACTTTTGTAGCAACATGGACGGTACTGGAAGAGATTATGCTGAGTGAAATAAGTCAAGCAGAGAGAGTCAATTAGCATATGGTTTCACTTATTTGTGGCGCATAACAAATAGCGGAGGACAAGGGGAGATGGAGAGGAGAAGGGAGTTGAGGGAAATTAGAAGGGGAAGTGAACCATGAGAGACTATGAACTCTGAAAAACAATCTGAGGGTTTTGAAGGGGCAGGGGGTGGGAGGTTGGGGGAACCAGGTGGTGGGTATTAGAGAGGGCACAGATTGCATGGAGCACTGGGTGTGGTGCAAAAGCAATGAATACTGTTACACTGAAAAGAAATAAAAAATTTTTTTAAAAAGTATATGAGAAAAAAAAAGAAGTGTTTAAAAGGACAGAAGGGGATGGTTTATTTTTAACTAAATTCAAAATCAGAAAGATGAGTGGTTTTTCATGGTAATGAATATAATTAAATAAAATTTGGCAGTGAAAGACATGTACAGATTGTCAATAAAAAGAATTAGATTGTCCTAATTTTACATAGATAGGCTGGGACGGTAGTATCAGAGCATATGAAAACTGCACCCTAGGAAATAGCTGGATAGTTCTGAGAACAAAAAGGCTCTTCTGTCTTGGTGCAGCGCGCTGTTGCTGTGGGGCTGGTTTGGGTACTGTATGCAAAATGGCGCCGTGCGTCTGGAGACGTGTTCAGATGGTCAACTACTCTTACCCTTTACTCAGCCTCACGCCCCTGCCACAGAGTGTACCCCATGTCTCCCTATTCTCGTGACAGATTCATTAGATTTCATGTAAGTTCGGGTCTCAATCAGTAGCAGTTCAAAGGCTTTCTCCTCCTCTAATCCAAAACCAAGTGTAAAAGCAGAAATATGCATGGCCAGCCATGTTTGTATGCCTGTTGCCAGCACGTTGCTGAGAGCTTTTTGTATGTAGTTGCTCTCCATAAAGGTCTATTCCCGGAAAACCAAGACTCAGAAATTATATAACCTCCCAGCCTATACAGCTAGGAGGTATCCAAGCTCACCCTCAGGTTCAGAGGCTAACTAGAAGAACTCAAAGAACTGAGAGCCATTATCCTGCCGGTTTTGTTTTAGCACAGCCATACCTTACAGCTGATACCTTGTGTCTCAGAGCCCCAGCTATACGTCCCACTGTTGGCCTAGACTCTTTGGTGTGGCCCCAGGCAGGACAGTACGAGGGCAGAGGTTACCTCCCAGGACCCCTGGGCAAAGGGCCCAACCTTTCTTTGAGCAAGATTTGTCCTTTAAAGCCCAGGCCTGAGATCAAACAGCTACTTAGGAACATAGCTGAGATCTGACCCCAAGCATTCTGTCCTCGGAGCCCAGGTGCTTAACCCTATGTCACAGCCTCTCCCGCCACCACCACCAAGGGTGATGCCTCACGTGCTCATTTAGGAGCAGATAAACAACTGAAAAAGAGCCCATAAATATAAACAAGTCATGCTAGTTTGTTACCAAGTTTTTGAAGTTATCCTATTAGGCGAACACTGCACACAGGGATTAATTCTGCAGAAACTGAGATAGCTCCGTCCGAGGATTCTCTCAGCAGGCATGAGCCTGTCCCGTAGAAATATGTTCTGTGTCTCTATGTTCTTCCTCTGCCACGTGGCCAGAAGTAATAGCATATCTGAAATAATATTTTCCTTCTTTGGGGAATTTCCTTCCTTTCCCTCAAAATGCTCATCTTTTTGAAACTTTTCAGTGAGGTACAATGTGCACAAATTGTAAGTGTGCAGCTTTGATGAATTTTTACGAAGTTGAAACACCTGTGTAGCCAGTCAGATGCAGAAATTACTAGTACCCTAGATCCTTTCCTTACAATTTTCAAAACCTCTCTCTCTCTTCCTTCAAATCCTTGCTGACTTATACCTACTTAGGGAATAATCCTTTCCTGACCACACAATCTGAAGTTATAGTCCCTTCTAATTTTCACTCTGTTTCCCTCCCCTTTTTACGTTCCCCTAGCACTGTGTTCTACAGGTGACTCAACTGTTTCATTCATTTTCTGCCTAACCCCTCAAAAGCCTTATGAAGGCCATGATTTGTGTCTGTTTTGTTCACTTCTGTATCCCTAGGCCCTACAAAAGTACCTGGCACCTAGTGCGTCCTCAGTGAAAATGTTAATGCATATTTGCTGATTAGAGAGCTCTTCTACTTTCTTCTAACATTTTTTTTTTTAATTTTGAAATCAAAACAATGATTCTCAGCAGCCGTTCTAGCCATAATTGCAGCATTTCAATTCACAGACAAAACCAGTGCTTACAGTAAGGAACGTAATTTAAATCTATACTCTTCTTACAAAAACAGGAAGAAAATTAAACTAGGTGTAAAACCAGCAACAAGCTCCAAATAAGAACTGAGGAGGAAAAAGCAAATTCTCTCTTTGCTAACCCATCTTCCCATCCCCCCTGACCTTGACCACACTCCCTCTCAGATAGGGGCTCATGAGCCAAATTTAGCCAACAGGGTGCTAATGAAATACTGCCCTGAACAGGGTAAGATGCTCTAAGTCTGTAAGACTCTGAATCCAATACTAAACATCCAGAACCACAATGATTACCCTGGATTTTTAATTCTTGAATTAAATAGTCATAAATCTCAAACATGGGGCTCATGTAGAAAACCTAATTTATCAATTTACAGCTCATTTTGTGTTTTTTTGCCCTCCCTCTTCCTGTTGTCTCTGGGCAACCAGCATGTTGACATACCCATGCGCCATGTGACACATCAGTGTTCCCAGATCCAGAAGCTTTTTCTTGTAGAGTCAGGCTTTCTCAAGTCGAACGTTAGTAGTAAGAACTAGGGGAGTACTGATTTACTTAATAAACTTGCTGTTCAATATGGCATACCTATTCCTTAATGTCATTAGATCACATAGTTTCATGTATGCTTGTATTTTTATATTGGTCAGCGTTTTCATATTACTCAGTAATAGGTATAGGTCGTAGAAGTAATCTAGACATTTTACCAAGTAGTTTGTAACAATTTATGGTAAACTCTGCTTTTTAAAATGTTAATTTTTTTCTCTAAAACAAAGATGATTTTCTCTTCCTTGAGCATATTCTTTGATTTGTGTGTCTGTGTGTGTGTGTGTAGGAGGTGATTCCTCACATGGCCGAGGAGTATGGCTTCCAGTATGAACTCGTGCAGTACAGGTGGCCCAGCTGGCTCCATCAGCAGACTGAAAAACAGAGGATTATTTGGGGTTACAAAATTCTTTTCCTCGACGTCCTCTTTCCTCTGGCGGTGGACAAAATCATTTTTGTTGATGCTGACCAGGTGATAAGATTAACTGTAGTTTTTGCTAGTACTTAAACTTCTTTTGCAAGTCGGTCTGGGTGTTGGGACTCAGTTTATATTGCTGCTGTTCATTATTATCTTTGTTGCTATGCTACATGAAAATACATGGCATGAATGGGACACATAAAGGAAGTGTCTTAAAAAAAAAAAAATCTGTCAGAATTCCAGGGGAAACTCAAATGTATCTGCAAGAAGTACCATTTACTATCTGGGACATGGCAATTTTCTCCCTGAAGTAGCAGTTTTTTTTAAATTTTGGTAGTTAAAAAAGTAGTGATCCTAGTCACAATAAAAATAGTTGTCTGAGTCCCTATGAATATGAGCTGATTATTTAAAATGAGCTCTTTCTTCTTGCTAAAAAAAAAATTGTGATTACAGACAACTTTCATTTCCTTCTAAGGAAAAAAAAATGGCCCAAATTTGACTACTAAAAACCATTATAGTACTCAGGTTTCAAAATTTATATATCCAAAAATTGTGACTTTCCCCCTTCCCTCCTTTCCATGCCTTTGTAATCATTAATGAGAAAAAAAATTTGAAAAATATACAGAATTTTTAAGTAGAACAGTAAAATGTAAATATTAACATTATATGAATTAAGAGTACAAGTTAGTTCAATTTATATTTAGGACAAAAAGTACATTGTTCAAATCCTATATTAGAATTTACTTATATTGTAAACTTTTATTATTTTTATAGTATTTTCCAAATTGATCTATAGGAATCATTATAATTAAGAAGTAAGAAAACAAGCAAATGTGGTTGATGAACTAAGCACTTCCAAATATACCATTTAACATAAAATATATTTCTTCTACCTTCCCCCATCTTACACAGTGATGTTTTCCAGCAGGCTTGAATCTGTTAAAAAATGCGCCTGGGTGATGTAGTTCGTTGAGCGCTCAGCTCTTGGTTTCAGCTCAGCTCATGGTCTCAGGGTCATGGGATCAAGCTCTGCATCAGGCTCAGCACAGAGTCTGCTTGGGATTCTTTCCCTCCCCCTCTCACTCTGCTCATGCTCACGCGCTCTCTCTAAAATAAATAAAATCTTAAAGAAAAAAGGAACTTACCACTGTTATTTCATTAAAGCCATTAAGGATAATCAAGAGGTTTTTCTTTATCATTCAGACTAATATTTGCCAATATTACAATAATGGAGATTTATCATAAGATGATTTTGAATTACTAATCTGTATCTTGATAAACTAACAGTAATCAAGTAAGTAAGAATACTTGTGAAATATTTAATTTATTTCCAAAGTACATTTTGTTTAAACTATCTTGATTGAAGTGGCATCACAAGGGGCCCCTGGGTGGCTCTGAGCTCAGCTCAGGTCATGATCTCAGGATCCTGGGATCAAGCTCTTTGTCAGTCTCTGCACTTGGCAGGAAATCTGCTCATCCCTCTCCCTCTGCCCCTCCCCTACTCATGCTCTCTGTCAAATTAATAAAACTTTTTAAAAAATAAAATGATGTAACAAACTATCCTAATTAATGATAAGACCACGGTCATATAGACTAAGCATAGACATTTTTGGTGTCATTTTTTTTTTAAGATTTTATTTTATTTGAGAGAGAGCACACAAGCAGGGAGACAGACAGAGGGAGAAGCAGGCTCCCCACTGAGCAGGGAGCCCGACTTCAGGCTCAATCTCAGGACCCCAGGATCATGATCTGAACGGAAGGCAGAGGCTTAACCAACTGAGTCATCCAGGCGCCCCAGTTTCTTTCACCTGAAAGAACAATAGAAGAAATAACAATAGAACAATAGAAGAAATAAGAAATATTGAAGAAATAACTCAGTAAACTCCTTGCTGCTGGAAAGAGCTGTGAGAAAAGCACAATTCCCTTTATTTCTACAATCAGGTGATTCTTTGAGATTCACATAAAAAGGGCTTATTATAGTAACATAATATTATTTTATAATCTTCATCAGAGAAACTATTTTAATTATTTAGATTGTGAAAAATGACTAAAAGAAACTATTTTAATTATTTAGATTGTGAGACATGACCTAAAAGAACTCCGAGATTTCGATCTGGGTGGAGCACCTTACGGGTATACTCCATTTTGTGACAGCCGCACTGAAATGGATGGATATCGTTTCTGGAAAAAAGGATACTGGGCATCACATCTCTTAAGAAGGAAATACCATATCAGGTAAGAAAATTTATACTTTTTAGTAACTAAATAAGTTACTGGATCACAATACTCAGTTTTCTTAGAAATCAGACAACAATGGCAACCTGTTAGTGTCTATGGCATGCCCGTCACTCTACGTGTACTGACCCATAAAATCTCTATGACAACATTTTGAGATGATATCATCCCCATTTAACAGCTGTGAAAACCTGAGAACCACAGCGGGCAGCATTCATGTGACTCTCCCAGGCTTATACCGTTAGCATAGCTGAGCCAGGCATTAAACCCAATTAATAGTACTCAAGCGAGAGGCTCCTAACCACTAAAGATAAACTAGTTGGTTACGTCACAAAATGAGCGTACTGTCTTCAAATCTGTTGTTTTGGAGAGCCATGACTTTCATGGTGTCTTGGAAAAACTTGTGACTCTACAAGGATGTGGATCCTAATAGTATTATAACGAACTTCAGACCCTTTGGAAACCGTGTTGGACATTGGGAGAAAATTTATGAAAGGTTTCATCATTAGTAGACCCAGGGATATCTAAAAGTCAGTCCCATCCCTGTGGACCATCACTGGGGGAAAGTAAAAGTCCATGAACAACATGGGCCACCAAAGACTCCTCACCTTTGCAGTGCCTTGTATGTGGTGGATCTCAAGAAGTTCAGAAGAATTGCAGCAGGAGACAGGCTCCGGGGCCAGTACCAAGCTCTTAGTCAAGATCCAAACAGTCTTTCAAACCTTGATCAGGTAGGTAGAATGTTCATAGACTCATTTTCTTCTCTTTTTTTTCTTTTCTTTTTAAAATTTTATTTTATTTTTTCAGTGTTCCAAGATTCATTTTTTTATACTCCATACCCAGTGCTCCATGCAATACGTGCCCTACTTAATACCCACCACCAAGCTCACCCAACCCCCCACCTCCCTCCCCTCCAGACCGCTCAGTTTATTTCTGAGAGTCCACAGTCTCTCATGGTTCATCTCTCCCTCCAGTTTCCCCCAACTCACTTCTCTCCATCTCCCAATGTCCTCCATGTTATTCCTTATGCTCCACAAGTAGGTGAAACCATATGATAATTGACTCTCTCTGCCTGACTTACTTCACTCAGCATAATCTCTTCCAGTCCCATCCACGTTGATACAGAAGTTGGGTATTCATCCTTTCTGATGGCTAAGAAATAGTCCATTGTATGTATGGACCATATCTTCATTATCCATTCATCTGTTGAAGGTCATCCTGGCTCTTTCCAGAGTCTGGCGATTGTGGACATTGCTCCTATGAACATTGGAGTACATATAGCCCTTCTTTTCACTACATTTGTATCTTTGGGGTAAATACCCAGTAGTGCAATTGCAGTGTCATAGGGTAGCTTTATTTTTAATAGTTTGAGGAATCTCCACATTGTTTTCCAAAGAGGCCGCACCAGCTTGCATTCCCACCAACAGTGTAAGAGGGTTCCCCTTTCTCCACATCCTCTCCAACAATTGTTGTTTCCTATCTTGTTAATCTTTGCCATTCTAACTGGCATAAGGTGGTATCTCAGTGTGGTTTTGTTTTGAATTTCCCTGATAGCTAATGATGTGGAACATCTTTTCATGTGTCTGTTAACCATTTGTATGTCTTCCTTGGAGAAGTGTTTTTTCATGTCCTCTGCCCATTTCTTGACTGGATTATTTGTTTTTTGGGTGTTGAGTTTGAGGAGTTCTTTATAGATCTTGGATACTACCCCTTAACCTGATATGTCATTTGCAAATATCTTCTCCCATTCCATGGGTTGGTTCTTAGTTTTGTTGACTGTTTCCTTTGCAGTGCAAAAGCTTTTTATCTTGATGAAGTCCTAAAAGTTCATTTTCACTTTTTTTTTTCTTTGCCTTTGGAGACGTGTCTCGGAAGAAGTTGCTGTGGCCAATGTCGAAGAGGTTACTGCCTATGTTCTCCTCTAGGATTTTGATAGATTCCTGCCTCACATTGAGGTCTTTTATCCATTTTGAGTTTTTCTTGTATATGGTGTAAGAGAATGGTCTTATAGACTCATTTGCAGTACATGATCCAGACCGCTCTAGTTCCCTGCTTGCAAACTTCAAAATCTGACATTTGCATCCTCTTTTTCCCCTTGGTACATTCTGTATTGGATATCTCAACTGTCTCGACTTAACATGTAATTTTTTCACTTTCAGCTGAACATTTTCAAAACTGATCATATTTTATCTTCCCTTTTCCATCCTTAGGCCTCTTCCTCCCACCACATGCCCTGGCTCACTTACTGTACCTTTTTCTTACTCCCTCCCATCATCAGTTAAACATGTCTCCATCTCTGATTTTTAAGACAGACTCCCTTCTTCCTGTGTCCCACCTGGCTACTGCCTTACGTTTTGTTTTTCCTAACAGATAAGCACCTTTTTTTTCTCAATATCTGACTGATTTCCAGAGCCACTTAACCTAATGATTGGACCCAAAACCTCCCAGAATTAGGGGGATAACAAGCACAGCCTCCCCAAGAGGGTCACTGGGAGCGAGGATAAGCAGGATCGCTTCTACTTTGCCCCTTGGACCCATTCTTCCATGTGGTGACACAGCACCATACGATGGTTAGTGATTTAGAACATCTGCTGCACCCCACTCTTGCAGCGTCTTGTCCCCAAGGTAGCACCTCCTGTGCCTTCAGTAAATCATTTATTGCTCTGTCAGGCCAGCAGCTTCTGGGTGGTGGAGTATTCAGCCAGACCACAGGATCTCCTGGTCATGTGCCCTCTACCAGGCTTCCTTTCCTTGCTCTAAAGTGGGTCTGTTGGTCTAATGCAATATTAAATGGAATCTTCCCTCAGTGGATAGTTCTGTAAGCCTTGGATAATGCTACTAAGTCTCTGTGAGCAGGAAAGACAAACCCATATGCAGAATATGTATATATTTCAGTTCCGAAGAATCTGTGGTCTCGGTTAGGAAGAGTCCAGTCTAGTCGGCTACTTAAAAGACTTCACAGAGTAGTGGTCTCTCCTCCCAGATGGGGAAAGGAACCCTCCCTTTGCCTCTAACAAAGAGTTTCATAAATTTTTTAAAGTTAGCTAACCATACAGGGAAGGGCTTACTCTTTAACGTTAGGCTTATTACTTACATTGGGCAGTTCATTTTTCCATTGTCTTGGGGTTGTGGGATTACCCACAGAGAAAAATTTTAAGAATATCCAGCCTTTGTGGGTTTTACTGCCAGGGAGTGGGGTCTGGTAGTCTTCCATGAGTTGGATCTTGTGATTCTTTTTATGATGGGCTTTTTCTTTTTAAATAAATAAAAGACACAAACTACCAAAATGCACTTAAAATAGTCTGAATAGCCCTATGTCAATGGAGGAATTTGAGTTTAGTTTAAATCTTCATGCCCAGATAGCTTCATTACAAAACATTAAAGAAAGAAACAATACCAATTCTACTCATTCTATGAAGCCAACATTAATGACTTTAACATTAAGACCATACAAAGACACTATAAGAAAGGAAAATTACAGACCAGCATCCCACATGAACAGGTGTATACATCCTTAATAAAAATCTCAGGAAATCAAATCCAGCATATATAATAAAGACCCTAAGTCAGAATTAAATGGACTTTATCCCTGGGTTCATTCCATTTTAGAATACCAGTCAGTGTAATTCACTAATTAACAGACCAAAAAAGAAAAAACACATGATCAGCTTGATACAAAAGAGCATTTGATATATTCCAGCATCCATTCCTAATAAAAACTCTCAGCAACCTAGCACAAGAAGGGAACTTCCTCAACCTGGTAAAGGACACCTATGAGGGGCACCTCGGTGGCTCAGTCAGTTGAGTGTCTGACTCTTGCTTTCGGCTCAGGTTATGATCTCACAGTCTTGGGATTGAGCCCCACATTGGGCTCTGTGCTCAGTGCAGAGTCTGCTTCAGATTCTTTCTCCCTCTCCCTCTGCTTTTCCCCCCATCTTGTTGTGCTCACTTGTGCACGCTCTCGCTCTCTCTCTAAAATGAATAAATAAAATCTTTAAAAAGACACTTATGAAAAACCTATAGTTAACATTGTACTTAATGGTGAAATACTGAATACTCTCCCCTTAAGATCAGGTACAAAGCAAAAACATCTACTCATCATTTCCATTCAGCATTGCAGTGGAGGTACTAGATAGTACAACAAGGCAGGAAAAATAAAAGGCATTGAATTGGCAAGGAATAAGTAACTTTTTTTTCAAACAATAGAATCATTTATGTAGAATATCCTCTCTAATCTACTAAA
The DNA here is from genome assembly GCF_020171115.1 of Neogale vison. Taxonomy (NCBI): domain Eukaryota; kingdom Metazoa; phylum Chordata; class Mammalia; order Carnivora; family Mustelidae; genus Neogale; species Neogale vison. The sequence continues at coordinate 152,565,133 of NC_058095.1, read as the reverse complement.
AAGCTATATAGAATCAATAAGTATATTTAGTAATACTGCAGATATAAGATCAGTATATGAAGGGCAATTCTGTATTTCTATTTACTAGCAACAGTTGGAAATGGAAGCTAAAAAGATGATACTCTCTCTAATAGCATTTAAAAAATTAAGTTCATATAGAAATGCAGTAGACCCCAAAATAGCCAAAACAGCTTTGAAGAACAGAGTTTGAAGACTTATTTTACCTGATTTCAAGATTTAATATAAAGATACTGTAATCCAAATGGTGTGATTTGGTGTAAAAACAGGTAATTAAATCCATATGTAGGAATAGAGATTCCAGAAATAACCCATTCGTTTGAATAATTGACTTTTGACAGAGGTGTGAAGGCAGTGCAGTGGGAGAAGGACAGCCTTCTAAAATGGCACTGGAAAAATTAGACATCCATATACAAAGCAAAACAAAAACACTCCCATTCATAACACATTTCATGTACAAAAATCAACTCAAAACACATCATAGATCTAAAGATAAAATGTAAAACTATAAAGCTTTTAGAAGATAGGAGAAAATTGTTTATGCACATGTTTTTAGACCTGCTAAAAGTGTGACCCACATTAGAAAATAATTGACAAATATATAAAAGAACTCTCAAAACTCATTAATAAGAAAGAAAAAAATCTCATTTTTAAAAAATCAGAAACAAAATAGAGACCCCAGAAATGGACCCTCAACTCCATGGTCCACTAATCTTAGACAAATCAGGAAAAAATATCCAATGGAAAAAAGCCTCTTCAATAAGTGGTGTTGGGAAAATTGGACAGCCACATGTAGAAGAGTGAAGCTGGACCGTTCTCTTACACCATACACAAAGATAAACTCTAAATGGATGAAAGACCTCAGTGTGAAACTGGAATCCATCAGAATCCTAGAGGAGAACACCAGCAGCAACCTCCTTGACATTGGCCACAGCAACTTTCAAGACAGGTCTCTAAAGGCAAGGGAAGCAAAAGCAAAAATGAACATTTGGTACTTCAATCAAGATAAAAAGCTTTTGCACAGCAAAGGAAACAGTCAACAAAACTAAGAGCCAACCCATGGAATGGGAGAAGGTATTTGCAGATGACATATCAGGTAAAGGGCTAGGATCCAAGATCTATTAAGAACTTCTCAAACTCAACACCCAAAAAACAAATAATCCATTCAAGAATTGGGAAGAAGATGTGAAAAGACACACAAATGTCTTCCAAAGAAGACATACAAATGCCAAAAGACATGTGAAAAAAAGTTCCACATCATTAGCTATCAGGGAAATTGAAATCAAAATCACAATGAGATACCACCTTACACCAGTTAGAGTGACAAAAATTAACAAGACAGGAAGCAAATGTTCCATGGAGAGGATGTGGAGAAAGGGGAAACCTCTTACACTGTTGGTGGAAATGCAAGGTGATGCAGCCACTCTGGAAAACAGTATGGAGTTTCCTCAAAAAATTAAAACTAGAACTACCCTCCAACTCAGCAATTTCACTACTAGGTATTTACCCCAAAGATACAGGCTTAATGAAAAGAAGGGGGACCTGCACCCCAATGTTCAAAGCAGCAATATCCACAATAACCAAACTATGAATGGAGGTGAGATGTCCTTCAACAGATGAATGGATAAAGAAGATGTGGTCCATATATATTACTCAGCCATCAGAAAGGATGCATACCCATCATTTGCATCAATGTGGATGGAACTTGAGGGAATTATGCTAATGAAATAAGTCAAGCGGAGAAGGACAATTATCATATGGTTTCACTCATGTGGAACATAAGCAATAGCATGGAGGACCACTGGGGAAGTGAGGAAAAATTGAATGGGAAGAAATCAAAGAGGGAGACAAACCATGAAAGACTCTGGACTCCAGGAAGCAAACTGAGGGTTACAGAAGGGAGGGGGTGGGAGGATGGAGTAACCGAATGACGGGAGTTTAGGAGGACACATGACGTTATGAGCACTGGGTGTTCTGTGTAACTAATGATTCGTTGAACACTGCATCAAAAACTAATGATGTGTTATATGTTGGATAACTGAACATAATAAAAAAATTAAAAAACCAATCTTTAGGGGCACCTGGGTGGCTCAGTGGGTTAAAGCCTCTGCTTTAGCTCAGGTCATGGTCCCAGGGTCCTGGGATCAAGCCCCACATCAGGCTCTCTGCTCCGTGGGGAGCCTGCTTCCTCCTCTCTCTGCCCACCTCTCTGCCTACCTCTCTGCCTACTTGTGATCTCTGTCTGTCAAATAAATAAATAAAATCTTTTAAAAAAAAATCTTTAAAAAATAAAGTATTTTAAAAATAAAAATTTTAAAATATCAAATTTTAACAGACACTTCAGCAAAGATGATGATCAAGTGGCAATAAGTCCATGGAAAGATGCTGAAGATGATTAGTCATTAGGGAAATGAGGATTAAAACTACAATGAATAATTCCACATACCATTAAAATAGTTGATACTAAAAAGACCATACTAAGTGTCGACAGGGGTACATACATTGCTGATGAGCAGGTAAAAATGCTGTAACCCTGTTGGTGGGAATGCAAGCTGGTGCAGCCACTTTGGAAAACAGTGTGGAAGTCCCTCAAAAAATTAGAAATAGAGCTGCCCTCTGACCCGGCAATTGCACTCATTTACCCCAAAGATACAGATGTAGTGAAAAGAAGGGCCACATGCACCGCAATGCTCATAGCAGCAATGTCCACGATAGCCAAATTGTGGAAAGAGACAGGATGCCCTTCAATTGGCAGTTGAATGGATAACGAAGATATGGTTCATATATACAATGGAGTATTACTCTGCCATCAGAAAGGATGAATACCCAGCTTCTGCATCAGCATAGATGGGACCGGAGGAGATTATGCTGAGTGAGATAAGTCAAGCAGAGAAGGACAATTATATGGTTTCACTTATATGTGGAGCATAAGGAATAGCGTGGAGGACATTAGGAGAAGGAAGGAGAAAATGGCAGGGGTAGGTGGACGAACCACGAGAGACTATGGACTCTGAGAAACAAACAGGGTTTTTTGAGGGTGGGGGCTGGGGGGATGGGTTGGCGCAGTGATGGGTATTAAGGAGTGTACGTACTGCATGGAGCACTGGGTGTTACATGCCAACAGTGCATCATGCAACACAACGTCAAAAACTCTACAGTGACTAACATAATAAAAAAACAAAAAATACTGTAGACATTTTGAAAAACAGCTTGGCAGTTTCTTATGAATTTGAATTTACTCCTACCCTATGATCAGTCAGTCTGCTTCAAGGGAAAGTATAAGTCTAGGGGCGCCTGGGTGGCTCAGTGGGTTAAAGCCTCTGCCTTCGGCTCAGGTCATGATCCCAGGGTCCTGGGATGGAGCCCCGCATAGGGCTCTCTGCTCAGCGGGGAGCCTTCTTCCCCCTCTCTCTCTGCCTGCCTCTCTGCCTACTTGTGATCTCTCTGCCAAATTTAAATAAATAGATCTTTGTAAAAAGTATATGTCTATATAGAGACTTGTGCATGAATAGATGTAGCAGCTTTATTTGGAAAGTCCAAATCCTACAACCACCCCGTATTCATTATCTATCGCTCCCTAACAACTTATCAGAAAACATAGCCGCTTGCAATAACAAATAGTTGCAGTGGGCCGGGAATCTGGGCCTGACGTAGCTGAGCATTCTGCTCCACAGGCGCTCATGAGGCTGAAATTATCTTGGCCCAGGGAGGGCCATCTCCTCTGTAGACCTGACTGGGCTCAGTCACGCACGGGCTTGTAGGCAGGACGGTGAGGTCTTTGTCACTTATGAGGCTCATTTGCCTTGTAAACTTTCTTTAACCCAGGTGTCAACAGTCTTTGCTTAGAAAGCCTGGAGCATTATTTCCTAACAGAGAAAGAAAGGGTCCCCTCTGAATCCGGAGGGCATGGTGCCAGCACGTTGACAGCAATGGCAAGAGCGGGCCCAGTGCGGGTGACCAGTGCGCTGGTTCAGGACAGGCGGAGGCGGTGCGGCTGTCCATTTGGGGGCATGTGGGGTGGTGGGTGTCTGGGCTCCCCACTGCATCCCTGATGTCAGGGGTGATGTCCAGGACAGCTTTGGGCACAGTTCTAGCCCCTGGGTTCATCGTCACACAAGATGATTGGGTCATAGTAAGTATGTTAGTAGCTTAAAAATCGATATGTTAGATCTGCGAATTTTTTTTTGAGCTTGTTTTTAATCTAATTGGCATCATCAAGCTCATTCCCTCTGCCTAATTTCTGTACCTTGTTTAAATCATGTTTCTGTAGGATCTCCCCAATAATATGATTTACCAAGTCGCCATTAAGTCTCTTCCTCAAGACTGGCTGTGGTGTGAAACGTGGTGTGACGACGCCTCCAAACAGAGAGCCAAAACCATTGACCTGGTGAGTGTGCGCGACCGTCCGCGTGCAAGCGCACGTGAACGTGTTCAAGAGTTTCTCTTTACAGCCGGGATGGCACCCCCGTGGCACCCCGCTGCTTCGTCTATCACGTACTGTGGTGTTCACTGAGGTTGGCCAAGTACAGAGCTGTGTCGGGGGGCCTCCAGGACCACCCCCAGGGTTGAGGAATCACTGAAAGGACTCCCAGGACTCAGAATATCACCCTGCTCATGGCGGGGTTTCATGCCATGTCCACACAGGGAAGAGGTGTGGGGGGCAAAGTTCAGAGCAAGCCAGGGGCAGGCTTCCAAGAGCCCTCTCCCTGCGGAGTCACGCGGGACCAGCTCAGCCCCTGAAGCTGTGAGGAATTCCACAGCACTGGTGAGGTGGTGTGTCCCAGGGCAGCTCGTCAGGAGCCCAGGGTGCAGGATTCTTACCCGGGGCCGCTCGCAAGCACTCCCCCTGCCTGTCGCATATCAGGCACTTAAAAAGGAAATACACTGAAAATTCCCAACATCCCAAAGGAAAGCAGGTTCCGTATAAAGCATGGGTTGGCACACTTCAGGCACTGTTGTGCTAGTCTTACCAGGAATGACGGCAACACTCCTGAAACCCAAGTTCCCAGATGCCGGCCAAGGGCCGTCCATGCAAGCAGGCCGTGTGAAGGACGGCGATCTCGGGCTCGCTGCTCGACTCTCTCGGGCGCTTTTCAGGGGCGTCTGAAAGGAAGGCCAGGAGCTGCCTGAAGTGCTCATGGATTAACTTTCATCTTAATGTATAACCAGTTTGCTTCTCCTGCCAGTATTTTTCCCAAATGAAGACGACTGAAATAATTCTGTGTCTACTAAATTATCCTTTACGTGTCTGCTTTTCTTCCTTTTGAGAAATTTATTTTCATTTTGATTTTAAGCAGATCCTATGCTACACAGTGTAACTCTCCTAGATGTGAAATATTTGAAACTAATTTATTGTCCAGCTGTCTCGAACTCACATTCCAATACTTTATTATCTTTAATAGCTATGAGATATTGACATTCTTTTTCTTTCTAAAGAAAAAGAATGTTTTTGTGCTAATTTAAGTTTTAAATAATTATTTACAAGTTCTTCAGTAAAAAATAAGCTGTCAAAATATTAGCATTCATACAGTTTTGAACAAAAGACAGGACGATAAAATAGACATTTTTCTAGAAATTGAATGACATTTTTCTAGAAATTCTAGAATTTCTATACATTAGAAATGTATAGAAAAAAATGTAGCAGGCCAGTATGTCAGGTTGCAACCAAAGGTGATAGAATGTAGCAGAAATAAGTAAGATGGCACTGTTAAGAAGAAAGAAGGGAATTTTCTAAAGAGAGGTCAAGAACATTACTGAACGAAACGCCTAAGAGATTGTTAAGGTTGTGCTGGGACATAAAAGGTTGTGACTCGTACATTGGTGACAGAGGGTCTCCTGGGGGTCTCTAGTACTTAGGTTAGCATGAGCTAACTATAACCCTAAATTTCAGTGGTTTCTCCCTCACCTGAGTACAGATCTATGTGAGTATTCTGTCCGTGAGTAGCTTCCCTGTCCCCCATGACTCAGGGACCACCCTCCGTGCACTTGGGGCTCCTTCATCCTCTGAGGTCCTGTCTTCTCTGTATCCATCTGGAGCTGATCTGCCCAGGATGGCGGCCACTTGCCACATGTGGACCCTGAGCACTTAAAATGTTGCTAGTCTGAACTGAGATGGGCTGTAAAGTGTAAGATAGATTTTCAAGACTCGGTACAATAATAAGGTAAAAACATCTTATTACTAACTTTTATACTTATTACATATTGACTGATCATTTGGACATAGTTGGTTAAGTAAGATAGAGTATTCACATTTACTGCACCTATTCTTTTTATACTTTTCTATGTCACTCCTAGAAAATTTAAGATGACATATATAGTTTCCATCATCTTTCTCTTGTGTAATGTTGATCTGGAGGGGAGAGAAGAAGTGGCAGGAATGCTTCCGGACTCAGAAAAGCCGTGGCCCCCTTGGCCGGGCATTGGTTGTGTGGCCACATGTAATGTAAGAGGCGCTGAGGAATGGCATTCCCAATGGGCAGCTACTGCCTAGGGATGGGTCTACATAGAGAAAAGATGGCATAAATTTTGGTGGACAACTAGCCATCCCTCCCACAGAAACACTTCAAAAGGAGAGAACGTGCTAATTTGGGCCAGCTCCTTGGGGAAAAAGTTAAGGGAGTGTAGAAAAACCCCGAGGAAGTGGCCTAATGAAGAGAAGAAAGCACGATTAATGGCATTGAAGGGGAGGAGAGCATTTATGAATGATACTCTGCGCCCTTTCGGTCAGGGTTCTCAACCTGGGCATTACTGACGTTTAGGACCGTGGGATCCGTACGGTGGGGACCTTCCTGCACTCTGGGGGATGTTTCGCACGTCCCTGGCCTTACCCACTAGATGGCAGTAGCACCCCGCCCCCCAGTCCTGACACCCAAAATATGTCCAGATCTTGTCAGAGCGCCCCTGAGGGGCAGAATAGCACCACTGATAGAGATCATAGGGGGGAAATATTGTAGCACAAAAATCAAGGAAAACATAGTAATTGTAACAGTTTCTGACACAAAATGAAAGAAAAGAGTTTCATTATCTTCACTTTATACAACGTATTGTCTGTAAGGTTAATTTCTGCGAAGAAAATCCTCTTTTCCCACTTACTTCAGGAATATATGACTACAGAAAAAAGCCACAGTGGAATGAACTGAAAATATCTGGTGAGGAAAGGATCAAGACACTAGGCTCATGGCTCAGAACCAGTCGCTTTCGCACAGGAATTAAGGAGGGAGCAAGTTGAGGCAGCTACACGGGAACGCCGCGTCGAGCGGGCTTCCACGTGCGGCCTCTGTGGCTGCCTGTCCGCGGCCCACGGGAGGCTCGTGGCGCTGCGTGCGGCGCGTTTGTGCTCCCGCCGCCGCCCCGCGTGGCTCCGTCATGGCGTCTCCATTCCTCACAGGGCTCCAGCCGCACTCTCTGGGGGCCCCTGGGACCTCTCTCCTCACACCTCCCGAGCAGCGCATCAGCAGACCTCGTCCTCCGCACTGTCACCTGCGTCCACAGTCAGATCCTTCTCCTGCGAGACTTTTGCCTTTTAGCCTTTTAATTTCCCAAGGAACTCCATGGTAGGACCAGTTGCTCGCTGAGTCGTTGAACTGGGTCCCGTGTCAGTGTACCTTGGAGACTGTCTTCCTCCTCTGTGTGGAGCACTAGACACCCCCCCACACACACACAGACACACAGACACACAGACCCACACACTGTATGGGTCTTGCCAGACACCCCCCCCACACACACACACACACACTCTGTATGGGTCTCGCCAGACACCCCCCCCCAGACACACACACACACACACACACACACACACACACACAGTATGGGTCTTCCCTCTAGTGAGCTGCGGTTGGAACCTGACTGCGGAGCCACGCCCACTGGTGTTCCCCTGTGTCAGGTAGACTAGTTAATATTTCTAGACATGAGATTTATAACCTACTCTGCATTTCCCACCGGTCAATATTTTGACAAATGAGTTCCAGTTAACTGATTTTCTTCTTCCCGTTAACTGACTTTAAATATCATCACAGTTGCTAAACAGAAGCGAGGCGTAAGAAGTGGAATGGTCGTTTTTGCTAAAGAAACTCATGGGATTTCTAAAGGCTAACCAATACTTTTGTCTGTGGAAAACGGAAAGCATATAAACCAGACATTAGCCCAAAGAAAAGATAAGAAAATATTTGTTAATGGAGTCTATGTTCTTTTACAGAATGGTCATGGAATTAGATCTTTTGTCAAAACAGTTTGCAGAACTGTTTGACAGACTACTTGTTAACCATCAGAATGTTTAGGGCGCCTGGGTGGCTCGGTCGTTAAGCATCTGTCTGCGGCTCAGGTCATGATCCTGGGGTTCTGGGATGGAGCCCCGCATCGGACTCCCCGCTTGGCAGGGAACCTGCTCCTCCCTCTCCCACTCCCCCTGCTTGTGTTCCCTCTCTCACTGTGTCTCTCTGTCAAATAAATAAAATCTTTAAAAAAAAAAAAAAACGATCAGAATGTTTTTAAAACAATTTTTGTTTAAATTTCTGATTGAGGGACGCCTGGGTGGCTCAGTCAGTTAAGCATATGCCTTTGGCTTGGGTTATGATCCTGGGGTCCTGGGCTCAAGTCCCTCATCTGGCTTCTCCCTCTGCCTGCTTCTCCCCCTGGTTGTGCTTTCTCTCTCTCTCTCTCTCTCCCTCTCTGACAAAGAAATAAGTAAAATCTTTAAAAAGTAAAAAATTTCTGATTGAGGTGTTTGCATTAAACACTTACTGCTCGCATAAAGTATGATTTGTCATTTCACTTGATCCTTTCCCCATTCAACTAACTTAAGAACTTTAAATATTTGGTGCTTAGGACTCAGCTTTTTACAAAATGCATTTTTGTTTGCTCTAGTGACTTAGGAATGTCCTCAGGCATTTCCTTTATATTTCCTGAACAATGATCTGCCCTTCCTTCCTCCCTCCCTTCCTTCTTTCCTTTCTTCTTTCCTTCATTGAAGTATAACGAACATATGAGGGCAATAGTTTTTCATTAATAAAACTTTATTTAAATTTTCAGTGCAATAATCCCAAAACAAAAGAACCCAAGCTACAAGCTGCTATCAGGATTGTCCCAGAATGGGTGGAGTATGACACTGAGATCCGACGACTGTTAGATCACCTGGAAAACAAGAAGAAAAATGCAAGTAAGTCACCCTTCTGCGGTGGTGTTGGAACCATGCATTGCATTAACTGAGACTATAGTAGATTACAAACTAATTTCTTGGTGAATTTATTAAATGATGAGATCAGAATTTCTTTAAGGAATTTCCTTTTTATGTGGACTAAGCTCACAAATTAAAAACATGGACAGAGACTCTCTTCCCCATGCAGAGAACTTCACGCAGAGCCCGGTGCGGCGGCGTCAGCCTCCCAACACCAGCAGTAAAAAATCGAAGTAGCAAAATGCCCGTCTTTAACATTACACCAAATTTCCCAAATGGGAAAATCCAAGCCCTGAGTTTTAGTAAAAGACTTACATAGTAACTAGAAATATTACCTCCTATCTCCTAAATTAATCTCCTACAGAATAGGGATTTCCCATGGGTTCCTGGTTCGAGCAGCCTTAGTCAGGGCTGCAGCGTGACTAGGATCCCATGAGCTTCCATTTCCAAGATTAAACCGTGGTTACCTGGGCATTTCATCACTCTGCATAAACCTTCAACAAATGAGTGTTGAATATTCCTTTAAAGCCGATACAAACTTCTTGATTGCCTCATAATTCTCTTTCCTCATCAGTGCCTAGTTCTTTGTTTTTCTTTACTCTTTTTTGAAAATAGCACTGAGTTCCAGTCCGTGTTACAGACTTTTCACAGTTTATATTAATTCTCAACAATAATTCTTTTCAGTGTTTCAAAATAAAATTAATTTTATTAAGCTTTATTTTTTCAAGACAGTCAAATGTTAAATATAAACATAAAAATGTTGTATGTAAACTTTCTCACATAAGCATGAAGTTGTGTTCATCTTGACTTTCTGTATTCCTTAACAAAACCAGTGTGTTATTTTCTGAGAAGTTAAGTATTTAAAACACACTCGTGTATTTTTAATTAATGAATTAAATAATTTTTTTTTTAAGATTTTATTTATTTAGTTGACAGACAGAGATCACAAGCAGGCAGAGAGACAGGCAGAGAGAGAGAGAGGCGGAAGCAGGCGCCCTGCTGAGCAGAGAACCCGATGCAGGACTTGATCCCAAGACCCTGAGATCATGACCTAAGCCAAAGGCAGAGGCTTAACCCACTGAGCCACCCAGATGTCCCAATAAATTAAATAATTTAATTAAGTCACCATTTCAATGCAGAAGAAGATTTTTTCAGTGTTGTGATGTAACTGTTTCAAAGAGAAAGAGATAGGACAGAGAAGGGGGAGAAAGGAAAAAAGGAAAAGGAAGAAAGGAAATTTTACGTAATTACTTAAAGAATTTTTAATGTGCAGAACATGAGATGAAATGTTTCTCTTTCAAATTGGAAAGAGTTAAAGGGTTAATAATATCCAGTGTTATCAAGGATATTGACGGATATTGACAAGTGAGCACTCTCATGTACTTATACATACAATAGCTGTATAAATTAAGGAAATATTACCATATGTATAAAAATTTAAAATATGTGTGCCCTTTGACCCAGCAATTCACTTTAACAAATTTATGTTATAAAAGAGAAATGACGGGGTGCCTGGGTGGCTCAGTCGGTTAGGCCGACTCTTTGATGTCAGCTCAGGTCTTGATCTCAGGGCTGTGGGATCAAGCCCCCCATTGGGCTCAATGCTCAGTAGGGAGTCACCTTGAGATTCTCTTTCCTCCTCTCCCTCTGCCCCTCCCCCCCCACACAGACACACATACTCTCTGTCAAATAAATAAATCTTTTAAAAAATAAATAATTTTTTAAAAGAAATGATATATGTATACATATGATTGTTATACTATTGTTTTTAATGAGATAGAAATAATTTCTCCATTGGGGCACCTGAGTGGCTACAACTGGTTGGTTAAGCTTCTTAAGGTTCTTGATCTACTACTCAGCTCAGGTCTTGATCTCAAGGTCATGAGTTCAATCCCTGCGCTGGGCTCCATGCTGGGCGTGACCTACTTTTAAAAAAGAAATAAATAATTTATCCATTAAGAGACTATTGATTATATAAACATTATTACACACAAACAGTGAAATATAGTGTAGCCTTTCAAGAGAATTGAGATAAATATATTTTGCTGACAGCATATTTTAAGTTAAAAACATAAAGTAATATTTGTAATATGATTGACTCCATCTTAAAGAAAAATGGCATGTTTGTGTTTATGTATGTATTTAAATATAATAATAAGAAGTTTTAAAAAGTTTTATGAAAGATTATTGCATTTTTTACTTAATTTTGAATTACAAATGTAAGATATGTTGTAAACAGTAAAACAATATGGAAGTATATAGTATAAAGTTGGAAGAGCTCTTTTACTCAGACACAAAGGGGCCATCATTTTTAAGGCTATGGTATACCTTTCGTAACTCTTGCATTTCTCATAGCAGCTGTATTAGTTTTCTAGGGACCACTGCCTAAGTGGCTTAAACAGAAGAAATTTTTTGTCTCACGGTTCTGGCAGCTTAAAGTCCAAGATCCAGATGTCATTAGGGTTGGTTCCTTTTGAGGGCGTGAGGGAGGATCTATCCCAGGCCTTCTTCCCAACTTGTAGGTGGCCGTTCTTTCCATGGCTCCCTTTACCTTGTCTTCACTCTCCATATATCTGTGTGCAGATGTCCTCACCCAACAAGGACACCACTCCTGTTGGATTAGGGTGTAACCTAATGGCATCATTTAACCCACTGAGCCACCCAGGCGCCCCTAATGGCATCATTTTAACTTCATTAGCTCTGTAAAGACTCTATTTCCAAATAAGGTCACTTTCTGAAGTTCTGCAGATTAGAACTCCACCATATAAATTTTGGAGGGAAACCGTTCAATCCATAACATGAATGGAGTTGAGGATATTGTCGTATGTTTAAGGGCTATTTGTCATTTCTCTTGTTTTCCATTTATTCTTGTCCTTTCACTCATTTTTTCCTAGAGGATTGTTGTCCAACACTGGAAAGAAATTAATGATCTTTATTCCAGAGATTTGTGTTGCCACCTTTATCGTAAACTAAATCCCGGTATTATTTATGTCTCATGTGGCACATTTTTTATCCTGTTCCATTGATCTCTGACTGTACATGTGCCTCTTTCACACTCCTTTAATTATTGAACATTTGTAGCAAGTTTTAATATTGAATAGGGCTTATCTCCCCTCATTGCTATTTTGTTTTTGTTGTTTTCCTGGTACTCCTATTCATTTTTCCATATAAGCTTTAGACTCATCTTATCTAGGCTGAAATTTTTCAGGTTTTTTGGGGGGATGGTAGGGGTTGGAGGGAAGATTATATTAAATTTGTTAATTAGGTTAGGAAGTACTGACATCTTCATGAAAACTGTTCTTCCCATCTAAGAGCATGTTGTATCTTTCTATATGTTCAGGTTCATTTTATGTTTGTCAAGAATCATAACATTTTAGTCACCTAATTTTTTTTTTTTTTTTAGTCACCTAAATTTTATACATTACCTTTTTAAGCTCATTCCTAGACATTTCATTTTTGTTAGTATTATGAATGGGATTTTCTCTTACAATGTGTCTTCTTACTGGTGGTTACTTGTACACAGAAAAACTATTGTTTTTTGTGTATGAATTTTTATTTCTGTGATCATGCTGAGTTTTCATTTATAGTAATATTTAAGTTGATTCTCTTGATTTTTCCCCCCAAAGATTATTTGCAAACAAGAATAATTTTTCCTCTTCCTTTCTAATGTTATACCTCACATTGCTTTTTCTCATCTAATTGCTTTGGCTGATATCTCTAACAGGATGTTAACAATAGTAGTGCACTAGGCCTCTTTCTCACTTTGCCTGGCCAACCTTCTGTGTTTCCCTGTTAAGTAGGATAATCACTTTGGACTACGAAAATTTATTATGTGGAGGAAATAGCCATTGATTCCTATTTTAATGAATGTTTTTATCAATAATGAGTTGCACTTAGCACTGCATATTAACTAACTAGAATTTGAAAAGAGAAAAGAGAATGGGTTCCTTTGATCAAATGCCTCCTCAAGAGCAATGGAGGTGACTATCTGTTTTTTATATTTGATTTATCAATATGACAAATTTTATTAATGTATTTCTTGATATTGACTCATCCCCGTGTTCCAGGTTTAAACTCAGCTTGGTCATGACCTATTCTTTATTTTTCCTTTTTTAAAGTTGAGATATAATTGACAGAAACAACTTTATATTAATTTCAGGTGTATAACATGACTTATTATTCATATGTATTGCAAATGCTTCTTCTGCATCCATTGAGATGATCATATTTTTAGCCTTTCATTTTGTTGATGTCATGTATCATGTTGATTGATTTGTGGATATTGAGCCATCCTTGCATCTCTAGAACACATCCCACTTGATCATGGTGTGTGATCTTTTTAACGTATTGTTGAATTTGGTTTGCTAATATTTTGTTGAGGATTTTTACATCTTTGTTTATCAAGAATATTGGTCCATAATTTTCTTCTCTTGTAGTGTCCTTTTCTGGTTTGGGGGTCAAGTTAATGCTGGCCTTATAAAGTGAGTTCGGATGTGTTCCTTCCTTATCTATTGTTTGGAAAAGTTTAAGAAGGATTGGTATTAATTATTCCTTAAATGTTTGGTAGAATTCACCAGTGAAGCCATCTGGTCCTGGACTTTTGTGTCTCAGGAGGTTTTGATTACTGGTTCAATCTCCTTGCTAGTAATTGGTTTGTTTAGGTATTCTATTCCTTCATGAATCCCTATATTCATGATAAGTTGAATGTTTTTAGGAATTTATTCATTTCTTCTAGGTTGTCCCAGTTTCTTGGCGTATCATTGTTCATAATAGTCTTTTATGATCCTTTGTATTTCTGTAGTTATATTTTCTTTTTATATTTCCTACTTTTCCCCTCTGTTCAGGGAAGTTTTTTTTTTTTACTTCTATTGATTTTTTTTTTTTAAGAGGGCAATCGCATCTTAATTTTTGACAGATCTTTTTCTCTCCTTGTTCCTTTTGAATTTCAGTTTCTTGTTTTATGGTTTCATTGAATTTCATTTTCAGAATAATCTGGAAAATATTATAATTATCTTAAGTACCTCTTTGGTTCTCTTTGTTACCTTCTTTCTTTTGAGTATGTTGTTTGTTTATCTTGGGCCTTTTTTCTTTTGCTATTGGTCTTCCTCAAATATGTGGAGATCCTTGGCTATTTTTATATTTTTAAGAGTAAAAGATTAGATTGCTCAATACAGAGAGCTGGCAAGGGTCTTCTCTGTTTAAAAATGTCTTTTTTTCCAATAGGCTTTTTCCCCGAGTGGGAGGGTTGATCAGTAGCTCTGCGTACATTAGCATGTGCAGAATTGACAGATTCCTCTCTGGATATATGGGCATGGAACAGATAAAGGTCATGCTACACACCAGCCTGGCCAAAAGCCAAAATGACGGCATTTTATTCAAGAGCATTGACCCTCATATGAAAATCGGTCTCTGTCTCTCTGTCGCTCTCTCAGTAGGTTGTTGAATTTTTCTTCCAAAAGTCATTTTCTCCTCTTTGTCTTGTAATAAACAGCCTGACCAATTCCCTGTGAAATGCAGGGGACAGAATGAGAGTGGGAGGCTGAGAGGCACAGATTTTCCTGACAGGGTTTCAGTTACTGCTTCACATTCTCACTCACGCGCCACCAGTGTTTGCTGTCAGGAGGTTCTCTTCTGTTGGAAAAATCACCTCCTCTTCCCTGCCATGTGGTCGTGTATCAGCTCTATGTTCTGTCTTCCATTTTTAGAAATTCATTCATAACTCTGCTCCAATGATGTCTCATAACCACCTCCCCCATTCTCATTATTGTTGCTCCCTTTTGTATTTCTTTATTATCTCTCACGTGGAATTTAGTAAAGAGAGAAACAGAGTCTAACATCTCGAACCGTGGAATAGGATGCATTTAAATTGTACTTCCATTCATTTCTGCCTGAAAATGTCACTTTAAATATCAGTGTTTTAAAATCAGTTCACGTGTGACACCTCAGTGATGTGGAGACCCTTTTGGTCTCCAGAAGTCTTCGCTAGGACTGATCCTCTCACGGCCGTGTCAGCATCTGTCAGTGTTGGACCGCTCTGTCTCTGCCTCCTCCGAGGACCACCACATGTGGCTGCTGCTCTCTGTTGGTCCATTGTGTTAACAGGAGGCTCTTGGTACACGCCGAGTAAACGATCAGGATTTTTCAGGGCTTCCATGGCCAGGCAGTGTGCTAGGTTTCAGAGATAACAGAGATCAAAAAAGATGTGGTCCTTGCCCTACTAGACTCATGAGAACCCCCTTCTAGGTGATAAAATGTTAAGCGTTTGTGATACAATATAGTAATTGCCATCATGTACAAAGAACGAATCTCATTTCCCATAAGCAAATAGGTACCAAACAAACGAAAGGATCCTCAGTCAGCAGCTGTGCTTTTTCCGTATCTCTTACTTTGGTGAGAGTTAGCTAGTAAGTGCATCTGATATTCCAGATTTCAATAACTCAGTACATTTTCCTCCTCTACAGTTTTGACACACGATGAGCTCTAGCGCTGGCTTCCAGGAGAAAGACTGAGTGAGAAGAAATCTGCCACCTGCTGGGGAAGTGTGGAACTACTGCTAAGACTTTTGGAAATTTCATTAAAGATCAGTGACCTATTCTTCAATTTAAATAATATTAATTATTTAAAAATACATGTGCTTAATGTATTGAATAAGTTTAAGTTATATAAAAAATGACCATCGAGTATTTAAAACTAGATTTTTTTTTTCTTTATTGCTTGAAACACTGGGTTTTCATCCATTAAAGTGGTACTTTGCCAGATCGCCCAGTAGAACATCAGCGGACTAGCTGGTCCTCACAGGGATGTAGCAAACCAACTCTGTCTGTGTTTTCCCTCTTCGTGCATCCATATTTCTTTAATTGCAAACGCACTTAAAATTAGAGAAACCTCTTGTGTTTTTTTCTTCTGAGAAAGGAAAAGGACTCATGGTTACCTCTGAATAATAAAAAAAAAAATTAAGCCCATTTATAACTTACTTTAAAATGAAAGAAGTGTGGTACTATACTATAATCATTTATTCATCTTAAGCGATATGATACAATTCTATGCTGTATTTCTATTTTCTTAGTGTTTCTAATCTTTGAGAAAATTACATTCATGGGCTTATGAGGTATGTACGCTTTTAAAGGAGTATAAAAGGAAGTATCAAGTAGTCACTTTTATAGAAACTAAGTTAAGAAGATGAAGTTTGTTTTCCTGCTGTGTATTAATAACAGATGCATAGAAATCGTGTACAAAAACTATCCACCTATTCTAGAATCTGGATCGTGGGAATGGAAGAGAGCCCGGGTCATTTGAACCCCGTCCCCTGAAGCAGCTGATTCGATGGGGCTGGGCTGAGCATGGGCGATCGTGGTTGTGTAAGGGGCTCTCCCTGGGATCTCTACCGAGTGTGGTGTGGGGAACGTCTCACGGAGGTTAGCCCCAGCCACCGAGGCAGACCCCCCCCCCCCCGGCCCCGGCCAGTGGAGCCTGGGACACCTGGGAACCCGGCCAGGCCACAGGGAGCCGTCTGCCTCGGGAGACGGGCAGGGCCCTCCGAGCTCCACCGTGAGCCAGAGCTGCCGACTGAGTCTCTCCTCCTGTTCTTTGAGCTCTTCTGAACGGGTCTGGCCCTCCTCCGTTCGGCCGCAGCACGGCCCGTAGAGTATTTGAAAATGGCCGCCCTGTTCCCAGCTGCTTCCTTCCTTCCTAACTGGAAGTCACAAGAGCTCTCCCTCTCCTGGTCACCCTCCCTTGGTCACTGGTTCCCATCTGTCTGTGATCAAAAGGAGTGTTCCAGGTGTGGCCTCCCTGCGGAACCAGAGGATTCCTGTGAGCTCCAGGGACCCTGAGGGAGGCTGTGGAAGGCCGGAGGGTGACGCGGCCCGGGCTGGCCGGCTCCACGGTGCCGTCGGACTCCCACAACTCCGGGCGTGGTGAGAGGTCAGCGGCTCTTCTCGTGTCGCCCAGCTGACCGAGGTGCGCTCTGGGGTTTAGGGCAGAAGCCCCACCTGATGGTAAGATGGCGCTTTGCTTTCCTTGATTGTCAGCTGATTTTCCCTTCCATGAGACTCTCGTCGGGGGGCAGGATGGGCTAGACGAAGGCGCCCGTCCCCATGCCCGTGACTGCCATCCCCGGTGGGCCAGACTTCGTATTTCACGGAGCATGAGCTAAAACTGCAGAATACTGTGAACGGTCTTGATGCCCCCCTTCGGGTTTGTATGTTGTGATTTGAAGGGCACAGTGTCCGTGTCTCATTTCCAGGTGAGAGAGCTGGTGGCTAAAAATCCAGATCGAGGGGGTGCCCAGCTGGCCGTCGGTAGAGCCTGTGACTCTTGGTCTCAGGGTTGAGTTCCAGCCCTGTGTTGGGTGTGGAGCCCACCTAAAAAGAATAAATTTTTAAAGTTCTAAAAATCATTTATTAATAAGATGCTTCTTTATAGGGAGATTCTTTTATAAAATGGCTCACTTTTAAATTTGTGTGTTAAGTGCACATAGACTGCTGTGCGATACAAAAGTCCGCCCTTGTCAGGGACCCAGGATGCGCACTGCAGCCCTCACAGAGAAAGCCACCAGCTGCACTGAGCTGAAGCACTGAGACGTAGCCTGGGGGTGTTTGTGGCTGTTCTGGATCAGGTGCAGGCCCCCTAGTATGCGCTAACGAACTTCAAATCCTGAAAGAAAAAAACTTTCCGTGAGAAGTTATAATCCACTTAGGTCTCCCTGTCCTTAAAGGAAATGGTCAAATTGATTCAAGAAGTAGGAGATTTTGAGCTTATCATGGAAAGACCTATAAGCTTTAGGCATCAAGTAACCCAAACTACGAGACTGAAGACCATCCAGTCTTTGTACCACTCAGAAACTTATGTTCAAAAGGTTAGATTTTAAAAGTAGCCATCCTTTGGCTCCCAGTACCCAGTTCAGAGGACAGTGGAGCAGAGTGAGAGAGAGAGAGAGAAGAGAGAGAGAGAGAGAGAAAACCTCCGGAAAACACATGGGCCATCTCAGCCGGGAGTGACCGATAAAATCAGGCTTTTCTTTAATGGGAGAAATGTGGTCTGACACAAGTGGGAGCAAGCTCCTGACTCCGGCCCCCTGGGAAGCGGCCCGTCCGCTGCCCCTGCCCCAGAAGGGGCTTTTGTAGGTAGACGCTGGTTAGTATCCTTCAGTGACTGAAGTGTGGCTAAGACCATTTTCTTCTTTGCTGCTGTATCTCAAAGAAGTTAGTGACATTTAGGGGGAGAGAAGAAAATTAATGACATTTTAACTTTCCGCTAGAACAAGTAGGACTATTCACCAAAGGACCCGACGGGTCTCAGCCCCAGGGATAAAGGGTGCCGAGGAGTCGGGCTCAGTATCCCGAAGTGTAAGCTACTGTCCAACCCGTCTGCCTGCTTCTCTCACTTGACTTGGAAGAGTGGAGGCAGTCCCTTCACTTCCAAAGAGCCGGTGGGTTTGTTAAAATCTTACTTTCGGTGGCAGCGAGGGAGGGGCGGCAGGAAGACCCAAGGCCTTGAGGGCCCGGGCTCCGCTTAGAGGCAACTCTGTGGCCCAGCGGTGCGTGGTCCTGGTATGGCCAGGCTGCCACAGCCCTGGAGTCTGGAGGGTTCCTGGAAATGGGACAGCAGCTCCCGGCTTGTGGCGGGTTATAAAGCTCAAATCTTTCTGAGCTTCTGTTCCCTGGGACATTCCAGAGTGGAACCTCGTAACTTAAAAGGTACTGTTAACAACATTGTCCAAAGATTCCAAATTTGGGAAATAATGTTCCCTACAGTTCTTAATTACTTGAATTTGAAAAGCTTCTTTGATCTCATGGACATGCCCAACTATATCCGGCTTGTTTCCTACCTGCTATGATTTCACTTTAAAATGTAAAGGTTTTAATTAGAATTGAGGGAATAAAAATTACTCAAATTTTAAAAGACTGGTTCAAAACGAAAACATTTGAAAGACAGAGATCTACCTCATGTTTAATTTAAAACTGGGGGAGAAGGCGGAGAAGGAGTCACAGGGCACCACCCCTGCTGAGGAAGGGGAGTTGTGGGGTGAGCGTTAATCCGCGCAGTGGACAATCTAGTCTAGGGGAGCAGACGCCTTCCCATCCGCAAGTTAACGCTCCCCCTGGCAGAGCCTTTTCCGCTGTCTTCCCTCCGTCCGCAGCTGCCAGCAAATGTTTGTCTCTAAAAGGCTTCATCCGAGGAAGGCCGAAATAGAAGTCCCCAGAACCTGGACCAGTCCAGTGACTATTTAAGTACCTACCGTGTGTCCTTTTGAAGTCACCAGACCAGAGTAAGTGGCATTCAGTAAATATCCGAATAAAAATGTTACGAAGGGCAAGTGTCAGGAAGGGACATCAGGGACGAAACTTAGGGAGAAGCACGCCAGCCAGGAGGAGGAGGAGGAGGGCTGGGGGTTGGGGGAGGCCCAGGGTCACGCAGGGGAGTTTGTAGGCCCCATGAAGGGCTTTGGGGCTCCGGTCCTAAAGCGCGGTGGCGGGCTTTGGCCTCCATGGACACTTAATGCAGAAGTGCTCCCTGAGGTCTGTCCGCCTGCAGGGTTTCCTGACGTCCTGTTCATCGTGTCCTACAGCCGTCTGTCGGGCAAGCGCGCTCAGATGCCGGGGGGTGTGGGACTCGGGTCTGGGACTCGTACCGCTGTTCTCCGCCGTGCGATGGGCCGCCGGAGATGCAGTCGGCCTGACGTAGAGGCCTCGCCCCCCCCCCCCGCCGCCCCATGTCAGCGCAGCAGAGTGCATCTGGGAGGAGGAAGACGTGCTATTTTGTCTGCACCAAAACTGTACAATTTCCACTTTCGTGAGGTCTTAGGAACTTGAGATAATAAAAGGCATTAAGCCACAGGAAACAAAACACTGCCACGGGTGACAGGGAGAGTTAATAAAACCCTAAGAAAAACTTCCCATGGTGAAATGTCGCTTAGGAGAGCTATCCTTTGCTGTCCAGAGTCCTGAGGATCTGGGAAGAGAAAATGGAGCTGCCCTTCCTCTCCCTTTTGGCAGCCCTCATGCCTGGGGGATTTTCATAGGAATTTCGAAACAGTGCACTTTCTGAGAAGGTTCTAACTAAGTGTTCTGGGCCTTTAGTTTTAGGGTGTGCGGAACACTTGAGAAGAAAGTTGCTTGGGTCTGTAGTTAGAAATCTGGGATGGGGCGCCTGGCTGGCTCAGTCAGTAGAGTATATGACACTCGATCTCAAGGTTGTGAGTTCAAGCCCCATGTTGGGTGTAGAGATTACTTAGAAAGAAATAAAGAACTCTGAGATCAGTAGTATTCCCCTCACCCCCCATGCAAACCTCTTTGAAGACTTTTACAGAAATATACAAATTATGGTATAAAACCCAAAGGCTTCAAACAAAGCCAATTTAAATATTGGATTTTAATGGTATTGAAACCAAAGAACTGTCCACTTAAAAGTCCTACCTATCCTAGGACCTTGGGGTCAAGAGGTTTTAACCATTTCTTTTTGTGCTCAGACCTTCCTTCAGCTCCACACACACGAGCCGCCCTCCCGTCACCCCAGCTCCGGACCACAGGCAAAGCAAAGTTGGAAGGTAGACTTCTCATGAATCGAAAGCAAGAAAATACTGATTTGACCATAAATATTTTTATTAAATGTGAAAATACACAGGCATAAAAATAGTACCCATATTTGCAGACATATCTGAGACCCATTTCAATTAATTTTCTCTATTAAAACACTAAATTGAGATGGATTAGTCTTGTCTCATTCAGAACCAGCAAGAGCCTTATAGTAGGAGTAGTAGTTTAACTTCTCAAACATCTCCACGTTTTCTTCCTCCACACTCTGCTTTCCACTGCAGGCAAGAGGCCACCGCAGACCAGTGCAAAAACCTGTCACTATACGTAAAGCCACGCAGTGGCTAACTGTACTCTTAAATCATTCAGCAAATGAGATCATCCATTTAAAAAAAAAATCCACCTATTAATATCATTTGCAATTGCAGAACAGACTCTGCTACTAACAAAAGGAATCATCTGATTTAGAATAAGGATATTACTTGCCGACAAATTAGCATTTGCCTTCCTCCTTCCTTTATAAGTACGGGAAAGTCACTACATTCAATTAAGTTGCATGGAGTTCGCGAGGTCACAGCACGGTTGGCACTCAGAGCTTTCCAGAGCTTTCGCGAGGCCCTCGCCAGCGCCCTGTGCTCCAACCCAGCCTGACTGAGGAAGCATTTTTAACTTAAGCATCTTACGCATTTTTTTTTTCATGGCAAATGCCACAACTTCTGACTGTTTTCATGCCTTTGAAGTGAAATTTTCCATTTTCCACCATGAATAGGAAATGCTGCCAATTTCAAATTGTAATTCCATTAACTTTTTTCCTACTTGGTTATTTTCCCCTTTAAAAAAAAAAATATATGGGTAGTTTTTACATTCCATTATCAGAGTCCAAAAAAGTTGTTTTCATACTGATTAAAGATACATTTTTAATACTGACCAAAGAGAAAGATGTTTTAAAGTTAGCATTCCGTCCCTCCAGTTCACAGTAGTAAACTATTACAGTTGTTTTCGTTTTCAAGTTTTCATTTATCCATGCCAAGAAAGCAGAGTTTCAAAAATGGGCAATAAATTTATTCTCCTTTTAGAACCTTCTCGTGTTTCTAGGCTGATGTGTTTAATACTTGCTGCTGTGGGAAATATCCACAATGTCCAGACAAGTGATACTCCATTTCAGAAGCTTTCCAAAAAGCAAGGAAGGAGTTTAAGAAAGGAATCTCCTACAGCTAAGGCTAGGTACCCCTGTGATTTTACTTTTCCAGAAAGAGCCATTTACCGGGCAGCTGCAGTCCCCAGAAACAAGAGCCAGGAGACTGGCAAGTGGAAGGAACCCCAAAGCAAGTCAAATGCCTGTCCGTCCCGTGCGGTCCGTCGCTGGACGAGCTCTCCCAGCAGGCCGGCGGGACAAAGGCCTGGCCCTCCGCACCCGGAGCCTCTCTCAGGGCCGGGGCGCGGCAGGGCCGCACTTCCAGGCCGACACTGTCCTCAAGTCTCTCTGTGGGGCCGGCACTTGGCACAGAGCCCCTTTCTGCACTGCAGACCAGGGAGTAACAGCACATTTCGGTTACGGTGACTAATCGGAGTCTGTGGTAAGATTTCAGGAATGGGAACTACAGGTTTATTACCGGTGTGGACAAAGTCACGCCAGCAGCCGTCTGGGCAGCGCCTGACGGTGAGCGACGGAACCAGCACGGGGACGCAGCTGCCACCAGCCAGCCCTCCACTGTCCTGACTCCCTCGGGCTCCTTGGGGTGACTCCTCATCCTCTTCTCTGAATGGAAAGGCAAGTGATTTCATATTACTGTTCTGATTCTGTGTGAAAATCCGTACTTTAAAAGTAGGTAGAGGCCATTGCTAGACTGCAAAACGGTCCCAGTGACCTCAGGTGCCAAAGAACCAGGCTGGCGCACAACAGTGCTGATGTGATGGAGTCACGAGATCGCCAGGATGAAAGAAACAAAGCGAATCTCCCTCAGAGATCCTTTCAGCACTGGCTTGAATTTTGAGACCTTAAAACAAAAGGAAAGCTGCAAACTATTCACTAATTTTCAAAATGCATTAAGTTTATTGGTACGAAACAGACTTCTAAATAGGATGCGGAAAGCACACAGGCGTTTTGCTCAGTTCAACTATGTGACTTTTTTCCATCCGTTTAGAGAAATTTCTCCACATGTATTTCAGGATCACCGTGGAAGGAAAGGCTCTGTGCTTAGCTGCTGTGGCCAGGACCCCTCCCGCCACGGAAATTAAAATGCTTGATTTCAGAAAAACAATATATTAGACCCATACTCATCAGAATGCTCTGAGGCCGAAACAAGAAAACCTTTCCAGAATGAAAGTAGTAATTCTTGACTAAAGTAATTCTCGTAGAGTTTAAATGCAGCATCAGTAGTTCTGTAAATATTTAATGTTCTTGATTAAAGTTAACACTCAGTTTTTAGGGAAAAAAATTATCCAGTATCCAAAGACTGAATAAGTTCGCCTCTTAAAAGGTAAGAAGGGATCTCCGGAAGAGATGGTGGCAATGCAGCCAGAGCGACTACATTCGTAAACGGGTATTTTTGTCTAGGGACAACCACAGAGGCATCGGGGGCGGGTCGGGGGCGGGTCTCCTGTCTAAGCCCGGCCTCCGACAGCCCGGGATTGGGGGGGGACACGACCGCAGTGCGGGAGGGTCGGCCAGGACCGGGAGAGGCCGCCCCGCCGCCGTTATTAAAAGCGGGGAGCATGGCGTTTTCTGTCCCCTGAGCAACTTTCCATTTCTAAGGCAGCCCTGTCGCAGGCAGGGCTGCGGAGCTCACCACTTCGGTTGGAGCACTTCACTCCGCACCGCGAGCCTACTTCAAGTGACACCACCGCTCTCCGATCTGGACCTACGTCAGGCCTGACTTCTCTTTGGTCTCACGCGAACAGAAGAGCCCAGATGAGTTTACGGCGCATTCTGCGTCCGCGGTCTTCGAGCTCTCCCGCAGGCGCCCGACACAGAGACGCGCCGCACGTCCATCCGGAGTCTACACCCGCAGCGCCACTGCCACCTGGCAGCAGGTTCCTCGCAGGCTCCGTCCCTCCTCCTGCGGCCGCCGCGCTCAGGCCGGCGGAGATGGAAACGCGTGTGGCCGCGGAGGCGCTGCCACTTCACGGGTGTTTGCGAGCGACTGCGCGACCGGAAGCTAAGCGAAGGCGTCCCTAAGAACGTACGACTCGAAACGTTGGCATTCTCTGCGCGAACCCTAAAACACCAGCTCGGGGCTCCGCACCCACGTCGGCTCTGCCGTCCTCTGCCCGGCGGCTCCCGCGCGGCCCTGCCGAGGCCCCGCCACAGGCGCGCCCACCGCAGACCCTTCCAGACCCTTCCAGACCCTCCGCCGTTCTCAGGGGCTGCTCTGCCTGACGCAGAACCGGCCTCCGCCTCCCTGCCTCCGAGCACCCACCAGCCTCCGGCCTAAAATGGATAAAACGGTCTTTCCTAGTAAAACAACTCTTTGGTCATGGACAAATTAAAAGATTTGAAATTTTTTTTTTTTTCATTAGGATCCTGGAACAAGGTTTCTTTGTGTTTAATCTTTAAAAAAATTAAGGAAGAGGAGCAGAAAAACAGCTGGTTTAATTGAAGTGGAATTTGAATCTAAAAGGTCCGCCTGAGCTGAAGGGATTGAAGCCCTGCCATGAGTTCCAGCTCCTGTGGAAAGGGTTGCCGCCGCCTCCTTGCTGGCTCTCCGCGTCCAGCGGGTCTTCCCCGTCGTCGAACTTCTTCCTCATTTCTAGGAAAGAAAGGCGCGCATCAGAACGCAGGTGTCGGTTACGACTGGGCTGGGGAGCCTCCCGACTCTCCCCTCAGCACCAGGGGCCGGGCCCGACACACGTCCGGGCTCTCCCATCCCCAGGCGGCTCCCGGCCGTGCTCTCGGGAGAAAGCCTAGACGAGGCCCGTCCCGGAGAAGGGGCGACGTTCGGGGCTGGCAGCGCCGAGTCCCTGAGATTCGGGCCCCCGGAATCTTCTCGCCTCACAAGCATCTACCCAGGGAAAACATGCTCTGGGGAAAAAAAAGGAACTGCGGAGGAGGAGAGCTCCACAAGTCCCACGCTTGGCATCAAAGAGCCATGTCGCCATCCGGCCCCAGCCACGCAGTCCCAACCCCGCAAGCGTCTGACTGGCTTCCTGGGCCTCGGTCTTGGATCCGAGCAGGGGGGTTCCCGGGCACCGCTCAGGAGGCCGCCTGCGCGGCAGGCCCCGGCAGTCCCGAGGAAGGTCCCTGATGAGACCGAGACTAAAGCTGACGAAGGGGCCAGAGGAACGCTGCGGCGGGGGCAGGAGGGCAGCCTAGCATCCTCCGAGACCTAGAGAACGATTTCCTCCCTGAAGCAGGAACAGGGGCTGAGAAAAAGTGACAACACCAAAGAACTCGTAGCGACTGCAAGGGCGGTTCCTGAAGCTGCTGTGACCGTCCGTCCCCCGTGCTCGGTGCGAGCTCAGGGGACAGACGGAGGATGGCGGGGACAAGCCTCTGCTGAGCGCGCGAGCGGACCATCCCGCCGGACTCCGGAAGGGCGTCTGCCTCCCTTGTGGGGTACGCAGGAGAGCAGAGGCCCACAGAGCTTCCATTCCACGGCTTAGGCAGATGTTCAAAAAAGATCTGCCAAATGGGTATAAGGTGTGGTTTCCTTCTATTTCTGGTGAATCTGTCTAGCTCAAGTCCAGCTCCTGCTGACACCGAAGACAGACAAAAGGAGGAGTTACTAGCTTCCGTTCAATTCCCCCGGAAATACCTAATTTCTCTGCCTTCTCGCTCATTCTCCAGGCCCTGTCAGCGCACGGCAACAGCATTTCCAGCAACCAGGAAAGCTAACCAACACCGGACTTGGGGCAAGATTCCCGGGGAACAGAGAGGACAGGCAGCCCGCGCCCGGGCTGGGGGTACGTTCCGGCCTGGCATCCCGGCTCCCTACTCAAGCGCCTCCAGGTTCCCGAGGAAGAATTCGTCATCATCGGTCTGGGGAGGTGGATGGAACCTAGAACCTCCCCTCGCTGTGGGGCTTTCCTGTCGCAGGCGGGAGAGCGGAGACTCGGCTCTGGTCACTTGTGCAGGAAGGGGGGCGTCAAACCCCCCGCTTCCGCGTCTGCCGCCCCCCCACCGCGCGGGGCCCAGGAGGGCCGGAGTGTGGCGGGGGCGGGCCTGGGGCCGGACTCGCGGAGCTGCGAGGCGGGGGAGCTGGTAAGTCACCCGGCGGCCTCGGCCGCCCCCAGAGACCCGTACCTGGATCTGAGAGAACTTCTTTAGCAGCCGCTATGTCGATGAACTTCTTCTCCGCTTTTTTCTTTTCTTCCTCATTCTGGAAGTTATCTGGGTGCCACTGCAGAGCTAATTTTCGGTATGCTTTAATGATTTCTTGCTTTTTGGCGTTTCTGAGCAGTATTAAGATTAACGCTCATTAGTCAAGAAGTGCCACCTCACCGCCCCGGAAACTCAGACAGTCACGATCCCGCGGGCAGCCCCGCGGCCTGCTCTTCCCGTCGGCGCCAGTGTGGCCACGGCCGCGCGCCTAACGTGCGCTTCTGGGGGATCATTAAAGCTGCTTCAGAATTTCAATGGGAAGAAATTACTTTTGATCTTTGCAATTTTCCCTCTTAAAAAAAAAAATCAGACCCATTTTTAAACTTTCTGAATTTCCGACCCACCTGATAACAATTCCTGGCATTAAGAACTAACTGTGACTCTGAACCACACTCCTGTTTTGCTTCTGGTTTCCTTCGTTCTGGTCAGACCTTTGATTGAAAGGCTGACGGTTCCCTTGCTCAGAGAAGATGGATCTTGTATCACTTACCTAGCTTTTGTCTCTCCCTGCGTGTATTAATTCTCGAAGTGCCACTTTATTCTTAGGCCTGAAGAAGTTTGCTTTTCCCCCTCCTGTCCCCCCAAAAGAAAGCTCACTCCTCTTCACCCTTCCCCAAAAATCTAGGCTAGGGCCTACTCATGCTACAGCATCCTCCCTCTGTCGCCAACTACTAAGTCCCCCAGCCCTGCAGTGCTCGTCTCTTTAAAGAAATCTACCTGTAACGAAATAGCTGTCTGATGGTTATGATGTGAAAGATGGTTAGGTTTAATCCAGGACCGAAATTACATAAAGTAAGGAACTCAATCAGAGGAGGAAAAAAGAAAATAACAATGTAAATTTTAAATAACTCACCTTTTTACTCCCAAGATTTTATAATAATCTCGTTTCTGTGACTGTTTCAATAGCCTCTGTGCCTTCTCTAGACCTTCCCGAATCTGCTGGTCATTTTCATTGTGTTCCTGTGCAGTTTCGTAGTCCTGAATAGCTGTCATGAGGTTTAAGAGAACACTGTTAAAGGAACCGGAACTTACAACCTCTACTTATCCTGTCAGGCTGATCTCGCCATTACTGCTAAGAGCCTAAGAGATGGTGACGATTTTGTTAGGCAACTTATAAAAGGCATAATTAAGGCCGAATTTAGGTAGCTTTTTCCTCCCATTCAATAAAACTCACTGTTGTTTACTCGCCCACCTTCCCTCTGGCACAGCTTCATATCCATACTTGACACAAGGCAGCCTTTCCATCACTGTGACTGAACTGATCATTACACAGGAAAATAAGACCGTGGCAAAGGAAATCTGCACCATCAGCTACAGGTCCACAATTCAGAAGAATCAGAGGCTTAGAAAGGGAGCAAGGAGAAGCACCAGCAATCAGAATGTCTAAGTCCTAGGGATTTCAACAGGAACTATTACAAACCTGCTGTTTTTAAGCTACTGGTCAAAGCAGAGGACACTGTCCTGGTGTGGGACGTCTGGTAACAATCCACATCACAGTTTTTGCCTTATTTTAGAATACCTGAGTATCTAGAACACAAGGCATCAGGAGATCTAAGTCACGTAGAAAAGCGTCAACATAGCAAGCCTGAGACTGTTCTCCTTCAAACGGCCCGCTGGCAAGGTCGGTCCTGGCTGGCATCTCAGAAGATAGCCTTCAGGAGCGCTCCCACCATCTCCTGGTAAGAATGGCTCACCAGGCCTCAGTGTTTGTGCAGATCATGTCGTTTATGTGAAACATCGTCTTTCCTTCTGGGAATGTGGGTGCTGGCACGGCAGGAGGTGCCCGGCTGACTGACCCCTCGTGAATGTCCCGCGCACCGGCACTCCAGCGAGCTTCCCCGGCAGACAGCACCTTGCACGTCTGGAGGAACTGCAGCTCGTCCTATCATTTCAAAGAGAAAGACTCTTGGAATCCTCTACTGCTTTTCTCTGGAGTTTCTGCCATGTGTCTTTTCCCTTTCCTGATGTTACTCTGTGTCCTTTCAGTAGAATAAATCTCAGCCTGAGTCCCACTGTGTGCTGAGTCCCACGTGTGCTACTAAGTCCCCAAATCTGGGAGTGGTCTTGAGGAGCAGACATCCGAATAAGGGACTGTTAGGTCCGAATTCTAGTTTCTGTGTGAGTGCATTTCACTATAGGGAAAACATCTCTCTGGATAAC
The DNA here is from genome assembly GCF_020171115.1 of Neogale vison. Lineage (NCBI taxonomy): Eukaryota > Metazoa > Chordata > Mammalia > Carnivora > Mustelidae > Neogale > Neogale vison. The sequence continues at coordinate 152,536,929 of NC_058095.1, read as the reverse complement.
ATGTCTGAGGATTCGTACTGGCCACGGCTCATCGTGGCAGGGATTCAGGAAGGCACAGGGTCCTCCTGACAAACTGCCAGAAGGTCAATAGCGGCCTAATACCACGTCACAATGCCTAGTCCTTCCCCTCACTTTATCTCACCACACAGACATCTGCTGTTTCCCAGGATCACAAGAACAAGGATGAGTACAGGACAATAAGATATTTTGAGAGAGCCCACCTTCACATAACTTTTATTACAGTATATTATAATCATTCTAGTACTATTAATCTCTTACTATGCCTAATTTATAAGTTAAACTTTATCATGGGTATATATGGGTAAGAAAAAAACAGCATATTTCGGGCTGGATGGGATCTGCAGTTTTAGGCATCCACTGGGGGTCTTGAAAGGTATCCCCCGCAGATTAAGGGAGAATGACTGAAATTTGCCTGAACTACAGAGAAAAATGAACCAATACTACCTCTGGTCCATGGCTGGGGGCGTGGGGAGGGGGAGTGACACACATTTCAAGCTTTTATTCTAAGTCCTGCCTCAATGCATTAATATTAAAAATATGAAACATTACTACAGCCCCCCAACTCACAGTGACATCATAAAATACCTTTCCAATTTAGTACACAAAACTGTCATAGTAGTGAGGTTTAAATTAACAACTACTACCCATAGCACTCAGTATCGCAAGCTAGTAAGGAAACGTACTTTGAAGGAATTCGATACAAGAGGGAAATGTTTCAATACATGCAATTTTGCTATTTATGCAAACTCTACATTTAAAACATATTTTCATTCTTAAATGTTCAGAGTATCTCCTCCAAAGCAGGCTTTTATAGCCTATCCTTTTATTAAAACTTAAGGTGGACACATTTCTCCCAATCCAGAAAAAATATAAGGTGGTTTCCTACATTCACATCATTACAGGTAGGTAATTTAATTAGAAACTTAGTATGGGTGATGTTAAAACTTCCCATAGACATAAATGAGATAGATCATTTTTAATTATATTTTCTCAGATTCTACCCTCCAAGGAGTCATCTTTAAAGAAAAAGTAAGTAACATCCAATTATGTTTCTCCTATACTGTAATTAAGCAAGCACACAAAGTAGAATAAGTTAGAAATATTAAGACCCTGAAAAAAAAATCTATTACATATTAGCCAATTCATTTTCTATCCTCTGAACCTAAAAAAAACTTCCCAAATCCTTTTTCTTCCATATTCCCCCACTCAGCTCTTCCTAAGAACAGTGCAAACAAGGAAGCACAGGAGCGCGCCTCCCTTCCATCCCACTCCCCCACGGAAAGGACAAGATGATGATGGAACCGTGGCAGCACTAAAAACCGACCAGAAATTTTCCTAAATTTCTGAAAGAGAGGATGCAAATGGGATATTAATAATTAATGAACCTAAGTAGAGAAAACCACCATCCAAGTAGAAGCCCGAGCAGACTGGGGAGCCATTCTTTTTGGCCAAGCACCGAGGGTCTGTGAGATGGCGAAGCCCCCCTCGGGGGTGAGCGGCACAGCAGCCACCCCGCGGGGCCGAGAACCAGCCGCGAAGCTGAGTCGCAACTGTGCCCAAGCAGAGGCCACGGGGACCACGAACAGATGCAGAGCCCAGCCCCCGGGCACTCGAGATCTCCAGGGCAGACCTGGACCTGACCAAGGAAAAGCGGTCCCACCCGGAATATAAACACACGGAAGGACCGAGCAGGAGAGCCGGAGTAACGCCCACAGGCAAGTCTTCCCGCGAACCAGTCCTCCCCACTTCAAGCCTGCCCGCAGCTCCCCAGGGCAGATGCAGCATTTCAAAGACAGATGTGCACGGCTGCAAACGACCGCCCCCTTTCACTCCACAGTCCATTAGCAAATCCCAGATCAGCTTCCCTTCAAAGCACACCCGGAGTCGCGCGGCTGCTCACCACAGCGGCCGTCAGCACGGCCCGGCGCCCGCGGCACCGCAGGCCGACGTCAGTACACCTGAGCAGCTGCCACAGCTCCGGAACAGCTGCTCCCCGCTTCCATCCTCCTTCCCCGCAAAGTCTGCTCTCAGGACAGGGACTCGGAGGGCCTTTTAAAGAGCACATCAGACCCCATATAATATGCCCACAGAATACCAATCTCCTCCTCCTGAGTATCATGCAAAACAGTCTGCACCAGGGCTGCTAAAATGAGCTCGTGTCAGCTGAATCCAAGATGAGAGGGGGAAGCAAACCGTGAGAAAGCGCAATGGCAAAAAAAATAAATAAAATAAAATAAATCACAGAAAGTGCCAGAAAATACATTTTCTGGGTGTATGGGTTCACCCTACAGTGACAGCTTCTATCCTTTGCATATTGTGAGAACCATGAAATCCAGAGCCCGACGGTGAGTTAAAGCAGAGGCCTTACGGGGGAAAAGACGGGAATGAAGACAAGAGCAAATCGTCTTCGGCAGCGCGTGTCAGCAGCCCCGCAACCAGCCCCCTGCAGCCATGCGCGCTCTGAAGGTGAGGGGCTCCTTCTCGGTGCCAAAAGATCTACCCCTTTGGTAGCAAAGGAGCAGCCCGGCCGGCGGCAGATGACCTGGACGCGGGGCGGCTCAGAGCAGCAGAGAGGGCGGGGCCGTACAGAGAGGCCCTTTCAGCAGGAGGCACGATGTCTGTGCAAACTGAAGCCCAGACTAGGGCAACTGTTACATACAGAAGGCTGCCCCGCCCCTAGTGCTCCGTTGTGTGTGTGTGTGCGCACACACACACACACACACACACCAGTGCTCCTTTAAACACACACACAGCCAAGACACTTTCCAACAAATAGGTCAGGGTAAGCCAAGTCCTTTTATGATCATCTTGTTTTAAACAGTACAGCATCAATTCAAAGACAATTTTTAAACTGCAACAGGAAGAGAGCACCTAAACTTGCCGGATGAACATACATCAGAACAACAGCCCAAATACATGAAAATTCTGAGCAGACATTATGGCATGAATTTTTTAAAAATCCAATCACCTCTTTTAAGGGTACTCACAAAGCAGAATAAGAACTCAACAAAGAGGGGCACCTGAGTAGCTCAGATGGTTGGGCGTCTGTCTTCGGCTCAGGTCATGATCTCAGGGCCCTGGGATCGAGCCCCACATCAGGCTCCTTGCTTGGTGGGAAGCCCGCTTCTCCCTCTCCTCTGCTTCCCCCCTGCTTCTGCTCTCTCAAATGAATAAGTAAGATCTTAAAAAAAAAAAAAAAAACTCAGCAAAAAGACAGAAGATAAAAATGTGAGTAGTCAATACTCAAAAAGATCAAAACCATCACAGAAGTACAGATGAATGAGGAGCAGCCCATGAAGCAGAAGCAAATGGGAAAAAAAAATAAGGACATAATGAAATGGAAATAAAGAGTTGAAAAGGAATAGAGAAAAAAATGGCAGTTTTACATAACAGCTGGCTAGGAAAGCGAGAAGGCCCAAATTTTCGGAGTTCTTACAACTCGTGGGGCTTCAAGCCTGGGATTTCAGGGCCGGCTCTGGGAGAGCTCCGAGGACACGGCATCGCTCTGAGAGAAGGCAGAGCAGACAGCGCGGACCCACGGCGTGGAAACAGCCACCTGAAGCACACCCCGGCACACGCAGGCAGGTTACTCGCTCGTTTCAGAGTGTGTCCCGGAGAGGCAGCATTCTCAGAGAGACCCCTCTGGGGACAAAGGACTGGTGGCCGGTGCCATTTCCCTGCCGCCTGGCTCAGGGTAAGTACAGAGCCACCGGCAGGAACCGGGGCAGTGCCAACACTCGCCACCTAATCTGCTTACACCCAGCGCCACCAACACTATGCTGCAGAAGAACCGCCCGTCCCGGGCGCGCCTGCCTCAGTCCCAGTAGGCGGGCGCCCCCCCCCCCCCGACCCGCACCAACTCCTGCCGGCACCGCGGCTCCCCGTCTGGGAGTCGTGTGAGGCCCTGGTTCCAGCAGCAACAGGTCCCGTCTCACAAGCTGACCAGAGCACATCTGGTTAAAACTCAGCACAGTCAGGCCAGGGACCAAACACTGCCCACAACTGGCAAACCGAGCCTCTGCCGACGATGGCGGAGGACAAAGTGGCCAGGACACGGGAGGGCACACCCTGGACACGCTCCCAGGAGCGGCAGGCCCTGGGGCACAGGGGATACTGCGTGGCAGGGGACTGTAGCGCCTCTTCTTCAGAAGGCCATCCCCCTCAAGAAGAGGAGACAGAGCTGACTTTCCTAACACACAAACCGGCACAGAGACTTCGACAAATGAAAAGACGGAAGAATTTATCCCAAATGAAAGAAGAGGACAAGGCCACAGCCACAGATCTAAGTGAGAAAGATCTAAGTAACATGCCTGACAGAGAATTTACAGCAATGACTGATCGGTCACAGGGATACTCAGTGGACTTCAGAAAGAGTAGAGAACATCAGTGAGATGATTAACACAGAGATAAGGAATAACACAGCAGAAATAAAGGGCCCAATAAACAAAATGAGAGAAGCACCTATGGAAAGACCATCCATCACCATCTGATCACCACGACCACCTTTGAGAGACCCACATTATTCGTATCAAAACAGTGCCTTTTGGACTTGTGACTTTCGGAACTAATTCTCTTTTCATTTGTGGCTGAATGTAATACGTACAATAAATAATCTCTTCTGCTGTCTTAGCTGAAGAAAAAAAAAGATACTGGCAAACCAAATACAACAATATATTAAAAAGATCATTCAACACCATCAAGTGGGATTTATTCCTGGGTGCAAGTGTGGTTCAGTATTTGCAAACCAACCACAGCATGATACATCACATCAGTAAGAGGAAGGATAAGAACCATATAATCATTCCAGTAGATGCAGAAAAAGCATTACACAAAGTACAACATCCATTCATGATTTAAAAAACACAACAAGGGACGCCTGGGTGGCTCAGTTGGTTGAGCAGCTGCCTTCGGCTCAGGTCATGATCCCGGCGTCCTGGGATCGAGTCCCACATCGGGCTCCTTGCTCCGCAGGGAGCCTGCTTCTCCCTCTGCCTCTGCCTGCCTCCCTGTCTGCCTGTGCTCGCTCTCTCTCCCCCTCTGTCTGACAAATAAATAAATAAAATAAAAAATAAAAAACACAACAAAACAAAACCCTCAGCAAAGTAGGTTTAGAGGGAACACACCTCAACATAATAAAGGCCATATATGAAAACCCCATAGCAAACATCGTCCTCAATGAGGAAAAACTGAGAGCCTTTCCCCTAAGGTCAGGAACAAGATAAGGATGTCCATTCTCACCACTTCTATTCAACAGAGCACTGGAAATCCTAGCCACAGCAATCAGACAACAGAAAGAAACAGAAGGCATCCAAATCAGTAAAGAAGAAATAAAACTTCCACTATTTACAGATGACATGATACTATACACGGAAAACCCAAAGACTCCATTGAGAAACAGCTAGAACAGATCAAGAAATTAATTAAAGTCACAGGATACAAAATCAATCCACAGAAATCTGTTACATTCCACCAATAATGAAGCAGCAGAAAGAGAAATGAAAATCCCATTTACAGTTGTACCCAAAAATAAGATACCCAGGGATAAACCTAGCCAAAGAGGTGAAAGTCCTGTACTCTGAAAACTATAAAACACTGATGAAAGAAACTGAAAACGACACGAAGAAATGGAAAGACATTCTATGCTCACAGATTGGAAGAACAAATATTGTTAAAATGTCTACACTACCCAAAACAAACTATACATTTAATGCACTCCCTCTCAAAACACCAACAGCATCTTTCACAGGCTGGAAAAAAACTATCCTAACATTTGTATGGAACCAAGTTAGACCACAAATAGCCACAGCAATCTTGAAAAGCAAAGTTGGAGGCATCACAATTCCAGGTGCTACGTCAAAATAAAAAGCTTCTGCACAACGAAGGAAAGGATGAACAAAACTAAAAGGTAACCTACTAAATGGGAGAAGATCCCTGCAGGTGACATATCCAGTAAAGGAATAGTATCCAAAATATATAAAGAACTTACAAAACTCAACACCCCATAAAACCAAATAATCCAATTTTAAAATAGGCAGAAGACATCCAGATGGTCAACAGACACCTGATAAGATGCTCATCATCACTCTCATTAGGGAAATGCATATCAAAACTATAATGAGTTATCAGGTTAAAGTTGTCAGAATGGCTAAAATCAACACAAGAAGCAACAGGTGTTGACGAGGATGTGCAGAAAAAGGAACCCTCTTGCCACTGCTGGTGGGAATGCAAGCTGGTATGGCCACTCTGTAAAACAGTACAGAGGTTCCTCAAAAAGTTAGAACTAGAACGACCCTACAACCTAGGAACTGCATTACTGGGTATTTACCCAAAGAATACAGAAATACTAATTCAAGGGGATACAAGCACTTGTGTGTGTATAACAGCATTATTCACAACAGCCAAGATATGGATGCCCCAAGTGTCCCTGGATAGATGAAAAGATAAAGACGTGGTTATTCAGGGGCGCCTGCGTGGCTCGAATGGTTGAGCCGCTGCCTTCAGCCCAAGTCATGCTCTCGGGGTCCTGGGATCGAGCCCCGCATCAGGTTCCCTGCTCAGCGGGAAGCCTGCTTCCCTCCTTCTCTCTGCCTGCCTCTGCCTACTGTGATCTCTCTCTCTCTGTCAAATAAATAAAGATATATTTTTTAAAAGATGGGGCATTTCTCTGCAACAGAATATAATAAAGACTGAAGTCTTGCCACTGCAATGACATGGATAGAGCCGGAGAGTATAATGCTAAGTGAAAGCAGTCAGTCAGTGAAAGACGAATACCATGTGATTTCATTCACTGCGGAAATTTAAGAAACACAACACAACAAGCAAAAGGAAAAAGAGACAAATCAAGGAACCGACACTTTTTTTCTAAGTAATCTCTACATCCAGAGTGGGGCTCAAATTACAACCCCAACATTAAGAGTCACGTGCTTTACCGAATAAGCCAGCCAGAGGCCCTTCAGGCTCTTAACTCTGGAGAACAAACTGATGGTTCCCAGAGTCGGGGCGGGGCGGGGATGGGTGAAATGGGTGATTCTAGAGAACAAACTGATGGTTCCCAGAGTGGGGGTAGGGAGGGGATGGGTGAAATAGGCGCTTCTAGAGAACAAACTGATGGTTCCCAGAGTCGGGGCGGGGCGGGGATGGGTGAAATAAGCGATTCTAGAGAACAAACTGATGGTTCCCAGAGTGGGGGCGGGGCGGGGACGGGTGAGATGGGCGACGGAGATCAAGGAGTGCGCTTGTTATGACGAGCACCCAGTGACTGAAATAAAAACTTCAAAAAAATGGCTAAGATGGCCAATACTATGTTATATGAATTTTCCTACAAGTAAAAATAAAAAATAAAATAAGTGGTAGTCAGACTCAAATTCAGGACTAATTCTAAATCCCATACTCTTTCCACTATGACCTTATCGATAAACTAGGCTCATTCGTCCAGCCAGTGTGGTGGCCGGCTACGTGCTAGGCACAGGTAGCAGAGACAGATCAGCTAATAAAACAGACGCATGTCCTCACGCTGCTTACGTTCTAACCAATACAACTGCTTACCTCATAAGGACACTTGAATCATCCCTATGTTCAAAGGAACCTTATCTACCATTTAGTAAGGCCTGAATGAATGTCCGTTTGCTCCTCTCAAAAGCTATGAAAAGAATTACACATATAGATCCTAAGAGCCACCTTCATTTTTCATGACCTCAGAGGCATCCGCAAACAACAATCTTACTTTACTTACTTTCTTGTGAGTGCAATCCCCTAAAACCTTTCCTGATAATTGTCATAATCCCCAAATTAATAAATCTCAATGTTCCATTATTCACTACCCTAAACCTTGTTTTTCTTTATCCATTACATTCTTATCACTTTAAATTGCTTATTTAAAAAAAGATAAAACCAGTAAACAGAATATAGAAAGCCTCATATTTCAAAATGCAATTTAGCCTAGTTAATAAGAGTACCACTCATCCACATCATTTGTTAAGCCTCCAACTCAAATCTAAACAATGCAAGTAATACACTTCAGTTTGAATTATAGAGGCCCCCTTGGCACCCCATCCCACCCCCAAACTGAGACCTAGCAATCCCATTCCCAACCTCTCCGTGAGGTTGCTTGATTGCCATACTTTGGACTCAAACAACCATTTTTATTCTAAAACATAATTCAGAAAGATGCCCCAATATACAATCCAAACATACCAACGAAGACAAATAAACTCCTATTTAAAAGATATTTTAAAGGGAAAAACAGACTCCAAAGACAGATCTATTCTATTAAATCAGTGCTAAGCATCTTTTTCTTCAAGAATGAAGCTATCCAGTTTCCCTAAAAAACAAGTCAGTTTAGCATTCAAGTTACAGAAGCATATTCAAATTATCTTTAGCGGCCTACAAGACTTAACCTCCTTTGAACAGCTAAGCTTTTTATATTCTTCTGCAACTTCTCTAATTTTACAATTAGAACTGAGGGTTTAAATACAGATGACAGAAGTAACTGTGATGAACTCCCCAAATCTAATGGAATGCAAACTCCTAGACTACGGCCCGTCTCACTGAGTAGACAGAGTAGCTCAAAAGTGTAGAGAAAATGATGCCAACAGGGTCTTCTTGAAGATCATTTTGATTACATACATTTCAAGCCTCACTCAAACCAAGGACTATACTATAAAATGTCCCACAAATAGCAGTACGTAGAGTGGTCATCACTCATAAGAAACTGCTTAGGAGCAAGATTCTTGTCAAACTCTGAAAAGCAGGAAAAAAGTAAACGTTCAGTGTGTCTTAAAATATAACCAAATGAGAGGCACCTGGGTGGCTCAGTCAGTTACACATCCCAACTCTTGATTTCTGCTTAGGTCACAACCTCAGAAACATGAGAACAAGCCCCGCTGGGCGTGGAGCCTGCTTAGGATTCCCACTCTCTCCGTCTGCCTCTTCTGCTCCCTACATGCACGCTTGCTCACTCTCTCAAAAAAAAAAAAGTTCCACAAACCTACCTGAATTATCACTGCTGCAGATGCATTCTCAGTGCATTTAAAATGTTATCCAGGATTACCACTTCCCATAATATAATTATTTTAATACGACATTAATATATATTAACAGTCGTACATTTTACTATATAAATATTCAGTGCTTAAATGGAGGGGAAAATAGAGTACCACAAGCCAAGTTTCACCAGAAAAATACTCTGGCCATTTTCAACTTAAAATGCTTTATCTGATTTGAAATGAAAACTTTGCAATAAGGGTTACAGAGCTCGGTTCTTTAAAGACCATCACACTTAAATGTCCATACCATACGGTCACATGAAAAAGTCACAAAACAATAAATGTGAAAGGATTCTTTTTTAATATATACTACTGTATATATCTTAGTTTTCTTCCAAAAGAGAACTATTTATTAATTTATTCGAGGCCCTTACAACATCTAAGAGGAAACTCTTACTTCAACCTGAAAAAAGTAGGATACACAACTATCCTAATGTCACTCAACAGCTCAGTGGTCACAGATGATCATTTCATATTTAGGCACATATGACCTATATGTGTGTGTATATATATGTTGTAGGTGTAATATGTATACCATGCATATGCATGGAATATATATTAATATATAAAAATATATTTATATATTTTTATAAAATATATATAGATCTATAAAGCATAGACTAATATATATGCACAGAAAAGTCTCAAAGATAGAAATCCCAGATGAACAGTGATTACCTCTGAATGATATGAAATCTAACACTTAAATTTTCTATGTTGCTATTTAACTATTCTAACTTGTCTACAACAAATAAAAGCTAAAATGTCTGAACTGGTTTCAGCGGTAGAACGCTCTCCTCATGCGGTATACCTTCCAAGTTCTGCTAAGGAAGAATCTTCCAGTTCTCTGCCATGTTCCTACAGTCGTCAACGTTTCCAGCTACTCTGCTCAACTTGTTCTAAACAAAGGATGTTAAACGTGTACATCAACTTCCAGGTACTGCAAATCAAATTCCTTAAAGACTTACCTTCATCATACATTTCCTCTATCAAATAGGCCTCTGCTCGGTCTTTCAGAGCATTCACATTGTCAGGCTCCACCTGCAGAACTTCAGAACATACTCGAATAGCTTCAACAGGCTTCTCATCCTACAAACAAATATGAGAAAAGGATTTATGGTTGTTATTCCATATATGAAGTTTTTAACACTTCTGGAAACCAATCAACTGTTACCTTAGAAAAGCAGTGGCAAATCCTTTCTTTTGAACGAATCGTATATTCAGAAACACTTGGTTCTGTTTTCATGACAGATTCGTATTTGCTGGTTGCATCCGTGTACCTATGGATGAGCAAACCATGATGAGTAACCATTAAAGTCTATTTCTAGAGCTAAGGAAGGACCCCTACTCTTCACCATAGGTTACTTAATCAATTCACCTGAATGAGCAGGTGCCTTCAAGCACTGTTTTTACCTTATTAGTCTACAGTGGCAAAGAAAGTACCTCTGCCAGCAAAAGTTAGGAGGTAAAATACATGACCACAGAAAATGTGTGTGTACAAAGCAGAGTATACCTGTGAATATCAAACAAGGTGAAGAATTTCTTCAGAAAAATACTAGTGATTTTGAAAATGAGTAAAACATTTCATTAAGTCTGACTTACACAGAGCATTTTCAGCAAAACAGAGATCAGGTTTTATTTTTGGGTCACTACACACCTTCATGAAATAATAGAGCCCATTAACTACACAACATCTTATATTACAAATGTCAATATTCACAGCTAAGTATAAAGTAGTTCCTTGCAGAAGGAAACTGCTTAAATCCCCAGCTTTCTAAGAACAATAAAAGCTATTTCAGCATTTTTAAAAAAAAACTAGTTAAAAGTATTAGTCACATTATACACTAAGTTACTTTCCTTAGTAATGGCAGACTAAAAGATGTATTTTTATACTACTGTGGCACATTATTCCCATTATTCAATTAGAAAATAACTGCAATTCACTTAAAAAAAACCAAATAGCTTCTGAAAAAGTGAAGCAAAAGTACTTTCCCCAGTTCCTCCAACTAGGTACAATTAAAATACCCTAGACATTATATATTTATAAAAATATGAAAAGACTCCGAGAGAGGAGAGAAGCAGGTAGACCATTTGAGGATGGCACGTGTAGACTGAACTAATCCCAAATGCTAGTGTTCTTGTTAGTGCTGATATGCTTTTGTTTTATGCATACAAATCATAAAGTTCTATTGATGATAATACAAATCCAATATAATTGTTAATTCTACACTAGGCACTTGGGTGGCTCTTTTTGACCTGTCTAGGCCAGTATCTATACTTCTGGGGCTGGAAGCTTAGAGGTGGGGAGGAGAGAATTCTCAAGTTCACCATCAGTAGCTTGGTCAGACCTGAACACTTCAGTCCGTTCACACAAAACTGGGTAAGAACATAGATATGGATGTGTAGAGTTAACTTCCAATTTGCATACTTTGCTTAGAATTTGGGGGAAAATTTTTGAAAGATAATTGTTAAATTATTGAAAATGTGTTATAGTCATATTAGTATGTCATTTTGTCATATAAAATCTGTATTTACCTCTTACATCTGTTAAAAACATTGTTGCACATAATTCAACATATATTTGACTTTGATTTTGTTTCACTAATTAAAACAATAGTAAACTTGAAAAAAAAGAGAAACAAAAAAAAAACAAAACCCAGGGGCACCTGGGTGGCTTAGAGGGTTAAGCCTCTGCCTCGGCTCAGGTCATGATCTCAGGGTCCTGGGATCGAGCCCTGCATTGGGCTCTCTGCTTGGCAAGGAGCCTGCTTGTGATCTCTCTTTCTGTCAAACAAATAAATAAAATCTTAAACAAAACAAAACACAGAGGAACCTTGGGACCTGAGGGAAACATAATATGGTAAACTTCCTGAATTTTTTTTTTTCTTTTTGCTTCCTATACCCCAGACTTGGAGCTGAAGCAGCCAGCAATCCAGAAATGCTAATGGATACAGACATTAAAATCAAAACCCAGCAAGAACCTGCTCTCTCAAGTCAGAAGACCTGGGAAGGGTAGCCTAGCAAGATGAGAAACTTTGGCTCTAGTACAGCCAAACACCACCAAAAGAAAGCAAAGCCCCATCCCTTCCAATGCCAGCAGGTCGAGTGGACAGCCTCGACTTCCTGCCGAGGCTGTGACAGGGTGTGCCCACACCTGTACCAAGGTGGTACAGGGAAGGCCAAGTGGGGAGCCAGGACTTTCATCCATGCTGGAAATAATTCCCAAAACTCTCACCTGCTCCAAGCAATAGTGAGAAGCCCCACACCTCAAGTATCAACAAAGGCCAACTGGGAAACGTCTGCCTCCCTGACAGTAGCAACGCAACGCCAACCCTTGCTTCGCTGGAACGGCGTCAGAAAAATACAGCCAAAACAGAAGATTTAAATTAAAAAAACAGTCTTACAAAATCAAAGTGTCCAGGTTTCAATTAAAAACAATTCAGCCTACCAAGAAACAAGATCCCAAACTGAATGAGAAAGATAATTTCAACCCCAAAAGGACAGAGATGTTGGAATTCTCTGATAAAGATCTTAAAGCAGCCATGGAAATGGCAGCAGTGACAAACAAACATGCTTAAAGCAAATGAAAGCAACAGACAGTCCTGGCAAAGTAACGGAAGAGATACAAGAATCATCACATGGAATTTGTTTATCAGAACTGAAAAATAGAAAAACCCAAAAAACAAGTTCATTGAATGTGCTTCAACAGTAGAATGGAGGTGACAGAGAAAAGAATCAGTGAATTGGAATGATAAAAAGTGACCAAATCTGATCAGAAAGAAAGTAAGCTAAGAAAAGTGAGGAGCACCTCAGAGAGCTGAGGCGCCATCACAGAAGAGCTAACATTTATGTCAATTAGAATCTAACATGGAAACGAGAAGCCTGAAAAAGTACTTAAAGAAATAATGGCTGAAACTTCCCAAATTTGACAAGACACAAACCTACATATTCCAGAAGCTAAGTAAACTCCAAATAAGATAAAAACAAAGATATCCACATCAAGATACATCACAATTAAACTTCTGAATACTCAAGACAAAAAAAATCTTGAGGGGCACAAAATATATAAAAGAAATAAAAAAAAAAAATCTTGGCTCACTCGGTTAAGCGTCTGCCTTCAGCTCAGGTCATGATCCCAGGACCCTGGGATCGAGCCCCACATGGGGATCCCTGCTCCATGGGAAGCCTGCTTCCTTCTCCCTCTCCCATGCCCTCTCTTTGTGTTCCCTCTCTCACTGTGCCTCTCTCTGTCTATAAATAAAATCTTAAAAAAAAAAAATCTTAAAAGCAATCAGAGGAAAATGCCTCATTTTTAGGGAGAAGACTATTAGAATGACAATGGATTCCTCTTCAGAAACCATGCAGGCCACAAAAAAGTGGCACAATATTTTTCAGGTGCTGTAACAAAAGGACTGTTAACCCAGAATCCAATACCACAAGAAAATCTCTTATATACTCTATAGACATCATATCACTCTAGATACCACATTATTTTTTAATAATCAATTTACATGTCTGTCTCCCACCCTAATCTAGAAGCTTCTTAAGACCAAAAACCATGTCATATTCATTTCTACACCCCCAGTACATTGTCAGTACCTGACACAGGACATGTTCAATAAATATTTGGTGAAATAGAAGTAAAACTGCTGGTAAGAATACTACGCAGTTACTATTATTTAAATTCTGCTATATTTAAAAAATGTAGAGTTGTAGTAGTTTTGCCAAGGCCCAGTGCTTTCTAGGATATTCTATCCTCAAGGACTAACAAGTAAAAGAGCAAGCAGTTCAACTGTTCTTCTGTGCCCAGAAAAGACATACAAGGGAGGCCGCATAGTGAAAAACAGCGCATTCTTACCTGCCATCTCTGATGAGCTCTTCGGCTGACTCGATCAGCTTATTCAGTTTCTTCACTTGCTTATAGTGTGCAAAACACCTTTTATGATCCTGGTCAAGTTTTAGACATTCACGAACTTCACTGCTCATGTATTTAAAAAGAGGAAAGTACTCCAAGTCAAAATACGCAATGAGTAGTTTTCCATACCAAATACAGAAATCACAATTTTTTTTGGTAACAATTAAACAAAACACACAGACCAAACAATTCACCATACACTTTTACATACGGCATTCTCGCACATGCATGTATTAAATCAAATTAATATGACTTAAGTAGGTTATACATGAAACACCCCACTTTGCTTCTGCAAATATAGTATCTCTCCTTTCATAAGCACAGCTCATGAAAATAAACTATGTGGAAATAGAGTAACTTAGGGATAACACAAAATATATAAATGAAGAACATAAAAACAGCCTTAACCACAGTTTTAACTTAAAATTAAAAAGAAAATGGGATGATTATCTTACTGCCAACAAGAAAAAGATGAGATGTGCATGTCACTGGAACTGACCTGAGAGACAGTTCATGGTCTCCTAGTTGATAGTACAGTGTGCTAATTTTATAAAAAGCCTCAGTATTATCATTCTTCAATTTTGATGCAGCTTTTAAGTCACTTATCGCTTTCCTAGGTTCCCCTTCTTTAATGAAACATTCAGCTCTAAGTTCCCGTAGTTCTGCATCCCAAACACAAACCTTTGAGAAACAAGAGAATTAGACTTTACGAAACAGCAAACTACGCACACTCCCTCCCACACATTTTGCCTGCATATTTATTTATGTGAAACCACCTTCACGTAATGTGATTTCTGTATTATAAATAGTACTAATAAGTCTGATACAATTTAGATGTGACAGAATAATTTCTCCAAAGACATCTTAAATGGGGGAAGGAATATCCTGTATATACTAATGAGGCCCCTTTCCAACTTCCTTCAATTATATAATTTTAAAACTCTTAAAATAAGAATACATGGCATTACTATTAAAAGGTTGTTCCCAGTGAAGCATCTCTGATTTTGAAAAGAATATTCCATAATCTAGGCTCAAAAAATAAAATCTAGGTTCTACATCTGTAAAATATTTCTGTTCTACTAATAACTAAATAGAATTCTCTTTTATAAATTGTTGTCTCTTTGAAATTAAATCCTCGTATCACAAAAAGAAAGAAAAGAGGGGAAACAATGTGGGAAGGCTGAGGCTTCACCATTTCTACTTTATGAAGAAGTCGACGATATTCATAAACGGACTAGTATTCTTCGAAACTTAAGCCCAAAAGTCCAACAAAAAAGCCTGGGGAAGTATCTTTTATATATTTCTGAGTTGTTCTTTCTAAGTCATATCAAATTTTCACATGTATTAAGATATCAAAATCAACACCGTACATTAAGAAAATATCTTGAATAATAAACTAGGTCAAAATGGATAGTCTAACTACTGGAAGGTAAAAAATTTTAACTTTGTCTTTCCTTAATAAAGCATTAAACTGCTATAATAAAACACAAATTCTGCTGGACCACACCACGTGATCTCCTCTACAAAATCATCAAAGAAGCACTGATTCCACATACATCCCAAGGTGCTATGAAAATGATAAATACACATGAATTATGCTTGCTTCTACTTGAGGATTTTAGTCGACTTCCTCCTTGAAACCCTCTGCCATTCAGCCCTCAGCGGCGAGAAGACTACAGACTCGGGTTTCCCATCTAGAACTCCGGATCTTGTCAACCCTTCATCTGCTTCTTCCCTAGAAGCTTCCCATTCTAACCACTCCTCTTGGCCACAAACGTATTCTTCCTTTTCCTTCAACCAATTCTTTCATCTTTATCCCATTATCGAACGTCCCAAGTTCTCTCCCCCCAACACAGAATGTAAAATGAGACAGAAATACCAAAGCAAGCGATATATAACGATCCGTAACTCCCCCTCCGCGGCACCTCCGGCACATTTACTGAAAACCTCAGTCCAAATTCTGCTCTGTACCAACACCAGCTTCTCACTCCAGAGCTAAAAGCCCGAAGACCCACCTGATTCTATCCCTATCTTGGTTTCTTGTAATGCATAACGTGTCGAAGTCTATAAATGTGCCTTTTAGTGCAAAGCAGTCGGCGCCAGGCCTGGCAGCCGCACCACCCGGGAAGCTCACCTCTAAAATCTTATCAAGGAAGGTTATAGCCGCGCCGAAGTCCGCGCTCTCGAAGGCGTCCAGCGCTTGGGAACGCAAACGCTGCATCTCGTCAGACTTCCCAAGCTGCAACTGGGCTTCCTTTTCTTCGCTCTCACTTGGGCTAGATTTGAGCTATCAGAATGAGAAATTAATGAGAAATGTTTAATCTCTTAAACCTAATTCCCGCAGTACACACCCCGATCTGACCATTTTACACCAAGTTCACCGGGGACGAAGGGAAGAGAAGCCGGCCACGCTGGCCCATCCGAGCACGCGGGAGGGAAACGTCACCCCCACTCGGGACAGGGCACAGACGCAACCTGGAAGCTGGGGGTAACAGACCTGGGTCCCCGAACCTTACCAGGAAGCAAACACATTTGGGAATATGGCAGGACAGAGAGGAAGGAAGGACGGCGAGCACTCGCCTCCCTCTCGGGTACAGCTCTGCGCACTCATGGGAGTTCCGTGTATTCCGCCTTCCAGCTCTACTTCCTAAATGTGTATTTTTTTTTTTTTTTAAAGATTCTATTCATCCATTTGACAGAAAGAGACCACAAGCAAGCAGAGAGGCAGGCAGAGAGAGAGGAGGAAGCAGGTTCCCCGCTGAGCAGAGAGCCCGATGTGGGGCTCAATCCCAGAACCCTGGGACCAGGACCTGAGCCGAAGGCAGCGGCTTAACCCACTGAGCCACCCAGGCGCCCCCTAAATGTGTATTTTTAAGTATAAAATAATTTTACCAAAATAATGAAAACCAGGGAAACTGAGGAGAGGGCATTTTTTTAAGAGGTTATAGGATGAAGATTTGATACCAGAGAGGCTATGGTATAATGAGAAAAAATTTATGGGGAAAAATGAGAGAATAACACCTTATATTAAAAGACTCAAGAGTTTTAAGAGGTCTACATATTTTCTCTTTTTAAATAACCTTATTGGGGTGCCTGGGTGGCCCAGTGGATTAAAGCCTCTGCCTTCAGCTCAGGTCATGATCTCAGGGTCCTGGGATCGAGCCCTGCATCGGGCTCTCTGCTCAGTGGGGAGCCTGCTTCCACTTCTCTCTGCCTGCCTCTCTGCCTACTTGTGATCTGTGTCTGTCAAATATATAAATAACCTTATCAAGGTATAATCCATACCACAGAATTCATCCGTTTTGAGTGCGCAGTTCTGACTTTTAACATATTTAGCAAGTATGTACCCACTACCCCGGTTTTAGACCATTTCTGTCAATATTTTAAGACCCCTTGTGTCTGCTTATAGTTCATTCCTACTCCCAGCCTGGCCTCAGAAAAAGCAACTCAACAATTTCTTCCTCCAAATGGAAAATCTTAAGCATAATGGCTTAGAAAAACTGAGTGCCTACATTAAAAAGCTCTGACTTGGGCAAGTGGAGGGAACATTTTCCCTGACTTTTCCTAGTTTGTATGTAATAATTCCTGAAATCTAACATTCTTACTAAGATGGGAATTGTAGTTGATAGGATCCAATCTGGGGTGAGGTGCACCCAATGGTAGATTATTTCTAGAAATGTCTCTCTTTCAATTGACCAATCATACTGCTCCCTCTTTTAGGTAAAAAAAACACCCACCACCAGCTACCTGGTAAAGAACACTCCAGATGTGAAACCTCAAGAATACTATTTCTGAGTAGAGGTTCTATAGGTCTCCATTTTGCTTTTTGGATACCTTAGGTATTGTTTTGTCTGTTTAACCATTGGCTTTTGACGGAACAGATAGAACTCCCAAGTATTCAGAGGTAACTAGAAATTAACCACCTCAGCCTGCTCTGAGGA
Source organism: Neogale vison (assembly GCF_020171115.1). Taxonomy (NCBI): domain Eukaryota; kingdom Metazoa; phylum Chordata; class Mammalia; order Carnivora; family Mustelidae; genus Neogale; species Neogale vison. The sequence continues at coordinate 152,519,008 of NC_058095.1, read as the reverse complement.
GGACTGTCCCTGCAGGACCGAACTACCCAGTTGAAGGGAGTTGCTGTAAGGCCCTGACATGCTAATCTACGGCTGTTTATCATCCTCAGGACGGTCCTGAACACTTCCAGCAGATCACGCTGGAAGAAAGATATGTGTGTATCACTTTGCTCTGGGTAAAAGTAATTTATTAACTTGTTTCCTATACGTACACTGCTGCCCCTTTTGGAATAGGATATCTTATTCTGTATTTTTGAATTTTTGAGTACTTTGAATTTTGGAATATTGCTATCCAATTCCAATTTCTGAAGAGTATATCCTATTGAAAAGGGGACGGTAGTGTACATATAGGAAACAAGTTAGTAAATGACTCTTACCCAGAGCAAAGTGACTGGTACACATACATCCTTCTCCCAGCGTGCTCTGCCAGAAGAGCTCGGGAAAAACGTGAGGATGATAAAACAGCCGTAGATTAGCATGTCATGGCCTTACACAGAAACTGCCTCTCCTGGATGGAATTGACATTCTTTTTTTTTTTTCCTCAAACTTCATAGAGTCTAATGTCTACCACATGATTTTCCTTGTTGGAAGGTGAGAGCAGGAGAAGCCCTCAAGCTTGAGGTTGAGCATGGAGGGCTCAGCCTCGCTCAGGGCCCAGTGGGCCCAGTGGGAATGGGAAAGCAGGAGTGTGGGGAGGCGGGGTCCTCTGGGCCTCTTAGAGGAGGGAGGAAGCCGGGAGGAGAAGGAGGGGATTCTTGCAAGGAGGTAGGAAAGGAGTTTGAAAAACAAACTAAGGACTTATAACCCTGAGGAGTTTCAAAGTAAGCTGAGTGGGATGAACATTTTCACTCTTCCCGCTGGCTGGGGACTCCTCCCGGGACATGTGCAGGTGGAGCCTGGACTCTGGTAGCATTTCCCTCCCTCTTTTTTCACGTTTCTTCATAACCCTTCTTTTGTGTTTCGTATTTCTAACCCTCTCAGACAAACCTCTCCCAATGACGATATTTATTTCTTATCACTTACTGTGATCACCCGTAATAGCTATGGGGTGGGGGTGGTTAAAAGGGGCGAGCTGCTCTCTCATCTAAATACACCCCTATTTCTGGGACTTTGAATGAGAACAAGGGTTGATAATTGTGGTAGACAGACTTCTAAGATAGCCCCAAAAGACCCCCACCTCCTGGAACTCATACCTTTGTGGGATCCCCTCCCCTAGGATGGAGTGGGAACTCCTTTGAACACGCAGAATTTGACAGAGGTGACAGGATGTCATTTCCTCGGTTAGGTACAAACCCAGTGACTTCCCTCTGGCTAGCACTCACTCTCGAACGAAGCAAGCCGCCATGCTGTGCGATGCTTCGCGGGGAGGCCCACGAAGGAAAGAACCAACGGAAGCCTCCAGCCAACACTCGGGAAAAAAACAGAGGCCTCAAGTCATCAGCCCAAGAGGAATTAAATCCTGCCAACAATGAGAGGGGTCTGGAAGCAGTTCTTTCACCGGCCAAACCTTCAGATAATACGGCAAGCTCAACCGATGCCTGACAGTGGCCTGTGAGAGACCCTGAAGCAGAGGACGCAGCTAAACCTGCCCCCGTTCCTAACCCCATGAGCTGTGTGTTGCTTTAAGCTGTTAACTTTGAGTAATTTGTTAAGCAGCAATAGATAATAGAATAGTTTTACCATTTTTTCAAAGGCCAGATTATGAATATTGCCCAAGAGATTTTATATTATTAATGTTTTAAAATAAAGTCTAAATAGGAAAAAAAAAAAAACCCACCTATTCCCAAACTGTTACTTTGTCACTTATTATCCATATATTATTGACATTTTCTTCACCAAAACAAAGGGGGATAATAATGATGTGGGAAACAAAGGCAAAAGAAAAAAAATCAATTTCCTTCCCACTTATAGCCCACTGGCAAGTCCCTGAAACAGGCAGAGTGACTTTCCTCTAGGAACTCAACTACCTCAATGTCGATACTTTGCTAAGGGCAAAAGGCAATCTTAGCCCAATGCCCAGGATCCTGTGAGTCTACTTTAACATATAAAAATCCCTTTGGAAACCTCTTTTATCCCTACCTAAACCCCCCTCCCTGCCAAGATACATATTAGCAAGCATATGGCCCATCATACATATCTGAAGGGTCTCATGACTAAGATTTTATTAGACAGTAATAAATGACTTTTTCCTAACAATGGCAAGCCCCCTCAAGGTCCTGGAAACTGTCCCTAACCCTTTCCCAACCTCAAAAGTATATAATCAGTCACCCATCACAACCCCAACACAGCTCTTTCTGCCTAAGGGTCCTATCGCCATGCTTTAATAATAACCACCTTTTTTGGACAGAAGATGTCTCAAGAATTCTTTCTTGGCCACTGCCTCCGTCCGAACCCCAACATTTCCTACATCTATAATGCTTACACCCTGAGGAACAGTCACTGAGAAATTTAAAAGATACTTTATGCAACACACAGCAAGTACTCAAAAAAATGCTAATAAAAATTCCAAGCTCCTTTCCTGAACTTTCTGTAGTATATAAATTGACAATGAGGACAGAATGCAATACTTTAAATGGTTATTCATTTCCCATTGCATTAATATCAGCCAACTTAAACTGGGTGTCCTCTATGAAAGTTAGCATAATTAAAGTCCCAGAATAGCACCTGGGTGGCTCAGTTGGTTGAGCATCTGACTCTAATGGTTTTGGCTCAGGAGTGATCTCAGGGTCCTGAGATTGAGCCCCGCCTGCAGAGTCTGCTTGTCCCTCTTCCTCTGTTCCTCCACCCCCCTTCTCCACCCCGTGCACTCCCTCTCTCTCTCAAATAAATAGGCAAAATCTTAAAAAAAAAGTCCCAGAATAATAAAACCTTAATTTGACTCAAGGTCAAAATAAAATTAGATTCTGGCAGAAAATACAGTCACCAAACTGCTTGTTGCTCAAGAAATTAATCTTTCCAACCCTATTAAATTTAATTATGGTTTTAAGAGGTAAGTAGCACAAATTTACATTTTTCATTTGATACTAATTGATAACATAGAAAAATATGTAATATTTGAGGTATATTGCAACATTCCCGAATGACTTCTAAAATTCGCCTTCACAAATTGTTTCTGCAGTCTTTGTTAAGGGAACTATACAAAAATAATACCAACTAATTTTTGAAAAGCAATTGTATCGAAGTCAAGGGGGGAGTGATTTGAGTTAAAGTGTTCTAAGGTACTTGTAATTTTCTAGAGGAAGCTAAAGATAGTGATTACCTGTAAACCTTATTAAAAGCAAGCATGTTAAAATTCCTGAGTAATGACTAAAAGAAAAAGACAGAGTGGCATGACAGTACAGAAAGAACAGAATAAGGAAGAAAAATCCAAGTCAATTGTAGGAAGGAAGGAAGAGAAGGGTAGGCGGACAGAAAACAAACAGCTGGATAAACAGACCCTAACAGAAATAGAGACAAGAGACATCAAGTTGCATTTCCTATACCAACCAAACGAGCAAAAACGACATTGTTCATACCAAGTGTTGCTGAAGATATGGGGCACACGGAACCCTCCTACACCGCTGGTGGGAATGTACATTTGGATAACTACTTAACAGGAAAGTGTCTAACTGTCTGGCCAGGTTAAAAATGCCCATAACTTTCAAAGCTGCAATTATGCTCTTTGGTATATATATATACCCAACAGCAGCGATCAGAGGGTGATCCAGGGACACCTGGGAGTCCTTAATACCCTTTCAGAGATCAGTGGGGACAAAGTATATATGGATAAAAGACAACACATTCAAAATACAGCATAAACCAATGGATTTCATTATGACAGAGTCCTAAAAGTTCACTCATGAGATTGCAGAGTCCACACTGTAACTAACCAGTGACAACTCCTGGAGTTTGCTATGACATCAAAGAATCTGCAAAACTATATAAAATGACTATTAAAACATTCTTCCTTTTCCAACCACTTAAATGTGTGAGCCACCTTTTCTTCAGTAATACTTCAACAAAAATATAAATAAGATCTGGGAACCTGATTGTCTTCAGTAAGCCAGATATTAAAGAGATTTGCAAAAATGTAAATAAGTGGTCTTATTATTAAATATTTGTTGTTTTTGAAAATATAGTTAGGTTGCATGCAAAAAAATCTGTATTAACATATAATGGGTTTGTTACTTTTAGATTAGTAAATATTTTTTTAATTTCTAAAATTAACTCCTAATACTGTGAATACTGATACAAACCGAAGCTCTTCGGAGTCCTCAGTATTTACCAGTATAATGGGATCCTGAGAACAATCCTCCGAATTGCTGCCCCAAAGGGATTCAGCATCAGGAGGTAAATGAGCCAGAGTGTCACTGAACCTAGCAGTATAGAAACTCAAAGATTTGTTACATTCATAAATAAAACCTACCAGAAATGAAACATGAAAATGTGAGGTTATAGCTAAATTTTCACAATTGTATAACACACAAAAAAGATATCCTTGAGATTCCAAAACTCTTTCGTTCCCTCAGTTTTAATCAAGCCAACACCCTTCTCAAGTCCCATCCCGCCAAGCTTCCCCAACTATTCCATACTAAGGTCGCCTTCGCTTCTCTCTAAATGTTTAAATCACTTAAGAAATCTTCTCTTTCAACAAGGAAGTAATCTAAGAAATCATCTTGCCCAACCAACTCCCACTTTGTAAATGAAAATACTGAGTCTTACAAATGGTAACTCGCCAAACATCACACAGCTGATCAGGAGAAAAGTGGGGTGGGTTTCCCAAATTCTAGTCATGTGTCATTCTTGATCTTATCTTGTTATCTAGACAAGCTTATATGTCACTTCTTATAAATATCTCTGTACTACTAGCTTTTCACACATGTAGGGCTTATTTCTTCCAACTAAAGGGTAAACTGCTGAGGAACAGGATATATGTCTTAATGCCTACATCGCATGCCCATTTCTCTTTTTCAGTTAACACTGTTACCTGTGAGCTAGGTTGTACTGTCTCTAATTTTAGATAAAGAAATTGAATGATTTTTAGATAAAGAAATTGAATGAACTTGCCAGAAATCTTGCTTTGGATGATGGTAATGATGAAAATCAATCATGACAGGAGAAAATATTTACTAAGACCTTTCCATATTTCAGGCACTATTTAAGCCAAACCAAAAAAACGTAACGGACATTTTGGATTATCTCCCTTTTACAAACAGGAGGAATCTCTAGCTCAAAGTCACTTCCAGAGCCTGCATTCCTAACTGTTCCCTCTTATGTGTACAATGATGCCAAAGGTGCAAGCTGTCTACCTGACATGTCCAATGGGACATCGTAAGAGCATCTCAACAACAAGGCCAACACAGAAGACCACGAATAGCCAAAGCAATCTTGAAAAAGAAAAGCAAAGCTGGAGACATCACAATTCCAGACTTCAAATTATATTACAAAGCTGTAGTAATCAAGCCAGTATGGTAATGGCACAAACACAGACACACAGATCAAGGGAAAGGACACAAAAATCCAGAAATACACCCACAATCATATGGTCAATTAATCTTCAACAAAGCATAAAAGAAGTCCAATTGGGGAGGTGCCTGGGCAGCTCAGTGGGTTAAAGCCTCTGCCTTCAGCTCGGATCATGATCTCAGGGTCCTGGGATCGAGCCCCGCATCACATCAGGCTCTGTGATCGGCAGGGAGCCTGCTTCCCTTCCCCTCTCCCTGCCTGCCTCTCTGCCTACTTGTGATCTCTGTCTGTCAAATAAATAAATAAAGTCTTTAAAAAAAGAAGAAGAAGAAGAAGAAGTCCAATGGGGAAAAGACAGTCACTTCAACAAATGGTGTTGGGAAAACTGGGTTTCAACTCGAGGTCATTTTCGTAAGTGACAAGCATGTTCACCTTCTGCCAGGATGCCCTCCCAGCCACTCTGCTAACACAGACTGATTCACCCTCTTAACATTCAGATTTCTAGTACATCCCCTCCTTTAAGAAAGCTCTTCTTTTTTTTTTTTTTTTTTTAAAGATTTTATTTATTTTATCAGAGAGAGAGGGCAAGAGAGCAAGCACAGGCAGACAGAGAGGCAGGCAGAAGCAGAGGGAGAAGCAGGCTCCCCACCGAGCAAGGAGCCCGATGTGGGACTTGATCCCAGGACACTGGGATCATGACCCGAGCCGAAGGCAGCCGCCTAACCAACTGAGCCACACAGGCGTCTTGACCAGACGCCCAAATCCCGGTTAAGTTAGGTGACCATTCTGCCTGTGCCTGTGAGGGGCCGGAACAGTGCATGAGGGAAGTGGGTGTGGTTATAGAGGGGCAACAGGAGGGAGCCTTCTGGCAAGAGAAGCGCTCAGTATGTGAACTGGGTATAAAGAAAAAGGGTATCGAATTACACACACACACAGAAGTGAACACTACTACTAGAACTGAGGAAATCCAAATAGACAGGTAGACTGTTCAATGTCAGTATCCTGGCTGTAACACAGTACTGCAGGCTTACGAGACATTATCACTGGGGGAAGTAGGTACTGGGTAAAGGGTACACAAGACCTCTCTGTATCATTAATTACAACTGTATGTGAATCTACAATTATCTCAATAAAAATTTGAGCTAAAAAAAAATCATTCAGTACAGCTGCACATTCTCATGTGCAGAATGTGACGAATCCTGTAATAGCAAGCCTGGTTTTAAGAACACACTAGCAGAAGTTATGACTGTTAGAAAACAATCTAAAAGTGGTGTCACGAAAGTTCCCCTTCTTGTTTCTGAGAGGTTTTAATATCAATCACAGAAAAGACATTAATCAAGACATACCAAGAGTTCCAATAACTCACTTTTCCAAAAGAATACACCCATTGCCTAGTAAGAATTAATTTTTGCTAAAGCTTTTATTCTAAATTGTGTTATTTCTAAAAGGCTACACTAATACTGTGATTGGAAAAAAATTCTAAGTAATAGATTTAACCATCTGTTAGAAAGAAGGAAATCCATTTTTACACTTTATCATTCATCGATCCATTCAACAAATTTCTCACAACACTTTCTGTGTACAAGAACTGGGCTGGGGAAAGGTAACCCTAACTCCATGGCCTCCTCACCACCTGTCCTTCAGCCTGCTCTCAAGCTTCTTCCCAGATAGTAAGGAAAATCAGGTAAACATAAAGGAACACCCAGTTTTAGTGAGACCATGAGACGACTACCAATTAGATTTTAATACATTAAGTCTAAAGTTATTTGGATTTCTCTGCATATGACTGAGCATTGTGACAAAGGTTATGAAAATATTAGAAATTTCAGTTTTATTTTCATAGTGGTTATCATAACTAAGCATTTTTACAAAGTACAAAAATGCAAATAATGAACAATGAGGTTTATACAGTTGACCCTCGAACAACACAGGGCTGGCGAACCGGCACCTCCCACCCAGTCAAATCCATGTATAACTTGACTCCACCAAAACTTAACTACTAGTAGTCTACTATTGACCAGAGCCTTATCGTTAACAAATAGTCAATTAACATATTTTTGTATATGTATTACCTACTGTATTCTTACAATAAAGTAAGCTAGAGAAAAGAAGATTTCATTAAGAAAATCATAAGGAAGAAAAAATATGTTTACAATATTTACACAGTCCACAGAGAAGTGGACCCATGCAGTTCAAACCCCTGTTGGTCCAAGGTCCACTGTATGTATGCTCTTTCTAGACCACTCCAGAAACAAATCCAGACAGAATAAAAATGCAGGTCTTAAAACCAGCTTCATGAGGACATAAAGACATTGGTCGTCCCTCTAAATCATTTTTCAATTACATGTAACCTGTACCATCCCCCAACAAATCCAAAACACTTTACATATTGTAAAACAGCCATATGGGTAATTATAAAATTCCCTTTTAAAAATGTCTCATTTTTCCTTTTAAATCAAATGAAGGGTTTCCCAGGGAGTTTTAGAAGAGTTCAGGTGACCTCTCTAGATCCTCATGCAAAACAAAGCAAAACATGTGAGCCATATAAACTGAATTAAAATTGTTTTTTCTTGGGCAGTTGGTTAAGTGGCTCAGTTGGCTAAGAATGGCTTCGCCTCGCATCCGGCTCCCTGCTCCGCGGGAGTCTGCTTCTCCCTCTGACCCTCTCCCCTCTCATGCTCTCTCTCACTCCCGCTCTCTCAAATGAATAAAATCTTTAATAAAAACAATCATATATTCTTTCCACATACTTTATCTTTCAACTATTAAAGTGATTCTCTCATGTCAATCACTATGTACTGATTCAGAAACTGCGACTTTTATATACACAAAACAAATGATTGTCCCTTTTAGCTATAAAGTGATTAATAAATGTCTTAATATAAAAAGTCCAATATATTCACTCATCTTCATAAAGATGTTCAACATCTTCGTAAAGCCAAATACATATTGAACTTACCACTTTTTTAAAATCATCTTCTGCTTCATCAAGTTTTCCTTGTTTGAGTAATAAATGACCTCTCTGTAATCTTGCCTAGAAAAAAGGAAAGGTGTTCTGAGTACTGTGCATTTCCAAATTTTCTTTAAACACGAAGAATGAAACCAAATACGCTGATGAAGCATTAATGAAATATTTATTTTTCCAATGTCCATTTATTTGACTTGGCACTCTTAAGAACAATTCCTGGAACCACTGAATGTGCATTACTTTTATTAAAGTATGCTTCCTTAAAAATACTTTTTGCGCTATATCCCCCCAAATTGTAAACTCCCACCAACTATAACGTCAATAAGCAAATGTGGTCTCTCTATACAATGGAATATCAACCAACCATAAAAAGGAATGAAGTGTTGACACACGCTACAACATGGACGGACCTTGAGAACAATATGCATAGTGAAAAGAGTCAGACACAAAAGGCCACATACTGTACGTCTGCACTTACATGAAATGTCCAAATAAGCAAATCCATACAGACAGAAAGATACATGGTGGCCAAAGACCACAGCATAAATGGGGAGGGGCTGCTATAAGGGACTAGATTTCTTTTGGGGGTATCAAAAGTGTTCTGGAACTAGACAGTAGTGATGTTTGCACAACCCTGTGAATATACTAAGACACCAGTGAATTATAAAAATTTAAAAAAGGATGAATTTGATGGTATGTGAATTGTATCTCAATTAAAAAAAAATTTGCCATTGTAATAACTTTTTGTACTATAAAAAAGGCTGTGTAATTTGGGACTTTACCAATCAAAGTTCTAGAAATTATTTTGTTTTTATTAATTCCCTGTGGACATATGCACTCTACTATAACCGAATAACAACACCTCTTCCCTTCCCACGTGCATCACTCCCCCCCAACATTTGATATTCCTCTTCATGTGCATAATCCCAGCTCTTCCAAGAACACCAACGCTCTGAGGACCAATGTGACCATAAGACAGAAACCACATTGACAGTCCACTAGAACGTATATATTACATTTACAACATGTAAAAATGTCCCTAATCCTCTGTTAAGTGCATCAACACACATAAATAGCAAGATGAAAGCCACTTTAGCTACCTAATAGCTACTATAATCCTAGGAAAATGAACTACTTAACCTTCTGATAGGTTGTACTCAGCTAGGTAAAGTAACAGATTAAAGAAAAAAATCTGACTTTTGGGAATTCCATCCTAAAATAATAATAATATTTCACGCCAAACATTCACCCATACCTTTCAGTTATCCCTAGTCCTTTTTGGAATATGGTAGGATATAAACAATAAATGAGTCACCAAATTAATTTTGAAACCATCTAACTTATCCATTTATTTTAAGCCATTACGCTGACCTGCCAGTCATCAGGACATCCCATCAGGACTGTAAATTCCTCCATTTCTGAAGCTTCTGGGTTGGTTGCAGGGAAGGATCAGTCTAATTCACGATTGTGTCCTCACCACAAACCACTGCTTAACCGACCTATCTCCTGCCCTTTGTTCTTCCTGCTACAGCCTTAATAGGAACTACTGTCCGTCCCCTGACAGCCTTTTCATGAACTTCAGCTTCAGCCAGCTCAGCTTCTCGATCGGCTGGTTACGCAGCCTCACAGCTTGTCCCACACTCCGCCCTCCAGAGGTCTTCCGAAACCACAAAGCTAACACCACTGGCACACTTCTCAAAATCAGAGGCTGCACCCACTGTTCCTGTTTCACACAGACCTTTGATTCCAGACACTTTGGCTTTCTCTTGCTGCCCAGTCCACTACACCACGGCGGCTTTCTCCGTCCTTCAGCTATGCAGGCCGGTCCTCACCTTAAGACCAATTAACTCTTCCAAATTCCAAATGAAGTTCTCCCTTAAAGAAAGTTTAGATGCACTTACTGCAGTGAAATCCATCTTCAATTCAATTACTTTAGTTAAATCAGGAAGTGCTGCTTTTGACTTGCCCATAGCTAAAAAGACAGTAGCTCTCCGATAGTAAGCAATATAGTTCTCTGGGTCACCATCTGAAAATTGAAATAACAAATATTAGCTCTTGGTAATTTATTCAAAAACCAAATAACCTAGGGGCACCTGGGTGGCTCAGTGGGTTAAAGCCTCTGCCTTAGGCTCAGGTCTTGGTCCCAGGGTCCTGGGATCGAGCCCCACATCCGGCTCTCTGCTCAGTGGGGAGCCTACATCCCTTCCTGTCTCTCTGCCTGCCTCTCTGCCTACACGTGATCTCTGTCTGTCAAATAAATAAAAATCTTTAAAAAAAAAAAATAACCTAAACAGTACTAGAATTTGCAATTCTCTTAAGAAAGGCATTAAGAAGGGGCACCCACATGGCTCAGTGGGTTAAGCATCTAACTCCTGGCGGCAGCTCTAGTCATGATCTCGGGTGGTGGGACTGAGCCCCAAACAGGGCCCTGCGCTCAGCACAGAGTCTGCTTGAAATTCTCTCCCTTCTCCCTCCCTCCCTCCCTCTCCCTCTGCCCCTCCTCCCACTTGCTCCTTCTCTTGCAACTTTTTGAGCTCTCTCTAATAAATAAATAAAATCTTTTTTAAAAAAGAAAGAAAGGCATTAAGAAAAATATTTCTTCATCAATAATGTGTTGCGTTGACTAGCAAGATCACTGCAAATAAAGGCAGAACAGGACTGGGATGCCTGGGTGACTTAGCCTTGGTTAAGCTTCTGTCTTCAGCTCAGGTCCTGATCCCAGGGTCCTGGGATCCAGTCCCGCATCGGGCTCCCTGCTCAGCGGGCAGTCTGCTGCTCCCTCTGCCTGTAGCGTCCCCTGCTTGTGTTCTGTATCTCTCCCTCTCCCTCTCTGACAAATAAATACAATCTTTAAGGGGAAAAAAAAAGCCAGAACAGGATTGGCAAACTAGGGTCTCTGAGCCAAATCCAACCCACAGACTTCAAATCAAGAATATCTTTTATATTTTTAAAGGGTTGCCAAATAATAAAAATTAAAAAATATGAACACAGAGACTGTATGGCTACAAAGCTTAAAAATTCATTATCTGGCTCTTTAAAGAAAAAGCTTGCCAACCTCTTGGTTAAAATAGTAACTATATGCAACTCATAACTTCTATAAGTATCCATTTCAGTCTTTGTCTTTGCTGAAACTTCCTTAAGTAAAATACCAAGAATGTAACTATTCACAGGATTTTAGAAAATCACAGACTTCCAATTAAACTGACATATGAAATGTGCAATCTCTGCTCTCTCACAAATTCCAATCAAAATGGCAGTGAAGAAATAAAGGTACAAATCTTAGGACAAAGGAGGAGAGTGGAAACGAGAGCAGGACTAATTAAGTTAACAATATTGGAAAGAAGGAATACAGATGAATATGTTAGGTTTCGAGCTAATTCCACTCTGCTCAGTGCCTACAGTTAGAAGCAAACCTTGTGCTGTCAAACAGTCCTCCTAGAAAGCAATTTTGAAACATATATGTTCTTGACCAAACCCAGCCACCTCTCTTAAACAAATAAACATTTATGCACAGAGATGTTCCATCATTGTAAGATTTACAACTAAAACTCTCTGAAAGTTCTACCCCTGAAGGTCTTACTATTTGAAAAACATGGCAAATGGGAATCTGTATGGCAGGATGGTATATAATCATTGAAAATCATGGTTTCGAGCAGTTGTTAATGGCACTGAACTACCTGAAGTACTGCTGGACAAAGGTAGAGCAGGAGGACAGAGCAGGCTATGAAACCCTGTATGAAAGAAGAGGTACAAATAGCCAAAAGCACCTGAAAAAATGTTTACATCACTAATCACTGGGGAAATGCAAATCAAAACCACACTGAGACATCACTTCACATCCATTAGGATGGCTATGATAAAAAGAAAGGAAGAAAGAGGAAAGGAGAGAAATGCAGAGACAGATAAATGGGAAACAACTGCTTGATGGGTGCGGAGTTTCCGTCTGGGGTGAGGACAAAGCTCCAGAGACGAACACTGGTGTGCGCTGTACAAACAACGGTGTGAATGTGCTTAATGCCACCAACTTCATACACTTGCAGATGGTCAAAATGGCAAATTTTTGTAATATGCATTTTACTGTAATACATATTTTATTATAGTTATATTTTTGAAAAACCAAGAGAACTGGGCATTTTAACAATAAAAAAAAACACCTTATTTTTTTCTCAAATATAAAACAAAAACCAGAAACAATCCATAAAACCCAGCTAAGCATCACTGAAATTTCTTTCTTAGTCAGTTCTGCTTGGAAGACAAGGGAAAAAGAGCAGTCAGCAGCCTGTATACGGGGTATTTCCTACAAAAGACTGTAATTAGTCTGAAGAAAAACTAAGAAACAGAGTAACTACATTTAGAGAATACATGATACATTTTTAGGTTTAGTTCATATTCAACTTAGAATGTGCAATGAATTAAATATGTGGGTCGGGTGAGTGTAAGTGCCCATGAAAATGATTTGAAACTATGGATTTCTGACGCTTAAGTGACTGCCTTTGAATGTAAAAGGAGATTCTCCACGGATCAACAGCAGTTACTGGGGCAGACAGGTCAGGTTTTCTTCTTTATACTATATATACATACTCCCAAATGTGTCACCATGAACATGAAATGCTTCTATATTCATTAATTAAAAAAAAATAAAAACACATTTTCCATTATTTATTCACACTAAGCAAAAAAGTAAATACTACAAATGACATGATTTAAGGCCTGGAGTTTACATCGCACACTACCCACTTCATATATCCAAATCCTACTTGACCTCTGAGGCACAGCCTAAATGACCTATTTGATTACACATGTGAAAATATACCTTCCATTCCCTCAATTTCCATAGCATTCTGTAATATACTATACCTCTTACTGGGCCCAGAACACTTACCACTCCCTCTGTTATTATTTATACACACATCTCAGTCTAGAGAAAACAAATTCCTTGAGTAAATTCACTTTTGTGTCTCTGTATCACCTGGCCCACAGGGACTCAAATAAAAGGAAACGGAATGACCACCACAATCAAGGCCAACACTGAGACCTGCCTAGGACAAGCAAGGGACTACAAAGTCAGGACACATACAGCTTGTTTGGTCTTTCTTTCATTTCCATGAGACACCATAATACTTGGTCCCTGGAGCTAGCCAGCTTTCCCACAGGGTCTCTTCTACCCTACCCTACCCCAGGAGCTCCTCCCTTGCTTCCGGTCTTGATTCTTGGGTCCTTCTCATCGAGAAAGGCTTCTATTTTGTTTCCTTTCCCTAGTGTCACCTTGTTGTGGACAAGAAGGAACCATGCCAACATCAGCCCTGCCCCAGACCAAGGAAAACGTTTCCCAACCTCCGGATGAATGTGGCTCCCTTCCCATGGGTCTTCCTTCCAGAGCCAGGTCTGGAAACCTGGGGAGCAAATGGTTTGTTGCCACATTCTGTTCAGCCCAGAAGAGGTTTTTGTCAGAGGGTACCAAAGAGGAAGAGGGCTGAGGTCTCTGCTGGTCCTGTCCTCTGGTCCCAGCAGTTCGCGCGAGGTGGCACAGAGCGTCTGGCAGACGCTGCCATCTCCTGCTTTTGGAAGAGAAGCTGCTCGGAGATTCTGAGCTCGCCGGTCTGATTTTGGAGTTCCTCCCACCCAGGAGGCAAAGCAAACATCTGGTCACACAGTCCCCTTTTTCCCTGCCAGCCGCCCCACGCAGGGATTCCAGAGAATGGACATAGCTCTTAAAGAGATGTGCCTCACAGGATATTTAGATCATTCTCTCATATGAAATTAACAATGGCATCTGCAAGTACAGATGTTGCTTCTTTTGAACTCTGCATCTAATTCTTTCAAGAAAAGAAGAATGCTTAGTGCTAATTTCGGGCATCTTATCAGGGCAGCACCTTCACTAAAAATTGCATTGGACTTCGATTTGGGAAAAAACTGACCATTTCAGTCTATGCAAAAAAACCTCCAAGGAGGATTATATATGACACAGCTTTTGTATTAAGTACTGGATTACACATATATTAAAAGTGTCTATATAAAATAATTCTGGATTGGGGCGCCTGGGTGGCTCAGTGGGTTAAAGCCTCTGCCTTAGGCTCAGGTCATGATCCCAGGGTCCTGGGATTGAGCTCTGCATCAGGCTCTCCGCTCAGCTGGGAGCCTACTTCCTCCTCTCTCTCTGCCTGCCTCTCTGCCTACTTGTGATCTCTGTCAAATAAATAAATAAATCTTTAAAATAATTCTGGGTCATTTACTTTCTGTTGCTTTATTCTTCAGTTTTTAGATATTTTTTAAAACAAGAAGTGGAATTAGAACCCCAATTTTTAACAATAAACCTACAAAAATGAGGAATCAAATAAAACTAATTCCTTTAGTCCCATAGGAAACTAATGTAACGTGTGCCGATTATACTTCAACACAAATAATAAGAATGATACTCACAATAATAGTAATACTCTACCCATCCCTAAGAAGTTCACAATGTTTTAAGTTAGAATGTGGCATTTGGAAAGTTACTAAAGTACTCCTTGTTCCCTTCTGTCTAAATGTAAAGAGTAATGCCCATTCCCACCTCACAAATGAGGTACAAATTTGATGAGAAAACATCATGATATGTTTAAGTGACAAATAAATGTAGACAAGGATTTTGTTTTTTGATTTTGGAAAACTATAAATGGGATACTGATTTTCTTACCAAGTGAGTGGGGACACCTATCATTTCAGAAATGCCCACCATTTATTTAACCTACCAGATTAGACATTCATTCCTGCCAGATCTAGACAGCTAAGACATCCTGCTAAATCTATCAAAAAAGTGATTTCGGATCCCAGAATTCATGATCTCCATAAGATCATGCTGTGGGAATAAGAGTCAGTGCACTTTCACACTGCACTGCAGTTTCTCTAATGATAAATCGCTAAACAAAACATGTGTCTGGAGGCGCCTGGGTGGCTCAGTGGGTTAAGTCACTGCCTTCGGCTCAGGTCATGATCTCAGGGTCCTGGGATCAAGTCCCTCATCGGGCTCTCTGCTCAGCAGGGGGCCTGCTTCCCTTCCTCCCTCTCTGCCTACTTGTGATCTCTCTCTGTCAAATAAATAAATAAAATCTTTAAAAAACAACAACAACAAGGGGCGCCTGGGTGGCTCAGTGGGTTAAAGCCTCTGCCTTCAGCTCAGGTCATGGTCCCAGGGTCCTGGGATCGAGCCCCGCATCGGGCTCTCTGCTCAGCGGGGAGCCTGCTTCCTCCTCTCTCTCTGCCTGCCTCTCTGCCTACTTGTGATCTCTCTCTCTGTCAAATAAATAAATAAAATCTTTAAAAACAACAACAACAAAAAAAAACTTGTGTCTGACTGCTTTGTAATACTAAAATAAATGCAACTGTTCCAGCAGACTATTGGAAAGTGGTAATCAACATTCTTCCTCAAATCAGTTTCCAACAGATCAAGAATGTTTTCATCAGTTCATAAATCTTAAAACTTCTGCCAAAAAATATTCATATGCCTGATACAAAAAAACTTCAAATCACTGACAGAGCTGTACCATACTGTAGAAACAATCTGTGTTGCTACTGAATTTTAATAAACCTTTTACTGTGTTAAAAACGTAATCATAAAACATACCAAGCCCAAGTAATTTTCAAAATGCACCTAGCAATTTTTCAAAAATGAAAATAGGAGGGTGCCACAACCATAAATAACGTCAGCTATAGCATTATAATAAAAACAATCTGTTGATAACTACCAATACTGCTAGTCAAATTCTACTGCAAACCCTAACATCAATTTCTAATCACAGAAGTTAAAGAAATAAAGTACATCACAAAACTGGGAAGTTGGAAATACAGTAAGTGAGTAAACAATGAGCTCTTTACGCAGTGTAAAGCAATGTATTAAAGCGTGATCGCCATCCCCCAGCGCAGAACTCCACGGCCCATAGCAGTAGGCACACAACAGGCCAGGCCACCAGTCAGGAGACCCGGACGTGGTCACTGCTGGGGAGGGGCACCCCCTAATTCACTAGGCTGGCCTAAACAGCAGTGTGGCCACACCACATTTGATGTTTAGTAAAAGAGACCATCGAAAAGGAGGCTCTAAAGTTCTTCTCTGATAAACACACGTACACATCTCCCAAGAGATTCAATGGACCATGACATCACCCCTCCCGTCACTATCCCCTGTGTACTGCCATCATAGACAATTTAAACTTTATTTTCTACAGTTAGTTATGACCAGTGTTTTACACAAACTAAAATGATGAAATGTCCCAAACTACACAGGTCCCCTTCAGAAATTATGATGTGGGCGCCATCCGAGAATTGCTGTACCTGAACAAATCATGACAGACAGAAGGACACCTCGAGCTCCGAATGCACAGTAGGACTTCGCTTTCTCCCTTCACTGAATTCCACCAATCAATTACCACATTCTAGCTTTCCTAATCTACATCTTTCGGTGAATACAGTAGTATTTTATTGGGTATTCTGTGAAAGAGCCATCTCAACAATTCTTGCACGACAGTGAAGCTAAAGAAAAATGGGCAGTCATTTTAAACTACTGTAACAATTTTACATGGCCCTAACAGTTCTGCTAAATTGAGATTAAAGAAAGCAAATAATAAAGTATAAAGTGGGTAGGAAGTCTACGTTTCTGCAAATACTCTTGCACTACTAGGGAAGAATCAGTATTTTTTTTAAAGACATGCTTTATCTAAGACAATAATGGAAATTTTTTTTTCGTTATCATGCTGCAGCACTGAAGACAGTTCAAATCACCAGAGAAGTGTGGCCTCAGTAATGACACGGTCACACAGTATTCGGTCTCTGCTGAAAAGTAACTTGTGCGAATTATTGTGCCAATTACCCACCACTTCCCAAGGTAAGCTAATCTGTTTCCCAACAGAAACCTCACATAGTTAAGAAAATCCTATTAACACATCAAGTCTGTTTTTTCAAAGTTTAATTTTCAGAGACACAAAAATTGTATTTCTACATACCTTACATGTGTAATTGTACCCTATTTTCAAAAAAATCTTTATATACATTATTCTCACCTAACCTTCACAAAGAAATCCCTTTTTGGGTAGCACAGTGAAAACTGCTAAGAATATGCAGGCAACTTGTTTAAGCCAAAATTTACTTACATAACTTGACCAATAATATAGCATGATCAAGTGGCAGAGCCAAGATTAAAATCTAGGTTTTTTATTATTCTAGAGAGCTAACAGCATCAGTAATGAAAATCTGAGTTTTCAAAAAAGCATTAAGAAAAATATTGCCAAACCAAAATCTAATCATGTACTGTTTACAAAGTAAATTTTAAGAGTAAGATGATAATTTTTCTGATGAGCAAAACCAGATAATTAATAATTATCTTATTAAAAATATACAAAAAAAAACCCACCATATTATTAACTCTCAGTTAACT
Source organism: Neogale vison (assembly GCF_020171115.1). Lineage (NCBI taxonomy): Eukaryota > Metazoa > Chordata > Mammalia > Carnivora > Mustelidae > Neogale > Neogale vison. The sequence goes on along the minus strand of NC_058095.1, from coordinate 152,501,213 downwards.
TGTCACTCTTAACCATCCCAAATACAGGTAAGAATGTATAAATAATTTTAAAAAGGATTCAGAAAAGTCAATGTCAGAAAGTCCTAACACAAAAGCATATACAGTGACTCTTAAGAAAATCCTTTAACTCCTCATTTAGAACCTATTTATTGTGGCCATCTTGTTTCTCTTGGTCCCAACAGACTGAAAGGTGCAAAGACCGCTGACATTACAGACAAAAACAAATGAGCAACAGTACAGCCTAAGAGATGGAGGAAGTCTGACCAACACAGAAGAGACAATGGACGGCAAGAACTCCCAAAGGCCTCAAAGTAAAATAATCAAACCAATGTTCTCAAGTCATCATTAAACCATCTTCAATGAAATCTTTAAGGGGGACAGAAAACTATAATAATACAGTGAGAAAAGCTTTCTGTCAAAATTATCTTGAATTATTCTTGGTACTTACAGTAGAAAGTCCAAGTTATCTGGAAAATTCTCTTGTGTTAGACACATACGTATTTAAGTGTTATGTGTTTATTAATCTATTTCACCCAGAATCCTGCAAATATTCTTAAATGTTTTCTTTAAACATTAAACAGTGTTTATTTACAATGTTATCCAAAGGAGGTGCTGTTAACTAGACTTCATTGGAATGGCCCCTGAGGGCTTTGGTTCCAAGATACAAACCTACTGCAGCATGAAACTGGGATAAAGCATCAGCTAGCTGTCCAGCTGCAAGTAACTTCTTGCCCAATTCAAGATGTTTCTCAACATCTGCATTTACTCCACATTCAGCACCTAAAAACAACAACAAAAATAAGTTAACTTTCCATGACCAAGATTTAATTCTGAAGAATAAAATGTTAAAAATATGGGGCACCTGCGTGGCTCAGTTGGTTATACATCTGCCTTTGGCTCAGGTCAATGATCCCAGGGCCCTCGGATCACCCTGTGATGGGCTCCCTGCTCAGCGAAGGTCTGCTTCTCCGTCTCCCGCTACCCCACCCCTCATCTCGCAGGCGCACGTGCAAACATGAACTCTCTCTTTCCCTCTCTCTCAAATAAATAAAATCTTTAAAAAATATATATATAGTTATCTACTTCAGGAATCTGGTCAGATGAGTCACAGAAGCTAAAGAGTGACACAGAAAAGGTAACAACAAAGCCCAGTGCTTCGTTTTACAGAGTGCAAGCAACCCCAAAACATACGCATTATCAGCCTGGTCAATCAAAAGAATGGAACCAGTCTCCAAAATAGAAGGGAAACTGCCCACCACAGTAGTAGTAACAATATGTCAAACAACAAAATCATAATTGCTTTGTTAAACTAGAATTTCATTTTTTTAAAAGATTTATTTATTTGACAGAGAGAGAGCACAAGTAGGGGGAGCGGCAGGCAGAGGGAGAGAGAGAATCAGGCTCTCCACTGAGCAGACAGCCAGACGTGGGACTCGATCCCAGGACTCCGGGATGGTGACCAGAACCGAAGGTAGACATTTAACCAACTGAGCCTCCCAGGTGCCCCCAGAATATCATTTTAATGAGCATTATCAAGTGCGGTGTAATATTCAAGTACTTACTGAGCATCTACAATGCGCCAGGCACTAATCTAGGTATTTGGGGTAAGTGAGCAAAACAAACAAAAACCTCTGCCACTCATGGTGCTGGACATTATGGAGGGAGGAGACAGACTTAAGAAATACATAAATTATAGAGTATGGCAGGTAAAAAGTGTCACGGAAAGAGTCAAGCCATGTGAGGTCATCAGGAGTGCTGGGGTTCTCAGTATCAAACAAGGTGGTCAAGGATGGGTCTCACTGAGAAACTGACATCTGAACAAAGACTTACTCCAAGCAAAGTGAGGAACTCACATGCAGATAGGTAGAAAAAAAGAGCTTTCCAAGAAGGACCAGCTAGTGCAGGGGTCCTAAGCCAGAAGCATGGCAGGTTACATTCCAAAAAGAGCAGGGAGGCCAGGATGGCTACCCCAGAGCACCAAGGAAGACAGTCCTATAAGAGGAGGTCAAAGAAGTAGAGGGCCTGACTGTGTGCGGCTCTGGTTTCACTTTGGGTAAAACAGGGGGCTAATGAGGAATTCTGAGTAGAATAACATGATCTGACCATCTATGCCAATTATCGGTATACTACCTCTCTGCTCTGAATTCATCCTTCAGTACCTGGCTTTAAAAATGGACTGGTTTTGGGGCGCCTGGGTGGCTCAGTGGGTTAAGCTGCTGCCCTCGGCTCAGGTCATGATCTCAGGGTCCTGGGATCGAGTCCCACATCGGGCTCTCTGCTCAGCAGGGAGCCTGCTTCCCTTCCTCTCTCTCTGCCTGCCTCTCTGTCTACTTGTGATCTCTCTCTGTCAAATAAATAAATAAAAATCTTAATAAAAAAAAAAATGGACTGGTTTTGGGGATGCCCAGGTGGCTCAGTTGTTAAGCATCTGCCATTTGTGGCTGACAGCAGTCACTTGCTAATTGGAAAACCAAGCCAACTGGAAAACCAAGGATGTTGCACATGACCCCAGTGAAAGTAGTGATGAAGGTAAGGACTGTGGTGTGGGGGGATTCTTTGAAGTGCACTAGAACACTTACAGAGGGTCAGAACCAACTAGCGTGAACACTCAGCTCAAGTTTCCCTCTGTGAGCTTCCATAGCAGCCCTAACACAATCTCTTATTTTGGGTAGCCAAAGAGCTGATCAAGCTGAAAATCAAACACAAAATTTAATGTGTGTAGAAGGATGTATATGGAGGGACGCCTGGGTGGCTCAGTTGGTTAAGCAGCTGCCTTCGGCTCAGGTCATGATCCCAGCGTCCTGGGATCGAGTCCCACATCGGGCTCCTTGCTCGGCGGGGAGCCTGCTTCTCCCTCTGCCTCTGCCTGCCTCTCTGTCTGCCTGTGCTCGCTCTCTCTCCCTCTCTCTCTGACAAATAAATAAATAAAATCTTAAAAAAAAAAAAAAAGAAAAAAGGATGTATATGGAAACGAAGAAGCCAAAACCTCTTTCTTTTACAGTGAGCATGATATTAAGCTATTCCAGTTGCTAAGCAGACACCGCTGGACAAAAAAATCAGAACAGTCATCTCTTGGGGAGGTGGGAGAAAGGACAGCCCAGCCCAGGAAGGGGCAGGAGAGAACTTCCTGGGGTGATGAAGATGCGCTAATCTTTTTTTTTTTTTAATTTATTTATTTGACAGAGAGAGATCACAAGTAGGCAGAGAGGCAGGCAGAGAGAGAGAGGAGGAAGCAGGCTCCCTGCTGAGCAAAGAGCCCGATGCGGGACTCGATCCCAGGACCCCGAGATCATGACCTGAGCCGAAGGCAGTGGATTAACCCGCTGAGCCACCCAGGCGCCCCAAGATGCACTAATCTTGACAGAGACACGGCGTACACTGGGACGTGCAACTATCAAAACAGCAAACAGATACTTAAAAATATGGATAATTATACATAAATTTTACATTTAAAAAAGCTGTTGATGACGGACATGTTAACATATTTAGGGGAATGAGTACTGATATTATTTTTTTTAAAAGATTTTATTTATTTATTTGACAGAGAGAGAGAGATCACAAGCAGGCAGAAAGGCAGGCAGAGAGAGAGGAGGAAGCAGGCTCCCCGCTGAACAGAGAGCCCGATGCGGGGCTCGATCCCAGGACCCTGAGATCATGACCTGAGCCGAAGGCAGCGGCTTAACCCACTGAGCCACCCAGGCGCCCCTGGTATTATTTTGAAATGTAATTTTAGAAAAGAATTAATGGATGGACAGAGAAGACCTAGATGGATATGTGTTAAAACCAAGTATGGTAATTGTATTCAGGGCAGAATCCAGGTGACAGATAGAGGAATGTACAATAAAAAATTCTTCCAACTTTGTGAAATGTTTCATAATAAAAATGTAGGAAGATATACGATACAGCGTCATGATGGGGCAACACACAGAGGACGCTGTAAGGACACAAGTTAGGACACCTAACACCTAAGGTTAAATAACACTTAAAATGTAATTTCTCAGTCACACTAGTCACAGTTTAAGTGCTGGAAAGCTAGTGATAGCACAGGACACATGGCAAACAGCACAGAACATTTCCTGTCATCACAGAAAGTTCTACTGGACAACAGTAAGGGGGTTCCTGAGGTCTCGCCTGAAACCTGAAGGAAAAAAAGGAATACAGCCAACATGAAAAGGGGGAAAAAACCAACATTCCGAACAGAAAGAACAGCGCATTTAAATGCCCAGAAGTAAGAGAATTAATGAGGCTTTCAGAGAAACTGAAGTCCTACATCTCGGGTAGCTCTCCTCTCCGTCGTGATTTCACTCTGCTGGAGCGGGTCGCTTCAGGCATTAGGTGAGTCTCATAAAGAACCGGAGGGAGAAGGGAACCATAAGGCATCCACAGTCACCAGAGCCAGGTGACATGAAGGTGACCTGACTGTGGAGTGACTACGGAAACACAGACCAGACTGCTCAGAGGAACAGGAGAGAAGGACTACACACGGCTTACGGCGACCGTCTGGATGTGGAAGCCAAGTGAAGCAAGAACAGGAGTCCAGGATGCCCACGGCAGAGATGTGGGCACTGAAGGGGCCTCTGCCATCTTCGTCACCAAAGGCAATGGAAATCCACTACAGCAAAGAGTTCAAAGAAATTCACTTTATCGGGACGCCTGGGTGGCGCAGTTGGTTGGACGACTGCCTTCGGCTCAGGGCGTGATCCTGGAGTCCCGGGATCGAGTCCCACATCAGGCTCCCAGCTCCATGGGGAGTCTGCTTCGCTCTCTGACCTTCTCCTCGCTCATGCTCTCTCTCACTGTCTCTCTCAAATAAATAAATAAAATCTTAAAAAAAAAAAAAAAAGAAATTCACTTTATCTTGCTATTTGTCCTACTAAACAAAGTAGCTTTTTCAGCTTTCAGTGTTCCTAGTTTCTGTACCATGTGTTATTTCCTTGGGTGGATGGACCAAGGATGGACCCTTCCATACAAGGAAGAAAGGGGGGGGGCAATAGAGGGAACCTTAACTTGATGGCCTCAAAAACTCAGGGTCCTGTTTGGGGCAATAGCGTAAAGATGTCTAACCTATTTAAGACTGTATGGGTAACATTCAGAGAAACTAGTTGGAATTTTCAATGGGTTTAAAAGGCGAATATAGGCTCTTGCTCTGAAATTTCACCATGCAAGAAAGATTCAGAAACCAGTTATATTCTGATAGGTCACCTGTAGTCCCACATAATTCCATACCATCCAAAAATATAACCTGCTTTTCATAATGGAGATTATGAAAACCAATGGATTTCATTAAACAAAAGATATTGAATATACACTATGTGTAAAACTGTGGCCATAACAGAGATGAATAGGGTGGTCTATTCCAAAGAGGCAATTAGGAGAATCCACCAGGCTTTAGCCATTTATGAGAATGTTCTAGAAGCGGGGTTCCCAGGAGTGATCAGAGGAAGACAGGCTGTTTCTGAGCATATTGGCATCTCGGCAACACACTGAAGTCTTTACAGAATACATAATATGAAGAATGGGACTGACTTCAAAGTAATCTCAAAAGGAAAATAAAAGTGTAGGTAAAACAAGATCAGCCATATGTTGATAATTTTTGAAGCTTGGCGACAGTACCCCAAGGTACACAATGTTATTCTCCCTAGTTTGGTATATTTTTAAGATTTTCCCAAATCAAGATTTTTTTTAAAAAATTTAAATCCCTGCAATTAAGAGAAAACCAGCAGATAAAAATCTCATACATTTAAAAAAAATGTTTTGAAGTAGACCACAGGAACTAGATCAGGACCGCCAACTGAGAACATGAGCCTACCTCCCAAGGTGCTCAAATTCCAGAAATGACAGAAGTCATTAAAGAATAAATTCATAACCTCATAGGAGGAAGGTGGGGGATGACTTCCAAAAGAGGAGGGCCATCAGAAAAACAGAAATTTCAGGTTGGTGGATGGGGTGGGGAACACAAACAGAAAGGACTGGATAGGGTTAGTGGGCAAAATCCCACCCAAACACCTTCCTGGGGGAAGCATGCCATGGAGGTGGATGCAGTTCTCCGAGTGCTCCAAACTCTGATACAAGGCAAAGGAAGAGACCCTTGGATTTCCCAGCCTCCAGCCAGGCAATCGGTCTTCTCCCACAATCAGTATTCACAGATTGGCAATGGGCAATTCTGAAATGTACAAAGATGACAAAATCATCTTTAAGAAACTAACACCAAATAAGAGAATTAAGGGGAAAAAATTTGTGGGACAAATACAAAAAAAAAATTCTAAAAATGAATATAACTGACATTCTTACAACTTCAAGCACTCAGAAAAACCAGACCTAGTATTCATACACTTACTGCTCTTGCAGTGGATAAAAGGTAATTTCTAAATGCCTTGACAAGCTGCCAGAGGAAAGGAGGAGGAGGACTTTATAAATATAGACAGAGGGGTCAAATAAGTCTCCCCTGAGAAGGTAATGTTTGAGTTAAAAAACAACAGAGCTGGAGGGGGATGTGGGAGGTCGGGATGGTGGCAGCGGGAGGATCCTGAAGGACCAGTACCTCCAGCAACCCAAAACACGACCAGGCAAAGAGCACAAAGCAAGTGCAAAGCAAGCTCATCTTCCAGGAATCAAAAAGAGTGGCTCCAGCATGTTAGGAAAGATAGAGGATATGGGCAACGTAGAACACACTGGGCCTTTCAGGCCCTAGTAAGAAACTTACTTTTTTTTTTTTTTGACAGCAAGAGATCACAAATAGGCACAGAGGCAGGCCGAGAGAGGGGGGAGCAGGCTCCCCGCTGAGCAGAGAGCCCGACTCAACTCCAGGCTCGATCCCAGGACCCAGAGACCAGGAGACCAGGACCAGAGCCGAAAGCAGAGGCCCAACCCTCTGAGCCAGCCAGGCACCCCTACAGTTTATTCTAAGTAAAACAGAGACAGCATTAGAATGGGTTTTATCAAGGAACTCACTATGTGATGTACATTTTAAAAAGATCCCATGGGGCTGTGTGGCCACAGGGTGGAAGAGATTCAAAGCAGGCCAGGATGGAAAGAAGGGTGGGGGTGTGAACTAAGCGTAGCAAGTGGCCTAACAGTATTGGCGCTCTGTCTTTATGCTTTAACTATATATACACATATGCTGTAATTCTATATTAACTTTTTCCAGTAAAAATGTATCAACGTGCTACTAATACAGTAAAAATTTAATAAAGCAAACTGAGGAATGTGTTTGTTAACGATGTTCCTGATTGAAAAATCACTTGAAATTAAAAACTCTTAATATTTGTAAACACTATAGACATAACATATTTTACAATTAAGCAGGCAATTAAGTCAGGAAAGACAAGCAAAATAACCTCTTCTCCTTTCAGCAACTGTGAAGCTGGGGAGATTCGGGCCCAGATGTCATTGCCTCCTACCCTTTGAACTTTCTCCAAAGCATCTCAATAAAATGGCTTTATCCCCCCAAAACAACAAAACCCTGACTCAAATGTTTTTGTTAAACTACAGTTCAATGGGACAGCATTATAATCAGATACTGCAGAGAATATAGGTGATAAACAATACTTATCCTTTATAAATTCTAAAATATTTATGAATAAATTGATGGCATATATGATAGTTTCAAAATAATTCAAGGGTATAGCTAAAATAAGATCAGTCATGAGTCGGTAATTGTTAAAGTTAGGAGATGGGATGGGACCTGGGGGTTCATATACCATTCCCTCCTTTTGTAAATGTGTGAAATTTTCCATAATAAAATTATATTAAATCTCCTTAAGGAACTAAGGGTGGGGGTATTAAAAGAGTTAAAGATAGCCCATTTTTATTTTTTAAAGATAATTTCTAATATGAACTATCCATCCATAAACATTTACAGTTCCTAGTATAAAAACAAAAATCTGTGTATTACTCATGTTGAGAGAAACATGTGTATGGAAACTATGGTAAATTACACTAGAGAATGACTAAGAATCAAGGACGAATGATGAAAGAGTATATGAACTCTGGAACAATTCAGCCTATTACAGGGGGTACAAGTAATCACAGGGGCATGTTGATGGGATTCTGTGTATTCTCAAAATTCAGGGGGTAGGAAGGGAATAGTGTTCAAAATAGCATGAAGCTTTCAAACATTTCCCTATTACATTTTCTCAAAGGAAACATCAGATCGACGCACTGAATAGAGGAGTCCAGATTGCCTGAAGAAGGAAGAAATTCTGGTATGAGATAAACTATTAGTCAAAATGCTTCCCTTATCTAACTATGAAAATGTCTGACAGGAAAAATGTAGCACAGAAGAAATTAAGAATCTATTATGTGCTAGATACTTTCAGTGTCATAATTTCACTTAATTTTCACAATAACCATAGAAAGCAAACATCTTCCACACTCTTGTAACTCAGGAAACTAAGGCTCCAGCCCATCCCGCTGGCACACTCCTGGTAACTGCCAAAACAAGACTCAATTCCAAAGCCCAACTTTCTTTTCAGCACAGCCCATGATCTTTCCCCTATAATCCAGGCTAGGTGCTCGAGTTACTAGCCATGTATGCTTCACTCATTCAATCCATCATTTAATAGAACATTTTAGCAGAATGGTTTGCAACCTCCAAGGTTCATCTGAACCTAAGTCTAGTGGGAGGGAAAAAAGCATTTGCCAAGTTCTTTGAACTGTCAGATCAAGCTATTTCAAGACAGACATTCCTCACTGAGAGTCATCATGGTTTCCTGCTTTCACAATGCTTGGAAGGAACCAGAGCTCAACCCACTGGCTCTCCACCTCCTCACAGCGCCCTCAGAGGACCCCTCCCTGGCCACCCATCACAATTATGCATTCCTCCCGCAGATGCGCCAAAACCGTAACCAGGAATCAGAGAAACCATCAACTGCCAGATCAACCTGGAGGTCTACGCCTCCTACGTCTACCTGTCCATGTCTTGCTGCTTTGACCCCCAGTGGTGTGGCTTTGAAGAACTTTGCCAAATATTTTCTTCAAAATCTCAAGAGAGGGAACATGCTTGAGAAAGTGAGAAAGCTGCAGACCAACAAGGTGGCCAAATCCCAAATTCTTCAGGATATCAAGAAACCAAACCATGGTAACTGGGAGAGCAGGCTAAATGCAATGGTGGGTGCAAGTGTTACCATTGGAAAAAAGCATCAGTCTGTTACTACTGGAACCGCACCAACTGGTCACTGACAAAAATGACCCCTGTTTGTCACATTCGTTGGCATTCATTACTTGAATCAGCAGGTGAAATCCATAAAGAATGGGGACCCCGGAACCCGGTATGGCAGAGTGTATTTCTTTGATAAGCGTATCCTGGGAGATAGGGCAATCGGCCATGAATCAGACAGGAATCAGTCACGGGGAGGACTTCTCTGGTCATCAAGGCCAGGTATGCACGCTCGGGTAACTTTTAACTTTTCTCTAAATTGTACCAAAACATGCACTTAAAGGTATTTCATTTGTACTATTCCTTCAAACAAAATTTGGTATGATCCCCAAAAATGTTACATCACACTGTCACCCCAAAAGTTAAATTACTCTTCAAACTAAATTTCTCTCACTTTCTAGGATTAAAAGAGGTATCCAGCATTTCTGTCCCTTCTGAATAAAACTCAGATCTTTATTAAATTACAATTTTATCCAATATAACTTCCATTTAATGTGATAAGTAAATACAACCTCCTCTAAGAACATTTTCCACGGCCTACCCCAATCGTCCAGCAAGAATTATTCCTTCAGGTCATATGTCCATAACAGACCCTGCCACAGTATAAGTGTTGTCGTCCAGGCTCCTTCCTCCCGGCAAGAGACAGTGTGCCTCCTAACTGGGAGCTTCCCCCCACGTCCCTCCAAATCCAGCACCCATGCTGCTGCCAGAGCAAATCTTCCAAAATGCACTCGGAATAAAAATTATGCAGTATTTTCACATCACTGGCTAGACTCAGTCTAGATCTAAGAGCAAACGACACTCCCCGTGATCAGATCTCATGTGGGTCCAACCTCATCACCCCGCTCTCCCCCACCTCTTACTCTGCACTCCTAGACCATCACGACCTGGTTGTACTTCCCTAAACAGACTATATTCTCGCGCCACATCACTTTGCATTTGCTGTTCCATAAAAAGACCTTCCCCACTCTTGTCCCCCTGGGAAATTTCTACTCCTCCATCAGGATTCTGGCCTCAAATGCTGGTTCCTCTGCGAGACCTCCCCTAACTACGGCAGTGAGAGGGTGGGGAAGCGCCTTCTGGGCTCCTATGACATCTCCACACTCACAAGCACATGACCTGACTTTGCAACACCACCTCAACATATTGACCTTCACAGTTTGCCAGCCTCTCGCAATCCCTGATACCCCAATCCAGACAAAAAATGAGTTTGAGATTAGAAATCATCTTTTCATCTTTGTATCACCCAGTTCAGTGCCCTGCACAAGGTGGACATTCAATAGTCACTGAACGAATGTAACTGTCTTCCTTCTTACTTAAAAGTATCACGACCAGTCATCCGAATACCAGAGCTGATGTCTGGTTTGTCTGGTTCCTCCAGCGAGGGCTCAACTACCTGAAGGTTTCCCAGGCAGCTGCAGATCTGAAACAATTCTGTCTGCAGATTATTCGATACAACCCCTTGTTGACTGGAGTAACTTCAAGTAGGAATTTGACTGGAGTAACTTCAAGTAGGAATCCCTTCAGGCCCCAGAAAGTCCGTTTCTTTTTGTAGTAAAATGAACCTTTGGATGGTTTTCTAAACCACTTTTCATGAACCAGTGAATATTCAAAGGAGAACTAAATTTAAAGCCTGTATAAAAGCTTATCCCTAAACAGGTGCCACATGAAACTTCTACTTTTGTCAGTCCTTATATCTACCTCTCTGAATTCTCATAAATTTCTGTTTCACAAGGGTAATTATTTCATATACACTAAGAGCAACATACAGCAAAATACAAGTTTACAAAAAAGAATAGAATCCAAGATATATAATAACAATTATCAAATCAAACATACTACCAAAGATTCATAAGACATTAATATATAAAAAGAAAAAATTATTTGTAAGTTGTGGTGGCTGTTATAGTATCTCAACCTTATTCTGAGTCATGGATACTTTTTTATTCCTTTGCCACATGCTGGGAGACAGTGGCAAGAGCTATCTCCTACTTTCTAAGAGCTAAAGCAACCAAACATCATACCTAATCAGCATTAAACAGTACGTTTCTCCTTAGATGAGCATGACCACAGATCGACAAAATATATAGGAAGTATAAGAAAAAAGGTGGAATAGCTAAGTCTTTTTATGAAGTTAGTATACGAGAACCCACCATATTTTGGCAAGCAAGAATGAAGAATTTAAAGAAATGTAAAGTTGAGGAAAAGCCTGCGTGGCTCAGTTGTTTAAGCATCTGCCTTCCACTCAAGTCATAATCCCAGCGTCCTGGGATCAGGTCCTGCATTCTCCCTCTACCTGCCACCCCCCCTAGTTTGTGTGTTCACTCTCTCACTCTCTCGCGCGTGTGCACTCTCTCTCTCTCTCTGCATATAAATAAAATCTTCAAAAAAGAAAAGAAATGTAGAGTTGAGGGGTTAAGAATATGATGTGGTGAGAGTCATAATCAAGAGTCAAAGAACAAGAATGAAAAAGGCAGGAACTAAGGCTCAAGCTAAGGCCAGATGACACAGCAGGTAGCAAGCCCAGGGGGGTTATTCAGATTGGAGCACTTAGAATGTGAAGGGCAAGAGGGGCTCCTAACTGGCTCAGTAGGTAGAGTGTACGACTCTTGATCTTGGGGTTGGCGTTTGAGCCCCATGTTGGGTGTAGAGATTACTAAAAATAAAATCTTTAAGAAAAAAAAAAAAAAAAAGGAAGATTGTGATGGATGATGAGAACCCAAAGATCATCCTACAAAGGCATATAAGTCAAAAAAGACAAAATACTGTCCATAAAAGATCTGATCTGAATCCAAGATTGAAGCAAGATGGGGTAGAGCATGAAAGAAGTCGCACAGCAGAAATACAGAAAAAGTGGAAATCAGCCACAGAAAGAGCAAAAAGTACATTATCTTAGTTATTCCATAGTCTACCAAAGACCAATGACAAAACCGTTTCAAGAAAAATACACTGAGCTGGAAACCCTAAGTATCTCTTTCTAGTCACTCTGACCCAAAAAGTGGCTGAGTCAAACTGAAAGGAAGAAAAGGCTGAGTAGTTGTGTGGTACATCTGAACTAAATGTCGCACTGAAATCTTCCCGGGTGAACCAGGAAAATAAAACCTATTATAACCAGGTTTGCTCAATTTCAGTGGGCATTGCTTGTCTTTGCTTCAATTAACTGTGAACACATAAATGTTGTGAAAGATCCCTTGAGTTTCAACACAGAAAAATTTAGAAGAGTCCATGCGGAAAAAAAAACGCTTAAACAGTCAACTTCACTCATTCATTTAAAAAATATTTATGCACATCCACTTCATGTCAATGTGTTTCAGGTACAGAGACAAGAGCTCTTTCCACAAATCTTATATTCTAGAGCGAACAGACAGGAAAGAAAAGTAAATGAGATAACTCAGACAATGTGAAGTTGTATGAAGTAAATTCAAAAAGGTAAACAGACTATTAACTGAAGGAGAGAGTCCTTTTTACACAGTCTGTCGGGAAAGGCCTCTCTGAAATATGACTGTTCATTTGAAGACATCAGGTGAAACTTTCCAGACTGTGGGGACAGCAAGAATGAGTCAGAAATGAGATTGGCATTTGGAAGTAAAAGAAGTTGGTGTGGGGGCACCTGGACGGCTCTCCTGGTTAAGCACCCGACTCTCGATTTTGGCTCAGGTCATGATCTTGGGGTTATGAGCCCCGCAAAAGGTTCTACGCTAGGCATGGAGCCTGCTTGAGATTCTCTCTCTCCCTCTCTCTGCCCCTGCCCACCCAACCTACATCACCCCTGCTCTCTCCCTCCCTAAAAAATAACAGTAATAATAATAAAGCAGTTGGTGCAGCGGGAAGTGGTGGGTGAGAGGAAGACTAAGGTAAGAGGTGTAAGTAGGCAGCAGTCAGAGAGTAAGGCCGCGCAGGTATCAGTGCAGCGCGCGATGAAAAGAGAACAGAGATGAGCAAATAGACTATCGATGCTTCAAAGTCCTGCTCTCTAGAGAAGCCAAGACACAGCTCAGTAGCTGAAGGGACACATGACATCAAAGGAGTTTAGGATGGAAACCCTACAGCATGCTGGAGTGCTGATGCCAACGATCCCACAGAGAGAAACAAAGTGATGACACAGGAGAGAAATGATAACTATAGGAACAATATTTTCAAGAGATGAGAGAAAATGGAATCCAGCACATAAGTAGAGGTATTGGACTTTGCCAGGAATAGAGATGCTTTATCTATTTTAATATAAGAAAACTAGCAGACTGGGTATGAATATAGGTAGACTAGGGACCTCAGTGGAAGAAAGAAAAGGAAACTGCCCAGTGGTGGCTTTCATTCTCTGAGGTAGAGAGAGAGGAAAGGGGGTTACATTGGATATTTAAGGAAAGAAGAGGTCTGAAATGCTGATTTTCAGGAACAGACATACTAGGGAATTACAGGAATGCTGGCAGTATTGAATGTGCATTTGAAATTGAGATTATGTGCTCACAATGCGACCAGTCAGCAAGGTTATCTGCGTTTTTCTCCAGCCATGTTCAACTCTGAGGTATAACAATCAAGTTGGCCAAGTTGGGTTTCATGGATGTTGAATTGTGCCACGTGAGTAAAACAAAAGCATACAGGGGCGAGGAAATTAAAGGGCGTTTGCAGTGGCGAGACTACAGGGTGGACCCATAAATCTAAACTGAGGCAAGAGGGGAGAGGACCCGCGTGCTTCACAAAGCAAGTCTTACATCGCTAGGATGTCTGTAAACTCCTTGACAAAACCATGAGTTCTGTACTACATCTCACCAGAAAGCACCGTAGAGTAAGACTGATGATTCTCATATTTCAGAACTCCAAATGACACAAATTTATCAGATGTACAAAACAAAAAATTAACCTTTTTTTTTTAAACCAGCTTTCTAAAGACCTTGAAAGAAAAATAAATCTGCAGTTGAAATGTCTTCTAGAGCGAACAGACAGGAAAGAAAAGTAAATGAGATAACTCAGACAATGTGAAGTTGTATGAAGTAAATTCAAAATTGGGGCACCTGGGTGGCTCAGTTGGTTAAGCAACTGCCTTCCGCTCAGGTCATGCTTCTGCAGTCCTGGGATCTAATGCTGGGTCTGGCTCCTTGCACAGTAGGAAGTCTGCTACTGCCTCTTCCTCTGACCCTCCCCTTCTCGAGCTCTCCCTCTCTTTCTCGCTTTCAAATAAATAAATAAGATCTTTAGAAAGAAAGGAAGGAAGGAAAAAGAAAGAAAGAAATGTCTTAGTTCTAAAGAGCAGATGACTGGGTTCCCATATTTCTATATAAACAAAGATAGACCACAGGACATTAATCTAAGGAAAACAATGACAAAAGAAATTAATCTTAACCACAATTAGTTCACTTCTGAGAAATACAACCTGTCCCACAGAATCAAAATTACTGCATTTCAAGCCCTTGTTCAGCAAATGCTAGCTAGTCAAGTGAACTGGAACATTTATACTACTAACTACAGCCTAACACATTAAAAGAACCCCCAAACCTATCTAACCATCTGCTAAAACACTCTGTGTGTATAAATTTCAGAAAGTCATTCATTTTTCCTACTTTTTTTTCTTTACAAATTTAAATAATGCCAGAAAAATCCCAAAGAAAAAAGAAACTTTAAGTAGGTTAGATGAACATAAAAATGATCAATATCATTTAGACCTAAAGATTTCCATCTATTCTTTACATGTGGCCAAACAAATGGTTTAGTCAGGTCAGTTCAGTGAAATAAAGAAAACCTGGGTCCAGGAAGCATGGTAAGGAAGAAAAAAAAGATAAAAGGAGGTCTGGTTCCCAGGCTGTGCTCCTACTTACAGCACCAAACAGAACAAACCATTAACAAAGAATTAAAATAGCTACGTTATCTGTAACATGAGAATACTAGATACTACTAAAGTTGTCTTTCTGCTCCAAAAATTCTATTCCTAACCTAGTGCTTTGGACTTCTTCCAAAGGCCTTTTTGAAAGAGGGTGCTAAAAGATGTAATCTTTCAATTCATAAGACTATTACATAGTCTCTTTGTCTGGATCACAATTAACAGAAAAGCCTGGTGGGGGTGGGGGGGAGACAACCAAAGACGAGTATTTTTAAATCAGAAAAAAACTAGGCCAACTAAGCTAATTGCTGGGGACCCTCTCCGTCACATGCAACTCTGTGTTTCGCACTCATTATTCTCACACCCTTCTCCTTCATTTCCCTTCCCTCTGAACCTCAGACCTATACCCCCTAGAGGACTGGGAGGTTCCTGAAACCAAACACAACTTATTTTGGAAAACAGAAGTTAACAGTTTGTCAATTCAGGTCAAAGGTTCTTTCTTACCTTTATATCCGCATCACCAAATTTAGTGTCTAGTACATGCAGACACCTAATTTTACTCCTCTATATGACTTATTAGACCAGTGATTCTCACCAGTGATCACTTTTTAGAAATGCGAAATTTCAGGTCCCACCCACACCTACTGAATCAGAAACGCTGTTTTAAAGTGCACTGTTTTAAAAAGCCCTCCAGTTAAGATTCTGATACACACTCAAGTTTGAGAACCACTGTATTAAACATGCCAGGAAATCACCTCATTACTGCCAGTGGCAAACAAACCAAAAAAAAGAAAAAAGGCAGATTTTTTTTTCTCAGCAGCTACTACAAATGCTGGAGCCCATATCATACTATCAACCAGTTCATTTCTGCCTCCCACCGGCACACAAGATGAACTTAAGAATCAAATAACTGAGTTTAACTTGTGGTTCTCAAATTTAACAGCTCCATGACTTATAGCTAAAGTTCCCTCATCTGTAAGGTAAAAACAGTATCACATACCTCCATGAATGAGAGGTCACTTATAGAAAGATGCCTGGCAACAGAAGACCTTTAATGAATTTAAGATCTTTTCCCTCTCTTCCCTACTACTTGTACCAAGTCCCTGCTACTTCATACAGGCAATACTCCTCAAAAACAGCACTCTGGCACTCCTCTGAGAACTGTCACCAATGCCTTCTATACAGAAAAACTCTCTAATCAAGTTTTTCTTATGGAAAACACTATAGGAGGGAAATGAAGTACTCAGAGTCCCACAGAACAGCAAGTCCAAAAAAGGTAGTCCAAAAGCTACTAGGAAAAGCAAATCATATAAAAGTGAACTTTCATAACTTAAAAAAAAAAAAGGCATTAAACAGAACATAGGCAACGTTCTCTTAAGTGGTCAAAGTAAATCACTAGCAGTAACTGGACAAAATGTGGCACTTGTGGGGGTGGGTAGTGTTAACATTAGAAAACGCAAGATAACTGGAATACATGACCCATATTAGAGTGGTCCAGGCATTTAAAGTTCAACTCCCTAGACTATTTAGAGCAACCTAGACAAATTTTGTGTCAAATACTTTGTCCCAATGTTGTCACAATATATGTTCTGATTTAGGGTTCAAAAATATATGGGGTCACCAAGAGAACACCAATATTAACAATGCCATGAATGAGACCTAAAATGGGGGGCATATTACTTTTTTTTTTTTTTAAGTTGAGAATTTCGAGGGGATTTTACCATCACCAATTCTCCACTGTGGTTCCTCACTCCCTCCACATCTAACATTAAACCTCATCCTGAAATGTGTGACCCCCTTGACTAACGAGCCCTTTTCACAGGAATGAAAGTAGATCAGTGCATGTGATCCGTCATCACACTCGAATATTTCTTGCAGTCACCAGGCTGGGAACATTAATTAGTTCAGGTGGCCCTTTCAGCTTTCATTCCTACGGCTCCCGGGGACACCTGAGATGGGACAGTCGCCCTCTGCTTCTGCTGTTCTGTTAGAGGAGCCAGCAATGCAATCTGCGGGACTCCAGCGCAATTCAAGCGTTCCGTACTTTTGCAGGGGACCTTTTTCCAGAGAACTCGGAAGAGCAAAGTCAGCCCTAAGTTCAAGGACACCATGCTGCGAGCAGTAAATCCACAAACTTCGCGCCTTGCCCTCCGGGAGCCTGAAATCCAGCATCTGCTCCTTAACGCACCCACCTAACAACTTCTACCCGCGACACCCAGTAACGCGAGAATTACTCAACTTTGGAAAGTCAACACTGCTGACCCTCCACTAAGCGCAGCCGGACGCGCTACCCCCTCCCCCGGAACTCCGGAGCGAAAAAAGCCTCCCCTTCGCCCACCTTCTCTGCCTCCTCCCACCACCACCCACCCAGGGTCCCCAGGCGCCTAGCGCGGGTCGCGAGGCTGGGACCCGACGGCTGCTCCGGTCTCCGCGTCCCAGGACACTCCAGGAGTCGCCGCCGAGTACCCCGCGCCCCCCGCATTCCCCCTCGACCCCCTATGACCCCGCTCCTCCCTCCGAACCCGCCAGTCCCCGCCCGGCGGCGCGCCGGTCCCACCACCTCTTCCCCTAAACGAACCCGGAACCGGGCGCCGGCCCCCGCCCAGGGGCGGGCTGAGGCCCAGCCGGGCCGCGCGGACTCCCCGGCTCCCGCCCGGCCGCCCGGGCCGCCCCGAGACTCGCGCCCGGATGCAGGCGGGGAAGCGCCAGGGGGCCTGGGCCGGGCGCCCGCTCCCCCAGCCAGGGCAGGGCAGGACTCACCTTCGTACTGCAGGTCCACCAGGACCAGCAGGAAGGGGAACACCGAGCCCAGCCGGCTGGTCACAGAGCCGGGGGCCACCATGTCCGAGGGCGCGGGCAGTGAGGAGGAGAGAGGGTGCGGGGCCCACCAGCCCCGCCGGCGCTCAGGCTGCAGCTGCGCCCGCCCGCCGTCGGCTCTCGCTCAGGCCTAAGCAGCAGCTGGCGCCCGGCAGAGGAAGGCAGCGGTGGGCGGGGCCCGGGCGCCGCTACGCCCCGCGCGCCGGCACCGCCCAATCGCCTTCTTCCCGGCCGCTCTCCTACTGGGTTCGCCGGGGTCGTGGTTCGCGCTGATATGCGGGAGCTCCAAACGGCCGCGGCGGGTCGGAGGGAGGCGGCCCCGGCGCCTGTGTGGCGGCTGCCGAGTCCGCATGCGCAGGCGGCGGGTGCCTTTTCGGGTCGCTCCCGGAGCGGTAGGTTAGCTGGGAGGAGGTTTTTCCGGTGCGCTGTTCACAGAAGAAGGTGAAGCCGCCACCAAGCTTCCTTCTCCCAGGAAGCCCGCGCGCCTGGGGTGCGGGTCTCGGAACGGACCGGTGAGCAGCTGCACAGAGCCTGCTACCGCCAGTCGAGCGTCTCGGAAGGAGCAGCGACTCCAGGGAAAAGTGCGCAAGAACGGCCAGAGGCCGGAGCTCGGTGGAGTAGCAGTTGCCGATGGAGCTCGAAGCATTTCGGGGACAGCCGAGAAGTACCTTAGTGACCTAAAGCCCCGGAGAATGGCTTGGAAGCCTGTGACGCCCCACCCCACCCCAACCCCCATCGCGGGCCAGCGTGCCCAGGAAAGAGAGCAATTCTGGAAGATTCTGTGAAGAAGAAACCGGGGAGCCACAGCAGCTAAGAGAGCGAGGCGCTCTGGGGAGTGTAGCCCACGTCAGCCCGGGCGGGGCGGGGGGCGGGGGGGAGTGGTACCCGTTAGAACAGATCTTGCATCTTGCATTCATCAGAGGAAATTCAGCAAGAGAGGTGGGAACTTGAACAGGATGAGATTCAAGTTACTCTACCGTTAAGTTTGTTCAAGACCGTTTCCTCTGGCGTCCCCAACACAGTCCAAAGTGCATGTCATACCCCAGTGACGTTTTAGCTGGGGTCAAACAGGAATGCTCTTCTGTGTTTATGGTCAAATGCAAACTTACTAGTTTACCAATAAGTATAAAAACGAGTGTTGACTAAAACGTTCATGTAATACTTATGATAAGCAGATGTATCTTTGGACAGTTGGAATGAATACTTGATTTTTTAAATTGCTCTTTGTCCACACCCATGTTCATTGCACCATGACTTACAAGACATGGAAACAGCCTAAGTGTCCATTAATGGATGAATGGAGAAAGAAAATGTGGCATGCATGCCCACAAGTGTGCACACACATGGAGAACTATTCCTTGGCCGTAAAAAAAAAAAAAAAAAAAAAAAAAAAAGAAGGAAATCCTGCCATTTGCAACAACATGGATGGACCTTGTGTGCATTAATGCTAAGTGAAATAAGTCAACCAGGGAAAGATAAATACTGTAGGATCTCACATAAGTGAGATCACTTATGTGATCACTTATGTACAGCTCACTTATGTGAGATCCTACAGTAAACTAAAAAAACTCATGGATACAGAGAACAAATTGGTAGTTGCCAAAAGTGGGAAAGGGGGGATGGGAGAAGGTGGTCAAAAGGTTCAAACAAACGGCCAGTTACAAGTCCTGTGGACATAACGTACAACATGGAGACTGTAGTTAACAATACTATATTGTATACTGAAAGTTGCTAAAGGAACGGATTTTTTTTTTAAGGTTTTATGTATTTATTTGAGAGAGTGAGTGAACAAGCAGGGAAGAGGGAGAGGGAGAAGGAGGCTCAGGCTAGCAGGGAGCCCAAGTGAGGGCTTGATCCCAGGACCCTGAGATCATGACCCCAGCCAGAGGCAGACACCCAACCAACTGAGCCACCTAGGCTCAGGGTCATGATCTCAGGGTCCTGGGATTGAGCCCGTCCTGGCTTCTCTGCTCAGCAGGGAACCTGTTTCCCTTGCTCTTTGCCTGCCTCTCTGCCTACTTGTGATCTCTGTCAAGTGAATAAATAAAATCTTAAAAAAAAAAAAAAAAAAAAAAAGCTCCTTTTAGGGCCCCTGGGTGGCTCAGTGGGTTAAGCCTCTGCCTTCAGCTCAGGTCATGATCTCCGGCCCTCATTGAGCTCTCTGCTCGGCGGGGAGCCTGCTTCCCCCTCTCTCTCTGCCTGCCTCTCTGCCTACTTGTGATCTCTCTCTCTGTCAAATAAATAAATAAAATCTTAAAAAAAAAAAAAGAATGGATATTAAAAGTCCTCATCATAAGAAAAAAAGTGTAACTGTGTGGTGATGGATGTTAACTAAACTTATAATCACTTTACAATACATACATGTATCAAATCATTGTACACCTACAACTAATACAATGATGTCAATTATATCTCAATAAAAATTTTAAAATAGGGAAAGCTCTATGTCTTCTGATTTGATTATATGAAACTAATGTTAGTATAATATGTTTTATATGCAATGGGTAAACGCTTCAAAACAAACTTTCTAAATTAAGTGAAATTCTAATAGTCAAGATTTCTTGTGAAGTTCTTATAAAAACACAAATCATAGGACTTTACTATTATTTTCCAGATCTTATATCTAAATTATAGATTTAGATATCTAGATATCCAGATCTCATATCTAAATTATATCCTTACATCTAAATCCAAGTATAGAAACAACTGCATTAAATGTAAATGTTATAAAAAATAATTAAATGACAGATAATGTCAACATGGATAATAAAAGAAATAACATCAATTATAAGCTCTCTACATGGTATGATGAACTTTACATATGGTCAATTAATTTCAATGAGCATGCCAAGACAATTCAATGGGACAAATTTAGTCACTTCAATGAATGATGCTGGGACAACTGGATAATCATGTGCAAAAGAATGAAGTTGGACCCTTTCCTTAGACCACACAAACTTAACTCAAGTTGGATCATAGACCTAACTATAAAGTCTAAAACTATGAAACTCATAGAAGAAAAGAGTAGTAAATCTTCTTATTGTTGGGTTCAGTAAAGCCTTCTTAGATACAACAACAAAAGTACACGTACAGAAGAAAAATTAAACTGGATTTCATAAAAATTTAAAAATTTTTATACTCCAAAGGACACCATCAAGAAAATGAAAAGACAATAAACAGAATGGGAGAAAAAACGTTAATCATATATTTGATATGGGACTCGTATCCAGACGGTGTGTATGTGTGTATGTGTGTGTGTGTATATAACTCACGAATAAAAAGACAACACAATTTTAAAAATTAGCAAAGAATATGAATAGGCATTTTCCCAAAGAATTTATATAAATGACCAGTAAGTACATAGAAAGATACTCCATTATCATTAGCCATTGGAGATATGCAACTCAAAAACTCAGTGAGATGCCACCTCATACTCACTTGGATGGCTATAATCATGATGACCAATAGCAAGAGTTGATAAGGATATGGAGAAATGGGAACTCTCACATAATACTATTGGGACTGTAAAATGGCACAGCCATTTTAGAAAACAAACATCAAAGTGTTTAAATATAGAGTTACTATATGACCCAGCAATTCCTCTCCAGCTAAAGAGAATTGAAAGCATTTTCACACAAAATCCTGTTACAGACATTCTTAGTTACTATATGTTCTTGTTTTTTTTTTAATTTTTTTAAAGATTTTATTTATTTATTTGACAAACAGAGATCACAAGTAGGCAGAGAGGCAGGCAGAGAGAGAGGAGGAAGCGGGCTCCCTGCTGAGCAGAGAGCCTGATGCGGGGCTTGATCCCAGGACCTTGGGATCATGATCTGAACCAAAGGCAGAGGTTTTAACCTACTGAGCCATCCAAGCGCCCTGTTATTATATGTTCTTAATAGTCAAAGGAGAAACAATTCAGGTGTCTGTCAACAAGAGTATATAAACTGTGTTAGATCCATACAATAAAATATTATTTGACTATAAAAAAGGAACAAAGTGGGACACCTAGGTGGCTCAATCAGTTAAGCGTCCGTCTGCCTTTGGCTCAGGTCATGATCCTGGGGTCCAGGGATTGAGGCCCTCATTGGGCTCCCTGCTCAGTGGAGAGTCTGCTTCTCCCTCTCCTTCTGCTCCTTCCTCTACTTATGCTGGGGGGGAGGGACAGGGAGCTTTCTCTCATTCTCTCTCAAATAAATAAAATCTTTTAAAAAAGGAATAAAGTACTGATACATGCCACAATATGAATGAACTTTGAAGAAGATTATGTTAAGTGAAAAACTGATCACAATGTATGCCTCCATTTATGTGAAATGACCAAGATAAGTAAATCTATAGAGGCAAGAAGGTTAGTAATATTCGGGGCTGGGAGTAGGGAAGAATAGGGACTGACTCCTAATGTGTATGGCGTTTCTTTTGAGGATAATGAAACTGTTCTTACATTAGGCAGTGGTGATGGTTGCACGTATCTATGAATATACTTAAAAATATTTAATTGTACACTTTAAATGGGTAAATCATATCAATTATAACTCAATAAACTTTTTTTTTTTTTTAAAGTAGAGGGATGGAGGGATGCCTGGATGGCTCAGTGGGTTAAAGCCTCTGCCTTCGGCTCAAGTCATGATCCCAGCGTCCTAGGATTGAGCCCTGTATCGGGCTCTCTGCTCAGCGGGAAGCCTGCTTCCTCCCCCCTCTCTCTGCTTGCCTCTTGCCTGGTTGTGATCTCTGTCTGTCAAATAAATACATAAAATCTTAAAAAAAAAAAAAAAAAGTAGAGGGATGGAGGGATGGAACTGGATGGCTCAGTGGGTTAAGTGCCTGACACTTGATTTCAGCTCAGGTCATGATCACGGGGTCATGAGACCAAGCCCCACACTATCTACCCCTGCCCCTCCCATCTCTGCTCATTTGTGTGCACTTTCTCTCTCTCTCCTTAAACAAACAAACAAATAAAAAAAGTAAAGAGATGGAAAAATACTTATCATGTAGACACTAATCTAAAGAACACTAATATCTAAAGTAGTCAAACCTATAGAACCAAAGTAGAATGGTGATCCCCAGGGGATTGAGGGCAGAAGAAATTGGGAGCTATTGTTTCAATTGTACATTATGATAAAGTTCTATTGCACAGCAATGTGAATATACTTGTACTAAAGGTATGCATAAAAGTGGTTAATGGGCTAATTTTGCTATCCATTTGTTACCACAATTTTTAAAAAATGTACTAGATCTCTGCACAGCTGTGGAAACAAACACACATTAAAAAAGAAAAAATGCTAGAATAACTAATATCAAACAAAATAGAATTCAAAGCAAAACAAAATTACCAGAGATAAAGAGGGACATTACATAATAATAAAAGGATAGGATCGGGGCACCTGGGTGGCTCAGAGGGTTAAAGCCTCTGCCTTCAGCTTGGGTCATGATCTCAGGGTCCTGGATAGAACCCCACGTCAAGCTCTCTGCTGGACGGGGAGCCTGCTTCCCTCTCTGTCTCTGCCTGCCTCTCTGCCTGCTTGTGATCTCTCCCTCTCTGTCAAATAAAAATAAAATCTTAAAAAAAAAAGGATCAGGATCCATTCAATGAGAAGATTAAGTATTCTAAATGATAAGCACTTAACAGCAGAACTTCAAAAGAACTGAAGCAAAATACTAGCAGATCTGAAAGACGAAAGAAACAAATTCCAGTTGTAGTTGGAGACATCAACACTCCTCTCTCAGTAATAAGTAGAATGAGTAGACAGAAAATCAGCAAGGAAAATCAATGGAAGAATTGTTCATCAGCCAACTGAATCTAATTGATTTATAGAACACTCTACCCAATACACAATCTCTTTAGGTGCACAAGGAACATTCACCATGATAAACCATATCCTACAACATAGAACAAACCTTAACCAATTTAAAATATTTGCAATTATAAAAGAATTTAAATTATATAAAGTATGTTCTCTGACCATGTTACAATGAACCTGGAAATCAGTAACAGAAAGGTAAGAGGAAGAACATCCAAATACTTGGAAACAACACACTTCTAAGTAACCCATGGGTCAAAAGGGAAGTCTTGAGGGAAATGAGGAAATACTAGAACTGCATAAAAATGAAAATACAACTTACCAAAATTTCAGGGACACAATCAAGGCATGGAAAGAAAAATAGAGCTTGAATCCAAAAGTGACAGATGTCATTTACATTTCCATTGGCCATAATTGGTGACATGACTGCACATAACTTCAGAGGCACTGGGGAGTTTGTTGGGGCACCCTGATAGTCAATAAGCCTTAACCAGTTAGAAGGTTTTATGCCCAAGATGGTACTGGTGAAGATGGAAAGAAGTGGCAGGATTTGGAAAATATGTTGGAGGCAGAGCCAATAGGACTACTGATGGGTGGGGGTCAGGGGAGGACAATAAATGAGGCCAGATTTAGGAAAAGCAGCCAGCCCATTTAGTAGCCTGACAGAGGAACTAGAAAATACAAAGGCTCTGAATTGGAAACATTCCTAGTGTGTTTTAGGAATAACAGGTTGAAATGTGATAACCTTAGGGGACAGCAGGATGACATGATGTCAGGCGGAGGATGGGAACTAGATCATAGAGTGCTGTCAAGGCCACTTTCAGGGAGGCTTGCTCTTATTCTACTGAACAACGAAATCTCAAAGGGCTGACATGATGGGATTTAGGCAGCATTTGGGATATAAGGTGACCGGGGCTTGAAGTATGGTGGGAACAGCGGAAATAGAGGTGGAGAGAAGCAAACAAATCTGGCGTGTATGGTGGAGGATAATAGATGGGATAGATGGGGGTAGGACCAGGTGAGTAACCAGGTTACATTCATTCGGTTAATTTCTACAAAATTGCAATATGAAATAGTGTAGCCTAAAACATATATTTTTTAAGATTTTATTTATTTATTTGACAGAGGGATAGAGCCAGAGAGCATAAGTGGAGGGAATAGCAGAGGGAGAGGGAAAAGCAGGCTCTGCACTGAGCAGGGAGTCCAGTGCGGGGCACGATCCCAGGACCCTGAGATCGGGACTTAAACTGAAGGCAGACGCTTACCCATCTGAGCCACCCAGACACCCCTAAAATATTTTTGAAGCTCTCTAGGCTCTGGAAAGGCCACCTGGCAAGAAGACACAAAAAGTCTCCCTCGTTGAGACTCTATTTCAAATTCGGAGCAGTGGTATGGAAACTAAAATGTGAAAACAAGCAAACAAAAGGTCCTAGCTAGGGCCTAAGCCATGATAAACATTTCCCTGGACTAAAAGTAGGGGGGGGGGAAACCCACAAAGTTACATGTAAGCAGAAGCCATGGTAATACTAGCCCATGTTTTAGATCTAGGAAGGGACCAAAGAGACAGCCTCCCCATTCTCCCTGGCGCTGACACCACCGCAAGCAGCTCTGTTATGATTACTTACTTACGCGGAATTGTAGAAACCCGGGAAAGGGGAATCTAGCCGCTCCTGATGGGCTCTGCAACATCAGCCTGGAACCAACGATGCGAAGAGAAGAGAGGGTGAGCACAGAAAAAAAGAAAAATGGAAAAACAAGAAAGCAGATAAACAAAAACTTCCCTCTCCTCTCAAAATAGAACTGCAAAATAAAAGTTCAAAACATCAAGAACTGTGATGTTACAGGAGCGGCTTGGGGGGGCTCAGTCGGTTAAGCGGCTGCCTTCGGCTCAGGTCACGATCTCAGGGTCCTGGGATGGAGCCCCACATGGGCTCCCTGCTCAGTGGGGGGTCTGCTTCTCTCTCTCTCTGCCCCTCCCCACCTGCTCGTGCACTCTTTCTCAAATAAATAAATAAAATCTTATAAAAAAAAAACTGTAATGCTAAGAAAGACAGGCAACAAATCAACAACAGAACCTAAGCTCACATAAGAGGAAATCAACTTTATAGACTAAGGATGCTTTATAGACATAAATATAAGAGCACCCATACAATACATCCAATATAATACATCCATAAACATAAGAAAGGAAGTACAGAACAAAACAGGCATAAACAAAATGAGAATGGGTAGTTGTAAATAATTGTATCAATTTCTTAGGGCTGCCATAATAAATTGTAACAAAGTGTATTATTTAAAAGCAACAGAAATTTATTTTCTTATAGTTCTGGAAACCAGAAGTCCAAAGTCAAGGAGTTGACAGGGCCATACTCTCTCTGAAGGCTCTAAAAAAGAAACCTTCCTTGCTTTTCCCTCCTTTCTGGTGGCCCCTAACAAACCTTGGCATTCCTTTAGCCTGTAGTACACTGCTCTAATCTCTGCTTCCATCTTTATGTGGCATTCTTCTATGTATTCTCTCCTCTTCTTCTTAACCAATTACATGTGCAAAGGCCCTATTTCCAAATAAAGTCACATTCTGAGGCTCTCAGACTTGAATTTTGGGGTGAAGGGAATTATTTAACACACCACAACAATTAATAAAACTCTTAGAAATAAAAATATATATATATTAGCCCCTGAAATTTGAAAAAAAAAAAAACAACAGAAAATACCAAATACACACACACACACACACACACACACACTCAGAACCTACTAGATTGAACAAACTCTAGAACACTGTGAGAGAATTAATAGTAGAAGACATTTCAAAACATATCACTATCAGAAACTCTTAGACAAAGCACATACAAAAATCTTAGTAGGAGTAGAAACTCCTAGGAAATCTTAGTAAATACAAGCAAAAATTAAAAGAGCTTTATCTAATTCTTAATCTAACAGCTCTGTATGAAGAGAGAGAGAGAGGATACTCTGCCTACCAAATAGGACATTTTTTTTCAAATACTCATAGAATACTTCTAAAAATCTACCAAATCCTAGTTCACAAAGAAAGTACCAATTACTGAGAATCATTATCATATGTTTCATGTCCCTGACTTAGTGCAGTTAAATGAAAGTCCACAATAAACAGACTTTTTCCAAGTCATGTGTTTAGGAATAACAACAACAACAAAAAAAAACCTGTCTCTAAATTAGTCTTGGGAAAGTTCCAAATTACCCAAAGCAAGTTGATAATGAAAAAGCTACATTATCATAATTTGTGGAATGCTCCTAAAGCAAGTGAAATGAATGATGCATTCAGCTCAGCATTCAGTGCTAAAACACTTTGAGATAGAAATAAAGAAACAGAAGGAAAGAAATAATGAAAAAAATGAGCAGGAATTACTATATTGAGAATGGCAAAGAAATGTGAGGGATGTAGACCAAAAAGGTCATTACTGACAAAAGTTACAAAACAGACAAAAATTGAGCAAGCTTACAAAAACCAAAAAAACAAAAAACAAAACAAAAACAAACAAACAAACAAAAACAACTCACAAAAGAAAAACGAGAAAAGACACACTAGAATTTAAAAGGAGCACACACTAGAGTGCCTGGGGGGCTCAGTTGTTGAGCGGCTGACTTTTGATTTTGGCTCAGGTCATCATCTCAGGGTCCTGAGATGAAGCCTGGGGTGGGCTCCCTGCTGAGCGCCAAGTCTCCTTGAGATTCTCTCTCCTTCTCCCTCTGCCCCTTGCCCCACCCCTGCTAACTCTCTCTTTAAATAATTTAAACTTAATTTAAAAATAAAAGTACGTGGGGTGCCTGGGTGGCTCAGTGGGTTAAAACCTCTGCCTTCAGTTCAGGTCATGATCCCAGGGTCCTGGGATCAAGCCCCATGTTGCGCTCTGCTCAGCAGGAAGCCTCCTTCTCCCTCTCTCTCTCTCTCTCTGCCTGCCTTTCTGCCTACTTGTGATCTCTGTCTGTCAAATAAATAAATAAAATCTTAAAAAAATAAATAAATAAAAGCACATAACGACAAACATGGTGGAGATATTTTGATTTTTAAGATAAGACACTGAATGTCTTTATGCCACCAAATTTGAACGTAGAGATGAAAAGAAAAATAGAATGACTGAGTAAGCTATTGAAGATAGTGAATTAGTAATTATAGGTCTCTTCCTAAAAAAAACCACTGGCCCCCACAGACTGTAATTCCTTCTTTACACAAAGTATTTCAGAGTTATTTTTTAAAAGACGAAAATCTCTCTGACTCATTTTAAGAGTTTTGGTGCTAAAATTGAAAAGAAAAAAAATCATCAAGTAAATTATGAGGATGAATGAAGCAGACTTTTTTTTAAGATTTTATTTATTTCTTTGACAGAGAGAAAGATCACAGTAGGCAGAGAGGGAGGCAGAGAGAGAGGGGGAAGCAGGCTCCCTGCTGAGCAGAGAGCCCAATGTGGGGTTCAATGTGGGGTTTGATCCCAGCACTCTAAGATCATGACCTGAGCTAAAGGCAGAGGCTTAGCCCACTGAGCCACCCAGGCACCCCTGGATGAAGCAGTCTTAAGTGGAATATTTCCAAACCAAATACGTGCAGCTAAAAATGAAAGGTAACCAAGAAGATGGGATCCAGGGATACAAGGATAGATCAACATCAGAACATCTTTCAGTGAAATACATCAAGTTAACAGGTGGATGAAAAATCATTCTAATATAATCAATTCCTAAATAAAATGTAGCTGTTGTTCATGTTTCAAGGAAAAAATAATTTCAGCAAAACATGAAAGCAAACTGCTTTAACTTGGTAATTGATATTTATCAAAACTTCTACTTTGAAGATGGTAGTGTCTGGACAGTGTCTCCTTTTCTTCTTGGGAATCGCCCAAGGCCACCACCATCACCACAACAAATAAGAAACAGAAAAGCTAATTAAAACCTTAGCAAAATGTAGGAGCATGCTGGGTCTCCAACTCAGTGGGAAGGATACCACACAGTAGAGGAATCAGACAGGAGATGCCTGCTTTAGAATGCACACCTAAAAAAATGTGACAAGATACTTCTTCCAACTCAGAGGCATTTCTTAGAGTGCAGAGCCCAAATATCTTGTTGCAGCAAGAAGAATGAGATGCATTTGTTGGCAACAGAAGCTACTTAGGACACACTTTGATTCCAAGAGACCAAAGATATGGACCTGAAACATGACTCACTTACTTATTAACTATCGTTTCCGGGATGCAATTTACCACCACGGCAGAAGGAGGGAAGAGAAACTTCACACGATGATCAGCTTTATGGTTACCTCTCTCCCTTTGCACGGGAGAAGTAAAACCTAGACCAATTCATACAAATCCTTGGGTCATAAGAAACATGATGACCAGTATGGAACAGACACAATACAAACTTCCCACAAAAACGATTGTAGGAGAACTTCAGCTCATTCAAAGCTATGTAATTGAAAAGGACAGAATGGAGTGGCCACTGAGCACATGAAACAGTGTGCAACATGACTTATCATCAAAGAAATGCAAATTACACCCTGGAGGAGGTACCACTACTTTGCTACACGTTACATTAAAATGTACAACAATCCGCAATCTCAAGGGTTGCAAGCTTTTGGAACACCTGTCACTCTCATAAGTTGCTGGTGAGCATGAGATGGTACAACAACTTTGGAAAACTGTTTGCTAATGTGTTAAAAAGTTAAGTCTGTGTCTGCTCAATAACCTAACAATTTCACTCCCAGCTATTGGTTATTAGTGAAATGAAAACATACGTCCACAAAAGCCTCGTACAATAATAGTCATAGCAGCTTTATTCCTAATAGCCACAAACTGAAGGTGTCTCAACAGGAGAATGGGTTGAAAAAAAAAAAAAACTATGATAAACTCATTCATATAATGATTTTAAAAAATGCGAACACAAAGGACTATGTACCATAACACCAATGTAAAGATACCTAATGATCTTGAACTATACACTTAAAAATAATTAGAACGATCAATTTTCATTACATATGTTTTACCACCAATAAAAATAATAATACGCAAGACTATTTACTGAATAATTCCATTTATATGAAGAAGTTCAAGAATAAACAACACTAATGTAGAGTGATAGAGGTCTGAATGGAAATTATATCTGGGCAGGGGTATTATCTGAGAAGAGCATACAGGATCCTATATATAGGAAATGTTATGTATTTTGGTCTGGTGATGGACCACAGATCATAACAAATTTAGATGTTGCACGTATTGTGTGATTATAGATAGTCCATACTTGGTATCTACCACTTTCCTGTAAATATGCAATATATCAAAAGAACATAGTGAAGATAAAGAGTTTAGGAAGGAAATGGAGAGATAGCAATGAGAGTTGAAAGCTGACAGAACTCAGGAAAAAAATGTGTGTGAGAGAAAAAGAAGCCATTACACAATGAAGTTCAAACTGGAAGGAGAATCGTGCTTAAAACCTAGAAAAACTGGGGCATCCGGGGCACCTGGGTGACTCAATCAGTTAAGTATCTGCCTTCAGCTCAGGTTATGATCCCAGGGTCCTGGAATTGGGTCCTGCATGGGCCTCCTTGCTCAGCAGGCAGCCTGCTTCTCCCTATGCCTGATGCTCCCCTTACTTGTGTGCTCTCTCTCTCTCTCTCCGACAAATAAATAAATAAAATCTTAAAAAAAAAATTCTTAAAAAAAAAACAACAACCTAGAATAGGAATGAGAAAAGAAAGCAAAATGAAATTAAATAAAACTTTTTTAGGGCACCTGGGTGGCTCAGTGGGTTAAGCCGCTGCCTTCGGCTCAGGTCATGATCTCGGGGTCCTGGGATCGAGTCCCGCATCGGGCTCTCTGCTCAGCAGGGAGCCTGCTTCCTCCTCCTTCTCTCTCTACCTGCCTCTCTGCCTACTTGTAATCTCTCTCTGTCAAATAAATAAATAAAATCTTTTAAAAATTAAAAAAAAAACTTTTTTAAAAGTTAGAATATGGGTTGTGGCTACAAGGGTGTGTTACTTTCCATATAATTCATTGAGCTGTGCATTTATGATTTGTGCAGTTTTCATAGGTATATTTTAACTCAATTAAAATGTTTATTAAAATAAAGATTAGCAAGAAAGAAATGAAGGTGAAAGAAAGGCAAGCAATATCTGATTATACACACAGTTCTGAGTTCCCGGTGTAGGAAATGGAAAAACAGAAAGAGAACATATGTATCAGTCAATACATAAGACAGTTCTCTAAGACAAGAGGACTTGAATCTGTACCTTTTTTAAAGATTTTATTTATGCATTTGAGAGAGAGAGAGAGGCAGAGGGAGAAGCAGACTTCCAGTTGAGCAGGGAGCCCAAGGAAGGGCTCGATCCCAAGACCCCAGGATCCTGGCTGAGTAAAGGCAGATGCTTAACCAACTGAGCTACCCAGACACCCCATACTCCGTACTTTCAAAGAACACACTTTGTGCCAGGAAAAAATAATCTCAGAACTGTCACTCTTGAGACATATTCAGGTGAAAGTGCCAAATTCTAAGGAAAAAGAAGTAATACTACAGATAGCCAGACAGAAAGTTCAAGTCATTTATAAGAGAAGATCTGGACTGGTTTAGTCATTGCTAAGCATTCAATGCTATAGGAAATTTAGCAAAAACTTATTTAAGGATAAAGGCCACAGATTCGTCATTTTTACCATGCCAAGAACACCAGAATACTATTCCTATGAGTCATTCTGGAAGAAATTTTTTCTGGACTCACATATTATATTTGCCTCTGAGAAAAATAATCTCACAAAGCTTCACGTCTTACTAGATCCTCTTTCCCCTTTGCTGATCCTTTTGTCACAATCCTAAATGTCTAGGCCTTCAAACTTCTAGAAATCCTTAATTTCTAGCCCTAAATGGCTGGATTCATCACTGTCAGGAGCCCCATTATGATACCTAACTAAAATAATCATCGAAATTTAATTTTAAAAAGAAATGTGTTTACACAAATCACTTATTTTTCCTAACTTTATTTGGACATAATTTTCCATGTAAATATTACACAGATACTCTCCCCCTTCCTCCATGCAGTCAACCTGGATTGACAGTGACTGTGGGGGCTGCAGCACCCACCATCAGCCACAAGGAGGCAGGACATGTCTAAAGTTGCGGAGAGCAGGGAGAAGGGGGGACACTTACTAACTTCAAGGAGCCGGTATACAGACTCGTACTGCTTCCTTCTGGACTTCCTTTATTATTGTTATTTTTTAAAAATTTTATTTATTTATTTGACAGAGATCACAAGTATGCAGAGAGGCAGGCAAAGAGAGAGGGGGAAGTAGGCTCCCCATTGAGCAGAGATTCTGACACAGGGCTCGATCCCAGGACCCTGGGATCATGACCTGAGCCAAAGGCAGACGCTTTAACCCACTGAGCTACCCAGGTGCCCCCTCCTTCACTATTTTTTAAAGTTTTAACTCAAATTCCAGTTAGTTAACATACAATGTACTTATCAGTTTCAGGTGTACAACAGAGTGAGTCAACACACCCGTGTAATGCCTTTGAATGAGACAAATTTATACAGGTACCCTGACCCCACTGTCCTTTCAAAAGTTCATGATTATGATATGCACTTTCACTTTTACCAAAGACCAACATTAGTACCTGTTTAACCAAAAGAAATCAGGAGAGGATTCTCTCTCTTTTTTTTTTTTTTGAGAGGATTCTCTCTTTGATGAGGAAAAAAAAAAAAAAAAAGCAAAAAATAGCGTTCAGCCTCTGTTTTGCAGCTAGCCTTCATAGAGGCAGTGAGCACCATTAGGGGCAAGAGTGACGTCACCAAGTCCCTTCCCCGGGCACTACACTCAGTGTTGCAGCCACAAGCCACAAGCATTGCAGCATGTCTCTGAGCATTGGCGTTTTATCTCAAGTTGTTTTATGCAACATGCATTCTAAGGTATCAGAAAAGCCTAAGAGAGGTAAGTTTGGGGGTCTGGGAGTACTCAAAACATTTTCCGTATAAATTAATGTAATTGTTTCTTTGCTTTCCATCATTTCAGCTTACAGAAGATTTTATAGGAATGCCCTATTTTCGGATATTGAGGCAGCCTATATCCTAAGCAGTTTCAAAGATAGCACAAAATATCCTCATATACCCTTCATCCAGACTGCCCAGTTTACCACTTTCAGTATCTCATTCTCTCTCAGAGACTTTAAGAACCAATATGTGACTTGGCTATTTTGCCAAAAGAAAAGCACATCCCAGAAAGGTACCGCTTCTTTGGTCTGGGTCCCATAAGGAGACCACAGCAAACATACAACTTTTTTTTTCCCTCAAGATTTTATTTATTTATTTGACAGAGATTAGAAGTAGGCAGAGGCAGGCAGAGAGAGAGGGAGAAGCAGACTCCCCGCAGAGCAGAGAACCAGAGGCGGGGCTCAATCCCAGGACCCTGAGATCATGACCTGAGCCAAAGGCAGAGGCTTAACCCGCTGAGCCACCCAGGCACCCCAAACATAAAACTGATGTAAAACATAAACAACAGAATTTTCTATTATAAATAACGATATTTGGGGGATTGTTTAGATACTTCAGTGTAATCTGGTGAAAGTCAACACATATGATTTCTGGTTGCCTAACTCTCCAGGACTTCTCTTTTGTGCCTTGGTTCCGGTTAGTCATCTTACCCTTTGGAATAAAGACTTGATGTGTCCTTGAGAGAGAGAAGGACTGGCTTTCACAAGGAATAGGCCAAGGAACAAAGCCAGCGTCTGAACCCTGTCTCCCCTCACTCTTCCAGGTGAAAGTAAAATCAGAAGGCAGGCGAACAAGAAAGATGGAAACACCAAGCAATAGCTTATATCCCTAGAAGAATGGGAAAATTCCTATAAATGTGTTTGGTTTTTCTATCTTTTATTTTTTAAAGATTTTATTTATTTATTTAGAGAACACAAGCGGGGGGAAGGCGAGGTAGAGGAAAGAGTTAAAGAATCTCGAGCAGACTCCTCGGGGAGCCCAACACAGGGCTCGGCTTGGGGCTCAAACTCAAACCCCTGAGACCAGGACCAGAGCCAAAACCAAGAGTCAGACACTCAACCAACCAAGCCACCCAGGTGAACCTTCTATCTTTTTCTAAGCAGCAGTGACTGTCCTGTCTTGAGCTGGTTAGGATCCTTGTATCTGGTGAAAAGAATCTACCTCCCTGAGAGACAAAAGTCCAAATTATTCAAAGGAATATAAAGGTGTTATCCCTTGTTCTGTGATACCTGCATCTTCAAACCTTGACTCTTCAGTTTAGGGAGAGAGAATATTTTGAAGAAAAGCATCAGGGTACCTTTCCTAAAAGAAAGGTCCTAGAGCTGGGTGTTGAAGGGGAGAGTTGACATTGTCCATATTAGACTTTTTTTTTTAAATGTTAGTTCATGTCTTTTATTATTAACCCATACACAATTACTTGTCTTCTGGCTTGTTGAAGCAGTAGCTCAGACAGCATTTGCCACAACAACGTCTGTGAGAGTGGCCAGCCATAAAAGCTCTAGCATCACACCCATCTGAAGGGCATTCCCCATGGAGGCAACTGATTTTGCCATTCTCATCCACGTTATAGTATTTCGGGACAGTTTAACCTTCTTTCTCTTATGCTTATTCTTCGTGGGCGTGGTATAAGACTTCTTTCTTGGCCCCTTCTTTCTTTTCTTAGCACCACTACTAAGTTTCAACACACGAATGTTGTCTTGAGACCATGTACATCCATCCTCCAGGGGTTTGCCAGCAAAGATCAGTCTCTATTGATCAGGAGGAATTCCTTCCTTATCCTGAATGTTGGCCTTTACATTTCCTATTGTATCTGAGGGTTCAACCTCAAGAGGGATGGTCTTCTCCATAAGGGTTTTCACGAAAACCTTGGCGGTGGTTCCCCCGCAGATGACGGATAGGAAAGGAAAGCAACATGCTGGCCCACCTGTATTAGGTATGTTAACCTTCTGCTTGGAATATCTTCCTTTTGGAAAGGCTCCCTACCATTTCCCAGAGTTGTGTTGGGTACGGACCTACTGACTGTATCATGATCACGGAGCCTCCTGCTGCCACCACCACAGAGCACACCACGTAGGTCCATCTCATGCCTGCTCACAGGAATCGCAGTCTGGAGTGGAATTCCAAAGGACTGGAGGAAGAAGCGGCTGAATGATCCTGTAGCAGTGGGAGTGACCTGAGTTCTAGGGAGCTCTGGAGCTTACCTGGTTACTGTCTTTCGTGAAGCCTGGTTGATTTCTCCTTTGGTCATGTGAGCTAGCCACTATCCCGCCAGTCACCCAACCCCTTTACATTAGCAAAATCAGTTTCTGTTGTTGACAAGCAAAGAAACTTAATTATTATGGAAATTGGTGCCAGAAAATGGGCATCCTTGGGGAAATGTGGGGTGTTTAGAATGAGTTACTTGGCTAATAGGAAACAAAAGAATGTGAGATTCCATTAATATTCACAGGCATTAATTCCATATCAATTCTATTAATATTCACTGTTCTTTCACTATGACTGGGGCTCTGGGAGGCTAGTAGTTGCTGCACGGACCAATTTAAATGATGAAGGATGGCGAACAACCAGGCATGATGGCTGTTTTCTCCCCTCAACGTATAACTTAAAACAAAAGAAGGAGATCAAATCTCAAAATTTCACCTTGGTTATAGTTCAGTTTTTTCTGTCTTTGACAAACAAACAACAACAACAATAAAATTAAAAGGGATTCCAATCTAAAGCTGTGAGACCGAGGATGTTCAAACCAAACCCAGAAACTGATTTTGAGAGTTGGGTTCACAAGTCTTTCTAAGTCTTTCATATGGAGGTTGGAGAAGTGAACCGAAGGCAGTGCATCCCGGCAAACAGAAAAGGCAACATTTAAGAGGATCTGTAAGACTGAACGCAGTACAGCTCAGAGACACACGGGTCCCCAGACCAAGGACACTGGCATCCTGTGGGAACTTGTTAGAAATGCAAATTTTCGGTACACCTGGGTGGCTCTATCCGTCAAGGGTCTGCCTTCGGCTCAGATCATAATCTCGCTGTCCTGGGATTGAGCCCCACATTGGGCTCTCTGCTCAGCGGGGAGTCTGCTTCTCCCTCTTCCTGTGGGATCTCTCTCGTTCTTGCTCAAAGAAATAAAAATAAAAATTTAAAAGAAATGCAAATTTCCTAGCCCTACCCCAGACCTACTACCTCAGAGACTCTAGGGGCTTGCACAGCTGTCTGGGGTTGGCATGTCCTCCAGGGGACGCTGATGAGAGTTTGAGAGCAACTGACATGAAGGAACTGAAGATCTCAGAGCATCCTGAAGTAACTCCTCACCCTGCTTTCTTTGACGGAGGATAGGAGACATTGTCACCTTTGCATGTGAGAACTAACAACTTCCTTCAGAAGCCCAGTCACACTATTCCAACAGCAACTAGCTATGCCTTGGTAGGGGGAAGGGGAGGCAATCCTGAATATGTGGACATTAGAGTTAGGAGCCTAGAAGGAGTTGCAGAAGTTCGCTAACTTATATCCCCCCAAATTGGAAGAATGTGGGAACAGACTTTGAGGTTGCTAGGTCAGGAGCGTGGTCCCTATAGACTATCTGGGGGAATGTACAAATATGGGTACCTCCCAGAGACAATGTATTCAGAGTGTAACCAGCTGGGGAAAGCTTGCCCAACGTAAACATGCACTGAACTTTGTCCCACAACAAATTGTAGCCCAAAAGTCAGAAATCCCTTAATAAGTATAAAAGGAGGAATTCAGACACTTGAGGAAGAGGGAATAAAGGATAGGATAACTGATACTTACCGAGTCTAGGCACTTCTTCACCACATTTTTTTTTAAAGATTTTATTTACTTGATAGATGGAGATCACAAGTAGGCAGAGAAGCAGGCAGAGAGAGAGGAGGAAGCAGGCTCCCTGCTGAGCAGAGAGCCCGATGCGGGACTGGATCCCAAGACCCTGATGTCATGACATGAGCCGAAGGCAGAGGCTTAATCCACTGAGCCACCCAGGTGCCCCTCTTCACCACATTTTTTATATAGACTCTCATTTTAGTAACGAGAAGTATAGATTAAGGGGTATCAGTATCGCTTTATGGCAAGAAGGTGAAGCCGCTTCAGATAGTTTAAGCAATAAGATAATTGCACGCAACTAGATGCTTGCAAAATCACTGAAAGAGACGGGGGAGGGTATGGAGGGGAGCAGCACCCTAGTCGTGAAGTTCTGGAGTTCTATCCTCTGATAAGAAAAAAAGCTACCACTGTCTCAACCGCCCCTTTGCAGTGCTGAAAGTTGTGATTAGACACGCTTAGGTCAGTGGCTGCCTTTACCTACCAATGCTCTGATCTACATAGCCTTGGATATGGAGTGGCAGGAGAATTGCTTCTGTCTCACATCTTTCTTTCATGTCATTCAAGAGTGTGTCTAATTGGCAGAAAACAATTTGCTTCTAGAATACGAGCTGGAAAGGAGTCGGGGAAGCCTGTTTTTTCACTTCCCAGCCTCAGCAGAGCAGGAAGGATGCGTGAAGGGGTGGTGAACTAATTCTGTACCCGGCTCCCATGAGAAGTGACAGCTCTGTACAAAAAGCCTCCTCTAGACTCGGAATGCTGGGTGTGAGAGCTGTCACTCCCAGATCTCAGGAGTGGGGGGAGCTCAAGATGTGTGTGCCCACGTAGAAGTGCTAACCACCAGAGGTAAACGGAGCTTGGTCATCCTCACGGGAAGTACGGTGGCCAGGGTAATCGGGTTCCAGTAGAAGTAGCCCGAACCTCGTGAACACCCAGTTGTGATAGATGAATCATGTGGCTCCAAAGGGTGGCATGTCAGGAAACTATAAGTCCTTATTTGATTTGTATGATCCCTTCCATCCTACCACAAAGACCAGGACTGAGCCACCTTCCTTGATGGTTAGGCTTGGGGTTTTATTTTTGTTTTTATTTTTATTTTTTTAAGATTTTATTTATTTATTTGACAGACAGAGATCACTAATACATAGAGAGTTAGGCAGAGAATGTGGCCGGGGGTGGGGGTGGGGGCGGGAGCAGGCTCCCTGCCATGCAGAGAGCCCGATTCGGGGCTCGATCCCAGGACCCTGGGATCATGACCTCAGCCGAAGGCAGAGGCTTTAACCCACTGAGCCACCCAGGCGCCCCTTGTATTTGTTTTTAACCTATCTTCCAGACCCGAGTTAGTTATACACAGTTGAATTGTGAGTTGAAATTGCCACAGGCAATTCACTGCTTGGGCCACCAGGAACCACCAAAGGGAGTTATGGTTGCTGTGATGGTTTCAAAATACAGACTCGGAAATCTCTGATGTTCCTCTCTTCAAAAGGCAAACCTGAGTGCTTGCCCCCTTGGGTGTGAGTCAAAGCAACTTGCTTCTAATCAACAAATTTCTCTCTAAGCCCTGCTAGCACTGCATCTCACAAATGTTGTAAGTTCTGTTTTTATTTAGTTCCAAATTAATTTTTTCTCTTGAGATTTCTTCTTTGAGCCATGTACTATATAGGACTGTGTTGTTTCATCTCCAAATACCTTGAAATTTTCCAGCTATCTTTGCGCTATTGATTTCTAATTCAATTCTGTTATCTGAGGACATATTTTGCATGCTTTCTATTCTTTTACATTTGTTAAGGTGTGTTTGATGGCCCAGAATGTGGTCTATCTTCCTGAACGTTCCATGCGAGTTTGAGAAGAACACGTATTCTTCTGTTGTTGGACAGAGGAGAGTTAACCATTGAACAACACAGCTTTGAACTGTGCAGGTCCATTTATACACGGATTTTTTTAAAAAATAAGTGCAGAGGGGCGCCTGGGTGGCTCAGTGGGTTATGCCGCTGCCTTCGGCTCAGGTCATGATCCCAGGGTCCTGGGATTGAGTCCCGCATTGGGCTCTCTGCTCAGCAGGGAGCCTGCTTCCTCCTCTCTCTCTGCCTGCTTGTCATCTCTCTCTGTCAAATAAATAAATAAAAAATCTTTTAAAAAAATTTAAAAAAAAGTACAGGACAGTACTGTAAATGTATTTTTCCTTCCTTATGATTTTCTTTTCTTTCCTTTCTTTCTTCTTCTTTTTTTTTCTTTCTTTCTTTCTTTTTTTTTTTTTTTTAGATTTTATTTATTTATTTGACAGAGAGGGAATGAGACAGAGCACAAGCAGGGGGAGTCGCAGGGGGAGTGGCAGGCGGAGGGAAAGGGAGAAACAGACTCCCGCTGAGCAGGGAGCTTGAAGCAGGACTCCATCCCAGGACTCTGACATCAGGACCTGAGCCAAAGTCAGATGCCCTTAAATAGTTTCATAAAATTGAATTATTTAATTATCACAGCCACTCCCTGCTGGGCTGTGCTAATTGCTATAAGAGGTTTGAAAGGATCAAGAATGTATGATTGCTGCTGTGCCAGGCCAAAGTCAACCTGTTTCTTCCAACTCTGCATCCATGGGGTAATGTACTGACAATGCAGAATGGAGGATACAAGTAACTCAAATGGTGTATCATCAAACAATGTTGTACATCATCCTGCACACACTCACTCACTCACTCACATACCACAAAGCTTTCCGGAGTATAGACTTCGAAAGCAATGGCCTTTATACTTTATAATGCCTGAAAATTCTACCTAGAGATCTTTACCCATTTTACCTTAGAAAATTTTTATGGGATCTTGGATTCACTTTCAAATTTAAGTATTTTAAAATTCAACAAGTCTAAAAATCTTACCAAGGCTCTCCTAGGCCTGATGATTTCAAGTAAAAACTAAAGAAAGAAATTCACATGGGGCGCCTGGGTGGCTCAGTGGGTTAAAGCCTCTGCCTTCACCTCCAGACATGATCCCAGGGTTCTGGGATAGAGCCCCACATCGGGCTCTCTGCTCAGTGGGGAGCCTGCTTTCCCCTCTCTCTCTCTGCCTGCCTCTC
Organism: Neogale vison; assembly: GCF_020171115.1. Lineage (NCBI taxonomy): Eukaryota > Metazoa > Chordata > Mammalia > Carnivora > Mustelidae > Neogale > Neogale vison. Next base: position 152,461,739 of record NC_058095.1, on the reverse strand, counting down.
TCACTACTTGTGATCTCTCTGTCCTGTCAAATAAATAAAATCTTAAAAAAAAAAAAAGAAATTCACATAAATCCTTATTAAAGCATTATGATGTTTGAAGCTTTGTGCTAAATCAAGTACGGGACAAAGTTGATTGGGTGAGGGAGAAGCACAAGGAAAGGCATTTTAGGTTAACATGTTACCATCCAGCAAAGATTCTGTAGTTACCCCTTTCTAAGTGAAAAACAATTTTTGCTACAGCAGACACTAATATTTTGTACTCAAGGCACTCAAATTCCTCAATCTGGGCCAATCTCATGGTTGTTAAAATGATACACCCATACTTTCTGGGTTACTCCTTATTTTAAAATACTGAATTTTGCCCAATTCTCAACCAAGTGTTCCAATTTTAGGTTAAAAATATAGTTGGCGCGCCTGGGTGGCTCAGTCATTAAGTGTCTGCCTTGGCTCAGGTCATGATCCCAGGGAGCTGGGACCAAACACGCACTGGCCTTCCTACTCAGGGGGAGACCTGCTTCTCCCTCTCCCATTCCCCCTGCTTTCCTTCCCTCTCTTGCTGTCTCTCTCTCTGCGTCAAATAACTAAATAAAGTCTTAAAATATATATATATATATATATGTATATACATATATATATATATATGTTTTCACACTACTCGTCCCAGGGCATCACCTCTCCCCACGTCTGTCAAACTTTCTACCAACAGAGAACCGTGCTTTGCGTCCTGAAGCGGACGTAACCGAAGCGGACGCGGAAACCTACGTGGGATTCATCCTTGCGTGCTTGCAGGCAGAGTCCCTAACCCTATTTTCCACGTCACTCAAATGCAGAGCTGCAGCAGAAAGCCTCTTCAAGGTTCCTTGCATCTGCAAGACTTCTGCGATTAAAATGCATCTCTTCTTGGGAGAGAATTCACATAAAGCACCCATAGTAAATTAGCTAGTCGAGGGCCAGGCCAGCTGCAGGGCTGGACTGAATCTGGTTTCTCTTTGAAAAGCCTTCCCGGGGAGAACACCCCCGCCAGCAACAGAGCGCGCCCCGGCACCACGTGTCTGCACCAAAGGCGGGATTGGCGGAGTGCATTTTAGCGCTGCGGTCTAGACGCGCACGGTCCCGCCCAGCTGCCAGACGAGCTGGGACGCAGAGCGGAGAGGCCGGAGGGAGATCATCCAGGGGAGGGGGGCGGGAGGGGGGTGGGGGATTCCGAGGAGCCCGCGGCCGGGAGTCTGGGAGGGCCCGAAAGGCGCCAGGCCGGCCGCGCCACAACTTGCCCAAACCAGACAGGCTTCCTTCTGCGCCCTGGAAGAAGGAGCCGGCCCGCCGCTTCCCGCTCGGCTGCTCCTCGGCCTCCGTGGGCCCCGCCCGCGCCCGCAGCGCTTCTGGGGTCTGGGTCCCCAGCGTCGGCCCCGTCCGCCTGCAGCGCCCGGCGCCCGCCAAGGAGCGCGCAGCTGGGGTGAGCCAAGGCCCGGGATGCGCCTGGAGCCCTTGGGAGCCCGCGGCCGACCCGGCATCTCTGTGCCGGCATAGCCAGGGCCTCCTCCCGCTTCCCCCCATCGCGAGCCCAGGCACTGCAGACCCCGCTGGCGTGGCTGCGGCAGCCCCCGACTCCCCGTTTCCCTTCTCCCCCGCACCTCCCCGGAGCCCGTGTAAGCTGGCCTTTGTCTTTGCGGGTTCCGCGGGCCACCCGCCGTGCGCCCGGGACTCGAGGCGCTGCGCGGGGCTGCCGCCCGGCCCCGACAAGAGGGGCGGAGGGAACGGGAAAGCGTGCCCCCATCTTTCCTGTTCCGGCCATCTTGGGGCCGTGATTCAGCCCAGGGGCAAGGGTGGCCCCCCGAGCGGCTCTCTCTGCGCCCAGAGTGGCGGCAGCGAACGTAGATGGGCGCTCCGGACCCGCGCGCAGCCTCCTCCTCCGACCGCAGTGGGGGCGCGCGGAGAGCCCCGCAAGTTCAGCTCCGAGGGCCTGGGTCCAGAGCATGGATGACTCTTCCTGACAGGCCAGAGGCAGAGAAAATACAGGGGATACGGACCGGGATCTGACATTTACTTAACAAGACGCCGAATTCATTCAATTATTCCTTATCCACGTGTCTGTTTGGCAAATTCTCAACGCTCTCTGTGCCTGAACTTTGCCAGGTGCTGAGGACATAACGGTGAGCAAGAGAAATCACAGCCTTTGTTCCTGCTGATCCTGCAACCCGGTGGATGGAGCCCACAGCCCACAGACCTGCCAGGTCGGTATCCTGACGTCCCTTACACAGGTTGGGAAACTGAGGCTGACATAACTTGTTTTAGGTCAAGCAGCAAGTAAATGGAAGACTCAAACTTTGAACCTAGGTCTGTAAGTCTTTTATGCCAGCTGCGTGAACGGTTAATAGTTCTTTTTTCCCCCAAAGGCCCCCTTAAAATTTATTTGCATGTACAGTTTATGTGAAGTCATATGAAGTCATATGAAGTGTGTTCTCAATTTCCTGGATGCTTTTATGTGAATTTATCTCTAGTTCGCAGTATCTGGAAAGTGCTAAAAATATTTGACATTACAACTTTGCATTAAGTTACCCTGAATTGTATTTTCTTTTCTTCTATTCACATATCTGGCTGTTAGGAAAGAAAAAAAATTTCCTGATGGTTGTTCCAAGCAGGGACTCCCCGGTGGATTGAGGAATGTGTGGCTTTTCCTCAGCTCATTGATCCCTGTGGTAGCCACGGGCAGCACCCAAAGGACCCCAAGAATGAAAGGCCTGTGGCCTGCAAGTTGCTGCTAGAGATATTTTAGCCTCTCCATATAACAGAATGCAGCTGCCACACAAGTTAAGGTAAAACTTGATGGTACAAAGCTGATGGGTAATGTTCCCTTCCATATAATTTTTTTTTAACCTTCACATTTTGAGAGTGTATCCATTTGGAAAGACAAGTGAAGTATCACTATCTGGGGAAATTCCTTCATTTGTACTTCTATCAGTATCTTATATTTAGGTAGGCAACTCATAGAGGAAGAAAGATCCATTTTTTAAAAAGGGTCTTGGGTATAAGGAATTGAGAAAAGGTCCCATCAAATAGAATGAGCTACTAATTTAATTTTTTAAACCATTTCTTTGCGGTATAATAAACAAATGCACCCTTCATCGTCAATGTCCAATTCGATAAATTTTGATAAATGTGTATACCAGGTAATCAACAGACAGCACAATGAAAGTTCAGAATATTCCTGTTACACGGCAAAAGTGTCTTTCTGCTCTTTTGCAGCCAATTCCCCTTCATCTCATTTTACAGTTTTGTTGCTTAACGTTTTTTAAGTTGTGTGTGAAAGATAAGGATGAGTAGCATTTCTAATCTCAAAACCTAGGGCGAGGGCGGGAGTAAAACAACCGGAGGCTGGCAGCTGGGCCCGAGAAAGTGCCGGGGTGGGGGTGGGGTGGGGGGATGTGGCTGTCTGCTCCTTAGGAACTGGGGTGCGTCAGCCCCAGAGCCAGGGAGGGGAGTAGCCCAGGGAGCCAGCGCCCAGGAGATCCCCTCTCCGGGTGGACGCGCTCGCCCACGACGTCTTTTCTGGTCCCGCAGGGCCCTGGGCGCCCGCTGACCGCTCCCCGGCAGGCGCGCCCTTCGCTCCAGGTTCCGGCGGGGGCGCTGCCATAGCAACGGCCTGGACGCCCGGACCTTAGGCCGCCGCCGCCGCGGGAGACCGGGCCCTCTCCCGCTCCCGAGGGGTGGGGCGGCGGCGGCCCGGGAGGCGGCCCGGGCCGGGTAGACGGGACCGCCCCCTCCTCGGATGCCGGCGGAGGCGGCGGATTTGCTTCCAAGCATGGTAAGAGCGGTGAGATCGGGCTGCCTGGGCATGTGGGGCTGGCGGGGGCCGCGGCTCCCGGGACCCCCAGTCCCCCCCGCCCCCACCGCCACGCTGTCTCCTTCCCGCAGCCCTTCCAGAAGCACGTCTACTATCCGCTGGCCAGCGGCGGCCCGGAGGGCCCCGACGCCCCCGCAGCTGCCTCGGGCGCGCGCCCCGCGATGGCCAGTGGCCCCTACAGCGCGGCGTCGGGCCCCCTGCCCTTCTTCCAGTTCCGGCCGCGGCTGGAGAGCGTGGACTGGCGGCGGCTGAGCGCCATCGACGTGGACAAGGTGGCGGGGGCGGTGGACGTGCTGACGCTGCAGGAGAACATCATGAACATCACCTTCTGCAAGCTGGAGGACGAGAAGTGCCCGCACTGCCAGTCGGGGGTGGACCCGGTGCTGCTGAAGCTCATCCGCCTGGCGCAGCTCACCATCGAGTACCTGCTGCACTCCCAGGAGTTCCTCACGTCGCAGCTGCGCGGCCTGGAGGAGCGCCTGCGCCTGAGCGTGGCCGAGAGCGAGCAGAGCCAGAAGCTCCTCGCCAAGCAGGCTGGGGAGATGAAGCTGCTCAAGGAGGAGTGTAAACGCAGGAAGAAGATGATCTCCACCCAGCAGCTGATGATCGAGGCCAAAGCCAGCTACTACCAGGTGGGACCGCGCGTTGCGATTCCGATTCTTAATCTGGTAAAAAAAAACCCGGGTCCCCACTGGCGAGGATATGGAGAGCCCTTTCCTAGATCACTGCCCGCCCCGCTTTTTTCCCCAAGAGTTAAGCAAAATAGTAACTGTAACCAACAGGGGACATGGTTCATTACCTTCCGTAGACGACCACGGGATTAATAATTAAACAGTGTCCACGGTGCTTTATGGAAGCCATCTAAATGCTGGTTTGAGAAACTGCGTCCTTCTTCTAATCGATGGAATGAAGAATAAACCCTTTACTAACTGCTGTTGAGGTCTGCCCCAGATGAGGTGGTATGATGAAACTTGTGGGCGTTTTATTTCAAAATATTTTCAAACTTACGGAAAGGTTGTAAGAGTGGCGCATGGAACTTCATAAACCCCTCACCCAAATTCTCCGGTTATGAACATTTGCCACCTTTGCTGTATTTCCTCATTATCTATGTACATCCTATTATTTTTAACCATTTGACAGTGAGTTTCAGACTCGTGTATATTTCTTAAGAACAAGAACACTGCCTAATGTAACAATATTAGTGATATAAGACAACACCTTTGATTGAATGGGTAGTATTTAAAATATATTTTATTACTAAAACAACAGGATTTTAAAAAAATAAAACCTCTTGCTTTTCCACTTTTAATCTCTATTATGGGTTAGACATTGAGCTCAAATAAATATTGTAATTTTTTAGTATAACAAAAATCAATGTACTTATTTTTTTTATCAACAATGTTTGATAAAGATATCTTTGGTAAAGATATTAAAGTAAGCAACAGGCGGACAAGATTGATTTCATTCCCTGACACTGTAGTGACTTTGGCTAAATATGAGTTAAAAGGTCTCAGTGAGTTGGACGCCTGGCTGGTTCAGTTGGTAGAGTGTGGGACTCTTGATCATGGGGTCATGAGTTTCAGCCCCATGGTGGGAGTAGAGTTTATTAAAAAAAAAAAAAAAATCCTCAGTGGGCTTAGGTACTAATGGTGTGAGTGATTGTGGAAGACTGGCCATAGGCATAGATAATGGTGTGGTTCTTAGTGCTTAGGGCTAACCCACAGAAGCCTTGGGAGAAGTATAATTTAAAATACGAGAACAGTTGGGACACCTGAGTGGCTCAGTCCATTAAGCAGCTGCTTTCGGCTCAGGTGGTGATCCCAGGGTCCTGGGATCGAGTTCGGCATTTGGCTCCTTGCTCAGTGGAAAGCCTGTTTCTCCCACTCCCTCTGCCTGCTGCTGCCTCTTCTTGTGCACCTGCGTTCTCTCTCTGTGTCAAATAAATAAATAAAATCCTTTGAAAAAAAATAGGTGAACAGTTAGGAGAGAATATCATTAGAAAGCCTTAGTGGTTAGCCTTGGGTACACAGCCCTGAGGTATAACCCTCAACAACTGATGTTGCTCATTGCCTATTTGTTTCATAAATTTATTTATAGTGTTGATATGGCCTTTAATAAATATATTTATTATACAATGAATGGAATGGATTCTGTTTAGACGTTAAAAATAGTTCAGCTTGGGGCGCTAGAGTGACTCAGTTGGTTGAGCACCATAGTCTTGGTTTCGGCTCTGGTCATGATCTCGGGGATCTTAAAATTGAGCCCTGCGTCAGGCTCTGCACTGGGTGGGGAGTCTTCTTGAGATTCTCCAGTCTGCATAAGCACACGCATGCTCTCTCTCTCTCTCTCTCTCTTTTTCCCTCAAATAAATAAATGAATCTTAAAAAAAATATTTTAGCTTTGGCCATAATCCGTGAAATGTTAAAACCTATAACATACAGACATTTTAGATTTATGAACGTTTTTTCATTCTTTTAGTTACCGTAGCAATAGCTGTTAGTAAGGATTTTCAAGTGTGAATGAGATGCATAAATAAAGGTAATGGCTCATTTTTATGGAGTGACACCTGTCGGCTCAGCCACTCAGCAGACTCCCTGAATGACAATGTCAGGTGTATGGCGTGCCCAGGTGTGACCACGAAAAGGTAGAGGAGACCAGACCACTTTTTCCTACTCAATGTAGTATAAATACACTCTGCTGTTTTGGGGGGCTCTTGATGGTGTCTTTGAGCAGTTAAGCCCTGTAGGGTGACAGTCCTAGAGTTAGACTTCGTGGATTGAAATCCAAAGTATTCCACCATGCAAGTCATGTAACACCTAGACCTCGGTTTCCTCATCTGGAAAATGAGAATTTGGTAGTAGGGATACCTTTTAGGGCTATTCTGAGAATTCCATGAGTTAATGCATGTGTGGCATGAGGAGGTCTGAGGAAACGGCATCTGACATGTGCATGCGGATTTCTCTTGGTAATGAACCATGGCTACCTGTGATCTCTGCAAATCTTTACATCTTTCCTGGGAGCTGAATATTGTTGCTGTGCTTGACTCCGGGAGGGGAAGTCAAGACTGCTGCTAAGAAAAGTTGATGCATAAACTAGCCTTGGGTTCTAAGGTGTTACAAGTATTTTAACTTCAGGTTCCTGTGTTTGGGGATATTTGACTTATGATAAAATTTGCAGAAATGCGATTGGTTTTGTTGAAATAGCTATTGGACCTTCCCCATAGTCATTAAATTGTGTTTAAGTAAGAGACCACTAACAGCTGGGGAAGTCTCATGGCCATAGGTAAAGGCCAGTGCGTACCAATGATCTATCAAAAATTTTTTTTAATATTTTATTTATTTATTTGACAGAGATCACAAGTAGGCAGAGAGTCAGGCAGAGAGAGAGGAGGAAGCAGGTTCCCCATGAAGCAGAGAGCCTGATGCGGGGTTCGATCCCAGGACCCTGGGATCATGACCTGAGCCGAAGGCAGAGGCTTTAACCCACTGAGCCACTCAGGCGCCCCTATCAAATTATTTTTTTTAATTAAAAATTTAGAAGTACTGGGGCACCTGAGTGGCTCAGCGGGTTAAACCTTTGCCTTCGGCTCAGGTTATGATCTCAGGATCTTGGGATTGAGCCCCACATCGGGCTCTCTGCTCGGCATGGAGCCTACTTCCTCCTCTCTCTCTGCCTGCCTCTCTGCCTACTTGTGATCTCTGTCTGTCAAATAAATAAATAATCCTTAAAAAAAAATTAAAAATACCAATGGGATGGGTCATAAAAGGACTTAGACTCATTCTAAGAAGAATTTTTTTTTTTTTTTTTTAGATTTTATTTATTTATTTGACAGAGATCACACGTAGTCAGAGAGCCTGAGCCACCCAGGTGCCCCATTTTGTTCTTATAATCGGAAGACTTAGATTCCTCTCCATGCTTTAGCACCCCAGGCCGATTTGGGAATCTGCCAGTGAATTTCTGACCCTCGTTGCAGTTTTTCAGTGTTTTAGAATTGGAGATGAATGTGGGAGTAGCAAAAGCATGCGTTTTGCCGTCAGAGAGACATAGTTTAAAATATGCCTCTGATAATGCTGTGACCTAATTCATTCCCCATGCACCCCCCCCCAACCTGCTCAGCAGGGAGCCTGCTTCTCCCTCAGCTTGCCCCACCCCCCGCTCCTGCACACACTCTTTATCCATCTCTTTCTCTTTCTCAAAAATTAATAAAATCTTTAAAAAACAATACAAATTTTAAAAAATCACCAAGGTCATCTAGGTTTTCACCTATGTTGATTTTTAGGAGTTTTGTAGTTTCACATTCTACATTTAGGTTTGTGATCCATTTTGAGTTAGATTTTCGGAAGGATGTGAAGTCTGTGCTAATGTTCCTTTTTTTTTTTTGGCGTGTGGATGTCCAGTTGTTCCAGCATCATTGTTGAAGAAACTATCTTTGTACCATTGTATTGTTTTCTCTCCTTTTCCAAGATTAGGTGATATTCACATGGGTTTGTCTCTGGGCTCTCTCTTCTCCATTGATCTGTTCTCTAGCTAGTACTACACTGTCTTGATTACTGTTGTTTTAAGTAGTGAGTCTTAAAGTTGAGAAACGTCAGTCCTTCAACTTTGTCCTTCTCCTCCAATTCCATGTTGACTATTCTGGGTTTTTTAGCAAACTTCAGAATGAGTTTGCTGCTATTCACAAATCACTTGCTGGGATTTGGACTGGGATTGCTTTGAATCTAAAGATCAAATTAGGGAGAATTATTAACAATAATGAGTCTTCTTATCCATGAACATGGATATTCATTTATTTAGTTCTTCTTTGATTTGTTCTTCAGAACTTTGAAGCTTTCCTCATATAGATCTTGTACATATTTTGTTGGATTCATACCTAAGTACTCATTTTGGGGGGGTGCTAATGTAAATGGTAATGTGTTTTTAATTTCAAATTCCAATTTTTCATTACTGGAATATACGAAGGTTAAGCCGCTGCCTTCGGCTCAGGTCATGATCTCAGAGTCCTGGGATCGAGTCCCGCATCGGGCTCTCTGCTCAGCGGGGAGCCTGCTTCCTCCTCTCTCTCTGCCTGCCTCTCTGTCTACTTGTGATTTCTCTCTGTCAAATAAATAAATAAAATCTTAAAAAAAAAAAAAAAAAGAAAGTTGACTTTAGTATATTAACATTATATCCTACAACTTTGGTATACTTCATTATTAATTCTAAGGGTTTTTTGGTCAATTCGTTTGGATTTTCTATATACATTAGTGTCATCTGTGAACAAAGTAAATTCTGTGTCTTCCTTCCTAGGCTGTTTTTTGTTTGTTTGTTTTTTGTATTTGTTATTTCCTTTTCTTGCTGTATTACATTAGCAACGACTTCCAGTACAATGTCTGTCTCTACAGACTTGCAGTTGGTGGTTTGCCCGGTGTCTTCTCCTCTTATGGATCCAAGAAGAGTTGTTGATTTTTTAGCCTGTTCAGCTTTTTACTTATTGTTAGTATGGAATGGCAACTTTCAAGTTGTTCAAACTGAAAGTCTTCTAACTTTGTTTTGATGTTTTTGTCATATGAAAGTTCATCATTTTTTAATTTTATTTTTACTTTAAAGATTTTATTTATTAACTTGAGAGAAAGACAGCGTGCAGAGAGAGCATGAGTTCGGGGAAGGAGCAGGGGAGAGGGAGAATCAGAATCCCCACTGAACAGAGAGCCCCAACATGAAGCTAAATCCCAGAACCCTGGGATCATAACCTGAGCCAAAGGGAGACCCTTAATGGACTGAGCCACCCAGGCACCCCAGAAATTTTTCATCTTGATGCAGTCACAATGTCAGGCTTCTTTTTTGGGGAGTAGGAACCCCTTCTTACCCTGGGCTCATGGCTTTTCTGTATGATTCAAATAGTTAAAATACCTATTTTCCATTTTCAGAAATTAAAAGTCCCATATTTTAGGTTTCTTCATCCTTTCCTTTCTCTAGGGTTGTGCACAACGTTAGAGCCCACACTGACCCCTGAGTCAGGAGGACAGTCCCTAAAGTATTGTGAGGAAACTCAAGCAGTCATCAGCAGCAGAGAAGGCTAGAAAGATATGTTCAAGGTTCCCTGAAACATGATGCCAGGAAATAGGGCATCCTGGGGGTTTTCTGGAAAAGAGAATCAGAGCTTGCCATGTAGGTTTCCTGATTCAGAGTAAGGCAACGCTGTGTGCGAGTAGAATAGGTTAATAGCACATTGGCGATAAAACTGCAGAATCCAGACTGGGAGAAACTCCATAGGACACATGTTCAGTTTCTTTGGCAAGCAAATTGCAAGGAAAAAGAGAGATGGAGGGTCAACTTCTAGATAAAAGAGTTGAGAGACATGATGAGCCATTGCAGGATATGGCCTTATGTGGATCCTGATTCAAAACAAAACACTGCAACGTTTTTTTTCCTAAGGCAGTGTGTGAAATATTGGAGAAAAATAATATTTTTAATGTGTTGACATTAAGGAATTAATTTTCACATTTTATTTTTATTTTTTTAAAGATTTCATTTATTTATTTGACAGGGAGAGATCACAAGTAAGCAGAGAGGCAGGCAGAGAGAGAGGGAGAAGCAGGCTCCCTGCTGAGTAGAGAGCCAGATGCGGGGCTTGATCTCAAGGCCCTGAGACCGTGACTGGAGCCAAAGGAAAAGGCTTAACCCACTAAACCACCCAGGTGCCCATAATTTTCACATTTTAAAAGGTGGAATAATACTATTATGATGTGTAAAAAGCAAGCCCTTTTAGAGATAGACTCTGAAATACTAAGAAATAAAGATATTTAATATTCACTGTTTAATTCAGAGTAATACAGGTACAATGAAACAAGTTGAGTTTTTTGGGGTTTTTTTTAAAGATTTATTTATTTATTTGACAGAGAGAGATCACAAGCAGGCAGAGAGGCAGGCAGAGAGGGAGGAGGAAGCAGGCTCCCTGCTGAGCAAAGAGCCCGATGTGGGGCTCGATCCCAGGACCCTGAGATCATGACCTGAGCTGAAGGCAGCGGCTTAACCCACTGAGCCACCCAGGCGCCCCACAAGTTGAGTTTTTGCTTAAAATTTGAATCAATGTTAAAGTGGAAAATGGAGATATTGGTAGCACTGATTTTTTTTTTCCCCCAGTAAAATTTATTTAGGAAGCTAAACATTCCTAAGCATGTGTTCAGTCATTTATTAATGCTGGGCTGGGGATAATGCTATGAATAAGATCGACAAGAGCCCATGGCGTCAGGAATAGGATGTTCTGGAACCCAGAGGCATTGGGCAGGAGACCATAAACAAGTGAAGTGTGTACAGGTGGAAATAGGAACCGGTGAGATGTGCAATGTTGAAAATAAGGCAGCGGGATGGAACGGTGACTGGCAGGAGGACCGCCCGCGAGGGTCTGGTAGAGGACGCGCCATTCCTCCCCCGTGTGGAAGATGCTTCAGGGAAGGTCAAGAAGGAGCCAGCGGGGAAGGTCTGGGGAAGATTCAGGCAGAGGCTGAAGATGACCTGCTTGAGGGACAGAGAGAAGACCGGCCTGGCTGGAGTGTCCCGAGCAAGTTGGCGACCGGCCAGGAGCCGCCTGTCCAATGGGAGCTGCAGCCGGCATTCCTGGAAGCACCAGGTTGGGCCACCGTGGCTGCCCAGAGATAGTTTTCACTGTTTGGGGACAACACCCCAGTGTACAGTTGTCCTTTTCGTCCTGCTTTTACATATCCCTATGGGGTTAGAAAATTCCCCAGAGGTGGTGCTTTAGGGACCTCAATTTTTTTTTAAAAGATTTTATTTATTCATTTGACAGACGGAGATCACAAGTAGGCAGAGAGGCAGGCAGGGAGAGAGGAGGAAGCAGGCTCCCCGCTGAGCAGAGAGCCCGATGCGGGGCTCGATCCCAGGACCCTGGGATCATGACCTGAGCCGAAGGCAGAGGCTTTAACTCACTGAGCCACCCAGATGCCCCAGGGACCCCAATTTTAATGGAACATAGGTGGGAGGACACTGGTGACTGACCCTGGGATTTGCTGCTCTCTCCTTTTCAGTGCCATTTCTGTGACAAGGCCTTTATGAACCAAGCTTTCCTACAAAGTCACATTCAGCGGCGCCACCCCGAAGATTCTCACCTCGGTAAGTCACAGGCTCAGCAGCAAAGATCGGTTTTCCTTCGGGTGCCTGTTTCTTCTTCTCAGGGAGACGTGGTCCAGCGCATCTCTCAGTCATTAGACAAGAAAGTATCATAGTATTTGTTCATTTGTTAAGCAACGCTTGAGCCCCGACTGACTATGTGCGGTGCATGGCACCAGTCCTGGGGTCTGTCAGGAGGGGCGGAGGAGACGCACTCACACAAATAAATGAGTGGTTCTTTGCAGATGTGGCAGATGCAGCAAAGAAAATAAAGCAGGAGGATGGGCTGGGGGTGGTCAGCAAAGGCGTCCCTGAGGATATGCTAGTTGATCGCAGGCGGAATGATGAGGAGGGGCCCAGCCTGGGGAAAATCTGGAAAATGGGTATCCCAGGCAAAGGGAGTGATGACTGTGGTCGGGGTGGGGGTTGGGGATGAGGGAGAGGTGGCACAGGCACGTTTGAGGAACAGATAGAAGGTTAGTGAAGTAGAGGGAGCAAGGCAGTAGGGGGCGGGGCGTTGGGGTGGAGGGGAGGATGCTGGGTCACGTGGGACCTTGAGGATTAACGCCCCCCCCCTTACCCCGCCCCAGGCTGGCCAGGAGTGTGAGTAGCTCCTGGTGGAAAGCATAGCGGCTTTGGCGGAAGCAGGTGAAAGAGTGAGGGGGGCTGCCAGAGTAGCCCAGGCGAGTGACATGGCAGTGGGACTGGGACGGTACCAGGGAAGACCAGGTGAAGATGGAGAGGACCTGTTCCACCCAGAGACGCAGAGGTGTGAGAGCAAGAGATAAAGAAAGACAGTCCTGGGGTTTTGTCCTAGATATTTGGGTGAATGGCGGCGGTGTTGACTCAGATGGGGATCTAGGGGCGGAAGCAGATTGAGGAAGGAAGGCGGATGAGAGTTGGTGTTGGTCAGGGTGAACTCGAGTCACACATATGATCGCCATCCAAGTCGGGAGGTGGGGGGGCTGGAGCTCAAGGGAGAGGCCCAGGCTGCGGAGCTGGTCTGGAGGAGCTCACCTAGATAGGAAAGGGAAGACAGTCAAGGGCCAGCCCTCAGGCTCTCCCAACGTGGGGAGCTCAGGAAGCACAGCTGAGGGCGGTGAGGAGTAGTCAACAGAGGCAGGAGGGAGAGCTGGGAGTGTGTTGTCATGGAAACCAAGGGAAACATGGGTTTCAGGAGGGAGGCAGCGGTCAGTTTACTGAAAGTTCCTGAAGCACAGAGTGAGTTGAGGCCCAAGGATTGGTTATTGCTGTTGCGATGGCTGCTGCTGACCTTGACATAGCAGCTTCAGTGGATTGCTGGGGACAGAAGCCCAGAGGGAGTGAGCCGAGCTGAGAGTCAGGTGAGCAGGTGGTTAGTAACATTTGCTGGGAGAGACAGCAAGGGACATGAGCATTGTCTAGAGGGAAATGTGGAACCAAGGGAGAATTTTTGTTTCCATTGATGTGGGAGATACGAAAGTGTGTTTGGGTCCTTGATGTGAATTAACTATGTATAGAGGGGGAAATTAAAGAAGCAAGAGAGTGCAGGGGTTCTGTGGCTTATCCAGGAATAAACGTTCTTAAGGTAAAATAAATGCCAGGCCTCGTTTCTCTGTGAGCAGACAAAGCATTCTGCCAACTGCTTGTAGACTGGTAACCCACAGAAATTCTCATTATGGTCTTAAATGCTTTTAGCATCTAAATGGGTGTGCTGCTAGCTTGTTCCTAAATGCTTGCTCTAGTCTCCTTTTTGGGCCAGTCTATTTCCATTCTTGCCTATTTCAGACAAATAGATTTATTTAGGAAATAGCTAAGCTTTATATAAACAATTCCAACAGCGGAAAATTCCATTTGTAAGTCCTGGACTCCTGATAAGAGTTTAGCAGTGTATTGGAGAAATTGGGAAGATTAAGTATTTTAATTAAACTACCATTCTTCAGTGTGAAACTGACCTTCTTTCTCTTCTGTTTCAGTATCTTATTCTATCTCATACTCGTTTCAGAGAGTGGTTCAGACTCTGAAATGAGTATTATTTCTTCAGGTCATCTTTGAGATTCTGACTTTCTACTTTGGTTTCCATACCTTTCATGTCTACACTCACAGACACATGTATATCCATTCAGTCATGTGCACATCTTCATGTAAGTACATGTACATAATAAGTACCTTCCCTTCACTTGTTGCTTCCTTTTACAACCTTTTGGTACCTCGTTTTGGCCCTGTGGACAGCGTATGGCCCCAGTTTGCATTCTAAATACCAGCCTCTGCTTGTCTTAGCACCGATGGGGTTCTCCGGAGAGTGTGTGGTGGGAGCCAGAAGGACAGTAACCTTAGAGATTTCCAATATGGCGCTACCTGTAGTGGAAGCTATTGGCTTCTCTTCTCTTGAGACTGGCACCTCCAAGAAGAGCTCAGGATTATTCTTTGTTACCATTAGCTTACCCTGAATGGGCTCTCACACTGTCTCTGGAGGATAATCCAACCCAGTGGCTGAAATAATCTGCTACAAGTAATTCAGCACCCCATAAGGTGAAGGGCTGCAAGTAAACACTCATGAGCAAAAATTGGCTCGCGTGGCATGAAAAAGTAGTAGTAGCCCAAGTCAGAGCACTTTCCTTTGTCCTTGTCTTATCAATGAGGCTGTACCCCATAAGTTTTCAGCGAGGTTTCTGAGGAGGTGGTATTTTAACTGCATATTTCTGTTGCAACAGAGTATAAGAAAAAGGCACAGACTGATAAGCTCCAGAGTGAGATTGACATGCTCAAGGAGCAGCTGCAGCTCACCAGGTCTCAGCTGGAGGCGGCCCAGCACGCCCACGCCATCAGGTTCTCCAAGGTAGGGTACTGAGTCCTGAACCAGTGGGATGTTGGGAAGGACCCGTATGAGTTCCTTTGAAACATTTGATGGAATTCACAAGTGAAGTCCTCTGGTCCCGGGATTTCTTTATTGGGAGGTGTTTGATTAATGATTCAGTGTCCTGACTCATTATTGGTCTGTTCAGATATCCTATTCTCATGATTCAGTCTTGTTAGGTTGCCTGTTTCTAGGCATTTATCCATTTCTTTGAGACTGTCCAATTTGTTGGCATGTACCTGTATGCAGTAGATTTTTACCATCCTTTGTAATTCCGTAGTGTCGGTTGTAATGTCTCTTCTTTCCTTTATAATTTGCCTGAGTTCTTTTTCGGTTTGTGTAGCTAAAAGTTTGTCAGTTTTGTTTATCTTTAAAAAAAAAAATCTTAGTTTTGTTCATCTTTCCTATTGTTTTTCTATTCTTTATTTTATTATTTATGCTCTAATCTTTATAATTCCTTCTGCTAACTTTGAGTTTAATTTTTTTTTCCCTAGATCTTGAGGTGTGAAGTTAGATTGTTTATTTGAGATCTTTCTTTTTTTCTTGCTGTAGGCATTTTTAGCTGTAAACTTTCCTCTTAGAAGTGCTTTTGCTGTACCCCGTACATTTTGGTACGTTGTGTTTCCATTTTCGTTTATCCTGAGATATTTTTGACATCCCTTTTGATTCCTTCTTTGATCCATTGGTTGTTCAAGAGTTAATTTCCATGTATCTGTAAATGTTCCAATTTTCCTCCTGTTACTGATTTCTAGTTTCATACCATTGTGGTCAGGAAAGATACTTGACATAATTTTAGTCTTCTTGAGTTGGATGGCCTGTCTAAGGAGTATTAAAGTCCTCCATGATTATCGTGTTGCTCTTTATGTTTCGTTTTTCTTTTGTTAGTATATGCCTTATAAATTTGGTGCTGCAATATTGGACACATAAATATTTACAATTCTTATATCTTCTTGATGATTGGTCTCTTTAATATTGTATAATAACCTTCTTTGTTTCTTGAGATCTCTCTCTCTTTTTATTTTTCTCTCTCTTTTTTTAATGTAGGTGTTTACAGCTATAAATTTCCCTCTGAGCACTGCTTTGGCTACTTTTTTTAAATTTTCAGTATGTTGTATGTTCAGATATCCTATTTTTATTTTTTTTCATCTCAAAGTATTTTCTGCTTGTCCTAGTGAGTTTTTCTTTGGCCCATTGGTTGCCTAAGAATACATTGTTTAATTTTCAAGTATTCATGAATTTTCTAGTTTTTCTTCTGTTATTAATTTCTGGCTTCATTATGTCATGGTTGGGAATACACTTAGCATGATTTCAGTCTTTAAAATTTATTGAGAATCTTTTATGACCTAAAATATGGTCTATCCTGGTGAATCTTCCATGTGCATTTAGCAAGAAGGTATGTTTTGGGGTCGCTGGGTGCAGTGTTGTCTGTGTCAGACTGCGTTTATTTATCATGTTAAGCCCCCAATTAGGTAAAAAACCAAAAAGTTTAAGTCATTGAGAAATGAAAGGTTGATTGACTAGACCTTGAATTTAGCTTGTATAAATATGAATTTGTGTTTTTGGGCGATGAGATGGGGCTATTCTCTCTAAATGGATACAGTCTTGAGAGTGGTTCCTCTGCTCAATAGACATTTTCTTTTAAAGTATGTTTATATTTTACATATTATTGCATACCTATTATGCAAATTCATAGATCACAGAACTCTACTCTTGAGACTTTGGGCATCTGTATTTGTACTTTAAGAGATGTAAGGACAGAAGGATGCTGTGTGCTGTTTTTGGTTTAGAAAAAATCCCTGTGCACATGGCCAGAATAGGAAGTGAGACTGCAAACCTAACTGATACACACAATATTAGCTGCCACACTGGAGGTGAAGCTATGTCCATTTATTTAAAATTTTACATATTTGCTTCTTATCAGAACTTTTAAAGCCATGCATTAAAATAATTTCAGGAATATGAAATGCAAAAAACAAAAGAGGAAGAATTTCTCAAGTTATTTGATAGATGGAAGGAAGAAGAAAAGGAGAAACTGGTTGGTGAAATGGAAAAAGTCAAGGAAATGTTTATGAAGGAGTTTAAAGAATTGACTTCCAAGAATTCAGCATTAGAATATGTAAGTATTAAGCCAAAAAGTCCTCATAATATTGGTAGGGTTGTTGCCTTGAGAGGTGGTGTTAGATTGGCATTATGGCCAGCAGATCTAGAAATTACTTCATTGTGCCCAGACACCCCTCTTCCTGAGAGTGGTGAGGGAACCCAAGACATACAGAAGACAGAGCAAGTTAGCAAAGGTGTCTTTGAGAGTGGGAGCTTTGGTCCCAAACGTATGTGCAGAACACTTGGTACATTTGAGGGGCACCTGGCTGGCTCAGTCACTGGGGCGCGGACTCTTGATCTCAGAGTTGCGAGCTCAAGCCCCACGTTGGGGGGAGATATTATTTAAAAATAAAATTGTTTTTTTTCTTAAAGATTTTATGTATTTGTTAGAGAGAGAGAGAGAGAGAGTTGAAGCAGGGGGAGTGGAAGAACAAAGGGAGAAGTAGGTTCCCTGCTAAGCAAGGAACCCCATGTGGGACTTAATCCTAGGACCCTGGGGTCATGACCTGAGCCAAAGGCAGATGCTGAACTGACTGAGCCATGCAGGTGTCCCGGAAGTTAAATGAAATCTTAAAAAAAGAACACTTCATACATTTAGTACCTTTGGTCAGATCATAGAACAGGGTCTCTCTTTTCTTAGCCGGCCATAAACCATAAACCCTTCCACGAGTTTTGAAGCTTTCAAAGTTCCAAAAGAACTTTCTGGAAAGGCTGGCACAGGTCACCATTGTGGAAGCCAACCCAGAAAGACAGAAGTAGAACCTCTTACCAGTTCCCTTTCAGATCTCCAGCCTGGTCAGTGAGGAGGACAGGAGGTCTGAACAAGCAGGATGTGGCTAAATGAGCCCTCATCCCCTGTGGGAGCGACCTTGGTCCACACTGCCCTGGTCACATGCATAGACAGAGACACGCCTTGCTGGGCTGGGACCTCAAACTCTGTGACAGTGGCCATTGCCTTCCCTCCAAGAATGACTTGAGCTGGATGGGCAGCTCAGTCAGGAGTCGCCCTTGGGGAAAGAAAACAAGATCCTTGAGCTCCCTCTAGGGGACAAGCTTTGTAAACTAAAATGGAGGGGTATTTTTGGACCATGGCTAAGGAGGGCCTTCTCTAAAAACACGAACTTTTGCACGGAGGTTGGCAAACCACGAACTGTGAGCTGAGTCTGGCGTGCCACCCATTTTTGTATGGCCAGCGAGTTAAGAAAGGTTTTAATATTTCTAGATGGTTGAAAAGAGTCATAAGAGTATTTCACGACACAAAAATTACATGAAGTTCCCATTTCCATGTCCACAAATAAAGTTTTATTGGCACCCAACCACACATGTTCCTTTACATTTTGTCCCTTGTGCTTTTGTGCGGGGCCCGTAGACTGGGTGGTCATGACCAAGACCTTGTGTTTCTCCAGAAGCCGGCAGACTGTCCAGCTCTTGACAGAAAAATCCTGCCAACCCGTCCTATCTTTATAAAGCAGATGTGGCAAAATGTTAACAATTGAAATGGGTGTTCATTATACCGTTCTTTCCATTTTTCTCTAAGTTGTAATTTGCAAATTTAAAAGCTGAGGGGAGATAAAAGTGGATGGCACATTGGGTCTTTTTGTGTAGGGCTTCCTTCAGGCAACTTCCCGTTGGATCAGCTGGTCTTGCCTGTTGCTGGTCCTGAGCATCAGGACTCTGAGGCAGTCATTTCTCTGTCCGTGGTTTCTTCTCCCACCCGTGCCCCGGGGACCCCTCCTGCACTCCTAACTGTGGCTCAAAGTGGGGTGCCGCATCACCCACTGGTGGATTGCGGTACCAGTCCGTTTAAGACTGCCTTCTCAGGGCCGCCTGAGGGGCTCAGTCGGTTAAACATCTGACTTAAGGTTTTGGCGCAGGTCATGATTTCAGGGTTGTGAGATTGAGTCCTACTTTGGGCCCCACTGGGCACAGCGGGGCCTGCTTAAGAGTCTTTCTCTTCCCCCCTTACACCCTCAAAAAGAAAAAACTGTCTTCTCACACCTGCATCAAGGCCAGACTCGTTTTTTTCCCTTATGATAAGCTGCTAATTAGAGTTCTTTTGCCTGAAAGTCCCTCCATGGTCCTGCCCCCAGGAAAATAGTGGGTTGGGACTTTGTCCAACATGGGACTTTTATTTTTACCACTCCTACTTTTTTTGGGTAAAAAACAGCTTTACTGAGATTTAACGTATAGACCATAAAACTCACCTACTTCAAGTATACAGTTCTGTGGTTTCTAGTATGTTCCCAGAGTTGCGCAGCCATCCTCACATACTCTGAAAGGATTATCTCCCGGGGAGCAGCCCTGTGCCCACTGGCACTCCCTCCCGCAAGCTCCTGGCGACCACACGTCTACTTTCTACCTCTGCAGATCTGCCTATTTTGGGCGTTTCCTTTGAATTGAAGCATATAACATGTGAGGTTTTGTGAGCAGCTGCTCCCAGTTAGTGCCATGTTTTCAAACCTCATCTGCGTCATGAGGAAGGGACGTCTCTGTCCCATTGTGTCATGCCTTTGTTATTGCCACCTGATGTCCCATTGCATGCGTGTCACATTTCCTCTGTCTGTTCATCAGGGGACCACTTGTGGGTGTTGGCCTTTTTCAGCTATAGTTGGTTTTTAATATTATTATTTACAATAAGCTCCATTTTTAGAGTACAGAAAATGTCTTAGAAATGCTCCTTGCCTACCCCTGTACACAGTTGTCCATACTACTGGCATCCTAAATGAGTGTGGCCCATTTGTTTAGTTGAGAAACCCGTATTGATAGAGTAGAAATAGCCAGACTCCGTACTTCAGTCCAGCTTCTTGAACTTTTAGCTGATGTCACTTTTCTGTTCCAGGATTCTATCCGGGATGCTGCCTGATATGTAGTTGTCCCATCCCTTTGGGCTCCTATCTGGGATAGTGTCTCTGACTTGTTTTCGGTGACCTGGACAATTTTGAGGAGTACTTTTCGGGAGGATTCTCTCTACGGGAATTTATCCCATAGTCTTCTCATGCCTACACTGGGCTTATGAGTTTGAGGAATGAAATCCTCAGAGCTAAAATACAGTTTTCATCACATCAGACCACTCTCCTCATGATATGTGATTGTTAGTGTTGACCTTGGTCACCTGGCTGAGGTAGTGTCTGTCAGGTTCCTCCAATGAAAAGCCACCCCCAACCCCCGTTTCCTGCTGTACTGTTTGAAAAGAAGTTGCTGTGTTCAGCCCAGAGTTAGGCAGGAAAGCTATGCTCCCCACCCTTTTATTTTTTCAGTTAACATGTTACCTTCTGTGGCTTTTCTGGGGGTTTTTACCGCTGGTGACCTGGGGAATAACATAACAAGTGAAAGAAAGAATTAAAAGCCCCATGTCCGGGCGCCTGGGTGGCTCAGTGGGTTAAGCCGCTGCCTTCGGCTCAGGTCATGATCTCAGGGTCCTGGGATCGAGGCCCGCATCGGGCTCTCTGCTCAGCAGGGAGCCTGCTTCCTCCTCCTTCTCTCTCTACCTGCCTCTCTGCCTACTTGTAATCTCTCTCTGTCAAATAAATAAATAAAATCTTTAAAAAAAAAAAAATGTCCCTCACGGATTATGGGCACAGTTGCTGAATGAGGCTGGCCTTGGCACCCAGTTATCGTGAGAACCAGCTGCTCCTAGTTCCTCTGTTCCTGGCAACCGTTATGTGCGCATCGGAAAATGTAAGACCCCTGGTATAAGATTAGAAAGTTGGGTTTTTCCTTTCCCTTTTTCACCCCATACACGTTCTGTTGGAAAACTGAAAGCAGGGGCGAGAACACTGGAAAGCCAGCAGGTGAGAGAAGTGGGAGAAGCACAGGGAGCCTCCAGTAGGACAGTCAGATTTCACAGTGGCTCCATTGCTCCCCAATTTCACTCTCTGTTTCCATCTTACAAAAGTACAAACATCCATACCAGTCGGTTTGTATCTTATTTTCTAGCAACTGTCAGAAATCCAGAAGTCCAACATGCAGATCAAGTCCAACATAGGCACGTTAAAGGATGCCCATGAATTTAAAGAAGAACGTCCTCAGTATCCCCAAGATTTCCAAAATGTGATGCAGTTTCTTGACAGCCAGGTATGTACCCGCGGGTAGTCACTGCCGGAGGGCCTGATTTTAATTAGTGAAGCAGTGTACAGCAGGCCTTACCTACAGAAAAGGGATTTGTCTGTCAGTGGCCACGAAGCTGACTCTTTTCTTCTTGTCTCCGGATACCTAATAACGGGTGTTCATTAGATGCTTGTTGATTGACTAATCGATGTAGATCTAGAACAGTTGGCAAAATTGTTGCCTTTTTTGCTAACATGGTAATACCCTGAATTGTTTGGGATTACCTTAAGAGTTTATTTTTCATATTTCAGATGTAGGTCTCACTTTCAAAAGGCACAGAAAGACACGCTGAAGCACCGACTTAATTTTTAGAGCTTGAGTATAAGGCTATGTTGGTGTACTGATGGTCTTTTTCATTTATCAAACTTAATTATAGTGGCCCTCCGTAAGCAGCTTGGCAATTTTGGTCATACTGGTTTAGGGGAAAATTGTTTTTTTACCAGGAAGTAAATAGAGATCCAAGTTTATGAATTCAAGATTTTGTTAAAAAACAAAGCAAAAAAAAAAAAACAGTAACATTTTTAAAAAAGGAAGTGTGTTTTTGAAATATAGACAACGACTCCTGTTGCGTACTTTGCCACCCATGTCTTGCCTCCCTTCCTGCAGTCCACCTTCCATCCTGCAGCCAGGCTGACCACGTCACTGTCCCGTCTTATCCTTCCAAGTCTGGAATCCTTAACCGGTCGTCAGAGTCCCTGAGGATCTGGACCCTGCGCCATCCCCCACCATTCTTGGCTTTACCTGAAGGTCCCCGCTGCACCAGATATGAGAGCTCATGGCTCCCCAAACACGGCTTTCTGGGTTTTGCTTTGGCCCTTGTGGCTTTCTTTGTCATGTCCTTCTTGGAGTTTCAGGACTTCTGGCTTCAGCTGGTGTGACTCCTCTTCCAGAGTGTTCTCTTGGACTCTGGGTGATGGCCTGTCTGTAGTCCCCCACGCGGGACCTGCTCACATACCCATTGCGGGGGGACTCTCCATTGTTAAGTTGGCTTTCCTCTGGCGCAGGGCAGAGCATGTCCCCTAGTCCTCCCCTCGTGGGCCACGGCAGTGAGGTCCCTGGGACATGGTGATAGACCAAGAATCGTGTCCCCTACTGACCTGTTGATAGTTGCTCCCCACCAGCTGGTCTCAGGAATTGAAGGACCCAGTTATGAAATCCCAAGATCCTGCCTACATTTCTCATTTCCTTTCTGTGAGCTCTGGTGTCAGATCAGAACCGCAGGCCTCAGAAACCTCGGTCTTGTCTCTTAGCTCCTCAAACTGGCACACGAGCGCGTATTCTTGAAAATAATTTTTTCGGAGCACGGCCATGCCCACTCGTGTATTACCTATGGATGTTCTCCTACTGCTGGTAGTAAAGATCGAGTCATGTGACCCCCAGAGCCTAAAGTTGTCCTAGTAGCCCCTTAGCAGAAAATGTTTGCAGACCCTTGCCGTAG
Source organism: Neogale vison (assembly GCF_020171115.1). Lineage (NCBI taxonomy): Eukaryota > Metazoa > Chordata > Mammalia > Carnivora > Mustelidae > Neogale > Neogale vison. The sequence continues at coordinate 152,439,311 of NC_058095.1, read as the reverse complement.
AGTTTAAGATTAAAACCAAGTGAAATGGGTTTAAACATTTTTGAGTCTTTGTAGTTTAAAAAAAAAAAAAATGCCTCTACAATGTCTCCAGGGAGGTAACTGGGTTCCATAGGACCCACCAAAAACTTGCATTTCAAGTGGATTTTACTGCTGTGGCTGCATGTGAATTCCTCTGGTTTTCCTATGTCGTAGGAAAGCAAGTGGACCGCACGAGTTCAAGCTCTTCATCAAGAACACAAGAAAGAGAAGGGTCGGGTAAGATTGAGAAGGCAATGGTCTGTCAGTGTCATTTTTTAAAAGAGTATATATATATTATTTCTCTACCACAAAGATAGTCTTTGTCTGCTTCATAGACTTTGTGGAGAAATGTGTGGCAAAATTTAAATTTTATAATTTAATTATAAAATATTTAATAATTCGGGGTGCCTGAGTGTCTCGGTCGGTTAAGCATCTGCCTCCGGCTTCCATCATGATCTCAGGGTCCTGGGATCAAGCCCCGCATGGAGGGGTTGGGGGGAGTCTGCCTCTCCCCCTCTCTCTACCTCCCCCTGCTTGTTCTCTCTCTTTCTCTCTCAAATAAATATATCTTTTAAAAAATAAAATTACTTAAAATTCAATAACCCCTGCCACGACTTTGTTATAATTTTTCTCAGTCTGTGTTCTATGCCGTAAATATTGGTTTCCGTAATATGGAAACCCATACGCATAGTCTCACAAATCTTGAATCATGCCTTATAACTGTGCATACTTTTTGCTTAATATATCACAAACATTCTCCTGTTCTAAAATAGTCATCAAAATCGTGATGTTTTAATGGCTGGAGAAGGCTCTTAACGATGTTTCATAAGTTATTTAGTGATTCCTTCCTTGTTGAACACATCGTTTCTGACTTTTCCATCTTTTAGGGTAGCCATCTTGATACTTTGTAAGAAAAGCAGGGATTGCGCATGTTAAAATCATTTTAATGAAAACAGTTTGATGTTAACACTGCTTTTCAGCAGAGAGTAACACAGATCGAAATGGGGAAGTGTTCACGCTGGTGCAGAAAACCTAAAGTACTTTCATTTGAGATTTTAGGATAGGAAAACTTCTGTTTCTTTTTTCACTCTGTATGTATTTTATAGCCCTTTGTGTCCCGTGTGTCTTAGCCTGTTTGGCTGCTATGACACAATATGGTAGACCAGGTCGCTGACAAAGAACAGGCATGTATTTCTCATAGTCTGGGGCTCTAGGGATCGAGCAGAGATTTCGTGTGGTCAGGGTGTGGCTGTGTGTGGGTGTAAGGCCCCTGTTTATTTCTCTAGCCTAAACCACCCTCAGCTGCGGAGGGGCTAGCTAGCTTTGGACCTGGTATCTCCAGGCTCCCTGAGTTTAGCAGATCTCAGACGATGTGTTTTTTTGTTTTGTTTTGTTTTTCTAATTTATTTTTTATTTATTTTCAGCATAACAGTATTCATTATTTTTGCACCACACCCGATGCTCCATGCAATCTGTGCCTTCTCTAATACCCACCACCTGGTTCCCCCAACCCCCCACTCCCGGCCCCTTCAAAACCCTCAGATTGTTTTTCAGAGTCCATAGTCTCTCACGGTTTACCTCCCCTTCCAATTTCCCCCAACTCCTTTCTCCTCTCTAACTCCCCGTGTCCTCCATGCTATTTGTTATGCTCCACAAATAAGTGAAACCATATGATAGTTGACTCTCTCTGCTTGACTTATTTCACTCAGCATAATCTCTTTCAGTCCCGTCCATGTTGCTACAAAAGCTGGGTATTCATCCTTCCTGATGGAGGCATAATACTCCATAGTGTATATGGACCAATCTTCCTTATCCATTCGTCCGTTGAAGGGCATCTTGGTTCTTTCCACAGTTTGGCGACCGTGGCCATTGCTGCTATAAACATTGGGGTACAGATGGCCCTTCTTTTCACGACATCTGTATCTTTGGGGTAAATACCCAGGAGTGCAATGGCAGGGTCATAGGGAAGCTCTATTTTTAATTTCTTGAGGAATCTCCACACTGTTCTCCAAAGAGGCTGCACCAACCTGCATTCCCACCAACAGTGTAGAGGGTTCCCCTTTCTCCACATCCCCTCCAACACATGTTGTTTCCTGTCAGACGATGTGTTTTCCTTTGTCCAGTGTCATCCTGGTCGGGGCGATCCGGTGCCCACCGTGAGCCCCATCTGTCCCTCAGTGCCCAGCTCCCAGCCGTCAGCAGGGCCTTCCATGTGTCTCGTATCTGTGTTCTTCTGCCCACTTCATTTCCATTGCTTTTCCCTTCCACCGAGCCCCTGCCCTTTCTAAAAGGATCCCGCAACTGGTGTCCCAGTTCCAACCTACCCCTTTCCCAGTTTGCTCTCCGGAGAGCAGAAGAGTCCCCCTGGCAGCCGGCCATCCCGATCCTCTCTCCAGACTGAACTCTTTCTGACTACAAGAGCCTTCTGGTCACTTCGAGAACATGCTGACCTTTTTCTCTTTCCACCAGGGGTTTTGTTGCTGGGCTGTCCTTCCATTTGCTCTCCACGTGTCTGGCTCCTTCCCTCTGTATGGCTGCTCTGTGGGTGTCGCACATTACCAGCAGCTGGTTATCTCTCAGTATCCATGTCACCCGGGTGCCTGTCTGGGTCCTGTCCTCGGGGTCTCACAGCTGCATTCCGGCTGTCCGGCTGGCTGTGTTCTCATCCGAGGCTCAGGGTCAAACCAAGCCTGGTCAGGTTATAGGCAATATGTGGCTCCTTCAGGCTCACCATAGGATCAGGACCCTGAGCTCCACAGCTCAGTACCCGGCTGTTGACTTCGTGACGGCCAGCCGGGGAGGGGCTGGCCTGAATGAGACCTGCCCACATAGGATGATCTTTCTTTTCCTGAACTCAGAGTCAGCGGACAAGGGACTTCAATTCCATCTGTCAAGTCCCTCGCGCACGCTTGCCGTATTGTGCTGTTGGAGCACATCTTTGATCCCAGCCAGCCCATGTCTTGGTCTGCGCACGCTGCTGGCTTTAAACAATGGACATTTCTTTCTCTGGAGGCCGGGAAGTGGTGCGGTCAAGGCTCTGGGCAGTTCACCTCCTGGTGAGATCCCTGTGGCCGATGGCTGTCCTCTGTGTCTTCAGGGGCAGGGAGAAAAGGAAAGCCTGGGCCCTGGTTTCTTCTAAGAGCACTAATCCCATCGTGACCCTACCCTAATTCATCCAAACCTAATCACCCCCCAAAGGCCCCGCCTCCTAAAACCACCATGTAGGGGATTAGGGCTTCAAGCTATGAATTTGGTGGAGAGCGGCACGAACACTCAGTTCGTTAACTCCGCCAAGGGAAAGGGATTATACAGGGCATGCACTCTGGGGGTGCAGACTTGAGGGCCGTGTAGAATTCTCTCTGCCACAGCCCCTTCTGCCCTTGGCTTCCAGGTCACCGGACGCCGTGTAAGTAGGTAGCCACCTCCCTCACGGGTCCGACCACATGGTCGCATGTGGTTCTTTGATGATGTAGTCACTTGTTTACTGTGTGTCTCTCCAGCCGGATCCCTAGCCCCGTGAGGAAGGGGCTCCGTGTATTTTGTTCTCTGTTGTATTTTGGGTACGACTAACTACCCAACATATGATTGGCGTTCGTTAAATATTTGCGGAACCCACACGGAGGGTGGCTAGTCGGCCCGCAAGGGGAGCGTTCAACCTTGCCTTTCTGGGTGGGGAAATGCTGCGCGTAGGGTCTGGTCTGGAAGAGCCAGGTTCGAAGAGTCGTCTGTGGGGATGACTGCAGGTTTGAACCTCCTAAACTCGGGGTCCTGCTTGTCAGCCTCGTCGCGTTGCTCCTCTGTCAGGCACCGAGCCAGCTCGCGAGGGGAACCGGCAGGGACGACTCAGAGCCGTTGCTTTTCTGGGGAAACGTGGCATCCCCTGGAGAGGTTCTAAGGTAGTAGTTCTGAACCTGGGACTGCAGAACGACCAGTGGCTCTTTGCCAGAACACACACCCCAGCTGCACCGCACGGGATCCCGATCCGGTCTCGGGTGGGGCGTGTGTATTACGGGGCGGGGGGCACTAGATCCCCCGATGATTTCCACGGTTTGAACCACCGTCCTTATCATCTGACGTTCTACCCTAATCCTTCAAGGCGTCTTCTAGCATTGGTACTTAGGGACAGAATTCGGGCTTCCGGATGAATAGGGCTTGGTGTTCAGTTCTGGCTCCTTTAAAGCCTCCGGTGTCCCAGACCGGCGTGGGAACCGTCGGTTCAGTGGCCCTCTGGCAGGAACAGAACGCAAGTGGCCGATCTGCACACTTGGTCACCGCAAGTCCTGATGGAAGGACCGCCCAGTGGCGGGTTGGAGGAGGGGGGAGAGGTCTTCCCTGGTTCTGAGTGAGGCGCCTTGCCCTGGGGGTGTGGGGGTTTCGCTCTGCCGCTAGGCTACGCTGCTCCATTGTCTGCTGGTTTTCGCTCTGAAGCTGCTTTCTTCTTCCTTAATTTCTCTTAAACCCGAACAGAGGGGAGAATTCAATCAGGTTTGGTAATCTCTGCCTGAGACCTAACTATTAATTATTCCACATGATTGCTGCCTACTGGTCCTACAATGCACATATTGTGTTTCTCTGTTTAAGGGAAGTTGCGATTGCCAACTTTTTATTGCTTTACCTAGGTTCCTGGCAATCTTTTTTTTTTTTTTTAAATAATATTGGTAGGAGTTCAAAGGGAGTCACAGATAAATGATGGGATGCCCTTTTGACCTGACAGAAGACTCTGGGGAGGCTGGAAGGCTGTCAGGTGCTCACGTAACAGAGGGAGAGGGCAGAGTCCTGTGCTCTGGCGGAGAGAAAGAGCAGGGACTTGAAAGGACAAGAGGTCACAAGAAATGGGCTCGAGGGCCACAAACTCTCGGAAATAATTTCTGGCTATCCTGTGCATAGACGATCACATTCCTCTTTCTGCAAACTCCTTTCTGTGATTTCTGGTCAATTCTCGAGTCCAGTACCAAAAGATTGCTCTCCCTTAGTGTTTCTTGTGTCCCTCTCCTCTGGAGGGTCTGGACTGACTTGTCAGTCCTAAACCTCCCCCTAAGCCCTGGACATTTTCACAGGCTTTTCTTTCTGTTTTCTAGCTCAGTGCTTTTTCAAACTGCTTTGGGGCCCTCTTCCCATGGTCTGTAAAAATGTAGAGAGGGTTCTTAACAGTGTTCTCCTGGGGGAGATTCTTGGCATCCTCTAGGTTATGAAAGGTTCTTTTTATTTTAATTTTAATTTTTTAAAAGATTTTATTCATTTATTTGAGAGAGAGAGAGAGAGAGCGCGAGCGTGCACCAGCCCAGAGAGGCAGGCAGAAGGAGAGGGAGAGGCAGACTCCCCACTGACCAGGGAGCCGGATGTGGGACTCGATCCCAGGACCCTGGGATCACACCCTGAGTCGAAGGCAAACTGAGCCACCCAGGAGCCCCTTTGGCGAATTATTTCTTAAGGCCTGGGGGGCTTCTTGGTTGTTTGCAAGTACTGTTTACTAAGATGTTCCCTGCCTTAGTCACTAAATTTGAGAGCAGTAATTTTTGAAGCCAGACTGGAAAGTTCCGATCTGGGCTCCTCCCCTCCAGCCCTCTGAGTTCGGACCATCTGCTTTATGCTGTCTGGACCTGAGTCCCCCCTTCTGTACTGTGGAGTCAAAACATGCATCCGTGAGGTTGTGGTGTGGACACAACAGGATGAAGTGCTTGATGAGGGTTTGTTGGGAAGAACGGAGCAGGTCGGGAGGGGCTGCCTCGCCCGCGCTCTCTACTCTGTCTACTGAGGCACCTCACCACCTGCCCTGCTCGGTCCACACGTCACCTCCACTTCCAGGCTCTAGGCTGGGACTGTGCTTAGCTCCAGTGACCTGGGTTTTTCCCTCTGGGTAAGCGACTCCTAAAATTATTTTAAGAATCTTTGCCTAAATGACTGAAAACAAATCGTTCTTGAATTTTTTTTTCCTACGTGCAGTCTATGATCTTTTCCGACATGAAGTCTCTGAGGATGGATCTTTCTGTTCTCTGCACCCCTCCCCATCCCTTCTCCCTTCTTCCACCTTCTTTTTCTCAGCAAGGATTTATTGAGGTTGTGCTTAGTCACTGGACTTACAAGTAAGGAAGGTGGGCTCTCTGTGCACCTGAGGGGCGGATGGTGTGGGGTTATGGCCCCTCAGTGGGAGCGCCCCGATGCTGGATCAGTGCTCATCCTGGTGGTGTGTCCTTTGCTGTGCTCGAGTGCACGCAGTCAATCACCTTCTCAGTGCTGTATCTTGGGTCACAAGCTCCGCGGGAGCACAAGTGAAGCCCTTGTAAAGCTGAGGCTTTGGTACACGGTTACCAAAGATGTATTCGGTCACTTGAAGTGCATAGATAATCTGAGGCCAGCAAAGAACATGGGGTGTGTGTGTACAGATGGCGGGATGGAGACATTGCACATGCGGTTTGCAGACGGACGCCTTCATTGTTTTTTTTTTTTTCCAGCTCTTGTCACATATAGAAAAACTTCGGACCTCCATGATAGACGATCTCAATGCAAGTAATGTTTTCTACAAGAAAAGGATAGAAGAGCTAGGGCAGAGACTCCAGGAACAGAACGAACTGATTATCACACAGAGACAACAGGTATTTTTGGCTCCATATTGGCACTGTTTTTCTTCAAGCAGTGCAATTTATCAAAGAACATTCTGTTTTATTTTGGAGCATTTGTAAGTTGGATAAGGTAAAGGAGGTAGAATATTTTCTTCCCTGTGGTTGTTTGTAAAAGTAAATCCAATAAGATAATTTTTTCAAGGTATTTTTTTTTTAACTGTGAAGAGCAAAAATTTGTTCAACTAGAATTTAGAATAAACTTGAAGGTAGAGAAAAATTTCTTTTTGAGATTACTTTGAGAAGCAGCCCAATCCAAAGGCTACTTTTATATAGTTTTTGCCTTTATATCTTTAAAATCCATCTGTCCTCTGTCTTTGGAGGACTTCCTGAAAAGGTTGATTTACTTAAATGCAGTATCTGTCCGTCATCCGGTATGTCCCCATCTGGTTTCAAACTTGTATCACTAAAAAAAAAAACAAACAAAAAAAAACGGTTTTTCTTTGCAGATTAAAGAGTTTACCAGTAAACCATTGAACAGCGTCAGTGAGCCCAAAGGTAAGTGGACCGGGATCCCAGTGTTGGAGGTGAGGTGGCCTCCCTCAGTAGAATGTGGGGCCCCTGGGGGCTTCTGGGCACCAACATGGCATTCCAGTGGTGATTTTAATTTGAGAGATCTGTCACCTTGATCCAGAGAGTTGAATTTTTAAATACATTGACTGTGACTGAATGGTCTCACCTAGGTTTTATCAGAATATTGTTAGGCACAGAATCCATGCTTAGTAACCGTACCTCTGGACTGATGAGTGATGGTGGGGGAGTCACTGCTAAAAGCACCAGGTCTGGAGACTCACGGGGCTCAGTGAAGCCCTGTCAGTGCCCGCCTCCGTTTCCTCAGCTGTGGAGTTGGAGCACTCAGAGTAACCATATTACAGGCTTTGTATGAGGATGAAATGGGGGAACATGTATAAAAGGCTCATTTGAGCACTCGTGGGGATGCGCCCTTGTGAACTACCCTGGCCTCAGTTACTCCAAAGTACTCTAAGGGGCTGGTTGTTGGCTTGTCAGCTGAGGCAGTTGGGGGATAAAAGTTTGTTCTAAGCATAGAGGGGGCACATCCAGCCTACTGTCTGTGGCGGCAATGGCCACCCGTCTCCTCTCCCTCAGGAGCGAGTCTAGAAGGGAGACTGCACCCGGAAGTGCATGCAGGGTCTCCCAGTAATGCACACAGCTTGCCTTTGCCGGGACCCCTCTCAGATAACCCCCTCTCCCAGCAGGAGCCAAGACTCCTGCTCATCTCCGGTCATTAAAGGATCCTTGTCTACTTGAGGGGGCACTGACTGGGGCTTGGTAATGGCTGTGTGAGCTGGATCTCCTCCTTGTCTCTAGGCGGCCCCTGAGGGAGTTCAACGACCTACGTACTTGGTTCCTTGTTTTGAGATAAAGGTTTGGGAAGGGCTGAGGTTCCCTGTAACTTCTCTTCGAAATTTTGAGTTCAGGTAGTGAGCAAAAGCTGTGTAATTACTCAGCATGAATACTTGAGTGATAATAATTTTAGGAAAAAGTTTTATAAGGATTTATGTTAAACGTCTTTACTCAGTTGGGTGAGTCACCATATGTTGGTAAATTTTGCTTGTTTTTTTCCTGGGGGGAAAAGATTAGGATAAGTGCTGACAAAATATAACCCATAGCTTATGATTTGGGTCATTAACTTCTTTTTTTTTTTTTTTTAATTTCAGGGAATCCTGTAATCTGGCAAACTTTCGAATCGAAGCCAACTGCCCCAGCTGTACCTAGTAAGTTTCTATAAAAGGCTCAGGATTCTAAAGATACTTTTGAAGTGCTAACCCAATAGACAACTTATTATTTTTAGAGCCTTGCCTTCGAAAACCGTATGTTTGGAGATTACATGATGATCTATTTTGATTCCTGGCTTTGACCTAGATCTAAAAACCAACACTGTAAATATTCTTGTGGTTTTGTGGTGATTTTGGTTAGCCGTACCTATTATGTCTCAGTTCACCTAATCAAGGGACAACTATAAATTCTTTGGCATTGCTTCAGTTTGTACTGGGTTTCCCAAGGCGTGGCGCTGTGTGACGACATGACCTTGTGGTGGCCGCCACATTTCAGCATCACTGAGACTCGGGTTGCAGCCTTTGACCCAAAGTTCTTTCAGCCGCTCACCTGAGGTGGACTCAGCACGTCTGTCTCTTGGAGCTGTCAGGATTTGGCTGTAATCCACAAGGACATCATCTGGACAGTGTCGAAATGGAAATGTTGTTTCCTTAATAATAGTTAAATAGTTGAGATACTTTTATTATTTTATTATTCCATTCAGGAAAGTGGAAGGGTGGAGGAAACTAGGGAGCAGACGGTCCTGGGCAGGAGAGGACGTGTGTGTGGATGGGCATCTGAGTACCGGGGGAGGGTCCAGGTTGAGGCTGGGCCCTGAGTGACGGGACCATTCATATCGGCCCAGAACTGCAGTGATGAAAGGGCATTGGTGAGCAGATTTGGGAATTTGGAACAATTGACTGGAAAATGCTAATGGTTTTAACTGCTCAGTCTTCTCAAGTGCTTCTGGAGACCTCTTTTTTTTTTTTTTTTTTAAGATTTGTTTATGAGAGAAAACAGGGGGATGGGGAGAAGGATAAGGACAGAGAATTCTCAAGCAGACTCCCTGCTGAGGGAGGAGCCCACCTCACAGGCTATCCCAGAACCCTGAGATCATGACCCAAACCGAAATCAAGAGCCAGATGCTTTACCGACTGACCCACCAAGACACCTGATTTCTGGAGGCCTCTTGATGTTGTTTCTGGAACCCTGAAGAGGTTAAAAGGTGTGAGGAGGGAAGGGAGGTTTAGTCCCAAGAGTAGGTCTGAAGGAATAGTAGAAGCTGGGCTTATATCTTATGGAAAAAATACATTTCATAGAAGGATGGGAAGGTTAAAAGGTATTAAATTGCTCTTGTTCATACCTTAATTAGACTCGGCACAATATTGGAACAATATTGGGTTCCAATAAAACTTAATTTACAAAGACAGGTGGTGGGCTAATATGTCCTATGGGTTATACTTTTGCAAACCTCGTAAGTTGCAAATGGCTTTGAGGGTCTTACATTTCCAGAATAGCTACAACCTACGCACACCTTTGCCGGTGATCATCATAAAGACAAAAATGTATGCCTATGGAGGAAGCTGAGGTTTGTGGCCAGTAGTTTTCAGAGTAGGAGTAGAATTAAAGATCTATTGTAACAAGCTAGTGAAAGAGAAAACTAACAAATACATGGTCTGGAGCGGAACCATGACATGAGTGTTCACACCAGCATCGTTCATAACATCCGAAAAGTGGATGCAACCCACATTTCTGTCAGCTAACGGGTGGATGTATAAAATGTGGTCTGATCATACAGTGGAATGTTCTTTGGCCATAAAACTGCATACTGGGGACACCTGGGTGGCTCAGACGATTAAGCGTCTGCCTTCGGCTCAGGTCATGACCCCAGGGTCCTGGGATCGAGCCCCACATCAGGCTCCCTACTCAGCGGGGAGCCTCCTTCTCCCCCTGCCTGCAGCTCCCCTGTGTGTGCTCACTCTCTTTCTCTCTTTCACAAATAAATCAAATCTTAAAAAATTAGTAAAACTGCATGCTGAGGCTGTCGTGGATGAACTTTGAAAACGTGATGTTAAGTGAAAGAAGCCAGTCACAAAGGACCACAAAGTATGAGTCCATTCTGTGTGAAATGTCCAGAATAGGCAAATCCATAGAGACAGAAAGTAGATCGGTGGTTGCCAGGGTCCACTGCGGGGGCAGACGTGGGGAGTCACGGCTAATGGGTGATTTTAGCGCGTGTGATGACAATGTTCTAAAATTAGGTAGTGGTTATGGTTGCACCACTCTTATTATACTAATTGTATTCTTAAAGTTGTATATTTTATATTGAATTATATATTTTAAAGGAGCAAATTATATTTTAATAAAGCAAAGAGTGTTAGGTTAGCTGGTGATTGTCATTGGAAACATTTGTTCCTTACGATCTGTACGTAGCTTGACTAATTCGAGGAGGACTCGATCATCATGAAGTTGAGATGCTCATGTTTTCGTTACGGAAGGCTGTGAGCTTTTTCTCTTTCTGCTGTTTCAGTGAGTGCCTCGGCCGTACAGACTGTGGATGCTAAATCAGGTCTCACAATGGCCCACGGTAAGTCAGCCAAGTCTCAGCATTTTATGTGCAGTTTCTGCCCTGAGTCAGAGAACTGATTAACCACAAGTGCTCCTGTGGGGTAACTATGCAAAACAGAAGACGTTTTAGTGAATGCGGAGAAGTTAATAATACTGCTGTCTTTGTATGTCCCTTTATCATAAACTGTAGATACCTACCAAAGTCATAAAGTAGAAAATGTGTGTGTTGCTAGACTTACAAGCAGAGACTTTAATGTTGAGTGGTACTTTGATCGTGTATGATTTTGGGTGGAGAGTGATAGGTGTTGGGCAAGAAGGTGATTTTCTACTAGACCAGCCAACCAGCACATGCCACAGGGCATGCCCGACTGTTTTTATAACTTTCAGTGCGGCAGCAAGTCACCTCTTTTAAACAAACAGTTTCAGTGATTGGTTGGAAAAATCTAGAAAAGACATGTGATGGAAACCAAAGGGAAAATTGGGAGCCTCAGGAGGAAACCGCTGCCAGGAATCAGTTCCTGGACCAGGGTGCGAGGGTGATAATTGTTAATCACGTGATCTAGCCGATAGGTGAATAGCAGTCGCCATATTTTATTTTTATAGTGTTAAGGCACTTACAGTTTTTGTAAGTATGTTTTTAGTCCATTGTTTGCCTACAGTCTGCTGTATAGTCACTGAATTAAAAGATGGGAGGGGGACCAAGCTTCTTCTGTCTTACCTATAAATGCTTCTGGAATGTAAATGATTACTTCATTCCATTTTGCTTTTTAGCTTTTGAGCTAGACTTAAATCGATGATGGTCAGTCAAGTCAGACTCTGTATGTTCAGAAATATTTTTCACATTAGCATGGCCTTCTGTACCCATCCTTTTTGTTCACTGAACAGACTCATGAAGGTGCCCCTTACTTTTTCTCCTGAGGTCATGTCAGGCAGGTCAGTACCCCCTAAGCATGTGTTCACACTATGTAATGCATAAACTCCCCACTTACTGGGTGTTAGTATTTATAGGTGTTTAGAACATGCAGGTGTCCTCCTTCTGGACCAGCAATAGAGGTAAAATATGTGTGGGACCTACGTAAATTTGCTTTAATATTGAATGGACAAGAAAAAGTCCCCTGGCAAGCACTCCCTAGTCGTATTCTTTATGTCAGGTCAAAAACCTCTCTCTTGCCTTCCTTTTCAGAGATGAGTTTTCTAACACATTGCTGGCCACTTCTCTGTACTTCAGTGTGTTAGAGTTTCTTTTTCTGTTTCTTGCTACTTTGTTATCATTAGCCTTTTGTGTGACAATACTAGAGGACTACATTTTCTTTGCTTCCTATTTTTGGCACCCAGTAAAGAACTCCTACAGTAGGTAACTTTCGCCGTCTGGGTTGATTCAAGAGTCCTGACAAATCCACCAGTTTCAAAGCACTGTGTTCCTTATGGACTTTGCCCTGATTGGAGCTGGGCTGCGTGAACAGCCATGCCCCCTTGCTGGCATCTGCTGGGATTAAAATGCTAGTTTTAAATGCCAGCCAGACCTGGCATGAGGCCTGATGCCTTTGGATCGGGATCTGAGCTGATTTGTGAGTATCTCAATGGGCAGGAGGAAGGAGGAGGCTTGTATGGGGCCCGCTGACCTGCTCCCCCCCACAGCCATGGCAGTGACCCCAGCTGTAGGGGGTTGGGGTAGGGGGACAGGGGGCAGGGAGCCTTAGTCTGTATTGCGTAACATTATTTTGCCCGATTACCTCTCAGTCTTTCCTGTTGTTCCTTCTAGAGCTCGATGAAGCTCTTTATGATGAAAAATGTCATGATCGCTCACTGTCTTTGGTTGGGTTCCCTGGGGAAACCGGCTCTGAGGCGGAGATTTGCAGGCGGGAGGTTCTTGGACAACCCCTGTGAGAGAGGCCGGAGTGGCGAGAAGGGGACATGGAGCCCAGACCCACTGTGGTGGGGGCCTCTGCAGATCTCACCGGGAGCTGGAAAGCTGGCATGGGCTCTTCAAACTTGTCCTGGATAGAGCCATCCGTTTCCAGATGTGGGCTGCCCCATGGAGGGCTCAAGGGTGTAGGCTGCTCCTTTCCACTGAGACAAAGCAAAAAGTAGAAGCCAAAGGTCAGAGGAAAGCACTAGAAGGGAACGAGTGGTACAGATGAATTATTTGGCTGAGCATAGGGTATGCAGAAGAGATCTGAGGGAAGCCTGGCTGGTTGAGACTGTTCACGGTGAGCCCCAGGTGCCCGCCTCCAGACGCTCAGGCCGTCCTTGGGCAGGATGTAGCCGCTGAGAGGCTGGGCATGGCCAGGCTGGAGGGCCGGAGCTTGGGGAAGCTCAGCCCCACCAGAGTGTACTCCAAGAACTGAACCGGACAGACCAGCTGGGGATCGAGGAGGGGGTCTCTGTGAGACTCTTCACCTAGGAATTGGGGTTGAGGTTTTGAGACAAGAAGGGGCAGACATACCAGTTGCTCTGTGGAACTGTTGGAAAGGTGCAGGTGATTCGAGCAAGGGCGAGGGAAGGGTCAAGACCGCCATGAGCTCAGGAGACAGTGCCATTTAGAGAAGTCCAAAAGACAAACCCAGAAACAGCCAGTAGGAAGGCACCGTGGTTTCATGGCCAAGGACCTGAACTGTGAAGGGAGGCAAGCAGTCTGGATTCACAGGTGACTTATGAAGCCATAGGTCTGGGTTTCCTTGCCTACCAAATGGGGAGAACAGGAATGGCTGCTTCAGCGGACTGTGGTAAGGTCAGATGAAGCAGCGCCTTTGGAACCGGAGCCAGTGAGCGAGCACGCTGGCCAGTGTTAGCTTCGGGGGTCGGGCTGACAAAGTCCAGCATAGCCAGCCTGTGCCAGAGAGGGCTGGTAGAGACCTAGGAGTTCGTCTTCTGGAGATAATGGCAGGAGACTGACATAAGGATTTTTCTGGAAGCCTCTGGAGAGTTCAGAGGAGAGAGACTCGGGTCTTCGAGTATGTCAGCTCGGCCTGGATATCTCAACGTAAGACAAGAGCTGGGTCCTTTGGAGGCTGGGCCCATGGCTTAGAAAGCGTGAGAACGGCAGGCCCTTCACTCCACTTTGGACGTCAGTCTGCTGGGTTAGAGCTGGGGTCTAGTGGCCCTCATTTCCTTAGCCTGTATAGTAGAAGCCCAGGTTCCCCACCCCTCAGAACCCCACCTTCTGCCTGACAGCACCAAAGGTCACAATTCTGAAGCTTTGTCTCCACTCAAGTAAGTCCTAGGACTGTCCTTATAATGATAACAAAGATGCATATGATTGTTCGGGGAGATTTTATAGAGCTTTTCCTCATAACTTTATTTTTGTCATTTCCATAAAGGCAATAAAATATAAATCATGTGACTTTTAAAAAACTGAAATTAGCTATCCTCCTAAAATCCCTATTTTTAGCAGTTCAGACAAGTAAGTAGGCTCTTTGTATAACTTGACTTTTTAATTGTTTAAATTTTTTATTGAGATAAACTTGATCTATAACATTAGCTCAGGTGTGAAGCACAATGATTCCATATTTATACATATCGTGAAATGATCACCACAGGATTTAGTTAACATTCATCACCACACATAGCTACAGGGTTTTTTTTATTATTACCTATATAACTTTAAAATCTCGATGCTGAATAACACACTTGAAAGCACATTTTTGATGTTCAGCAGTTGTGCATGGATAGAATTAAATGCTTCTTTGTGAGATCGTGTTCACGTTTCAAAATTGAGTGGGGTTATTTCCTAATAGGCCATGCTCCAAATATTCACTAGAAAGCAGTGTAAAACGCTTTTCTCCCACTCAGTGTTAGATAGATTGACTAAGTTGCTAACAAGCTATAAGATCCTCTTTACGCGCACTTAAATATAATATATATTTATTTATTTGTGTATACGTGTGTGTGTGTGTGTGTGTGTGTGTGTGTGTGTACAGATGCCTAAAACAGAGTATCAGAAATACGCTTTGGCAAATTAAAAGCTTAGACTTCCAAGTAGGAGGTATTAAGTCTAAGCTAATACTTGCAAAGCACGTAGATCTGTGCCTGACAAGCTGGTGGGTGCTCAGTAATTATTGGCCGTGACTGCCCTCGCTGGTTGCCCACTCTGGGGTCTGGTGTGGAGTGAAATGGCCTTCACCTTGTAGGCGCAGGGGGAGAGCTCCCTGGGGAGGTGCCCTGTGGCACTTTCCAAGCCAAAGGTGAGTGAAACACACACTTGCTGGCTAGACTTCCGGTTGCATTTTATCCCAGTGTTCGAAGCCTGATTTCCTGACCCCCCCAAACTTGACCTTCCCCAAAAGGAACTTCCCCTCTCTTGATGGGATGGGGCTTGGCTTTATCCATGCTGCCCACGGGTTTCCTTGAGCCTCAGTCATGTTACCTGGGAAGTCACTGAGAGACCTTACGCCCCCACCCACCCAGGGCACTGTTCTGGGGTGGGTTTGAGAACAGCCCCTGTTCACGTGTCATCTGTCCACAGCCTTGTCCTGGTGGCTTTCTGGGAGCAGAAGGAGGTGTGAACCATGGTTTGGGGACACAGACATGTCTAAGAATGGGGTCCCCATCTTGCTGCTGACCCTGGGTTGACCTGTTCTCTCACCATCCTGGTCCTCCCACCTGAAGACCTTAGAGGCTAGTGAGAAGTGGGGATCCCAGGGCCTCGGCATTTCATCATGTTTTTAATCTTTGGGAATTGAAATAGTTTAATTAATTTCCTCTTTAGCCACCTCATCAAAATATTTTATAAGGAAAGTATTGTGGGGGGGGCGATAAGTGAAGACCTTTTGCAGTTGTGACCTTGTGTCTTAAAAGAATCCCATCAGGCACGAGGTTGCTGAGTGAGAAATGATGTAATTATCTGAAAATGTAATTTCCCTGGGGTGGGGGGGTGTGAATTAATGGAATATGCACAGAAAGAGCAGATACCATGAAAAAGGGACCAGCTTTAACTGACTGCCTCCATATTCTTCCCAGCAAATTCTGCTGTTTTAGGCATGATTAAAATACCATGAAACTATATCTTTCAAAATTGTTTGAAAGGAAACTAATTTTACTTTGCTGTATGTCCTGTTTGTACTATTCTTATTTTTCCTTGTTAATAGAGCAGGCATTCTCATCGCACATACTGGAAACCATAGAAGAGCTTTCAGAGGAAGAAAAAGGTAACCAAGGGCTCACTCAGGGTTTCTACCTGCATAGATTCTATTGAGATGTTAAAACCCAAATCTTGAAATTGATGCTCCAGTGGTTGTCACACCAATTAGGGAAGACATTTAGGTTTGGGGATGATGTTTTCAATCCATCCGTAGTATTCTTCTATCTTATTCCTTTAATATGCTGTTATATTTTCCCCTGCTTTACTGTATTCTTAGCATGTGACTAAGACCTTCCTGTGTTAGGGAACTTGGGGGAAAAAAACGAAGTCTTTATGTCAATGCAGATATTTTCTGGTCAGAGGGCAAGTCAACACATATGCGTTGTGCGCCAGATGAGACAAAAATATTCCTAGCATAGGAGTTCTTTCTCACACCCTGAATCTGTGAAATGAGAGGGTGAGCTGCCCGTTTCCATGTTATTTTAATAGCAAGAAAAGCATGTCTAAGCTCCCAATGTAGAATATTTGTAGGCAGAATGTCTTTTAAAAAAAAAAAGAGATATATTTATTATAGAGAGCAAGTGCACACGTGGTCGATGGGGGGAGAGGGAGAGAGAATCTTAAGCAGGCTCCATGCCCAGTGCAGAGCCTGATGCAGGGGCTCGGTCCCACCACCCTGAGATCATGACCTGAACTCAAAACAAGAGTCAGAGGCTTAACCGACTAAACCATCCAAGGGACCCCTGGATAATGTCTTTATGGTGAAATTTGGGAACAGTTCAAGGTTTGGGGAGATAATTAAAGTCATTGTGGCTTATTCATTTTATTCAGCAGCTCTCAAAATTATTTCCTGTCAATTAATCTTTGAAGTTTATGAAAATCATTGCACATTATTTAGAGTATTTCCTGATGCCAGACTCGTAGATTCTGAAACAATTATACTTGAATCTGCTTACCATCATTTTCTCCTTAACACTGATAAGGATTGACACCCTATGTTATTTCTTTAGGAGAAAGCAAATTGTTAATATTTGTATGAACTTGGGTTTTACCCTTTGTGTTAGGAAGAGAATTAAAAATGATACATTCCAATTTGTAAATCTTCATATTTGTTATAACTTCTGTGTTCTCTAGACGACTTTTTCCAAATTATTTTTTTAAGATTTTATTTATTTGTCAGAGAGCACAAACAGGGAGAGCGGCAGGCAGAGGGAGAAGCAGGCTCCCCGCTGAGCAGGGAGCCCAATATGGGACTCGATCCCAGGATCCTGGGATCATGATGTGAGCCAAAGGCAGATGCTTGACTAACTGAGCCACCCAGGCATCCCTTCCCCAATTTTTTTTTTTTTAAAGATTTTATTTATTTATTTGACAGACAGAGACCACAAGCAGGCAGAGAGACAGGCAGAGAGAGAGGAGGAAGCAGGCTCCCTGCTGAGCAGAGAGCCCGATGTGGGGCTCGATCCCAGGACTCCGGGATCATGACCTGAGCTGAAGGCAGAGGCTTTAACCCACTGAGCCACCCAGGCGCCCCTTCCCAAATTATTTTTAACAGGGCTACAAAGCGAGACGTGACTCAGGCACGTCCATTGTATCTGTGCAATGTTTATTTTCCATTCGCTTTCAAGTAATATGCTTTTTCCCTCATACATGTTATTTATTGATGTCTGGAACACCAAATATCTTATTTTCAGCAGAATCCATGAAATGCGCCAGGAGGTTATACAGAGTCTCAAGTTCACACTCATTTAAAAAAGCAAAAAAACAAAAAACAAGTCTGTTAGATTCCTAGAGACCATCCTCACTTAGTCCACTGTCACCCCTCGGGGCCCCCACTTAGACCCTCGACATCCTTCTGGCTGTGTTGTAGAATTCTTCTCCCCAGTCCACATAAGGTGTGAGTTTGGGATCACCGCCAGCAAACGCCCTCATTTGTCGTTGCCGCATGCAGGGCACCAGACTGGGAAAGAAAATAACCTTTGCCGCCCTCCATGTGTTTAGACACAGCTCTAGTGGGACAGAGACAAGGGCTGAAGCCAGACCAGCCTGAGTCCCCAGCGGGCTGTTACAGAAGCCAGTGACCCCAAGAGTCCTTCAGGAGCTCTGTGGAGTCAGCAAGCCGCTAGCACGTAAATTGCCATCAGAAAGTTCCTCAGCTGGGCTAACATTTTGCAGATGATGCCTGTACAGCTGGATTTTGGCAATGGCGTGCACAGCACGGGGGCTGTTACCCAGAGCGTGCATGACCATTTCTGCATCCTTAACACTTCTGACAATCCTGGAGAGGCGTATTTGATCTTGCCGTTCTATAGGATGTTAGAATGTGGGCCTGCAGGGGTCTCAGAGGCCATTTCATTGTTCAGGAACTCAAAACACAGGGGGATGGGGAGCGTGCTCCAAGTTGTTGAGCTTAATTAGTGACAGGGCTGGAACTCAAGCCCAGGTTTCCAGCTTTCCACAGTTTACCGCAAAGAACAAAGGGGACAGAGGCATGCTGGTCCAGGACTTGTGGAGGGGCGGGGGTTGGAGCAGTGTCTTTACCTCTCTGGTTTTCTCATTCTCACGTGAAAAATGAGAAGACTGATTGCTAGATTTTGATGTCCCTTCTGACTCAGAAATTGTTTTTTGGTGTTTGTTTTTCACTCTTTGGTTTGTGCTGTAACTATTTGTTCACCAAAACTGGTACATTGTACGTCTGCTAGAAATGATCACTTGTGTGGGCTGCTGTATGTTGGACCACCTGCCTGGGAAAGCGTTGTCTTACTGATCTTGGTGAGCAGTACGTGCTTTGATGAAAATCTTCCGTTGTGATTGGCTTTCCAGCAATGAATTCCACCTTTACATTAAAAACTTCATTTTTTTTTTCCTGTCCATTCTACATTCTTTCTCTTGGTTCCCCCTGACCAGCCCCAGCCTCGTAAGAGTCCTTCCTATCAAGAGTTTTCTCATTATCCATAAACGAATCCAAAGCAAGCATCAACATATAATGCAAATTTGAGAAGAGGGAAAATGTTTAATTTGCAGGCATTTTGGGAAACTCAGTCACCAGAAGGAGCTTATTATCATCAGGGCTGAGGGTGAACCCAACCCAGTCGGCAAACAAATTCAGTTCTCTTGACCCGGATCCTGGGGAGCAGACAGAGCCTGGAGTCTCTCTGGCTGTGCTTCTGTGTAGTTCTTTTTATATCCTGGGCACTGGCCCGAAAATTCCCTTTGTGTGAACAGGGCGGGAGTTGTGTATCTTCCTATGGTAGCACCATGACTCCTGGGCAATCTCTTGGTACCTCTTCTCGCTGTTCACCCTCGATGGTTTTCTACACTTAATGCGCCAGTCACCAACGTCTGTAACACGGCCACGGCTGCAGCTGAGCCCTCTGGATTTTGCTGTATTGTTCCCAAGACAGAAGTGCTTTTTTTTTTTTTTTTTAACTTTATTTATTTGAAAGAGAGAGAGCAAGAGTGTGAGTGGGGCAGGGGTGAGGTGGGGAGGATCATGAGGGAGTGGAACAAGCAGACTGCACTGAGCGGAGAGCCGATGCGGGCTTCCATCCCATGACCCTGAGATCATGACTTGAGCCAAAAATCAGGAGCCAGATGCCTGACCAGCTGACCAGGGGCCCCCAGAAGCATTTTTTCTAAGGTGGCTCCAGAATATTGGAAAACATCGGTGAGAAAGCAGCATGAATGCTGAGAATGAAAAATTCAGGATTACTTTTGATTTTTACTAATGCATAATCTTACAAAATTTCATAATTTCGGTTTCTCAAACCACAGTTCTAAATTAGAGAACAGCATTAACATGCAGGATTTTTCCTCCTACCTAATGTACACGCAGTTCATTGAACTGCTTTTGCCCTCAGCAAAAGTGTGGATTCATGAACAGAACTATTCTTTACTGCTGGAATTTTAGAGAGTTTAGAGAAAGTCTGAGACATTGCAGCGTTTTGTTGTGGATCTTCTGTCAGTCTGAACATCGTGGGTCCCTACAAGTCCCGTCTAGCGGGGTGGGTGCGGCTGGGCCCCTGCAGCCCCAGACCAACTCGGCACAGGCACTAGGCACCACCTTTGGGGGGGTGGGTGAAATGCTCCTGTTCGGGGAAAGACTCCAAATGACAGCAGTGTCATCGTGTTCTCCCAGGCCTGGCTTTGCACCTTCACAAAGGGTCAGAACAGCCCAGGAAGGAGCCTCTTCCATCAAGCCCTCCCTCTGCTTGGACAGAGGACTCCATTCAGGGTCATGTAGTCACTCCCCTTCCCCAAACGCTCTTGAACGGCACCCATTCTAGTGGGAGAATGAAAGGAACAGGGAAGGAAAAGTTAGGGGAATCTGGCCATTTATTTTTTCCTTTGCTTTTAATGATGGGTTGTTTTAAACAGAATATTCTTTTCCTAAGACTCTTGTTATCCTCTTTTTCTTGGTACATATTTTGGGAGGGATAATTTCACACTTTGAAATTTTTATCAATTTCAAATTAACGATTTCAAATATATCAATTTCAAAATATCAAATTAATAAGTTCTACCAAACTTATTAAATCAAAACTTCATTACTTAATAGAAATCAGACTTCCTCAAAAATGATACATAAATTCTAATGATTTAGGCAAGATGAATTCTTCAGAAAGTAGTAAAATAATTTCAGGATGGACCATTGAATGTCTAAAGAACTCCTTTTTTCTACTGTGCTTCTGCAGAGACATTTCTCTTACATTATTCATCTAATAATGATACAGTTAAGGGATCAAGAAAGAGTATTTTTTTAAAGATTTTATTTTTGTATTTATTTGACCGCGAGAGAGGGAACACAAGTTGGGGAGTGGGAGAGGGAGAAGCAGGCTTCCCGCCCAGCAGGGAGCCTGATGCAAGCTGGATCCCAGGAACCCCCGATCTCTTGACTCAGGGCTGAAGTCAGATGTCTAATGACTGAGCCACCCAGGTGCCCAAGAAAGAGTCTTTAAAGACAAAGTTTTGAGGCCTACTTAAGATACTTTTAAAAGTTGTGATACTTCAGCACCGTATAAATGATTAAACAATCTAAAAACCTTATCACATTACAAAATGCTTGCTTGCTATTTTTAAAAGCGGTGTTTTGCCATTTTCTACTTAGAGCTTTTATGTATTTAAAATTTTAACACACTTTGTAAACCTTATTTCAGGAAGGGAGAATGAACAGAAATTAAATCACAGCAAGGTCCACCTAAGGAAAGCTTTGAAGAGTAACCCCTCCCTCACCAAGGAAATAAGGAACGTCTTGGAGCAGAGTTTGCTAGAGAAGCTGGAAACCTTGGGGATTAATGCGGTAAGCTCATTCATTTTGGGAACGTTCGCTGGTTGTGTTGTATTTGGTTTTCTCAATAGGAGAGGATCAGAGAAGAGAAGAAGGCATATCTGTTCTGTTCTTGTGCACTCATTCTGTCCTGATGGCCCAGCTTGCATTATTGGTTAGACGGTCTCTCTCTCTCTCTCTCACACACACACACACCCCCCACACCCCTCTCTGTGCATTCGGTCCTGGCACCCACCGCCTAGCACCACTAACCAGTCCCGTGCACTCATACACACCCCCTCTATGTCCCACTGCCCTGGGAGCTCCTCTGGAGGCCAGAATGCTGTGTTCTATGTCGGGGCATCCCCTCCCTCGGATGCAGCAGTGAGGACAAGGTTGGCACCGTTGATGCTGACAAATGCTCACGAGATGAAGAATGTCCCAGGCTAATCAGATTAACGTTGTATTGCTTCAGGATATACGTGGAATTCCAAGCGATCACTTCAGCAGGGTGCTAAGAACTGTGGAATCAGCAAGACACGAACGAGAGAGACATATACCCAACATTCAGCAAATTCGAGACTTCCTTGAACATGAGGTCAGCTGTAAAATTGAGGAGAGAACCTTACTGACCTCAGGTAAGCCCGTCACTGGCCGCCATGTCATTTCTGCACATAGGAAAGAAGTCCTGTTGCCTTTTATAATTTTAAACAGTTTTCAGACTTTGGAACTTCATTGGCAAGTCTCGTACTGTTTGGACCGTTATAGGTTGAGTCTTGGATTTAATTTTAATACTAAAAAAGGGTGGGGCGCCTGGGTGGCTTAGTGGGTTGAGCATCTGACTCTTGGTTTCGGCTCCCACATCGGGCTCCATGCCCAGCAAGAGTCTGCTTGGATAGTCTCACTTCCTCTGTCCCTTCCTCTGCTCTCTCTCTCTCTCTGTCTCTCAAATAAATAAATCTTGAAAAAAAAAAATGCCTGTCATGTGGACTCTAAAGCCAAGAGCTTTTTGGTATCAAGAGCCAGCATAGATGGTACTGTAGTATTTTCCTGTGCGCTTCACTCACTGATCGCGAAGGCAATGGAGATTCATGAATGATGGTACCGTTCCAGATAAGTACGTTCCTCAAGTGGATACCCTTTCCAATGGAGAGATACCCAAGGCTGTGCAGCTTCCTCCCAGAAGCAGACAGTTGATAAGACAAAGACCTGTTTTTACTGATAGGACGTCTGTCCCAAAGTGAGTATTTTTGACCCTAAAATGTTTGTACTCATGTTTATCCCTGTCGGCTTGGGCTGCTCTAACAAAATTCCATGGACCGGGTGGATTGAACAACAGAAAGCTGTTTTTTCACACTTTCAGAGTTTGGACATCTGAAATCAGCATGACGTATGGTCAGGTTGTGGTGACAGCTTGCTTCTATGCTGGTAGATGGCCCACCCTCTCACTGTGTCCCCCTGTGGCAGGAAGAGCCACAGGGGGACCTCTTCTTAAAAGGACACTAATCCTTTTATGAGGGCCCCAGCCTCATGACCTCTAATAAACGTAGTTACCTCCCAAAGGCCCAACCTTCAGAGAGTGTCCCTGGGGGGTCAGGACTTCAACACGTGGATTGTGGGGCCACGCAGACATTCTCCCCACAGTAACGTCTGCCCCAGCAGAGCGCCACGCATTCAGTTCCTACCTGCCTGTCCTTGGTACCAGCCCATTTCTTGTAGCTTATTCTCTTTAACAAATGTTCAAAAGGAAAAATTACCCATTCCATAGAAATTTATATTGAAAATTACATTATTTGCTTGTGCCATTTAGGAATCGTTTTCTTTTGTGTTTTAGAATTAAGAAAAATATCATAGAAGATAATTTTCCCCGAAAGTCTTCAACTATTACGTGAGTACTTGGGAGTGGGGAGAGGGCGTTTAAAAAGCTCTTTCCCCTGAACATTCATTTTGTTGTAAATTGGTAGGTGCTCTGTGATTAACTAAAACCCTATTAAACATCGCAGTTCATTTGTCACCATTCGTTATTCCTTTGTGACATGTCTTTGTGTCTTCATCAGATTCTCTGTAAGTCAATAGCCCTTATCACCCTGTGGCCTCCACTAAGAAGTGGGGCCACCCCCAGTCATTTCCATTGTTCTCCCCTCTGTGTCAATATGATTTTCAATAAGACGATGAATTCAAAGACTGATGTCGTCTTTTAGTGGCTGGATCCTTGAGAGTATAATCAGATGATATTGTGGTGTTCTGACAGACATCAAGAATGGCTCTAGACCTTACTCTCCTGGGCCCTTTTAGGATACTAAGGATCCTAGATCCATCACTCATGAACTTGTACCACTGATTCACTTGCTTACCTGTTTAGGCCTGTTTTCTTATCTGTTCAATGGGGCGATGCTGCCTATTTCACAACACAGGTCTATAAATAAATATGAAAAGGGTTTAGGGGTACCTGGCTGGCTCAGTCAGTGGAATACACAAGTCTTGCAAGGTCATGAGTTGAAGTCCCACATCAGGTATGGAGCCTACTTTAAAAAAAAAGTAAAATAGATAAAAATTAGAAGATTTATATTTTACAAAGAAAAAAAGAAAAGAAAAGAGCTTGACCTCAGGGCTTGGCCCTTCATGGGGACTTAATAAATTATAGGTACATTATTGTTATTAATTATAAGTAAAACTAATCTCATCATAACTGAATTTCATCATCGACTTTTTCTGGAGGCATTACTGCTATAAATATCTCTTCTTGAGGCATTGTGTATATATAATAGAGACAAAATAAATTATATAGAGAATAAGGACAGTATAAATAGACTATAATGGAGACAATAAGATGATTGACCTTTCAAAAGCATTTTTCATGTACAAAAATCTCATAGGAACCTTATTTCATGGGACATTGTCTAGAAAAATTTAAGTGATCAAAGAATATTCTTGAATGAATGAACACTGCTATGAACATCTCACTTTATTTTTTTAAATACCTTTAATTTTTCTTTTTTAATTGTGGCTAAAAAAACACTCACCCAAGGGCGCCTGGGTGGCTCAGTGGGTTAAGCCGCTGCCTTCTGCTCAGGTCATGATCTCAGGGTTCTGGGATCGAGTCCCGCGTCGGGCTCTCTGCCCGGCAGGGAGCCTGCTTCCCTTCCTCTCTCTCTGCCTGCCTCTCCATCTACTTGTGATCTCTCTCTGTCAAATAAACAAATAAAATCTTTAAAAAAAAAAAACACTCACCCAACAATTTCCAAGTGTACCTAACTATTGTCGGCCATATGTACATTATGCATAGACAATTCCCTTTTTTAAAAAAAATTTTTATTTTTTATTTAAGTTCTAGTTGGTTACCATACAGTACAATACTGGTTTCAGGAGTAGAATCCAGTGATTTGTGACCTCCTGCAACACCCAGTGCTCGTTGCAACAAGTGCCCTCCTTAATGCCCATCCTCCACTAGCCCATCCCCCCCACTTTAAAATGGGGTGCTAATTCATGTGATGAAACAAGTGGGATTGTGTCTATAAAAGCGCCCCGTAAAGTACAGCGTGGAGGTAAATTATAAGTAATGATGCTATTTTAAAAGATGGGGTAGTTTTACCTCAGAAAAGATTTCTTTCCTCCAAATCCTTGGGTTTTCATTGGTTTAGGACCCCTCCGTTCAGTTCAGAGGAAGAGCTGGACGGTGATGACGTCATCCAGTCATGTGCATCCCCAGACTTGCTTCCTGCGCCGTCCTCCAAAAGCAACAGGTGTACCTTTGCGAAGAACACGGTCAGAAGCGACACGGACTGGACCGAGGGAAGTGAAATCGAGGACTCCGATGTTTCTCCCAAGCCCGCAGGTGAGCTCTGGTCATTAAAAATCCTTCTGGAAATTTTGTTAGGGAACAGTGGTTCCCCGGGGCGGGGTGGGGGCACCAGGCACTGGGAGGAGAGGCTGAGAAAGGGCTCAAGGAAAGGAGGGGGCTAACCCAGAAGCCACGGCTGCCTAAGGAAGATGCCCAGGGCTTAGCAGCTAATTGACGCTCAGGTGGAAGGAGAGGAAGCAGTTGGGGGTGCCTAGATATGTTCGTTTCCTAGGACTGTAGGATCAAAGTACTACATATCTCGTGGCTCAAAACAGAAATTTCTTGTCTCCATCCCAGAAGCTACAAGGCCAAAATCAAGGGTTGCTAGGCTGGTTCTTAGGGCCATGCGGAGAAGATCTGGTCTAAGCTTCTGTCCTCAGCTTGGAGGGGACCATCACTCTCCCCCGTTCATGCATCTGTGTCCGAATTTCCCATTTTTATAAAGACACCAGTGGTCCCAGATTCGGGCTCACCCTCACGAACTCACTTGAGTTTGATTACCTCTTCAAAGGCCTTCTCCCCAAATAAGGTCACCTTGTGAGATACTGGGGATGAGAACATCATCATATGACCGTGGAGGGACGCAACCCACGCACACACCGGGCGTCTGTGAGAAAGGCTGCTCTCAGACCCCGGGCCGCCTGGGAGACGCGTTGGTTTTAAAGAAGCAGAAGAGCCAAGTGTGCGGCTGCTGACCGTTTGCTGAAGAGAAGTGGGGCTGAACGGTCATTTCTTAAAGAAAGAAAGTCTGTTTAATGCAGTTCAAAAATTATATATTTTAAACATATCAGAATTCATTTATTGTACTCTATACAATTTATATTCATATAATTATCATTTTATATAATTATAATTATATAATTATAAAATTTGTTTTTGTTTATATAATTTATATAATTACATAAGATATAACTAATTAATTTTAAAGTAGTACTGTTTTTGAAAATACCCCCATGAATATTCTACTCCTACAGACTACCTCACTGAAATTAAAGTTTCTGACCACAGCTTGAATGAGACCATTGTTCTTTGATTCAAATGAAACCTTAGGGTGCCTGGGTGGCTCAGTTCGTTAAGCGACCACCTTCAGCTGAGGTCATGATCCTGGGGTCCTGGGATCGAGTCCTGCATCGGGCTCCCAGCTTGGCGGGGAGCCTGCTTCTCCCTGTGATCTCCTCCCTCTAATCCCTCTAATGCTGTCTCTCTCTCATTCTCCCTCTCTCAAATAAATGAATGAATTCTTTTAAAAAAAAGAACATGTTACTGCTTCTGGTCTAGGGGATCATGATTTTTCTAAAAGGAGTTATATGTCTTAATGTAACTTTTTTCAACCCCCAAAATATATCAACTGATTTTAATTTAATAAACATGATGATCTGTAATGCTCAGGCTCTTTCAAAGTCACTTGTTCAAGATATTTTGGAATCGGAAAAGATATATATATATATTTTTAAACCGTACCTATTTTCTGTTGGTCACACAGGAACCACCATTAAAACACTAACCGAGAAGGTTGAAAAGACGGTTTCAAATCACAGAAATGTGAATAAGCCAGCTGGTGGGATTAACGTTGCTGAGGCGTTCATCAAAAAAGAATTAAAAGAAGAACTAAAGGTAAAATCACACTTGCTCGCTAACCATACAGAGAGATTCATCTTTTAACTAATATACCTTAATAACTGTACTTCTTGTAGCAAAATGTCAAACAGATATTTAGTGGCAGCCGCTGAGATGTATACCATACCTTGTCTGCAGGATGGTTGCATTTCTTTCTATTCTGTAGAGAATCCAGGATATTGGAACGACAGTGGGTAAGAAGGCATCACGTGCTTCTCAGGCTTTACAGATTTTCAAACTCCTATCACGTGTCTGGCTTGATGCAGCCAAGTATTAGCGAGTTTGCAGCCGGATGCTTAGGACTGGCTAGAACCTGGGCCTCGGCTCCGGGTCCACAGCAGGACCTGACAGTAAGATGGGGACTTTTGGGGGCTTAGCCCCACGTGGGAGCTGGAGTGTGCAGAGAAAGGTATCAGAGAGATGAGGGCCGAGCCCAAGCTCTGTTCCCAAAGTGGAGGAAAGTCCCCAACACCTTCCCAGCAGCTTTGACCTGAGGTTCAAGATCAGATTATCCCGGACGTAAGAGCTCCTGCCCCTGGACCAGCCCAGCTTTACTGCTACAACATAGTTTCCGAGATTTTCTAAAGTCATGGCCGGTAGAGTAGGTAGGACACATGGAAATTCCATGGCAAGAAACAAGGAGGTGGTTCTGTCGTCCTACAATACGCAGATTTCCAAATCCATTTCCTTGCCCTCCAGAAATCACCAGACATGGAATCTCCGAGGTTCCCCAGCTTCAGATCATCCGGTGTCAGTGGCCCTGTCTGGCCAAGAGAGTGGAGGCCCGCATGCGCCGCGTCTTTAAGAAAAGCTCACGGCTGCCGTGCATTTCTGTGCCTTTCTTTCAGTGCGCGGACGTGGATGATGACGACTGGGACCTCTCGTCCTCAGAGGAGGAAGGATCTCTGGGCAAGAAAACCGGGAGAGAACTGAAGGAACCTCTCCCTGTGAAGAATGAGGCAAATTCGACTCAAGTGCCAAGTGCCTGGGGCGCATCTAATCTGAAGGGGCCACATGCAGAAGGTTGGCGGCTCGAGCGCCTTAAAGCGCTGCCCGTTTTCCAGTTACTCAGGTCCTCTTTAAAAATACCTAACGAAGCTGTGTTGAAACAGCATCGGACAGAAACGCTGCTGGTATAACAAATACCATATGCTTTGTGCACACTTACTCCTCTTCAGAGTCCTTTAACCTGGGTGTATTTAATTTGGACCAAAACTTTAGTCTTTAAATTTTAATGTTATTTCTGGGACGCCTGGGTGGCTCAGTTGGTTGGACGACTGCCTTCGGCTCAGGGCGTGATCCTGGAGTCCCGGGATCGAGTCCCACATCGGGCTCCCAGCTCCATGGGGAGTCTGCTTCGCTCTCTGACCTTCTCCTCGCTCATGCTCTCTCTCACTGTCTCTCTCTCAAATAAATAAATAAAATCTTTAATAAATTTTAATGTTATTTCTGAAAATGCCCACACAGTTACTCTCCGCATGCAGGTGCCTCGCGGAAATTAAAATTTCTGATCTTACACCGGAATGGGGCCATTCTTCTGGCAGTCTTCCTGTGTTAATCTGTTTACATATTAAATGTTTCCCTTTATTTTCTTTGAGGAAAGATTTCTCTTGCAACACTGTAGCCAGTGGGATGAATTAGAGAGGAGGCCAGGAGCTGACATTGTTCCTGGATGAGTGCTAGGGTCTGGCTAAGTCCAGTAACTTAACTCCCAATATAGTTCATTTTTAAAATTATAAAATGTGATTTGTAATTTTTGTCAAAGTAATTCTTGCACGTGGTGAAAGGTCATCTAGAAGGGCTTGTCTGCGCCCTTCCCCCAGCTGCAGCGCCCGCCCTCGGGTCTGTGTGGAACCCCGAGGTCCACCATGTCTCTCGGTAGTAAGTCAGACTACAGGTTCCAGGCGCATCAACTTTAGAAATGAACTGTTTTTTAAAAGATTTTGTTTATTTATTTGACACAGAGAGAGAGAGAGAGAGAGACAGCAATAGAGGGAACAAAAGCAGGGGGAGTGGGGGAGGGAGAAGCAGGCCTCCCGCTGAGCAGGGAGCCCGATTTGGGCCTCAATCCCAGGACCCTGGGATCATGACCTGAGCCAAAGGCAGACGTTTAATGACTGAGCCACCCAAGTGCCCCTAGACTTGAACTCTTGATGTCCTGCTAAGACAGATGGGGGTGTGGCTCATTTTCTGCTCTCAGGACAGCTCTCAGGACTCCTGTTGGGTGTTTTCCTGTCCCCATCTGTTACTTTATTTTTTTTTTTAAGATTTTTATTTATTTATATGACAGAGAGAGATCACAAGTAGGCAGAGAGGCAGGCAGAGAGAAAGGAGGAAGCAGGCCCCCCGCCGAGCAGAGAACCTGATGTAGGACTCAATCCACGGACCCTGAGATCATGACCTGAGCCGAAGGCAGAGGCTTTAACCTACTGAGCCACCCAGGCGCCCCGCCCCATCTGTTACTTTAAATTATACATGCAAACCTCCCTGTCCTTCCCATTTTCAGTGAGATCTCTCGCCACATCACTTTGTAAGATGAGCCATTGCTTTGTCTGCTCTCCAAGTCATCTTTCCTCTCCCCCAGAATGTGACCCGAACCTTTGCTCTCACATGGTGCCCATCATTAGCTTATCTGTGCTTCCTAGTGAAGCCCATCGACCCTAGAAAACCCATATCTACCATTTAGCTCCTCCTTGGCTTATTATAATTTTATCCTCCTTTCTTCACACCTGTCACTCAGAGTCAGTAGCAACAGAGCGTTCCTAAGCGCGGTTAAGGATCCTGACCCTGGGCTGAATACAGAGGAGAGATGCTGAATGGAAGCCTCTAGATAAGGGTCCCTCATGGTTCCCTGGAGATGTGGCCATTTCGCGGCCCTGTAGCTTCCTCCAAGCCTATGGGAGCTGGGGGTGTGGGGATTAGCCAACAGACCTGGACACCGAGCGACAAATGACGGATTTTTACAGGCTTGTCTGATCACTGGAGCTCATCTTCCTCCTCCTCTCTCTCCCTCCACAGGACTTCAAGATGAATCCAGCACCCTGAAAAGCAGCTTAGTGACAGTGACCGACTGGAGCGACTCCTCAGATGTGTAACCACCACCTCAAGGGGGTCAAGGTGAAGACACCGGCAGGTTTCCAGCGACCTGCCCACAAGACCCTCACCCCCCGCCCCCGCCCCCGCCTTACAGTATTTCCCACAAGGACACGGAAGCTGATCCCAAGAACAAGGGTCTCTATAACAGCACCTAATTCAGTATCGGAAAACAAAAATTGTCAACAGTATTTTGAAGCATATAGAGGTGTTTGACTTCTGCTGCTTAAAATTAATGTCATTTGAAGTCATAAAAAGTTTTTTCTTTAGAACGGTACTCTCTAGTGTTTAAGTGTATTTTTTCAACTAATTCTTAAGTGAATTTTTTTAAACTTATAGCAGGTTTCGGTTTGAATTAAAACTTTTTATTTAATATTTCTTTCTTATGTCCATTTCACACTGGAAGTGTTTTATTATAAAATTCCGTTAGTATGCTTAAAATTGAATTAGTGGAATCGGTGAAATCTTAAGAGTAGATTGGTTATTTTTCATATTGAAATAAGTTTAGAATTATAGAAATAGAGCTGGGCTAAGTTAAATACATTTTCCCGAAGTATGTGCACCATACTCTGACTTGAGCCCTTGTAAGCATGTTGTTATTAAAACAGTTATTTTAGAACGTTAAATACCATTTCTGAAGTATAGTCTTTACCTTGGATATTTTATGAATAAAATGTAACTGTTTTCAATGTCAATTAATTTATCAGAATATGCAAAGATTGAGACATTACTGGATTCATATGTGTATGTCGGGTTTTTTCCCCACTCTTCAAATGCCCACCCATATTATAAAATACCTCAAAACTAATTAGTTCTGTTCCTCACAGTTGTCAGTGGTCAGAAAGTTCATAGAAGCTGTCTTTTGTTTTTTTGTTTTTTTTTACTTTGTGGTACTATCTGTACTCTGTCCCCACCGTCCCCCCATTCCAAAACTAACATTTTAACTAAGAGTCTGTTGGTCTTGGATCTCTTCAGTTCGCCAACCTTTCAAGTAAAGCCCTCCCTTACCTCACTGTGACTGCGGCTGAGTTATTAAGGATGAGTTCGGAGCTAAACTTACCCTGCTGGGAGGTCCGGCTCGCCCTGTTAGCTGTGCCACACGACATCCTGATCTGAAGCCACAATCATTTGTGTTTCTGCCCCTCCCCCGCCTCCCCCAAGGGACCTTTTCATTTGTCCACTTGCACATTTTAAGCACTTCCCACAGGGGCCGTTTTATGGAAATGCACTCACTTTCTATGTAAGCACTTTAATAAATGCCAAATCAAATTTCCATATAGGAGGACGGAAATAAGCAACACACCAGAGCTACACCGTGCCCGAGAAGACAGGCCCCTGGACTCTTTCACTCACTTTTCCAACAGATATTTATTGAAGTATGTGGGTCTCTTTTGCGTTTTGGTTTTTTTTTTTTTTAAGATTTTATTTATTTGAGACAGAGTGAGAGTGAGTACATGAGCAGGGGGAGGGATAGAGGGAGAGGGAGAAGCAAACTCCCCGCTGAGCGGGGAGCCTGACGTGGGACCCGATCCCCGGACCCTGAGATCACGACCCAAGCCCTGACCCAACTGACTGAGCCACCCAGGCACCCCTATTTTGCTTTTCTAACATGCATCATTTGTTCATTTAATCAGAACAACTTTGGGAAACGGTATTTATCATAATCCTCATCCTGAAGGTGTGAGAAATGTAGAATTAAGTAATTTGCCCAAAGCCATACAACTGGAAGGTGAAAAGAGCAAGCTTTACCCGGGTCTCTGCTCCGCGTCTCCACACCCAGTGGAAAGGGGTGCGGAAATGGGATGAGCTCTGCTATGCAAACCCAGTATTTAAATTAAGTCGGCCCGTCTGGGCTGCAAAAGCCACTCCTTGACCTCCTCTCTTTCAACCTACCAGGCTGTCCTCCTCGGAGATGTGGTTCCTTTCAGTTGTCTTTGCATCCTGTGTTTCCCTTCACCGATGCACAGCTAACACGCTGGTGGTTCCCAGCAGAGCTTTTCTGTGTTTTCCCTAAATTCTTCAGGAGCTAGAACACTTCAGTACAATCTGAACATTACCTTTAGTACCTTCAGCACAGCTCTGAAATAAAAAACTTGGTTCTAAACACACACTCATAAAATCCTGCCCCCCACATTGGCCTGTAGCACCTAATACCCCCTTGTGGCTTTCATTGCATTTGTATCCCTAGAAGAGATATTTATAAATATTATATATATAATATATATCTTATATTCATATTATTTTAATTATATATTACATATTTATATATTTTCACATATATTTCTACATATTATATATGTATATATGTAATACAGAGATCATTTTTTTAGTAACAAACTTGTTCATTTCCTCTTCTTCCCACTGAGCATCTTCCAAATAACATGATTTTTCCCTTTTCAGTCTTTCACGCTGTTCAGAGACCCCTGGGGCAACTTACGTGCCCTGAAAAATGGTAAGTCTCTCCATTTCCCAGAGTGGCTGTGCACACAGGGCCGGAGACACGCCGGAACTCACCCATCACTGTGAGCAAGGCAGGCGCCACGCAGGCTCTGGAACCCTCCCCCGAGTCAACCATGACCAGCGTCTCTAGGCAGGTTCATACTGACACTCCAGCCCTCAGTCTGCTTTCTGTATCAGAGAAGCCTAAGCGGTTCTTTAGGGTGGACGTGCCAGGCAATGTCCTGGCCCCATTAGCCTTCCCTTGAGCGGTCACTGCGAATCACAGTGGTGACAAACAGGCATAAGAAACTGGAAGTTGTCGAGACACAACCAGTAACCTGATCATTCAACCCAAACATTTTTGGGGAACAACCTCAGACTTCCCCACACTGTTCATAAGACACCGCTCCTTACACACCTTCTGTTTAATATAGGAAGGAAGAGAAACCAGGAATGGGGACAAAGGATGTCACGTCTGAATGATCGAGAAGGCTCCGTTACACACACTGGATCCGCTGGTGCTAAATTCTTCTCACGTTCTATAAATGTACAAAATATGTACAAATCCTGTAAATAACCTGTTTATTTTTTTATAGAAAGCCACAACAGAAAATGATTAGAACATTGACATCCACACAATCAGCAAATTCTCCAAATTCATGTTTTTAAAAATAGTTTGGAGTGTGAATTAGAGGAGGCCCTCGAGGGGGGGTCATTCTGTGAACAGTTCACTTCCACACGGACTCGGGACAGCTCGCAGCGGTGGTCTTTTCAGACGTACGCATTTTTATCAAACTGTTTGGAGGGGTTTGTGGTTTTAAAATCTCCTCCTGCGCCATGATACTTTGTCCGAGAAGACAGGACGGACGTGGCCCCGTTGTAGGCGTATCCCATCCTGCAAAGCAAAACATAGTCTGGGAGATCCTCCTGTACACGGAGAGCAGAAACCATCACCCCCTGCTTCTGTCCCAGCAGTTTCAGACCTACCCTGGTGACTCGGAGTGGGCTTTCTCCCTTCCTCTCCCGCGCCGCCACTCCCCACCCACCCAACTGTCTCACTGTCATTTCTGAACAGTTAGTGCGAATTCAGCAGAAGAAACGCGTGGCTTGTTCATCTGCTCAGTTTTTCTCTTTTAAAACCCATCTTCCTGGACCCTGGGGGTTGGAAGGACCTTCGTCAGGATTCTCTATGTGAAAGTGAGGAGGCTTTTAATTATATATTAATTATAAAATATAATATATATAATACAATATATAAATTATAATTATATATAAATTATAAAAACGGTGAAGTTTACGCAGGAAGCCCTATAGTTCTGCTCACAGAAACGGCTCTGGAGTGTAAGAAGGTAGAGCTCTGGGTGTTTTTTGTTCGTTTTTTCTTTAAATTAACTTTAACTGTATATTTATTCTATTCACTGTATTGATTTTATTTAATATTACCTTCACTATATGTCCCAAACTTTTACCAATCCTAGTTTTTGGACTTCTTCTGAGAATCGTGTGAACGATCTCTAACTTGCCCCACCTGCAATAATTTTAACAGGTCGTTCCTGTCTCTTTTCCATACCTGGGAGGTTTGGTGTTGTCAGATATTGAAAAGCAAAATATGACTCCACCAATGATGCAGAGCGAGGCTCCTGCCCATCCGATAAACAGAGCAGCTCCTAATTCGTACCTGCGAGGGAGTGCGTACAGGTGTTACGGTGGACTTATGTGGGGCATAAACAGTATTTAAGACCAACGAGCCAAGACTGCCTAAATGCTCATTGCAAACGTTTGCTACCGCAGCTTGTACAGGAAGTACCAACACCCTTGTATCTTGTATAACGCTTTAAACTTCCCTTGACGTGTGTTTTTCTAGCCACTTCTTGATTATATCTTCCTGACTTCCCGAAAGGAAGATGTGATCCCTGCAGGCAAAGCAGAAGCAAAGCCAGCTGAGGAGCCCAGGCCTCCCGGCTCAGCTGGTACCTTCTCTCTGGGCCCGTCTGAAGTTCCCAGAATGTTCCATCTATCTGGTCCGCTGCACAGGGTAAATTATTTCGCAGAGTCCGGTCAGGGTTCCCTTTGCTTTCAGTTTAATTCAATTCAATAAACATTTCTTTGCAAATCATGTACGAGGTGTTGAAGGACGGCAGAATATGCCACCCTCAAACAGGCTACTGGGGCATGAGGGTTATTTTGAGCTGAAGGCAGCAGCGGAGAAGCAGATACCAGAAAAGCTCTCCGCCCCTCCCCATTTGTTTTAAAGCAGGACATCGATTTGTAAAGATGTCCCTCCCAGCCCCCCTACCCTCCCTAGCAGGAAGGACAGAAGTTAATCACCAGAGACAACAGTACAACCCAGGCGGACACACAAAGACACCAGGGGGATCTTCATAACAAACTCAACTAACCAGCTGTATCTTCCATCAGTTCCCCCCATAGATCTGCCTTCCCACAGTCTGCTGCCCCAGAAGGTCAAAGTCCTTTTCTCTGGTCTTGTCACCTCTCTCTGAACTTACGTTCTTTTATTTAGATGCCATATAAGCCCAAGTTCTAACCAGCCCTTTGAGTTACTCATCACTGAGTAGTCCTACATGTCTCCATGATGCGTGTATTAACCAACTTTATTTTTCTCCAGTTAATCTGTCTTTTGTCAGTCTAATTTATAGGGCCCAGGAGAGTAGAGGGGGGAGAAAGTTCTTCCTCTACAGAGACCATACAAAGTCAGTGTTAGATACAGAACTATCTTATCACCACAATCTTGTGAGAGATAAATACTAAATAACATCATTTGGTGACAGATTGCCATCTGGCTATCCACAACGCTCTGCTGATGCCTCGAGCAGATGCAAAGATCCACCCGATATACAAGTCAGCTCCTGCACTGGGCAGGTCCCCACACAAGGATACAAATGATGCTATGGAGAACAAAAAAGGAAATCACTTTTTGCTGCAGGAGGACTAGAGGAAATCTTTTTAGGGGAGGAGCACTCACCCAGAAAAACAAATAAGGAATGACAAAAGTATACCAAAGTGTTAGGGCTGTGTGTTTTCATGTTTGCCTATCCTTATTCTGAAGAAGAGGGATTTTTTTAAATAAAGAAGTGATTCTCAAGTTTTTTTGGTTCATAGATTTCTATCTCAAGGCAACGACTGATGGACGCTACCCCCAACCTAATGAGGATAAAAAGTGGAGACCCCAAGTGGAAGGGGTCTCTTTTGGTCACGCAGAATCTGCAGAAGGGCTGAGACAGGAAAGTCAGAAGTGAAGGTGACAAGGGGCCAAGGCAGGGCCAAGGCAGGCTCCCTCCACAGCCAGTCCCCTGAGCCAGGCGCGGCGGGTCAGGCTTAGGTCTCAAGGCCATACTGCACCATTGAGAGCAGGAGGCATGTCCCGCCTGGGCCCATCCTGAGTTTTGCCTCGTTTGTTTCTACATGCCGTGTCACTGACCTGAACTCCTGGCCGGGCAGGGGTAGGCTCTCTGGTATGAGTCACAGCAGTGATGGAAGAGTGACCCCGACTGCCAGCTGGGAGAAGTTAGGAGCAACACTCACTGAAGATTAGGAATGTTGCGTCTACTTGCTCATTTGCAGATCTGGCTACGGTGGCATTTTCACAGCCTGCCTTTCCTGCCCCAGGGTCCCTTCTTTTCTCACTCTTGTGTTGCCTTTTCTGGGAAACCCAGGGGGTCACTGAAGCAAGGAAGAGCCTCAGCAGAACAATCAGGGGGTAAGACCTCACCGTGTAGTAGAGTACTAACTATGTTTTGGAAACAAAGAAATGCTCCCAGGAACAGAAGATTGCTATAAAGGGGAACAAAACACCCTCAAACTGCACACAAAAACTGGCCCCAAAGGACTCAGATGCACTGGTTAAAAGAGCTGGCCAGGCCAAGAGCGTGAAATCCACAGTTCTGTGAAAGATGCCTTCATTAAACGATATCCTGAATTTCCACAATAAGCCCTTTTACGATGTTTGAACACAGTCATGCACATAAAAAAAGAAGAGTGCCTTCCAGGTTGTTAAGTGCGGGTCATCGGACCTCTTTAAAACATCCGAAAGTCCTAGGGAGCCCAGATGGCACACTCGGTTGAGTGTCCGACTCTTGGTTTCCACTCAGGTCATGGCTTCAAGGTCACGAGACTGACCCCATGTCAGGCTCTGCACTCCAAGTGGAGTCTGCTTGAGATATTTTCCCTCTCCCTCCCCGTCTGCCCTTCCACGTGTGCACATGTTCTCTCTCAAAATAAATAAGTAAAATCTTAAAACGAAGAAACAAACAAAATTCTGCAAGTGCTATGGTAGTAGGCTGGTACCAAACGCCCCTTGTCATGCTGTCACTGCAAAAACAGTCACAAGTGAGCACACTGAACATTTCTACTTGGAGAACATTATCATGGGATTACCGTTTAATGACACTTTCTGTTTTTCTCTCTCTTTTGTCCTCCTAGAGTTCAGGCAGTCTTCACTCCTGAAACTACGCCTTAATATTACTCTTCATACAACTACCCTCTGAAGCTATAGCCAGAGGTTTTTCTTAAAAATATATTTAGCTTTCTAAAATAGGATTCCAGTGCTGGCTACCACGATTGATCAAAACAAGCTTCTAATTATTAATAATAGACAATCAATGGTGATGGTGATAGAAATCATAAGCCATGGCTCAGCACTGTGAATTCACTTAAAGGAGCACGCAAACGTGTCTACAGTGTTGTCACAAATCAGAAGATAAATTACTCAGGTGGGCCAAATGTCGGGACATGCCTTTATATTCATTTACGCTCATCTGGAAACTTCCTGAGGAATCATGGATTTTTTTTAGGCTAAAAAAACTGGTTTATGTATTCCTACTTTTAAATATATTTTCATTTTTCTTTAAATCTGCAGATATAGACTCTATTCCGAGAAAAATATCAATTCCACTTGAGTTCCTTGTGAGTTCTGTCAGAGACAAACAATAAATAGTACCAGCTCAGAGCGGAAGTCTCTGAGAGACTCCATGTCTACACCAGCAATTCTTAACAAGCTGGCTTTTGTGATTTGGTCCTTTCTCTCGCAGAGACTTTTTTCTTCTTCCTTCTGTGAAAAGACACGTAGAGCTGACTAACTCAGCAGGGACTCAGATTCACACCTATCAGTGTGCGTGTTCTGGCAAAAACTGGCTGGTATTACTGAGAGACGGGATTGAGGGAGAGCAATATAATATCCACTCAGATTCGTTCCAGAGCATGTCTCCTTTGACATTCACTGGGAAGCTTAGTCTCTTCATTTTTTTGGGTAATGCTAAGAAGCTGACTCTTACACCTCAGAAGATCAGCAAATTTCAGGTGCTCTATTGTGGGTCTTTCTTTTTTTAACCAAGCCCTCCTGGCCCCAGAGCAGCTTCCCCACTCAGAGCATGCCCTCTTTATTGGGCTGTCACGATTGCGGATGTTTTCTCATTATTCTGGAAAGCTATAAATCTTCTTAGCACCAGACAGATCCATGATTGTCAAGGAGAGGACAGAATTTCGTCTCATGGGTCAAAACATTGTTTTTGGAGTACCTCAAATAATCCACTCAGTTGACAGGACTACTCAATTCATGTATGTAATTGCCTGACTTCAATTCATGTATGTCATGGAATGTAAATTTAGTAAATAGGGGAAAACTTTACTTCCATCCAGGGAAATGAAACCACAGACTAATTCCTTAAAAACTCCCCCAAAAGAACCACAAAGATCGAACACGTTCAGATATCCTCCATACTACTGGGTGAAATTATTCTCACACACCTGGCTGTGCCTGGTAGCACGCCGGAGGCCTTAATTCTGATCATCTCACACTTCAACTCGTATTTCAGCCCTGTAACCTTCATGGTAATCCAAAGGCATGCAATGGAGAACAGCTCTTATTGGCACCTCCACTTTCCATCTTCCTTGTATCCAAACCCCTGTCATGACTTATTGGCTACCCCCAGGGTGCTCGTGTAGCCTACTGGGGTCACCAGCACAGAAACAACATGCCAGGCATTGTGCTCATCCTGTATTTCGAGGTGGACGAGAGAGATATAGCTGTGCTCTCCAGGATCTCCGAGTCCCGCGGGGATAGGCAGATATTAAGCAAACACAGCATTCAGAGTGTAATGAAATTTAACAGCAGCATCAGCAACAAAGCATGCTTTGCCCAGTAAACATTATCTGTTCTCTCAGATCCAGAGACGTGGTTCAAGTAAATGCCCACAACAATAGCGACGATTAGTGTCAGCTCACTGTACTAGGATTTGTGTGTGTGTGTGTGTCAACATTTCATTCTTCACATAATTACATTCGATCTTCACTCTAATCCTGAGAGAGAGGTATTGCTACCCCGTTCTATAAATGAGGAAACTGAAGCTCAGGGAGATGAAACCACATGCCTCGGGCCTCAGCTCAGTAAACAGTCAAACCAGGATTTAAAGCCCAGAACCATGATTCCAAAGCTTGAGCCCTTCACCACCTCTCCTTCTTCCCTTTACAGTATACTTTAGCTAAATCAAAGATTTTATCAATCTGAGAAAATACAATCAGAGCAATGTACTTTTCTAGTTGTCATTCCAGAGAGGAGGGTGTTTTCTCTCTCCCCGGCTCACTGCCTTCTCCGTGGCTCACAAGCTCCAGGGTATGGAATTTCTTCTGAATTCCCCTCAGGCTGTCTTCTCACCCCACACAAAAAGAGGTGAGTGTAGTAATGAAAATCAGGGGGTGTTGGACTGGAAAAAAAAAACAACGCAGCAGCTCTGGCAAAACAAAAACTGGGTAGTGAATGGAAAAAAAAAGTCTTCTCCTTTAAGACCCCCAGACGAGTGACATGACCTTGCTGAAGGTCACAGAGCTAGGGTCCAAGCCCTTGACACCTAAGATAGTGTGTTTCTTCAAACATATTGTCCTACTCCTCATTTTCACCAGGAGTGGTAGCAGCCAAAATAAATATTCCAGTTACCTGAAAATAACACACACACACACTCTCTCTCTCCTTGTGTTTAGAGTTTAGAAAGTATACCATATATTATCAATGTAAATATTTTAAAATTGAATTCCGTTGGTATGGAATTAAATTAAATTAAGATTAAATTAAAGTAAATTAAAGATGACCACCTCAAGTAAACTTCCTTCAACTCAAAGGCTTATATAATCCAAGGTCTATATAAATATGTGAATAGATTTTATATGAAAGAAGTATTCTAGAGGTATGATCCACAAACACACACATACACACACCCATTATTCCATACTCTTCTTCTGGGGGTCAGCTACTGGGACGGGCTGTGGGGCGCCCACCCAGCCTGTGCGTCTCCCCGTCTTGGGCCCAGTCTGGTTTCCCTTCCACAAACCCCTCAGAGAACAGTTCCCTCCCACGGCCTGTGAGATGCCACAGGATTCGTCACCCATGGCTTCCCAAGAGGCTTACAAAGTAGTAGCAGGTGCCTTCCAAATGCTGGCTAAAATAGGAAGGGGTAACTTAAATAATAAGCATCCACTAACAAGGAAACTTCATGGAGAATCCTCATATTTAGGAAACACAAAATAAAGCCTGATTTTTTTTGGGGGGGGGGATGCCAATTCTAAATTGTTCTTCTGTGGCCAGATTAAAACAGACAAGCACGCATTATCTTTCTCTGTATTATGACTCACCAACAAGGTTGTTCAGAATCCTACAAATGGCATATATTAACAACAGGTAACACTTATTGGTGACATACCACATGCTACTGTGGTGAATATATGTTTCTTCATCAATCCTCTTAACATGGAGAAGCAGGAGGGAGTAGAGCTCTTAACCAGAAAGACAACTTCATCTCCCTAAAGGTCCCAGGGGATCAAGGATGAGGCCAGGAGCTGGCCTGCAAACTGCCTCTTTGCCTCTCTGCTGCCTTCCCCTTCCAACATCCTGTAAAGTACACAGTGAGTATCTCTACAGAAGTCCAATTCTTGCCAAGTGTTCAGGGAAATTAAAAAAAAAAATCCAGTGTTAACTTAATATAATATTAGCCAAATTAACTTACAATCTAGAAGTATCTCCTGTCTCCAAAGTTTCATATTTCATTTCAAAAACAAATCTGTTGGGAAGGATGGGTGGCTCAGTGGGTTAAGCGTCTGCCTTTGGCTCAGGTTATGATCCCGGGGTCCTGGGATCGAGTCCCGCATCAGGCTCCTTGCTCAGAGGGGAGCCTGCTTCTCCCTCTTTCTCTGCCTGCTGCTTGCCCTGCTTGTGCTCTCTCTCTCTCTGACAAATAAATAAATAAAATCTTCAAAAAACAAACCCCCCAAATCTATTGTTTGGCAATGTCCATGCCATTGAGCTCCATGCATATGGACAAGTGTGGGGTCTACTGGGTTTTCTTTGATTTCAGGTGAGAATGATGTATTGAGTCCTACTGCTCAAGCCGGTACAGTAACAAGTTTGCACACCAACCATGAAGTCTGCATAGCGGACATGGCAGAGGGGGCTGTGATTCCAGACAGGAAATTCCTAAATCAATTGACGTTGCCTTGGGACCCCTGAGGGCACGGCCCCTGTCACTGAGCACAGGTCAAGAATCCGTGTGTGCGCAGGTGGGAATGTGTATTTGTTTGGGTTGAGAAAAAAATACACAGATGAACTTGCAGCAAAAAGCCTGGGTCAACAGAACACGTATCCCACATTTTAATCAGAATTGTCCACGGGCTGCCTGGAAGCAGTTTAGAATCAGCTGGGTGTTGGGGGAGAAGTATGCAGGACAGGTCTCACGAGGAGGCCTCCAGAACGTCTGTGCACTGGACAGTTTCAAGCGGTTGCCCGTCTCTAACTCAATGCTATGACCAAGGTGATCAGGAAAAAAGAAGAAATTATTCAACCCTTATTTCTTTTAAATGGTTCCATGCTAGGGCCCCTTCCAAATCCCTTCTATCTGAGAGCCAAGTGTCTTAACACGGTTACCACTTCAATGATATCATTTCAATGTCTCCAGCGTTTAAGACCCATTCTCTGTGGCTAACCTCAACATACCACATAAAGTAAGGAACAGTGACATTAAGGTACTCGGCCTAAGCATCAGTATCCTTAAAAATCAGAGTTAAACTTTACTGAGTCCTTACTGTGTGCTGA
Organism: Neogale vison; assembly: GCF_020171115.1. Classification (NCBI taxonomy): domain Eukaryota; kingdom Metazoa; phylum Chordata; class Mammalia; order Carnivora; family Mustelidae; genus Neogale; species Neogale vison. Next base: position 152,398,121 of record NC_058095.1, on the reverse strand, counting down.
TGCACGGTTCTAAATCACTGAATATTTATTTATTATCCCTGCATTACTGACGAGGAACATGGGGCCCAGAAAAGATAAGGCTCTTCTTCAAGGTTACGCGATGCATAAGTGGCAGAGCTGGGGTTTACTCCCAGGCAGCCAGAAGGACGGGATCCAGGTCCTCACACTGGAACAGTATGTGCATACTGTCCCCATTCCCTTTGGCTTAGCTCCATAAACGTACTTGGTCTTTCCACTGCAGGAGAGATGCAGCAGACAGACAGGCAGTCAGACAGTCGTACACCACTGCTGTTGGCCCATCCTTGCTACAAATGTCACGGAGCATGGGCTAGGCACAAGAGATTCCAAAATCAGCAAGATGTGGTCTCTGCTTGGAGATGCTGCTGGTCTGGCCTGGGGGAGGGAGCAGCAAGTGTGGGCAATGAACAGAAGCACACAAGGGGGCACCTCCCCAGGACACAGGTCCTGCAGGATAAGCAGGAACTAGCCAGTATGTGAGAAGGAGACGGAAGGGGTCCTGGGAGTGGTGGGGGGGGGAGGTGCAGAAAGCAGAGTCATCCGAAACCACAGCAAGCTGGCAGGGATCATGACTTTAGGTGCAGGTTGGTAAAAACAAAACCCATTTGGTTTCCAAGTGTATTTTTAAGTCATGTTAGCCTACCAAAAGCATCAGAGCCATTGTGGTGATCTGAAGTGGCCTGGGCTCCTACTAAACACAGGGAAGGCATGGAATCGCCCTTCTTAATATTTAACCGCTGAATTGTTTCTGTTCTTGATATCTGACACATCCATGGAACCCCTTGTCTAAGAATCTGTGAGCTGCTTACCAATATTAATCCACTCTCCAGATAATCTCATGAGTGGAGTATGCTTAAATAAACAAACATCCATAATTCATTAAGTTATAATGAGGACAAAAGAGAGAAGTCAAATATCTTGGCAAGGTCACGTAGTGAGATCGATATTCCTTTGAAACACACCCGGGAAAATGTGTAATTTAGAGAGGGACTCCTTGAGTTATCCATTGTTCGTTGAACTGGACACATAACAAGAAGAGAGAATTTATCAGAGCGTAGACAGCTGTTTATTTCTAACTATTAAATAACCACAGTGGTGAAAAGCCTTGACCTGAGTAATGCTTAAGCCCTAAGGTGGAAACGTAATGTATGCCAAGAGTGAGTGCAAGGGATAAATACGTCTATGGTTTTAAATACTCTGAAAATAATAGGAAAGCCCGGAGGATAAGGCCCAAATGTGAGACTATCTGAGCCAAAATATTAACAATAAATCTCGTATACTAAAAGAGAATAAATCTAAGATTACAACGCCCTGTTTCCTCAATTAGGGCAATGGTTCAATGCTCCAACCTTGCACGGATTTGAAAAGAAGTTTCTTTGTGTCCATAAATTCTTTCTTGGAACAGTTTATTTAAGAAAACAAATCAAGACCTTTAGGAAGTTCGTGGTTTGGACGACAAAGTGGTGGTGGGAATAACTGATTTAAATTTCATCCCCCTGGTAGGATGAATCATGCTGGGGGTACCAGTTACCATAACCTTGCAGGAAGGTAGACTTTTTTTGGATTTGTTAGGCTTTATTTTAATAAAAAGGAGGAAGTTGGTTTGAAATAGCCCAAAGGAGAGAGTTGGGAAATCGTTTTCAAGGCTTTGTGGGAGCCCATCCTGCCATGTCATGAAACATAATTACAACTTGAATGAGAGCAAAGAAGCAAAACAAAAGGGGGAAAATGGGGAAATAGCAGAACATGACCACAGTCAGATGTAACTCTTTTAAGAACTGCCATTTTGTCAAGTGTCGTAGCCTGGGAGGAAGAACTTCCCAACAAGGACAGGTTTCGGAATACAAAGCCACAGGACAGACAGCAGGATGCTGGGAGCATGGCTACGGCCTTGATCTTTTCTCCAGCTACACTTGAAGCCACTCGTTTTCTCTCATCCATAAAGTGCCTACTGAGTTCCTCGCACACAGTAGGAATAGAGTAGGAACTTTGTTGATGAGCTTAGGTATGTGTTTCTAACTAGGCCACCAAGGTAGACCTTACGTAGGAATGTCCTGGAAATCCACAGAGGATGCAATTAATATAGCACAGCATCCTAAGGAAAACAAAACAACAACACAACTAGGTTCTGAGCCCAGACCATTTTCCAGTGCGTTTTAGGGGGTAGGTGTGGGACGGCTACGATTTGCTCACCGGAGATGGAAACTAGAGCTCACCGCCTAGCTGAAGATCAAACACACACACACCTGTGCCTCAGCCATGCCTTCTAGGGCTGTGGGGGGAGCGGTCACTTGGAGGTAACTGGTTTTAGTTAGAAGGGTATGAGATAAGGATGGGAAGAGGAGTGAGCGTGCCTGCCTTCTTGCTTTCCTCTCTCCTCTCCCCCGTGGGGGGAGACAGCGGCAAGATTTCCCAGATCCTGAAAGGATCAATTCTACAGATAAGAATGTCACTTCCAGGCACGGTGCTAGGCAGTGATGGGATACATGTTTTCTGAACTCAAGGAACTTACTCTTGCCAACGAAAGTCAGAACCTTCCTGCAGCCATACTCTCCAAACCCCAGCCCACCTAGGGTTGCCCTGCCTTTAGCCTCGATTCTCCAATACATCCCTAAGTTCATGCACAAACTAAGTCACCAGCCCCGGTGATGTAATTCTAGCAAATGCCAGCTGAGGCCAAACCAAAATCTTGCTTTAAAGATTCTACTTTAAGAATTTTGTGTGGAGGGGCGCCTGGGTGGCTCAGTAGGTTAAAGCCTCTGCCTTCGGCTCGGGTTGTGATTCCAGGGTTCTGGGATCGAGCCCCGCATCAGGCTCTCTGCTCAGCGGGGAGCCTGCTTCCCCCTCTCTCTCTGCCTGCCTCTCTGCCTACCTGTGATCTCTGTCTGTCAAATAAATAAATAAAATCTTTAAAAAAAAAAAAAAGAATTTTGTGTGGATAGCCAAGGAAACAGTCAACAAAACCAAAAGACAATTGACAGAATGGGAGAAGATATTTGCAAATGACATATCAGATAAAGGGGTAGTATTCAAATTCTATAACGAACTTAAACTCAACACCCAAAGAACAAATAATCCAATCAAGAAAGGACATGAACAGACATTTCTGCAAAGAAGACATCCAGATGGCCAACAAACACATGAAAAAGTGCTCCACGTCACTCGGCACAGGGAAATACAAATCAAAATCACAATGAGATACCACCTCACACCAGTCAGAATGGCTTAAAATTAACAAGTCAGGAAACAACAGTTGTTGGAGAAGATGCTGAGAAAGGAGAACCCTCCTACAGTGTTGGTGGGAATGCAAGCTGGTGCAACCACTCTGGAAAACAGTATAGAGGCGCCTCAAAAAGTTGAAAATAGAGTTACCCTATGACCCAGCAATCGCACTACTGGGTATTTACCCCAAAGATACAAATGTAGTGATCTGAAGGGGCACGTGCACCCGAATGTTTATAGCAAAAATGTCCACAATGGCCAAACTATGGAAAGAACTTTGTTGTCCACCCACAGATGAATGGATAAAGAAAATGTGGTATATTAATGTGATGGAATACTAAACAGCCATCAAAAGAAATGAAATCTGGCCACTTTGCAACGACGTGGATAGAACTAGAGGACATTATGCTGAGCAAAGTAAGTCTATCAGAGAAAGATAATTATCATATGACCTCCCTGATATAAGGAATTTGAGAGGCAGGGTGGAGGGTTGTGGGGGGCAGGGAAGGAAAAAATGAAACAAGATGGGATCGGGAGGGAGACAAACCATAAGAGACTCTTAATCTCACAGAACAAACTGAGGGCTGGTGGGAGGTAGGGAGTTAGGGAGAGGGTTGGGTTACGGACATTCGGGAGGGTATGTGATATGGTCAGTGTTGTGAAGTGTGTAAGCCTGACAGTTCATAGACCTGTACCCCTGGGGCAAATAATACATTATATGTTAATAAAAATAATTAATTAAAAAAAAGAATTTCGTGTGGAGAGCCAATTTCTAGCTTCTTAATCTTTCTAATTTTCAACTCTCTGTCCTCTACTCAAGCTGTTGATAAGAGGAAAACAGATGAAGCCAAGAGGGTTGATTTGCTGGCTTTTGGAGAAGGGAGTTTTTTTCAGAGACGCCTGTGAATTCCTGAAGATGTCACCTGTCCTTTATGCCTCTTTTCTACCATGATGGGTAATCAGAATCTGGTCACATTTATAGTTCTCAGGGCTTTGTAATTCCTTCATCTGAATGGACTGTCTGCCTTTGCGCAAGGCACTGTCGGAGATACAGACGTGAGCGAGCTCTTATCTCAAGGAGCTAACATGTTCTCAATATGCAGTGGTTATAATTAGTAAAGTTTATATTTTCTCTCAGTGTGTTGTGTGAAGGGGCTGTTATTTGTAAATATTACCGGTTTATAAGCCCTGTTGCTTTTCAAAAAGTGCCTCGCTCTTGTGTTTTTAATTACGTGAGGTAAATTGCCAAATGCAGGTGTTATATTTTTAAGTCACTTCAGAAGAGAGCTAATCAAAGCATCTATAAAGATAAGTCACATCTTAAATACTACACATAATTTTAAAAGCAATCTTAATAATAGCTAACGCCATACAGTAATAGGGTACCCGGGGTTTCCTGTGTTCTAATCAGTTCTAAGCATATATATACACACTGTCCAAATTCCCACATTAACATTACGAGCAGAGTGCCATGATTACCCTGGTTTTACAGGTGAGAGTGTAGGCAGAACAGGCGCGGGTAGAGAGAGGAATGCCGACAGATCATTACAGGGAACGGGGTCGTTCAATGTTGCACCAAGAATGTGGAAATGAAGAAAACATCTCAGAGGCCATAATCACTGAACTGAGTTTAAGCAAAATCTAAAAGAAAATCAAAAATTCCGATGGCACAAAACTAGGTGACTGAGTATATAGCAAGTACTGGGAAAAAAAAAATCACACAAAGGACAGACTTAAGTTACAGGGTATATATATGAATTAGCCCTGACCTTCTGAGAAAGGACAAAAATGATTTTTAAGATTCTGAAAAAGACTTCCTTAATTATTGTCAGGAAAACAGAGCAATTAGAACGGTTAGTCCATAAACATGAGCAACGTCTTTAATACAGTAAATCATGAGAAATTTGTTATATATTTAGAATACCAAAGCCTGAAATAAAAATCTATCATTCGAGGAAAATTATATTTCATTTAAATATCATTAACATGCTTCCTATCTCCAGGAGCATGGTCTGAGTTTTCGTCTCAATGTCTGGTGTCACGCACACTTGTACAAATCTCATGATCAAACATTAGTCAGGAGAAAATTTATAAATCAGAACCCATTTGTCCAACAGAGGCAGGAGAGTAAAAATTATACTGGGGTCTAAAACAGTTATTTTGTTTCCCATTTAATAACATTTAAAATAGTTATTAAAATCATACAAAAAGAAACTCCCATGATGAAAAAAATATGATAGGATACGGTCACCAAAATTATGAAATAAAGTATTGTAAACCACGCGTCTTAGAGCAAGCATGCCTGGTCTGACTCCTAGCCCAATCCGACAGTACTGGTTTAGTCCAGGCTCCCTTGTACACATTAACTGCACACATCCATTTTCCATTTTCAAAAAGGTCGTACCAAGAGAACCTACTTTATAAGGTTGTTGCAAGAATAAAATGAAAGAAGATTTGCAATGCTCTGCTTGCTGCATGGTAGGGGCTCAACACGTATTAGTCACTATTTTCATTCTATTTCATTATCTAAGCACCTGTTATTTATGAATAAAAGACAGACACTAAAGACAGAACTAACAAATCAATTCCCTGAAGATTCTAAACCCACCAGAAAAAAAGGAATGCACACCTAGCCAGCAATTTTAGTAACTTTTTTGGAAAATTCAGTAACGGTTGACCTGAAGACGGAAAGCATCACCAGCCCAGCTGTTAACTATCCACATGCGTACAGATGTGGCTTTCCACAGGGCTATGTGGGCATATTCTTGTGGGAGACAAAATACTGGATATATCATTGTTTCTAATTTGGTATCCCTGGGGTTTTCCCAAGGCAAAGAAATAAGCCTAGGGAAACTATAAAAACCAATAGCCCATAGTTAAAAACCAACCCCCTCCCACGAACTCATCTGTAAATGCCAAACTACTCACCTGCAACCCAGACCGGTCACAACTCGGTGGGGTCTAACCACTGCAGGAGCATTTTTTTTTTTTTTAAACCCTGCATCATGTACATTTTTTAAAATAAAGGCTGATTAATTGCAGCTCATCAAGGAGCTAGTTTAAAAGGCTAAGTAAAGGGGCGCCTGGGTGGCTCAGTGGGTTAAGCCTCTGCCTTCGGCTCAGGTCATGATCTCAGGGTCCTGGGATCGAGTCCTGCCTCGGGCTCTCTACTTGGCAGGGAGCCTGCTTCCTCCTCTCTCTCTCTCTGTCTGCCTCTCTGCCTGCTTGGTCTCTCTCTGTCAAATAAATAAATAAAATCTTTAAAAAAAATAAATAATAATAAAAGACTAAGTAAAAATGAAAAAAGTGATAATTCCTTCACAGACCCCTAATCTTCAGGAGCATGGTCGCAGTTTCCAGATGAGCGTTGGAAACCGTGGTGGCCCCTGGCCCAGATGCCAGCAGCTGGCAGCTATAATCGTGATGGCTATCGGTCAAAGCCAGCTCTTCATTTCCTGTGAGCACACAACCTAGTTCTTCCTCCCCTGCCCCACATCTCTTCCACTTTTCCTCTACTTGACCCTAGATGAATGATGTCCAGTGGATGACATTTAGAATTTTATATCCTATGCCTTGAGCTCTTTAGAGACAAGACCCTACGTGACACCCACGCAGTGATTAGATGCATCTTTTGCCAATGCAGCGCAGAACGTGCTTACTCTTGAAATGATGTCATCCAACACTGCTGATCAGCCTGTCTCCCTTTCAGGCACCACCACGTAAGGAATTTATGTAACTTCATTTAGAAGATTAATCTGCGTACATTTCCTGCAAGCTAGAAACAGACAGACTGAGAAGAGTACTTACTTCTGCTCAACGTAGAGAGGATCAAAGAATTCCGTCGTGATTTTGTTGGCATACAGGGAACAACCAGTCATTGAGCACAACCCTACAAAGTATCAGAAGAAAGAACTGTGGTTAGTGTCTTCTCATTAACATCGTGAAGTACCTCGCTTGGGAGAAAGTTACTATTTACCTGACAGTATGAAGACAATCCCAGCCAAACAAGCAATCTTAGCTTTGGCTTTATCTGAGCCTCCGACTTTGGTACACTTCATTCCAAACAGGGCAAATATGGAACCAAAAAAGCCCAGGCTGACAGCAGCAATCATAAGGCCTCTACATGCCTGGATATAACCTGCAATTAGAATAGGTCACATCTCCGTTAACAGAAAACATGTGGCTGTCCAGGGAGAAATCCCCATTTTGCACTGTCCTTCTGAGTGATCGCTCTGTTTTCTGGAAAAAAAACAAAAACAAAAAAAAACAAAAAACAAAAAGAAAAACAAACAAACAAAACATCATCATAAAACAAGCAAGCCAGGAAAGCACACTTCTAGGATCAGGATGTGCACAATCCTCAGGATAGAGCCCCTGAACGCTGGTATTCCCACATTCACAGGTGAGGACACAGAGGCACCAGAGGTTACAGGATACACCAGAGATGAGTCAGTAAGAGACAAAAACAGATTCCACCCTGTTCTGACTACAAAATCCTTCTCTGTAAGAAACATCGTCTGCCACTGTCTCAATCCTTCTCCTCCTTCGCACATTTGACCTTTGAGATGGATGTTTTCATGGTTTTGAGATTATAAAAATTTATAATTGGGCAGCATGGTATTCTGATATTAATGGGACCTCACAAATGAGGCCAACTGGAATCCCATCAGAAACCATGATGAGTCTAAATCAAGAAGTATTTTAATGACATTTTATTATTTTCGGAGCACACAGAGGAAAAGCGGGTTTAGAAAAGCAGGATTGTTGGTGAGTGCTGTGAAGTGTGTAAACCTGGCAATTCACAGACCTGTACCCCTGGGGATAAAAATATATTATATGTTTATAAAAAATTTTAAAAAAAGAAAAGAAAAGCAGGATTGTTCTCTTACACTGTTGGTGGGAATGCAAGCTGGTGCAGCCGCTTTGGACAACAGTGTGGAATTTCCTCAAAAGTTCAAAATAAAGCTACCCTATGACCCAGCAATTGCACTACTGGGTATTTACCCCAAGATACAGATGTAGTGAAAAGAAGGGCCACATGCACTGCAATGTTCACTGCAGCAATGTCCACAATAGTCAAACTGTGGAAAGAGCTGAGATGCCCTTCAACAGACAAATGGATAAAGAAGATGTGGTTCATGTACACAATGGAATATTACGCGGCCATCAGAAAGGATGAATGTCCACCATTTGCATCGACATGGATGGAACTAGAGGAGATTCTGCTGATTGAAGTAAGTCAAGCAGAGAAAGACAATTATATGGTTTCACTTACTTGTGCAACATAAGGAACAGCATGGGGGACATTAGGAGAAGGAAGGGAAAAATGAAGGGGGGGAAATCAAGAGGGGGAGAGGAGCCATGAGAGACTATGGGCTCTGGGAAACAGACTAAGGGTTTCAGAGAGGTGGAATAGGTTGGCCCAGTGATGGGTATGAAGGAGGGCATGGGTTGCATGGAGCACTGGGTGTTATACACAAATAATGAATCACGGAACGTGACATCAAAAATTAATGATGTACTGTATGGTGAATAACAACATAATAAAATTTTTTCAAAAAAATTTTTAAAAAGCAGAGTTGTTTACTAAAAGAATACTCCATCATTATGAAATTAACTACATACATATAAATAGATGCTTTCCAAGCCCCCCAAAACCTCATTCTATTGGGTTGCCTGATCATTTCCTGGCACCACCCATTTTCTTAACCACCTGTTCTTACTTGCAGAGCCAAGGTGGGGGTCAACTTCGACATGGCTTTTGTCCAGACACTAACAAATTTTAAATTAACAGAATTTAAACCCATACATTTTAAGCACAGAAGGTCATTTTCATTTCAGCCTGAAACAGGGCCATACTTCAACCTGAAATAGCGATGGCATATACCAGGTGTAAGTAAATGTTGTGTTGAGTAAATGAACATATGTGTACATCAGGCTTACATACGGAAATAAGTTTTCTAATTTGAAAAGATTCATAAATACAGCAAGTCATTTATTGGTAGTATCCAGGGAAAGCCTACGATAAGTAATAATTCTAAGACCGCGGTAATTATAAATTCAAGAAATAAGGCTGACAGGTCACTTCCAGCCCACGTTGCTTTGAAATGAAATTTTAAGCCTCAATTCCATTGCTAGGATCTGTTTTGAAGAGTACTCTGAAAGTGCTCGGTTTAATTCCAACAAATTTAGACCTCCATGAAGGTAGACAGCAGTGACAATGTTCTATTTTATAATGTGAACTAATTCCACAGACAAAATAGTTCTGCTGGTAGTGAGGTTATCAAAAACAGCAAAACAAATTTATTATTAGCACAACAGGACAAAGGAGGCTTATTTGGGTAGCAATTATAATGCTGCAAGGCTATCTGGGTCTCTGCTGCATAAGACTGAGCCAGGTTTTGTTTTTGTTTTTTTTTAAATTTCCACCCTTAGTCCCCCAGCCAGACCTGGGGGGGTGGGGTGGTCGGGGAGCAGAGAGGCAGGCAGAAGCACAGATGGAGAGGAAGGCCCTTAGCCCCTCATAAGACTGGAGAACATCTATCAGGATAATCACAACTGGCTCATCATTTACCACCGGAGCTCCTGGGACAGTGTGGTTTCATTTTTTTTTTTTCCGGAGATTTATTGCAATCTCTGGTTTAGAGGTATGTTACTCTACTGTGACTAGCTGCAACCACGAAGCAGAGAAAACAGTCTGTATGAGAGGTAGCCTCTATAAGATATGCATAAATATTCTCTTAGAAAACTTCATTTACGTTCGCAATCATATGGGCTTGATGAGCAGAAGCAGGAGCCTGGCAAAAGGCGAAATCTACGATCTGATCATTTAGAACACAGGATGAGTTTTCCCAGATGTAGATGGGGCAAGAATCTCTGGTGGTCCATTCTATCCTTCATCTGACTTCATATGAAAACACCATGAGTCTTTAAACTGTATTCAACCGTTTTCTCCTAGAACTTCCTTCTGAGGTTCTCTTCCTGTTCTCCTGTCTCGGCCCTCAGGTCTGCAGCGGGACTGGTCACCTGGCACAAGCAGGAGAGGAGAAATACTGTCCCTGATGAGCCTGGGTCCTTGCTCAGGAACCACCAGAAGAACCCTGACCTGGAGGGAAAGGTAGCTGTCTCCAGCCTCCAACAGCAGTGGGGAAACTGCTAATTTGCTGTATGAACAAAGGAAGGCACCTGACCATACAATCAATGGCTAGAGGGAACAAAGAATAGGGACCGAGATTCTCCGCAGGATAAAGACCACCCTGGCTGCTGGCGGCAGATGGATTCCAGGTGTTGGTAAGCCTGGGGCTACCAGTCCTTAAAACACCCACAGACGCAGGCCTCAGGTGAGTTCCAACAAACTCAAGAGTTTATCTTTCGCAAGGCTAACCTCTGCAGCTTTGCTTATTAACAGTTCCAGAGGGCAAAACTTGCAAGTAAGTGAAGTGGTAGTAAAACCCAGTCAAGGAGGCCATTATTTTTGACAGGTCTAATTTACTGACACCTTTAATAGCTAATTAACACATTAAAGTGCTGAGGCATGAACATATTTACTTAGAAGTTCTCTGCCGTATAATTTATAGTTAACTCTCTTGGAAGAAATGGCAAACATTCCCACTAACACAAATAGATGGCAGGTACTAAAAACAACTTTGCTGGAAATGATTCTTAGATGAAGACTGTGCGGTGCTTTGAGAGGCATGGGAGCTGGAGATAAACAGAAATCACCAGCTTGTTCCACCGTGAAATTTTCAATTAGTAAAATACAGAGACTTTAAGTTAACGAATTCCGCTGGAGGAAACCTTCAAGGTGTCCCTTAAAAGTTAAGTGATTTCCAAATGATGTGTGCTTTATTCTCCATTTCAAACGAGCAAAAATGAAAACATCCACCTGGTGGAGACAACCCCCTGGTAGCACTCTTGTGAGCTGGTAGAGAGGGGGGAGAAAAAACAATGAGCTTTTCTTATGTGGGTAGCTTTGTGTGGCTTTTGCAAATCCTCCGAAAGAAGAGTGGAATGGGAGGAAGGCATGGAGCCCGAGGCTCAGGTCTGGATCTTCTACTTATTTACCTTCTGTGCGACTTGATTACATACCTTATCTCTCTGGAGCCTCAGTGTTCTCGTCTGTAAAACAGGGATGAGAGCATTTCCTTCGCAAGATGAACGGTACAAACAGCATCTGGCGAGTTTTAAGAAACTCACCAAAGCTTCCCTTCCATCGTACTAACCAGAACTTGGAGTTGGCGTCTTAACGTAAAATTAAATCTACACATTTAGCTTTTCTTGGTCTCATTTTCCTTACAGGGATGATACTGGGAAAAATGTCACCATCATCTATACCCAAGAAGCTCCTTCTTCTGCCTAAGAAGCTCCTTCTTCGCCTAGAGAGAGTTGTGGGCCTTCTCTTTTCCTTCCTGGATTCTCTTTTCAATCTAGAGCCTCTGCCTGGGTTAAGGGGAGGGCTGGCTTGCTCAGGCCTGTGGTCACCAAGGCCTACGGTAATGCAGCCTTCTCTGCCCCTTCAAAGAAGTGTCAGGGAGTCCAATGGGCCGTGCGATGTTGGCTGGACCTCTTAGAACTAGCCTCCACCAGTAGCTGCCCTGGGGAATACAGCAGACCCCTTATGGCGGGGCCTGCTCCGGGAAGGTCAGCTTGTAGGATGGGGGGGATCAACTCCTCTACGTGAAAACAAAGCTGTGTGATTAAACCCCCCAAGATGTTATTCTGAGAGACACAGAAAAGTAAGGCTAAACACTCTGGCAATGCTGTCTTAAGCCACAGAAGACAGAGGTGGCAGGAAATTTATAAATTTGATCATAGTACACATTTCAAAGTTTTGTGTAAGAAAAGGTATCATAAATGTAAAGACAAGCAATGGGCTGAGATTGTAATGTATATTGCAAGTCCAGGACTGACCTCCAAAATTTAAAAAAAAAAATCTTTTTATTTTTAAGATTTTTTTTTATTATTATTATTTGACAGAGATCACAAGCAGGCAGAAAGGCAGGCAGAGAGAGAGAGGAGGAAGCAGGCTCCCCAGAGAGAGAGCAGAGAGCCCGATGCGGGGCTCAATCCCAGGACCCTGAGATCACGACCTGAGCCAAAGGCAGAAGCTTTAACCCACTGAGCCACCCAGGCGCCCCCCCCCCAAAAAAAATCATTTACGGGCACTAGCCTGACTCAGTCAGAAGACTCTTGATCTGTGGGGTTGTGAGTTTGATCCCCAAAATGGGTGTAGAAACTGTGTGGATAAAGAAATAAAGTTAAAAAACAATTATTTAGGGGTGCGTGGTTGGCTCCGTTGGTAGAGCCTATGACTCTTGACCTTGGGGTTGTATGTTTGAGCCCCACATTGGGTGTAGAGATTACTTAAAAATAAAATCTTAGACAAACCATAAGTGACTCTTAATCTCATGAAACAAACTGTGGGTTGCTGGGGGGAGGGGGGTTGGGAGAAGGGGGGTAGGGTTATGGACATTGGGGAGGGTATGTGCTTTTGGGTAAATTGGAAGGGGAGGTGAACCATGAGAGACTATGGACTCTGAAAAACAATCTGAGGGGTTTGAAGTGGCGGGGGGGTGGGAGGTTGGGGTACCAGGTGGTGGGTATTATAGAGGGCACAGCTTGCATGGAGCACTGGGTGTGGTGAAAAAATAATGAATACTGTTTTTCTGAAAATAAATAAATTGGAAAAAAAATTTTTTTTAAATAAATAAATAAAATCTTAAAACAATCACTTTCCATGGAATGGAGGGAGATATTTGCAAATGACACTACAGACAAAGGGCTGATATCCAAGATCTATAAAGAACTCCTCAAACTCAACACACACAAAACAGATAGTCATATCAAAAAATGGGCAGAAGACATGAATAGACACTTCTCCAAAGAAGACATACAATACAAATGGCTAACAGACAGATGAAAAAGTGTTCATCATCCCTAGCCATCACGGAGATTCTAATCAAAACCACATTGAGATATCACCTTACACCAGTTAGAATGGCCAAAATTAACAAGACAGTAAACAAGTGTTGGAGAGGATGTGGAGAAAGGGGAACCCTCTTACACTGTTGGTGGGAATGCAAGTTGGTGCAGGCTCTTTGGAAAACGGTGTAGAGATTCCTTAAGAAATTAAAAATAGAGCTACCCTATGACCCCGCAATTGCACTACTGGGTATTTACCCCAAAGATACTGATGTAGTGAAAAGAAGGGCCACATGCGCCCCAATGTTCATAGCAGCAATGGCTACAGTTGCCAAACTGTGAAAAGAACCAAGATGTCCTTCAACGGACAAATGGATAAAGAAGATACAGTCCATATATACAATGGAGTATTATGCCTCCATCAGAAAGGATGAATACCCAAATTTGTATCAACGTGGACGGGAAATAAGTGAAATAAGTCAAGCAGAGAAAGCTAATTACCCTATGGTTTCACTTACTTGTGGAGCATAAGGAATAACATGGAGGACATGGGGAGATAGAGAGGAGAAGTGAGTTGGAGGAATCGGAGGGGGAGACAACCCATGAGAGACCGTGGACTCTAAGAAACAAACTGAGGGTTTTGGACGGAAGGGGGGTGGAGGGATGGGTGAGCCTGGTGGTGGGTATTAAGGAGGGCACGTATTGCATGGAGCACTGGGTGTGGTGCATGAACAATGAATTTTGAAACACTAAAAAGAAATAAAATTAAAATAAAATAAAATTAAAAAACCCAATCATTTATATCGGGAGGAAACAAGGGACTGTAGGCATAAGATATAGGCAGGCAATGTATGAAAGAGAAGAAAGAAAGTGGTCAATAAATACATGATAAAGTGGTAAAAATCATTGGCAAAAACTTGGGAAATACTGATGAAAATGATAACAGGATACTATGTCACCTCTGATGCTGGATGAAAAACTTAGTGGTGAGAATGCAGAGAAACAGGCATCCTCGTATGTTGTTGGTGGACTGCGATTTGACGCTATAAACCGAACATTAAAATGTATCATCTACCCCCTGACAGTACCGTTTCTCAGTATCTACTTTACAGAAATACACAAGTGCACAACGAGATGAATATTAAGATTTTCAGTGCAGCACCAGCACCAACGACAGGCTGGAAAGGGCCCGTTGTCCGACAAGGAGAAAGTAGTTCGGCAAACCAGGCTGTCCAGACTTACGCACCCTGTGCAGTTGTTCGAAAGAGTTACTTCTATATGTGCTGGCTGGGAAGGGTATGTTATTAATTTTAGAATACTGCAGAACAGGGAGTATGAAGTCATTTATGTTTTTTTTTAAGCCATTTCCTAGACACGTGAGCACACATGAAAGGCCATTTTGCAAGTTGGGTTGTACATTAATGTCACTCCTTTTTTTTCTCCAACCTCAACTCTCTCCAAAGCCTCATAACTGTAGGGCTCTGCCCCCCAAGTCTCATGCTAAGTGCACTCTCATAAGATGACAACGTCACCATTCTGCACCCCACCGGTCTTCACGGAGCCTTTCTTCCTCACTCCTCTCTCTCTTGTCCCCCAGCTGTCTTCTAGAAGGGATCGGATCTGGCACACTATCTCAGGTAACAACACAGTTAACAGCAGAAGAATGCACTTAGGACAGTAACCATCAATCCCCAATTCCCGAATGTAAACCACAGAAACAAGAGCCTGCCTGTTCAAAGCATCTGCCTGAATGTGTGCTCTACAGAGCATGGGAAATTCACCAGTAATTCGAGGGAATCAGCAGTGTCCCAGCTACTTCTTTTACACAACAGACCAAGACCTGGGTGTCACCCATCTAAAACCAGGCATGTTCGCCTGTCTGTGGAGGTTCCATCAAATACCACATTGAGCAACAGTCTGTTTTTCGTGGCAAACACTGTGTTAGGGGAATTAATTATTGTCTTTTATGGAGTCAGCTATGCAAATAAAAACCTGTCATGGAATAATAAAACAAAACCTTTTTTTTTTTTTTAAAGAAGGAAAGAAAACACCTCGAAACTAGAGGTAATGCAAATGACTATCCTTCAATTTGTGCCTGGATCTACTGAGTCCTGTCGAACCTAGAACTTGAGCAGTCATGGTAACTGGGCTGACATCCACTCCTTCCAAAACTAAAACAGAGAGGCGCCTGGGTGGCTCAGTGGGTTAAGCCTCTGACTTCTGCTGAGGTCATGATCTTAGGGTCCTGGGTTCAAGCCGCCCATTAGGCTCTCTGCTCAGCAGGGAGCCTGTTTCCCCCTCTCTGCCTGCCTCTCTGCCTACTTGTGATCTATCTGTCAAATAAATAAATAAAATCTTGAAGAAAATAAAAAAGAAACTAAAACACCAGTTTTCTATGTGACCATCTACCTGTTGCTCTAATGCCATACAATGGAGAACACAACTAAAAACAAACGATCTACGAAAGAACCGCAGGAGAGAGACCCGGAGAGCAGATGAGGGAGGCACCGACACAGTCCTTGGCAGTCTCTGGCACAAGATTCTTGCTAGCCAGGA
This sequence comes from Neogale vison, assembly GCF_020171115.1. Lineage (NCBI taxonomy): Eukaryota > Metazoa > Chordata > Mammalia > Carnivora > Mustelidae > Neogale > Neogale vison. Next base: position 152,382,404 of record NC_058095.1, on the reverse strand, counting down.
TTCTCTACCCACTGCGGCACAGGCAAGGGCTATTTATTTGTCTAAAACTTGGAGGAAGCATTAAAGCCCAGGAGGACACATTTGTTGAAGCGTGGGGTTGTTTTCTTTCTCCCTTGGGAAGGAAGTTGGGGAGCGGTGGGAACCGGTTGACACTCCCCGCAATATGTTTATTTCCCCCTTGCCTATTTTTAAAAGAACTGACAAAACGGTTAAAGGGAGTTGAGGACAAGCAAATTTGGCTTTGACATGTGGATGATACCACTTTACTCAGGATCCAGCTCTTTCGGGGAGTGCTGGGTGAAGGGGACCAGCGTCACTCCGTGTCCTAACAGTCCCCGAGAGATGGGGGTCCCGCAACCGTGTCCTCGACTCTCGGGACTGCAAAGGTGCTTCCCTCCGCACCCCCCCTCCCGTCTCCTGAGTCGCCCACCCTCCCCCCCTCAGGTGTGTCCCCCTCTCCCGCCCCGGGGTGCCGGGCTCGAGCAGGCGCCCCCGCGGGACACGCGTCCCGACACGGCGGCGAAGGGCATGGGGCTCTCCGCGGCTCCCCCAGGCTCTGGGGGTAAAGCGGACCCGGGCCTCGGAGGGAGTCCGGCCGGGGGGAGGGGTCAGGGGGCCAAGAGGGCGCCCGCGGCCCCGCCGGGCTGGAGCGAGGGCCGGGGGCAGGGGCCGAGGGGATGCAGACCGTCCAGCGCCAGCATGGAGGGGAAGTCCTTGCAGTTGGAGACGCCCGTGGAGTCGGTAACGCACGTCTTCCACAGGTTGGCCCAATAGGTGGCGGTGGTGATGACCGTGCCGTCGATGGTGGACACCTTCCAGTAGTCGGTGGGCAGCGTGGAGGACACCAGCACCCAGCCGGAGATGGAAACCATGAAGGCGATGATCTCCGAGGCCGTGCTAGCCATGCCGCCCGCTGCAGCCGCTCTCGCACTCGCGCCTCCACTGGGCGCCACGGCCCCCCGCGCTCCCGGCCCCGGGCTCCGCCCCGCCCCGCCCCGCCCCGCCCCGCCCTGCCCCGCCCCGTCCGCGGGCCGGCGCTAGGGGGCGCGCACGGGCCCGAGGACAGGACGCTCCCTCCGGGGCGGAGAGGGCTGGCGGGGAGCTCTTAGGCTCGCTGCCTGGGTTCTCTCCAGCCAGCTGGCCCGGCGCCCAGGGTCGGGGGGGCTGGGGGAAACGTGGCTGCGCTCCCCTCGGCCCCAGCCCCGGTATCTCGGGGCCGGGACCCTGGAGAGCGGCGATCCTGTTGGACAGACTGGCAGCAGGATGTGGACAGCCCGCCTCGTGCCCCCCCACCTCCCTCCTCCCCCCTCCCCCGCCCCTCCATTCTCCTCCTCCTCCCCCTCCATCCTCCTCCCCCTCCCCCGTCCTACCCCTGGCAAATAGCTCGGCTTCTAGAGTGCAAAAGCAGAGCAGAAAAAGCCTTCCGAAAGGACACGGCCTGCCAGATCACGCCGCAGCCCTAGGCTTGCTGAACTCTAAAGGTTTTCATGCTACGCTCCTCTGCGTGACCCTGTTCTGCCTGTCACGGAGGGACGACTGCAGTTCTGGGCTTGAAATAGGCCTTGCCCTTAAATCTCTGCAGTTCTTTTTTGGCCGCGCGATATGCAAAAAGTCATCCTAAGAGGTGTGGGTCACAGGCTTAAATTCAAGACCGCAGGACGTGGAGCGCGCAAGCTCAGTGGCAGCCTTCCTTGCCATTTTGATCTTGAATGTTCCAGCCTCAAGCCTGGCCTGCTTGTGCCCGTGCAGTACGCGTAGGACAAGCAGTTAAGACATTTTCCCTGGACGTCCCGTCTTGCTCCCAGTTCTGCGAGTCTGTTCTATCAGCGGATGGCTCTGTCACAGTGAACACTGTTCCATATCTTGTTTTACTTTATTTTTGGGGACTGCCACCTTTTGTACCTAAATGAAAAATAAACTCATTCGTGTCTTCGTTGCTGTATCGAGTTAAACATAAAGATCAAGTTGTCCTTTCAGTTTCTGAGGTCACGAATCTGGGCATAAATAAGAGAACAAAGACGCTGGCTTTATTATGGGGTTATTTGTCCCTTTAAAGTTCTTGCGGTTCTTGGTATGAGCTTTCAGGATTCACTTCTTGCCAAAAGTAACCAAAGGTCTAAAAACCTGTAAATCAGTCCTCTACAATAAAGCTAGTTGCTAACCCTCTGCTTCACACTTTCACTCACTGTGAAGAGTTTCTCAATTCCTCTTTGTCACTGTCTTTTAATATCTTTTTAAATTTTAATTCCAGTATAATTCACATATAGTGTTAATAGTAGTTTCAGGTGTACAGTATAGAAGTCGACAACGCTATACATGGCTCAGTGCTCATCACCATAAGTGTGCTCTTGTCACTTTTTGTTTCAACCAAATTGGTACAGAATGAAAGTAGAAGTGATTAGATGTCTGTGAAGAAAAGAGAAGTTTGGACTATAGAATCATCGAAATTTACATTAGGAAGGACCGTTGGAGACCATTAGGACACACTCCATGCTCAGCCCAATTAGTCTATTTCTTGAGATAGTATTTGGTTCATGCTACAGTTTCAGGCCCATGGGGTTCAATGCATTTGTTCTGGTTTTGTTTTGTATTGGGTTGACAGCCTTTTAGAAAGTTTTTCTGTATAATGAGCTCAAATCTGTCTCTTTTCCTTTTTTTTTTTTTTAAGATTTTATTTATTTACTTGAGAGAGAGGGGGCACACAGGGAGAGGGAGAAGCAGACTCCCCGCTGAGCAGGGAGCCTGATGCAGGGCTCTAACCAAGGACCCCAGGATCATGACGCAAGCGGAAGGCAGATGTTTAACGGACTGAGCCGCTCAAGCGCCTCAACCCCGTCTCTTTTTCTTCCACATAAATGCTATCATCTGTGCTGAGACAACACAAGGTAAGTCCTACTCTGGAGCCAGGCAGCAGCCCCGGCAGCTGTGTTGTGTGTGCACAGTCGTGTCATGCTTTGTACGAATGGGAATAAGGATGAAGATGGTGTGTCCTGGTGTGTCAAGCTTCAAAAGAGTTTGGGAAGCACCTGGTACCCCTCATCCTTCTCATCTTTGCTGCTGTTTGAATAGATCACCTTTCTCTATTGACTACAAACTGTCCACTATTCTCACTATTCTTTTGTATGATTTGCCTTTTAATGAGATTTTATCACCTCCTTTCTTGCCCTCCAGTGTATTTCCATTATGATCTCTCTGCCATATTCTTTTCTGACTGATCTATTTCTAACCCAGTTTACTATTCAGAAAACACAAAAATCATGAACCAGGACATTCCCTATGGCGTTTCCTAAAATTCAAAATTGCACGCATTTGGGTTTTGTACTTTATTTCTAGCTTTGTTTGACAGTCTTTTCGTGTCTTCCTCCTGGCAGGTACTAAATTTATTGATTCTTTCTTTCTTTCTTTTTTTTATTTCTTCCAGAAAAAACCCTGAGTCATTTGACACACAGAAAAGTATAGTATTGTGCTCTGAAGACTCAAGCAGTTCCTAATTTAATAATAGGTTGGTTCTAGATTTCATTGTTTGGAATCAAAGCTCATTGTGTGTTTTAAAGAAAGAACTATGAAGAATGGTTTGGTGTTTTAGACCAGCCCCTGAATGTTTATTTAACAGATTATGTAGCTTTCCCTATTGTACTTTAAAAAACATCCATAAGGGGCGCCTAGGTGGCTCAGTGGGTTAAAGCCTCTGCCTTCTGCTCAAGTCATGATTTCAGGGTCCTGGAATCGAGCCCCGCATTGGGCTCTCTGCTCAGCGGTGAGCTTGCTTCCCCCTCTCACTCTCTGCCTGCCTCTCTGCCTACTTGTGATCTCTTGTCTGTCAAATAAATAAATCTTTTTTTTTTTTTTTTTAATCCATAAACCCAGGGGTACCTGGGTGGCTCAGTCCGTTAGGTGGTGGACTCTTGATTTCCGCTCAGGTCATGATTCAGGGTCCTGGAATCGAGCCCCTGTGCAGGCTTCATGCTTGGTGGGCATGCTTGTGGTTTCTCTCTCACCCTCTGCCCCTCCTCCTGCTCATGTGGGCTCACTCTCTTCGTCTCTCTCTAAAATAAATAAGTAAATCTTTTTTTTTTTTTTTAAGATTTTGTTTATTTTTATTTGAGAGAGAGATAGAGAGAGAGCATGAGAGAGAAGAAGGTCAGAGGGTGAAGCAGACTCCCCGTGGAGCTGTAGCCCGATGGGGGACTCAATCCCGGGACTCTAGGATCATGACCTGAGCTGAAGGCAGTCACTCAACCAATGGAGCCACCCAGGTGCCCCTAAATAAGTAAATCTTAAAAAAAGAATCCATGAATCTGGATCACCATTGCAACATAGTTTCCAAAAGGGGGAAAAAAAAAAGTATTCCAACTTGGAACTCCAAGAAAGACTTTCTTTCTCTCTGCTGCATCACCAGACCATTTATTTAAGCCCAGAATCTCCGGGGGTAATGCCGGGGTGAGTTTTCCAAAGCTTCTAGTGTATAAGTGTATAACCAGGCTGGGAACCACAGCTCTGACTGGTTGAGATATATATATATATATGTCTATAAACTGTTAGTTTAGTAAAACAGATGGTGTGCATTATAGAGAGAAAGAAAATGAATCTCTTGGTTGAAAACTTTGAAAAAAGAAATATTCTTTTACTCTGTAAAAGAGTAAAAAAGAGACTGTGGCCCACAATTTCAACTTCAAAGCAGTTGAAAATACCTCAAGGGATCCATAAATTAAGACCTGGATGGCAATGCTATTAGCTCCTTTGCCTGCTGAAACAGACTAGGGTCGTCACGCCTGTGGATTTGATTCATTTCTTTTACTTTTATCCTTTGTCCGTTGTATGAGGTTAGACAGCCTAAACTCTTTCTTTTTCTTCCCTGGCACGTCCTGCATAATTGCCAAAGACTTCTATTTTAGAACCCACAAGTGCCTGACCAAAAGATGAAAATGTTAACTTCCTTCAGTACCTAGAGAGCATTATGTAATGAATCAAGCATCTATTTTAAAACGTCTTATATTCTATATATTTCAAAACCTGTTCAGTCAGAAGAAACCTTAGACTATGCAACAACATACTTCAACGTAAGAATATCTAAAAAATAAAAAGAGACTGAATAGAAATTTTTTAAAAATCTCTAAATAAATGGTCTATTTCACTTTAAGATTATAGATTCCCAGATAACCTTTGCAGTTAATCTGCAAACCTATTTACAGAGTACCTTTCCGTTGAGAAATGCTTCCTTATTTTCTTCAGGATTCAGTTCACTGAAATTTTTATTTACTTATTCATGATGATCTATCCTTAATTTTTTTTTAAAGATTTTATTTATTTACTTGACAGACAGAGATCACAAGTAGGCAGAGACAAAGGGGGAAGCAGGCTCCCTGCTGAGCAGAGGGCCTGATGTGGAGCTTGAGATCCCAGGACCCTGAGATCATGACCTGAGCCGAAGGCAGAGGCTTTAACCCACTGAGCCACCCCGGTGCCCCCATTCTTACTTTGAATATTGTGTGAATACAGCTAGAAAGTTGCTTCTCCAAGTTATTCAAAGTAACATCTTAATTAACTAACAATATTCTGGTCTTTACAAAAAAACGCGGATTTTTTTCCAATATGAAGATACTAATTTATCTATAAATTAATAAATTTGACAAGGAGCCAGCGAATGTCCTGAAAGATATTCTGAACTTTTCCCCTTTTGAGACCTACACCACTGAGATTAGCATTGGAAGTTATTTCTTGGGCATTATTATGCTTATTAAGGATAAATAGAGGACTCCCCCCACCACCTGCCCCAGGGTTGTTTAATAGGAGTGAAACCAGTTTAGCCGACTTAACAGGAGATTTGCAGAAATTCTTTACTTGAGATTCAACTCACCTGCCAAACAACACAGGTGTGCCTCTTAACTCAAGGATTTTCTAGGCATCAGATTTGGTTTCAGTAGACATTAGCTCCTTCCTAGATGCCAGGGAGGTGGGTGCTGCTAATCAGGGGGGAAGAAACTAAGTTCTGATCAAGTAGTATTAACTAGAAAAACAACTACCCAGGAGCCAAATACTGTTACACCATGTTAGAGAAGACATTAATGCCGATACTAAGAGAGTAAAATAGCGTATCTGTGTTCTTTTTCCTTCTATTTTCCCTAAGACTCTGTTTATCTTAATGCTCTACACTAATTCTATCGAGGCAAATTCTATGATATTTATAATCTCCTTAGCAGGAAAGCTACTACAGAGTGATCGGAGTATTATGGGAATGAACACTCATGCTTATTATTGCATCATTACTCATATATTTGCGTGTATATATGTATGTGTATATATATATAATTTTTCTGCAAATTATGAGGAAACAGTGTTTTTATTTTGGCATTTGGTATTGTCTAAGGCTGTACTGTATCAGAACAGTTCACTGGGGGGGCGGGGCGCCTGGGTGGCTCAGTCTGTTAAGCCTCTGCCTTCAGCTCCAGTCAAGATCCAAGGGCTCTGGGATCCAGTCCTGCATCCGGCTCCCTGCTCTTCGGGGAGCCTGCTTCTCCCTCTGTGTGCTGCTCCCTCCACTTGTGCTCTCCCTCTCTGACAAATAAATAAATAAAATCTAAAAAAAAAAAAAAGAAGAAGAATGTTTCAATGGACCTGTTGCAAGTTGGTGGCATGTATTTTGTGGACTTGTTTTTCCTGCATTACATTTAAAATGCACTAAATCCCTGGCTAAATGTAACAAATCAGGAAACGACAGGTGTTGGTGAGGATGTGGAGAAAGGGGAACCCTCCTACACCGTTAGTGGAAATGCAAGCTCGTGCAATCATTCTGGGAAATGGCATGGAGGTTCCTCAAAAAGTTGAAAATAGAGCTGCCCTACGACCCAGCAATCGGACTACTGGGTATTTACCCTAAAGATACAAATGTAGTGATCCGAAGGGACATGTGCACCTGAATGTTTATAGCAGCAATGTCCACAATAGCCAAACTATGGAAAGATCCCAGATGTTCATCGACAGATGAATAGATAAAGAAGATGTGATATATATAGACAATGGAATACCTCTCAGCCATCAAAAAAAAAAGAAATCTCGCCATTTGCAACCACAGGGATGGAACTAGAGAGTGTTAAGCTAAGTGAAGTAAGTCAGTCAAAGACAATTATCATATGATCTCACTCGTATGTGGAATTTAAGAAACAAAACAGAGGCTCATAGGGGAAGGGAGGAAAAATAAAACAAGACAAAATCAGAGAAGGAGACAAACCATAAAAGACCCTTAATCATGGGAAACAAACGGAGAGTTGCAGGAGGGGAGGGAGAAGGGAGGGTAACTGGGTGTTGGACATTAAGGAGGACACGTGATGTAAAAGACTGATGAATGACTGAATACCTCTGGAACTAATAATACTCTATGTTAATTAATTGAATTTAAATATAAAAAATGCTTTCATTCCCAATTCTGAGGTACTTGGGGCCATCTAGATTCCTCTTGATCCTCTGGAGGGGTAAGTTTTGGCCCCCAGTAGCTCACAGCTGTCCTGGTGAATACCCCTCCAGCCAGAAAGGACTCTCACTCAGGGATGCTAGAATCTTCCCGTGCGTGCTTGCAGATCGGTTGGTTGTATTTCGCTAGTCAATAAGCATCTCATGAATCCTAATAAATCCTACCCACTCAGATTGGGCAGCAAGTAAATCTGTATGTTTAGGACAAGTCAGGTTGTTGTTTTTTTTCCCCCTCTGAGTTGCAGCTTCCTAATTTATAAAATGAAGGAGTTATTCTGATGGTCTCCAAGACCACTTTGAGTTCTGAAAGTCTCTGAGTCTGATTCCTAATGAACTTGACCAGCCACAGACCAAATCAACAAGGAGAGAAGAAAGGCAAGAGTTTTCCTTTGCTGTCTTCCATGCTTTCTTTTCTTTTTCTTTCTTTTTTTTTAAATTTTATTTGACAGATCACAAGTAGGCAGAGAGGCAGGCAGAGAGAGACGAGGAAGCAGGCTCCCTGCAGAGCAGAGGACCCTGGGACCCCAGGACCCCAGGACCCTGGGATCATGACCTGAGCCGAAGGCAGAGGCTTTAACCCACTGAGCCACCCAGGTGCCCCCATGCTTTCTTTTCTATCAACCATTTCCTGCCATTGCTCTCCCTCCTTTGCTTTATTGAAAGGACTGTATATGTACAGGTGTGTGTGTTGCGGCGGAGGGGTTGGGCATGAAGATAATATTATTTTTTTTTTAAAGATTTTATTTATTTATTTGAGAGAGAGAGACAGTGAGAGAGAACATGAGCGAGGAGAAGGTCAGAGGGAGAAGCAGACTCCCCATGGAGCTGGGAGCCTGATGCGGGACTCGATCCCGGGACTCCAGGATCACGCCCTGAGCCGAAGGCAGTCGTCCAACCAACTGAGCCACCCAGGCGTCCCAATATTATTTTATTTTATGTTCAATTCTTATTTTTGCTTATGAAAAACGTGATTAAAGCAGGGTAGTTGAATTCGCTAATGAAGCGGGGTGATGTAGGGGACAGAAGGCAAAAGAGAAATCAGGCAAGAGAAAGTATTTAGTAGCGTGTCAACAAAGAAGAGATTGATGCAGGAGCAGAGGGAGAAAAACCAGGAAGCAAGAGGAAGATTAATCCAAGGGAAAGAAATGGGGTGGGGGATGTCCAAAGGGAAGGGTGGCAACGGTAGGAAATTTAACTAGACAACAGTTGAAAGTCAGATAGAATGGACAGCTACATGACAGAAGAGGGGTAACAGAAACGTAGGGGAGGGGCCAGGTGACCACCAATCAGTGGTTCGGAAGAGTATCTTTGCAGTGAAAAAGGAGATGGATGGGCACAAGAGAGGATGGAGAATTGCGTCCACAGCCCTCACCTTTCCACATGAGTGTGTGTAAGGGGGGAAGCAGAACATTCCAGTGACCGTTACATATGAAGAGATTTTCCCTCTCTGCGGTCCTCTAAATACAGCTCGTGAGATTTTATTCCAAAGTACTCAGGAGCTCCATGTTTACTGTTTGGCTCGCTTCATGGCAAACATTATTGGACGTTTACAACGAATTCTTTAAGGGTCAAAAATGCAAATTCTTACAGAAACATACCCAGAGGCAAATAATTGATGATGATTCCTTCCAAAATGTAGGCTTTCTTCTATTTTTATCTACTAAAACTTGTATGGGTACCTTTTAGGTACAGTCACCCATTTAGTAACAACCCTATGAAGTGGGTTGTTTTCATTCCCTTGTAGATAGAGATGAGGAAACCAAACAAAAGACAGGTGAAGTCACTTACTCTAGGAGGTGGTGGAAGCAGGTTTGGTCCTAGAGTCACAGTCTTTTGTACTATGTTGCCTCCTACCAACACAACTCTGTGAAGTTGTGCATTCCATCAATATCCATTGGGTAGAGGCGCCTGGGTGGCTCAGAGGGTTTAAAGCCTCTGCCTTTGGCTCCGGTCATGGTCTCAGGGTCCTGGGATCAAGCCCTGCATCAAGCTCTCTGCTCGGTGGAGAGCCTGCTTCCCCTTCTCTCTCTCTCTCTGCTTGCCTCTCTGCCCACTTGTGATCTCTCTGTCAAATAAATAAATAAAATCTTAAAAAAAAAAAATTCCCTGGGTATATGACCAAATACAGACATATAATGAATCAACACAATCCTAGATGCTTTGTTTTTATCTTTATTTTTCAGAGAGTGGCTTTTATAGTCAGAAGTATTTGAACAGGATACCTAATTTCCTTATTTAATTTCATCGTGCCATAAGTCTTTTAAGAGATGAACTGGAGTTCATCACATGCTGTTTAATGATGTCCCAGGCAATACTGATTCATTGTATCACAGTTGGTGTCTGCAACACTTTTCTTGAAATGTACGCGTGTTTGTGCATGTGTAGATGAAGACATGTACACGCATGTGTATGTACGTATATGTATGTGCACACACACATTATAAAAAGTTCATTAGAGTACTCTGTTCTGTCTATTCCATGCTTTGGGTCCTGTGCCACGCTCTCAGCCAGTTAGAATTCAAGAATTTTCCCTTACAGCCCTTTTCCCTCACGGTCCTGAATTGGGGGTTTTCTGTGGTGTATGGAATTCCCCTTGCTATGGACTGTCTTTCTTATGTTTATTTTGGTTTCTGATGACGTTTGGGACCCATCTTAGCTAAAGAAAAGTGCGCTGCAATAAAACAAAGGAAAAGGGTCCCATTCAGATGTAAAATGCAAGGGTTTTGTTTTTCTTTTGCTTTTTTCCCTTTTTCACTAGGTACTTCTGAGTTGTTTCTGGAAGGGTTATATCCCATGGGCTCACCGACAGCAGGGCGGGATGTTTTTTGTTTTTGTTTTTTCACATCCTCAATACTTGTTCCATCTGACTATGTAATTATTATATTACTCTGAAACCCAAGTTTCTTCATTTCCAAAGTTCACGTTCTCATTATGTTTAAATGATGTCCTCGTCATTCAAATTCTGAAGCCGTTTAAAGATATGTGCTTAAAAAAAAAAAAAAAAAAAACTACAAATACTGAAGCATTCCAGGGGCACCTGGCTGGCTCAGTCGGAAGAGTATGTGACTCTTGATCCTCGGGGTCATAAGTTCAAGCCCCACGTTGGGTATAGAGATTGTTTAAATAAAACTTAAGTGCTCACGTCAGCAGCACAGACACTAAAATTGGAAGGATACAGAGAAGATTAGCATGGCCCCTGTCTGAGGATGACATACAAATTCTTGACGCGTTCCATGGAAAAAAACAAACAAACAAACAGAAAAAAACAAAAAAAAAACTTAACTAAGAAAAATTCCAGACATTACCTCCTCTTATCTGATGATGAGAGAAAAACAGGGATGTGGGAAGAGAGAAGTTTGGAATATTGCACTGAGATATCAGAGAAGCAGATGTGTGTGTATCAGAGAAACAAAGAGGTTGAAGTAAAAGGGAAACAAGAGTGACGTGTAATAACAAAGGAAGATGTGTTCTCTCTAATTTTTTTTGGACATTTATTTAGTTCAGGGAGAGCTTGCGCATGCGCACATGCAAGCTGGGGGGAGGCAGAAGGAAAGAATTCCAAGCAGACTCCTTGCTGAGCATGAACCCCAGGACTTGGAGCTCAACCCCACAACGCAGAGATCACGCCCTGACCTGAAATCAAGAGTCAGATGTTTAACTGACTGAGCCACCCGGGTGCCTCAGATGTTTTCTCTTTAAAACCTGGATTGGGTGGCGCCTGGGTGGCTCAGTGGGTTAAAGCCTCTGCCTTCGGCTCAGGTCATGGTCCCAGGGTCCTGGGATCAAGCCCCGCATCGGGCTCTCTGCTCAGCCGGGAGCCTGCCTCCCTTCCTCTCTCTCTCTCTGCCTGCCTCTCTGCCTACTAGTGATCTCTCTCTGTCAGATAAATTAAAAAACGGCAAAAAAACAAAAAACCTGGATTGGGAGTGAAAGAGATAAGGGTAGAAGATGATGAAGAGGGGGCGCCTGGGTGGCTCAGTGGGTTAAAGCCTCTGCCTTCTGCTCAGGTTATGATCCCAGGGTCCCGGGATCGAGCCCCACATCGGGCTCTCTGCTCAATGGGTATCCTGCTTCCCCCTCCCTCTCTGCCTGCCTCTTTGTCTACTTGTGATCTCCTTTTGTCAGATAAATAAATAAAATCTTAAAAAAAAAAAGAAAGATGACAAAGAGGATTTTTTAGATGAGCTTATATGTATGTGTGGAATGAGGAGGGAGGCAAAACAAACTTGTAACCAGAAGCACCTTATAACCAAACGTTATGTTTTGTATTTTTTTAAGATTTTATTTATTTGACAGAGAGAGCGATCACAAGTAGGCAGAGAGGCAGGCAGAGAGAGGGGGAAGAAGGCTTCCTGCCGAGCAGAGAGCCTGATGCCGGGCTCAATCCCAGGACCCTGAGATCATGACCTGAGCCGAAGGCAGAGGCCCAACCCACTGAGCCACCCAGGTGCCCCAACATTATGTTTTATTTGCTTGATGTGCCCCAAAGGCAAGTTCTCTTGCCCATTGATCTTTGTGCTGCATTTCCTCTCCCATATGCTTGAGGGCATCCCCAATGGCCACAGAACTTGTGGAACATCGCTTTGAGAATATGACTGAGAAAGCAGAGGCAGCCAGCAACTGCGGAACATCCCTGAAACCTGGGAGGAACCAATGATTGTTGCGGGAACAGTGGCTAGGAAAAGTTACAGCCAGGCAGCCGGTTTGACATTTGGGGATTCCAAGCGCTTGGGGGAAGCCATTGTAAGAGCTGAGGGTTCCCTGCCTCGAGAAGCTCAAACAGCTATATGGTTGGCTCAGTTTTTGCTTTCATGGTGAGCACGGCATTATGCATTCACTGAAACAATTCAAAGTGTACTTATTGGGGGCCTATCACACTCCAGGCGTCCTTTCCCACGTTGTAGATACGGCGAGTGAAATGGACAAAATCTCCACCGGAACACAGCTTACCTTCCGTGGGCGGAGGCAAGAGTGAGTAAGAGAAAAGGTTAGTGTATCAGACGTAGATGCTAGGGAGAAAGACATTAAGACAGTGGGCACGGGGGCATTCTACCAAGTGTGTGTCCGGGGGAGGCTGGCTTTTAAATTTTACTTAGATGGCCAGAGGAGGGCTCCCTGAGAAGATGACTTTTGGGTAAAGACCTGAAGGAAAGAGGGAGCTAGCCATGTGGCTCGTTTTCTGCAGAGCACTCCCGGAGAGGGGAGCGCATGGGACTTGTCTGAGCAACAGTGGAGGGGTCTGCCGGGCTGCCGCAGAGGGAGCGAAGGGGAGCATGGTGGGAGATGAGGACAGAGAGAGAACGGGGTCTGTGTGTGTGACGCTGTAGGCCCATGTGTGCATCTGAGTGTCTGTGTCTGTCTCTACTGTGTGCTTATCTGCGTGATCACGTGTCTTTGTGGGTCTGTGTGTGCCCAGGCCTCTTGATGTGTTTGGGAATGAGAATGTGAGTGGGGTGTCAACAGTTCATGCAGGGCTCTGTGAATCCTAACAACTTTGGCTTTTCCTCCAACTGCAGAGAGGAGACGCCGGCCAGTTTTGTGAGAATAGGTATCTAATCTCCGTTCTGGGATCAGTCAGAACCGGGAGGTCTGTAGAGGAACGAGGGTGCCGGTTGGGAGGCGAGTGCCATAACCCTGCTGGGTGACGGCGGTGGCTTTGACCAAGAGGGTAGAATTGCAGTGGTGAGAGATGCTCAGATTTTGCATTTTGGGTCTCCTTTGAAGCTAGAACTGGTGAGATTTGCTGCTGATGGGCTGGGAAGTAGGAGCGGAAAAGTAGAAGTCAAGGAAGACATCAGGGTTTTGGCCTCAGGCACTGGCAGAGCAGATTGTTTCCTGAGAGCTTTCAGTATCACAGACCCTGAGTTCCAACGCGCAGAAGACCTCCAGGAGGAGGAGGAGCCAAGTTGGATATAGAAGTCCAGAGCTGAGGGAGAGCTTCAGGCTTAAAAAGTACGCTTTGGGGGCGCCTGGGTGGTTCAGTGGGTTAAAGCCTCAGCCTTCGGCTCAGGTCATGATCCCAGGGTCCTGGGATCGAGCCCCATGTTGGTCTCCCTGCTTATGGGGGAGTCTGCTCATCCTTCTCCCTCTACTGCCCCTCCCCCCAGCTCTTGCTCTCTCTCTCTCTCTCTCTCTCTCAAATAAAATCTTTTTAAAAAATTCTATAACAATATAGTTCTTCTATATTTATGTCTATTTTACTTTGTACTAAAATAATTAGTTTGGTATCATTTAAAAACGATGGCACACATGTTTTATAGTTCTAGAATACTGGAGTTAGAAATCACTTAAAACTTACTTAATTCAACATTTTATAGAGGAAGAAATCAGAATCCATAAGTGATTTCTTAATGTATGTTATGTATAAAGTGAATATTGCAGTACCCGTATCAATGGGAATAACATTTTGTGCATGTTCCTTTCCAAAAATAGTAAATTTGAAAAAGCATCCAAGTTTAGTGAAGAAGAAAAATTGGAATTACAAGCACGGTTTGACTACTTAGAAGTTGAAAACTGTCATATTGAATACAGGTTTTCCTCAATGATGTATCTGTGCTGATAAAATATTTACGAGTATATTGCTAGGAGGTTTTCGTTTCAAGTTAATGCAGCGTCATCTTTATAAATGACTTTTGAATAGTAACATGAAAAGAAAGGAAGTAACAATTGAATTGATGCTGATAATACAGCAGACACACCTTTTTTGTGGTTCAAAGCTATAGCTGTTTCTATGTTTGATTTAGGGTTTGTAAAGAATTAATAAAAAGATCTAAAGAACAAAGTTGATGTCATGTTTTGCCTGCCACACCTCTAGGATTTGGGACATAAATCTTTCTGACAAACAAATATGCCCTAAGTCAACTCCTTCCCCACCATGCAATTCATCCACACATGCAAGCCTATAGAGTTAACCAGTGTTTTGTTTCCCAATCAAAACTCCACATGAAAGATTATATTGTAATTTTTTGACATGTAACATAAAGCAGCCAATGAAATTTGGTTAAGTAATGTGAATGATATTCTGTCTTTTAGTTTCTAGATTTTGGATACCGTTGAGGAGAAAAGCAAATAATAAAATTCCCATTATTTTCATGTTAATTTCCAGGTGAGAGGGATAAGATCAAATAAATTAAAGCACTAATGTTATAAAGAAGACATGAACAGACATTTCTGCAAGGAAGACATCCAAATGGCCAACAGACACCTGAAGAAGTGTTCAACATCTCTCCGCATCAGGGAAATACAAATCAAAACCACAATGAGATACCACCTCACACCAGTCAGAATGGCTAAAATCAACAAGTCAGGAAATGACAGATGCTGGTGAGGATGCGGAGAAAGGGGAACCCTCCTCCACTGTTGGTGGGAATGCAAGCTGGTGCAACCACTCTGGAAAACAGTATGGAGGCTCCTCAAAAAAATTGAAAATAGAGCTACCCTATGACCCAGCAATTGCACTACTGAGTATTTACCCCAAAGTTTCAGATGTAGTGAAACAAAGGGACACCCCCCCCCAATGTTTACAGCTGCAATGTCCACAATATCCAAACAATGGAAAGATGAACTATGATGAATTATGTTCATCAATAAATGAATGGATAAAGAAGACTATATATATATATATATATATATATATATATATATGATGGAATATTATGCAGCCATAAAAAATGAAATCTTGCCATTTGCAACGACGTGGATGGAACTTGAGGTTATTATGCTAAGCTAAATAAGTCAATTAGAGAAAGATAATTATCATATGATCTTACTGATATGGGGAATTTGAGTAACAAGACAGGATCATAAGGGAAGGGAAGGAAAAATGAAACAAGATGAAACCAGAGAGGGAGACAAACCATAAGTGACTCTTAATCTCAGGAAACAAACTGAGGGTTGCTGGAGTGGAAAGGGTGGGAGGGAGGGGGTGGCGAGTGATGGACACTGGGGAGGGTATGTGCTATGGGGAGTGCTGTGAACTGTGTAAGACTGATGCATCACAGACCTGTACCCCTGAAACAAATAATACATCACATGTTAACTTAAAAAATTTAAAAAATTACTTAATTTTTAAAAAAGCACTGATGTTATAAAACTGTATATACAATACTATGGACATTTGATAAATAGTCATTGAATTTATTGGTCAAAAAGGACAACTTACAATATTGGATGGAATGTTAAGCATACTCTCATACTCTCAACTACCTGTAAATGTCTAACTTTTTATTTATTCTTTCAACTAAATAATCTTTAAACAAAGAAAAAGTCATATTCCTTCAAATTATACTCTTGCAGCAAATATGGGGCCTTAGTTTATACTTCAAATGATCAAATTAATTCTCAAATGATTGATCTTTTTGTCTCTCAAAACCCATTTGTACATACATATATAGATAATATATTCGTCATTAAAAAATTTTCCTATACAGGGTTTGGAAGCACACAATATGAAATTAAGAAAATGCAGTATGTTTTTTCATTTGTTTTGCTGTTTTTTGGTTTTGCTATTTAAAGTAATCTCTATACCCAACATGGGACTCAAACTCACAACCCCAAGATCAAGAGTCACATGCCTGGAGGGTCTGGCTGGCTCAGTCTGCAGAGCATGTGACTCTTTTTTTTTTTTTTTTTTTAAAGATTTTATTTATTTACTTGACAGAGAGAGAGAGAGAGAGATCACAAGTGATCACAAGTGGGCAGAGAGGCAGTCAAGGGGGAGGGGGAAGTAGGTTCCCTGCAGAACAGAGAGCCCAATGTGGGGCTCCATTCCAGGACCCTGAGATCATGACCTGAGCCGAAGGCAGAGGCTTAACCCACTGAGCCACCCAGATGCCCCGAGCATGTGACTCTTGATCTTGGGGTTGTAAATTCAAACCCCACGTTGGGTACAGAGATTACTTAAGAATGAAAAAATCTTGGGGCACCTGGGTGGCTCAGTCAGTTAAGCCTCTGCTTTCAGCTCAGGTCCTGAACTCAGGGTTCTGGGATTGAGCCCAGCATCTCAGGCTCCCTGCTCAATGGGGAGCCTACTTCTCCCTCCCCCATACCTCTCCCCCTAGCTGGTGCTCTCTCTCTCTCTCTCTCTCTCTCTCACTCTCAAATAAATAAAATCTTCTTTAAAAATTTAAAAATCTTGGGGTGGCTGGGTGGCTCAGTGGGTTTGCCTCTGCCTTTGGCTGAGGTCATAATCTCAGGGTCCTGGGATCAAGCCCCACATCGGGCTCTCTGCTCAGTAGAGAGCTGCTTCCCCCTTTCTCTCTGCCTACTTGTGACCTCTGTCAAGTAAATAAATAACATCTTAAAAAAATTTTTTAAATCTTGAAAAAGAAGAGTTGCATGCTCTACTAACTGAGCCCCCAACGTACCCTTGCTTTGCTCCATTTGCAAGCTGAGTTAACTACCTGTAGTGTAGTAGGAATTGCCACTTGACAACGACCCACAGATCAGAATCACCACTTTCTTGTATCCTTGTTCCCAACACCCAATTAATTTGGACTTTCACGACACTTGGTTTTACTGGTTTAGGGAAAACCAAGCTCAGCTCTAAGGAGCATACATCTCCACAATCCTCCCCAGGTGAAATGGCACTCACTCACCACCTGGGAAGCTCTGGCTGACTCTCAAGTCTCAGCGCAGGAGACTTCTCAAAAGGGTGGATACTAGACCCTCATATACATATGCTACTGCTTGCTTAACCTAACCAGTGAACAGATGTGTATGGGGGTCCTTAGGAATTATGGTTTCTAAAAAAAAACAAAAAAACAAAAAAAACAAAAAAACAAAAAAAAATATAGTTATGATTATGACTCTTTACAACTTTTTTTCATTATTTACTAAATATAACATGCATACTTCTAGGAGTACAGTATTTTATTTCAGGCCAAGTAGGGCCAAAGATGAACCACATTTGTGACTACATTTTATTTTATCTTTTAAAGATTTTATTTATTTATTTGCCAGAGAGAGAGCACAAGCAGGGAGAGCAGCAGGCAGAGGGAGAAGCAGGCTCCTTGCTGAGCAGGGAGCCTGATATGGGACTTGATCCCAGGACCCTGAGGTCATGACCTGAGTTGATGGTAGACACTTAAACGACTGAGACATCCAGGCATCCCTGTGACCACATTTTAAAACTAACTTTTAAAGCACATACATTCATATTCTAAATCAAATAATCCTTGCGTAGATGAAATAATGGAGCTGAAACACAATCACATCTTCCTCCTGCTGAATTCCCATGATTGTAAAGTAGCAAACATAGAGTATCATTCTTACATATGAAAAACAGAAAGTCAGTGCAGTGTTGGAAATTTTTTGGTCATGTTTTGTTTTTTTGTCATCAAACTTGGGTGCGAGGTATGGAAGTAGCCTAGGAGTGGCATTTCAAGGACCTGGCCCCCAGTACCAGCTGTTACTACTTTGTTAATTTACGTTTACTTTGGCCCATTGTGAATGGGTTGAAGAGACTCTGTAGAATTGTTCCTGGCTCTACACATAGAAGGAGGAAATAAAAAATTCAAGAGGAGGATATTGTTTCCTCCTCCCCTTCAAACAGTGTTGGCAAAGGGGAAACAGGAAGGAACCGGAGAGGCAAAAAGAAAGAGGGATAGGAGAGAAAGGAAGGTTCAAACGGAACCCAAGTGACTGGAGTGTAATGTGGTCCATCCACATCGGGAACCTGCAGGTGAGTTAGAAACACCAAGAAATCCCCCTCACCACCCCCAGAGATTTACTCTTCATTCTCCAATTTTGCTTACCTTTTGCTCATCCCTACCCCAGCTGCCCCACTCCCTCCTACTCATGGCCACTAGCTTATATTTGCCTCTTTTAATTGGAAGCAAAGAACAGTAGTCAACAGCCCCATCATTCCAAACTCTTCCCTGTCCCAGATGTTAGGAAGGAGAGACAGAGCGCGTTTTCAGTTTTATGGGCAAACAACCCAATTCCCTTAGATCTGTGCTGGGTATTCGTGTCCGTGTTTATTCTCGCGGCTGGAATTAAGCAACCTGCGGAAGGTCCCACAGCAGATTACTGCTGCAACCAGGTTTATCATGGACAGCTGCTGAGTTCCCACTGTGAGGGCGGGGCCAGAGGGCCACGGGCCGTTCCAATGGGTGTTCCAAATCCCACACTTGTCAACGGCAAGGAGCTTCCTATGCCCATGGTTGTGAACAAACCTTATTAAACATAACATTCAAAAGAGCCCAAGTGGGGCGCCTGGGTGACTCAGTGGGTTAAGCATCTGCTCTTGGCTCAGGTCATGATCCCGGGATCCTGGGATCGAGTCCTACATTTTCTCCCTCTGCCTCTCTCTCTCTCATGAATAAATAAACTTAAAAGAATCTTAAAAAAAAAAAAAAAAAGTCTAGGTGCCAAAACCTCTAAACTTCACTTTTTTTTTTAAGATTTTATTTATTTATTTGAGAGAGAGAAAACCTTCAACGTTTAGAAGGACTGCATATCACTTTCAGTTCTAAATAAAAAGAGTCATAGGTAGTAAACTGATATTGTTAGTGTCTACGGAAAGCAATATTCCAACAAACACAAAGTCTAACTTGATTACTCACACTCTTAAGTTATGGTTGATGATGTTTTTACAGGTAACAAAGGGAGCCAACTTTAAGAATTAATATAATTTCTCACGCAGAAGCACTAGCCAGCACCTAATTTTTGTTTAGCTTTTTCTGATATTTTCAAATATGCCACGTGTTTCCCATCTAATCCAGACTAACAACTAAGAGGTACTCTCTCGTAACTTAATATGTATCCTGCTGGATTTCAGTGGTAGACAATTCTTAAAGATAAATGTTTGTTAAAAAATCAAGATTATCCTTTGAAAGCTGAATAAGAACCAAAAGAATCATAAACACTTGAGCTCAAAACAATGAGCACCTTATTTTCACGGTTTTCCTTAAAAAAAAAAAAAAAGGAATATGCAAGTGTTGTTATGATAATATACTGGAAAATAGAAAATATAACATCAATAAGAAATTAAGCTGTCTCGTGGTTAGCCTTATTGCCCATTTCCCTTTATGTATTATTAAAGTCCTTGTCTAATGCGATAGCTTTCTTCCGGCTACATGTTTCTGACTGAAATTTTTCAAAACTTTTATAAAATCAGATCCATTTTCTAAACTAATTGATTTCATTATGAGTTTTATACCAGTGAATGTGGCAAGTCTTTAAGAGTCATGTATCGTGGGACGCCTGGGTTGGCTCAGTGGGTTAAAGCCTCTGCCTTCGGCTCAGGTCATGATCCCTGGGTCCTGGGATCGAGCCCCTCATTGGGCTCTCTGCTCAGCAGGGAGCCTGCTTCCCCCTCTCTCTCTGCCTGCCTCTCTGCCTACTTGTGATCTCTGTCTGTCAAATAAATAAATAAAATCTTTAAAAAAATGTGAACAATTCCAGCTGTGATCAAAACAAGACAAAAAACCCAGATTCACTATTAACCGCCCACAAACAAGGTCTGAACTGTATTACTTCACTAATTGTTCTTTGAGCCGGGGTAGAATGGAAATACACCCTAAAATTAGAAGATTGTAAACAAACTGGGTTTTTTAAATTCCATTGAATGTTTAATTTTAAAATGCCTATCTTGATTTGATTTGGCTACCCAAAATAGAAAAATGTTGGCTCCAACTTAGTTTGGCTCTTTTCTGAAACTGCTCTTGAAGATGCCAAAGGTTCTTAATTAGCACTCACACAATGGGACTTAATTCATATGCATATGCCACAGAAATAATGTTTCTGCATTAAATTACAGCAGCTGTGAAATTTAAATACTACTAGGAGCCAGCAAATTTTGTGAAGTAAGGCACTATATTTCATGAGAAATTTGCGCCCTCTTTTGGATAACAATTGTCAAGACATTTCAGTGTGAACTTTAAAAAAATGTAGTCGATGGCTCAAAAATAAATGCAGTTTTGTTTTAAAGACCGTGGGAAAGAAGGCAAAAGAACAGATGTTAGAGGCATGGTAAAGATAATACTAGCGAGCGGCAAAGCAAAGATTTTGCCACTGAGAGGCAAAAAAGGGCCATACGAAGGACCCAGCGTTAGGAATCTACAGTTTCCTTTTAAATCAAAATCTGTTTGGGATTTTTGCCCAATGTTAGATTATAAAGTAGTGCTTCTTAGGAACAGTCTTCTCTAGACAACAGTAGTAAGCACTTATCTTCCTCCTGAGACTGTAATTTTTGTAGGGGTAGGGACAAATCGTCCCTTGGGTGAACTTTCTGCCTGGATGAAGGAAATCTCAGAAGAGTTGTTCCTTTCCAATTTAGGGAACTACAAAAATATCTTTAAAGATACCTTGGGGGGACATTTTGAAAATTTTCTTCTTTTTTCTTTTTCAACCAAACATCTCGATAGAGTTGTCTGTCATCGTGACCTCTCTCTCCGCCATCCCGTTGACTTCAAAGCCAATGCAGGGTGCCTGGGTGGCTCAGTGGGTTGAGCCACTGCCTTCGGCTCAGGTCATGATCTCAGTGTCCTGGGATCGGGTCCCGCATCAGGCTCTCTGCTCAGCGGGGAGCCTGCTTCCCTCTCTCTCTCTCTGCCTGCCTCTCTGTCTACTTGTGATCTCTCTCTGTCAAATAAATAAAAAAAATCTTTAAAAAAAAAAAAAAAAGCCAATGCAATGCAGTCTCCTCCCCTTTCTCTCTCCAGTGAAACACCACCAGCCAAGGTGCCATGTGGTTTCATACAAAGGGATTTAGTAGATATTTCCCATTCCTTCTGTTGCCTGACCTTTCTGCACCTTCTGATGGTTGACCAGTTCTCCTTTGTGAACTACTTTCTTCTTTTGGTCTCTATGACCCTGTTCTCACTTCTGTCTCTCTGCCTGTCCCAGGTTCTTTCTCTCCTGCTTATCACGTGGCATCTCCAGCATTTTGTGCTTGCCACTTACTCCTTTTCACATCACACCCTTTCCCTAGGCGAACTAGTAGCTCCAGAATGGAATTCCCTTACCCAGCCCCAATTCCCAGGCCCTGCTCGATACCTCCTTTCTCTTGGGGAGCACCTTGGTACTGCACACTTACTATGTCCAAAATCAAATGCTCATCTTCACTTCCTCTTTCCTCGGCTCCCTAGCCCCTCCTTCTTCCTTCTATATCCTCCATCCTGGCTGATGGAATATCTCTTTGTCTACCCACTCTACCAGCAAGTCACGAGTCATTATTTTTTTTAAAGATTTATTTATTTTAGGGTGGGGAGGGGCAGAGGGAGAGAGCGAGACTCCTGAGCAGACTCCACAATGAGTGTGGAGCCTGACGGGGACTCGATCTCACAATCCTGAGAACAGGACCTGAGCTGAAACCGAGAACAAGATGCTTAAGCAACTGAGGCACTCAGGTGCTCCAGTCATGACTCATTGTGAATCACATTGGACCCTTCACATCTCTGTACTCCACGTCACCCCATCTGGCTGACTCTAGTCCTAAACCATCTCTTGAATCATTCTCACCTCTCCTGCCCCCAAGACTCTTCCTGATTGAGGCCTTCTTTTCTTCCACTCTCACAATGGCCTCGTAACTGGTCTCCCCCTCTCTCGCCTTGCCCCTCTAGGCCATCCACCATAGGACTCCCCAGGTGATTTCCTAAAAGATGAATCTGATTGTTTCTCTTGTAAAGCCCTCTACTTGTTCTCCAGCACCCAGAGTGTGAAACCCATGAATTTCATCATGACATACAACATACCCCGGGATCTGCTGCCCATCTTCTGCCACACCTGACTTTTGGAATACTCTGTTGGGATCATACCAAAGCCGCATCACAGTGTTCCCCTGCCCAGATTGTCTTTTTTCCTCAATCTGTCTGGAGAATTGCTTTTCATTAACTTTTTAAACAAAAGTCGTTCCTCCTCCAGCAGGCCAGGTGAGAGAGCTACTCTCTGTTCTTCTTGGTGGCCTGCTTCCACTGTTGCATCTACTACACAGAATTGGAGTTTTCACCTATTTTCCACTGGACTGTGAGCTCTTTGTGAGTAAACATAGAATCTGATTTATCCTCACTGTGGTTTTTAGTATAACCATATTGACTACCACTCATTGAATGCCAGGAGGAAAAAAAAAAAAAAGAAACAAGGCTTAGAGATATTAAATGAATTGCTCGAAGCCACGTACCCAGTGAGTTGCAGAGTTGTGGCTTAATCCTGGGGTTTTTAGGTCTGAAGTCTGTGTTCTTTTAAAATAATGCGCTGCCAGTTGGAGGTTTCCTGGTAACATTGCTCATACCAATAATAAGTACTGTAATTATTACTGTGAATCAAGAATTCTTCTAAATGCTTTATATAATAATCAGTTTCTAAAGAATACAGAATTGATTTCATTTCAATTCTTTAACAGTTTGATATATATATGTATATATATATATATATAGTTATTTTTTAAGAGACTTACTAGAGACATTCATAAATTTGACAATATAGCTAAACAGGTAGACCAGATGACCCAAAATCTCCTTTCCAACCCAAGATTCTATAATTCTACAAACATTTTCCTTCTTTTTACTTAGAAAAAATCTTTCATAAATTTATTTTATTAACAAGCTATCCTGGCAGTAGTTTATGTGGTTATAGCAATATGGGTTTTTTTTTCTTTCCTATTGAGAGTGGAAAAAAACAAATGAACAATCTAACAGTTTCTATGTGTTTTCCTGTGTTACCTCTTACACAACAGATGCTGTGAATTGCTGGGGATATGAATGGAATTAAAAAGGAAACACAGTTTACGTGTCATTGAGTTTAAAATCTAGTAGAGATTACCCATTATTCAAATGATCCCTCCAGTGACCATATAATTATGAACTGAATGCCATGCTCACGAAAAAGAACTACTGTACTCTGAAGCTATATAACAAAGAAGCTGATCTGTGCTCCGTGTCAGGGAGAATGTCTCTGAGGAAGGAAGCTGAGACTGGGGCTTGCTGAATGAGGGGGATACTCAGGCATGTGGAAGGGGGAAAGGCTTGCAGACACAGCCAGCAGACTGTGTAGGGACCTGTAGTAGGAGGGAATTAGAGGGAAGTGAGTGTGGAGGGAGGCATCACAATGGGGCTAGTCATCAGCACGGCTGGGCCCTGGATATTTATCCTTCACTTGGATTGCCTATAGACCTGAACTTTTCTCCATTTGTTGGAGCTGCCCAAAGACAGTATGGCCCCTACAGGTAAGACCTAGGTCTTCCACGTCTTTGTATCTCACAGGGTGCACAGATCATGAGTGCTCAATGAATACTTCTTTTTTTTTTTTTTTTTTTTTGACCTAAGTCTCTCTTCTTCTTCTTCTTTTTTTTTTTTTAAGATTTTATTTATTTATTTGACAGACAGAGATCACAAGTAGGCAGAGAGACAGGCAGAGAGAGAGGGGGAAGCAGGCTCCCTGCGGAGCAGAGAGCCAGATGTGGGGCTCTATCCCAGGACTCTGGGATCATGACCTGAGCTGAAGGCAGAGGCTTTAACCCACTGAGCCACCCAGGCACCCCAAGGCTCTTCCCTTCTACCTTATACCTCTGTACCCGGAAGACACTCAAAAGTACCAACCTGATTTATTTTTTAATGGATTGAACAAACTAAAAATAATCCCAGCAGACAACAACTCTGAAAAATAGTGTTAGGAAAATGGTGTATCTAAAGATCACTGGAAGACCAACTCTTTCTCTTAATGTCTTCCTTTTTCTCCACATTTTCTTATGAAAAGGTATAAATATAGAGCAATGTTGCAAGAATTTTATAGTGAACACCCTTTGCTATGAATTGAATTGTGTCCCCATCTAAAATTTATTTTAAAGCTTTCACCTTCAATGTGACTATATTTGGAGAAAGGGCTTTTAGGTGGTAATAAAGGTTAAAAGGGGTCATAAAAGTGGGTCCTAATCTGATGGAATTGGTGGCCTTAAAAGAAGATGAAGAGTGACTTCTCTCTCTTTTATGTAAGCACACAGTGAGACGGTGGCCATCTGCAACCCAAGGAGAGAACTCACAGACACTGATCATGCTGGCTCCTGATCTTGGACTTCCAGTCTCCAGAGTGGTGAGAAAATAAATTTTGGATACTTAAGTCATCTGGTGTATGGAATTTTGTTATAGCAGCACAAGCTGACTCATATATCTGTATATTGCACCCACCATCTAGAGTCTACCATTAATATTTTACTTGCTCCTCTCCCTTTGGTTATTGCTTTTTGTGACCTATTCGAAACAACTTTGCCAACCTCCAAGTTATGAAAATATACCCCATAACTTCCACTAAAGCTTTATGATTTTAGCTGTTATATTTAAGCTGATGATGTACCTCTAATTAATGTTGTGTTTGGTGAGAGTTAGGGATCAGGGCTCATTTTTTCATAGACTCTGAGGTATTTTGCACCATTTGTATAAATTCCCCTTAAATTGCATTGGTGCCTTTGCTGGATATACACTTGTGTACGTGCAGGTCCATCTATCAGGACAAAAAATATGTCAGTAGGTCAGTACAGAGCAATTGACATCCAGAAGTTTGTTTGTTTGTTTCTTTTTTTAAAGATGTATCCATTTATTTGAGAGAGAGAGAGAGAAGGCACAAGGAGGGAGAGGGGGAAGCAGACCCCCTGCTGAACAGAGAGCCCAACACCAACACCAGGCTTGATCCCATGACCCTGGGATCATGACCTGAGCTGAAGACAGATGCCTAACTGAATGAGCCACCCAGGGGCCCCTAGAAGTTTCTTTCTTGAAGATCATCTCCTTATTTAACCTTTACACATCCTACTCTGGATGAGACTTTCATAAGGAGGATATAATGGGATATAATGGGTTCTAATAGCCCATTAGGAAAAAGGAGAACTTGTAACTTTAAAGTATCAATCAACTTCTCTCTCTTTCAAGGATTTTACATTTATCTTGTTAACTGAATAAATTGTATTCCTTATTTGAACATGAAGGGGGCCTCAAAAGTGCAAAATAAAGAGCTATGTTACTGCTATTATATCCCAATTTGAAGTTCACCATTTTTTAAATAAAGAGAACCCATTTCCTGTTAATGGAGTCTAAAGTGGCTGAATGGCAAGAGGTATTTTAGGGACTTTAGAACATGAACTTAGATTAATGATTTCCTTCCTTCCTGCTTTCCTTCCTTCATTTATTTATTTCATAAAGAAAGAGAAATATGAAAGAGAAGAAGAAAAGAAAACCATTTATGGAGGCAAATGTTAACTAGATTTGTAGTGATAATTTCACCCTTGAATAATGCTGGAGTTAGGGTTTCCAATGCCTGTGCAGTCAAAAATATGTTTCCAACTTTTGATCCCTGAAAAACTTCACAGCCTACTGTTGTACTTATTGATAACAAAACAGTCGATTAACACATATTTTGTATGTTATGTATATTATATACCACATTCTTATAAAATAAGCTAGAGAAATGAAAACGTTGTTAAGAGAATCATAAGGGGGATGCCTGGATGGGTCAGTTGGTTAAGCATACAACTCTTGATTTCCACTCAGGTCGTGAGGTCAGCGGGATCCTGGGATCAAGCTCTGAGTCAGGCTCTACCCTCAGCATGGAGTCCGCTTGAGTTTCTCTCCTCTGCCGCATCCCTGCCCTGCCACTGGCTCAGGTCGATCACTTGATACTGCTTCTAATTCTAATTCTTTCTAATTCTATCTATCTACCTAGATAAGATATAGATAGATAGATAGATAAGATATAGATAGACATATAGATTATATATATGCAAGATCTATTTTAGATAGATAAAATCTTATCTATCTTAGATAGATCTTATCTATCTAGATGGATAGATATCTTAAAGAGAGAGAGAGAATCATAAGGGAGAGAAAATACATTGACAGTACTATATTGTATTTATTGAAAAAATCCTACCTATTTATGGACCTGCACAGTTTAAACTCCTGTTGTTCAAGGGTCAACTGCACATACACATATTGAATTATTACATTGTACACCTGAAACTCTCACAATGTTCATGTCAACTACAACTGAGTGAAAAAAGAAGCAAGAAAGAAAAAAAGAAAGAAGAAAGAAGTCATTTTTAGACTGTTTTTATGACGATAAGATGTTGTCAAGATTAGTGAATTTCAGGGAAACACTTCAGTAAAAACAGACAGTCAAAACATCTATGGTGTGGGCTAGCTGACAAACACAAGGTGTTTTCCTTGAGCATCTGTGAAGCCGGTGTTCCTCTCGGTGGACAAGCCGACAACCAGTGTATCAACATTCTCCTTTGTGTGATTTGGTGTTTGGTCTGTGCGCTTCATGAAGGTAGCGAGAGAGAAAACTGCTGCTGTAGACCAAATCCACCCGAGCAGGTGAGAGGAACAATGGGTGTCAGTCTTCTTCGTAGCCTCCCCTGAGCTTGCCAACCCCGGGCGAATTTGCCTGCTCCCGGTAATTCAATACCTTCTCTCCTTCCGGTAGGGATCGTCCGGACACTTACTGCCCGCCTTGAGTCTTTGTCCCACGCCACTCATCAATGTTGTGGTTTTAGCACAAAGAATTTTAACATCCTTCACATCCCAAAATAAACAGCAGCTCTGGAAATGTCATAGGGATGTCACGGCACAGGAAATGGATTTAAATAATTCATGGGGCATCGTGGAAACTTTCTGATGCTCTCTCTTCCCTCTGGTTTCAAGAATAAACAAGTATGAGTGTTTGGAAATGTGAGCAGAGTAACGATCTTTCTTTCTAGTTGGTGTCAGTGTAAGTTAAATATCATTATACGAATGTGGCCTGGTGTTTCAGTTCATGAAGTTTATATACTCTGAGAATCTTTTTTTTTTTTTAAGTTAAGTATAACAAACTCAGTGTTTCAAATACTAAAGTGACTTTCCATAACACTTATATTGGGTTTGACTTGCTCTAGGACAATTTACAATGGTTTCTTTACCGTAATTATTAGAAGCAGTATCAAGTGATCGGATATATAAGAAGTTAGTTTTGAGGGAGAGCAATCTTTGCTAAACCAAGAAACCATAATGTTAAACAAAAAAATAGAAAAATATCAAATGTATCCGTTATTTGTATATCAGCCCTGAGTACAACCAGGGGTTTTGGCACACTTCATGCAGAGAAGTGGAGAAAGAAAAAAGCCTAGCAGTGTCCTACAAAAGACTTTTGGGGAATGGAAAAGGACCACTCGCGCATGAATGCCGCCTCATGAAGCCAAAAATAATAAGAGTTACAGGAAAGCCAGGTGACTAAATCATTCAAGCCTGGGGGCAGGCTCACCTAAAAGCTAAGAACTCTATGCGAAGGACTAGTTCCCTATGCCCTTGACAAAATAAAAAAAATAACATGTTAATAAGGCTAATGGTTCTTAACAATTCCTTTCAAGTTCTGTTTTCTATGTAACGTGGCACATTCTTTGGAAAGAGGCGTGTTTATTCACTTCAATTAGTTGGAAAACTTGCTTGCCATGGGAGAAATATTTCAGGAGCTCTGATGAAAACGTTCCTAATCACTGGAAAAGAAAGTACTCCTGACTTACCAGGAGAAGAAATAAATCCATACCCAAAGCAAGAAGAGATTGCAATAGCATCAGTTGAATGTTCTTCTCCTGATTATTTTTACTATTTTTCGATTTAGAAACCTACAGATAATAGCATGGATTTATATGATCATAGTCACACAAAGATATATGTTAGAAAAAACTAGGTGTGGACAGGCATATCTCACTGACCCAACCAGTTTCACATTCAAGGTGTGGGGGGGAGGGCAGGAAACTTTGTTTCCAGCTTTGTTTCAAAAAGAAACAAAACATCCATTGGCCATCAATCAACCATGTATGTTGGCACCTTTTCTAATTCTCTGTAAACAATCAATTCATGCTATGTTCAAGCTCTAGAGATCAGTGTGTGTGGTGTCTTAATGACCCAGCTAATTCCCCTCTTGAACTCAGAGTTACCAACTTCTTGAATGAACCTTTTTTCCTCTTGCCAACTACCCATTTAATAAAATGGCCCATGAACGCAGTTAAGTCTCATTGACTGATTTTTGCTATGGTGTCTGTTCTTGTTTCTGCTGCCATGAGTCTCCACACTGGACTGGTGGGGAGATGCTCCCTTTCCCTAGAGTTGGTGTCACTCAATTTGGGTATCAGTTCTTTGGGAGAAGCAAGTCCTCATTTTTATTTCTATTTGATCTTACTCATTGCCAGTATCTTATCTGAAGTTAATTTTTTAGCAGGTAGTGCATTCATCTAGCTCTTGGCTTCCTTTAGCTGGTAACTTTTTTTTTTTTTAATTTTTGCTCATACTGTATGTGTAAACCAAGAAATACTAGACACCAAAATGTGTGACTCATTTGCATATAATGATATTTGAGAGAAACGGTCACACAGGGGGGGAGAAAAAAGATTTTGAACAAAGTATGCAAATAAGTTCTTCATGGACCCTTCAAACACACTTTTGTTTTATTTTAAAGATTTTATTTATTTATTTATTTGACACAGAGAGAGGGATCACAAGGAGGCAGAGGCAGGGAGAGTGGGGAAGCAGGTTCCCCACTGAGATACGGGGCTCAATCCCAGGTCCCTGAGATCATGACCTGAGCCAAAGGCAGAAGCTTAACCCACTGAGCCACCCAGGTGCCCCTCAAACACACTTTGAGATCACAGGACTTGATCACAGAATCTGAAAATCTCCATGTTGCTGCTGAATCTAGAAGTCAGTCTTTCAGCACACATTCACTTCGACTCCAGTTGATGAGCACAGAACTTTCCCTTACGAATACCCGTTCCTCTTAGAGTGAATGGCTATAATTGCTACTGGATTAAGATGTCCTTTGCCTTTGGAAACGCAGAATTGCACACAGCCATATGGTGATAGACACTGACCACAGACTGGCCATGTTACCTCAGTGCTTGAAACGAGAAGATAGACTTTTGGGTACACATATGATAGACAGGCATATTTACATTTATCTCCTCCTGAAACTCCACTAAATAAGTTAGTAAATAAGTTACTAAATAAGTACTAAATAAGTTACACAAATAAGTTAGTAAACGGGGGCGCCTCAGTGGCTCAGCTGGTTAAGTGTCCAACTGTAGGTTTCAGTTCAGGTCATGATCTCAGGGTTGTGAGATCAATCCCCATGTCAAGCTCCATGCTCAGCACACAGCCTGACTGAGATTCTTTCTCCCTAATCCCACGGCTCTTTCCAGCCCTGGCTCCACCTTATGTTGCACCAGGAGGGGAATTTCATGAGCGTATGTGGGTGGGTTTCTCCGGCTTCAGGAGGACACCCTAAGGGCTGTCCAGGTCCTAGAAGTGGGTTTGAAGCCATTTGGGCAGGGAATTTCAGGATCCTGATACCCAGTTTGTAGTCTAGAGAGGGAGAGATAGCTCTGAGTGACCTATCCTGTTGACTCAGCAGACTCCAGTCCATGGGAAAGGGGCACAATCCACAGAAAACCTTAAATTGGGGTCCATGGCAGAGACCCTTGAGTCTGAGGAATATACTTGTTCCTATGTCATGTTCGTTAATTTAAAGATTCAATATTATAAAGATGGGAATTTCTTCCAATTGTTTCATAAATTCAATGCTATCTCCAATAAAAATTCCGACAGGTTGTTGTGGAACCTGACAAGTTGATTCTAAAATGCATATGATAACACAGAAGTCCAAAACGATCGGGATACTCTTTTTTTTTTTTTAATGTTTTATTTATTTGAACAGAGAGAGAGAGAGAGATCACAAGCAGGCAGAGAGAGGAAGGGAAGCAGGCTCCCTGCTGAGCAGAGAGCCCGATGCAGGGCTCGATCCCAGGACCCTGGGATCATGACCTGAGCCGAAGGCAGAGGCTTTAACCCACTGAGCCACCCAGGCACCCCACAGCCAGGATACTCTTAAAGAAGCCCCAAGCTGGGACTCCTTACTCTACGAGGTAACAATATTCATTACAAATACACAGGAATTAGCACAGAGTGGTATTAGACAAATAGTCCAATAGGAAGGAATGCAGAGCCTAAAAACAGTCCTGCACAGAGAAAGATAGATGGATATGATGGGGGGAACAAAGGCAAAATAAAATAAAATAAAATAAAATAAAATGTCTTTTTTTTAATAAAATTTTTTTAAAGATTTTATTTATTTATTTGACAGAGAGAAATCACAAGTAGACAGAGAGGCAGGCAGAGAGAGAGAGGGGGGAAGCAGACTCCCTGCTGAGCAGAGAGCCCGATGCGGGACTCGATCCCAGGACCCTGAGATCATGACCTGAGCCAAAGGCAGCGGCTTAACCCACTGAGCCACCCAGGTGCCCCAGTAAAATTTTTTATAAAAACTTTTTATAAACTTTTAAAAAAGATTTTGTTTATTTATTTGACAGAGATCAGAAGTAGGCAGAGAGGCAGGCAGAGAGAGGGGGGAAGCAGGCTCCCCACTGAGCAGAGAGCCTGATACGGGGTTCAATCCCAGGACCCTGAGATCATGACTTGAGCTGAAGGCAGAGGCTTTAACCCACTGAGCCACTCAGGTGCCCCCAAATTAAATGTCTTTATAACCTACAGCCCATTAACAAGTGTTGGAGGCAGGCAGAGTAGACCGATCCTCCAGGAAACTCACTCCGTACTGTCTTAATGTTAATGCTTTGCTAAGAGGGAAAAACTACCTCAGTTTCCCAATAGCCAGGTCTCCAGTATCCTATGAGTCTTCTCTAGCATATGAGAATCTTTCTGGAACTTCCCCTTTGTCTTTACTTCCCCCCAACCCCAAAGTATATAATTTGTAGTTATAAAAAGTGTATAATTTGAGTTGTTCCACATAATCCTAGGGCAGCCACTCTTTCTGTCCATGGGTCCTGTCCCGTGCTTTAATAAAATCACCTTTTTGGACCAAAGACAGCTCAAGAATTCGTTCTTGGCCATCGGCTCCCGCCCCCAGCAACTATTCCAGAAAACACATCAGATAGATGGATAGATGGATGGATGGATGGATGGATAGACTGATTGATTCTTGATTCTAGATAGCAAATCTTTAATTTTATTTTCTTTTTAAAAAGATTTTATTTATTTATTTATATGACAGACAGAGATCACAAGTAGGCAGAGAGGCAGGCGGGGGGGTGGGGGGGAAGCAGGCTCCCTGCTGAGCAGAGGCTCAGCGGGGCTCCATCCCAGGACCCTGAGATCATGACCTGAGCCGAAGGCAGAGGCTTAATCCTCTGAGCTACCCAGGCGCCCCTAGATAGCAAATCTTTTAATAAATGCTGCTGGGGCAATAGGATAGCCACGTAGAAGGAAATGTAATAGCTCTCCATACCACATGACACACACGAACCAGTTCCAAGGGGGTTGTGTAATTTACGTGAATGGCAAAACAATCCAGAATGTGGGATGTTCTAAAAGACAAATGGCCTTATTCAACAAATGATTGCCATTACAAAAAAAAAAAAAGTGGGGGAAATGAGTATAAGTTCAAAAAACTTTAAGAGGAATATCCACCAAATGCAGTTTGTGGATGTCTTTGGATCCTGTTGTGTATGAATAAGGTGTCAGGATGATACAAAAAATAAATTAACTTTCTAAAAAGCTAAAATAAAATGGTAGCACAATTGTGTGTAATTGTATGGAATCGTAAAGCCCAAACTAGGTCAAAATTATTCCAAGACTTTACCTCCAGCTTTTCCAAATCTTCAAAGGCCTGAGGTTAACCTGTCGCCCCCAGCCCCTTCCTTCGCAGAGGAAGGTGTCTTACAAAAGACAAGGAACCGTGCAGCTGCTGGTTCTTGAGGAATTAAGTCTTTCATGTTTGAGCTAAACGCTTCTGTAGTTTGGGAAGCTTAAAGCTCTGGCGTTTACTATGGAGATTAAAGGAAATCTCTGGAGATGTGACTGTCCCTGAAACAGAATTCCCTCCATTGTATAAAGTAATAGAAATCGGTTGAAGCTTCACATGCACTCAGTTTGAAAAGTTTCTTAGGGACCCTACCACTGCGAGGTCAAGATGGCGGCCCACTGGGTTTAAGCACAGCCAAGCATTGGGTCGCAGCCAGCCAAGGTAGGGATAGGGTGTTAGGTTTCATAATGGGAATGAGTCTAGGTTTCTTACTTTTAAAAGATGGACAATAAAGTTTAAATTCTAAAGCCTTTTCTGTACATTAAAATAATTGTATTTTGAAATTTAGACAAATAATGTTGCCCTTTAATTTTATAAGCTAGGTCCGTGAAATTATTTCTCTGCCTAGCATGCTTTCAGTAGTTGTGTGTTTGAGTAAGAAGGTACACGTTTTGGAATTTTAACCTTAATAAAAATGTTAAAGCTTTGAAATAAAAACTCTAATGTCAGTATTAGAAATTTTTTTGCCGGGTGCCTGGGTGGTTCAGTCCGTTAAGCGTCTGCCTTCAGCTCAGATCATGATCCCAGGGTCCTGGGTTGGAGCCCTGCATTGGGCTGGAGCTTCTTCTCCCACTGTACCTGCCCCCTGCGTTTGTGCGCACACATGCTCGCTCTCTCTCAAATAAAATATTAAAAAAAAAGAAAATTTTTTGCCAATACAATAAAGATAAAAGAAGCTAAAATCCAGTTACTGAAATAAGAAAATTTACTAATACTACATGTTCTTTACATGTCAGGCATTGTGTTAAGCACTTTATGTACTGTATCAAATTTGATATGTTCCCACTTTACAGATGAGGAAACAAAGAAGAGAACCATGACTTTGATCCAGGCAGCTCTCTTGGACTACAAATCCGTAATTCTATCATGCTAGTTGTTTTTATCTTTGAAGAAATGCTGCAATTAAACTTTAATTTCTAATAAGATTAATTTTTATGATGATTTCTAACAATGATGGTCATCTTCCTTCCACCTCATTTTAAATGTCTGGTGGTGGGTATTAAGGAAGGCACGTATTGCATGGAGCATTGGGTATGGTGCATAAATAATGAATTTTGGAACACTGAAAAGAAATAAAATAATACACAAAAATGAGTTTTGTTATTGGCAGGTCCTTTGATAGAAAATAGGTATTTAAACATTAAAAGTTTAAATTATATCAAATGTAGCACATATGTAATAAACAATATGGAAAAACCCAATACAGAATTTTTACATAAATTGATCTACATGGTCTGAAAGCTTTTACTGATGTAGAATGCTTAATCTGGGATCATGTCTGAATTTGTTAACTATTGTGTCTCTCACGGCACAAGGATACACTCAACTGAGCCATGTCTGTTCATGTATGTACACACTCATATGGTATATTCCTCAAACGACATCTTGAAGGAAAACACAGTCATAATTATAAGAGCAACTCTTTCTTTGCACGTTAGAGTTTCATCTGCTTTTCATATCTGATTTGCACAGAGGATTTCCATACACCACTCTCATTTACGTCCCCTCTTACTCTCTAACATTTCCCCTGGCTTTCCATCTCACCTAGACCCTGAGATCCTCTGAGTATTTTACAGCACATTATCTTTTTTTTTTTTTTTCAGCACATTATCTTAATTTACATTTAATGATACTGCTTTCTGCTAACCCCTTTATTTTCTGTCTTAAAACGCATTCCTGTGCCTCCAACAAACTGTTGTTCCCCGTGGCAGGTTGGTGTTCTGGAGAGAGCGATGAACCAAGAGCAAGAAGCATGGTAGCCTGACTTAGCAGCCCGTTTCTGCCCCTCACTACCATACAGTCCCAGACAAATCTAGCCTCTCTAGCCTCAGTTTTCACATCTGCAAAATGGAGATAATACCTCCCCTCTCTACCTCCGGGACGATTATGAAGATCTGGTGTGATAAAGTGGAACATGACTAACAGAATGTTAGTCTGAAATAAATAAATCTTAAAACAAAACACAACTAACAGACCCCAGACTTTGACGTTCCTGCCTAAAGAGAACAGCCTAGATCAGTGGCTGCAGCAACCCTCCTGGGACAAGACATGAGAGAAAGGCCCAGAGTCACCGAGACCTTGCTTCTGCCTTCTTGAGCCCCTGGACCAGCCCTGGGCTACCAACCTTCAGATTGCTTGTTTGGCAAGAGAAAAATAACTCCCCCGGCCTCCTCCCCTCCAGTGAGCTTGCAGGATGGGCCCAGAGCTGCCCCGAGCACCTGACATGCATGATACTCTCCAACCCCAGCTCAGCCCTTCTGCAGGAAACTGACTCCTGGAGAAATTAACCAGGTTTCCCAGGGTCACGTGGTTTTACTGATGGCTGTCATGTGCTCTCGGAGGCCTCCACCCCTGATCGAGTTATTTAATTATTGTCAGAAATAGGACACAAGATCACAGCCCAAACCCAAATATTTTTCTTGTGACCAACATCAGCCGACAGATCTATAGCTCTGGGGACATCAGTAGAGCTGAGCTTTGTAAGCTCGGCTGAGTGGCTACTCTGTCTCCGAGCAGTCATTGGCAAGTTGTACTTCCTAAAATCAGACATTCAATGTATAGCATTCCCTACCCCCCTCCCCTTAATGGCTGCAATCAGTAAGTGCAGGTTTGGTAAATGTGCTCATGTAAATAATTAGGAACATGATCTAAGACAGAGCTTTGGGACCTAGCTCATTGATTTTTCTGGGTGTTAGACTAGATCCAGGACTATATGAGTAAAATCTTCCCCTGGCCCCTTCTCCCCGCCCCCCCCAGATCCCCAAGGTCAGTAGGTTTTTGTCCCACCTCCTTCCTATTATTTGTTGTTGTGAGAAGAGCCCCCAGAGGGCAAGGGCCACCTCATTTACATCTGTATCTCCAACCCCTGGCATAGCTTAGGAGTAAGAGCTCAGCAGAAGTCCATTCAAGACAAGAAAAAAGCTGGGAAAGAAGGAAGGGAGGGAGGGAGGGAGGGAGAAGGGCTTTAGAGTGGATGTGGTTAGTCCTGTATCTGGCAGGAAGAAACCTCCCCTCTTACCGTAAGTCCTGATTAATTTCTCAATTTATACAGTACAGGATTCATGATGTAAGTGTGAAGACCGTAAGAGAATAGGATTGCTTCCTTCATCATCCCTCTATGCATGCACCAAGATCTAAAGTCATTCTGTTCCCTGTTGGGCAGGTTTTGCGGCCTCCACCCTACCCCAAACAAGTCTTGGGGAAGGCAGAGGAACCAGAAGCTCTGTATAGCATCTGTTTTCCCTAATAATAGAGGCTTTCAGGGTTTTCGGAAATTGGTTTTCTCTGGGAATCATTGAAGTTTCCCCGTTTCCTTGTAAATATTTTTAGTGAAAACATTATCCTCTCGGATTTCAGAGGAAGTTTTTTGTTTGTTTGTTGTTTGTTTTTTGATTTTAAAGGAAAGCTTGAGAGCATTCACTAAGTAATGTGCTCTTGAAACACAGGCATTTCCTGGAAGGTCCTCTCTGGGTTGGATCCAGATCTCTGTAAACACAAAACTGAGATCTACTGCTCCTTCTCTGTGAATCCTTTCTGCCTTACAGGATCTTTAAAGTTCTCAGAGGGGAGGACTGGCACAGTGTTTCCTGCATTATATAATACTGTTTAATCTGTCTGAAGGTGTAGACTGGGACAATAGTATATTAATATCATGTCTCACACTCTGCCCGAAACACATGAATACTATATTATATTATTGTATATACTATATTATTGTATATATATAGTATATAGTATACTATATTATTGTAACACATGATATTATATTAATATCATGTCTCACACCCTGCCTGAAACACAAAGATCCTATCCCTGTGAGGTTCTCGAACTTTCTTGCTGCTTAGTTGTATACGTTTACAACAATTCTTTATTTGGACAGTTTGACCCGAATTATTTTGAAATTATAAAATATCTTCATCTTTTAAAAACAGGCCAGCTTGGGATGCCTGCCATGTTCCTTCCCATCCAATAGTTCTGTTTTCTTCATTTTTAATGGGAAGTGAAGTTGGCGTACAATATTATATTAATTTCAGGTGTAAAACATAGTGATTTGATAACTCTACACACTACAATGTGTTTACCATGTCAAGGGTAGTTACCATCTGTCACCTTACAAACTTATTCCCATAGTTTGTAAGAATGCACTGATCTGACTCTCAGAAAACTCCTTAGTATTCCTGAAAAGAAGAGCCTTATGAAAACACCACTACAGAATCTTCCCCCAAGCACCCTGCCAAACCCTCCTCACCCAAAACAAACAAACAACAAAAAACCAACAAACTCCAGGCTCTCCTTGACCTGTTTTTCTTCCGTTGAGCTGAATATTTAAAAATGGGTCAAATACCGATATAGGACCCATGGTCGTCTGCATTATGGCCACTGAGGACACGAGAATTAAATCGCCAAAGAAATCACTTCGGTTATTGGAGCAAAGAACTCAACATCTGTTTCGCAAGTAAGTCTCCTCACTGTGGGGGTTTGAGAGCACCTTGTCAGTGCCTACATTTCAAAGAAAAGAAAGAAAAGAACTGAGTTTCTCTCAGAAAATTGGAAGGAACGTAGACTTTTAACTGGGAGCCAAATGGGCACGAGTTCAGTGAAGGACTAGAAAGAACTTCTGTTCTGAAGCGGCCGAGGCCCAGGGCTTCAGCGGGTGGTCCTGTCCCCTCCACGTGGGTGCCCCACAAGTTGGCTTCAGAGGAGTGACACGGGGACCCCCCCTCTTCTCGGGTGCCTCCAATCCAAAGGACAGGTCTGGTTGACACAAGAGAGAAGACAAGCTCTGAGGGGAAGCCAAGGCTTCTGCAGTCCTCCAGGCTCCTCTGCCTCAGGGATGCTGACTCATAGCCTCATTTCAGGCAATGGAGAGACATGTTCCTGCCACAAAAAGTGGTCATTCTGCTCTGGTGTGAGGCCCTTTCCTTTCTTGAAAAGTGCTGTAATGGGTACAAGTTGTCACTCTTCCTCCACAGTCTGTCCCCTGCTGTCTGCTTCCCTCGTCTCGGTGCCTCCCCTGCATGAGTCTACATGACACACTTCACACCTCAGACACCGGAATGGCCTCCACGCTTGCTGTGTGGCCCGAGTCAGCCTCCCGACATAAAACTCATCATGTCACACACGCCCCTTGACTGTGTGAAACCCTTCAGTGGTTTTCCAGTTCTCCTGAAAGAACACCCACACGCTTTGCCTTGAATTACCAAGGCCGGGATCACGTGATTCGTGGCACCTCGTGGGCTGGGCCCCTCATCACTCTCTTGTCTCTAGCCCTCTTCACCTGCTGACAAGTCATAGAAGACCCTTCAGCTCCCCTATTTACTGCCTTTGTACTTCTTGAACCTTGGTCTGGAGGGTTTAACTGGACTCTTCTCAAACTTCAGGTTTCTGATTAAATGTTATCGCCCAGTTCCTCCACCCCATGATCAATGGCGAGATGTTGTTCAACCACTGGCTCTTGAGGGAAGTGAGGGGATCCCTGACTGCTAGTGTTTGCTCATTTCTGTGGTGTGAAGAAGACGACTTTCCTCTTTTTCCTTTCAGCTGCCAGCATGAGTCCTGGAGCTGGCAGAAGTCCTGAGATCAACAGTCAGCTCCTGTCAGTGGACCTGAGCTTGGTCCAGGTTCTAGGGTGTTATTGTGTGTCACACATGCCTGCTTGTTTGCTGTCTGGCACCCGAGAAAAGCGGTAATAGTGTGTATTTGTTTGTACATTTGTTGTTTTGTTTGTCTCTAAACTGTATGGACAGAGACCGGAATGTCAGGTCTGTGAGGGATGGTCTATCTCAACCTCAGCCTGGTTCCTCACAGTGCAGTAAGTTTCTAAAAAGTATTTATGAGCTGTGGTGCCTGACTGCTTCAGTCAGAAGAACATGTGACTCTTGACCTCAGGGTTGAGTTCGAATCCCACACTGGGTGCAAAGATTACTTAAATAAATTTTTAAAAATTTAAAAAGTATTTATGAGTTAGTAGTAAGCGCTTCATTCACACACAAGAGTTCTCTTTTTCAAAGCCCTTTTCTTTTCTTTTCTTTCTTTCTTTCTTTATTTATTTATTTCTTTTCTTTTATTTATTTAAAAGATTTTATTTATTTATTTGACAGAGAGAGAGAGAGAGAGATCACAAGTAGGCAGAGAGGCAGATAGAGAGAGGGGGATGCAGGCCCCCTGCTGAGCAGAGAGCCCGATATGGGGCTCGATCCCAGGACCCTGGGATCATGACCTGAGCCAAAGGCAGGGTTTAACCCACTGAGCCACCCAGGCGTCCCTCAAAGCCCTTTTCTTTTCTTAGGTTTTCTATATTTAAAATTTTGTTTTAATTTCCTTAATTCTGGGGGGGGGGAACCCCTCATATGCACTGTTTTTAAAATTCAGAAGGCCAAGAGACAGGGTATTGGCTAAGGAGGGCACAGAGGAAGAGAGAGCTGGAAGGGGTATGGTATGAACGGGAATGAGTTTATAGCTCGAACTCCTTCAGTGAAAGGATTTCTAGCCTTTGTATTACTTAGAAAATAAGCAAATCCTGCTTTTTGTTATGTAAAACATAAATTTCTCATTCCCCGCTGTGTGCCCACTACCTAGCACAGTGCCTGGCAAATAGCGGGTAGGCAAATGCTTATTGAGTAATGAACAATGTAGAAGCTCTTGACTTTGGCTTATAAGGGTATTTCTACTGAAGAAAAATTCCAAATAACAGAAATTCCAAATGACAGAAAAATTCCAAATTCAAGTTAATAAAAGATTTCTTGAGTGAGAAGGAGGCATTGGTAGAAACTTTGGTGTGCAGGGAGCTAAAGTTTTTGCGTTGTGGTTCAGCACATTCTTCCAAGTAAGCCTGTAAGGACATGAAACCCAGGTGTAGGGACACCACGTCCCAGCTCACCTGAAATCACAGGTGGCAGAGAGAAGATGGCACCAGGTGTCTGGGAGTGGATGGCACAGGGCTGTTGCTGCCCTGGGCCCCGGGGGATATTTCCAGGACAGCAATCTGAGTGGCAGAAATGAAGTGATTGTCCTTGGATGAAATCGCCTACCTCAAAGGAAGGGAAAACATTCACCAGGCCTTGGTTCACCCAACTCTCTTTCTCCAGACCTTGTGATGGGGTGACCCAACACATTGCTCCCATTTACAAGAGAGGAAGAAGAAAGAGAGAGGGAAGGAAGGAGAGAATCTTTACATTAAATGGCTTTTCCTCTTTATACCCCTGGCCTGGGTCTGAACACCACGGAGAGGAATCCTCAGCTCTTCTTCTCACCCAGGCCTCCTGCAGAAAACTCCTACACAAAGGAATGCTTCTCTGGGAAGCCAGTTCCCTTCAGATGACGCAAGTTTCTCAACACTTGTTTCTGTTAATAAACAGACGTAGGTTTGGAAGACCTAAATCTTGTTTCAGGCGTCTTTTTTTCTTTCCTTTTTGTTCTATGCCCCTCTGTTGTAGGTTTTGCTGTTTTTATCGCAAGAAAATCCCCCAGTAGCTTGGACAAATGATACTAATCTGTATTTGTAGTATCTTATTTTACTTAATGCTGTTTTTGGTTTTTACAGCTGACTGACTTTCGGATGTATGAAAAGATTGGACAAGGTTCTTGCAAAACTGGTTGTCAAATGCTAAATTTTGTAGATGTTCCAAGAATCTTAGAGCTTTAAAAAGTGAACCGTGCAGTGCAAAATGCTTTATTTTCTAAAAAAATTCTTAGGCTTGACAAATACGTTACATTCATAGGGTATTTTTATTTTAGAGTTTGACTGCTTTAAGTTTTTTGGCTGATGCGGCCTTTCCAATGTCCTGAAAGCTTTCTTACTACCCTTGTTTTATACTTAAAGGCCTGAGGTTTGAATAACTTGCCTCTGAGAGCAGGGAAGTCGGTCACAGAAGCTCATCTCCAACACACTTGCGTATCTTATCACAGAAATTTCCTAGCCGCATAATTTATGAATTTATCAATATTGAAAGAGTTCTTGACTGGGTAAAGACTTTTTAGGTTACTATAAACATAGTTGAATTTTCATAACCTATCACAGATAATATGTATACGTTCTCACACATATTGTTATTATTATTAAGCCACAAAAATAATATTCTAAATGCAGGGCGTAGTAAAGATTAGGACAGGGCAAAGCAGGAAAGGGCTTAACAAATAAAAAGTCAATCAAATGTTCCAGAATCAGTTGTGTGTAGAGATAAGATGCCTTTTTTTTTTTTTAAGATTTTTATTTACTTATTTGACAGACAGATCACAAGTAGTCAGAGAGGCAGGCGGGGGGGGCGGGGGGGGAGCAGTCTCCCCGCCAAACAGAGAGCCCGACGTGGGGCTCGATCCCAGGACCCTGAGACCATGACCTGAGCTGAAAGCAGAGGCTTAAACCCACCAAGCCACCCAGG
Organism: Neogale vison; assembly: GCF_020171115.1. NCBI lineage: Eukaryota > Metazoa > Chordata > Mammalia > Carnivora > Mustelidae > Neogale > Neogale vison. The sequence continues at coordinate 152,341,722 of NC_058095.1, read as the reverse complement.
CACCCCTTAGAGATAAGATCCTTACCCTTAAGAGGTTTATCACCAACCTGGGAAGACAGGGAACAAACATTCTCTAATCGAGGATAGCACAAAGAATTAGACTCCTGGAGGAAAATAACGAAGATCTGCCAAATGGCAAAGTGAGGAAGGAATTCACACACCTGCTCAGAGGCAGGACGACCCCAGAAGGCTTCTCAAAAAGGCTGTGTTGGCAGGGAAGGGGAAGATAGGCAGAAGCCAAACTGAAAGGAAGGAATTTCCAAACCTCATCTGTTGAGAGATGCCGTCACTTGTAAGCCAGACCATCCATTTTCATCCCAGCTGCCCCCCCTCCACCCCCAGAGGAAGTGGCAGGAAAGCCACCACATTCAAGGTGACTCTTCTCCATTTTGGTGGCTGTGAGCTGAAGCCCACTGCAAAGGCTTTCCCGTTGCTAAAATTTTAGGGGTTTTGAGAGGCCATTCACAACATGTTTACAGGGGGATTGCAATGTGCCCAACTGGGAGCTTTTACACCCCAGAAATGGCAGACGCTACAGCTCAGACGCCCTCTCCCCCAACCTGAAAACCCACAACGACTTTCCAGAAAGATACGTGCAGGACCTAGGAAGCAGCAGGAGAGCACCATGGCTGCACAAAGCAGGGAACCACTTACTTTATATCTTCAGGTGAGGGTAGAGTCGCTCAGAGCTGTGTATTATAGGAGGGTTGAATTAAGATTTCTTTAAACATCTGGTAATAGTCTGCCTTACTCCTAATGTTTTTATGAAACTAAAATTACTGTGGTTTTGCTCTGCGGCTTGACCCCTTGGTTCATATGTCTTTGGAGTAGATTCTGAACAATTCCTAAAGAATTCTGGCCTTGCCTACAGATACTCCTGCTGGTCCCCTCCGTCTTGAGGTAGACATGATCTCATTGCACTCAATTTTCTTTAAACATCTGGTAATAGTCTGCCTTACTCCTTCCTACTGCCTTACTCCTGACAACAAGGCTGTCAGCTGTGTCCCCTCAGCCTGATTCCTGTAGGGTGTACATGTCCAGATTTGACTGGCCACAAGGTGTGGCAGACCTTCATATACTTGCCACCATCGGACAGACCTAGCCCATCCAGTACGGACTTCGTGGTCTCTCCCCCAACCCTTGCCTCTTCTCCTGCACTCCAAACTTGTTTATCATCCTCTAAGTAATTAGCCCAAATAAAAACTTTGGTATTGTTGGGCTGGCGGAAAGGGCTGCTTAAGATGGAGAAAGTTCCTGCCACAAGACCTGAGCTCGGACAGGAGAACAAAGACCCAAGCAGGAATCTGAGACCCCCGCCCCAAGCTCCTGTGGACCAATGGGATCCCGAGGAGCAGGCGAGATACCTGAATAAGGGAAACTTCCCAAAGACCCCTGAGCTTCCCCCGAGACCCCTTAAAAGCCCCCTCCTCCCTGCCTTGGGCGCGACTTTTGCCACTCTGCCTTCCAGAGTCACGGAACCTTGCCCGAGGGTGCCCACCTCCTCCTGGCGCAACTTTTCTGGCTCCCCTTCTCCTGAACCCTGAAACTTCGCCGGAGAGTGTTTTTAATAAATCTTGCCTTGCACCCACTTTGCCTGGTGTTGTGTTTATCTCGCCGGAAAGAACTTTACAGGTATCATCTTTGTTTTTTCTCTTTCCCTCACTGTCCACATCGAATCTGTCGACTTACTGTCGTTAGCACCTGTTCCCCATTTCCACGGCCGCTGCCTTACATCCGGTTCTTACCCCTTTTTCTCTGGAGTCCCACAGAAACTTCCTACCTATCTGGGGTCTGGGCCTTTAGCCTGCCTGCTCTCCAACCTCTGGTCCACAGTGGGGTCGCATTTAGAAAGCCCAAATCCGATCATGTCATTTCCCCATTCCTTCAAAAGTTTTCTAGAATTTTTCATAATAAAGTTTAAGTTCCTCATATCAGTCCTCGGGAAACAGGCTTGTTCACTGCTCCAGTCTCCAGATTTCTCTTGTAAGAGTGGGTTAGCATAAGAATGGCCATCCTCAAGGCGGGGAAGCCATTTTACTGAGCATCCCTAACCAGCCCGCACGTGACTTGAGATAAGAGAAACTAGCTAAAACCTAAAAAACAACTTAATCATATACCACCAGGGCGGTTAGGCGGTGGTGCCCCAGGGACCAGATGTTAAAGAAAAACAACTAGTTCATTTGCAGAGATCACAGTCCTGCTAGACCCGAGTCTCCCTTGGTTTGCAAATGTCCTGGTGATTTACAACAAAAAGGCCCTCTTTTCAATGGCCCAATTTCCAGAGACAAATGGCTCAGTTCCTCAAGGCCTAAGGTCGCCCTCCCCACCATAAAACTGAAGGAGGCTGAGGCAGAAGGAAATGTAAATAAAGTTAAATTTCTTCTAAACCTGAATCTCACTTAACCGCCAGGGTGACACCGGGGTGGCAAAAAGTTAAACAAAGTTAAACTGTCAACGTGGGGCGCAAGATATGTATGTAGTTATGAAAAAGTGCCTTGAAAATGCTATATAAACCCTTGGCTTTGAGTGCTCAGGGTCCTTGTTGAAACCTGCGGCGCCAGGCAGATACTCAGACCCCAGCTAGTTGGAAATAAACCTCGTTGTGTGACTCGCATTATCGAGAGTGTTCTCTGTCTAGTTGAGGGGTGGTCGACTCCGTACCACAACACTCTCAGCTCCCGCACAGCCTCCCTTCAGTCCTGCTCTTTGGACAGTCAGCTTTGCCGCCCTGTGCTGCACCCCAGTGCATTTGCACGGCCTGTGCCTTAGCCTGGAACTCCACCAGACTCCCCTAAGCTCTGCACCTGCTTCATGATTTTGTTCAATCCTACTCATTCTGAATACGGCTCAGAATCACCTCTCAAAAGAAATTGTCCATGACACCAGACGGATCCAGGGGTCTGTCTCCGACCCCTCTCTGGGCTGCCTGCTTCTGCACTTGGGTACATTTCAATCACTGTGCTGTCATACAGTCGGGTACCCGTCAGCATTTCTTTCTTTCTTTCTTTCTTTAAAGATTTATTATTTATTTGACAGATCACAAGTAGGCAGAGAGGCAGGCAGAGAGAGAGGAGGAAGCAGGCTCCCTGCTGAGCAGAGAGCCCGATGCGGGGCTTGATCCCAGGACCATGGGATCATGACCTGAGCCAAAGGCAGAGGTGTTAACCCACTGAGCCACCAAGGCGCCCCAGAGTCAGACCTTCTTAACAGCTGCTCTGGGTTCAAACCCTGGTTCATTCCTTCGAGAGACCACACACCTCCCTGCACCACACTCCTGACTGATGTAGAAAAGGATGTGGGAATAAAGGGGGTGGAATTTAACATGAGCCCCAACCCTGGCCTTCCCTCGACTCATAAACACTCGTCCACGGAAGGTGACCAGAAATTAGGATAGTAGCTAAGATTCATATCCGGCTTGATGGAGCATTTTTTCCCAATGGAGAGACTTGGGTGTTTTCAAAGGCAAACACATCTCCCTACATGGTTTTTTTTGGTTTGTTTGTTTGTTTTGTTTTTAAAGAATAAAGTTTTTTAAAAAAATTTTATTTTTTAAGATTTTATTTGTTTATTTGACAAAGAGAGATCACAAGTAGGCAGAGAGGCAGACAGAGGGGAGGGGGGAAGCAGGCTCCCTGCTGAGCAGAGAGCCCGATGTGGAGCTCAATCCCAGGACCCTGGGATCATGACCTAAGCCGAAGGCAGAGGCTTAACCTACTGAGCCACCCAGGCGCCCCCCATACACATGTTTTTAATGCGCATGGACAGTAGTGCTCACTGGAGTAACTAACGCTGTGCTTAGGTTTGCAAGCACAGGTGACAGGATGGCATCAGGTCCGGGGCTCATGGGAGAAAATAAGGAGTAAAGTACTCCCCGCTGTCTGGACAGACCTGCCCCCTCCTCCACACCTGCTGGAAAACTCCATTTCAAGAGCTCTATGGCCCCAGACTTGACTCTACCCATCCGTAAGAGAGGACAGCTGGGAGAGAAAACGGATGTCACCTTCTGGGGGGTGCTGAGTTTGTGGCATAGAAACCCTCCCTTTCCCCTCACCTCCCTTTTGTGGGGAGAGGAGATTTGACCTGGTTTCTCCAGTGAGCTTCTCCTTTTTTTTTTTTTTTTTTAAGTAGGCTCCATGCCCAGCATGGAGCCCAACATGGGACTTGAACTCACAGCCCTGAGATCAAGACCCAAGCTGAAATCAAGAGTCAGACACTTAACCAACTGAACCACTCAGGCATGCCTCCGGTGATCTTCTAACGAGATTGGTGGAGCCTAGCCCATGCCTTTCATCAAGATGAGACAGATGACCATCTCTTCCCATAATGATGCTTGGCATTGGGTGGTCTGGGCGTCAGTGCTCCTGGGTGTGGATAGATGGGGAACCTGGGAGTATATGATAGTGCGGCAGTTTACTGTGCCAAGGAAATGAGAGATTCCCTGCCCAGCTCATAAGGAACTGGTGTTTCCTTGCTTTGGAAAATATAAAAGTGTTCATGTTAGCAAGACATTCTTGTTCCTGGATAAAACAGGAAAGAAATCAGCTACTCGGAGACTGCACTGAACTTGGCCCACTGACCCTTGTCTTCGCCCACAGGATCAGGTCCATATTCCTCTTTACTGAGCAAGAAGAGCCGCTATTAACCAAGGGCTGAAGCTTGAGATGTTGGGGTTTTTCAGACACCAAGTGGGGCTGAGAAGGCAGAACTTCCCCAGGAGGCAGAGGGATTGGAGTCTCTTGAGGAGAGAAGCAGCAGATAGGATGTAAAACTTGAGATTTCAGAGATAAGATGAACAGTGAGATTAACGCAAGAAAGATTGGGTGGGAGAGAGAAACATCCATGAGGAGGACACCTTCCTTCCAGAGGCCTGAGTTTTCAAGGATGAAGGTCTACCTTTTAGTCTTCCTATACCGAGTGGGCTTGCTCTTTTGAGATCTGCCTGACCCTTTTTTTTTTAAAGATTTTATTTATTTATTTGACAGACAGATATCACAAGTAGGCAGAGAGAGAGGAAGGGAAGCAGGCTCCCTGCTGAGCAGAGAGACCGATGTGGGGCTCGATCCCAGGACTCTGGGATCATGACCTGAGCCGAAGGCAGAGGCTTTAACCCACTGAGCCACCCAGGTGGCCCCTGCCTGACCCTTCTGAAGAAAACTCTATCATAGTCCTTGTGTGTTCGGAAAGGAAAGTTAATGTGGCAGGAAGGACAGAGATTATCCTAACATTTTGTAGGCTCTACATGTGCGCACGTGCACACGCACCCACACCCCCCCACACACCCCCACACCAGCAGCTACAGAGACCCCTTGGGCTGGCTAGCAGGGAAGAACATCCTTTGAAACTCTAGGCAGTGAGGCCGAATTCCCTGTGCCTTCCCTGCCAAGGATGAACTCATCCCGTTTTTAAGACGGTGCCTTGAAAGATGGGGCTGGCCACAAGTGAAGTCACAGATGTGTCGATTATATTTAATTCAAGCATTCATACCGGTCAACCTCACTTTGCAAACATGTGCTTTGCCCACTCTCTCATTAGCGTGTTAAATGTGTTGTGGCTGTAATCTACAAATAGTTGAGAGTTTTTGAATGGTATCTGCTTCTCTTGCTGCCAACCGCCATCTTGGTTTCTCTCTAAGCGCCAAAAATATCCTTCAGATAAGCCACAAAGAGGACGCTGGCCCAGGCTGGAACCAAAATCAACTTCCAAAGACCACAGTATTTATACTAATGTGAGCTGATGACAGTGCACTGAAGAAAGTGAGTCAGTCAACGATCAGAAGACCTCACAGCGCTCATCACAAGATATCCCTTGTTTAGATTTCTATGCATCGAAGCTGGGAATAAATCACATGGCTATAACGATGCCTGCTTTTTCAAATTCATGGGTTGTGCTAAATTTCTAGAGAAATGGGTCCAGAAAATATGATTTTATATTTTTGGCACCTTGAAATTGGTGAGAATATCTGATGTAACAATATTCAACGGGGATTTACGCAGATAAACAAATGGAGGCTTTTAAAGAATGTGTGAAGGTCACATCGTGTTCTGGTAAACATGATTAGTATTTCTTGCAGAGGATTTGTGGGAGAATTAAAAATATAGGCAGACAGAAGAGAATGTTCTTTCTATAAGTATGCCCACAATATGGCCTTCCGTATCTTACCATAATACATAGTTCACTCTATTTCCCTTTCTGATAATGCCCCAGTGGGGTAGGCTCTGGTCAACTAGTTTCCACTGAGTGCAGGCTTTGTTAAGAAAAACTCAATGTTGGGCTCCTGGGTGGCTCAATCGGTTAAGTATCTGCCTTCAGCTCAGTTCATGATCCTAGGGTCCATGGATCGAGTTCCCCATCAGGCTCCCTGCTCAGTGGAGTCTGCTTCTCCCTCTGCCTGCTGCTTCCCATGCTTGTGCTCTCTCTTTCCTTCTCTCTGAGAAATTAATAAAATCTTTAAAAAAGAAGGAGAAGAAGAGAGGAAGGAGGAAGGAGAAGAGGAAGGAGAAGGACCAAGTGTTCTGATGTATTTTAAAATGGCTTCTTCTTTCCCCCTCTCTGTAAGCAAGAGGGGATTTTCCCCCAACATTTACTGTGGGAATGCGGTTAAGCTCCTGGAAGTAAATCTCACAAAACTGCAGGGGCCCTGTCATGAGTGGATCCCCCTGGAGTTTTCAACTCTCAGACTTGTCTGCGCTGAGCCTCCAGCAAGTCCTCAGTTAAATTTCTGATTTTCCTGCCTGAGTACTGTTCCTGAAGTGGTTTCTCCTCCTTGAGTGTGTGTTCCAGGAAGCTGGCACTCCCTGTATTGGCCTGCTAGTCTCTCCAGTCTTGCAAGACATAGGATTTGCCCTGTGTAGCCCATCTATTATGGAGCCAAGAAAAATTGTTGATTTTTCAGTGTGTTCAGCTTTATCCTTGTTAGGAGGAGTGGTGACTTCCAGGCTCTTTACATGTGAACTGGAAATGGAAATCCTCTAGTCCCCCCTCTATTTCTCTCTCTCCTTTAGTTGCCATACTTCTTCAAGAATCCTCTTTGTTTACTTTGTTGGTTTTCTTGATAACCTTTCTTTAAGTGTTTTCCCAATTTCTATATCCAGGTGTATTTGAACACGTGCATTTTCCTGTAATTCCATACAGTTTCCATAACCACCTCTTTTTACAGTGGCCTTTTGTTTGCCTCTATATGAAGATACATTCTTTAAAATCTTATTTATTTATTTGAGGGAGTGTGTGTGCAAGAGCATGAGCTCTTTGTTGACAGACCCCTTTTACTGACTAGAATGCACTGGAAAATATACATCTCCCTGACCTAAAACATGCTCTTAAGCTGACCCACGCTATGAGCAAATTTCTAGAGAAAGAAAATGCTCCCTGGGGTTTCTCAGACAGGAAAAGAGGGAACTTCCAAAAGACAAGACTCTCCATAATCCAGCAGGTGGGAAGCAGAATATTGAGATTTGAAATATTACTGTAATTGTGATGTCATTTATACTGTCAGAGTGATGATTTTTTAAAGCACCTTTTCCTAGATGAATTGCAGACAATGGCACAAGTCAGGAACCCAAGAGTTGAGCTAAACTTCACCTTTCTCTTCCTCTCTGAAATTTGGTAAGTACCATGTAAATATATGCTTTGTAATTTGTGCAGAAGAAAAATACTATAGCACAAAGGATGCAGTGGGGAGAGATTACTCTTATAGAGTTCTTATATTTGGTGACAGGTGTCTGGGTGGCTCAGTTGATTAAGTGTCCTACTCTTGATTTTGCTCAGGTTATAGGATCAAAACCAGCTTTGGGCTCCACATTCAGCCGGAAATCTTCTTGAGATTCTCTCTCTCGCTTCCCCCGCCCCTCCTCCCATTTGCACTTAATAAATAAATAGATAAATAAATATTCTTACATTAGGTGATAGAAATTAAATGTATACTGTAATAAGGATATGTACTGTAATTCCTAGAATAAGTGTTAAAAAAAAAGTATAGCTAAAAACCCAGTAGAGCCATTAGAATAGACTACTAAACTCTATTCAATTAACCAAAAAGGAGATAGGAAAGGAAGAACAAGAAACAGAAGAAATCAAGAAAACTCCAGCAAGACATACACTTATACCGCACCATATAAGTAATTACATTAAATGTAAACAGACCAAGCATTTGAATTAAAGGCAGAGGTTATTAGACTAGATTTTAAAAAGAATAAGACCCAATTATATGTTGTTTATGAGAGATGCACTTTACATATAAATACACAGACAAGCTGAAAGTATAAATAAGGGGAAAAAAATCCATGCAAACACTAATCATAAGAAAGCTAGGGTAGCTGTATTGATTTCAGACCAAGAAGGTTTCCAGACAAAGGGAATTACTAGAGATGATTAGGGTCATTTTATAAGGATAAAGCGTCAATTCCTCAAGAAGACAAACTAAATCTGCCCTTGTTAGGATCTGCCTCACGTGCCACCTCCTCTCCACTTCATCTTATCTCTTGGCTTAGGTTGGTTCTTCTGGTTCCCTGGCAGGATGATGTTTATCTTCCATTCTAATCCATCCTGGTTGCAAGTTCACTTTTAAAACAAAAATAGGATCACTCCTTTAATTAAAAATCTCTAATCATTCCTAGTCCTGAGCTGGATAAAGTTCAAATCCCTTCCTTGGCTTGCTACAGTTGTCCCAACCCAACTATCCAGCAGTTTGTCTTTCACTGACCATTGTCCAACCTTGACCCCATTCACAGCAATTACTCCTGTTCCAGAACACACAATGCTTTCCCTCAAACATACTTCCTCCACCTGTCAAAGAGCCCCTCCTTTCACTTCCTCCACACATCAATTATGCATCCTTTTGTACTTGGCTACAAACTGTACCTGAACTGGCCCCTGTTATCCCCCCTCTTCCCTCCCTCACCGAACCCCAGCTGCACTGGCCTCAAATACAGCACATTAGGGTCTTTGCATTTGTTGTTCCCTCTTTAAGGCATGCTGTCCTTGCTCATTGCACAGTAACCCCTCTGAGCCATTCAGGTTGTTCCTCACAGAGTCCTTCCGCAACCTTCCATTCTTAAGCAGCAACCCCCCACCTCCTCACTCACTATGCATTGTGCTGTCACCTCCATACCTCAAATACCTTTTTCACTTATTCGTTTATTGTGTCTCCCCATACCCCTAGAATGTAGACTCCATGAGAATGGGGATCTCATGAGTTTTGTTCACCAGTGTATCCTCAAGTCCTAGAATAGTGCCTGGCACATAGTAGGCAGTCAGTAACAATGAATGAATGAATGGTAGGTGGGTGAGGAGATATTTGCTACGGGGAAACTTTTTACTAATGTCAAATTTCCTGCAGGTTTCAGGCGTGCTTGTCAGGGCCTTCCAGGGTGCATCGTCACCCTGGGGCTCCTGCTGCTGTAGTAATTGCTACTGATGGTGATTTGTGAAGCCTTTTTAGCAGGACACCACACATTTTCATGAACTTGTTAAATAAAATGCTCTGCCCAGTCCATTGAGCAATGAATGGGTAAACGAAGGGAAGTGTGTTCATACAATGGGATATTTTTCAGCTTCTAGAAGGAAGGAAATAGATGAACAGATAAACCTTGAGGACATTATGCTCAGTGAAAGAAGTCACATACGCAAGCGCAGATGTAGTGTGATTCTACTTGTATGGGGTCCCTAGAGCGGTCAAATTCAGAGAGCCTACAGAGGGTTAATGGTGGTTGCCACAGCTGGGGAAAGGGGGGGTGGGAGTGAGGGTGTAAGGGGTACAGAGTTTCAGTTTTGCAAGATAAAAAAAAGTTGTAGAGCTGGGTTGCACAAAGGCATGAATACTCAGCACCACTGAGCTGTACACTTAACATGACTTTTAAAATGGTCATTTTTAAATTTTACAAGCTTTTTTTACTCCAACTGATTTTTTTTTTTTTTAATAAAGGGAAAAAATGTACCACCCATATACATACCAAAGAAGCTTAAATTCTCTTAGGAACATTTTCTTTCTTTCTTTCTTTTTTTTTTTTTTTAAGATTTTATTTATTTATTTGACAGAGATCACAAGTAGGCAGAGATGCAGACAGAGAGAGGAGGAAGCAGGCTCCCCACTGAGCAGAGAGCTCAATGCAGGGCTCGATCCCAGGACCCTGGGATCATGACCTGAGCCCAAGGCAGAGGCTTTAACCCACTGAGCCACCCAGGCAACCCTGGAACATTTTCTACCTGATTCTACTTAAGGAATATTTAAGTAACAAGGATCTGGAGATTGGTTCTGTGCACCGGTGAGATTTCAGTAAAATTCTAATGGTCGGGGGCGGGGGAGACACCGGTGATGTCAGGCAATGAGAGCTGGATTGTGAGCTCCAAAGAAGTACTTGCCTCAGACCTTCACTCTGACTTTTTAAGTCCTTTCCCGGGAAGAGCCTGACTCCACAATTCCTCGGGTGCTCCCAGGATCTCCAACAAAGAATCCCTGTTTTAGATTGTAAAATTTTCTCTTGGTTGGCTTTTAAAAATCAGCTTGAATATGTTTTTAAAAAATCCACCCCAAGAGAGAAACCACCCAAGAGAGATTCCCAATAGAGAATCTTGGGGTGGATTTTTAAAAACATATTCAAGTTCACTATCCTCTCAATTTAAATTCAGCATCATTTACATTTTCTTAAGATATCCTTCCCTCTCGAGGTGCCTGGGTGGCTCAGCGAGTTAAGCATCTGACTTCAGCTCATGTCACTATCTCAGTGTCCTGGGATCCAGCAGGCACCAGAGCCACGGTCAGGCTCCCTGCTCAGCGGGCTTCTGCTTGTCTCTCTCCATCGGCCCCTCCCCCCACTGTCTCTCCCTCTCTCAGATTATTTATAAACTCTTTTAAAAAAAGAAAAGAGACATCCATTCCCTCTCTTGATTTTCCTCCCAGAATCCCTCCATCCCGTATTCATTCGGTGGCCTGTTTTCTTTTGAGAGAAAAAATGTTTGGCAGCTTACTCTTTGGCAGCAAAAATGTTGAACAGGTTTGGAGCACTGGGTTTCCTGGCTGGCACGAGTCCCTTGTTACATAAAGGGTCCCTTACACCCCTGAGACTCCGCGGGAACATTTGCATGGGAGTTTCCCTGTTCTCAGGCAATCGGGTCAGGTACCTACGGCCGGTGACTGCTGTCCCCGATCAAAGACGCGTGAACAGCCCTGTTATTTACAACGAGACCCACGAGTCTGTACAGGGTAGGAGGGTGATGGGCAGGCCTGCTGCCCCCGGGGTGCCACCGGCCTGTCCTTTGCAGACTCACAGTTCCGTTTCCTGCCAGGGCTGTGGCGGCTGGCACCGAGCCTTGGCCCCAGGATCCGTGGCCCCGTCTCCCTGCCCTCCACTTGAGATGCCTGGCACGGTGCGGTGGCCCCTCTTGTTTCTCCAGCACAGCACTGCCCTCTGGGAGGCCGGGATTTAAAGTAGAGGCTTGACCCGGACTCGACTGTGAAATCCAGCATTCAACCTAAGCTGAAATCAAATATTGCCTCATAAAAACTATTCTTCATTATTAGTTATGTTTATTAATTGGGGCGCCGGGGTGGCTCAGTCCATTAAGCATCTGCCTTGGGCTGGGGTCCTGATCCCAGGGTCCAGGAATGGAGTCCTGCATCCTGGCTCCCTCTCCCTCTCCCCCTGCTTATGTTCCCTTTCTTTCTGTGTCTCTCTGTCAAAATAAATAAATAAATAAAATCTTAAAAAAAGTTAATATAGGGTGCCTGGGTGGCTGAGTTGGTTAAGCATCTACCTTCAGCTTGGGTCATGATCCTGGAGTCCCAGGATCGAGTCCCGCATGGGGCTCCCTGCTCGGTGGGGAGTCTGCTTCTCCCTCTGACCCTCTCCTCTCTCATTCTCTCTCTCTCAAATAAATAAAATCTTTAAAAAGTTAAAAAAAAAAAGATAATATAAGAGAAGTTGGAGAAACTCATCCAAAGGCCCCCAGCTAGGAAGTGGAGCCAGGAGGGAAAGCAGGTGGCCTGGCTCCCGACTCCGGGGATCTGATTCCAAAGCTCGCTGGGGAGTGTGTGTCTCAGGATTTACTCCACACAACCCACTGTAGACAACACGGCGAGAAACATGAAAGCGGGTGTTACAGACTGAACGTCCCTCAAAATTCCTATGTTGAAGCCCCAACGCCTGGTGTGCAGGTCCTTCAAGATGGGGCTTGAGGGAGCAATTAGGCCTTGAGGAGGCTTGCTTCCCCTCGCTGTCCTGTGAGGACACCCTGAGAAGACAGAGTGGGCCTTCACCGGGAGCCCAAACTGCTGGCACTTTGACTTTGAACCTCACAGCCTCCGGAACTGTGCGAAATCAGTGTCTGCTGCTTAAACCACTGGGTCTGCGGGATTTTGTAAGAGCGACCTGAGCTGACTAACCCAGGGGAGCGCGCTCCTTAACCAAATCAATTCAGGAAATGTTCCCTACTCGCTCCCTGTCTGAAAGAACTCACAATGACTATCAGGAAATCAAAAGCTCTGGAAAGTCCTGCAGCAAAGAAACTCATTTAATTTGTTTAACCAGTTGCTTCTCAGACTTTATTGACTATGGAAATCCCCCACTTAGGAATACTTCACAGAATCCACTGGAAGGTGCTCCTGAGGTAAACGCCTCAGGAATGATGGTGCGCTTGTTTCCAGGTGAATGTAACTTCCAGTGAAGTCGGAAGCTGGTGTAGGGGGGCTCCTGGGGGGCTCAGTTGTTAAGGGTCTGCCTTCGTCTAAGGTCATGATGTCAGGGTCCTGGGATCGAGTCCTGGCATCGGGGTCCCTGCTTAGTGGGGAGCTGCTTCTCCCTCCCCCACTCCCCCGGCTGTGTTCCCTCTCTTGCTGTCTGTCTCTCTTTTTCTCTCTCTCTCTGTCAAATAAATAAAATCTTTAAAAGAAGAAGAAGCAGCTGGTGTAGGGAAAGTTTAGTAGCACAGACCAAGATGGGAAATCCAGTGCAGGCCGTGAGTGTCTCTTGAAGAGGAAGAAGAGCCTAGCTATTCCAGAAACATCGGGGAAGGTGAGTGGGAGATCTACTACAAGGAAGTTGTTCTCAGGTAAATCTGGTGAGAACAAAGTTTCAAGAGAAAAGTTTAGGGCCTTCCCTGGACAGAGGATCTGACTTTAAGAACAGAAAGGCCCTTACCAAATTGTGTAAATTTGAATATAGGAGAAGAGGAAAACAAATAAATCTCAGAATGATTGTATCATCTGAAGGAAAGAGCCATCAGTGATGCCCATTAGAAACTTAATATGGACGGATGTCCTAACATTCTCTTGATTTCTTTTTTTTTTTAAGATTTTATTTATTTATTTGACGGACAGAGATCACAAGTAGGTGGAGAGGCAGGCAGAGAGAGGAGGAAGCAGGCTCCCCACTGAGCAGGGAGGCCGATGGGGGGCTCGATCCCAGGACCCTGGGATCATGACCCGAGCCAACAGCAGAGGCCTTAATCCACTGAGCCACCCAGGCACCCCTGTCTTGATTTCTTTTTAGGGAATTACAAGATGTGACCTCAAAGAGAAGGCCCCGTTGCTTGGCCATTGCGGTATGCAGTAACCGCGCCCACGTTACCGAAAGGACAGAAAAGGGGAGGAGTAAGCGCACAATTTGGGTTTTGTGTCCTTAAAGTGAAATGTTAATTAGAATTAGCTGAGTAGTTAGATATTTTTAACAGTTTATGCTTCTTGCAGGGTAGGTAGGGGTGGAGGGAAGAAGGGGAGATTGCTGACGGAATGACGGCACGTGTGCACAGAACATCGTCGCATTGCTGTGTGATTGCGTCGTAAGATCTCACGGCTGAGGGGGCTCTATACATTCCATCCACATAGCACATCCCGATTCCTGGTTCTTCAGAACATTCTAGAGGAAGTTTGGGAAAGAAACTCTTTTGCTCAGAGGTGCGCACACTTAATACAACCCAAATAGCCCACTGGCAATGAATATTCCACACCCGGATCGACTGTGCAAATAGATTGTTTACTTTTTTTGTGAGCAGAAGAATATAAAAACACGAGTGGCCTCAATGATTTAACACTGAAAATGTTGACACCGTAGCAATAAGCCTCAATACAGAGCCGTGGGCTCGCTGTTCGGTCTTCATTTAAAACAAATTGAGAGTTTGTTTGACATCAATGATTTTTCCTTCGAATTGGAATGTATTGAGGTTTTATACATGTTACACAGAGAAAACAGCCTATTTTCGATTTTTTTTTTTGTGTGTGTGTTCTTCTATTCACCTGTAATTGTAAATTGCATACAAATGATGTTTTCTCTCTTTTGTAAATGTCAAGGGAGGTTAGCAAATGTTGCAATTATTAGTGCCATCTATTGGTAAGATTTGGTATGACCTCGTTTTCTGGGTACAAGCCATGGAGTTACTAGGGAGATAAGGAATCAAGTGAAAAGACAGATCAGACAGGCATTCTGTATTTAAGAATGGTGGTGAATCTCTCTTTTATGAGACAATTATAAATTTGAACACTTAAAGGGTATTTAATTATTAAATAATCATTGCTAATTGTTGTTAGGTGTGATGTTGGCGTTGGGTTACCTTAAAACATCCTGATCGTTCAGAGATTTGGGGCCAAGTTTGACCCACTATCTGTTTAGCCTATGAGCTAAGAAGAGTTTTTACATTTTTGGTTGAAAGAGTCAAAAGAAGAAGGATTTATGCATGAATTACATGAAATTCAAATTACAGTGGCCATAAATAAGGTTTTATTGGAATATGGCCATGATCCTTCATTTCCATTTTGACTATGGCTGCTTTGTGCTGCAGAGAGAACATAGGGCTCATGAAGCCTAAAGATTTACTCCCTGGCCCTTTACAGAAAAACCTTGCCCAGTCTGTCCTAGAACTTTCCTCTTCTCATCGTGGCCTATGAGCCAGCAACACTGACTTTGCCTGGAAGCGTTAGGAACACACAGTCCTGGTCTGTGCTCCAGACCCTACAGATCCAAGATCTTCAGACCCCAGGCGATTCCTACTCCCATTAAGGTTTGAGGAGCACTGGTTTAAAGGGGTCTGCTTGGGTGGTCCTCTGGCCACACCCTCCCAAGGATGCAGGTGGCCAATAAGGACAAGAAGATGTGTCTACCTGGAGCTCCCCTTCCCCCTGTAGGCCATACTCTGAGTGCCTAGAACTCTCGAATTCCTGCTTCCAGGGCCAAAGCAGACCTTCTCCCTGGGTCCATCTCTTGCCAGATAGGTGGTTGAAATACAGCTGTTTATGGGGTGGGAAGAAGGTAGGTCACCTGGTCATCCTCTTGCTTAAGCAGCAGATTCATCAGAGCACAAAAAGGGTCAGAGTTAGAGGGGGAAGAGATGGGGGGAGTAACAGGCACTGGGGTAGGCTCTCTGTCGTCCACCTTCTGGCTTAGAGTTCCAGACTCCAGGAATCCTAGCCTGCCAGGATTGTGAAGGTACATCTGACCCTTTGTTAGCTTGATATATAACTTCTAAATATTTAAACATATAGTACGGGCCTTCCTTTATGCTCTTGATCTGGGCCCCACAAATGTCAGTGCCAGCTGTGCTGAATGCTTCTCCACGTGTGCTCTGAGGACAGCAACAGGGTCATTTAAATAATTCAGATTCCCAGGCCCCACTTGTAACCCTCCCCCGGCCCCCCAAAATCAGAATCTTGGGGCTGGTGTCTGGGATGCTGCATTCCAGCCAGCTCCTCCTGCTGATTCTGATCCACACCTGAACTCTAGAAGCGCTCGCTCATAGTGAAGACAGAGCAGAGAGGAGCTGGCCCGAGTGAGCCAGAAGCTTCAGGGGAGACAAGAGGAAGGAGGGAAAATGCTCTTCAAAATATGACAGGAGACCCCTCCCCGCCCCCATCCCGCCAGTAGCAGGCTGTAGGGAGCAGCATTCCGCTGCAATAGGGCAAGGGTGTCCTCCTGCCACACGTGGGGGCTGCCCTGCAAAGGAAAGTATAGGAGTCAACGCACAGCGCGGAGCAAAAGGAGCTAGGGGCGCCTGGAGGGGCCCTCTGGACCCAAACGGAGTTCGTGCTGAAGCCACGGTGCAAAGGTTTGGGCAGGCGAGACCGCTCGGGTCCTGCAGGGGACCAAGGAGCAGCTGGGACAGACCACGCAGTCCCGCCGGCGGGCTCAGGTCCTGCAGCGAACGCGGGCAGGTTGTACGGCCTCGATTTGTACAAAACCCGAGCCGGCGGTGCCATGCCGAAAACCACCACTAGGGGGAAGCAGAAACCAGGCATCGCGTGAGGAGCGCGGACGGATGGGGTAGGGGGGTGCGGGCGCCAGGAGAGCCGAAGGGCAGGAAGGGCGGCGGGAGCGAGCGCCCCCTTCCCCCCAGCCCCACCCTCTAACACCTAAACACACGCTCCTGGTTCAGCACTGGAGCCCCCGATGATCTTTGCTTAGTTTCCTCGCCCAGGTGTGGTCCGTTACTTCTTAAACACGGCGGAAGGCGGGGTGGGGGGGGGGGTCGCCCGCTGGCTGCGCACGTGAGTCCCCCGGGAGCTCTGTAAAATCCCAGCGCCCTGTTCTCTCCACCAAGTCAGAGTCTCGGGAGCGGGGAGGCAGAAATCAGCACTTTCAAAAAAAAAAAATTTTTTTTTTAATCTTAATGCCTTCATCTTTATTTGTTCTTCTTTAAGTAGGGTCCACGCCCCACATGGGGCTTGAACCCAGGGCTCTGAGATCCAGAATCGCTTGCTCCACCAGCTGAGCCAGGCAGGCGCCCCAGGGATCAATACTTTTTTCTTTTTATAAGCACCACAGGTGATTCCTCCCCCCCCCCCCCGCAGCCCACTCTGAGAACCGCTATTGTGGACAAAAGATCTCATTGCTTCCCAAGTGGCCGCTGGCTTTCCTTGCCAGAGGCTGCCTCCAAGAAGCCTTGTGCCTAAGGAGCCACACGTTCTTCTCCTCCATCCGTCCACGAGTCTGTCTGCAGGTGGTGCCGGTGCTGCTCATATCTGCATGGGATACGGGTTCCCTGGGGGTACTGGTCCCCAACAGATTCACATTCGCTGAGATTCTGCGCGTCTAAGTGCGCTCCCAGGTGCTGGCCCTGCCGGTGCACGGACGACCTGCCGCAGGGTCGGTGGGACCGCGGCCTCTTTCTGCTCATGGGCCTTGGCCACTGTTCCCTGTGTCCCTTCTTCGCCTTTCCTGCTGCAGCGGGAAGAGGGGCTGGCATCGTCTCCCATCCTGGCCTCCCTCCACTCGGGTCCCCACCACGCTGCCTGTGGTGTGGACCGAGACCCTGCACACACGCAAAAAACCCCGTGTGTGACTCCAGGAGGGATCAATGAACCAGTGGAGTGAGAAATGCTCGGAATTTGGCGTTGAAGACTAGGCTCTGCCACCCAGAAGCTAGGAGCGCTTGCCCAAGGTTCGGCCTCCCCGAGACTCCGCCACTTGACCTGCTTCACTGACCTTGTCATTTCACCGTGAGGACCAAGGAGAGATTCGGCGTTAAAGCTCCTTTTCACCAACATGTTGACCGGCATCCTCCGTTCCCGGTCTCGCATTGTCACCATTGCCATGGGGGGGGGCAGCCCTGCCCCTCACACACTCCCTGGAAAAGTGGATCTTTCCCCAACCTCCGTATCCTGACCCCCAACTCAGACTTCCTTCTTGCGCTCTGGAAGTCCCACCAAATGCCTGCATTTCCTGCAGGAATCCTGCATGTCCAGTGTGTCGACCCACCCATGTGCCATATTTACAGGGACAAGGGACAAGTCACTTTATCATTCCTTTGCATCTCCCAAGACACTGCCTTCCCTTCTCTATCTTCCTGCCATCAACTCCCATAAGGGGAGGGACACGCAGAGAGGGGGAGAGGTGACCGAAGGTGGGTGGCGGGGGCCGGGATAAGCTGGCAGAAATTTGCAGTGAGCCAGAGAAGACCAATCACCCCCCTCAGAACGGCAAACTTCAAACATTAATCAAGCTACAGTGAGGTATGCCATTCCTTCCCCCCACTCCCTGGCAGGCAAAAAAAAAAAAAAATCAGCGTCCCCTGCTCTGGACAAGTGGGCTTGGGCTGACGGGAGCACGCGAGGACAGTGAGCTGAGACCCCACCCACAGAAATGGAACTGGAAGACGTGAGGTAAACAAGGGGCCACCTTCTGGAGCTCCTGTCGGGGTGCCCCCGTCCTACAGGGCAGCAAGCAGCACAGCCTCACAGAGACCATGAGATCTTTGGGGGCAAAGAGCACCCAAACCCTTTCAAACCCTGCCGGTCCCTTCCAGCAGGAAAGCCCAAGGAGGACACTTGTGCAGAGGGACAGCTGAGATGGGGCTGGCCCGGGTTCTGGTCCCCGTCCCTGTGAACGGCTGGGGGGTCTGATGGCAAGCGCGGAGGCTCAGGCCCTCCCAACTGTTAGCTGCTCAGCAGAGGGCCGGATCAGCCCCTTGTCAGCTTCCCTTATAGGATGCCTTGTGTTCCCCGCCCCCAGATTCAAACGTTGAATTGCCAATCCTTGTTGCCTCAGAACATAACCTTGAGTGATGCAGATGTAATAAGTTAAGATCAGGTCATTAGCCAGACCCTAACCCAGTATGGCTGGTGTCCTTATAAAACAGGGAAATTTGGGGCGCCCGGGGGGCTCAGTCTGTTAAGCATCTGCCTTCAGTTCTGGTCATGATCTCAGGGTCCTGGGATCGAGTCCCGGCATCGGGATCCCTGCTTAGTGGGGAGCCTGCTTCTCCCTCTACCACTCCCCCTGCTCATGATCTCTCTCTTTCTCTAATAAACAAATTCAAAAAAGGGGGGGAATTTGGACACGGGGTGAACCCCATGTGAGGAGGATGGCAGAGATGGCGGGGCTGGGTCTACAAGCCAGGGAACACCAGGGCGGCGACAGACCAGCGGACGCTGGGAGGAAGGCACAGAGCAGAACATCTTCACAACCCTCCCGGGGAACTGGTCTCCGGAACTTCAGACTCTGGGTCTCCAGGATGGAGAGAACACATTCCTGTCGTTGATGCCACCCCGTCTGTGGTGTTTGTTATGGCAGCCATAGGAACCTAATACATTCAGCTCCCCAGAAGCCCAGGCTGGAGCCCCCGCCGAGCTACAGACACTCCGTCTTTCTAGCCGGGTTACTTCTCCCACTAGGGACTTTCCATAATCACTTGGATAGTCCCTGTCGCCTGTCCCTACGAAGCTGGAGAACGTGAAGGAGCAGGGAATGGGCTGCGGGGTGTGTGTCCTGGACCGCTTAGCGGACAGCAATTCACCCTCAGCCCAAAACTCAGGTGTCCGGGACGCCTGGGTGGCTCAGTTGGTTGAGCAGCTGCCTTCGGCTCAGGTCATGATCCCAGCGTCCTGGGATCGAGTCCCACATCGGGCTCCTTGCTCGGCGGGGAGCCCGCTTCTCCCTCTGCCTCTGCCTGCCGTTCTGTCTGCCTGTGCTCGCTCTCTCTCCCTCTCTCTCTGACAAATAAATAAATAAAATCTTTTAAAAAAAAAAAAACAAAACTCAGGTGTGCTACAAGCCAATGTTCTTCTCTACCAGGCCTTGGGATTTACCGCCATAATACATCCCCAGGAGACCAGCAGCCTTACCGTCTCCACCTGCCTGCTCCTGCCCAGCCAGGACTTCTCTCTCATCTGCGCCACCAAATGGTCTCCACACCACCCTGTCCGCACCCCTCCTTATCCCCTCCACCACCAGAATGCTCTTCCCAAAGGCAATCCGATAGGGTCTCACCCCAGCCCAGAGCCCTGCACGGGTCTCTGATCTCTTTCCTTCTCATCCCTGCTCGCTGTCTACTCACACCTCCCTCTCCAGTTCCACCGAGGCACAGCCGGGGGGGCTGCTTCCTTTTGTGAACAAGTGGCTCCTTCCCCCTGGTTCTCGCCCATGCCCCTCTGGGCCAGCTAACCTGCCCTCACCTACCCCTTCGTCTTCCGAGTGTCCATCGGAAACCCTGCTACCTTCCATTGGAGACAGTTTCCGTCACATTATGTCATCATTCTTTCTTTTCCTTTGTTTTCTCCATGAATGGGTGAGCCCGTTGAGGGCAGGGACTTGTGTCCTCCAAAGCTGAACAGCACAGAGCAGACCCTTCAACAGTGTTTGTGGGATGAATTCATCAGGAGTTCTCAAAGTGCAGTCCCCGGACCGGTGGCAGCAGAGTCACCTGGGGGCTCATCGCGAACGCAGACGTTGGCCTCCGCCCGGGCCTGCTGAGTCAGAAACTCAGGAGGGTGGGGTCCAGGTTTCACACACCTTCCAGAGGATTCTGATAGACACTCAAGATTGCGATCCACGGAATTTAAAAAATGAGAACGTAGTGAAACAGGATACGTATGGAATTTGGTATTATTATTCAACCGAGACTGAATCGCGACAGGAGGGCTGATGGTTCCTCATCACTGGGAGTCCCTGGGCATTATGGCAGCCTGGGGTGCCCATTGCCCACCTCTCCCTCAGCCCTTGATCTAATGTGTTCTGTTAGATCCCCTTCTGGGGAGAGGGGGCCGTGGTAATATACGCTAACGTCTCAGGAGTGTCCCAAGCAGAAGCCCAAGGCACACAGGAAGCCTGGGCTTCCAAGCGCCATGATTACCATTGTCAGGCTCAATTCTTGTGGTCATGGTGCCCGGTTTTCTCTCCTTGCATTCTTAACTTAAAAACATTTTGTCAACTTCCCACCCAGGGGGAAAAAAAAAAGCCAAAGAACAAAACAAAGCTTGTGGATGCAGAGAGGTTTGGTGGTTGCCAAAGGGGGGGTTGGGCAAATGGGGTGTATTTGAACGTTGCTAAGATCTTAAAAATTCTTACCATAAAAAAATTGTGTGCCCGTGTGATGGTACATGTTAATCAGACTCATGGTGATGATCATTTCACAATATATACCAATACTGAATTGTTATGTTTCATACCAGAAACATATTACATGTCAGGTACATCTCAATATTTAAAAATAAGCATTCTGTCAAGGGAATTAGAACCCTACTGCTTCAGATTTACCATATTACCTGTAGTAATGAGTATCCCATCCTTTTAAAATTTAGTCTGAAGAAGTTAAAGATGTGGGGGGGTTTTCGCCTTTAATCTTTTGTCTCTTGATTCTTGTGTGTGTGTGTGTGTGTGTGTGTGTGTGTGTGTGTGTGTATTTTTAAAGAAAGAGAAAGAGTGTGAGGGCAGAGGGAGAGAGAGAACTCCAAGCAGGCTCCACGCTCAGCACAGAACCCCACGTGGGCCTTGATCTCAAGATCCTGAGATCATGACCCGAGCCCAAATAAGAAGTCGGACACTTAACCAACTGAGCCACTCAGGCACCCCCTCAAATGTTGGTTTTTAACTTCTCAATAAGAAACCTTGATATGCCATTTAAGAAGCTGGAAAAGAACTCCTTTAGGACTGAAGAATATATCCACAGGTCAGGTTGGAAATGCTGTGAACACGCTGAGAGGTGCTGGGAGAAGCCCCTCCACCACCTGATGCCTGCTTCCCTCTCCTCAAGACTCTCCCTCTCCAGCCTACACTCAACAGGTCTCAGCCTCTTTCAGGTCCTCAAATTTACCAAGCTCTCTTTTGTTCTGGACCTTTGGACTAGACTTTGCCCTGCTTGAGAGTTCCCCTCTCCTTTTTTTTCTCCCCTAAGACTTTATTTATTTGAGAGCCAGAGCAAGAGAGAGAGAGAGAGAGAGCATTAGTGGGGGAACAGGAAACAGAGAAAGAAACAGATTCCAAGCTGCGTGTGGGGCCCATTATGGGGCTTGTCTTGGGACCCAATCCCAGGACCCTGAGACCTGAGCCGAAATCAAGAGTCAGTCACTTAACGGACAGAGCGACCCATGCACCCTTCTCTTCTGCTTTCTATTGATTAATTATTTCTTTGCCTTTTGTGAGGAAAGGGTAATACCCCTTTGCCCAGCAAGTTTCCTCCTCCTCCTCCATGAGATGAGGATCCTCCCTTTCCCTGACCTCCCCCTCACCAATTTTCCTTCATCTGCTCCTTTTTCCTCTTCCTTCCCCTGCTAGCCTGGAAGAACACCCCCAGAGTCTCCTTCTTGGACCCCCAGCACCTATCTTGGAGCGAGGCACACAGTAGGGACTCAAGTATTTGTTGGAGAAATTTGAAAACTCGCAAGCTTTAGGCAAATAACTTTCCAAGTTCCAAGTGAGTCCACTTGCTTCTTTTATCCTTGGGCTAGGAACTTAGGCGCTAATAAAACTCAGGGGGAAGGAGGGTATAGAAGAGATGTGTATGATTTCAACAGAAGACAGCTGGAGAGAGAAGGAATAGAACTTGGCAGCTCAGGAAGTGCATGGCTAACGGCAGGTTGCTGTATTCCCACAAAGCCTGTCCTTTCATTTGTGAGGAGGGCCCCCAAGATGAGAATGGCATGGAGACTCTCCCCAAAGGGCCCACTTCCTCTTATTCTCTGATATGTTGGCTCTGTGGGCAGTGTTGTAAACAGAACTGAGCTTGGAGGGAAACACAGGTTGTGTGTCTTTGTATAAATGGTTACTACTCTCTACCCCCAAACAAGCCATGGTCATTGGGACATCACACAAATTACAGAAGAAAATTTCTCATCCAATCTCAGGGTTAGAAAGGATATCAATGCATCCCTTCCTCTGACCTCTGCAGGAATTCCCTCTGTAGATCTCTGATAACAATTCACAACACAGTAACAACATTGGATTCCAGTTGTTGGAAAATCCTCTTAAGCCCAGTGCTCTGTATGTGATCGTGGTTTATGGAATTAGATAAATAAATCCAAAGGAACATTAATCAGGACAGTAGAAATTATGTTAAGGTAATGTGTTGTTTTTTGATAAAAGATTGTGGGAAAATCATTTTAAATGTTTGACATCGTCTTCAGTCTTCATGTTGTACCAGATACATGCAGATACATGTTCTCATCAGTTTATTACTGGACAAGTAAAAAAGCAAAAACAAAAAGAGGACAATAAATTCTGTCTCACTATGTACTCCAACCCAATTACTGAATATTTACCAAATGACTGAGCAAATTCTCAAACATTTATTGAGTATCTTGAGTCTTGAGGCTAAACGTTCAGACTAGATCTCCCTTGCTTATTGCAGCAATGAGCATACCCTTCGGCATTCACACAGGAGAGCAAGGGAGCGGGGTGCAGCGTCATGGAATGGGGATGGCAGATGGTTTCCAGTCCCGCCCTGCTACTAACCAGCTGTGCCACATTAGCTAGATTACCAGACTCTGTGGATCTTGGTTTCCTCCTCTGCAAACAGAGGTGACTGAATCAGGTGACCTGTAAGTTTCAGTAGCACAGTAACACTCCTTGGCTGTAGGACTTTGCTCTTTCCTCCTAAAGACTGGCCTCATGAGTGAAATTAACTCTCAGTCAACTGGGTAATTGATCATTAGCAAAGGTCAAACTCCTCTTAAATACTGATGGTTAAGTTAAAGGAATTATTGTAAATATAATTATGTACCTATCCTTCCCCGGATAAATAGAAACTTGAGTTAATAGTTGGCTACAGCACTCAGCTCGTAAGCTCTCATTTCTGCCTTCAGTATTGGCTAAAACTCCCTGGCTGTCTGCTGAATCTGGACTTTTAAAATATTTCTATTTTTAAACCGCAGCAATGGGACTGTACAGTCCTAGTACGGTATATACCAAAGAAAAAAAGAAACAACCCCCAAAACCGCAAAGAAATCACAAATGATTTTCAGTAATTACTTTTTAACATGATTCCCTCCTTGATATTATAATATTTTTGGATAATAAGGTACAGTTATTATGAAAGAAAAATAGATTTAGTAGCAAAAGAAATTAAGTATTTTTAAATTAGGTGCCAAGGGGCGCCTGGGTGGCTCAGTGGGTTAGGCCTCTGCCTTCGGCTCAGGTCATGATCTCAGGATCCTGGGATCGAGTCCCGCATCGGGCTCTCTGCTCAGCAGGGAGCCTGCTTCCTCCTCTCTCTCTCTGCCTGCCTCTCTGCCTACTTGTGATCTCTCTCTGTCAAATAAATAAATAAAATCTTTAAATAAATAAATAAATTAGGTGCCAACATTTTCAGTGAGGGGGGGACAAAGATATAAAACCCTTTATTTATAAACCCCCAGATCAGAACCCTTTATTCTAAGTTTGAATTAGAAATATTAGTAAGAATACATATGTACTTGTAGTTTTAAAAAATTATTTTTTAGCTCTGTCTGTTGAAAAGACCTAGATGACTTGACTAACTCATAACAATGAACACCCTTAGCACCCAGACAGTGTTTTCTAAATACCATTTCACGAGACAGAACAGAGCTCCTTGGAGAAATGGGTGATTTGGGGTCAGGGAGGAGCCTGGACTATCTTGTCATTCCAGCAAGCAAGGAAGTTATCAAAGACCACAGAATCATGCCCAAAAGACTTAGGAACCAAGCTGAAGAGCCCATAGGCCAGAGAATACATGATTTCAGCACCAAAAAGAATAACGACTGCAAAAGATTGAAACACATCAGTGAGTTCATACAATTACAACACACACCGCTTTGAAGGAAACTGGGAATCCAACTCATTATTCTGAAAACTGGGAGGGGCACCTGGCTGCCCAGTTAGTAGAGATCTTGATCTCACAGTCCTGACAGGATGGTGAGGTCATGTCCCACGTTGGGTATAGAGAGTAGTTAATTTTTTTTTTTTAATTTTTAAAAAGAGAATATTTTAAAAAATAAAAATTTTAAAAACTGGGAAAGAAAAAGAAAGACAAAATAATTATGTGAAGGGCACCTGGGTGGCTCAGTTGGTTAATCATCTGCCTTTAGCTCAGGTCATGATCTCAGGGTCCTGGGATCGAGCCCTGTATCAGGCTCTCTGCTCAGCGGGGAGCCTGCTTTCCTCTCTCTCTCTGCCTGCTGCTCTGCCTACTTGTGATCTCTCTCTCTCTGTCAAATAAACAAATAAATAAAATCTTTAAAAATTTTTTAAAAGAAGAAGAATTCAAACTAATAAGTACAGAGGGATACTAGAATTGGAAAACCTCTATTTTGCAAACTCTAGTGAAATAATGGATCAAGGCAAATGGTTTTAGGAAATACCTCCCCACAGAAATATAATCATCAACAACAAAAGAGAGTATGGGACATTCTACAGGCTTGTAGAAATTATTTTTCTGCAACAAATAAATTGCATAAAGAAGAAGGAAGGATGGGGAACCTGTAGATTAAAAGAGATTTAAGAGATATAGTAACTAAATGCAATATAGGAGATTTATCTGGATCCTGATTTAGACAAACTACCTATAAAAAAAAAAAACCACTTTTATGAGGGAACTAGCTCTATTCAGAACATTACCTGGATATTTTATAGTGTTATGGAAAAATACTATAAATGTGAAGGGTGCAATGATATTTGAGATGGCACTTTTTTTTTTAAAGATTTTATTTATTTATTCGACAGAGAGAGATCACAAGTAGGCAGAGAGAGAGAGAGAGGAGGAAACAGGCTCCCTGCTGAGCAGAGAGCCCAATGCGGGACTCGATCCCAGGACCCTGAGATCATGACCTGTGCCGAAGGCAGCGGCTTAACCCACCTAGCCACCCAGGCGCCCTGAGATGGCACTTTTAAAAGTTCTTATTTTTTTCACATAGAGGTTGAAATACTTATGACTAAAATAATTTCAATATCTGATGCTTAAAAATAATTTAGCAGAGGGCATCTGGGCGGCTTAGTCAGTTGAGTGTCTGACTTTTGATTTTGGTTCAGGTGGTGACCTCAGGGTCCGGGGATCGAGCCCCATGTTGGGCTCTGTACTGCGCATGGAACCTGCTTGAGATTCACTTTCCCACAACCTCTGCCTTTCTCCCCCCCTTTCTCCTCACCCCTCTCTGTAAAAAAAAGAAAAAAATTTAGTAGGGATTGCAGTAAGACTGAGGAGCAGAGAGAGTACAGAAGAAATAAAGTAGTCATGTATTGATAACTGTTGAAAAATAGATCATCAGAACATGGGGTCTCATTATCCTATTTTCTCCACTTTGTATACTATTTTCATAATAAGTTTTTTTTTATAAATAAGTGCTTTTTTCAAATGTGATCTCTACATTGGAGATATATATACATATATATATATATATATATATATATATATATTTTAAGTTTTATTTTAAAGTAATCTCTACATCCTCACGGGGCTCAAACTCACAGCCCTGAGACCAAGAGTCACAGGTTCAAGCCAGCCAGGTGCCCTAGACTTATTTTCAAGGTACCCATATCCCTTTTTGTCTCTTACAAATGTATTTCCATTTGCTCCTAAACTACAAGATTTTAGCTCTCCTCCTCTATCTCATGCAGAGGGTTCCCATTTGTTTAAAGTCATATTTCCTTACTTGTAGTGATTTTTTAAAAATAATTATTGAAATGCATATTCGGTAATATAAGGTCCCATGGCTCTTCATCATCTTGGGGTAAAATGCAGAGACCCCCTGCTTTGACACCTTAAGCCCATCATAATCAAGTTCCACTCCACCTGTCACATGAACTGTTCCAAAAACCAAAAGGGAGGAAACCTATCTCAACCCATTTTATATGGCTAGATACCAAAACCATACAAAGACATCACACAAAGAAGAAAGCTATAGGCCAATATCTATATTAAATGGACCCCCAAATTTTCAACAAAATACTAGCAAGTTGAATCCAGCTAATGTATAAGACTTATAAGCTTAAACGTAGCAAATGTTGTATGACATACATTTTGCCACAATTTAAACATAGTAAAATAATAAAAAGAATGACACACCATGACCAAAAGGATTTATCTCAGGGATGCGAAGGTGGTATAACATCAGAAAATCAACCGACGTAACGCATTTTATCAGCAGAATGAAAGACGAAAATCACATTATCATCTTAGTAGATGCAGAAAAAGCATTTGACAAAATCCACATTCATGGACCCCAGATTAAGAACACCTGTTCTATAGGCACCTGGGTGACTCAGTCATTTGAGCATCTGACTCCTGATCTCAGCTCAGGTCTTAATCTCAGGATCATGAGTTCAAACCCCTGTTAGGCTACATGCCCATTATTTTAAAACATAAATAATAAATAATAAAAAAGAACACCTGTTCTAGATGGTCTCTGACCATAGCTGATGACAAACAGTAGAGAAGGAAGACCCTTGGGCTAGAAGGTGAGTGGATCCCAGGGTTTGAGACTGGGAAGAATGTTTTCCTGAATCTGCCAGAGTCTCCTTGAATCTGCCTTGATCATGAACAATGACAGAAAGAATGACTTTACCAAGATCTCAGAGGAGTGTTGAGAGTAAACTCTTCAAGTTAGGAAGTGTATATGTTCCTTCTTTGCTGCCTATAAAGTCTATAATCATTCACCTGCTACATCATTAATGCGTATTTTGGTGCCATATTTCAGAAGCCTTTGGATGGTTTGGAAGTTGAGGGCAAATATCTCAGACTTCGACTTAATACTAGCTGTGTGATTGTAGGCAAGTTCTTAAAACTTTAAGTCTTGGGAGTGTTAGTTTTTTCACCTCTGAAATTAGGAAACCAACACATAGGATGAGAATTTTAGAAGATAATACCTATGACGTATGTAGCACGGTGCATGGGCCATGGAAGTACTAGCCGTCTCAAACAACGTTCGAGACTGGGTAAATCATGGGCTCTGCCTTTCGACTATTATGTTTGCCACTTACAGGCAAAGGATTTGCCTCTAAAGGATTTCATATTACCAAGTTAAAGGGACAAATATTCTCTTTTAAGAGCTGGATTTGTTGTTGAAAACAGCAGCAGAATGAAATGTCATCCGGACAACTTCAGCCATTGTGCCTCTAGGGTAAACATGGAGGGGGCACTGGATGGCTCGTCAGTTCACATCCGACTCTCGATTTCAGTGCAGGTTGTCATCTCAGGGTTCTGGGAGTGAGCCCTGTGTTGGGGGCTCCACGCTCAACGTGGAGTCTGCTGGAGATTCTCTCTCTTCCTCTGCCCCCGCTCATGTGCGCGCGCTCTCTCTCTCTCTCTCTCACAAAATAAATAAAATCTTAAAAAAAAAAAAAAGTAAACATATAGATGGCACAAAGCAAAGACAGTGCTGTGTGGGCGTTGCCAAAATAAAGGATTTAGCAGGACAAGTCGTTGGCCTGTATTCTGGGGTCACTGCCAAGGGGTGACTGTTCAGACAGGAGCAGAGTTTGAACTCACTTCAGCGCCGGCTAACTGCTGTAAATAATGTTACAGCATTAAATCTGTGCCACTGGTTTCAAAAAGTGCTTTGGAGATACAATTATGCGTCAAGGGTGCGAACTCAGATGCTTCCATGGGCAAAATTGCTAAGGGAGGCCACGCGGGCTAGTACAGAGAAGGGCCTATTATCGGAGGCCATGGCCTGTCTGAAGAGCATTTTTGATTCCCATCATTTCAGAAGCACCAGTTAGCCAGACAAAAAGACTGGGAAGGCCCTGTCCTCGGCAAGCAGCTTACCCACTGTGATTAGTGCAACAGGCATTGATTAGGAAATTCCCTTTTGTATCCCTAAACCCATGCATTGTTTTTTCCCGTTCAGTCAGATGCACACCTTGCAGGAACGGAAGGGCTAAACGCTCTGAATTGTGAGCTCACAGAATCTTCCAAGTTGCTTACATTTTCCCCATTTCTGGTGGCCTTCCCCTGCTTCTCAAACCCTCCTCTCTTTTCCTCTAGCTACAATTTGGCTGCTGTCTCAGCCTATTTGAGCACTATTGGTTTTTGCATCTTCTTTTCCGAGCATTTAATGCCTCAAATACTTCCCGGTGTCCTGACCTAGATAGAAGCCGACTCCTGCGCTGAGCCATCAGTGGGCACTGATCCATCTCGGGAGCGGCCCCCAGCCCTCTGTGAAGCAGAGTGTGTGAGGGAACCATCTAGATCCCGGCCCTCGGTGCTACTGACAGACTCATTCTCAGCCTCTTGGTTTCCTATGATACCAAAGCCTCCACCTTTAAGAAAGTTATTTACTCATTAAAAAATACTTAGAGAAAGATCCAAGAAAGCCAGTTATGGGGTTGATAAACTTAAACACACTGCTTTACAGGCTGAATGAACGAAATTATTGGAAGTGACTACAGGGATGGGAATCTGAAAACAACTCGGCAATGTCGTATTAAAGGGTAATTTTTAAAGATTTTATTTATTTATTTTCCAGACAGAGAGCACAAACAGAGGAAATGACAGGCAGAGGGAGAGAAAGAAGCAGGCTCCCATTGAGCAGAGAGCCTGATGTGGGACTCGATCCCAGGACCCTGGGACCATGACCTGAGCGGAAGGCAGAGGCTTAACCCTCAGAGCCACCCAGGTGCCCCTAAAGGGTAATTTTTAAAAAGGTCAAATTGTGACTCTCAAGCTAATATTAAATGGCCATCATTAGCCCATGAGGTTTTTTTTATTATTATTAATTGTTATTAGTTTGTGGAGGAATCAGTAAGATGTTAAGACTGGTTTTCAAAGTCTCTACGCGACAGAAGTCTTTTATGTTGCCTTGAGCCTGCTTCTCCCTCTGCCTGCTTTGCCTGCTGCTCCCCCTGCTTGTGCTCTCTGTTTCTCAGACAAATAAATACATAAATAAATAAACCTTTTAAAAAAAAAAGAACTAGGCAAACACACGAATGCCAACAATAGAGCTGGACAAGACGGGTACACTGAAATGCTCCCGAGAGGCAGGAGCAGGTATACGGCAGCACAAACACAGGACGCGTTTTTGTGCGGGAACATGATGTGTTTGGTTTGGGACCTGCTGTTTGTGGCCTGGTGAGGCCTCTGCATGGCTTGCAAGCACGGACATCCGCTCCGTCTTTACGTGCCTGCCCTTCTGCTTCTGTCCTGCCTTCAAACTTAAGACACTTAGAGAAATGTAAATGATAAGAAAAAAGAGTTGGCAGAACCTAAAAACAAGTTGCATTTCAAAAAGTAAGGCAATCGAGGGGTGCCTGGGTGGCTCAGTTTGTTAAACATCTGACTCTTGTGCTCGCTTCGGCAGCACATATACTAAACATCTGACTCTTGATTTGGGCTCAGGTCATGATCTCAGCATTGTGAGATCGAGCCCCGCCTGGGGCTCCGTGCTGGCTGTGGAGCCTGCTTGGGATTCTCTCCCTCCCTCTGCCCCGCCCCCACCAAAAAAGTAAGGCAAGTGAGTAGAGATGGCTTGATGATCTACCTGCTAGATGGTCTGCCTACCAGCAAGTGTAGTTTATATTTAAAGGATGTGAAATTAAAGTTTAACCCCAGATGACACACACTTTCATCGCTCCTAACATCATGTAAAAAGCAGCCTCCTCTAGCTTGTTTGCACCTGTCTCAGACGGTCTGGCCTGACGCTGTCCTCTCTATTTTGTTAAATGGCATCTGTTTTAAGTATCAAGCCAGAGACTTTCTACAAGTCATCTTGGAGTCCAACTTCACATGTTGTTTCATAATTAAATTAAAGTCGCAGGATGTTTTGGATTAGAGGGATCTTCCTTCAACTAAACCCAAGGTTAGTGAGAGAGTGTGACCTGTCTGGGAGAGAATTCCCTCATCCAAAACATCCGGAACATTTCACTGGATTAATTTGCAACTCCCTGGGAGAGGTTTGGTCCAATTTGCTAAAGATTTTCTGTCTGTTTCCATTTCTCTTTTCAATTCAGGTCAATATGAATTTATTCAACTCCCTTATTGAAAATGATATGAAAAGTATTACTGAGTCAAAAGAATAAAGAAAACAGCAGATAAAATGCAAGGAAAGGGAGAAAAGTAATGAGTGAATAAATAAGTTCATTCATGAATAAAGAATTTATTCATGAATAAATAAATTCATTCATCCAACAAATGAACTTACAGAACCCTTATTTTTGCTATGCTCTGAGCTAGAGAAGTACCGTGCAATAGAGGAGAAAAATAAGTTGCTGTTTCTGTCTTCCAGAAGCTTAGAATTTTATTTTTTATTAAAAAGTTATCATTAGACAGTTTAAATTCCACGTATACTAGTGTTTAATCTAATAAAAAACTTCAAAAAAAAAAGACTTCACAAAGAAATAGACATGAGCAATTCCCTTGCACCTTTAAGAAGATGTAGAATATTCTGTGAGGGGAAAAGGCTAACAGATGACACGGCATCGCTGGGTGAGTATGTGTGTTTGGTTGGATTGAATCCATGGCCACTAGCCAAAGTAGGCTACAGAAGAGAATGTTTAAGACATATGTTTCCTATAGGGGCCGTAGGAAATCACCCTTAGTACAGTAGAACAAGTATATATTTTCCTTTGAGCATTGCTATGAGTCTATGTAGCTTTAGGAAGAATTACCTTTAGTAAAAACTAATGGACCAGGAGAACCAAATGTTCCTATAGTCCGGAAATACATCGAGAAAATCTCCATTTAATCCATCACTGCCCCAAACTTGGCTCCTTGTTTGTCGGACTGTAGTTCTTTAAGATTCAATGAAACACAGTACAGAAAGCAAAAGGCCATGATGGAATGTTCCCGAAAAGGTTAAGGTAGGGAAGGCCGGCAAACACCCATGCGGACAGGATGATTAGGGCCTCCATGGCATGTAATGGGCTGTTCTGTTGTCCCCATGTCTTAGTCCATTTCCACTGCTTTAACCAAGTGCCACAGGCAGGATGGATTATAAACAGAAATATCACATCGTTCTAAAGGCTGGAATTCAGGGCGTTTGGGTGGCTCAGTGGGTTAAAGCCTCTGCCTTCGGCTCAGGTCATGATCCCAGGGTTCTGGGATTGAGCCCTGCATCAGGCTCTCTGCTCAGCAGGGAGCCTGCTTCCTCCTCTCTCTCTCTGCCTGCCTCTCTGCCTACTTGTGATCTTTATCTGTCAAATAAATTTTAAAAAAATCTTAAAAAAAAAAAATAAAGGCTGGAATTCTGAGTTCAGGGAGCCAGCACGGTCGGGTCTGGTGAGAATTTTCTTCCAGTTTGCAGACTTCTCACATGGAGGAGAGCAGAGAGCTCCTGGCATATAAGGGCACCAATCCCTTCCAATCTCTTCCCTAACCACCTTTCAAAGGTCTGACCTCCGAATACCATCACGCTGGGGGTTAGGATTCCACATATGAATTTGGGGGTGAGGGACACCAACATTCAGCCCACTGCACCCTCCTCGTGTCCTCCTGTGCCCACTAGAACCTAGACTTTGTCTTGTTTCCTGCTGCATCTCCAGTGCCTTGAACAATGAATATTGTTGAATGAATGAACAGATTAATGTTTCTCCTGCACTGGCTAAGAGAAATATTGGATCTAGTGCTAAAGACCAAAAAGAGAGAAACTCCTTGCTTTATCAGTGACTCTGATGAGCTCTGATGCCCCCTCAGTGCTGTCCATCCATCCTTCCATCCATCCATCCATCCAGCACTTTGCACAAGATCAGTCTTGTTCTTCTGGTACTCTGTTACTTGTTGGAATTATAAAGATAAAAAGAATAAGGTCCAAGCTCTCAAGGAGAACACGACCTTAGTTCTAAGACAGGAGTCTGAAGAAAGGTGAGAAGAGAAGGGAACAGATACTTCCCAAATGTGAAACACAGAACTAGCGGGCTGTTTGGACAGGGAAGAATCTGAAAGACCCCCCAGCCAGTGAGGTGAGTTTTGGCTGGACAAAGGTGAACTCTCCACCATTGAAAAGATCAAGAAATGATGAGACCTAGTATGGCCTATGGTCCGGCGGTCCAGGACCACGAGTAAGATTGAGTTCCAAGCTTTAAGAAGTTACAATGTAGCAGGAGAAACGAAGCCAATATACTAGGGATAGGAGAGAGTCTGAAGCTGAAGCCATAGGAAATGTCTGGTCACCTATGAGACTGAATCAAAGGAGGAAGCATATTTTCTCTCGCTGGCTTCCCTGTTGTCATATTGTACCTGACACGTGTAAGACACTGAAGGGAAAACAAAGGCAATTAGAGGCTGGAACCTGCCTCCTCGATCTGCGGTCTAGCAGGTGAGCTAGAACACGTGCACCCGTGACCAGCCTGATGCTGGGGCTGACTTGGAATGGCTCATACAAGCTCTGAGAGCCAATTCTTACATTTTCAGGAATTTTGCATGCCTCTTTTGAAACACAGCCATTAAAAAAATAAGAAATATGTGAACCTACAATGAAATAAATTGTGTTGAAGACAAATAAATTATATTGAACATACAATGAAATAAATTAGATTGAAATAACTAGAAACTCATCTTCCTAAATCATTCTCTATGCTCTTGAGGATTTTAGGTCTGTTATACCCACACACCTGTGTGCCAGTGGATGTATCTTTCCAATTCCGTGTTCAGGGACGTCTTGTGGTAGCTTGAAACTGCCCCAGGAGGAGTATTTATACCATTTATACCACCGACATTGGCAAATGCTACAAACCAAGGCTTACTTCATTGTTTTTATTTTCTAGTCTTAAGAAAATGATGGAGAAAAGGTTAAAAATGCAGATCAAACTTAAGAGCTTGTCATTTCTATAGTCATTGTACTGTGAAGAGCACAAAAAATTGTGGCACTATTCCTTTAATAGTCAGAATTATTGTCAAATACAGCAAAGAAGTGAAAGCATGGGGGAGGGGAGCAGGTGTCCTAGGAGATCGCAGGCTTCATGGTGGGGATGAGAACTAGCGGAGGCCCAAGGCAGAGGAAATCAAGGGAACCATGTCCTTGCAGCGCTTTGGCTTTGCTGGTCCCTGGGGGGTGGGGAGGAATTACCTTTCTAGTATTAATGAGGCCACTGCCTGCCTGAGCTGGGGCTTCTGGTCTACTTCCTGGGAACCAGCATGGAACACAGGCTCCAAGAACCACAAAAGGATGAATGGAAGATGGGGGAGCCCAGGAATCATCAAAGCCTCCCGAAATGGGAATATTCAACTTGTTTAAGGTATATTTATTTATTGGGGCGCCTGGGTGGCTCAGTGGGTTAAGCCTCTGCCTTCGGCTCAGGTCGTGATCTCAGGGTCCTGGGATCAAGCTCCGCATCGGGCTTTCTGCTCAGCGGGGAGCCTGCTTCCCTCTCTCTCTCTGCCTGCCTCTCTGCCTACTTCTGATCTCTTTCTCTGTGTCACATAAATAAATAAAATCTTTAAAAAAAAAGATATATTTGTTTATTATAGAGGGAGAGGAAGAGAGAGAATCTCAAGCAGACTCCCCACTGAGTGTGGAGCCCAATGTGGGGCTCGATCTCATGACCCTGAGAT
Source organism: Neogale vison (assembly GCF_020171115.1). Classification (NCBI taxonomy): domain Eukaryota; kingdom Metazoa; phylum Chordata; class Mammalia; order Carnivora; family Mustelidae; genus Neogale; species Neogale vison. The sequence continues at coordinate 152,307,594 of NC_058095.1, read as the reverse complement.
CATGACCTAAGCTGAAACCTAGAGTCAGTTGCTTAATTGACTGAGCCCTGCTAGTGCCTCAAAGAATATTCAACTTCTTGGGTGGCTCCACGGACTAGGCAGTTCAGAGCAAATGGCAGAGACAGCAGGGAAGTCCCACCAGCAGAAAAAAATCAGCTAGCCTGGGATTTCTGTAAAAGGACTTTTTTTTTTTTTTTAAACTGAAGTTGAAGGATTAGAATTCAAACTTTTATTGTGAGGGGAGGATGGAATTAGGCACCACACCTGCCTCCCAAATATCCCTTTGCACTTGAAAATCACATAGTGCAGGGGCAACTGGGTGTCTCAGTGGGTTAAGCCTCTGCCTTCGGCTCAGGTCGTGATCTCAGGGTCCCGGGATCAAGCCCCGAATAGGGCTCTCTGCTTAGCAGGGAGCATGCCCTCCACCCCTGCCTGCCTCTCTGCCTACTTGTGATCTCTGTCTGTCAAATAAATAAATACAATCTTTAAAATAAAAAAAAGAAAATCGCATAGTGCCTACAGAGCTGGATAACATCTTTGCCATCAATACCTATTCGCATTCTCAAATTCTCACTGGAGTTGAGTTTTCTGAAAGGAACTGGCACCTGACAGCCTCCTTACATCCTTACATCCCCTCTTGTCTGTCCACATGCCCACACCGCCCCTCTATTACCATCATCCCTACACCTCTGAGATGAGGCCAGACTGCAGAATGGGCACCATTTTCCTTCCCAGACTGCGATCAATCCCCAAAAACGGTGGGGAGAGAGAGAGAGAGAGAAGCCCGAGGCCATGACCCGGTCCCAGCATCAGCCTTCTTTGAAGTATCAGAGAGGACTGCAGGGTCCTGGCCCACTATTATCCTGACTTCGCCATCCTGGCTGAGCTCGCATATGGTGGGAAACACCTACCCACAGGTGAACTGAAATTGCGACCAGGCTTGGGATCCTTGGGACAGTCTCTCTACAGTTAACAAAGGGAGGAGAGAAGGAGACAGCATCGAGACAGGGACATCCGAGGCCCGCAGTAGTGGAAATGACCCTGAGGGAGAACGGCGAGCCCTGGAATTCTAAGTGGGAGGAGCCTATGCCCCGCAGCGTTGTTGGGAGAGGTATGCGGGGGCCTCTTCTAGAAGCCATATCCCCATAGCAAACATAGGATAACAACAGGTAGCTGAGGAGATCATTGTAAGTATCACCAGGAAACGTCAGAAATATGGAGAGCGGGGCCCCTGAAAAAGTCTGGTTCCTGCCTGGGCTGCACTTGAACTGGGACATAAATATCTAGATGATAACATCGGTCCGCACAGCTTGCTGTAGTACACAGCATAACTTTCACACATGGGAAAAATAAAACCAAAGATATGAGATCTAAGAGAGGTTACAGAGTAAGAAATAACATACCTGCATACATGCATACCGATTACGGGAAGAGTCACGATTTATACACAGGAAGAAAAGACCTGTCCGCTAAGTTAGTAATAAAAGATCGTCCCAAGTATTTTAAGAAGCTAAGGAGGGGCAGTGAAACTGGGGGTGGGGTGTGGTTGGGGAAAATCCTGACAGGAAAAAAAAAAATCCCAGGAAGGAAATAACTTATTGTTAGAAAATGATTTCCACTTCCCATCGCGACTTAAAGTAAGACACCTAAAAGCAGGACTTTTTCCAAAGCAATCATCCTCAGACCTGTTTTGTAACACAGATAGCCCAAGTCGGCACCCGGCTATCTAGAGAAGGTTGGCCCTTATAATTTAGGGTCCTTTCAGTGAATGGCACGTAATGTCAACCTTGCACTTTCCACCGCGTTGCCCATAACACACAGAGACTTGAGCCCTCACAGAAACGGCCAGCGGTCTGGCCCCTTTTCGGAATCCGGCCGATGAGAGCTAGAGAGGCTGTTTTTTTCTGCTGACTGTGGTCATGCATGGCTGAATGACTTATGGACAAGACCAGCAGCCACATCCATATCTCAAAGTCATTAATTACTGAGAAGCGGACTCAGCCCAGAACCACTCAGAGGACAGAAAATCCTTCAAGTGATCAGAATAATCAGAGTCATTTTTATCACATTCTGATTTCTCAGCTCACCTCTCAAACGTAGGCTGTTTTCTACGGTCCAGGAGAAACACTGGGAATGGTCCCGAGAGTTTTCATGATGTGAACATCGGAAGGAAAGGGCCAGATGTGATCTTAGAAGGAAGGAAAACAAGACTGGGGAGAAGCCTAGGGATTAAGGAAAAGTCCCAAATTTCAAAACGGTACATGCCAGAAATAGCCCTCGTGAGCAGGGTAGCAATACCCTGGTAAATCCTAAAATAGATCACTGAAGAGATGGGTTCAAGTGCTTCCTAAAGAAAGAAGCCCCCACCAGGAGCCAGCATGATTCCTGAGAGTGAGAAGCACCATACTGGACCCAGTCACTTTGGAGCAGTTTACTAAGATGCTTTACAACTTCTCCCACACTGTGCTTGTAGACAGGAAGGAGAAATGTGGGCCTGGCAACCATCCAGATAGACTCAGCTACGGCACCAGGGATGGTGAACCAGCCCCTGTGGTCCTAGGCTTGCATCCATTCATTCAAGCCAACAAAATATTCCCTCTTCCAGCATGCACCTAGACAGTGGAGATTTAGTGCAGGGCCCCCTTCTAGGCAAGGGGTAGAGAAACACTGCTCGGTCTCTGTTTTCGGGGGGTTTATAAGCTCGTGGTGGGAGAGGACAAGTGCATGTGTAATGGAAACACAAGCCAGAGAGACAACATCACAACAAAGAAAGTACCAAGTGCCACACGCGTGGACGGAGACAAAGGTCCCTTCTGGTTAGAAGATGAAAAAGGCTTTGCATGAGAGGTGGCATTTGAGGTGGAGATTCGAGGGAGGACGCAGGGGGTAGGGAGGAAAGGCATTAGCTCCAAACAGCGTGAGCAGAGGCACAGACGAGGAAATAGATGACGCACAAAGTCCAATCTGGTTGCAGCAGGGAGACTGGGAAGGACATGAGCACGGCTATGGGGCGTTCCTCTCGCCAGGAACGCACCACGAGGTGTCCTTGGTGGGTAGGCAGTCCGCTGGCTTCGGGAGCCACAGACAGACATTTGAATTCTGCCACGGCCGCCTCTTCAGTCGTGAAATTGAGCAAGTTCTGGAACTTCTCTAAACTCTGGTCGCTTCCGCTCTAGAATGAATGTGACTATAGAGCCTACCTCAGAGGGTCACTCTGGGGGTTAAATGAGGTGCTGTGTAGTGTGAGGCTTGGCATAGATTAAGTGCGCCCTGAAGGCACCTGAATAAAGCCCAGGATGAAGCTGGCCAACCTCAGCCTCTGCAGGTTTTCTGGGGCAGCGTGGGATCGCCTTGCTTACAGAAAGTGGCAGAGCAGAAAGTCATGTCTTTCTAATGTCTGGTCCCAATCTAGTTCAGCAGGGAGCCCCTGGAGGCTGAGGCCCAGACAAGAAGCACCTCCCAGGGGACCTAGGTGGCTCAGTGGGTTAAGCCTCTGCCTTCAGCTCAGGTCATGATCTCCGGGTCCTGGGATCGAGCCCTGCATTGGGCTCTCTGCTCAGCAGGGAGTCTGCTTCCCCCTCTCTCACTGCCTGCTGCTCTGCCTACTTGTGATCTCTCTCTCTCTGTCAAATAAATAAATAAAATCTTAAAAAAAAAAAAAAAAGAAGAAGGAGCACCTCCCCACCAGGAGAAGAGAAGGGCAGTGCAGGTGGGTTCTACAGAACTCGGCAACTGACCCGATGTAAGCTCTGAAGAAGCAGCAGGCGAGCGTTCTGTGACCCTAGGTTTTCAGCTTAGGGGACCAGCTGAGTGGTGGTCTCCTCCAAATAAGCGAGAAAGTCAGGAGGAGGGAGGGTATATCGGAAAGATACAAGGGAAATGACATGGAATTCCAAAGAGGCAGGCTCCGTGAAAGCCCGGATTCAGCAGTTTGGAAGAAGCAAGGAAGTGAGGCTGTGCGGTCATCCTCCCAAATTTGGAATTCTAGGGCAGGGGGAGGGTGGCGGGTGTCTTCCTCTCTATAGAAGGAATCCCACAGAGACTACAGGGAATATACTGCAGGTTTTTAGAAGATGATAAGCTGGGAGAGTGACTAATATGAAGATGACCAAGTCGGGATTCAAAACAGTCTTACAAGGCTAGAATTAAGCCTCTGCCTTCAGCTCAGGTCATGATCCCAGGGTCCCAGGAGGGAGCCCCACATCCAGCTCCCTGCTCTGCGGGAAGCCTTCTTCTCCCTCTCTCACTCCCCCTGCTTGTGCTCCACCCCCCCACACGCCTCTCTGTGAAATACATAAGTAAAATCTTTAAAAAGAAAAAAAAAAGAATAAGGATTTCAATGAAATTTAAAAATAAAAAATAAATAGAAGGCTAGAATTGTAGCTTGGAGCACAAGACAATAATAGCTAACTCATATATCACCTCCTCTAACCTTTCTCATAGGGAAGATACTATCATCAGCTTCATTTTAAAGATACAGAAACTGAAACAGAGAGGTTAAGTAATAGACCAAGGTCACACAGCTACTAAGGGCAGATCCGGGATTTGGCCAAGAAGTCAAGCTTCAAGGTCTGCGCTCTGAAAAGATGGGGGGAAAGGAAAGCGGATGGGGAAGGACAGGAAAGGAGGGAACTGGTCATTATGGAGGACTCAGTGTGTGCCAGACCCCAGAGTTCACCTGAGGGAACCCTCAGCAAGCAGAGAAGATGTGGAAGAAGGCAAGGCGGTTTCGAGTCCATCTAGTGGACAAAGAGGACCGTGTGATGGAGGGTGTTCGTATTCCCGGGCTGTGAGAGGCACTAAGGACGAGGTCAGAACTAAATTTTCTCTGCTGACCCTGTTCCAGGGTGAAATGCTCCTTATTCTGGTGTCGAGGAGCAGAAATCTTCAACCGTTTCTGTGCAGGAGATCCACATTTTTTGTTCTCTTTTGAGAGAGAAAGAGCCTGTGTGCGCACACACACGCAAGCAGGGAGAGGGGGGACAGAGAGAGAGAGAGTCTGAAGCGGACTCCACACGGAGTGCAGAGCCCCACGCAGGGCGGCATCGAACGACCCCAAGATCATGACGTAACCGAAATCAAGAATGGGAGGCTGAACCAACGGAGCCTCCCCCCCACCCCCCACGATGGCCCTGCGGACCCGCATTTCTGTCCGTGAAGACCCTGGTCTCCAAGTCCGGCCTCGGACTCTGCCAGCGGTGGCGTCTGGTATGTGCCGCGTCTTGCTTGGTGAGCGGGGGGTGCGGCTGGCGTTTGGTGCGGGGTCTGCGGTTGCCCCTGGGCGTATGGGTGTCGCCGTGCGTGTGTCCCTGCACGGTGAACGTGAGTCTGTGCGCGTGAGCGAGGATGTGCACAGGTGCCTGCCTGGCGAGGTTGGTGCAGATGCGCGGTCACCTGTAGAACCAGCGGCGTCCGCACGGGGGCGCCCACGCGGTGTGAGCCCTCCAGTGGGCATCGGCTTTAGAACCCTAGTGGAGCTGGACCACAGGCTGGACGGCTCGCCGCCCTGGGCAAGGGCAGACCCCTCCCCACCCCTACCCCCACCCGTCCCAGTAAGACTTAATAAAGGCGCGGGAAGCAGAAGCAGGAAGAGCGGGGCAAAGCGGAGGCGCCGTCACTTCCCCCACGAGAACCCGCGCGCCCCCTGCAGGATAGAATCGGAGCTGCAGCCGGAATAGGACGTTCAAGGGGAAGAGCACTACCGGTCAGGCTCACAACTCCGCCAGTCCCAACTTGAAATGGGGGGAGAGGCTGGTTGTCAGTACGACGACATGGGTATTTCCCCGGGTGATCTAAATGGATCCCAGATAATTCTATAATAGCGTCTGCTGGTCCCTCTTGGGGTGGTTAGGGTGGCTCCACCCCCTACCAAGGCCACGCCCAGCGTCCGCATCCCCGTTTGCTGACTAGGCTGTGTATTCGGGCTTCCCACCTGCTTCTACTGGAGCTTGCAGACCTACTCCAGTAGTTCTATCCGGGAAGAGGGTGGGAGAAGGGCACGTTCTGGGGAGGGAGCAGAACCAGGAGGCAGATCAGTGGAGTCCGGGGCTTAGGGATCAGGGAAGATGTTGGGTCAGGGCTGAGCAGCCAGGCAGGCTGGAAAGAGCAGGCAGGAAGGTCATGACGAAGACAGATCCACTGCCTGGAACCCAAACATTAGCCCGCAGAACAAAGCGAGGGGTCTGAGGTCCAAGTTCAAACAGGAGAGCGGGCATCAGCTGATCTCCAGGAACTTGGGAGCTGAGCAAAGCAGAGCCAGGGCGCTGAGCCAAGGAAGGGTCTCGCGCAGCAGAGAATCAGTTTAGTAGGGGCAGTCGTAGGAGTCCTGCAGAGCAGGCTGAAACTCCCAGATAAAACTGGCTCAGTATTTGCTGGTGGATTAAATGAGAACATCTGGTTATAGTAAGATAGAAAACAGCCTTAATTTCCCTCTGCCTCTCTTGCCAAAAGTCCACATATTGTGTTCTGGAGAAAATCAGTCTCCCAACAGGATGGCTGGTCTAGTTTTTATACAGGGACTATATTTGGTACATGGGAACCAAACATATTGATCCAAAGAAATTTAATTAAAGGCAGGACTTGTTCTCTCGTATCCCCCAGCCCCCATCACTCAGCTTTATGCCTGGACTTAGAAGTCATTCCTTCCCTGGCAAGGGTTAGGTGGCATCCCTTGGGTTTGCTCAGGACCATTTAAAACATCAATTTAGATGGTGAATTATATATTCATTAAATTCACTCTAACATATATTAATACGTTGGTTTAAATACAATAACATTAATACAACATATATAACATTTCCTACTTTAAACAATGTTCTGTTCTAGGGCAAAGACAAAGTCTCTTCTTTATTGCTGTGTTCCCAAGTGCCCAGCACAGAGCCCGAGCATTGCCCCAAAGTATTTAAGTGAATAGCGAATCAGGAAGATTCGCTGAAATATTTCTCTTTTGACACATTCACAGAACTCAGATTTCAAACTAGAAATGGCTTTAGAGATGACCTATTCTATCTTCCCAACCAGTGCTGGGACTACCATTTTAGCAGAGAATCATTAGCCTCCCCTGGATACATGTAGCCAGTTCTTCTTCTCCTTCTTCTTCTTTTATTTTTTAAGAGAGAGCCCGTGCAAGAGTTGGGGGAGAGGGAGAGAGACTTTCAAGCAGACTCCTGCTGAGCGCAGAGCCCAACACGAGGCTTGATCTCAGGACTCTGAGATCATGACCTGAGCCCAGACCGAGTCAGACGCTTAACCCACGAAGCCACGTATGTGCCCCTCTAGGCGGTTCTTTCTGAGACAACCTCCTCCATTCTGGGGCCGCACTCAAAGAAGTTTCTTTTTCATAGTGCCCCTAAATCTGATTCCATAGCAAAGTTTACCCAATGGTGCTACTTGTCTCTTTCCCACTCCCCCTCCTTGACCACAGTCTTTCTCTTTGTTTTCCAAGTAAAAATAACTGCCCATGTGAATTTAACTCAAGAACCCCTCATCCTCCATGTCACCGTCCTCTAGAATCAGTGAATGTGGTTTATGTCCACGTCCCTTAAAATATGGTGCCCGACACCAGCACTATGCAATTTAAGTACAGAATACAGGAGGCAGGGGCTTACTGCCCTCCTCATTCTGACATTCTCATACTATTAATGGTACCTTAGATGGAATTAACCTTCCCACCTGCTCTGCAAGGACCTTTCTGTCAGTGCTCATCAAGTCTCCAGCAAGGAGTGCTCAGGGCCGACCTTGATGCCTCTCATCCCTCACAAGTCACTCCATTGCGGGCTTACCAGTTCTACCTCTAAACATCTTCCTTGCCTGTTCCCTTGCTGCCCCCTGGTTCTGGTTCTAACATGAAATACAGCAGGATCTCTCGAAAACGCGGGCCACCAGCTCCTCCAAGTCGAAACTTCTTCATAGAGTTTAAAGGTCCCTTGGCAAGCTCCCCTTTCCTGACACCTGCAGGCTGATTTTTCCCATCTCCCCACACAACTCTGAGCCCCTACACAATGCCATTCCCTTGGGTGCTCAGGCCCTTGGTCCCCTCCTGCTCTGAGACCTTTGCCTTTCGGGCCAGACACGGCTCTACACGCTCTGCACAGAGGGACTCATTTAATTCTCACCACCGCCCTCTGAAGGTATTTTACAGATGGAGGAGCTCCTGGGTCATTATTCCCATTTTACAGATGGAGGAGCTCCTGGGTCAAACATTTTGCCCAGAGTCATGCAGTTAATAAGCGCAGAGCCGCATGAGTCCCGGAGCCTGAAATGCCCTCCCTGTCTCTCTCCTTGGCCAACTTCCACCTATCTTTCAAGACGGACCCCGTGCTAGTTCTCCTGGGAAGCCCGCCTGCTCCCTGAACTTTACCACCAGATAGCACTTACCATGCCGAGCTGATTGTCTGCTAAATGATTGTCAGCACACCCACGGAGGACAGGCTTCTGTCCTTTTCCTCACTGCATCCCCACACCTATATTCTGTGCCAGGAACCTAATGAATGCTTTGATGAAGGCACTCATTAGTGAATAACTGAATTAACTACCCACAGGCTTCCTTTGTAGCTGTAATATGACATCACAGCCATTTGCCAAATTGTCAACCTTTGGTAATCAATTTTTCCTGTAATACATACAAAAAACCTGGCCAAAGCCTAACTGGGAAACCAGCTGGCTCCCGAAGGGCAGCTTAATTATCCCGAGTTCATTTAAGAGCAGTAGAGCTTTCTGAATATTCTGGAATGACCGAAAAAGGCAGAGCAGCAGGGAGCTCTGAAATCACCAGCTCCAGCAGACGGTGTCCCCAGAAAGGGTCCTCTGAGTGTGTCTCCCTGGGGAGGGGAGGTCGTCGAAGGCAGGGACAGAGGACACTGGAGAGAGCTGATTTGTGGTACGTATGGTCCGCTGGGCAACAAGCTGAGCAAGGAGCAGTGAACCCTGTGAAAAATAAACCCGACCCCTTTCCACACAAAATATTTACAGGAGAAAACAAGTTCTGAAGATTAGACGAGCAAGTGAAGCCTTAAGGAGATGTGGAAGAACCCAGCACTCGCCTCGCTCCCCTACCTGTGCAAACACCAAAGGAGAATTCACGCTGTGCTCTGGGCATCCCCAGACTGGCCCCCAACCCAGGGCTAATGAACACGTCACCTGTCAAATGCAAATCAACACACCCAACACCCGCACCTATCAACTACCTTCTCTGTCAAGCTTGCACACACTGAGCCTCTTCCTGGGTCCCAATTCCCCCATCCCCCAATCCCACCCCGCTTCCCCTGCCCGGGGCCAGGTACAGACCATGTAGGACCGCCCCTACCCCAGAGCCTCTGAGGTGGTTCAGGCTAGCCAGTCCTGAACCTGCTGAGCCTTCCCAGGGAAAACCACAGTGAAGGTGTTGGCCAGGGTTTCCTCTCCCTCCTGCCACTCCCACTGGCTCTGGGGCTTCCCCAGTGGCCCGGTGTGGGGAGCCGGCCTCCAGCTTCTAGGGGTCTGTGAGTTTAAAAACTTCTTCCTTCATGACAGCATTCTGGGTCTGTGTGTCTTACCATCCTGGACTGAAACAGATCCCAACATTTTATCTATCTATCTATCTATCTATCTATTCATAAAATATTTTAGTGTTTATTTGACAGAGAGGAGAGAGAGAGCGTATATGTGTGAGCACACAGGCAGGGGAAGTGGGAGAACAGACTCCCATGCCCAGCAAGGAGCCAGATTCGGGGCTCGACCCCAGGACCCTGGGATCTTGACTGGAGCTGAAGGCAGACACCCAACCCACTGAGCCACCCAGGCACCCCCAGGTACATTTTAAAACATTCTAGTCTGTGTCTGAGTGGTTCAGACGGTTAAGGGTCTGCCTTCAGCTCAGGGCATGATCTCAGCAGGGGGTCTGCTTCTCCCTCACCCTCTGCTGCTCCCCCTGCTCATGCTCTCTCTCTCTCTCTCCCTCCAATAAACAAGTAAATCTTAAAAAAAAAAAAAAGTATATTTCGTGTAATAGGACTATGTTTCTTTTTTTTTTTTTTTTAGGACTATGTTTCTTGATCATTCCACAAACTTTTGAGGTATTAACTAGATATCTTCCATCCCATCCTCCTCATCCTGTAGGTAAGAAAGGGGAACAAAGTGAATTTCAGTGACTTACACAAGGTCATACAAGAATTCGTGGCAAATTCCTGGTTAGCTGTAAGGTCATTCCCCGAACAACAGGGCATAGGGGAAATACACAATTCTGGAATCATGACATCATTTCCTGTCCTGTTTCCTGTCAACCGTTTCTGCCAGAAATGGCAATAATGACCTATTTTCACCAAGCAATAGAATGCTATAGAATTAGATCTCTTTCCTAAATGCAGTTATAAAATCTGGACTGAAGAGGGCAGGAGACGCTCTATTAGAAAACAAAACAAAACAAAACAAAAACTACAGAAGACCAAGAAAAAAGTCCTATGAGAAAGTCATGCATATATTTGAGTATATGATAAATTGATTTATTTTCAAAAAACCTGTATAAATGCTTTAAAAAAAATTAGCAGCAGAGCTGGGACTCAAACTGGTTTGGGAGCTAGTACAAAATGCTGAATATTTCCCTCCAAAATCTGTAGACGACCATACAAAGCTATAAATATGTTCCCCTGTGAGCCTCAGTGATTTTGCCCACATAATGGGGGCTACAGAATGCCATCTTTTGAATAAACATAATTACGTGAAAGCACTTTTAAAATGTGAATGTGATTCAAATCAATATAATTTGATTTTTCCCAGTCCCAGAATTTTTCCCAGTCTTTGAGGCTAGCAATATTTGAGTAAATCTTTATCCTTTTTTTGGCTGCCTAGCCTTGGTTTGGTGCAGCTCTTCCTCAAGGAGGCGAGCAGAAAGTGGATTTTTTTTCTCTGCATTTCCAGCAGGTGCAACCTGTGACAGTTGTAATGAACAGACCCCCGCATGCGTAGGGAGAACCTGACTTCGGAATGCAGCCCAGTCTCACCCTATGGGGTCTAACAAATCCTAAGCATAAACAGTGTGTGTCTGGTGAGCACAGTGTTCTTTGCAATATCATAAATGCGACTGAGGGTTCAGAGGCTCCTGTCTTCTAGGCTTCAGATCCCAGGAAGCAGCTACAGTGGTCCCGGCTGGAAGCAAACTGATGGAACAAAAGTAATGGTCACACACCCCCCCCACCCCCACGATCGAGATGTGAGCTCTCTCGGCGCTGAAAGACCCACTCACAGGGATGAGTGCTACCCTCTCCTGAGCGTCTCTGCCTGGCATTGAACAACGCATTTTCCTCTGCTATCTTGGTTAATCACCATCTAGCAGGTAAGAAAATTGAAGCCCAGGGAAATTAAGACCCTTATTTAGTAAATAGTGAGTCCATTAGATCCAAAGTCCAAGCCCTAAAGAGGAAGGATTTCTCAAAATTTTAATCTGATAAGAGACACCTGGAGATGTTGTTCAAATGCAGGTTTTCATTCAGTAGGTCTGTGGCAGAGCCAAGATCCCATGTTTCTAGTAAGCTCTCAAGTAATGCAGATGCGGCTAGTCTGAGGACCATCGTTGAAGAAGCAAGGCTGTAAATCAGTATGTGTCTTGGGGCGCCTGGGTGGCTCAGTCGGTTAAGTGCTATTGCTCAGGTCGTGATCCTGGGGTCCTGGGATCGAGCCCTGTGTTGGACTCCCTGCTCAGGGAAGGAGCCTGCTTCTCCTTCCTCTGCCCCTCCCCCTGCTTGTGCGCTCGGGCTCTTTCTCTATCAAATAAATAAAATCGTTTAAAAAAAATCAGTATATGTCTTGAAAAATGCCTCTTGCATCTCATAAAAAACATGCAGGGCTCTTCTCCATTTAAGCACCTCCCTAGGGCCTTCTCCCTCTGGCCGAGTTGGTGACACGATAGGAGATTCCCTCTGCATCTATTAAATGTTGCAGTTTAACTCCATGAACAACGTCTTCCATTTGTTCCATCCACTAACCTTTCTCGAAGGCCTCTAGGACCCAGCCCCAGCGGTGGGCACCAAGGATACTGAGATGGATCAGATAAGGTCCTGGCCGCAGGGAGACTATTAATGGAGACTAAGTGTTCGGAAATCTCTGAGGCTTCCAGGAAGGAACACCCTGCACCCTAGGGACGTAGAATTCTCGAATCCTGGCTGCTTTGGCTCCAGGGCCATCTTCACCACAACATGGGCACCTACCGGCACTACGCATTCCATTGCTCTTGGCATAGAGACAATTTTATCGTGGCTCATGGTGTCCAGATTCTACTGTGAAAATACAATTCACCTATCTCACATCAGTATGCATATGAAATTATGTCATTTTTTTGTTGGGGCCAAAACATGCCAAATGTTTCTTGGGCTTATTTTGGGGGTAAAAACTGCCAAAGATGAAACTTGAGTTTTTCTATATGATTTTAAATAACTTTATGTGCACTTGGAATATGGCAAGAAAATAAACTGGAAATTAAAATTATCTTTAGTTTTATTTTACTTTTTAAAAGATTTTGTTTATTTATTCATTTGTCAGAGAGAGAGATGGAGAGAGTGAACAGAAGCAGGGGGAGCGGCAGGCAGAGGGAGAAGGAGGCTCCCCGCCTCCTTTGAGGAGCCAGGAGCCCGATATGGGACTTGATCCCAGGACCCTTAATCTACTGAGCCACCCAGGCTCCCCAGCTTCAGCTTTAACGAGTGAAACTGAAATCTCAGAAAGCAGTCAGAATCTTAGCAAATGGATACTCTCCTGAGATGAAAGGGAAATGCCTTCCAAGAGTGCAGAGATCTATGAAACATGTTATTTGTGAAATATTTTGGAAGGATTTAAATTACTGAAGTCAACTTTCCCTCACTGGTAAGGTAATTCGTTTTCATCTATTTATTAACACTCTTTGCATTGTGTTTACTGTTACTTAATCATAGACTAAGTCACACAGGTCAACCAGCAAGAAATCTGGTTAGGACCTCGGATGGCTCCTAGCTCTTCTCTCTATGTGCATAAACATCCTCGGAAAACTTCCCTAGCACATGCCATTCCTTTATCCCCCCCATTCTTTTTTCTTTTTTTTTAAGATTTTATTTATTTATTGACATAGACTATGAGCAGGGGAGCAGCAGGGGGAGAAACAGGCTCTCCCCTGAGCTGGGAGCCCAATGCGGGGCTTGATCCCAGGACCAGGGACCATGACCTGAGCTGAAGGTAGACGCTTAACCAATTGAACTACCCAGGTGCCCTTTTTACCCCCACTTCTATGGCATAACTGTTAAGGAGATGGGGATTGGGGGCAGAGAGGTAGAGGAGACAGGTAGGGAGGAGAGAAGGTCCACGCTCCTGCAGGCAGCCAGCACTTGACTGCCGGCTTCTAGAACAGCGCTTGGTTTCATTCCACTGAAATCCTGGCATCTCTACTTGGTCATTACTCACTGAGTCATTTGAGGTCATTTAAACCTATCTCCACCCAGATGCTGATAAGATTCTAAACAGGAACACAGGAAGCCAGCTAAGATAATAGATAACGGGAGAAAAAGAAGGACTAATCTCATGAGAAATTACATTAAAGGAGCCTTTTACAGCTGTAATTCTTCTGTGAACTACCGCAAGGTGGTGAAGCCCTGCAAAGCCCTGGAATTGAACTTCAGGTTGGAAGATACTTCAAGGGGCTCTGGGAGTCCAGCTCTCAATTTATGGAGAAAGAAATTTATGAATGAGACACGGAGATTCATTGGCAAAGTCAAGGTCTTGCAGCTAGTTAATGAAAGAGTCAGAGTTTGGGGCATCTGGTGGCTCAGTTGGTTAAGCATCTGCCTTTGGCTCAGGTCATGATCGATCCCGGGGTCTTGGGATCGAGCCCCACGTTGGGTTCCCTCTCAGTGGGGAGCCTGCTTCTTCCTCTGCTGCTCCCCGGCTTGTGCTCTCTCTCTGTCAAATAAGTAAAATCTTAAAAAAAAAAAGAGTCCGAGTTTGAAGTTCGGTCTGCTGACTCCCAATTCAGTGATCTTCCTTTCTGTTGCCCGAGTCCGCGTCCTAAATCATTCCAGTCACACCACTCCACGAGTACAATTTTGCCCTCCTCAGGAACCATCTGTCTCATTCACTGTTTTGTAGTTCAGCCATGTTGCAAATATCCAGAGCCCCCTGGGCGACAGGAGCACAAGGAGAACCTCACGGTCTGGGTCCCTGTCTTCGAGGTGACCCCAGTGCCGCTCCTTGTAGCAATGCTTTCTGAACCCAGCGTTCCCTGTCAGAAATGACTGCTTCCCTCCCTCGGAGAGACACTTGGCTCTCATAGTTGAAATTCCGCTATTAACGGTGACACGAGAGAAGGACAAAGCATGACAGAACTAGAGATACAGCCCGTGGTGGGTCCTGTACCTCAAGACACTGACAGGCTTTATGAAATCAAGTCAAGCAGCTGGCAGGCCACAATGGGGACAGAATTACAAGTGTCCCTGGGGTGTTTTCCTCAAATTCATTCCACAGAACGATCGTCAAAGAGGCCTGTATTTTTCACTGTAACTGTAAATGCTTCTTGTCAGAGACCGTCTGGCTCACAGCCAATCTTTTTTTTTTTTTTTAAGATTTTATTTATTTATTACTTGACAGAGAGAGATTACAAGTAGGCAGAGAGTCAGGCAGAGAGAGAGAAGGAAGCAGGCTCCCTGCTGAGCAGAGAGCCCGATGCGGGGCTCGATCCCAGGACCCCGAGATCATGACCCGAGCCGAAGGCAGCAGCTTAGCCCACTGAGCCACCCAGGCGCCCCCTCACAGCCAATCTTGCAAGGCTCTGGTCACTATTAACCTGCACGAGTCCCTGAAACGCCACAGCTGGACTGAGACATCCTAGAGGGGTCGTAGCAAGAAGCTCTGACGCCGGCAGTGAGGTTACATAACAGCAAGGCCCAAAACAAACAAACGGAAACCCTGGCAGCTCAAAGATTTTCTGTTTTTCTTTCTTCGAGGAGACTTAATCTCATCTAAGTCTAAGAAGATTTGTCTCAGCCTGACATCGCAGGCTTAAGTAGTTCCTTATTTTACAACGCGATATACCCATTTTCATTCCTCACTGGCTCTGAGTTCTGTTCTTGATTTGGAATTATTGGGACATCAGAGAGCCCACTCCACGCTTTCCCAACACCCGCCCTTGTTCTGTTTTCCAACAAGAGTCCAGGAAAATCAGCAGCAACGATTCCATGTGAATAAGGAAATCCCGATGTGAGCCCCCGTTTCCTTTGGAAACATGAATCAGTGTTCCTGGTGTTGAAAATAGATTTCTGTAGCAATTTGTTTGTTTTATAAAGATTTTGATTCAGGATGAAGAACAGGGAGAGATTATGTTAAATTAATTTTACATGTTCTCATCACAGCATTGTCAGTGGACCATATTTTCAAATTACCTCTTGTGTGCAGGGGACACAGCAGATAGAGAACACATTATCTTTAATATAGAAAAGCAGAATCAAGGTGGATAAAATTTTAAGGGGGGAACTATATAATAACTGGAATATGTTACTCCCTGTTTTCTAAGATACATTTGGGGAAGCAGCTATTGGAGTCATACGGAAATCTACCATTGTTCTTTAGCCATTTTGGAGCTAACTTTGAATGTCAATTTTTCAAATAGCTGGGTTTCATTAAGGAATATAGAACAAAGGGTAATAAGACAAAAAAATTTTTTTTTAAAAAGATGAACCAAGGGGCTGAGCCTGGATGGCTCAGTAGGTTAAGTGTCTTCCTTCGGCTCAGGTCATGATCCCAGGGTCTTGGGATCGAGCCCTGTGTCAGGCTCCCTGTTTGGCAGAGGAGTCAATTTCTCCCTCTCCCTCTGTCCCTGCTCATGTTCCCTCTCTTGCTCATTCTCCCAAATAAATAAATTCCTTTAAAAAAAATTAAAGGGGTGCCTGGGTGGCTCAGTGGGTTAAGCCTCTGCTTTCGGCTCAGGTCATGATCTCAGGGTCCTGGGATGGAGCCCTGCATTGTGCTCTCTGCTCATCAGGGAGCCTGCTTCCTCCTCTCTCTCTGTCTGCCTCTCTGCCTGCTTGTGATCTCTGTCAAATAAATAAATAAAATCTTAAAAAAAAAAAACTTTAAAAAATTTAGAATATTAAAAAAAAAAAAGATGAACCTGGTAGGGGTGCCTAGCTCGCTCAGTCAGTAAAGCATGTGACTCTTGACCTCAGGGTTGTAGGTTTGAGCCCCACAATGGATATGGAGATTACTTAAAAAAATTTTTTTTCTCCTTAAAAAAAAAATGAACCCAGTAAAGAACAAAGAACTACACTTACCCACGTGACATATCTTCTACGTGCTGCCCAGATGGGAGTGGGACACAGGGGCCATGGAGAAGGAAGAACCACAGAGATGTGCAGAACAGCACCAGTGGTCCCCACAACCCTCCTCTCCTTCTACAATTTCCCTTTGTACCTAGCGAAACCTTCCAGAGGAGAAGGAGCAGTTCTGAAATAGCCCAAAGTAAGTTTACAAGTTAAGGACTCGTAAATATAAATATTTAGAATATAAATATGTATATATTGATATAAATATTTACAATATAAATATAAATATTTATAAGAAATAGAACCCTGATTCTTTGAATGGGTGTTCAGGAAAGTTTGTTATTTGAGCGCCTAAGTGGGCTCTCCGAGTCTGAACATGTCCACTGCTTATCTTTATTTTTTTTTTTAAGATCTTATTTATTTATTTGACAGACAGAGATTACAAGTAGGTAGTGAGGCAGGCAGAGAGAGAGGAAGGGAAGCAGGCTCCCCGCTGAGCAGAGAGCCCCATGCAGGGCTCGATTCCTAGACCCTGGGATCATGACCTGAGCCGAAGGCAAAGGCTTTAACCCACTGAGCCACCCAGGCGCCCCGCCCATTGCTTATCTTTAGAATTCTCCTGACTTTAAGTAAATATTCTCTCTTCATTCTTTGGCATGAATTGTGCTCTAATGACGTGAATACTTTACACAAAATCCCATAAAACATTATGCTTTAGTAACTTCCTAGTTAACATTTTCTTTCATTTTCTTTACTGGGGCCAAGGTACAGTTTTGCCATTTGGCTGCGAAAAGACTCTATTTCATAAAACATCAATGGGCGATTTTTAACCTAATAAACCCACAGCTTACGGCAGATTTGCCAACACATCGGAAAGACAGAAAGCAGGGGCAGATAGTGATTCTTATAACGACATAAAAGCAAACAGTTGTTTCCCTGGTGGTATCCTTAGGTATGAAAATGCCTTTAAAGAAAAAAAAAACTCCCTCTCTAAGAATCATATACTTGTAATAGAGTTTCTAACAGGTGACATACTGAATGCTTGCTTACACATTTTTTTTAAATAAATAAAACCAAGTAACAAAAAGGTAAAGTTCATGAGCTACTTTTGAAATTCTTCTTGCTCTGCTATGTTATCATTAAATATGATTTAAAAAAAAATAGAAACCCCTCTGTAAACAGAATTCTTTCCTCAGCACTGTCCTTCCAGTCATAAGCTCCTATTGCCCTAAATATGTACATGAATATTCCTATACGCTTCTGCTCCTGTGTGTAAGTACCTCATGCTCAGTCGGCGAGGAAATATAGGAATACGGGATAACATAGGATTTACTGATAATAGGTATGTGTACATGTGTATATGTGTGTGTATTAGATGTGCACATACCTGTTATAAAATCCTCCATGAAACTGAAAAGAGCTTTTAAAACAGTCATTTCTGCAGGGCGCCTGGGGGGGCTCAGTTGGTTAAGCAGCCGACTCTTGATTTCATCTCCTGTCATGATCTCAGGGTGGTGAGATCGAGCCCCACGTCAGGCTCCAGGCTCTGTGCTCAGGGGTTCAATGGGGAGTCGGCTTGAAATTCTCTCTCTCTCTCTCTCTCTCCTTCTGTCCCCCCTCCCCGCACACTCACACACACACACACACTCTCTCTCTCTCTCTCTCTCTCAAATAAATCAATAAATCTTTAAGAATAGATGCATAAAACAGCCACTTGTAGCCTGTCCCTTGGAGTCTATCCCTCAACGCAGTCGTTATCTGCAGATAACATGGCCTGATCCCCTTTCCCGGGGATTACGTCCCTTCAGGCCACGTTCAGACTGGTCACCCCTCCCAGGCCATGCCCGGCCCTTGACTGAGACGCTCAGTGTTCACAGAGTTAACAGCCGACCGGATGCAGCCGCTTTGGCACAGCGAGGGCAAAAGTGACCGTTTACTTGCACCCCCAAACAAAGCCATTATATTTACCTTCTACTTTGAAGATAGTAAAGTGCGGTCGGCAATGGAAAGAACCCAACGCGTTACCTGCGCAGTTCATCCACAGACCCTGGTAAACCCAAGTGGCGGTTATCACCGAGGATGCTCGCGTGGTCACTTTCCACTCATTGGAGGCGGTGGCCGCGACGAGAGCTCCAAACCCTCCGACGCCGAACACCAGCGCTGAGATCTGCGCCCTGGACATGTCGCTCTCCCTTCTGCAGTGACAGCGTCCACACAGCACGCTTTGGTGGCCTAGGCATGCAGCGGGCGCCTGGCGCTCGGGCAGGTGTCACGGCCAGTTAACGCGCATAGGGGACCGCATGTCAGCCTCGGGTGGCCCGCGGGAGGACGGAATTCAGGAAGAAGTCGGCATCCCCGACGGCATTTTAAAGATAGCCTAAGATGATCTCTCCAATTTCCTACACGGAGATTTACTAAAAATTCGCAGATGGATTTTTAAACGTTTTGACTTCGCAGATTTTTTTCCCCTGGCACCATAGTTAATGCTTAATTTTCTGTTAGCCTGAAGCTTAACGAACCATGCAATAACCAGATATTACAAAGTACAAATTATACAGTAACAGTGAAGGCTTATTTGGCCAATTGCTTTAGTCTCGCATGCTTCTGAATCTTCATACAAATGCAATCCTATCCCACGGATTCTGTAACCTTGTTTTTGCACACATTATGTCCGTGAGAATGTAGCTGTCGCTCATTAAATAGTACAGCTGAAAAATTGCACTTCGTTAAACAGATACACTACAATTTATCCATTTTCCTGGAGATGAACTTCTCCCCCACCCCCATCTGCCTCCCCTCAACAGTGGCTGGAAAAGGTGTTAAGGTTCTCAATGAATTTCTCTCTCTCTCTTTTTTTTTAAGACTTTATTTTTATTTATTTAACAGACAGAGATCACAAGTAGACAGAGAGGCAGGCAGAGAGAGGGGGGGGAAGCAAGATACCCGAGGAGCAGAGAGCCCGACTCTGGGCTCGATCCCAGGACCCTGGGATCATGACCTGAGCCAAAGGCAGAGACTTTAACCCACTGAGTCACCCAGGTGCCCCTGAATTTCTCTTTATGCACCTGCACAAGAATTTCTCCAGGGTAATCTTAAATACAGAACTGTTAAGGAGTCGGAAATAAGAGGGAACTAGTCCTCCAACTTTATAGACAATACTAAATTGCCCTACTGAGAAATTCTAGAAGGTTACCATCCCACTACCTGTAGGTGAGTCCCCATTGCCTTACTTCATAACATGTGGTATTGGGATGTTCTTAGAATTGCTGGGCTTTTGGGGGTGGGGTTGGTCACTCTGATGAGTGTAAAGGTATCACATTTGGATGACTTTTGTATTTGTGGATTAATGATGAAGCTGAGTATGTTGTCATGTATTTCTTGGTTCTTGTGTTTTCATCTACAAAGACATTTGTCATTTTTACTCACGTAATTCTTTGAGTTGCATGACTTTTTATAATTTTTTAAAAAATTTTGTTTTTTTACTTGACAGAAGGAGAGAGAGCACAAGCCACAGGAACAGCAGGCAGAGGGAGAGGGAGAAGCAGATTCCCTGCTGAGCAGGGAGCCGGATGTAGAGCTGGATCCCAGGACTCCGGGATCATGACCTGAGTGGAAGGCAGACGCTTGACCAGCTAAGTCACCCAGGCGCCCCTATAATTTAGTTTTAGTTCTATATATATCCTGGATAGTAAACTTAAAAAAAAAAAAGAAGATTTTCTTTATTAGAGCAAGAGCATGAGTCGGGGAGTGGAAGATGGGCAGAGGGAGAGGGAGACCCCATGCTCAGTGGGAGTAATCCCAGAATCCTGACATCATGACCTGAGTCGAAGTCAGATACTTAACCAACTGAGCCACCCAGGTAGGTGCTCCTGGATAGTAATCTTTCATTGATTACTCATGTTGCAAATATCTTCCCCCAGTTTGTGTTTTATCTTTATTTGGCTACTTGATAAAGATTCTGAATTTTAATGTAGTCGAATTTATCAAGCTCTCACTAAATGATTTTTACGTCTGAGATCTTGATTCAGAAATCCCCCTCAGAGATACCAAATTCATTATCCTCTACTCCTATTTCAAAGTTTCAGCTTTTACATTTAAGTTCTTAAATCATCCAGAATTGATTTTTCTGTTTTATGATTTAAGGACCTATTTCATTTTTTAATATGGGAACCCAGTTTCTCTGTCCCTACTAACAGTCTCATTTTTCTCTACAGATTTGTAGCCATATCAGATATCAGCAATTGCATGACCTGTTTTTGGATTCTCTAATCTGTTCCATCGATCTCGTCTGTTCCTGCACCACACGATAATCTCTTAATTATTCTAATTCTATAAAAGTTTCTTGAGATCTTGTGGATGTTTCTTACTTTGTTCTTCTTTTTCAAGAGTGAGCCTTTGTTTTTTGTTTTTTTTGTTTCTTACCTCCGCTGTTCCTTTCATATTTTAGAATAAATTTATCAAGTTAAACATGTATGGGGCGCCTGGGTGGCTCAGTGAGTTAAAGCCTCTGCCTTTGGCTCAGGTCATGATCTCATGGTCCTGGGATCGAGCCCCGCATCCGGCTCCCTACTCGGCAGGGAGCCTGCTTCCCCCTCCCCCTCTGTCTGCCTCTCTGACTCTTGTGATCTCTCTTTCTCTGTCAAATAAATAAATAAAATCTTAAAAAAAAAGTTATACATGTATATGCTTACTGGGACGTTTGTTGGAAGAAAGTAAATAACTTTATAAAGTTGAGTCTTCCTCACAATGAGTATCATATGTCTCTTCATTTAACCCATTTTTAGTGCCTTTCAGTAAAATTATATACTTTAAGTCTTGTTACAGTTTTTGCTTGATTTATTTATTTATTTTTTAAGTTCTTATTTTTAAGTAATCTTTACACCCACCATGGGGCTCAAACCTACAACCCTAAGATCAAGGGCCACGTGCTCCAACAACTGAAGCCAGCCAGGTGCCCCAGGCTAGATTTATTCTTGAATTTAGGACTCAATCTAACACGTATTTTACCTAACATATGATTTTTCTGATTTTCTTCTGATGTACACAGTTGATCCTTGAACAGCATGGTCACTAGGGGTGTCAACCTCCACACAGTCAAAAATCCATATAAAACTTTTGACTCCCCCAAAATGTAAATAATAGTCTACTGTTGACCAGAAGCCTTACTGATAACATAAACAGTTAACACATATTTCTTATGCTATATGTATCATATACTGTATCCTTACAATGAAGTAAGCTAGAGAAAAGAAAGCATTATTAATAAAATCATAAGGAACAGAAAATACATTTATAATACTGCTACTGTATTTATTTAAAAAATCCACAGGTAAGTGGACCTGCTCAGTTCAAACCCTTGTTGATCAAAGATCAACTGTACATACTGTTTTTCTTCTTTCTTTTTTTTTTTTTTGAGTTTTTTCCACATTTCAATTTTTCCACTCTATTAAATTGGGAGTTACACATTATTTGTACTGTTTAAGAGTTACTCTAGAAATTTTAGTGCATACATAATAAATAAAATCAATCATTGTCTTTACTCTCCTACTGAATAATATAAGGACCTTAAGACGTTTTAACATTAATAACTCCTCTTCTGGCCTACGTTATTTATTTCTATGTTGTTTGATTTTTAGTTCCATAAATTAGAGTTTTCTCTCCTCATATGTTAGCCCCACACTTAGTACTGTATATGTCATTTTTCTTTTTTTGCTTGCTATTCCATTTTGCTTCTCAAAACTTCCTTGTGAGTTTACTATTTTTCTCCTTCCTAAGGTCTATCCTGGGGAGGTTATCTTAGTGAGGGGCTGTTGGTAGTTACCTTAGTTTTGTTTGTCAGATAATATATCTTCTGTGATGGAGTTGGTAGATAATTTTTCTGGGTATATGGTTATAAGTTGACATTTTTTTTTTTTTTGGACTCAGAACTTTGAAGATAGAATGCCATTTTCATCTGGCTTCCATTTTTGCTGTAGAGAAATCCTGAATTGGATTTGTCATTTCTTTGTAGATTAATTCCTATTTTCCCTTTGGCTGATTCTAAGATTCTATTTGGTTTTAGCAGTTTCGGTTTGACTTTCTAAGTAGGAATTTTTTGGTAATCTCCTGTGGCATTTACTGAACTTCTTAAATCTAATGACTCTTATCTTTCATCAATTCTGGAAAACTCTTGGTTCCTTCCTTCTGCAGATGTTACTTCTGCCACTACTATTTCTCTATCTCCTTCTGTAACTTTGGTAAGATTTTGTTTGTTTGTTTGTCCTATTTCTTAACTTCTCTTTAAAATTTTTGATGACTTTATCTCTCCATGCTGCATGTAATTTGCTGTTAATCCATTCAGAGGTTCTAATTTCTAATACTATCCTTTAAAATAAGTCTGGAGTTTCTATGTTATCCTTTTTGTATCTTCCTGTTTCCTTTTTCTAATCTCTTTTTCTTTAGTCGTAATTCAAATGCCAGATACTTAAGTTATGTTCTGTATCTTGTTTATTCTCATATCTATAGTTTTTGGAGGTTGGTCTTTTTTTTTTTCTACTGACCCTCTCACTCATGGTGTTTCGTTAAAAACACATGTTTTGTGATTTATGATTATAAGCTTATGTTCCTGGCAACTTTTTCATGAACATGTTTTGAGGCCTGAGTTGGCTATTTTTTCCCTCTGATAGAATTTATATTTGCTTCTTCCTGTTGTTTAGGTGAGCTATCAACCCAGGACTATTTTTTTTTAAGATTTTATTTATTTATTTGAGAGGAGAGAGAGAGAGAGAGAGAATGAGCAGGGGTGTGTGGGGCAGAGGGAGAGAGAAGCAGGCTCTCTACTGAGCAGGGAGTCTGACGTGGGGGCTCCATCCCAGGACTCCAGGATCATGACCTGAGCTGAAGGCAGACAACCAACAGAGCCACTAAGTCACCCCAACCCAGGACTACTTTATTTGTTACTATTTTTAAAAGATTTTATTTATTTATTTGACAGAGAGAGGGAGAGGGAGGGCACAAACAGGGGGAGCAGCAGGGAGAGGGAGAGGAAGAAGCAGGTTGGATCCCAGGACCCCGAGATCATGACCTGAGCCAAAGACAGATGCTTAATCAACTGAGCCACCCAGGTGCCCCAGGACTACTTTAAATTATCATCTTTTACTAGCCATTCAGTAAGTGTGAATTCTAGTCCCTCATGCAAATGAATGTTGGCTGACTTCTCAAGTAACTTCTGTTTGCCCCTATTCTCAGACCCATGGTTGAGACAGGACGTTCCCTTACCATGACCCAGGAGGGCAGTGATGGAGATGATGATGGGGATGGTGAAGTAATGCTTTTTAATTTTTTCCCCTATAGTTATTACTTTGGGGTGGGAACAAGTTTATGTAGAGTTCTCTGATCCTGACTACAGTATTACATAGTGCTAGGATCCCCAGGTATGGCCAACTGGGAATTAAAATCTCAGTAACCAAGGAGCTTCAGGGTAGCTGACTGGCCTTTCTGTGTTTGTGCTTTCTTCCCATTTTTTTGGCCTCTAAGGATTCCCTTTGCTTTCTTACTAGCTGAAACATTGGGCTAGTCCTACACCTTCGCGGGTGTAGGTAACATCCTCTTTACCCTATAGGAAGCTGCTCTCTAGCTGATTTTATTTTTTTCTTTAATCCCCATTCCTCTTGTCTATGACACGGGAATTTCTATGTGTCCCTACATCCCCGCCCACGCTTAGCATTATGCAATGTCCACGTTTTTGCCAGATGAGGGGTGTAAAGTGACGCCCCTGTTTCAATTTGCATTCATTTGAAACCTGAGTTTGAGCATCTCTTGCACGCTTTTAACTTTTTGTTTCCTTTTAGTTTTTCCTCTTCTGACTTGGTCCATTTTTCCTTTAGGATTCCTCTTGATTTTCCAGGCATTCCTTGTATACTCTGGAGAGACACCCCTTACCGGTTTTAGACATTTCCTCTCTCTTCTCCCAACCTGATATCCACACCTTTTTTCATGGTTGTTGTGATTTTCATCCCATATTAAGTTCTCCTGTCTGCACGTGGGCACATTTTTCTACTCTAATTACTGCTCCGTGTGTGTATCCTTCTGTGGGCACTACCCTGTTTTTATCACTTCTGCTTCTAGATGTATCCTAATATCTGGTAGGAAAGTCCCCTCTCTGTGGTGGTTTTTTTTTTTTTAATAGCAAATCATTTTTATTTTTTTTATCAGAAAGACTTTGTATATACATATAATTTTTAAAAGACAAAAAAGACACGATGGTTTTTGACAAATTTTACTAAAGCCAGATGTATTTTGGGGGTCAGGGCTGAGTTTTTTGGAAAAAAATTTTTTAAAAGCTAACCTTCAATAAAGCATCTTAGAGCACATCAGTTCTATTAAAGAATGGTAAATTGTATATTATAAAAAGTCTTTGATATGAAACACATGGGCTCATACCTTAAAAATTTTCAATCTTTGGGTGGAACCTACTGCTTCTTTTTGGTTTCTGAAGATATAAAATTGCTTTAAATTATAGCAGATCAAACATCACGTACGTGTGGGTGTGAGGCCGAGGCAGAAGGGCTGTCTGAGTGAAAGTTGGCTTAAGAGTCACGAGAACTAGGGTCACCTGGGTGGCTCAGCTTGTTAAGCATCTGACTTCAGCTCAGGTCATGATGTCAGGGCTCCCACTCAGCAGAGAGTCTGCTTCTCCCTCTGCCCCTCCCCCACTCTTGTATGCACACTCTCTCTCAAATAAATGAGTAAAATCTTAAAAAAAAAAAAAAGTCATGGGGCGCCTGGGTGGCTCAGTTGGTTGAGCGTCTGCCTTTGGCTCAGGTCATGATCCCAGGGTCCAGGGATTGAGCTCTGCATCAGGCTTCCTGCTTAGTGGGAAGCCTTCTTCTCCCTCTCCCCCTGCTTGTGTTCCCTTTCTCGCTGTCTCTCTCTCTCTCTGTCAAATAAATAAATAAAATCTTTTAAAAAAAAAAGTCATGGGGCGCCTGGTGGCTCAGTGGGTTGAACTTCTGCCTTCGGCTGGGGTCATGATCCCAAAGTCCTGGGATGGAGCCCCATGTTGGGCTCTCTGCTGAGTGGGGAGCCTGTTTCCCCCCCTCTCTCTGTCTGCCTCTCTGCCTACTTGTGATCTCTGTCAAACAAATAAATAAATAAATAATCTTAAAAAAAAAAAGTCATGAAAACTAAACATGATGTGAATCCTTGACTAGTTCAAGAATTGGATTTTTTTTTTTTTTTAAAGCCACACATGACCTTATAGGAGTAATCCAGAAAATCTGAAGCTAGGCTATATTGACACCATTAGCATGGCAATGGTAGGTTCCCTGGGTGTGACAGTGTCCGTGTGTCACATAGAAAACTGTCCTTTTTCTTGGGTGGATGGAAGTATTTAGGAATGAAATGTGCATCTGAAGCTTAATTTCCCATGGTTCCAAAAATAAGCATATAAAGCTAAGGAAGCAAGATGTTGTTGATGGAATGGCTAAAATTAACCAGTCAGGGAGCGACGGGTGTTGGCAAGGATGTGGAGAAGGGGGACCCTTCTTACACTGTTGGTGGGAATGCAAGGTGGGGGAGGCACTCTGGAAAACAGTACGGAGGTTCTTCAAAAAGTTGAAAATAGAGCTGCTCTACGTCCCAGTAACTGCATTACTGAGTGTTTACCCCAAGGATATGAATGTAATAAACCCATAGGGGCACCTGTACCCCAATATTTATAGCAGCAATGGCCACAATAGCCACACTGTGGAAAGAGCCCAGATGTCCATCGGTAGACGAATGGATAAAGAAGATGTGGTATATGTAATGGACTATTACACATCAAAAGAATGAAATCGTGCCATTCCAACGACGTGGATGGAACTATAGCGTATTTTGCTAAGTGAAATACGTCAATTGGAATAAGATAATTATCACATGATCTCACTGAAATGTGGAATTTAAGAAACAAAACATAGGATCATACGGGAAGAGAGGAAAACAAGATGAAATCAAAGGGGGACAAACCATGAAAGACTCTTACTCATAGGGAGAAAAAAACCTGAGGGCTGCTGGAGAGGAGGGGGCGGGGGGATGGGATAACTGGGTGATGGGCATTAAGGAGGGCACGTGATGTCAAGAGCACTGGGTGTTATCTAAGGAATAAGGATTTGCTAACCTCTACCTCTGAACCAATAATACATTATACATTAATTAAATGAATTTAATTTTTTAAAAAAGATTTTATTTATTTATTTGACAGACAGAGATCACAAGTAGGCAGAGAAGCAGGCAGAGAGAGAGGGGGAAACAGGCTCCCTGCTGAGCAGAGAGCCCGATGCGGGGCTCGATCTCAGGACCCTGGGATCATGACCTGAGCCGAAGGCAGAGGCTTTAACCTACTGAGCCACCCAGGCGCCCCGAATTTAATTTTTTTTTAAATGGGGGAAAAGAAGATGTTGATATTTGATGAGTAGGGATGAGGTGTCTGTGTGTTCTTTCTCTTATACTTTCAACTTCTCTGGCCTGAAAATTTTCAAAGTAAAATATTGGGGGAGAAGAAATAGGAAATCATAGAAACAATAGTAATACCTACTGAGAATTGTGTGTCAAGACATTCACGTCCTCGGAACAAAGCAGTCAGTCAGACTCTCCCCAGCCACCAGGTCTGCATAGGAAAGAAACCCAAGTTCCGCGCCCCAGAGCCTGCCTCAGTGGCCCAAACATCCCCACCATCCCTTTTTAAGATTGATTTTGGGGGATGTCTGGGTGGCTCAGATGGTTAAGTGTGTCCTTTTGGCTCAGGTCATGATCCCAGGATCCTGGGATCCAGCCCCGTGTAGAGTCCCTCACTTGGAGCCCCTTCCGACCCTATCGGGCCCCTCAGTCTCCCTCTCCCCCTGCCTCTCACCCACCCTCCCTGCTCTCTCTCTCTCTCTCCCAAATAAATAAAAATAAATATAATCTAAAAAGAGAAAAAAACATCTTACAAGAAAGGGACCTAAATCTCCATGATTCCCAGTATTTTGTTGTGCTTTCTTTTCTCATTTTTAAAAATATTCACTGTCACACCTAATTTCTTCAAGAAAGCTCTCAGAACCACAAAGCCTTTGATTCAGGTGGACCTTTATTTCCCTACATACATTTCAGAGTAAGTTTATCAATTCTTGACGGCATCATAGTGCAATAAAATTTCAGTGTTCTTCGGCATCGGTAAGAGAAAGGGGACTATGCAAATGGAAAGAAAGCGGATCTCTAGACAGAGACTTTCATTTTTAGGTCTTGAATTACCTGGAAACATTTTTTCTCTACTTGAACTTTGGTAAAAATCAATCTCTTAAGCCCTTTGCTCAAGATACCACCGCCAGCAGATATTCTTAAGAAAGTCAGGTTGAGAAAGACTGAGATGTTGACCCTGCGCAGATAAGGGGAGATAAGGAGGTGTTTTGCATGTTCTGGACAAATCCCTTAGCGAAACTTGTGGTCGATAATAACTGTATTTCTTTTCTGTGTCACTGAAAATTATCTAAAATCAGGAGGTAGATGTCCCGTATCTATCTCTCTGATATCATAGTAATGTAATCACAAGTCATGATTATGGTTTTATTGCAGGAAATCGTAAAATGTATTGTCCGGCTAACTGTGTTTTCACTTGGCCACCCTCATTTAAAGTGGCTTTCCAGCGGATATAATGGCCCCATTCTAGGCGGGAAATTGGATGGACGTTGGCTAAAGCAATCAGCACTGGGGTCAATTAACAAAGCACCGTCATCTGGAATTGTAGTGGCTTATTTTAAAAAGTGTTATTGAATTATTTGTCACTTTATTCGGTAAGTCTGAGGTCTCCACAGAAAGAACCAGATTTATAGCCCTGAACGGGGTTCTCCAAACAGCCCGCAGCTTTGCCCAGGGCTTCCCGCTTTCAAGTTGGCATGTTGCCACCATGAGTAGTGACTCAAACGGCTCGATCTGGCCTTTACCCAGGACACAAAGATTCAGACCTTTCTACCTGTAAATAAACAAAGAAAATTAGGAGTTTTTCTGAGGGTGCTCCTTGGCCATAAAGTCAGGGAAGATCCTTCAAGGTCCAGACAAGCATGAGCGGGGCTGGTTCTCTTGATGTTGGTTGTTGCCCGAATCTGCCCTGGGAGACACAGCCCAGAGACCCTTCGGGTACATTCCCCCTGCACGTCCCCAGGAGGGCGGGTGCGGAGCAGAGGGGCACCAACTCAGCCGGCTTCTGTCCCCAAATCACGCATTGCCGCACGCACCCGGCAACGTCAGAAGAGGCAGAGCTTGAGGCAGCAACCGGTGTCCCCTCCAGCTCCTACCTGAAACGCAACACGCTGAAGATCGGCCACGGCGGGAACGATTACAGAGAACACGGCAAGCCCCAGGCCTCACGCACAGACGGTGCGCTTTCCCTTCTCTTTATTGTGAAACGGGACACACACAGCAGGAGAGGGCCTCGCACGGAACCTCGGGGTCTGATCACGAGTAGCTCAGACAGGCTACGAAGGGGAGGTCCGGCTGTCCCCATTCGGGCTCTGCTCTGACAACGCACCTTTGCTCAAGATACCACCGCCAGCAGATATTCTTAAGAAAGTCAGGTTGAGAAAGACTGAGATGTTGACCCTGCGCAGATAAGGGGAGATGAGGAGGTGTTTTGCATGTTCTGGACAAATCCCTTAGCGAAACTTGTGGTCGATAATAACTGTATTTCTTTTCTGTGTCACTGAAAATTATCTAAAATCAGGAGGTAGATGTCCCGTATCTATCTCTCTGATATCATAGTAATGTAATCACAAGTCATGATTATGGTTTTATTGCAGGAAATCGTAAAATGTATTGTCCGGCTAACTGTGTTTTCACTTGGCCACCCTCATTTAAAGTGGCTTTCCAGCGGATATAATGGCCCCATTCTAGGCGGGAAATTGGATGGACGTTGGCTAAAGCAATCAGCACTGGGGTCAATTAACAAAGCACCGTCATCTGGAATTGTAGTGGCTTATTTTAAAAAGTGTTATTGAATTATTTGTCACTTTATTCGGTAAGTCTGAGGTCTCCACAGAAAGAACCAGATTTATAGCCCTGAACGGGGTTCTCCAAACAGCCCGCAGCTTTGCCCAGGGCTTCCCGCTTTCAAGTTGGCATGTTGCCACCATGAGTAGTGACTCAAACGGCTCGATCTGGCCTTTACCCAGGACACAAAGATTCAGACCTTTCTACCTGTAAATAAACAAAGAAAATTAGGAGTTTTTCTGAGGGTGCTCCTTGGCCATAAAGTCAGGGAAGATCCTTCAAGGTCCAGACAAGCATGAGCGGGGCTGGTTCTCTTGATGTTGGTTGTTGCCCGAATCTGCCCTGGGAGACACAGCCCAGAGACCCTTCGGGTACATTCCCCCTGCACGTCCCCAGGAGGGCGGGTGCGGAGCAGAGGGGCACCAACTCAGCCGGCTTCTGTCCCCAAATCACGCATTGCCGCACGCACCCGGCAACGTCAGAAGAGGCAGAGCTTGAGGCAGCAACCGGTGTCCCCTCCAGCTCCTACCTGAAACGCAACACGCTGAAGATCGGCCACGGCGGGAACGATTACAGAGAACACGGCAAGCCCCAGGCCTCACGCACAGACGGTGCGCTTTCCCTTCTCTTTATTGTGAAACGGGACACACACAGCAGGAGAGGGCCTCGCACGGAACCTCGGGGTCTGATCACGAGTAGCTCAGACAGGCTACGAAGGGGAGGTCCGGCTGTCCCCATTCGGGCTCTGCTCTGACAACGCACCTTTGCTCAAGATACCACCGCCAGCAGATATTCTTAAGAAAGTCAGGTTGAGAAAGACTGAGATGTTGACCCTGCGCAGATAAGGGGAGATGAGGAGGTGTTTTGCATGTTCTGGACAAATCCCTTAGCGAAACTTGTGGTCGATAATAACTGTATTTCTTTTCTGTGTCACTGAAAATTATCTAAAATCAGGAGGTAGATGTCCCGTATCTATCTCTCTGATATCATAGTAATGTAATCACAAGTCATGATTATGGTTTTATTGCAGGAAATCGTAAAATGTATTGTCCGGCTAACTGTGTTTTCACTTGGCCACCCTCATTTAAAGTGGCTTTCCAGCGGATATAATGGCCCCATTCTAGGCGGGAAATTGGATGGACGTTGGCTAAAGCAATCAGCACTGGGGTCAATTAACAAAGCACCGTCATCTGGAATTGTAGTGGCTTATTTTAAAAAGTGTTATTGAATTATTTGTCACTTTATTCGGTAAGTCTGAGGTCTCCACAGAAAGAACCAGATTTATAGCCCTGAACGGGGTTCTCCAAACAGCCCGCAGCTTTGCCCAGGGCTTCCCGCTTTCAAGTTGGCATGTTGCCACCATGAGTAGTGACTCAAACGGCTCGATCTGGCCTTTACCCAGGACACAAAGATTCAGACCTTTCTACCTGTAAATAAACAAAGAAAATTAGGAGTTTTTCTGAGGGTGCTCCTTGGCCATAAAGTCAGGGAAGATCCTTCAAGGTCCAGACAAGCATGAGCGGGGCTGGTTCTCTTGATGTTGGTTGTTGCCCGAATCTGCCCTGGGAGACACAGCCCAGAGACCCTTCGGGTACATTCCCCCTGCACGTCCCCAGGAGGGCGGGTGCGGAGCAGAGGGGCACCAACTCAGCCGGCTTCTGTCCCCAAATCACGCATTGCCGCACGCACCCGGCAACGTCAGAAGAGGCAGAGCTTGAGGCAGCAACCGGTGTCCCCTCCAGCTCCTACCTGAAACGCAACACGCTGAAGATCGGCCACGGCGGGAACGATTACAGAGAACACGGCAAGCCCCAGGCCTCACGCACAGACGGTGCGCTTTCCCTTCTCTTTATTGTGAAACGGGACACACACAGCAGGAGAGGGCCTCGCACGGAACCTCGGGGTCTGATCACGAGTAGCTCAGACAGGCTACGAAGGGGAGGTCCGGCTGTCCCCATTCGGGCTCTGCTCTGACAACGCACCTTTGCTCAAGATACCACCGCCAGCAGATATTCTTAAGAAAGTCAGGTTGAGAAAGACTGAGATGTTGACCCTGCGCAGATAAGGGGAGATGAGGAGGTGTTTTGCATGTTCTGGACAAATCCCTTAGCGAAACTTGTGGTCGATAATAACTGTATTTCTTTTCTGTGTCACTGAAAATTATCTAAAATCAGGAGGTAGATGTCCCGTATCTATCTCTCTGATATCATAGTAATGTAATCACAAGTCATGATTATGGTTTTATTGCAGGAAATCGTAAAATGTATTGTCCGGCTAACTGTGTTTTCACTTGGCCACCCTCATTTAAAGTGGCTTTCCAGCGGATATAATGGCCCCATTCTAGGCGGGAAATTGGATGGACGTTGGCTAAAGCAATCAGCACTGGGGTCAATTAACAAAGCACCGTCATCTGGAATTGTAGTGGCTTATTTTAAAAAGTGTTATTGAATTATTTGTCACTTTATTCGGTAAGTCTGAGGTCTCCACAGAAAGAACCAGATTTATAGCCCTGAACGGGGTTCTCCAAACAGCCCGCAGCTTTGCCCAGGGCTTCCCGCTTTCAAGTTGGCATGTTGCCACCATGAGTAGTGACTCAAACGGCTCGATCTGGCCTTTACCCAGGACACAAAGATTCAGACCTTTCTACCTGTAAATAAACAAAGAAAATTAGGAGTTTTTCTGAGGGTGCTCCTTGGCCATAAAGTCAGGGAAGATCCTTCAAGGTCCAGACAAGCATGAGCGGGGCTGGTTCTCTTGATGTTGGTTGTTGCCCGAATCTGCCCTGGGAGACACAGCCCAGAGACCCTTCGGGTACATTCCCCCTGCACGTCCCCAGGAGGGCGGGTGCGGAGCAGAGGGGCACCAACTCAGCCGGCTTCTGTCCCCAAATCACGCATTGCCGCACGCACCCGGCAACGTCAGAAGAGGCAGAGCTTGAGGCAGCAACCGGTGTCCCCTCCAGCTCCTACCTGAAACGCAACACGCTGAAGATCGGCCACGGCGGGAACGATTACAGAGAACACGGCAAGCCCCAGGCCTCACGCACAGACGGTGCGCTTTCCCTTCTCTTTATTGTGAAACGGGACACACACAGCAGGAGAGGGCCTCGCACGGAACCTCGGGGTCTGATCACGAGTAGCTCAGACAGGCTACGAAGGGGAGGTCCGGCTGTCCCCATTCGGGCTCTGCTCTGACAACGCACCTTTGCTCAAGATACCACCGCCAGCAGATATTCTTAAGAAAGTCAGGTTGAGAAAGACTGAGATGTTGACCCTGCGCAGATAAGGGGAGATGAGGAGGTGTTTTGCATGTTCTGGACAAATCCCTTAGCGAAACTTGTGGTCGATAATAACTGTATTTCTTTTCTGTGTCACTGAAAATTATCTAAAATCAGGAGGTAGATGTCCCGTATCTATCTCTCTGATATCATAGTAATGTAATCACAAGTCATGATTATGGTTTTATTGCAGGAAATCGAAGTGGCCCGAACGTTTGTATTCAGCCCTTCCTTGTGGTTCCACATCTCTCTCCAAACTGGCCTTCTTGGTGGCTATCAGTTACCTGGCCCGGGTGTCTGACTCCGTTTGTCTATATGGGTGTGGGATTAACTTTAAAAAATATATATATGTTATTTATTTATTTATTTTAGAGAGTGAGCGAGCAAGTGAGTGAGTGTGCAAGCAGGGGGAGGGGCAGGGGGAGAGGGAGAAGCTGAGAATCCCAAGCAGACTCCATGGGGAGTGTGGAGCCCGCCCCGGGGTTCCTTCTCATGAACCAAAGAACCAAAGATCATGACTTGAGTCGAAACTGAGAGTTGGATACTCAACGTACCGAGCCACCCAGGTGCCCCCAACTTTTTTTTTCTAATGATTTATTTATTTGACAGAGAGAGATCACAAGTAGGCAGAGAGGCAGGCAGAGAGAGAGAGAGAGAGAGAGAGAGGGAGAAGCAGGCTCCCTGCTGAGCAGAGAGCCTGATGCGGGGCTCGATCCCAGGACTCTGAGATCATGACCTGAGCTGAAGGCAGAGGCTTAACCCATTGAGCCACCCAGGTG
This sequence comes from Neogale vison, assembly GCF_020171115.1. Lineage (NCBI taxonomy): Eukaryota > Metazoa > Chordata > Mammalia > Carnivora > Mustelidae > Neogale > Neogale vison. The sequence goes on along the minus strand of NC_058095.1, from coordinate 152,274,307 downwards.
CCCCCCAACTTTTTTAAAAATCACCTTCCAGACCTCTTTCCTTCTTTGGTTAACACATCTCTGGACCTTACTTACTTCGGGCTGACCCCTCCAACGCATCCCAGTAGGACTGAACCCTGGTGCGATTTCTCCAGAACTATATGCAGCGTCTACACCTCCCAGCACCGACGAAGAAACAAAGTGAGTTACGGCGTGAATTCTGTCAACCTGCTACCTCACAGCAAACCTCCCTAACTTCCCCTAAGAAACTTCCTGGCTTCTTTAAGAAGATTAAAGTTCCTTCAAAGCAAATGTGAAGCTAGTTCAATATTTTGTACCCCTGGACAGCTCCTTCCAAAAAATGAATCGTCATCTCCAAGCAACTTGTCAAAACCTCATCCTCTCTCCACACAGCTTTCTAAATTAATACAGATTTGAGTAAATTCTAGACAGGATTTTGGATGATAATTTCATAACCATATCATCATTTGGTGCTGGAACTGTCTTTTCTTGATTAGTTTGTAGTGACTCAACTCTCAGCCTAGAAGCTAAAAACATAATTTTATATTAAACGGAGATGGATTAGCATTTGATGCAGGTCCCACTGTCAAGCCGTGGGCAGCAACGCACTGTAAGCGAGAGGCTCCGTCTTCCCAAACTGACACTCTGCCCACGAAACCGTAAGTGTCTCCCCTCCAGCTGCTGGCAAACACCATTCTACTTTCTGGCTCGAATTTGATTGCTCCGGTCACCCCTCATAGGAGAAAATACACCGGGGCGCCTGGGTGGCTCCAAGGGCTAAGTGTCTGCCTTGGGCTCGAGTCACGATCCTGGGGTCCTGGGATCGAGCCCCCATGTCGGGCTTCTAGCTCAGCTGGGAGTCTGCTTCTTCCTTTCTTCCTGCCTCTCCCCCTGCTTTCTCTCTCTCTCTCTCTCAAGTGAATAGAAAAAATCTTCTAAAAAGAGAGAGAGAAAATATACCGTATTTGTCCTTGTGGGTCTGGCTTACTTCACCAAGCGTAACATCCTCAAGGTTCATCCATGTTTTATGTCTGAGTTTCCTTCCTTTTCGAGGCTGAGTACTATTCCACGGTCTGGATGTGGCCCATTTTGTTTATCTGTTTGTCCGTCAGTGCCCACTTGGCTTGCTTCCATGTTTCAGCCCCGATGGGTGATGCTTCCAGGAACGCCCCCACTTTGCATCCTTCTGGGTGTATGTAGCCCAAGGAGGAGTTGCTGCACCCAACGGTAATTCCACGCTTCATTGTCGAAGGCTATTTTTAGCTTATTATGAAAGCAGAACAGACTATCAGAAAACGAACAGAGAGGTGTGCCGTTTGTGGAGTTTCCCCGAGCTGGGCACTGGGTCACAGGAAGAGGACGAGCATCCCGTGGGCACCACCCGTCCCGATCTCCCGGCCTCTCCCCCACATCACACTCAACGCCCCCCGCCCGGCTTTCAGCAACACAGATTCATTTCGTAATTATTTAAACTGTTTAAAACGGGGAAGGAAAAGCCGATCTTCTCAGGGCTGTCGAGACGATTCAGTGAGGCTCTCGGAGTGATGCCTGCGTTGTCCCGCGCGCTGCGAACCAGGCAGATACAATCCCTGCCCGGTGTCGTTTCTAAGTGCGCGTGGAAAGCAAGCGCGGCGCTTGGCTCATACGACAGCCAGCAGTGGTTTGCTCTCCTCCCCCGCGCCCCCCGCCCCCCTAGTCAGTCATACCCTATACACAGCCTCATCTCTGTCTTCAAACGGGGTCCCCTCTGGCGGGAAGCTCGAGATGTCACCAGGGTCCTGTGAGCCCAGAGCCGTCTGGGCAAATCTTTCATCTGAAAAACATCCAAGTCATATGCGAGCCTCACAATGGGCTTTTTTCCTTACCCTTTCCTTTCTCCTTCATGGCTTTTCCCATCATCAACACCCTCCTGCACCCTCCTACACCCTCTTTTCTTCTTCTCCCCGCCAGCCCCAAGCTGCTCTCCAGGGGGTGGGGGAACCTGTTATCATCTGTGGGTTCGTGTGGATTTAAGTCTGGGGGCACCCCTCCCAGGGATAAAGGTTTTTAAGCTCAGTGACTGATGAGTTAAAGCTGTCCCATGTCCTGCCACACTCTGGATAAAAAAGTGCATCTGCCAATAAATGCACCTTCAAGACGGGCCCTTGGCCTCTTTTCCCGACAAATTGTTATCCTGTTGTTCCTCGTATGTAGAAATTCTGGTGCTCTGACAGGTTAACCCTTACCTGTACTAGTTGTGTAGGTAATTACCTGGAATGTAATGGTAGCCTCCAAGAGTGTCTCTGAGGTGAGCTGCCTTAGGGGCCAGGAGACAGACTCATGGTCTGAAAGGTCAACAGGAGCGGGACAGCGTGTAAGGAGATATATGGACGGCACTGCCTGAATCCCGGCTCACGCAAAGTTCCTTTGCGCTCCTGCACCTGCCTTTCTCTCTCTCTCCATCTCTCTCTCCATCCACCCACCCTTGGTCTGCGTCAGCCTCCTGGAAGCATAGATGTGAGGACCAGGGTTGCCATTAGAGCAAGCGGCCCAACAGAGAGCAGGTGCAAGGGACCATATGCCACCTGCTGGATCAGAAACACCGGGGCGTGCGCACCCGGCCCCAGCGGAAGCCGCCAGTTCGCCTGTTGAACAGCACTGCACTTTGTCTCCGCCACATATGGGGCCACAGTGGGGCAATCCTGGGCATCCCTGGTGTGTGGTCAACATGAACACATCACAGCTGGCAGCTTAGAGCAAGCATGGTAACTTGATTTTTCTGTCTTTCTATCTATGATGAATATTGTTTGTTCTATTATATATTCTTTTAAAAAAGATTTTATTTATTTATTTGACAGTCAGAGATCACAAGTAGACAGAGAGGCAGGCGGGGGGTGGGAAACAGGCTCCCTGCTGAGCAGAGAGCCCAGTGCGGGGCTCGATCCCAGGACCCTGGGATCATGACCTAAGCCGAAGGCAGAGGCTTTAATCCACTGAGCCACCGAGGCACCCCTATTATATATTCTTTTTATTCTACTTATCTTCAGCCTAGCTTTCAGATTGCCAGCTTACCAGCTATATTCAATATATCCCATTCATTTTGTTAATATTTCACAAGTGACTTCCTTAGGTACTAGCCATACCTAGCACATGGGAGGTTTGTGCATCTTGCTTATTTGTCTTGTCTTCTGTAGCAGAAGGGACTGTGACCAAATAATATAGCAAACACACATCATGACAGACAGCTTTGGTCTCTATCAAAGGCATTCCCAGCATTCACAATCACATACCAAAGGTTTGGAGAGAACAAAGCACCTTCCTACTATCCTGAAATCATTGCCCCTGGCAGAGGCCATGACTCCTATGGAAGAGTCACGGAACACTATCCAATGTGCGAGGAAGGATAAGCACATTTGTAACTGGGTTTCCATAGTCCTGTCTTAGGTTTGGCATTTACTGAAATTGGGAATATACATACCCAGGGAGATTTATTCTCACAATGCTACATTCTTCTAAGATTGCTATTATCAGGACACCTGGGTGGCTCAGTTGGTTGGATGAGTGCCTTCGGCTCAGGTCATGATCCCGGAGTCTCGGGATTGAGTCCCGCATCTGGATCCCAGCTCCACGGGGAGTCCGCTTCTCCCTCTGACATTTCCCTCACTCATGCTCTCTCTCACTGTCTCTCTCTCAAATAAATAAATAAAATCTTAAAAAAAAAAAAAGAAGAACTGCTACTATCCCAATACCTCAAGCATGATTGTACTTCTGTGTCCCTGATTAATGCCAGGAAAAGAGGCATCAGTCTTATGTGAATGATAAAATGCTCCTGGCCGTGTTTGGCTCCTCCGATCTCCCCTTTTCTATTTCCACTGACATGTGAATTCGGGAACATGAATTTAGTTGAGAAAATTCATATTGATGTTACTCTCTTTAAATAAAAGAAAAAAATCGGCTAGAGAGCTCTGTTGTTACCCCAAAATAAAGCACTAAGCCTCCCAAAGAGATGTACCGTTGATCCGTACAGTTGCCCTGTTCGGCCACGAGGTGGCAGCACGCACCAGTAAGAGACCACGGCTGTCGCTCAGTCCCGCTCTTCGGAAAGCTTGGGTTGGCAGCAGAAAGGTAGTGACGGAGGGGTGGGGACCCTGAGAAGGGACACCGACAGAATGATGACGCAGAGGAAGTGAGTGAAGGCTGAGAACAGGGAGGCAATGTAAAGAGTAGAGGTTAATAATGCAGACTTTGGGATCACATAGCTTACTTTCCAACCAGGGTTCTGCCACTTCCCTAGCCCTGAAGCCACAGGCACTTTAGTTTTCTTATTGAGAAAATAAGAGGACTTGCAGGTGCGGCATCTGGCTGGTTCAGCAGGTAGAGCACGCCACGCTTGATCTTGGGGTTGTGAATTTAAGCCACACATTGGGGGTGGAGATTGCTAAAAAAAAAAGAAGAAGAAGAAGAAGAAGAAGAAGGGAACACCAAGGAGACTTTGCATACACGAAAAAGTTTTTTTAAAAGGTCGTTTAATTTTTTTTTAAATTTGAATATGGTTGACACACGATGTTACATTAGTTTCATGTGTATACAGCATTGTTATTCATCTTCTCTATATGAAGTCAGAGAGGGAGACAATCCATAAGAGACTCTTAACTAGGGAAAAAATAGGATTGCTGGAGGGGAGGGGCATGGGAGATGGGGTAACTGGGTGATGAGCATTAAGGAGGGCACATGATGTAACAAGCACTGGGTGTTCTATGCAACTGATGAATCACTAAACTCTACCCTTGAAACTAATAATACACTATATGCTAATTAATTAAATAAAATTTTTTTAAAAAGCTACTTCTCTATATCTTATGCTGTGCTCACCAAAGTGTAGCTACCATCTGTCACCATCAGCACTGACAATGTCATTGATGATGTTCCCTATGCTGGAACTTTTGTTCCCATAACTTATCCATTCCACAACTGGAAGCCGCTATCTCCCACTCCCCTTCGTCCACTTTGTCCATTCTGCAACCCATCCCCCTCTAGCCACCAACAGTTTGTTCTCTGTGCTTCTACGTCTGTCTGATTCTGCTCCACAAAGGACCGGTCACTCAGTTATCTCTAATTCTTCTCATTTTGAAGAATGGGGAAACTGAAGGCATAATCTCTTGAACTGTTGAACTGACTTACCCACAGCTAGTTCATAAAGCCCTTGAAACGTTCCGCTCTTCTCTGTTCTGTCTGTACCTGTCAGATATGCTGCCGGAGCAGTAATGCCCAGACAAGAGCTCATTCCCCAGCAAGCACCCAGGATTGCTAGCACTGGATTTTGCTCTCCTGTCCCCAGACAAAATACCACTGATTAACACGCATTAAAGAGGATAGGGAGGCGCTTGATGGGGGTTGTTTCAGGTTATCAGTTTAATGATGTATTTATTTTGAAAAAGAGGAAGGAAAATGAGAAAGAAAAGGAAGTTCATGAGCGGTAATCAGCATGACTCGGCTTTTTCTTTTTTCCTTTCTTTATATATGCTGATAAAAGCAAAAAAGCAATTGGCTTTGCAGCATGGACCACTTATAGATCCTTTTCATATTTTAAAATTAATTTTTAAACATTTTTGTTTCCATTAACAACTGAACAGTATTGTAGGCTGTAATAATGATCAGAAATAGGGACCCCTAAGAAAAATTAATCCTGGCTATCATTTGGTTGACCTGTGATATGCCATTCATTTCTAATGAAAGCGATGGTTTCATTTGCATGGTTTACATTTTTTCAACAATAAAAAGGCAACAATTTTGTTTTTGTTTTTGTTTTTTAAAATTATATTTATTTATTTGACAGAGAGAGATCACAAGTAGACAGAGAGGCAGGTGGGAAAGGGGGCGGGGGAAGCAGAGAGCCAGATGTGGGGCTCGATCCCAGGACCCTGAGATCATGACCTGAGCTGAAGGCAGAGGCTTAACCCCCCGAGCCACCCAAAGGCAACAGTTTTTATATGTCGAGATGCTCATTTACTCTAATGCCTGCTACACTGCTTAACGTGGTCTTGTCTGTCTGCTGAAGGCAAGAGAAAAGTGGTATCAAATTGTAGTCATTGAGGCAGGAAGAAAAGAAATCTGTTTATACTTCATCATCTCTGCTGAGGGTACTCTGGGTTTTGTTTGAGAATTACCAGGCAGATGATGGATGAAGAGAATTCCACTTTCTAGTTTGCTTCAGGTTCTGGAGGATACCAGAACCAGAATCCCAAGACACCCTCTGGGGTGGGAGTGGCCCCCCCAGATCACCCGGGAAAGCCCAGAACTACTTCCTCTCCCTTCCAATGCAGCAGACCCAGAACAGCCCCCTTAAACAGTTGGTCCAGTGAAAACCAAACCCTTAGCGCCCAGCTGTGTTTATGCGTCTTTGTGTATTTAAAATGTTTTACAGGAACTTAACTGGAATTATTGAGTAAAGCACGACCGTGTTTAATCCTTTTTTCCCTTCAAATAACATATTCCAAATAGCGCCATTTTAAGCTCTTCAAATTATGGCCAAAAACAGATCTCTTGGGGTTTTCAAGATCCTCTTTCACTAACGGCGAAACAAGGCTTTTTTGAGAAGATGGTATGGTTCCATAGGCAGAAGATGATGGCAGCCCAGATTATGTGGTGTGAGAGAGGGAGAGGTAGAGTCGAGAAGCAGTTTGCCAGTAGAAACTTCTGGGCTTGGAAATGGGCTAGAAGAGATGGGGGAGAGAAGAAAGTCAACAAGACTCCATCACCACTCATAATTACAAATTTGTTTTCTTGCAGTAAGAGCTTTTAAGATCTTCCCTCTTGGCAGCCTTCAGATACACAACACAGTACGGTGAGCCATAGCTGTTGTGCCGCACTTCACATCCCAGGGATTGATTTATCTCAGCACCAGAAGTTTGTACTTTGTAACTTCCTAACCCCCTACTCCCCACCACACTGCCTCACTGCAAAACTAGGATGAAAGATACAGATATTGTATCTAAGCCACCTGGGTGGCTTAGTCAGTGAAGCGTCTGCCTTCGGCTCAGGTCATGATCCCAGGGGTCCTGGGATTGAGCTGCACATTGGGCTCCCTGCTTGGCAGGGGGCCTGCTTCTCCCTCTGCCTGCCACTCCCCCTGCTTGTACATTCACTCTCTCTCTCCCTCTCTCATTCTCTGACAAATAAATAAATAAAATCTTTTTTTACAAAAATGATACAGATATTTACTGGGTAAACAGTTTTAGCAAAGAAGGTACAACATAGTTCATGCGGCCACTTTTGCAGCTCAATCCACTCCCCATTCTTTGACCTTGCAGGATTACTAGGTTGCATTTCTGTCTCTGTTCCTTACTACTGGCCAGCAAGCTCCGGCTTGGACATATATGGTTTCTGGCCAATGAAAGGTGAGTCAAAGCAATATGTGTTGCTTCTAAGTAGAGTAAGTTTTAAGATCCTTCCCCTGGTTCCTCCATCATTCTTTGCCATCTGCCTTGAGACCAGTATATCCCAGAGAGGACTGCTTGTGGAAGGAAGAGCAGAACCTCAGTTGACCTACAGCCAATATACCTCAAGCCTTGATTACCGTAAGCCACTGAAAGTCAGGAAACTATTTATAACACGGCATGAGCTGGCTGGGGGTTACCCATGCATAGGAATTCCAACTTACATATTCCTGCAATTCTGTGAAGAATTTGCTTGGACAACTTTTTTTTTTTTTTTAAGATTTTATTTATTTATTTGACAGACAGAGATCACAAGTAGGCAGAGATGCAGGCAGAGAGAGAGAGAGAGGAGGAAGCAGGCTCCCTGCTGAGCAGAGAGCCCGATGTGGGCCTCGATCCCAGGACCCCGGGATCACGACCCGAGTCAAAGGCAGAGGCCTTAACCCACTGAGCCACCCAGGTGCCCCTCACTTAAACAACTTTGCCAAGGCAACACTGCTGGTCTTTTCTTTGGGATGGCTGCACATAGGGAGCCACCAGCCCTGTCCATGAGAGCTGCAAACTGGAGGTTTCCGCAGATATTTTTCCTATGTTCACGTAAGGCAGGTAGATGTGCAGGTGGTGTTTTCCAGCTATCTCAGCTGGTCCATACACATCAGACTCCTTTAATATCCCCAAGCTGTAGCAACTTTCTAATATCCATCACTAGAAATAAGAGGCCAACAAAAACCCGTTTCCTAACATCCAACATATTAAAAAACACAGGGTCAGCTCTGGACTAAGTAAAAGAAGGGCAATATCGCGATTTGTTGTGGCCAGCCCTGGAGCATGGCCCTTTCTGATATAATGCTGGACACCCTGGACTGGGCCTTTTATTTTTGTTTTTGTTTTTTGAGTCTGTAACATTTTATCAGCAACAAAAATAGTAGGTTTTTATTATCTGAGACAGGTAGTAATTTTAAATACCACAGAATTATTAGAGGTTGAACAGATCAATTTAAAAATGTAATTTGTGGGGGGCCTGGCTGGCTCAGTCAGTAGAGCATGCAACTCTTGACCCAAGGGTTGTGGGTTTGAGCCCCACACTAGGCAGAGAATATTTTAAATATTCTTAAATATTCTTTAAATATTTTAAATATTTTAAATATTCCTTTAAAATATTTTAAAAATAAAAATAAAATAAAAATGCCATTTTTTTACTTAGAGGCAGAACAGGTGACAAGGACGATTCTTCCTTCAGAATGTTCTTGGGGCCATGGTGACGAGTGTCTCTTTCTGTCACCCCCAATTGTACTGTGTTGCCATTCCCTCTCCGTCCTATTTCTGCTGATGCATCAGTGCTTTCAGACCTCAATTATACCTTTTTATCTTCAATTCTCTTGCTTCCCCCTTTGAAAAGAGTCAGCATTTTTTTTTTTTTTTGAGAGAGAGAGAGAGAGAGCACATGCTCACAAGGCTGGGGGGAAGGGCAGAGGCAGAGGGAGAGAGAGAATCTCAAGCAGATTCTGCGCTGAGTGTGAAGCCCCATGTGGGGCTCAATCTCACGACCCTGAGTTCATGACCTCAGCTGAAACCAAGATGCTCAACTGACTGAGCCATCCGGGCCCCCCCAAGAATAAACTTTTTATTTAACAGAGTCATCCATTGTTAGCACAACTGGATGAACATGGAGGAAAGGAGAAAGCCCAGAAAAATGTCAAAAGGATGATGGAAAAATCTGTGGAGGCTCGCGCTACAGCTTGAGTGGACCTTGAGGACATACTCGGAGTGAAATAAGGCAGATGCAAAAGGATAAATACTGGGGCGCCTGGGTGGCTCAGTGGTTAAAGCCTCTGCCTTCAGCTCGGGTCATGATCTCAGGTCCTGGAATTGAGCCCCGCATTGGGCTCTCTGCTCAGCAGGGAGCCTGCTTCCTCCTCTCTCTCTGCCTGCCTCTCTGACTACTTGTGATCTCTGTCTGTCAAATAAATAAATAAAAACTCTTAAAAAAAAAAAGGGACAAATACTATAGGATTCCCCCCACACGAAGCCCCCAGAATGGTCAAATACATAGAGCCCTAAAGGAGAAGGGTGGTCCCCAGGGGCCGGGGGCTGGGGGATGAGTTGTTCAACGGGTACGTAATTCAGTTCGCAAGGGGACAGGCGCTCTGGGGCTCGGTCACACAGCGGCGTGAATGGACCAGCACCGTGGAACTGCGCACTTAGGAATGGTTAAGTTGGGGGGCGCCTGGGTGACTCAGCCGGTGAAGTGTCAGACCCTTGGTTTCAGCTCAGGTCTTGATTTCAGGCTCGTGAATTGAAGCCCCACATTGCACTCCACACAAAAGAAATGGTTAAGATGGTAAATTTTACGGTATGTATATTTATCACAATTAAAAGCAAGCAAGCAAGGGAGGGAGGGACGGAGGGAGGAATGGCTCTGCGGAGCCTCTCCCGAAAGCCTGGATAGGATAGTTTATTCATGGCGAGGAAAACACCGAACTGTAGGCCTGATCCGTCCACACAGGCCACTTCGGCGCCCGGATGGCTCCTGGGCCCGGGTTTACCCAGTTTGCCGCCAGGAGACCCACAAAGCTGATTCTATGCACCCGCGGACCAGCTTTAAACACCGACTGTAAGTTAAACTGCTCAGAGCACTAGCGCTTTTTTTTTTTTTTTTTTTGCAAAGACCTCCTTTTCCCTCTCTTTCGCATCAGGAAGGCTCGCCAGGCCATAAGACAAAGAGCAGGTAATTAAGAAGTGATGTTGTTAACAAGCCGCTTCTGTTTCCACTCACAATAACAGAGCTCTCTATTTCCTTGTGGAAGGAAGGTCTTGATTTCAAGGATAAATCCCAGAACACGGAAAGGATGGGATTAACTGAAGTCCCTTTGGCCTGGGCCCAAGGGAGCCCCGGCGACGTTTGACAAGGAATGGGGACATCTCTGAGACCTCAGATCAGAGCCACACAGGCCAGGGCCCTGAGGAAGGCGAGCGAATGAATTAAGAACTTTGCCCTGCGGGTCACAGGGCAACCTGTCAAAACAGGGCAGGTGTCTGCCCAGACCGCCTCCAGACCTGGGCCGGAAGGAAGACGCTCTCCCTGTCCGCCTCGCTGAGGGCTGCGCAGGCCCGACTTCCGGATGCACCACTGCGCATGCGTCTGTGATCGCGGTGGAGGCGCCCCCCACCCCTCCGCCCCGCAGAGTTGAACCAGATTCTCCCTACCTGCCTCGGTTCCCCAGAAGAGCGGCACTGAGGTCCAGAGAAGGCTTGGCGAGGCTCCAGAACGAGCCTCTTGAGTTTTGAGTGAGCCCAGGACTGACAGGGAAGATCATGAAGAGTCCGAGTGAGTCACCTCTGGACCCCAAGCTGGTCCTCCCCCTGCCCTGCCCTCCGGGGTCTCACCCCTTCCTTTCCTGTCTGCCCTTGGATCTGTCCTTGGACTTTGCCCTCAAATCCATTCAGGCCTCCCAGAGTTCGGTCTCAGAGCTGAAATCTATCTACCTAACCTACCTACCTGCCTACCTTCCTTCCACCCCCCCCCTTTTTTTTTTTTTTTTTACAGATTTTTATCTTTAAGTAAGTTTGAACTCCAAACCCGGAGATCAAAAGTTACGTGCTCCCCACACTGAACCAGCCAAGCACCCCACAGCTGAAATCTTTCCAAAGCCAACTTACAGGTTATTTAAAGCAGATTCCTTGATATTCAGGGAGCTTTACTCAGAAAGGCAAGGAGGTGGATGAGGATAGAAATGGCATAAGGGTCTGAGGTATTGCTCCATTACATCTCTCCACTTCTTTTTAAAGATTTTATTTATTTATCTGGAAGAGAAGGGGGGCACACAAGAGAGCATGAGTGGAGTGAAGGGCAGAGGCAGAAGCAGACTCCCCTCTGAGCAGGGAGCCCCGTGTGGGGCTTGATCCCAGGACCCCGGGATCATGACCTGAGCCAAAAGCAGACACTTAACCCACTGAGCCACCCAGGTGCCCGACATTTATTTATTTATTTATTTAGATTTTATTTATTTATTTGACAAAGAGAGCATAAGAAGGGTGAGGGGTGGAGGGAAAAGCAGACTCCGGGCTGAGAAACAGCCCGACATGGGGCTTGATCCTGCCACTCAGGTATCATCACCTCAGCTGAAGACAGATGCTCCACCAACTGAGCCACCCAGGTACCCCACATCTCTTTATAAAGTAGGGTATGTAGCATGCAGCAAACATGGTAGCGTTTTCACTGGATCCAGGCCCCCGACAACTGTGACGGGTAGGACGAGTTGCTTTTGGTGGCCCATGACCTCCACTTGGTAGCATCCTCAAACACTGCAAGTTTTGCTATATTCATACCTCTCTTCAAAATTATTTTTAATTTCTAGGGGGCCTGGCTGGCTTAGTTGGTAAAGCATGGAGCTCTTGATCTCGGGGTCTTAAGTTTGAGCCCCATGTTGGGTATAGAGATTGCTTAAATAAACTTAAAAATTTTTTTCTTTACTTTTTTTTTTTTAAAGATTTATTATTTATTTGACAGATAGAGATCACAAGTAGGCAGAGAGAGAGAGAGGAGGAAGCAGGCTCCCTGCTGAGCAGAGAGCCCGATGCGGGGCTCGATCCCAGGACTCCAGGACCATGACCTGAGCTGAAGGCAGTCGCCCAACCAACTGAGCCACCCAGGCGCCCCAAGAAATAAAATCTTTTAAAATTATTTTTAATTTCAACCTCAGATGTTGGGTGACAAGGTATCTGATTATGTTACTGCATAATAATGACAAAAGGGGCAGTATTGAGCTATTTCTCCAGCGTTTCAAAGAAACGAATGAATCATTCCACAAACCCATCTTGTAAAATTCCAAAGTACATTATGAAACTGACGGCTGGTAATGATTTAGGAAAGGAAACAGTGATCATTGGGACAATCTCCTGGGTTCAATAAAGAAAGAAATCTGGTCAAATTAAAGACATTTTCTCATAAAAGCTGATGGGTTAGAAGAAAACTATAGTGAGATCTTGTTTTAAGACTTTAGAAACATCTGACAAAGTTTCTCAAGATTTTTTTTTTTACTTTTTTTAAAGATTTTATTTATTTATTTGACAGACAGAGATCGCAAGTGGGCAAAGAGGCAGGCAGAGAGAGGGGGAAGCAGGCTCCCTGACAAGCAGAGAGCCTGATGTGGGGCTCAATCCCAGGACCCTGGGATCATGACCTGAGCCGAAGACAGAGGCTTAGCCCACTGAGCCACCCAGGCGCCCCTCAAGGTATTATTATTATTTTTTAAGATTTTATTTATTTATTGGAGAGTAAGTGCATGGAGGGTGGGGGAAGGTCAGAGGGCGACTGCAGACTCCCTGCTGAGCAGGGAGCCTAATTTGGGGCTCAATGCTGGGACTCCGGGATCACACATGATCTGAATAGAAGGCAGATGCTTAACCGACTGGGCCACTAAGGAGCTCCATCTCAAGATATTCTTGAGAATATCGTGGTGAAAATATACATTCAGCTTCAGAACGATTGGATATTAGATAATATTTAGGTGATTATCAAGTGTGATAATGGAGGTGTGATTATCTTTTAAAAAGTCTTTATTTCTCAAAGCTGCATTCTGGAATGTCTGTGGGTGAAATTATGTGCATCTAATTGTGATAAATGCGGGAGGCACCCCCTGGAAAAGTGGAAAGTTTTATGAAACAAGATTTTGAGGAGACACTTTTCTAACTTCTAACTGTATACAATTTTTAAAAAATATTTTATTTATTTATTTGTCAGAGAGAGAGAGCATGCGCACAAGCATGGGGGAGCAGAAGGCAGAGGGAGAAGCAGGCTCCCCGTTGAGCAGGGAGCCCGATGTGGGACTCCGTGTCAGGACCCAAGGATCATGACCTGAGCGAAAGGCAGATGCTTAACTGACTGAGCACCCAGTCTGTAACGTTTAATATTATTATCCCAACTTTATTTGGGGGAATGATTTCTGGACATCTCATTTTCCTTTACTTTAAACCTTTGATTTCATTACATTTTGGGTGGATTTCTCATAAATAGCCTATAGTTAGATGGTGTTTCTTGTCCAATCTGAAAAATCTTTCCTATGATTGATAAGTGTAATAATATAATACATATAATACAGATATGATGAGTAGAAAACATTACACTTACCATATTCTATTGTCCTTTTTTTATCCTATTTGAGATGGAACCTGCTACTTTAGTTCTGGGCAATTCTCAATTTCTATAAAAAAATTCCTACTTTACTTATATTCTCTCTTACGTCTCCTCACATTTCATACATTCTAGCCACCATTTCTCTCTCTCTCTCTCTTTTTTAAGTATGCCAGCGCGGGGCTTGAATTCAGAGCCCTGCGATCAAGCCGCCCATCTTCCTCCCTTCCTCTCCGTCTGGTCTCATACATTCCATCTCTTCTTTGCCCTGTGCTGTCATCCGGACGGCTTCAGATTTCCCTTCCCGGTTCCTAAGCCATTTTTCAGCTATGTCTAAATTGCTATTTAATCTGGTAATTGAGGTTTTACACATTGTAGTGGTCTTCAGTGGAGATTGCTTTCTCTGTGGGAGCTCCGTGTTTCATGGTTGGTTGGTTGGTTTTAGAGAGAGCAGGGGTATATGCGAGGAGGGGGAGAGGGAGAGAGAATCACAAGCAGGCTCCACCCTGAGCGCAGAGCCTGATGCGGGGCTCCATCTCACAACCCTGAGATCATGACTTGAGCTGAAATCAAGAGTCAGATGAGGAACTGACGGAGTCACCCAGGCACCCCTTATCTACTTGTTTTAAATTTGCTTCTGCCAGGTTCAGGGTGGAGTGGAAGAGGGTGTCAGTGGTTCCAATTAAATACCCACCCCCCCCCGCCTTCCTCTCTCTCCTCTCCTTCCCTACTGACGCCTTTGTTCTCAGTTTGTCGAAGTCAGGAGCTAGTTGGGAAAACAGAGACCATCCTCGTATATTAAACAGAGGGACTTAATACGGAAAAATACAGAGAACTGATGACCTAGACAGCGGGAACCTGAACGCCAAATGGGGACGCCAAGGTAGCCCCGAGATTAATAATGGCAGGAAGCAGATTAAATCCCTTGGATTGAGGGAACAAAATGAAAAAGGTGGGGTGACCAGAGCTAAAATTTTGAAAGAAAGGCTCCACATGTGGCTGTTCAGATTCCCCAGGGGACATCTCTCAAATCGAGGGGGGAAGGGCGGTTGCCAGAGGGCCAGGGAGGGGAGAACAGAAGTTAGTGTTCGGTGGATGCGGAGTTCCAGTTTGGGGAGAAGAAGAAATTCGGGAGAAGTGTCGTGGTGATGGTTGCATAATGTTGTGACTGAGCTTAGTGCCCCAGAGCCGCACGTCTGACAGTGGCTATAAACGCAGTAAAAATCAATAAATCCTGGTCACCATTCCCGGGGGGGAGGGGGGAAACCCCTCCTCTTTATCAAAATGTTTTTGCTAAGTCATCCTTACCTTTGGGTTTTCAAAGAGAAACACAGAGTAGATTTTGCTGGAGCGGCCTCATTCCTGGAATTTCTGACTCCGTCTGTGTAGTGGCCACAAGTTAAAATGTAGAGGAAGGTCAACCCCTCCCCTCACAACCTTCTACTAAATCTTAATGATTGCTGATTACAGATGGGCTTCTGCCACAAGTAATGTCGCTTATTAGGCAAACCATTTATGAGCAAACAAGCATAAAAACAGTTCACCTAACCAGTTCTATAAGCTCTGTGAAGCTCAGCTCTCTGTCCTCGTATGTACTGGGATTACCCCTCAGCTTTAAGGTTGAATTGAGACAGATGACAGCAATTTAAAGACAAGAATTAGTTAACCCACTGACAATCAAAATTCTCTGAAATCATGGCTGGACACACGGGACCATTTCAGAACCATGTCTCGGGATCCATTGGCAAGAAGAGAGGGAAAATTCTTTCAAAGTCTTACATACAACCTGCTCATGTAAGGTTTATATGACGCTGTCCAAATTATTTTAGTCTATCCACATATCTTAAATACCTCTGATTCACCAATGAGGGTCCATTTCTAGCATCCAGAGTGCCAATTAGAAGATATCCATTTTGACAGTGAAAACCCATTAGTTCACACTGGATTGGTTGTTTGCAAAAGCTGTTAGAACTGGGTTGCTAATCTGCAGTTGGACTGTGTATCATAGCTCCTAATTTGGGTCTTGAGACTTTTCATTGCTACAAAGATTCCATCCTTTCCCAGTCCTGACCTGTTGTGGTTTGAATTGTGATTCCCAAAAGGTAGAGTGAAGTTCAAACACCAATCTCCTCACCTGTGAGTGCAACATTTATTTGGAAACAGGGTCTTTGCAGATGTCATCAAGTTAAGAGGCGGTCACATTTAATTATGACGGGCCCTAAATTCAATGACTGGTATCCTTATAAGGACTCTGTCCTACTTATATTCATTTCATAGCACTGCCCATTATCCGAAGTTATTGTTTACTTGTTTATATCTGTCTTCCTCTACTAGGCTAGAAACTTCATATGAGCAAGGATCCTCTCTGTCCTTTTAACTTCCATATCCTCAGTGTCTTTGGGAGTGATTGGTGGTATGTGGTGCTCAATACATATTTCAGAAATGAATGAATGACTCTGGCTATTTTAGCTTCCCCATAAGAAAGTACCAAACCTGGGTGTTGTGTGTCCACTATTCATATATAAAATTTGTTTTCTCGTAATTCTGAAGGCTAGACACAGCAGCAGTTTCTCAGCACAGTGGGTTGGGGGTTGGCGGAGGTAGTATATAGATGAAGGTCCTCCTTCCAAGGGGAAGCAAAACCACTAGGTGAAAAAAATGTCTGGGTGACAGCAGGATGAAGCTGGAAGAAAGAAAGAATTTAGGACCTGGGCCAGTTAGACCTGATGTTGTGAAACTGACAGAGGAGTTGCAAGCCAGTGCTCAGTGCAACAGAACTGGGTCAGGTGTTGCCCAGCTGAGGACATATTCTTTAAGTCCAGCTGCAAACTGGGGATGGAGTGTATGGTAAGACCAGTGGATCCAAAGGGCATTGTCAGGTCATTGCATTACTGCCTTTGCCATCAGTGAGTTTCTTGATCAGGATCAACTGTGGAATGTAATGCATGACTTTGAACAAGGTATTCAGTAAATCTCACTGGTGGTGGGGCTGGCAGAAGTACGGTGCACAGGGAAATCAAATCCAAATCCAGGACATGCATGGCCAAATTGCTGCTCTCGCGATGATAGAAAGGTCCAAGGGCCAACATGCCAGGAGGCGGCTGGGGCGGCTTTGCACACCCTTCGTATGGTATCACGCTGAGGGGTCAGGGCTGGTTGCTGCCACTGCGGGCAAGCTGGACACTCAGTAGTCACAGCAGCAAGCCCAGCCTGGTGAGATGAAGTCTGCGTTACTGAGTCCAGACATAGCTTCCACCTCTAGCAGCTCTGCCACTTTGTTCGTGAACTCACTGAGCAAGTCTTGAAGAGGCCAGGCAAAGATCTGTCCTGGAGTGGGGCTACCCCAATAGCAAACGTCTTCAGCAGCGAAGGACTTCCAGGGGAGACTTCCCATGGGATAAAAATATCATCTTACTGAGGGACTGCGCCCAAGGTCCATCCCTCCACCCATGTATCTCTTCCCTATACTTGTTCTTCCAACCATGAATTCCCGCCACCTAGCTAAAAGTCTAGCCATGATGGATAGCTAGACAAGATAAATAGGTTAAAAAGAAAGAAAGAGGAAGGAAAAAGCACAGAAGGAAGGGAAGGAAGGAGGGAGGGAGGGAGGGAGGGAGGGATGAAGGGAAATGACAGAGACTTTGTCTTTTATCTTTCTCAGGCCAAGCTTTCCAGACAAAGTGGGTAATGATATGTATGTACCACTCAAATTTTTGCCCACGAGGAGGATTTCCCCATCAACTCATTTGGTTCTGTCCTTCAGTGTGGCTGTCATTATGTCCTAGTCGTTGACCTCTCCCAAATAGAACCATTCAGTGCAAAGCCCACTACTTCCTGCTCTGCAGGTCCAATCAGCATGATGTTCTTAATGTCGTGGGCCAGACGGATCCTCTGTGTAACAGTGAGATGATAAGTCCCTGCTAAGTAAGTTGTGTCATGATGCCAGAAATTTATGTCATCCTATAGTGGCATTATGAAGGCATACTATATGCTCTTGAAGATAAAAGCCAACTGCCTTGGTGTTCTCTGCTTGTTGGGGTACAAGAATGAAATAGCTCAGTACAACCATATCCAGTAGCAGGTGCTAAGCTGATTTTCTCCAGGGAAAAACTGTTATCTAGATTAGCAGCTGTATTTAGAGTTACCATCTGATTAACCTTATAATAATCCACTCTTTTTACTCTAGTTGTATCTGACTTCTATCTTGGCTAAACTGGGAGTGTGATAAGATTTGCCACCAGCAGAAGTTGTTTCTTAATGTTTGTTCTCTCATTCCACGATAACAGAACTTTTTAAAAAAGTGTGTTTATTTACTTACTTATTTATTTGCAATCCTTACACCCAACATGGGGCTGGAACTCTCAACCCCAAGATCAAGAGTCGCATGCCCACCTCGTGAGCCAACCAGATGCCCCTCTTCCCTTTTGAGTCCCTGCTGGCTGGAATGAGCATGTAACCTCTGGCCTTTCTGCAGTTGCAAAGTCACGGGAGTGGATGAGATCACCTTGGGGGTCAGCACAGATGAGAGAAAGAGAAGTTCATGGGTAAGAAGATAAACGAAATCAGAAGAGGTGATTAAAGTAGGAGAAGAACCAAAAGAGAGCTATGCCATACGAAGCAAGAGAAAAAGGTGATCCAAACATAGATGTTCCACAAAACTATGTGACGCTGGTAGGTTGAGCAAAACCTAGAATGAGAAATGACTATTGAATTTTGCAACAAGAATGTCATTGGTGACTTGTGGGCTTATCAAATATCTTCTTGTAATTAAATCCAGGTAATGCAATTTTGGCGGGAATGCTATAGAAATGTGTTGTGTTCTTCTCCTCTGCCATGTGTTAGTCAGGGTTCTCCAGAGAAGCAGAGCCAAGAGGATATATACACACCTATAACAGGGCGTTTATTATGAGGAATTGTCTTACATGATTATGGAGACTGGGAAGTCCCACTTCTGCAAGCTGGAGACCCAGGAAAGGGTGTAATTCTGTCTAAGTCTGAAGGCCTGAGAACCAGGGAGCCAATGGCACAAATCCCAGTCGGAGGGCATGGGAAGATGAGATGAGATGTCCACTCAAGTGGTGAGGCAGGGGAAAAGGAGTGAATCCCTCCTTCCTGTCTTTTGTTCTAGGCAGACATTTAAAGGATTGCGTGATGCCCACCCACACTGGGGAGGGCAGCCTACTTTCCTGAGGCCAGCCATTCAGACCCTAATCTTAGCTCCAAGCAATGTGTCAGCTGGGCACCCCTGGGACCAGTCAAGTTGAAATCCACCCCCCCCTTTTAAAAAGATTTTATTTATTTATTTGAGAGAGAGAAAACACGGGGGCCAGAGGGAGAAGCAGACTCCCTGCTGAACAGAGAGCCTGGTGTGGGACTCGATCCCAGGACTCCAGGATCATGACTTGAGCTGAGGTCAGACACTCAACTGACTGAGCCACCCAGGAGCCCCTCAAGTTGAAATCCTATTGGGAGATAGAGATAATTTCAGGATGATCTAGATAGCTTTCAGTACTCATGATACCACCTGGATCAAAGCTCTCTCCACCGTAAATTTACTGTTTTCCCATGGAGCTTAGTAAGAGTCTTGTGCGGATACCCTCTGAGACTATGTAAATATCCTATTTCTGATCATGATTGTGCCTGCTAGTGTTAGCACTTATTTTTGCCAGCACTGATGATTGTTGTGATTTGCTATGTGGTGATTTTCTAATTTCTGCCATCTTTTCCACATTGACTAATGCGAATTTACTTTAAAAAAGAGCCCCGCATTCCCTTCTCAGTGAGAAGGGGTAGGACTGAGTCCCAGCTGCCGGCTGGGTTCCTGGTGGTGATGCTTCATGGTCACCTTTGTCCAGAAGAGAAATTGGAGGTCGATGAAAAGGTGCTGGCCTCCTGACCCTGCAGAGAAGAATCGGTTTTCGGTTTTTCATATTGTTCTCTGCATTTCGATATGATTGCCCTGCCATGGGTTTAATGATACCAATTCCAGAGTCAAATCGCCCGCATGCAACGGACTACTGACTGATACTGGGGGAGAAATGCAACCAGCATTTTGCATTCAATTTCCCCCACTTGTCAGAAGCAAAGAAAGGACACGCTTCTCAAGCTCGGCATGAATGAGACATGACCTTTATGAACCTGATAGCTTTAGATAACCTCACAAAGCCTTTTCATTGGACTTGGCTAGAAGCTCAGGAGGTGCCTTTGACTCAAGAACAAAACTTTGATTTGAAAGGGATTTTGGTATCTATTTTTTCCTTCGTAGGAGGAGAAAACACAACCTTTCCTCTCTTACAGAAAACCACACTCTATAGGTAGAGAAATAAGGGCAGGATCTTTTAGTGAATGAATTCCAAGTGTTTTAGGGTTGGGAACTCACAATCCTCATAACACTTCTTTGCAGGCAGGCAAAGGATAGAGAATCATTAGTTTTTGTGTAAAAACCAAGGCGAAGGAGGGCACTCATAATAAAAAAAAGAACAAGCTGGCCTCTGCGGAATGGTGTGGGATGATGGCTAGACGAGAGTCATTGCAGCCGTCACCGGTAAGGTGTGCAGGTGACCTCTGCAATTGCATTCCAGAATCTTCTCTCCACTGTCATCACTTCTCGGGCTCTGCTCTCCAAACCTCATTGAAAAACAAGCCCGAAAATACCCTGAATTGCTGATCTTCAATCAGTTCCTCCAGGAGACTTAAGCCCTCCGTGAGCATGACATCCCCAAACTAAAGGGGTGCAAAGCAACTCTGTATTGCCCATGCTTTCTCTCTACCATCTGACCGTGAGTATTTCCCAACATAAACAAGACTAGATTCTTTGGCCAGAGCATGTCGGAGTGTTGAAGGAGCAGGGCAGAGAGCCAGGTTGAGGACTGGACCTGGGAATGGGTCCATCCACCCAGACAGTCTGGGTTGGTTTTCTTGTTTCTCAAATCCCAGCTGCCTATCCCACCCCCACCCCTACCACCCAAGTCCCAGCGATGAGTACTTCTCTCCTGGATCGCAGTAATAGTGGCCACACGAGCCCTGCATTCACTCCCTGTGGTTCTCAGCTGGCAGCGATTTGGCCCTCCAGGGACATCTGGCAAAGTCGGGACACATTTTTGGTTGGCATACCTTGGGGCTGGGGCGCTACTGGTGAGGAGGTCAGATCGCTGCTAAATATCCTGCTGTGTACAGTATGAGACCCCCACCAGAAAGAACTGTCTAGTCCAGAATGTCAATAGTGCCAAGATTTAGAGACCCTGCTTCTCGTTCCCTTGCAATATCTCACGTATCTAACCTTGCTCTTTTCTTTTTCTTTTTTTGAGTAAACTCTACCCACGATGTGGAGCTTGAACTCATGATCCTAGGATCAAGCATCACATGCTCTACTGACTGAGACAGCCACATGCCCCAACTAGGTTCCTTCTTAAGAAGAGCAAATCAGATCATGCTTAAAAGCTCTCTGTGGTTTCCCATTTTTCTTAATCTGAAGATTAAAAAAGAAGATCCTTAGCTCCTTGAACTGTGATGGGACACCCACTCTCTCTTTTCTGGTATCTCGTGCAGTAACCAAACTAACTTTATTCTTTTTTCTTTTTTTCTAGAAAGCATACTACTTCCTCCTGCCTGACAGCGTCTTTCATATGTTCTTCCCTCTTATAAATCATGTCCCTC
This sequence comes from Neogale vison, assembly GCF_020171115.1. Classification (NCBI taxonomy): domain Eukaryota; kingdom Metazoa; phylum Chordata; class Mammalia; order Carnivora; family Mustelidae; genus Neogale; species Neogale vison. The sequence continues at coordinate 152,253,103 of NC_058095.1, read as the reverse complement.
CCTCTTATGAGCCTCTCCGCCTTTGACCTGCTCACTACCTCCTTCTAATCCTTTAGAAGACCTCAGCTCAATCCGTCCCTGAGCCCTATCCTGTGAGGTAGCCTGAGATGATCCATGTGGAGAGAGGAACCTGGCCATCCAGCTCTTCCAACCGCCCTGGCCGGCTCAGGCTACAGGGTACGGGAGGCCATGTTGGACACCTGGGGCCTGCCGAGCTCCCAGCTATCTGCCGGCATATGGGTGAGCCCACGTGAGGCCAGCAACAAAGCTGCCTAACCAACCATCACAACGGTACTAAACAAACAGTTATTTTGTTTTTGTTTTTATTTTTATTGAGAGAGAGAAAGTACTTGCACGCATGCAAGCATGAAAAGGTCAGACGGAGAGGGAGAGAGAATCTCAAGCAGGCTCCTGCTGAGCGTGGAATCTGATGTGGGCCTTGATCTCATGACCCTGAGATCGTGACCTATGTTGAAATCAGGATTTGGGTACTAGGGGTGCCTGGGTGGCTCAGATGTTTGAGTGTCTGCCTTTGGTTCAGGTCATGATCCCACGGTCCTGGGATGTAGCCCCATATCAGGATCCCTCCTCAGTGGGGACTCTGCTTCTCCCCTTCCCTCTTCACCCCATGCTTGTGCTCTCTCTGTTTCTCTCATCTCTGTCTCTCTCAAATGAATAAATAGAATCTAAAAAAAAAAAAAAAAGAGTTGGACACTTGACTGACTGAGTCACCCAGGCACCCCTAATTAACTATTTTAAACTACCGATATGAGGGGCGCCTGAGTGGCTCAGTGGGTTAAGCCTCTGCCTTTGGCTCAGGTCATGACGTCAGGGTCTTAGGATTAAGTCCTGCACCAGGTTCCTTCCTCAGCAGGGAGCCTGCTTCTCCCTTTGCCTGCTGCTCCCCCTGCTTGTAGTAGTTCTCTCTCTCTGACAAATAAAAAAATAAAATAAAAATTAAACTACCGATGTCTTGGGGGCGGTCTGTTATGTAGTAATGAACAACTGATTCATTCTTCCCAGACTTCTTGAGTTGCGTACTAAGGAGAGTCCCCTGATACTGTGTGGAATTTTCCCTTCACCTCCCTGCTTGTCACCCCTCACGGAACTGCTGGTCCAGGCTTGGAGTTTCTGAGTCACAGTTCACTTGAAAGACTGAGGCTCTCTTCCCCGCAGGTCAGTTGGTAGAGGAGGGACACTATTTTTCCCTTCCCATGTCACCATCTTGTCCTCTCAGCCTCCCTGAAACTGCAACACTACACTAGGCAGGGACCTTCTAATTTAGTGAACTCGAGAGTTGGAATAAATTCAAAAAGTATTTCAGTGCAGGAGAGGAATGCCTGAAGTTTTTGACAACTTGTCTTTTCCCAGAGTATAAAATGGAAAACCCTGAATTTGGCCCTTCACCAAAGGTCTTTCAGCGGGCACTCCCCATGCCAACATTGTCCCCTTATCCTTGTTTTTTTTTTTTATGGGGGGCCCTTCTGCACCTCTCTTCTTTAACTCTCTACCCAACACCCCAATAGAGACAGCTCAACATCATCTAAATCAATTTCCACTCCCCTAGCTAGTTGTACAAGTCTCCAGTCTAAACCACTTGGTCTGGGCTGATGGGAACTTCTTCAGGCCATGAGTCGGTAGCATAGGGGTGTCTGAAAGAGCAAATGCTCTGATATTGGTGGCTTCTGGGTCTAATGGGAGTATGGGTCTCCAGGACGATGGATTTCCTTCCAGAATCCCACCCCTGAGAGGTCTGTGAGTGTCTTCTTCTTTAAGTCTTTGATCTGATAGAACAAGAAGGTCTATAAAACTCACCTAACTTCCATCAAGAGGTAAAACAAAAGTTTCCAACGGTAGATACCACTCCTCAAGGAAACGATGCAGACTATACTTATATTTAAGAAAAAAATAATTTCCTTAACTAACCCAGTGTTGCTCCTTTACACCTAGGTCTCTAAGAAATGTCACATCCCAGTTTAGGGGCAGAAGAGGGTCTTATTTCTTCCCGTCCCATTACACCATGGCCCTATTAGAATATTAAGGGAATGGACCACCTGGGTGGCTCAGTGGGTTAAAGCCTCTGCCTTCGGCTCAGGTCATGATCCCAGGTCTTGGGATCAAGCCCTACCTCTGGCTCTCTGCTCAGCAGGGAGCCTGCTTCCTCCTCTCTCTCTGCCAGCCTCTCTGCCTACTTGTGATCTCTGTCTGTCAAATAAATAAATAAAATCTTAAAAAAAATAGAATATTAAGGGACTACCTCACTTTAATGACTGTTTCCTTCGTTATCGCATAAGGCAATCCTCATAAAAAGAAAGAGACCCATTCCTTCCCTTATACCAGAAGGCCCTATATAGAGAAAGTATTAATATAATATTTTGTGCTTATTTTTATTTTTTGTTTTGTTTTGTGATGTCTCCTGAAATGAGTGGTAACCCATATCTTCCCTTTGAGGAAGAAGATTGGATATTAGTTAAATTGAGGGGAGGGGCTTAGACATTAGGGTGCATAGAGAACTGGGTGAGCTCCTAGGCTATGGGCTAAGATAGCATCTTCAATATGGAAACAGTGTCTCTGTGTATAATGTGGAGGACAAAGAATAGATTATAGATCTAACCTAATTATAAATCAGATGATCTAGATTTAAGAAGAATTAATTAATCTTCTATTGTTGTCCTTTCAACTTTAGCAAAGTCTTGTTTCAGCTTTCCAGGGCAGGTGTTCTTTAAAGTTTATTTTGTTTGGGGACGCCTGGGTGGCTCAGTCGGTTAAGCGTCTGACTCTTGATCTCGGCTCAGGTCATGATCTCAGGATTGAGAGCTCGAGCCCCATGTCAGGCTCTGGGCTGAGCATGGAACCTGCTTAAGATTCTCTCTCTTCCTCTCCTCCCTGCACCTCCCCCACCTCTCTCCCTCTCTAAAAACAACATTAAATTAAATTAAATTAAAATTGATTGTTTTAAAAATCAGGTCTGCTATGGGATTTCAAAGGAATGCACTAACTAGGTCTCCCCGAATAGACAATTCGTGCTTCATCTTCTCTCTTGCTGTCTTACCCTGGCTCACGGATCACTGTAAGACTGCTGCCTCCCCTCCCCTGATTTTACCAGACCCCTGGTTGGAAATGATTTACTCTTCACACAGGCTAAAGACATGGGAACGTGCTGTGCAGAGCTGACGGCCCACCCTGCTCCTACGAGGAGACAAAGTTGGAGCCATACCTGCAGGGGTTGTCTGGTGCCCACCCCCTCCCCCTGCCCTCTCCGTGGAGCTTTGGAGGTGGTGACAGTGGGTGACAGGGATCTCCAACTCTCTGCCTTGAGTTCCCAAGCCTTGGCTCCCCTCCAGCCTGAGTTTTCATTTCCATCCCGTGGAGGAGGATTTGGTCGGCCGTTCTCCCAAACCCCACTGTCTATGCCAGGACCAGCCCCCTTCAAACTAAAAAGTCAGGAATCCCATTCTCTCGTTCCTATTTGTACTTTGTGTGGCCTCCTATTTCTTCCATGCCAAGAGGTAAAGGAGGGAGGGCAACCACATTCCAAAGGCATGACGGGGACACAAAAATGGCCTCCGACTGTCACGTGAAGGCGCCTTGCCTTCCAGTAATACGGAAGTTTCCAACATCAGCCATTCCCATCGGTGCTCAAGAAGACAAGAGCGATTACACAGATGAGCGTGTGACACACAAGATCAGACAACAGGCCCCGACGACCTCAGAAGCTGTTCGAGGATGCAGAAGATCCCATCAGAAATTGTTGAAGGGGAAGAGGAATCCTCTACTAGAACAACATGCATATAATAGGGAAGAGTTCAGAAGCTGTCAAACGGGCTTCAGCCCACAAAGGGCTTTCGTGTCCACCTTGGTGCTCTGGGAGCTTGTGGGCACGGCATGGATGCCCGCCAGTGGCGTCCCACCAGCTGGAGCCGAGGAACCAAACAAGAACAGAAGCCACCTGGAAAGTTTATTTATTCTGAAGTTTTCCTATCCCACCTAGCAGCACAAGTGGCAAAACCCTGAAGCTGCTATGGAAACCTCAGCCAGCTTTACAAACGCTGGCCCCTGGCCTGATTTCTGGAGCTCAAGTACACAAAGGTTTTCTGTATCAGATAAAGTTTCCAGATTCCTGTGCTAGTAACTACTGTCCATCTTCAGAAAGAGACGGAGAACTACAGAGACCAAAATGTTTATTTAATATATTCTAAACAGAATAAGACGTCCTCATAGTAAGAGGAAAACATTTTTGGAGAGTTTTTAAAAGCTCACTTGAAATAATGAGGAAAGATTGATTAAAGCACTTGGGGCGCCTGGGTGGTTCAGTTAGTTGAGGACTTGACTGTTGGTTTTTGGCTCAGGTCACGATGTCGGGGTTGTGGGATCAAGCTCTGCTCTCCGGGCAGTCTGCTGGAAATTATCTCCCTCTCCCTCTGCTCGCTCACTCTTTCTCTCTCTCTAAAATAAACAAATAAAATCTTTAAAGCTTGATTAGAGCTCTGTACCCTGTACAGCCCACAAACCAGCAGCAATAACATCACCTGGGAGATGGCAACAAATGCAGATTCTCAGGCACCAACCAGACCTATGACTTCAGAATGAACAGTTGGACCAGATTCCCAGACAATCTGTGTAAACGGTACAACCAGGCAAGGCACTGATCTACGGAGCTTTACAATTACTATACGTAATAAAAAGTGCCTATTTATTCGTGACGACAGACTGAAGTCTTTGGAACGGTGTGATTCATGTGTCAGGATACTATTTCTTTCGTATAAGATCTAGGTGGCTTGTAGCTATTACAAAATTATTCTCCTAAAGTCTTGAGACTGAGATTTTAACTGAGATTTTCAAGATAAACATTTCCTTGTCGTGTGGAATCATTTCTTTGTTGGGAAAATTAGCAAAAGCAAGTAGAGGAAGATGTTAGGCTTCCTCTGTGTGAGAGCCAGGCACGTTCAAACAAAGCAAATGCCTCATGGTCATGTTTCTATGTCGTGGCCCACAAGGGACAGAGCTCTGCTGAATGAACTGGATTTTGAAGGAGTGCAAGGCAGGCATCCTTGTCCTTCTAATCAGAGTCCATCCCATAATCACCGGTAGGCACCTGAAGGCTTAAAGATGTCCTTAGCCTTCTAGAGGCTCATGTGGCTTTTCCACGTGGGTATTTCTTCATGGGTATGGGTATGTCAGTGAAGCACGAGAGCTAGATTTTTGTCTCACGGGGTCGAAGAATGAATCGTGAGAACAAAGGAGAGTGGGTAAAGCTAGATAGAGTTTTATTAAGCAAGGATCCAGAAGAAAAGCTCTCAGGAGTGAGAGGGGTCCCCAAAGGGTTGTCACTGAGGTTTCTTAGGGTTGGTCTTTTATAGAAAGCTAATCAGGGAACTTAAATCTTTTTGACTTCTCTACCAGCAGCGTCCTTGAGTAAGGACTAGTGATAACATCTTCAATGCCTTACTTCTTTTTAGGGTCTGGTTATTTTCTGTTGACCACAAGAGACTGTCCTATAAGGTTTCCCCTCTCAGACACTTAGGGCAGGGAGCTCCGGTGTGTTCTCTGATCTCTGGTTTCCTTATACCTCCACATTTTGGGGATTTCTGTAAGCCTGATCCCAGAGCCCCCTATCCATCCCTCCCTACTTAGCCCTGCCTGTCCCTTATTCATTAGGAAGTCCAGTCAGGATGGCCTGAGGATGCGGGCTGAAACACTCGGCTGCGAGCGGCAGCGGTCAGTAGAGATCTCTACTCTGTTCTAGTAGTCGTACGTTATCTTCAGGCTGCATAGACTATAACACGCTGCCCAAATTCATCCAAACTCCGGCACGTAGACAGATTCATCCCATCCCCAGGTAGCCCATATGGAGGACAGCGCTACCACATCTTCGCTGAGCAATCGATGTGATTACTGGAACTCGGCTTTATTATGAAATAGGAAAAGCTTGTCTTCGACCACTGTGGAACTTTTGTTTTCAGAACAGACCCTGGGCTTGTAAACAATTTGTAGGCTTGTAGATAACTGGGCTTGTAGAGCTGCCCTTGTTCCTGCCAGCCGGCACAGACACGGCCCCTCCCACGTTCCGGGATGTTGGACCCCATTAGAGCTGTTACCTCCGCACCTGGAAACTGCGCTGGTAACACCACCTGGGCAAGAATGGATTCCACCTAAACTGCCTGTTTGCGTTGTTAGTTCCCGAGTCAAAATCCTGTGCAGGTGAGTCCAGTTGTCAGAGCTCGAGCAGGTGCCTGGCCAAGGGGGCAGGTGAGAAGGCAATTTGGGGGAGGGGTCACCCTTGTGCCCTGCAGGCCCAGCTCCAGTTCTGTTCTGGTATCCGTATACCAGAATGCTCCGCAGGCCTGTTTAGAACAGGGGCATCCAACGACCTCCGGAAATGAATCTCAAGCCTTTCAGGAATTCTATTCCCTGGTCAGTTACTGGCTTAGGAAGGGACGTGTGATCCAGTCTTACCCAATGTGATGTAGAGATAAGTCGGTTACAGGGGGCAATTTTGAGGAAACTTTTTAAAAACTATTTTATTTATTTGTCAAAAACAGAAAGAGAGCGAGAACAAGTGGAGAGAACAGCAGCAGAGGGAGAGGGAGAAGCAGGCTCCTCACTGAGCAGGGAGCCCGATGTGGGACTCGATTCCAGGACCCCAGGATCATGACCAGAGCTGAAGGCAGATGCTTAACTGACAGAACCACCCAAGTGTCCCTTGAGGAAACTTTTTAACAATTATTTTTAAAAAGAGACATCAATCAGAGATAGTGGGCTTTTTCCTTTCCTTTTCTTCTACATATTGGTGTTGAAGGATAGTTGGAAGAAAGCAGGCAGGGACAAGAAGCCCCTGCCCTCAGAGGAAACCACTCTTAAAAGAGTTTTACACCCAGCCTGGAAGGAGCCCCCCACTCTTTCCCACGTGATAGACGGATGACTAAAACCTAACTGGACGATGGGTGCGTGGAGGTTAATCAGATTAAAACAGCCTGCCAACGAAGCCCATAAAAACCCTTAGACTTAAAAACTGGTGGCAACCCTTTCAGGTCTCCTCCCTCTGGGAGCTTTGGACTGTCACTCAGTAAGCTTTGCTTTACTACCGCTCAGTAAACCATGCTTTGCTGCCCATCCCTTGTCTGGTCTGCCTCTTGATTCTTCCAGGAGGTGTGACCAAGAACCATGGTCATGGAAGGAAAACAAATCCTGCAATAGTGTGATAAGATGTAATGTTTGGAGGTTTTGCAGCCTTCTTGTGACCAAGAGGCAAGGTCAGTGATCTAATCTCGGGTAGGACACACCAGAAACATCCAGAGCCAAGGCTGGCTCTGTGGGCATGTGACTTATGCATTAGCTCAGGGTCCCATGTTTGGAGAATCCTGAGATTGGTGTAATGCTCTCTTGTTGTCATTTGGGGAGTCTTACTTTTTGAACAATGAATTCACGTTTTCACTTTGCACTGAGCTCTACAAATTATGTGGCTGGACTTGTCCGAAACTTAATTAGATTTTAAAAATTAACGTATAATGTATTATTTGCCCCAGGGGTACAAGTCTGTGAATGATCAGGCTTACACATTTCACAGCACTCACCATAACACATACCCTCCCCAATGTCTGTAACCCAGCTACCCTATTCCTAGCTCCCCAATAATTAGATTTTAAAACATCCTGGATAGACCTATGTCTCATTCTAAAACAATACAGCTGTTGCTGCCCTTTCCTTCAGTTTATTGTTAGGTCTTGGGCTTAATTTATTTGAAAAAAATTTTGACATTTTTTTTGTATTACAGGGTAGCCTAGCTTTTAAAAGTTGGGGAAGCATTATACTATGTTAGAAAAAAAATGTTTTAAACTCTATTAAACAAAGACACAGACCAACATGGAAAAGCATTGCAAACAGCGCCAAGAACTTAACAAAAAATAAAGGGCACTTCGAAATTAAATTCAGACTAAGCACTTTAAAAGGTATCCGAGGCCAAATTGCATCTAGGCTCGGAACCAAGAGTGAACAAACATTACCTCCACAAATTAAATTTTAAGTGGCTGCAGGACGTTTTCATCAAATTCAGATGAAGTTTTAAAATGGTTGTATCCACCATCCATCAAAGTCCTGTCTAGACAAAGGATGGCATTTTCTGTTTGGGGAAACCAGGAGAGGAAAAACCTTGGGGCCATATCCTGCTGATATCCTAGGAGACTCAATAGCAGGATAAGGGCCCTGAGTGTTGGGGAGGCTCACTCCAACACTTAACCCTCCCCTTTCCTCCCACACCCTGAGGAATCAAGGGCCAGGTGGGGACAGCGCCATGTGTGGACATAAAAGGAAACCTCACTACTCTAACGACTGGCTAGAGGGCAAACACACTCTAGAGGTCTTTAGTGCAATCATCTTTGGACAGGATGAAAGCAAGGATGGCCAGTGAGAATGGTGTTTTTCATCACCACCCTCATCAGTTTTATGATTTAAATGAAATTTATTTTAATTTGCTTCCCAATTTTTTTCTACTTTAAAAGGAATATGGGCTCATCATGGAAAATGTTGAAAATATAGTAAAAAATAAGATGGTTGAAATAAGTCCACATACATCAGTTATCATAGAAATTCAAGTTGATTTTACCAAATAAGAGAAAGAAATTGTCATGTCAGGGGCGCCTGGGTGGCTCAGTGGGTTAAGCCTCTGCCTTCGACTCAGGTCATGACCCCAGGGTCCTAGGATCGAGCCCCACATCAGACTCTCTGCTCAACAGGGAGCCTGCTTCTCCCTCTCTATCTGCCTGCCTCTCTGCCTACTTATGCCTACTTGTGATTTCTCTCTCTCTGCCAAATAAATAAATAAATCATCTTTAGAAAAAAAAAGAAAAAGAAGAAATTGTCATGTTGGATGACTAACAAAAGCCAGACCTTTACCGTTTACAAAGACCTAAGGACCCATTAAGTTGAAAGGGAAAAAAACAGGAACATTAATTATATGTCAGGTAATATTAACTAAAACAAAGCATGGTCATATCATGCAAAATATATTTATCTCTAAAATAAGATCTGAATAGGGCGCCTGGGTGGCTCAGTGGGTTAAAGCCTCTGCCTTTGGCTCAGGTCATGATCCCAGGGTCCTGGGATCGAGCCCCACATCGGGCTCTCTGCTCAGCAGGGAGCCTGCTTCCTCCTCTCTCTCTCTGCCTGCCTTTCTGCTTGCTTGTCATCTCTCTATGTCAAATAAATCAATAAAAATCTTTAAACAAATCTTAAAAAAATAAGATCTGAATAAAAATGAAGATATTATATATCACATATTGTGGGCTGCAGATAAACTGGACGGATTAGAACGAGTCATCTGGTGTCTGTAGTAGATGTCTGGTTATCTATATATTTTACAACAAAATAGCTGTTCCAAATTCCTTTGTCCCACCCCACTCCTCACTCATCCCAGACCCCATCAACGCACACATTTCTATTAAGTCATGATCAAAATACTTTTTTAAAGATTTATTTATTTATTTGAGAGAGAGAGAGAGCGTGCATGAGTGGAAGGGAGGATCAGAGGGAGAGGGAGAAGCAGGCCCCCCGCTGAGCAGGGAGGGCTCGATCCCAGGACCCTGGGACCATGATCTGAGCCAAAGACAGATGCTTCACTGACTGAGCCTCCCAGGGGCCCTCAAAATATTTTTCATTTGGATAGTGGCTACAAGATGGTTACAGAAAAGCATGTGGCCAATCCTTTCTAAATTAAAGAGATTGCTCACTTCAGATATTCTGAGTGCATTCAACAACAACAACAACAACAGCAACACCTATTAAGGAAAGGTAAGTGTTCCCGCATCCTAGCCCCTAGCCACCCTCTCCAGAGGCAACAACTGTTACGTGTAGTGAGGTCCTTTGTTCAGATGCATGCGTGGGTGATATATACTAGTGGCTCTAGTTTTCCACAAATAGCACACATGGAAATACTATCCTCCCTCTGGCTTTTCTCATTTCGTGATGTGTTTCGGACTGCCTTCTGTGTCAGCACACAGAGATTCACCTCAAACTTCTTGTTTCCCTAGTATTGCACTGGGTTAATGTCCCGTGTTAATTTAACCCGTTCTCCCCTGAGGAGCACATGTGTTGTTTTCAGTCTACACCGTGACAACCAATTTGTGATAACATCTTTCTTCAGAGCTACTAACACACATAGGTGACTACATCTTTAGGATGTGTTCCTGAAGGACAAAGTTGTGTTGAAACACATGACCCTTAACATTTTGATAGATTTTTTTTCAAAAACTTTCATCATCGACAAAAACAAAAAACCGGAAACCAGCCAACCAACCAACCAACCAACCAACAAACAGAACAAAACCATTCATCCCTTTTTAGGGATGCCTGGGTGGCTCAGTTGGTTAAGCATCTGCCTTCAGCTCAGGTCACGATCCCGGGGTTCTAGAATGGAGCCCTGCATCAGGTTCCTTGGTCAGTGTGGAGCCCACTTCTCCCTGGTTCTGCCACTCCTCCTGCTTGTGTTCTCTTGTACTCTCTCTCAAATAAATAAAATCTTTTAAATTTAATTAATTAATAAGTAAATCCCTAACAAAATAAAGTCTTTTAAATTTAATTAATTAATAAGTAAATCCCTAACAAAATACTTTCACCAAGATTTCTAAAGGTGCTTATTTCTGCACCACAGTCATTGTTACACAAATACCTTTTTTTAATCTTATGTATTCTGTGAGGTGAAAAATTGTATCTTGTTGTCGTTCTAATTTGTATTTCCCTAATTATGAGCAAGGTTGAGCATCTTTTCTCCGGTTCATAAGCAGTTTATCTTTTTCCCCCTATGAAGGGCCTTCTGGATCTTTTGTTAAATGTTCAATCGGGTTGCTGGTATTTTACATTCTGCTTCATATGCTATCATTGTAAGTTAAAGAAACAACCCCTTTTACGTGTCCTGTATGTCCTGCCATTATTGTTTCCTGGCTTGTCATTTACATTTTGATTTTTCTTTATGTGATCTTTGCCCTTGTTGGGGCCAAGGGCAGACTGCCTCAAAATGTACTAGTTTGGCATACTGATTATTTTTTATTGATTGATTGATTGATTTAGAAGATTTTATTTACTGGGGCGCCTGGGTGGCTCAGTGGGTTAAGCCTCTGCCTTTGGCTCAGGTCATGATCCCAGGGTCCTGGGATCGAGCCCCGTGTTGGGCCCTCTGCTCGGTGGGGAGCCTGCTTCCCCCTCTTTCTCTGCCTGCCTCTCTGCCTACTTGTGATCTCTCTCTCTCTCTGTCAAATAAGTAAATAAAATCTTAAAAAAAAAAAGATTTTATTTACTTATTTGAGAGAGTAGGAGTGGGGTAGGGGTGCAGAGGGGGTACGGCCTGAGGCGAGGCACAGTACCAGGACCCCAAAATTATAACATGAACCAGATTCAGATATTTAACCAACTGAGCCATCCTGGCACCCTGATATTGATGATTTGTTTTAAAATTTTATTTTATAGGCAAATCATAAAACCAAATGATTTATTATTATTACTTAAGATTTCATTTTTCTGAAAGAGAAAGTGAGAGACAGTACCAGGGGCGGAGGAGGAAGGCGAGAGAGGGAGAAGCAGACTCCCTGCTGAGCAGAGAGCCTGATGTGGAGTTCAATCCTAGGATCCTGAGATCATGACCAGAGCTGAAAGCAGACGCTTAACCGACTGAGCCACCCAGGCACCCCAGGGATATTGATGATTTTAAATAAAAGTTACTTAAGAGGCTGCGCAAGGACATTCAGACCCTCCTGAGAACCAACTTCTCTCCCAGCAGGAGATAAATCTCCTGTGTGAAAGGTACCGTGGCTGTGCCAGCAGGTCAAGAGACATCCTTATCACCAAAAATGGGAAATTTTATTTTTTTATTTTTTTTAAAAAATGGGAAATTTTAGAGCCGAGAAGGCTGTGTAGACAATCCTTATTACTTTTTCCTAATTTACTACCCCAGCAAAATTATGTTTACATTTCCTTACTAACGGATCTCCCAAAGTCCAGTTTTCTCATCCTATCAATTTCTCACAGATTGTGTCTTTCTGTCTAAAAAGTATTAAAAAACTGCCTGTTTTGGTCACTTTTTTATGTCTTTGTTTGGTTATTGGGCCTCTGTGTGCACATAATAAAACTTCTGTTCCCCTGCTAATCTGCCTCATGTAAATTTAATTAATAGTCCAGCTGAAGATGGTGCCGGTAGAGACAATTTTCCCCTTCCTTTCCCGGTGCAGCCAACTTTTATTTCTACCGAATCCACTGGAAGGAACACTCTTGTTCTCAAGATGGCCGGGTTTATGCCTTCTTACAAAAGTCTTCTCTAAGCCAAGATTATTAGAAAGAAATCACCTATGTTTATTTCTAGGACTTTTATAGATTCATTTCTTAAATATTTAAAATCTTTGAATCATATATACATGTTTGATGTAAATTTTTATTGAAATTTCTTTCTCAGATAGTTGGCTTGTTACCTCAACGCTGTTTTTTGAAGAACGTGTCTTCAAGAGTCGCTGCCTTTGTCCCATTCTAAATTCCTTCATGCTTTGGCGTCCAGAATGCAAGTGCCTTGTATCTCATGACTTTGCTGGCACTGAACTACTTTAATGATCTTAGCATAGGTTTTTGCCTTTCTACACCGAGGTGCCAACGCCCTTTTAGTCCTTCTGTTTTGTCTTATCTTTAATCACATTTGTTCCTTCAGCCCTTTGAATTTCTTCACAGAAATTTCTTTTAGACAGACCCTATGTCTGTCTGTCTATGTGATTTAAAGGATTCCTATTTCCCCTAAATTTCCTTCCAGATTACTGACGTGTGTGGTCATTGGTTTCGGATGGAGGCTTGGCCCCACAGAGCAAGGCTGGCTCCTTAGGTCTATGAATAGGTTCCATTGTTCTGGAAGAAAGACTGTTTAACTTGAAATTATCTCCCTTGTACAGAAAAATAGTCAGGTAACCGGAGTCTCTGAACTCTGTAATTGTATAGCAAATAGGCCTTCCAGTCTTACGCATGATTTATGGAACCTTGATCGCTCAGTTTAGAACCACACGGATTGTTATGGAAGTCGTAGGCCCATGTCTCGGGAATAAAATTTAACAAGACTTTTCCTCTTTCGAGTGGCTTCGAGTCTCTGCTGTGGAGGAAGGAGGGAGGGCGGGGTCTGGACCCAGAGGCCCCGGACTCTAGAACATTACGACCCAGCCCTTGCGAAACTGGCCAGTATCAGGTGGCGTGGTCGGGATTGTGAGGCTACGTCGTCAATGCCGGTGGCTTTTACACTGTGCTCTGGGTCCAGGCCTCCTTGGGGGAGGACAACTTCACTTCAAGGAGAAGTCTTCCTTCAAAATCTCTGTGCAGTGGCTGCCCCAGCCTCGAATGTAGCCCCAGAGGCAGAGGATCAGGCCTCCCTCCTTCTCAGGGCAGAGCCCGTTTTAAGTGACTCGGTGACACAGCCTCTCCAGAACCCAAGTCTCTCTAATTCTGCACTTTATGGATGGGCTACCGAGCTCCAGCTTCCCCTCAGCAGCCGGGGAACAGTGGGGCTGGCCCAGAAGGCAGGAAGGGGCTGCTGGAAGGCAGGGCTGGGCAGAGATGTGCCCTGTTCCCCGTCACCTCAATCTTGGTTGCTGGACTTTTTTTTCTTTAGTGCCCGAGGTTCTTGGTCATGCTGCTTTGAAGAAGGAAGGGGTGTAGACCAGACAGAGGTGTGGGCAGCAAAGCCAAGTTTATTGAGCGAAAGTACAAAGCTTCCCGAGAGGGTAGGGTGGTCACTGGAGTTTCTAAGTCTAGAAATTTTTGTGGGCTTGTTGGCAGGAGCTGTTTTAATCTGATTAACCCTCCAGGCAGCTCTCATCCAATCAAATTTGTCTGTTCACACGGGAAAGGGCAGAGGGCTCCTTCTAGGGTGAGTGCAAAACAGAGACGTCTGAGAAATGAGGTCTGTCACAAATCCTCTTCCTGGGAAGGGTTCAATCCATGAGGAAGATAGAAAGTGGGCATCAAGCCGGGTCTGTAAACAAACCTTGGGACAGGTTTATCTTCTCTTCCATTAGCTTTCTCCATATATTTACTCTAATGACCCCCTTGAGTGACTTATCACTGGATTTCTGTGCCACACCTATGAACAAATTGTTCCTCTCCTGTTAATCTATCTTTATCAGTTGAAATTTCGAGGCCCCAGCTAGAGAACCTAGAAGTGCAGAAGAAAAAGGATTCTTTTTCTCCCCTATGTGATAAAATATACATAACATAAAATTTATCCTTTTAACCACTTTTAAGTGTACTGTCCTGTGGCATTAAGCTCATTCACATTGTGGTGCACCCATCACCACCATGGGTCTCCAGAACTTTCTCATCTTCCCCAGCAGTAACTCTGTCCCCATTTCGCAGTAACTCCTCATCTCCTGCCACTTCTCCCTAACCCCACGGTCCTGTAGCTGTGGCAGCCACCATTCTAATTTCTGTCTGTATGAATCTGACTTCTCTAGGTACCTCATCTGACTGAAATCACCATATCTGTCTTTGTGCCTCCAACATTTCTGGCCACCAATGTTTGGGTTTCCTCCCCACGCCAACCAATTTTCTGAGGGTCTGGACACCAGCTGGGTGCCCTACAACTTCACTCTATTCTGACACTATCTACCTGGAATTAGTCTCAGACCCCACAGGTTAAGGGCTCAGGGACACCAGACTGACCCTCCCCACCACCCACTTCAGAAGCCAATGGAGAGTCCTGCTTGGCAGTGGGCTTTCTGACCCACTGGCTGTAAATCGGGGTCCCCAGAACCCCTTGCGTGGGTTTGGTAATCTTCTAGAGTGGCTGACAGAACAGAGAAAGACAGTTCAGTAACCAAAATACCCATTTCTTACAAAAAGGAGACAACTAGGAGCATCTGGGTGGCTCCGTTGGTTAAGCGGCTGCCTTCGGCTCAGGTCATGATCCCGGGGTCCTGGGGTTGAGCACCTGCCCCTGATCCCCATCGGGCTCCCTGCTCAGCGAGGAACTTGCTTCTTCCTCTGCCCCTCCCCTGGCTCCTGCTCTCTCTCTAATAAATAAATAAAATCTTAAAAAAAAAAAAAAGGAGACATCTCAGGAGCAGCCAGGTGGGAG
The DNA here is from genome assembly GCF_020171115.1 of Neogale vison. NCBI lineage: Eukaryota > Metazoa > Chordata > Mammalia > Carnivora > Mustelidae > Neogale > Neogale vison. The sequence continues at coordinate 152,238,015 of NC_058095.1, read as the reverse complement.
AGAGATGGGCGGAGAAGGGTTTGGAGGAAGAACCATGGAACAGCCAAGCCCTCTCCAGGTGCGCTACCTGGTCAGCTCGTCCACATGTCCACCCACCCAGAGGCTCCCCAAACTCCTTCAGGTAGGGCTTTTTGTTTTTTGTTTTTTTTAATTGCTGTTGTTTTTTATGGAGGCTTAATTCATAGGCATGATTGATTAAGTCACTGGCCATTGGTGGTGGAAGTCAACCTCCAGCCCCTGTCGCATCCGCCAGGTGGTGGATGGGAGCGAAAGCACCCACCCTCTAACCAGTGTTTGGTTTCCCTGACAACCAGCGCCCATCCTTAGGGGCTTTCCAAAAGCCACCTCATTAACACGCACTCAGGTGTGAGGGAAAGGGGCTTGCTAGGAAAACAACTCCAGAAGGTCTGCTTAGGGGCACCTGGGGGGCTCAGTCAGTTAAGCAGTTGCCCTTGGCTTGGGTCGTTGGAGCCCCACCTTGGGCTCCTTGCTCAGGGGGGAGCCCGCTTCCCGCTTCGCCTGTGACTCCCCGTGTGTGCTTGTGCTTGTCCTCCTGACCTCAAATAAAGAAATAAAGTCTTTTTTTTTTAAGTTGTTTTTTTTTTTTTTTAAATTTACTTGACAGAGAGTGTGAGGGAGCATAAGCAGGGGGAACAACAGAGAGAAAGGGAGAAGCAAGCTTCCCACCAAGGAGGGAGCCTGATGCTGGGCTCTATCCTACCACCCTGGGATCATGACTGGAGCCGAAGGCTGATGCTTAACCAACTGAGCCACTTAGGCGCCTCCCAAATAGATATTTCTAATTATAAATCACAATACCACAGACTTCAAGGCTCATCCGCGTTGCTGCACGTGTCAGGATCCCCTTCCTTTTTAAGGCTGAATAATAGTCTCTTTTCTGTTTACACCACACTTGGTTACATTTCTGAATGCATTTATTTTCTTCATCTAAATCTTGACTTATATTCAGATGGGTTTTATAGAGCTTATTTTTTTAAAGGCTGAAAATTGAACCAACAGCGTTCTTTTCTCCTTATCTCCTGAAGGTTCGTTTACATTTTACATGTAAATAGAGTAGTAAGTATATATATTCAGCAAATGCTGCTGTTAGGTAGGTCAATAAAAGCTATTGTTTTCATTTAAGTGTGACAGAAGTATCTAATTCTGACCAAGAATTTATTCTGCTATAGGGAATTATGCGGTGTGTGTGCCGGTTTTAGCCCTTGAAGTTCAGATATACTTTACGTGTGTGTTCTTGGGTTGGGCAATTTCATGCATGTATGTACGTATGTCAGAGAGAGCGCGCGTGCGCGTACAAGCAGGGGGGAGGGACAGAGGGAGAGGAAGAAGCAGGTTCCTCGCCAAGCAGTGCGCCCCAAGCAGGACTCGATCCCAGGACCCTGAGATCATGACCTGAGCCCAAGGCAGAGGCTCAACCAGCTGAGCCACCCAGGCGCCCCTGAGCTTATTAAAATTTATGTGAAATCTGTTTTGGGTTTTTTTCCACAGATATTATTTGTTTGTTCTTTGTCCTGAACCCCTTTTGCAATCAGATTGTTCCTGCTGGAACTGTGCCAGCTTGAAATGTGTTGGCCTTTGATTCAACTCTTTTTGTGGGATCAGATGGTGCTTTTGGGGTGGTGCTAGCCTTTTGCTTCACTCTTGTTAGGGGCTGGACTATTTGTACTGGGTCAGTACAGGACTTTGGTCTGATTCCTTCTGGAGCCAGGCTGTTGCTGTTGAAATTGTGCTATATAAGAATGTTCCTCCTTACTCCAGAGAAAAGCCTCTAGGAGATGGGATCCCAGTTGTCAAAATACTTGGAGCTCACCCCAGAACCTGTTGGTTTTATGTTTAAAAACTATGTCCATCCACATGCACATTTATAACTAAATAGACTGACTTAACAAGAAATAAATTAGAACTTCAATGGTCAGTATGGGGAAATTTTTGATCTTGAACTTGTTTTACTCTAAATTGGAATGCTGCAACTTCTAGGGGGAAAGGCTGGGATACTTATTTTATTTTATTTTATTTATTTGACACACAGAGAGACATAGTGAGAGAGAGAACACCAAGCGAGCGATAGGCAGAAGGAGAAGAAGAAGTAGGCCCTCCTCTGAGCAAGGAGACAGATTTGGGGCTGGATTCCAGGAACCCAGGATCATGACCTGAGCCAAAGGCAGCCGCTCAACCAACTGAGACACCCAGGTACTCCGGGGATGCCTATTTTAAATGGTGCTTTGGGTCTTCCAAATGTTTTCAGGATTCTAAATTTGTCTCTTTGCAAAAAAAAAAAAAAGAAAAAAAAAAGCCTTCGCAAACATTATTTCCAAGTTAACTGAGACACACAGTTGGAAGGAGTCAAACTGTCCTCTGAGGCCTCTGCTCTCCCCCCGACCATTCCTCTGCAGCCACTTTGTGCTGGGCCTGTTCCTGCCATTTTCCTCTGTTCTCTCTTCTGAAGTTCCATTTGCCTCTGTACCTCTCCCCTTTGTCCCCCTCTCCTTTGTCTATTTTTTTTTAAAGATTGTATTTATTTTTTTGTCAGAGAGAGAGGGAGTACCCGCAGGGGGAAGGGGGCAGGCTCCCCACTGAGCAAGGAGCCCAATGCGGGACTGGATCCTGGGACCCTGGGACCCCAGGATCATGACCTGAGCCGAGGTCAGACACTTAACTAACTGAGCCACCCAGGCATCCTTCCCTTTGCCCATTGAAACCTGCCTCTTTGAAGTTAAGCTTTCTGAGGATCTAACTAAACCCCACATTTGTTATGTTCCCCGGACTAAGACCAAATTAGGAGCCGTAGTTGGAGAGTTTCCTAAAGTAACTGAGGGCCCTCATTAGTTTGCTGAAGAATTTAGCGGACTTGTTCAAATTTAGCAACTGGTTTCTCAAGATTCATATCAATTAGCTCACATGCTTGTTGGTGAGGCTCGGGCCAAACACTGGATAAAGCTAATCTAAAGAGAAGATCCTGAAAGGGGTTTAGAGACACAGACACCTAACTTTTGGCAAGATGCTAGAACACTTACTGGAAATCTCCAGTGGGCAATTACAGTAGTTTTCCTAAGCCTGTTGTTTTGAAGAAAATTCAGGCTGGAACACAGAAGCCTGATGAAGCCCTACTTAACAATTACAATCAACTTCAAATCGTCTTTTAACAAAGTTCTGATCTTAGGGCGCCTGGGTGTCTGACTCTCCATTTGGGTTCAGGTCATGATCTCAGGGTTGTGGGATTGAGTCCCACACCCCTGGAGTGGAGTCTGTTTGGGATTCTCTCTCGCCTCCCCCCTGCTCCTCCCTCTGCTAGCCTGCAGTCTCTCTCTCTCTCTCAATAAATAAATAAAAAATAAATAAAATCTAAAACAAAACAAAAAGCCCCAGAAAGCTCTGTTCTTCTTTTGAGAAGAAGGCAACATTTAACTCTGTTTATTAATAAGCTCTACCCAGCTCTTTCTCCTTTAGTTAGAAGGAGCAGGATGGGAATGGGAGACTGTTAACTTCACATGTAGTTAATTTGGCAAACCAACTCCCTCGCATCTAAATGAAAGGAACCATCCAGTTTCTGCCGTTACTGGAAAGATCCAGGGCATTGGAAAAAAAGATTGTTACAAATTTTAGCACCCTGGACACCTTCAGCTTTCTAGTTAGTTTTTCTAATTCTCAGTGTCAGGGTATCCGAGGAGCTACAGAGCCTTTTCCCAATCCTCCCCTCTTACCGGACCCCAAAAATCCCCTCCAGATTAGGACTAGAAGCTCTAGCTACACGCTTGGTGCCTTACCCCACTCTCAGAGAGCTACCCCTTCTTTCAGTACTCAAATAGCTCCCGTGTGGGGGCTCAAACCTCAGCAGGTTTCTGTCTGAACCTATTCCCTTTTGTGGGGGCCCTTTGAGGGATACACGCTCTTATCCTTGTAGTTCCTCTGCCTCTATTCATTTATTAGGCCAAGATTTCTTAGAAAAGAAACATGCTGGACTTTTCTTTCTCCCTAAAAGGGGAATAATGTAAAAATTTGACCATAATTATCAAAATAGCCAACTAGGTAAATTAAATGGCCCCTTGCCATCTTTTATTTGTTCCATTTTTTGATGGCTCTATAGCGGGGTCTGAAGAACACGGGTCGTTGGTTCCTATGGGACCAGCAGCCGTCTTCATTACGGACAGCATCTTCAACTGAAAATGGCAAAATCCCCATCGTGCCTCCCATCTAAATTCAAACAGGTCCTCAAAACCTCTTCCCATAATTGAGCAAAACTCTACAAATAAGCTTTTCAAGGCCCGAGCCCAAGAGAGAAGATTACAAAACTCGGGGCTGCATTCTCCCTACAATAGTCCCTGTAATATTCCTTTTTTTAACCTCTGAGAAAACCCAATGGCTGAGATTGGAGGTTTGTCCACAACCTCTGAGCCATAAATAACCTTATTAACCCTTAACAGTCTGTTGTTCCTAAGCCCCATGTTCTACTGACATTCAATTCCACTGAAAGCAAGATTTCGTGATTTATACAGTGCATTTTTTGTGTTTCAGCTGATAAAGACAGCCAATGTTTTTGCTTTCCTTTGGGAAGAACAGAAATACACCTGGATAGTAATACCCTAGGGTTTCATAGAGAGTCCTTCTTTACACACACCTTAAAAGCTGATTGGAATGATAGCAAGTTTTTGGCAAGCTCTACATTGTTAAAATACATAGATGATTTGCTTCTCTGCTCTCCTTCTCAAACCTCACCGGAGACAGCATCCACCTGTTAAAACTTTTGGCCTTGGGGTGCCTGGGTGGCTCAGTCGGTTAAGTGTCTGCCTTCAGCTCAGGTCATGATCTCAGGGTCCTGGGATCAGCCCCACTTGGGGCGCCCTGCTCAGTGGGAAGTCTGCTTCCCCTCTGCCACTGCCCTCCCTTCACTTGCCTGTGCTCTCTCTCTCAAATAAATAAATAAAATCTTAAAAAGAAAAACCTTTGGGGCTTAATAGGATATAAAGTTTTCAAAATAAAATTACAGTTTGCTCAAACTCAGGTTCACTACTTAAGGCATCTGATTTCAGAACAAGGACTACATTTGGATCCAAGTGAACCCCTCATGCTGACAGGTTACCTTCTGAATCCCTGTGACAGTTTATGGAAACCTCTACTAAATATAGATTTTTCGTGGGTTACTGATGGTTCTCGAAGGATGAAAATGGTAGGGGCACCTGGGTGGCTCGGTCAGTTAAGCATCTGACTCTTGATTTTGGCTCAGGTCATGATCTCAGGATTGTGAGATCGAGCCTGCTGTTGGGTGTTGTGCCCACTGTGGAGCCTTCTTAAAATTCTTCCTCTCCCTCTGCCCCAGTTCTCACTCTCTTTCTCTTTCTCTCACTCTCAAAAAAAAAAAAAAAAAAAAAAAGTGATCATGGCCAGTAGTAGAATGGCGAAGTTATTGCAACTCCTTTTGGAGTCATTCAAACACCACTTTTACATTTGGCTACTTCAGCCCAGGAGGTGGAATGATGTGCTTGTACCTTAGCTGAGGGTAAAACTGTAGACATTTATACAGACGGTTGATACGCCCTCGGGGTAGCTCATGACTTTGGAATATTATAGAAACAATGAGGTTTTCTTACCATAGAGGGGAAAACATTAAAAATGGTTCCTGTGGGGGCGCCTGGGTGGTTCAGTGGCTTAAGGCCTCTGCCTTTTGGCTTGGGTCAAGATTCCAGGGTCCTGGGATCGAGCCCCGCATCGGGCTCTCTGCTTGGCGGGGAGCCTGCTTCCTTCTCTCTCTCTCTCTCTGCCTACTTGTGATCTCTGTCTGTCAAATAAATAAAATCTTTTTAAAAAAATGGTTCCTATGTCCACAATTTATGTCAGATGCCACACTTTTGCTGGCTGCTCTGGCTGTTATTAAGGGCCCTGGGCATTCCAGACTCAACATCCTGGAGGCCAAAGGAAACCATTTCACTGATATTTCTGCCCAGAGCTCTGCCCTCAAGGAAATCAATAGCCAGACCTCTGTCCTGGTCTGGAGGATGTTCTCCCAAATGATAGTTTTGGAAAAGTTGGTGAGATATCCAACAATTGGCCCCAGGGTGGGAAAAGCAATATTGGAAATCTGATAACTGTTGGTCTCTAAAAAGGAAACTCTGGTTGGATCAAATAACAATCTGTTCCCACCAGAAATTCCAAAATCAGCACTAATTAACACTGTACATGCATTAAACTATTGGTCTATTGGCATCCATGAACCAATGTTGGTGGGAAAATATTAATAAGGTCACGAAAAGTGCCGACCTTTCTTGTCCCACCTGCCCAAAGTATAATCCACGGGAAAGTGTCCATATAAACAGTTTGGATTTCATACAACTTCCCCCTTTCATGGATAAATTTGTCTTAGTCCATTGTTTGTATGTTTTCTCACTGGACCAAAGCTTTCTCTTACAGAGACTCAATGCCACTTCTGTTAGAAAACATTATCCCTACTCGAAGAATCCCTCTCAAACTTCATAGTGATCAGAGAGCCCATTTCATTGGTCACATGCTTCACCAAGTTTGTGCTGTTTGGCTGGTTTTACACCACCTTCAATGTGCATATCGTCCTCAATCCTCAGGGTTAATCAAACACACTAATGGCCCCATTAAACGGGCAAAGTTTGTAGACTGTCAAATATGTTGGCCTAAACCGTTGTCATTGGTCCTTCTAGATCTCAGACCTACCCCTTGGGAACGCATAAACTCTCATCCACTGAGATAGCCATGGAATGTCCAGTATACTTGGCCCCTGCTTCTTTTGACTTAAGTTGATAAAGGAGATATATTTCAATAGTGTAAAGGTCTAATTGCTTCTATTAAATGTAGCTATACCTTGGGAGAGCAGTCTTCACAGTGCACACCTGGGAGACAGATGACCTTAAGCATTGTACCTTGCAACTGTTAGAAGAAATACCTCCAGAGAAACTCGTCAACCTCACTGGAAGGGTCCTTTTTCAGGAACTGGTAACCAACCCTTATGCTGCCGAACTCCAGGGTAGAGACTCTTGAAATCACAAAACACCTCTAAAGAAAGCACCTAATCCTGACTGAACCCGCACGCCTTCTGGTGTCCTGAAAGCAAAGATTTACCAGAACTGAAGCAGATGACATCTGACAAGACCCTTCCCCAAGATGTTCAGACCAGGACTGTATACTTTTTTCTTGCTGTTGTTTCTCTCTTTCTCTCGTGGGAAGACAATGCCTCTGTCTGCATTTCCCAAGCCCTTGTGAAAGGGGAAAATCTTTTGATTATGGCCTTTTGGAAACAGCCTCCTCTTAGCTTTGTGCAGTGGCAGTATTGTAGCCAATGAGGTTTATCCGAGGCGCGATTATTACTAATTGGAAACAGCCTCCTCATGATCCTAAGACAAATTAATTTTTCATTGCTTTTTCTGAAGGTAAGAAGGTCCAGAATTCACAAAAGTCTTCTTTCATCTGAACTATTTTTTAAAAAAATGTTTTGTTTGTTTATTTGAGAGAGAGAGATAGTGAGAGAGAGAACATGAGCAGAGGGGAGAGGGAGAAGCAGACTCCCCACTGAGCAGGGAGCCCCATGCACGGCTTGGTCCCAGGACCCCGGGATCAACACCTGAGCTGAGCTGAAGGCAGCTGCTTAACCAACTGAGCCAATCAGGCACCCTGAACTGTTTTTTAAAAATATTTTATTCACTTATTTTTAGAGAGAGAGAGAGTGTGTGTGCAAGCAGCAGGGGAGGGGAGCAGGGAAAGGGGCAATCTTAGGCAAATGCCACGCTGAGTGCAGAGCCCAACTCAGAACTCAATCTCACATCCCATGAGATGAAGCCTGAGCCAAAATCAAGAGTTGGACGCTCAACCGACTGAGCCACCCAGGCGCCCCTCATCCCAACTAGTAACTGACTTTGAATTCTTATCCAAATGCATGGTCTCTGAATTTGCAACCCTACTAGCTTATTAGCAATAACATATTTCGTTCCAAACACTCATTTTGAGATAGCAATGGTGTTTTAAGACGTCTTTGGAATTTTAAGACATTCTGCCCTCTGCAAAATATTCATCAACCTCTGCTTTATATTTGTACCTGCACTGTTCCTTCCTAGAAGGACTTGGTTATCTCCTTCAGTGTGTGCTTGCAATACTCGCTATTTTGCTTTCACACCTGCTTTACACAGAGACTTCCAGGACAGATACGTGACTATGGTTTGCCTTCGCAAGGAGAACCTTTCTCCCGTGTCAGAGTAAGTGCCAATACATATTTCAGTTGGCCACTTTCAGACTTAGTTTAGAACCTAGTTTAGAACCATTACCCAATTTGGAATTATGCTACATCTTCTGTTTTTATGTATCATAATTTAAGTTTTGTATTTTATTGCCTGTCAAACTTGTTTTAAAGAAGTAAAGCAATGTGGGGTGCCTGGGTGGTTCAGTGGGTTAAGCCGCTGCCTTCTGCTTGGGTCATGATCTCTGGGTCCTGGGATTGAGCCCCACGTTGGGCTCTCTGCAAAGCGGGGAGCCTGCTTCCCGTGCTCTCTGCCCGTCTCTCTGCCTACTTGTGATCTCTGTCCAATAAATAAATTAAAAAAAAAAAAGAAAGAAAAGAAAGGCAATGTGCTCTTGAAGGTGATGTTGACTCAACACTGAGGTGATCCCCAACACTTACGGTCTTGAGAAGATACAGATTTTTAGATGGAAAGTTCCTAAGATTTTTCTCTTTCCTCACCCTCCTGGTTACTCAAACATGGCCTTAAGTAATTTACAGCACCTCTGCACTTTCCTCCTGCCGTAAGATAGGAAAACCAGGAAAGGTCTTTTTAGTCACTAAGGGACAAAACCACTAAATATAAAGAACTTGACTATTCACTAAAGAGTCTTTCAAGGAAAGATTTTGATTAAAAGGGAGAAATGTGAAAATTAATCAAAGGAAATCTTGTTTAGAATGGAGTTGGGAGGCTGTCGCCTGGAGTGCCCTTGCCCTCTCGCTCCTTGTCAATGGCCGACCCAACAGGGAGAGACCCAACAGGGAGAGACCACCTTTGCTCCTGCTGCAGGAGGAAGGAAGGCTTTCCTCCTCCCCTGACAACAGCCGAGCCAATGGGACGCAGTCGCAGCACAGCCAATCAGAAGCCCCTGTATGGAACTCCCAATTCACACTAATGGGTTTTCCTTTTTTTTTTTTTTTTTAAATGTATTTGTTTCAGAGAGGGAGAGAGTGAGCACAAGCAGCGAGAGCTGCAGGCAGAGGGAGAAGCAGGCTCTTCGCTGAGTAAGGAGCCCAGCTGCGGGCTCCATACCCGGACTTGGGGATGATGGCCTAAGCGGAAGGCGGCCCCTTAACCCACTGAGCCCCCCAGGCATCCTCATGGACTTTTCCTTTGTATCAGGCCTTCTCAGCCTCCTGTTTTCCTCTTTAAAAGACTGTCTCCTGGGGCACCTGGGTGGCTCTGCCACCTCTGCCTTGGGCTCGTGTCATGATCTCAGGGTCCTAAATCAAGCCCCGCATTAGGTTCTCACTCAGCAGGGAGTCTGCTTCCCCCTATCCCTCTGCTTGCTGCTTTGCCTACCTGTGATCTCTCTCTCTGTATCACAAAAAAAAAAAAAAAAAAAAGACTGTCTTCTCCTTTGTTTTGGGGACTTGCCTGTGGCTTTGCTGTAGCTTGCTTGTGCTGGATTGCAACTTTTCTGCTAGTCCCAAATAAACTCATCTTCGCTGGTGAGAGAACTCACAGTTTTGTTTTTAAGGCTAACATTGTACACCAGCTCTTGTCAGTGCATGGATTGGAGGCTTCTGGAGAAGGCGGCAGAGGGAGATGTTAATTCCCTGGGACTCCTGGCTTGCCTCCTGCTTGGGCAGAGCTGACTCGGGTGACAGAGAAAGTCCTAGGCCATGGCTGCAGGAAGTCAGGGTCCTGCGAACTGGGACAGGCCCAGGGCTGCTGGGCAGGTGCGGACAGCATCTACGACATCATCTTATTGTCCACATTGCCGATGAATATGTTCTCAAGGACTCCACGCCTGTAATTATTCCTTTTCTGTTCCTCCTCACAGCAGAGTTTCTCAAAGGAGTTGTGTATAATCACGGTCTCCACACCTTCACATGCCATTCTCTCAACACATTTGTGTGGGGTTTCTGTCTCCTTCTCTTTGAAGTGCTGCTTTAATTTTCCAAAAAGCCCCACCTTGCCCAATCTCATCATTACTCCTCTGTCCTCAACTTACTAGCATCTCAAAAGCATGCGTTCCAGCCTTTCCTTCTAGAAACACAGTCCTCATGTTCGTGACCACATCTTTGTCCCCTTCAGTCTCCTTGGGTGGGTTCTCTGCCTGGAAATGTCGGAGGGCCTCACAGCTCAGTCTTTGCCTTCCCTCCATTAGTTTTTTGGGTTGTTCCCATCTTATTTCTTTAACAAACATTCTTAAGTAAATCTAGGCAAATGTCATCATTTTATCTAATCCGCTTGGGATATATGTACATTTTTTAGAGTAAAATGTTGTGGATTTTTTAGTATTCTTGAAATTGTTTGTATTTAAAGAATAGGAAACTTTCACAAATTGTTTGGGAACATTCATGAAGCTATTAGGAAACCAAAGCACATTACAATGACATTCACTTTTCCAGCTGTCATTCCTCAGGCAATTTCTTTCTTTCTTTTTAAAAAAGTTTTATTTATTTATTTGAGAAAGAAAGAGAACACGTGTGCAGGGGGGCAGGGGGAGAAGCAAAGGGAGAGGAACAGACTCTCTTCTGAGCCCAGAGCCCGCAGGGCTGAGATAATGACTTGAGCCAAAATCAAGAGTTGGACCTTCAACTGAGCCACCCAGGCGTCCTTCTTCAGACAATTTCAGTCACAAAGAAGACAACTGAGACCAAGAAGCATCTAAATTGCCAAAATTATCTGCCCGAGCTGATAATTATTCCTAGCAGAGATCCTCAGATCCTTACTTAAAGCCTAGTAAATCTTACCTTAAAAATAGTGAGAAGTGAAATATTATTAGCAAAGGGAGAAGAAATAAAAATATGAGAAAAACAGGAATGCAACTTTAAAGAGTTAAATGGCTTTTATTAAATATGTGTAAGTAAACCCATAAAACCCTACACCTGTGTTTCATTAGGCCTTAATAGTACTGTACCAAATGGCATAATAATGCATGCTTCTAATGATTCCAAATAAGAGCATTTGTTGGGGCGCCTGGGTGACTCCATCGCTTAAGTGACAGACTCTTGGTTTCAGCTCTAGTCATGATCTCAGGGTCGTGAGACTGAGATCGCAGTCAGGCTCCTGTGTGGAGTCTGCTTGGGGACTGGCTCTCCCTCTCCCTCTGCCCCTCCCCCTGCTCTCTAAAATAAATAAATAAATCTTTAAAAAAATAAGAATAAAAAATAACCTTTGTCATTCTGTCTCACACACCTTTAGAAGGGCATCAACAATGTATTTTAGAATAATGCCCATTAAAATTAACATTTTTTGTTTTTAAAGATTTATTTATTTATTTATTTATTTGACAGAGAGAGAGAGAGACTGAGAGAGAGAAATAGATCACAAGTAGGCAGAGAGGCAGGCAGAGAGAGGGAAGCAGGCTCCCGGCTAAGCAAAGAGCCCGATGCGGGGCTCGATCCCAGGACCCTGAGATCATGACCTGAGCCAAAGGCAGAGGCTTAACCCACTGAGCCACCCAGACGCCCCAACATTTTTTGTTTTAATATTGAAACATAATGCACTTCATTTTTGTTGCTCAGATTATAGTAAAAGCTTTAACCCGAAAGTGTGACTCTACAGATAACAGTTTCATTTTCCTCCCATATAACAAATATATTATTTATATATTTATTTTATTCCAAGTTACATAAAAAACTTATATGTTTTTTACTATGTTTGAGGCATTATTTTAAGTGCATTACAAATAGGAACCCATGCATTCCTCATCATTTTATTAAATTAAAGATTTTATTTATTTGTTTGACACAGAGGGAGAGAGAGAGAGCACAAGCAGGGGGAGCAGCAGGCAGGGGGAAAGCGAGAAGCAGGTTCTCCCCTGACTGGGGAGCCTGATGTGGGCGGGGCTCGATCCCAGGACTCTGGGATCAGGACCTGAGCTGAAGGCAGACGCTTAACCTACTGAGCCACCCTGGTGTCCCTAGAACTTCATTTAGATGCAACTTGCTACTTTTATACGTACAGCTTCTCCCAGAGTGCAACTGAAAGGGCAACCAAAGACGAGGAAGGGAAGTCTCCCCTCAGGAAACAAAAAAGGAATTCCAAAATTTCTTCATGTATAGAAAGTACTTCAGCTTTTTTATATCCCTGAATGTCCTACAGTAGATCTGAATATCCAGAATGATTGAACATTAATAATAGACAATGCAAATTAATCTTATAAATGTATTTCTCCAAATTCTATGTCTCTTAGTTTAACTAAAGCCACCTTTAAAAAACCGAAAAAATTTTTTTAATGGAGAAAAAAATGGATCCCGTGATGTAATTGGCAAGGGTTGTAAAGAAGATGATGATGATAACTTTGGCGTTGTTTCATAAATGATTTTTCAAAAATTGACAGGACAAACACTATGTCTGGCTTTCTAATTTCTACTTGCGTCAAAGAAAGTTGTATCTCTATCAGATGATGTATAAGCCTGTGAATTTCTCTAGGGGATCATTGAATATTTTATTAATATGGAATATCAATCTATAACTTTATTTAAGAGAGAGAGACAGAGATAGCGAGAGAGCACAAACGGAGAAGAGGGAGAAGCAGACTCCCCGCTGAGCAAGGGAGCCCGACATGGGGCTGGATCCCAAGAACCTGGGGAAAAAAAACATCTCTCCATTTCCTGTTCTATTATTACACTTGACCTTTTATTCACTAATAATTTTTCTAAATTTATTCACTAATAATTAGTGAACTAATATTCACTAATATTTTACCAGTATTTCATAGACTTTTTTCTTTTTCTTTCTTTTTTTGAGGGGCAGGTACAGAGATTTCCTATACGGCCCCCCTTACACATACAGAGCTCCCCCAACCCGCATCCTGTCCTAGAGTGGTGCATTAGTCACAGGAGGAACGCACACTGACACAGCACGGTCACTCAAAGTCTCTAGTTGACTTTAGGGTTCACTCTTGGTGTTGTGCATTGTACGGGCTTCAACGACTGTGTAATGACGTCTCCACCACTATGGTGTTGTACGGAGCCTTTTCCCTGTGCCCCGCCTATTCACGCCCCTCCCCCCCAACGTACACGCTCTGCCAACCACTGATACTTTTACTGTCTCCATAATTTTACCTCCCTGAGAATGTCATACAGTGAGACCCATGCAGTCCGGAGCCTTTGCAAACTGGCATCTTTCACTTACGTGCATTTAAGCTTCCTCCATGTCATTTCATGGCTCGCTAGCTCACTTCTTTTCAGTGTTAAATCATATTCTATTGGCTGGAGGTACCACAGTTTGTTTCTCCGTTCGCTTACTGAAGGACATCTTGGTTGCTTTCAACTTTGGGCAATTACGAATAAAGATGCGATAAGTATTTCTAAGATTTAAAAAAAATTCTCACCCTTGAGAATGAAACATATGCTCCACCAGCGCACTTCCAATATGTATCCAAAGCAGACCGAAGAGGCACCACCCTTGGCCCACTTCATGATTTCTCTGTCTTTGCCTTAATTGCTTTATTGCTAGTTAATGTTAGCATATTAATTTTCTCCATCTGCCATTTACTTATTTTAAACATTGCAGGAAAATATAATAAAACACTCAAATCGATCTGCAAACAAGTGTTTTCATTTATAGTGCAGAAATGATTGTTTTATAGCAACTGAGCAAGTTGGTAGGCAGGGATGGATGGCAATGTTTGACATTCGGTCACTGGACCAAAGTATAAATTTCAAATAAGAAAGGTGGTTTTAGGGGGCGCCTGAGAAGCTCAGTCGGTTGAGCATCCTACTCTTGGTTTCGGCGCAGGTCATGGTCTCAAGGTCATGAGCTCAAGCCCTGCACTGAATTCTGCACTCCACAGGGAGTCTGCTTGAGATTCTTTCCTTCTCCCTTTCCTGCTCATGTGTGTGCTCTCTGTCTCTCAAATCAATCAATCAATCAATCTTTAAAAAGAAACAAGAAATAAAAAATGCTTTGAGGGTAGCAGAGTAAAGTTAGAGGTCCCATAGCACACGCAGATAGAGGCTAGAAGGAGCCAGTCTTGCTGTTTCGGTTGACAAGTGAAGACTTAAGCAGTCTGGCTGTTGAAGAATGAAAAATTGCACACGTACACCCCAGTTGGTGAAACAGGTAGTAACTTCTGGGCTAGAATTTGGTCTCAGTTTAGAGAGCAGCATCTCTTCCTGGGTACCAGCAAACCGTACCACATGGTTTGATTCTGAACTTGGCTGAGACACCTGATGTAGGTTACATGTGTCCTTACAAACCAGCTTATCTGAAAAGGTGGCATACCAGGCTTTCTTAGCAAAGCTACCAGCCTTGGGCTAAAGGCCAGCTGTCCCTTTTCACTGGCTTCTTATCCCCAGCTGCAAGTTTAATCTTGTTTCCTCCTTCTTGCTGACTGTGGTCAGTGGTAAAATAACCATTACCAGGAAGAATGTAGTGAAATCCACTTTAGGAAGTAGGAAACAAAAAAGAAAAAGAAAAAATCATCTCACTCACCAGGGCTCAGGCATAGTCAGCTGATAGGAATACAGAATCTATAGTTGAGTCAACAAGTGCTGTGAAAATGAATCAATATTCAAGTCAAAGACATGGCTGATCCCAAGTCCATCAATGAGGTGTAGCATGTGATTACCATGGGCGAGAAGTGAAAGCGGAAAAACGGGGAGCAGAGGGCAACATCCTGTCTGCGAGGATCCCTGGCCACTTCTCTGTTGCTTTTACCACTGCTCTTCAGACGCGCCTCTTGTAAGATCTGCTTCCACTGTGGCCCTCTGTGCAGAGCTTGCGATATACCAGTTATCTGTCCCTTGCATAACTGCCCCTTCACTTACTCCTTCCAGGCTCTTCCTTTATGTAGATCTGAGTTTCTGACCTCCATGATTTTCCTTCTCTCGAGAGAATGTCCTTTAACATTATTTTTTGTTTGTTTTGTTTTTGCAAGGCAGGTCTACCAGCAACAAAATGCTTCCCTTTTTGTTTGTCTGAGAATGTCTTTATTTCACCTTTGCTCCTAAAAGACCATTTCACAGGGCACAGAGGTTGGTGCTTTGTCTCTCTCAGCACTTAACATTGGCACTCCACTCTCTTTGCGTGGTTTCTGAGAAGCTGGGTGTAATTCTTACCTTTGTTTCTTCTAGAGGCAAGGCCTTGTTAAGATTTGAGCATTCTGAAAAATGGTTCCTTTCCCCTTCACCCCGGCGGGAAGCCCGAGGGGATTTCTCTCTGCTGTGAACTGTAGGGACCTGGTCAAATGAAGGAAATCTCACAATATTGTGGGGTTCCCTCCATGACTGGGTCCCCAGGACTTTTTCTTTTTTTTTTTTTAAAGATTTTATTTATTTACTTGACAGAGAGAGAGATCACAAGTAGGCAGAGAGAGAGAGATGAGGAGAAGCAGGCTCCCTTGCTGAGCAGAGAGCCCGATGCAGGACTCGATCCCAGGCCCCTGGGATCATGACCTGAGCCGAAGGCAGAGGCTTAACTCACTGAGCCACCCAGGCGCCCCTCCCCTGGACTTTTTAACTTTCAGGCTTGCTCACGCTGAGCCTCCAGCAGTTAATCAGCTACTGTTCAGGTCCCTTCCCTGCCCCTTCCGGCCAGAGGAGCCTGGGTACCCAGGCCTGTCCGCCTCCCCATTCTTGGGAGGGGTGGTTTGCTGTGTGTCCTCCCTTCTCTTAAGGATCGGAGAAGAGTTCTCTCTCTCGTCTTTGTCTAAAGCTGCTTTCTCTCCCTACGTTATACCATGTAATGACGTAGATTTTTAATTTTAATTTCGGATTTTTGGTATTTTGCTCTCAGATTTACACAAGCCTGGTTCCTTGGCTTTCATGTTTCAGCTCAAGTCTGTCCTTTGAGCAGTGTTCCTAACTGCCCAATGTAAATCAGCTCGCCGGCCATCTCCAATCACTCTCGTTCGCTGCTGATTTTCCTTCCTAGTCTTCATCAAACCTGAAATTATCTTGCTCATTCATTAACTTACTTGCTACCTTACTGTTTACTGTCTTATCTTCTACACTTGACCCTCAGTACTTTGAAGGGTATCTGATGTACAGTAGGTTTGCACTCATTTAAAGTGATTCATGATTGATTGATGATAGATGATTGACTGATTTTAAAGATTTTTTTTTTTAGGGGGGAGGGCAGAGGCAGAGGGAACGAGAATCTCAAGCAGACCACTCCGAACACGGAGCCTAGGTGGGGCTAGATCTCAGGACCCTGAGATCATGACTCCCAGCTGAAACCAAGAGTCCAACATTAAACCAACTAAGCCACTGAAGTGCCACCAAATGGGGTATTTCCTTTTTAAAAATCTGTGGTGGTTTGATAGGTGAGAGCAGATACATGGATATATTTATATTTATATTATTTTTTAAGATTTTATTTATTTATTTGAAGGGAAGAGAGAGGAAGTGAAAGAGAACATAAGTGTGGGGGGGCAGAGGGAGAAGCAGACTCTTCGCTGAGCAGGGATGGGGGGAGCAGGGGTGAACCATCCACGTGCCCCAAGTATTTCATTACTCTTAAGAAAGTTCTGGGTGCCTGGGTAGCTCAGTGGGTTAAGGGTCTGGCTTCGGCTCAGGTCATGATCCCAGGGTCCTGGGCTCGAGTCCCGCATCCGGCTCTCTGCTTGGAGGGGAGTCTCCTTTTCCCTCCCCACTCCTCACTTGTGTTCTCTTTCACTCTCTCTGTCAAATAAATAATTTTTTTAAAAAAGATTTTATTCATTTATTTGACAGATAGAGATCAGAAGTAGGCAGAGAGGCAGGCAGAGAGAGAGGAGGAAGCAGGCTCTCCACTGAGCAGAGAGCCAGAGGTGGGGCTCGATCCCAGGACCCTGGGATCATGACCTGAGCCGAAGGCAGAGGCTTTAACCTACTGAGCCACCCAGGCGCCCCAATACATAAAATTTTTTTAAAAAGTTCTGAAACCTAAGGATGCCTTCTTTTTACAAAGTAGAGCACTTTCAAGGTCATTTGTAAAACAGCACCGATCTTATTCATTTGCTTTCTAAGTAGGACAGCAGTGAGTGGTGGTAGAGCCTATCCGTTGGTGACAGCAGCGCTGTCCGCAGAAATACACAGTGAGCCACATCTGAGATTTTAAGTGTTATAGTTGTCACTTTAAAAAGGTAAAGAGGAGGGGCGCCTGGGTGGCTCAGCAGTCAAGCGTCTGCCTTTGGCTCAGGTCATGATCCCAGAGTCCTGGGATGGATCCCACATTGCACTGGGCTCCTTGCTCAGCGGGGAGTCTGCTTCTCCCTCTGCCCCACCCCCGCTGTGCTCTTCACTTTTACTGTGCGCGCTCTCTCTCTCAAATAAATAAAATCTTAAAAAAAAAAAGTAAAAAGAACGAGAGAAATTGAAACCAGTATTAGCAAGATATTTTTAAATCAGTGTGTCCAAAATACTACTGATGAGGAAGCGGAAGGCCAGCGGCAGACAACACACAAGCTGACACCCCGACTCTCCCGCCTCCTCACTCCTGGGTGGGGGTATGGGTGCTATTCTTCCAGGACACTTCCAGCTGCCGTACTGTTAATGACTCGCTAGAGGGAAAACCAAACTTAGCTTGATAATAGCAAGGCCGCCAGCATCCTGAGGGTCTACTTCCTTCAAACCCATAGTACAAAATTAATTGCTCCAAGAGCAACTCTCTATTTTGGGGGAAGATTTTATTTATCTATTTGACAGAGAGAGAGCGTGAGCTGGTGTGTGTCTGAGAGAACAAACAAGGGGAACAGGAGAGGGAGAAGCAGGCTTCCTGCTGCCCAGGACCCTGGGATCATGACCCAACCTGAAGGCAGAGGCTGAACTGACTGAACTACCCAGGTGTCCCTCCAGTGCAGCTCTTTCTGCCCTGGGTCCTGGGCCCGTGCTTTCATAAAATCACCTTTTTGCACCAAAGACACCTCAAGAATTTTTTCTTGGTTGTCGGTTCTGGACAACACTTACATTCAAAACTATATCATTATCATTTCAGTATGTAACAAATGTAAGAAGTCGTAAAGGAGACGGTAAATATTTGTTTGTATTGTCTTTGAAAGTGTTTATTTTTTTTACACGTACAACACATTTCCATTTGGATGACGTGCATTTTAAGTCTTCAGAATCCTCGTGGGAAGAGTGCTGTTCTGTTGGACAACCCAGGAGTTACGGTGTCTTCGTTTGGGTTCTCACCGTAGCACACCTGAGGTGAAGACTTGAGTGGGTGTAGTTTATTTTGGAGGTGATCCCAGAAAAACATTGGTAGGGAATGGAGAAGTGAGACAGAGAAAGGAGGAGGCCAGCCAGGGGTGTCTAAGCAGGCACACCCGGGCTTACAGCTGGGCTCCATCCTGCTAGACAGCAAGGGGACACAATATTTCAGCTGTCAGACAAGGAGGCTGGAGCATTCATCTACCTGGTCCCCATCATTTGGGGGTCGATTACAGGGTCCTGGTTTGCCTTACAAGTGGGCCCAATGTGCAACTGTAGCCAGAAAAAGATCTTTAAGCAGAAAAAGCTGTCTTTGACCTGGAGATGTGACAGAGACTATGGTGGAGAGTGATAGCTCTTGTTACGGCACTAAGGATCCTATCAGCTTCAGGAACCCCAAAGATGCGACAGTACCAAAACTATCCTTCATATTACTCTTCTTACTTTCTTTCTTCTTCTTCTTCTTCTTCTTTTTTTTTAAACTCATCTTTCTCTTAGGTATCCCTACTTCCTGGAACACCACTTTTTGGCACACAGTCGGTGTTTACTAAATAATTGTTGACTGTGTGACCTTCCCATGGATACCTGCTTTATTCTTTCAGGCCTCTCCACGTATGTGGGAGACATGGCTACCAGTAGTTACGGGTCGTATCTTTCTAACTCCCTGATCAGAAAAGGAAAGTGAGGTTTTCTCTTTCTAGCTCCAGGAGGGGAAAAAAATCTCAAGAGAAAAAGCCGGTTGACTGGTTTGGGCCATGAACTTGTCTCTGGGCCCATCCCTTTGGCCATGACCATAGCGTGTTATGACTGGCTAAATTTGATTTGGGGTGTCCACCCCTGAGGATATGGAGGTGGCAACTTACTAGAAGGGGGACCCATGGAGCAGTTGTGCCCTGCTGTGTATGCCCACTGGGGTATGTTTAAAGGGCGGATGCCGGTTGTCCCATATTTCTTGGGAGAAAAATGTTTCAAGAGCAGCTCTTTCTCAGCTGGGCCATTTTACTTTTTATTTAAAAGATTTTGGGACGCCTGGGTGGCTCAGTTGGTTAAGCAGCTGCCTTCGGCTCAGGTCATGATCCCAGCGTCCTGGGATCGAGTCCTACATCGGGCTCCTTGCTCGGAGGGGAGCCTGCTTCTCCCTCTGCCTCTGCCTGCCTCTCTGTCTGCCTGTGCTCGCTCTCTCCCCCTCTCTCTCTGACAAATTAAAAAAAAAAAAAAAGATTTTATTTGTGCATTTGAAATAGAAAGATACAGAAAGAGCATGAGCAAGGGGAGAGGCATAGGAGGGGGGAGAAGCAGACTCCCTGCTGAGCCAGGAGCCCTATGTGGGGCTTGATCCCAGGACGCTGGAGATCATGACCTGAGCAGAAGGCAGACGCTTCACCGTCTGACCCGCCCAGGTGCCGCCCAGCTGGGCCATTTTAGTATTGTATTATTAGCGCGTCTACCTACTCCAGATTTTACACGACGCTTTGGGTATTTGAGAGGGATCCCAAGGACCATCTAGTAATTTATAGTTTGTAAAAGCACAAATTCGCATTATGTCTCTGAGGTTTGGGAATAAATCACCAAGTAGGAGGAGACGGAGTCTCCCTCTAGATGCTCACTATCTCTCCTCAGTAGTCAATGACGGACTCCACTCACTCAGCGTAAGATTTTCAATGTTATAATTGTTATATGTTAACATAACATATAATTAATCTAATATAATGTTATAATTTCTGTGTTACAGCATGCATCCGTGTCCTTCCTTAAATAATATTCCATTGTGTGTAAGATCACATTTTATTTATCCGCTCCTCGGTTGGTGAGTTGATGGGCATTTGGTTCTCACTCCCCCCCCACCCCAACATGTATTTTTTGGATTTTATGAATAGTGCTGCTTAGGATATTTGTATTTAAGTTTTTGGTTTTGTATTTTAAGTTTTGAGACACATGTTTTCATTTATCTTGGGTAGGGAGTGTTGGGGTACGTCATTGAAAAGACCTGAGCTGCGCCCCAGCAGTCGGAGTCTGCTCACCCACTTCTTTGTCCTTGGAACGTGGGCTCTGCTTGCTTTTTTCCACTTGCTTTTTGAACACTGAAAATCTGCCAGAGGCTGCCCCGAGGACGTAGCCCTGATGTAATGATGTGGTGTTGAGAGAACTTGTTTGTTCTATGTGAGTGAAGCTAGTTAAGATTTGCCTGGTGGGGGGGGTGTGTATGTGCCTGGGTGGCTCAGTTGGTTGAACGACTGCTTTTAGCTCAGGTCATAGTCCTGGAGTCCTGGGATCCAGTCCCGCATCAGGCTCCATGCCTAGCAGGGAGTCTGCTTCTCCCTCTGACCTTCCCTCCTCATGCTTGCTCTCTTTCAAATAAATAAAATCTTAAAAAAAAAAAAAAAAGATTTGCCTGGTGGGTGTGGGGTTGCTTTTGTCTTGCTGTCCCCCCAAGACAAGCCTTGTAGGTAAGTTCTCTTCACATGCGACCACTGCTGCCTTCCAGCTGGAATGACCTGCCTCTTTCTTGAGTCTGTCCCTGCCCTTTAAGTACAGCAGCCAATTTCAGATTACACGGCTGCGGTGGTGGTGGTGGGGGGTCCTCTTGGGATGGTTCCAAACCCATGGCTACGAGGAGTGCAATTCCTGGGTAATGTCATTTTGCAGTTGTACATTTTTCTATCCCCACCAGCAACGTGTGAGGTTTTCAACTGCTCCGCTTCCTCTCCAACTTTACTGCCTCTTTATAGTACTGAACTGTTTATTTAAGATCAACGAACATATGCAGGTCAAGCTTTGCAAACTCTGTGCCTATGCCTGTCATATACCGAAAGGCATTCATTGAGCCAAAGGCATTTGTTGAAAGAATGAAACAAAAAATTAAAAAAAAATTTATGTATTTATTTGAGAGAGAGTATGAGATGGGGGAGGGTCGGAGGGAGAAGCAAACTCCCCGCTGAGCAGGGAGCTCCATGTGGGACTCCATCCCAGAACTAGAGCTCCGAGATCATGAGCCGAAGACAGACGCTTAGTGGACTGAGCTACCCATGCGCCCAAAAAACCCCCTTTTATTTGCATGCTGTCTTCTGTTTCATGAAGTACACTTATGAGTTATGAGACTCACAGTAACTCTGTAGGAAGTAGGAAGCCTGGAGAATTTTGATTCCTGTTTTAGATCTGAGAAAAATAAGGGTCAGGAAGTTTAAGTAACGAGTGAAAAGTCTAGATCCTTGGTCCCCTGGCTCCAAATCTAATCTTCTCTCTACAATTCAACACTGGTTCTCAGTCAACCTTCTAAATACCGTATTAGCTCCCTGACAGGAAATAATGGTAAAAGGTTTCAAAAGATCTTAGTTTAAAAAAAAAAAAAACCGAAAAACAAAACTCAGTAGAAGGTAAAGGGACAGGGTATTTTTGGCAGTTTGGAGCCTGCTGTCATTCTGAGACTTGCAGGGGCTGGAGAGAGTGGCCTGGGACAGGGTGACAAGGGAAGTCATTAGGCTTCTAACTTTAGTGAGAGGTTTTCTTCTTCTTCTTCTTCTTTTTTTTTAGACTTTTATTTATTTATTTGAGAGAACATGAGCAGGGGGAAGGCCGACGGAGAGGGAGAGGTGGACTTCCCCACTCTTCCCCACTGAGTAGGGAGACCAACATGGGGCTGGATCCCAGGACCATGGGATCATAACCTGAGCTGAAGACAGACGCTTAAAAGACAGAGCCACTCAGGTGCCCCCCAACCTTTTAAAAAAGATTTATTTGTTTATTTTAGAGAGAGAGAATGAGAAGGAAGGGGCAGAAAGAAAGGGAATCTCAAGCTGACATCACATTGAGTGTGGAGCCCGCTTTGGGGCTCGATCTCACAACCCTGATCTCAGGGCTTGAGCTGAAAGCAAGAGCCGGAGGCGTAACCGACAGTGTGCCCCAGGTGCCCCAGGGTCTTTATCTTTGACTAGACTTGGTGGCTGAGCATTTTCAGGGCTGGAAAATTCACGGAGTTTCAAAGAGAACTGTAATCAGGGGAGGGCTGATGGTTTAGATTTATAGATTGCATTATCTGAGAACTCTCACACGGAAAAGCAGTAACTGAATACTCATAGTGTTCTTACAATATTCAGACCTAATAGTCTTCCTTTGTGTAACAGAAATTCTGAAACATACATGAAATATCAAGGAAATAGCATAATAAACCCCCATCACCTGTCAATTAAAAATTATCAACATTTGGCCATTCTTACACATTTGACTTATAAAAAATGTTTGAAGACAGTAAAGCTTTCTTTAAAAGCCATCGCCCCCCCCCCCCGCTTTACTGAGGTATAACTGACAATCAAAAATTGTATCTCTAAGCCGTACAACCTGATGACTCGTTAGGCACACACAGTGTGAGGTCCTTGAACCAAGCCAATCAGTATACCCATCACTTCACAGCTTACCCACCTTCCTTGTTTTCTTGAGAACACCCAAGATTGACGCTCTCAGCCGATTTCAGGTGTACAACATAGTATTGCCAACGATAGTCACATTGCTCTCTCAGTTTTCCAGAACTTGTTCATCTTGCATAACTGAAACTAAAAAGCCATTTCTTTAAAAGATTGTTTATTTATTTATTTGACACAGAGAGACACACAGAAATTGGGGGAGACAAGCCGGGGGAGTGGGAGAGGGCAAGGCAGGCTTCCCGAGGAGCAGGGAACCGGATGTGGGCCTCAATCCCAGGACCCTGAGATCATGACCTAAGCCGACTGCAGACGCTTAATGACTGGGCCACCCAGGCGCCCAAATGCCTTTTTTTTTTTTTTTTAATTTGTGGAAACATGGGCCTTTGGATTATCTGGTTCCTGAGGGAAAGAGAGAGTGAGAGCGAGAGCGTGTATGCGTGAGCAGGGGGTGGGAGAAGCAGACTCCCGAATGAGCAGGGAGCCCGAGGGGGGACTCCATCCCAAAACTCTGGGATCATGACCTGAGAGAATTCAGATGCTTAACCGCCCGAGGCACCCAGGCGCCCCACATGGTGTTATACTAGTTCCAGGCCTACAGTATAAGGATTCAACAATTCTGTCCATTACTCCGTACTCATCATGGTGAGTGGACTCTTAATTCCTTTTACCTATTCCACCTCAGGTAACCAAAAAGCCTTCAAGATCCATAACACCATTTTAGCCACTGTAAATGGGAAATTACCAAAAAATAAAATGATCTTGGGGCACCTGGCTGGCTCAGTCCGGAGAGCGTGTGACTCTTGATCTCTTGTGGTGAGCTTGAATCACCCCTGGGGGGTAGAATTCACCTAATATATTTTAAAAAGTGATTTTGTGGGCACCTGGGTGGCTCAGTCGGTTAAGCGGCTGCCTTTGGCTCAGGTCACGATCCTGGAGTCCTTGGATGAGTCCTGCTAGGGGCTCTCTGCTCAGCGGGGAGTCTGCTTCTCCCTCTGCCCTTCACCCTGCCTGTGCTTGCTGTCTCTCAAAATCTTAAAAAGAAAGTGATCTTGCTATAAATACCATGTAACCTTGTTTTTTTTCTTCATTTAGGGTTGGAGGGGAGAGAAGTTGCTGAACACTGGCAATGAGGGCCACAGAACAACTGAAGTCGTCGAGCGGGAGTCCGAGATTTTGTTCATTAGAAGCCCTGCAATCATTCATTCATCCCCCCTGGCACTTTCCTCACACACTGACCATCACCAGAGGGACAGACCAGGTTGCACTCTGAGTCCCGGCCGGGTTTCATCATTAATGACTCTAGGACGGTGCAAAAGATTTGTCCTTAAGCCTTATCTCTCCCATCTGGAAAACAGGGGTCATAACACCTCCTTGACACTGGCCTTGTTGGGAGTCGGAAGTGAAGTAAGGTCCCGGCAGTGCACATCCCGGTGTTCAGTAAGGCAGGCTCTGATGGCCACTTCTACTCTGCTAGGCTCTGAGGCCACGATGAAAGGAATCATAAAGCCGGCTCTCTTCTCTGCATAGCCCCTTCCCCAGTGGGCAGTAAAAAGCCGACAGGTGCTCCTCGGCGCCGTGCAACCTGTGAGCGGCAAACCGCCTGCGGCCAGCGACGGCGTGCGCTCATCTTCCCAAGTCAGTTGTTCTTGCAATCCTGCCACCCTTCTTTAGGTCTCGGAGCGCCACCAGTTTAATCTGTGCTAAATCCTGCTCTTGGCCGAGGTCACAGGTTTGACTCTCACGTTGGAGAACCTCCCACAGCACCTTGTTTGGTCCTGATGAGGGCAGCAAGCCCAGAAGGCTAAAGCCGCGCGGCGGCTCCCCCATGTGCTCCGCAAGCCGCAGCCCAGGGGGCGTCGCCGAGCCGCGGGGTGGGCAGGGTCGGCGCCTCCCCTCCGCCCCCTCTGCCGGGCGCCGGGATCCGGAGCGCCAACTTCTGCAAAGTTCGCCGCCCGGTGAGAGCACGTGGGCGCCTGCGGGCCGCCGCCTCGGCCTACCCGCCTCCATCGGACGCTGCGGGCGGCCTCGCCCGGCGCCGCACGGGGGACCGGCAGCACCGCCGCCCGGTCCCGCCGCCTGCACTCCCGGCTCCCGGCGGCGGCTTCAGCAGCGGTAGCAGCAGCCGCAGCCGCCGCCGCGCGGCCCCGGGGGCGGGAACGGGGCGGGCCGCCGGCGCTCCGCTCCCGGAAGCGGCGGGTTCTCGGGCTCCCGCCCAGGGGACCGGCGCGGCCGCCGGAGCTCCAGCATCCCCGCCGGCGCCTCCCGGAGCGGCGCGACCCCGGCGGCGAGATGCTGCCCGTGTACCCGGACGTGAAGCCCAACCCGCTGCAGAACGCCAACCTCTGCTCGCGCGTGTTCTTCTGGTGAGCGCCCCGCCCGAGCGGCCGCATCCCCCCGCCGCCGCCGCCACGCGCCTGCCCGCCGCCGCCGGCGCCTTCGGGGGCCGGAGGGGGGAGCGTCGGGGCGGGGGAGCGCCGGCCGCCGGCGCCGCGCGGCTTCTGGCCGCGGGTGGAGCCACCCCGCGCCGGCCGCGCGGTCCCCCGCCTGCGCCCTGGCGCGCCGGGCGGGCGGGAGCCGGGCTGGGGAGGGGAGCCGGGGACCTGGTGGCGCGGGGCTCCCAGGGGCCCCCTGTCTGGGCGTCGGCGGCCTCGCCAGCCTCCCGGGTCTGGGAGGAGGACGGGGAAGAGGAGGAGGAGCCGGAGCGGCCGCGGCAGCCGCCGCCGCAGCAGGGGTTGGGGAGGGGGAGATCCGAGGCTGCCCGGAGAGAAGTCCTGCCCAGAGGGAGCACCGCCTGGATCCCCCCGCCTCCAGCCGCAGCCGCCTTGCCCCGCACCGCGCCGGGATTCGCCCTTCTCATAAACCCGAGCTGCACCTTTTCCTTCCTAAGCAAGCAGCTCCTGAACAGCCTCCTTTATCTAAACCGAGGTCTAACTAGTGCTCTGGACCGTTGCCATCCCCCACGGCGTCCCCAGCTCCTCCGATGTACTGATATGCCCTACGTGACACGGAGCTGCACACTCCACCGGCTCCTGTGTGCGTGACCACGTCCTGCTGTCTGTCTCCCTTTGTCCGCGTGCGGCTCACACCGTGTGTCCTGGGATCTCGTGGGGGCAGGTTTCGTTTCACTTTATTTCATGAATGGGAACACTGTTCTCGAACACGGTTAGCGTTTGTCTGGGACACACATAACCACAGCTGGAGTACGTTTTTGGCACAGCCGCTTTCCCTTTTACAATTATTTCCATTTCCACCTTTGAGGACCAGCTCCGGAGATGGGGTCCTTGAAGCCTGTGGGGTCGTCTCCGGATGTCTAAGCTTCTTCATGCGGGTGGTCCCGTCCAGGAGTCCTATCACCCAAAAATCACTGGAGGGTCCCCGAGCTGGGAGAGGACGCAGGTGAAAAACGGCTCAGAGAGGTGACGCAGGAGGCCGGTTTTCCGTGTGGTAGCTGGGACCATGAACTAGGTGGGCCCGAACCTGTGGGCTCTAATTGGGCTTGGGCTGGTAATTAGATCTTCTGTTTCTTGACCCTAAACTAGCCCTCAGGCTTTAATCGTTCCCATATTCTAATATTTTAACTTTTTTTATGGGAAAGCCTAGGAGATACCAAGGGGGTGAGCACTGTCTTAGGCTTGTTTTGATGGTGGCGTATTCCGTGTGTGGGGACCTCTCTTGGCCCTTTGGCGCCTCTCTTAAGGAAAGAAGAATTTGGGTAGAAGAAGGAATTTGGGTGTGGTTATCATAAATAGTAATGAAGTAGGCAAACATCTCCTTAACTTCAGGCAGGGCAAGGAACTCTGGGAGCACTTTCTGTTTATGGGTTTTTCACAAGGTGTGTGCATGAAAATGGGCCGGTGAGGACTCAGATTGATGACTCTGGTAGGCGCTGTTTCCAGCTTCCCACTTCGGGGGAAGGATCTCTGACCTCTGTCTTGCACCTGATGGCCTGGGATCATCCAGCTGTGTCTTGGTAGAGCAGGATCCCCAATCAGGCCGTCTGGCCCCTGAGCCCTGTGTTTGTACCTGCTGGACTGAGCCTCTGCTGTTGGGACCCTTGTTCTTAAATGCACGGAGAAGGCTATTCCAGACATGCCTTTGTTGCTGGTAGGATGGATTTTTTCTTTTTCTTTCTTTCTTTGTTTTAGGCCTGATTTTTCTTAAAGTCATTGCTGTTGGAGATGAGCTGGTGGACGTGAAACCCATCATGCTTGAGGATGTCTGTCTAAGGGCGGCTTGAGGGAGGCTGTCCTCTAAGCATGGCCCTCACATCTTCGGTGGCATCACCATCACCCAGGCGCTTGTTAGAAATGCAAGTTCTCTGGCACCCATTCCAGACCAGTTCTGTAAATTATGTAGAAACTTGCGGTGGGGGTGGGGTTTAAGCCTGTGCTCCAGGTGATTCTGATGGAAGGTTGAGCCTGGCTCAGTGCCTTAAGCCTCTACCCCCACTGGCATTGTTATTCCAGTTTTATAGTTTTAAAAAAGGGGTAAGTCTTTTGAGGTTAGCTGGTGACCATGATTACCGTCCTGTATCTGTTGACCTTCTGCATGTCTAGAGATTTGAAAGTCTGAGGCCGCCTTGGTGATTTCCACGTGTACCCGGATGTAGGCGAGAAAGTTGAAATGAGTCCGGGCAGGAAGTGCTGCCTGGAGACAAGGCCCACCTTGCAGGGAAAACCGAGTTTTCATCTTCTCATTGGATGTTCA
Organism: Neogale vison; assembly: GCF_020171115.1. Taxonomy (NCBI): domain Eukaryota; kingdom Metazoa; phylum Chordata; class Mammalia; order Carnivora; family Mustelidae; genus Neogale; species Neogale vison. The sequence continues at coordinate 152,210,550 of NC_058095.1, read as the reverse complement.
CTTTTCTTCTCAAATTTCATCTGCTTTCTGAACTTGTGAACTGATGGCCCTCTACTCACATGCTGCCAGTAAGGAGCTTTACGGAGTTCTACACACATGGCCTTAGTGGGGTTTTGGTATTTCGACAGCAAAGCTTGAACTTGGGTTTAGGAGGAGCTGTACATAATGGGTGTTGGTAATCGTTGCAGAATTTTGGTTTATTTTTTAAGTATGCTCCATGTCCAATGTCGTGCTTGAGCTCACCACCAAGACTTACACACTTGACGGACAGCCAGGGAGGTGTCCGTGTTGTGTATTTTTCAAAAGAATATGTATAATATTTATTTATTTTCTATTTTTTTTTTTTTTGTAAAATATTTAAAGCTACAGAAAAAGAAAGGAATATGGATGACTTATTTCTGTTAAGCCAGGTAAACCTGCTGATGTATTGGTTTCTTAGTCTTCCCCCTAAAACTCACAAAACACACACACGCCTTTTCTGTAAAACCAAAAAGTTATTCTTCCCCTCCCAAATAGTTTTGAATCCTGATCCCTTCTTAATTAATTAATTATTTATTTTCCCTTCTTAATTTTTTATGGCTAACATTTATTCATAGCATTAAATCCTCAAAACGTAGTATTTAACAATTATAATTTACTTCCCTTTTGTTGAATACTGTTTATTTCTAATTATGATGTAATGCATATCCATGCCCGAATATTTTGGTGCATTTTTCCTTATTCTCTGTAGCCAGAAGTGGAGTGACTGGTGAAAGGCAAAATTTTATTTTCTAATTTTGGACCAACTGACCCTCAGTGGTTTGCATGTATACCTCATTGTCAACTTTAAGGACCTGAATTACTTTTTTTTCTAAGTCATGGATTAAGAATAATATCAGGGTTTTAATTTGAATTTGATTTTGTACCTTTGAATTGTGTATTGGACTTTTTTCCTGTGAGGTCTTTATATGTTTGAAAAAACTTGTAATAGTGCTTATTTTTTGAGATTTTCATTTGACTCTTAATTTAGATCAGAAGTTTTTTTTTCTTAAGGAATTTTTAAAAAGATTTTAAGACTTATTATTTTTAAAAGATTTTATTTATTTATTTGACAGAGAGATCATAAGTAGGCAGAGCGGCAGGCAGAGAGAGGGGGAAGCGGGCTCCTTGCTGAGCAGAGAACCTGATTCGGGGCTCGATCCCAGGACCTTGGGATCCTGACCTGAGCCTGAGGCAGAGGCTTAACCCACTGAGCCACTCAGGCGCCCCTAAAATTATTTTTAATCTCTTCGTCCAATGGGGGCTCAGACTTACAACCTCAAGATCAAGAGTTACACACTACTGACTTAGCCAGCTAGGTGCCCCTAGATCAGAGGTTTTAAATTTCTAGATTATTGAGCTCTTCTTTCTGGTTTTTCCTGTTGCTTCTGTAATACATCTTTTTTAGATTCCAGCATCCTCTAAATCTCCGTAAGCATTTTCTTATACAAAGTCCACTAGAATTTCCTTTTGTATTTGGTATTAGGCCTCTTTTTTTTTTTTTTTTTTTAAACAAAACAGCCCATTTTCTCATCATGGTTTATTGACTGATTCTTCCTCTTTCCTGTTATTGGAAACAAGTGGTGTAGGCTTATCCAGCTGGTACTAGATTGTCCTTTCCCCTGAGATGCCCTGGACGTGTCCTGCTCCCCTGGTGCGCAGCTCCCTGGAGATGTGCTCCTGGTTTCCCTGTCTTCCCTCGCCCCGTGGTTAGCCGCTCAGGACCCGTCCCTAGAGAAGGCTGTGGGCCACACGCATGCAGGCCACCTGAGGGTGGCTGTGTTCTCACTCCCCTGCCACTGGTTCAGTCTGTGAACTGTCACTTTGGAAAGCCAGTGCTTTTAAGTCTCCAATCTGACTGCCACTGGTGTCAGATTGGAGACTTCCAATCTAAGAGGTTTGGTTTTGTCATTTATTTATTTTTTGGCGATGTTTCAATTATTTACTTGAGATGTTTCATTTTAAACTGGGGTTTTGCACCTTTTTAAGAATGCTTTTTAAAAAATATTTTATTTTATTTTATTTGAGAAAGAGCCAGAGTGTGTGCCTGTGCCCAAGCAGGGTTGGGGGGAGAGGAAGAGGAGAGAGAAGCAGACTTCCCACTCAGCATCTCATAGTCTGACACGGGGCTTGGATCCCAAGAGCCTGAGACCTTGACCTGAGCTGAAGTCAGGTGCTTAACGGATGGTGCCACCCAGGGTCCCCATGAGATTATAATTTTTTAAGTAATCTCTATGCCCAACATGGGCCTCGAATTTACAATCCTTAGATCAAGAGTTGCAAGTTTTAGTGACAGCCAGCTGCCCCTAGAATGCCTTTTATTTGTTCTTCTTATTATTTTTAAAGATTTTGTTTATTTATTTATTTGGGAGAGAGCATGGGAGTAGGGGAGAAGCAGAGGGTGAGGGACAAGCAGACTCTGCCCAGACTGGATGCCGTGACTCTGAGGTCACCACCGTAGCCTGAACCAAGTCGGGCTGACTGAGCAACCCAGGTGCCCCTTCCCAGAATAACTTCTAATGTTAATCTCCTGTTGTTCATTAACAATCAGACATACACATTTTGTACAAGGAGGCTGGCTTAGTTTTTCAGGGCTCTGTGTTTGGCCTCACCCTGTTCCCCTTTCTTTAGCATTTAGTTTGATGAGTTTTTGGCCAATTTATACAATAATTCCAAACCCAAGCAAGATGTGGAACACCCCGAAGGTGTACTGAAATTTACTAAGCCTCTGCAATGAAATAAATCGAGTAACAGAATATAAGTTCATCTCCTTTAATTTCTATTTGATTTTTTCTGTTTGTTTTTATACAGTTCTGCATCTGCTCTGTGTGAGTAGAGTTAACTCAACTCATATTCATTCAGGTGTATTAAGTAGATAATTTCCTTTTTTGAGTTCTCCAGGGGATCCCCTCTCCCTCTTGTATCTCCCAGGCTTTTCCTGCTCTGTGGGGTGAGGAACCCAGTGAGGTCATGCGCCCTATGGGCCTTTATCCGAAATCTTGCCTGTCAGTTCTCAGTGGGGACAGCAAACCCTGTCCCCTAACACGAGAATGTCTCTGGGTTTCTTTTCTTTGTGAATCTGAAGCCCCTGCAAATGTTTTCTGTGTTTCTGTGCTGATGAATTGTGTAAAGGTGGTTGCCAGCACTGCAGTGGGAAGGACAGGGCTTTGGAATGCGTTCACCTCTTCTCTTTGGCCCTGCAAATTCCCTGTGGCTACCTGTAAGAGAATGATTGAGCCTTGAAATTGGGAGACTGGGGATGATTGTTAATGTAAAGTCTCCTAGTCCAGAGCTAAGGCCTCAGGTTGTTATGGCCAGGGTCCCTAAAGACTGGAATGTTAAGTTTTAGATCCATTTCAAGATTGATCCATTTTTTATTTTTTTATTTTCAGGTTTTTTTTTTTTTTTAAGGTTTTATTTGACAGAGCGCCTGCACACAAGCAGGGGAGCAGGTGCCCTATTTTTAGTTTTTAAATATTTTTAAGTAATCTCTACACCCAACATAGGGCTTGAACCACAACCCCAAGATCAAGAGTCACATGTTCTACTGACTAAGCCAGCCGGTGACCCCAAAGATTGAGCCATTTCAAGATTAATCCTTCTAAGATCTCTTTGTATTATGTACATAGTGTGAGATAACTAAAAATGTAAGATAGAGGGCAGGATTAAATATTTTTTAGAAGTTAAATCTCATGTTTATCGGGATGCCTGGGTGACTCAGGTGGTTGGGCATCTGCCTTCAGCTCATGTCGTGATCTCAGGGTCCTGGGATCAAGTCCTGCTTGGGGGAGGCTCCCTACTCAGTGGGGAGTCTGCTCTCCCTCTCCCCCCTCCCCCCTCGGTATCTCTCTCAAATAAATAAAATCTTTAAAACGAAACAAACTCGTGTTTACCTATTTCAGCAGTATTTTCCAAGACATGATTAAAAATGCAGATGAGGGTCCTTCCTTCTGGGAAGGTATTTTGAGGATCTGCATTTCAGTTCCTGCTGGGCACTTAGGGCGAAGGTGGTTAGCCCTCGGGGCTGGGTCCACTGAGACAGCAGTACTGATCATCACTAACACCTGCTGAACGGTTCCTGGGGCTCAGCCTCGTTTGCTCGCTGTTTCAGTGTCTCAGGCAGTCCTCAGTCCTGTAAGGCAGTGCATGTCCAGAGAGGTTGGGGCACTTGTCAGCGACAGCACAGCTCGGTGGGCGGGGGGAGGTCCGCAGTGTGCCAGTTGGTGTGGTGCCCATGTCCTCAGCCCATGCAGCGGCCCAAGTGCTCAGGCTCCTGTCTGCCTGGCTGTGACAGGTAACCCCCAGCAGACATTTACAGCTCATGTCCGGGAGTGACCACGCCCTTCTCAGACGCTCACACGAGAAGGTTCCACCCTCTCTCCATCATGCCGTCGCCTGATCTGCCACGTGTGTTGTTGGCCATCGGGTTTGTAAGGCACCAACCTGTCTGTTCCTGCTGATGTTGCTGACCTCAGATCCCATCAGCTGAACTTGAGACATGCCCTTGGAGTCCTTCATTCGGCAGGCGCTTCCAGAATGTGAGTGTGTGAGAGCCGAAGGGAAGGAAAGGCACAGAGGTGCGCATCCTCCTGGAGCATGTGTCCCTCTCCTCTGTTCCAGCCTCCTTGGCTTTTCCTCCTCCCAATGGGTTCCTCCCAATGGGTTCCCCCCACCAGTCTTTCCCCTAAGATCCATGCCGTCCTCCTGTTTAAAAACCTCTCATACCTCCCAACGGCTTTCAAGAGCAGGTCTTAAGGGTGGCACTCAGAATCCTTCAGGACCTGCCCTTTGCGTCTCGTCTTCCATCATCTCTCTCACCTCTGGACTTTTCTGAAGAGGTGAGGCAGATCTGGTAACTACCGGAGCCGGACTGCTGTCCCGACTGATGAGGGGCGCCTGCCTCTGGGTGAACCCCTTACTGGGCTGTTTGCCAGGGTGTGGGAGCGAATGGGGGAAAGCAGGCTGGATGCCCGTACCCTTGCCAGAGGCCCATGTGTACAGCCCTGAGCCCTAATCCAGGAGATACCGTGGAGCAGCGTCCCCCTGCCTTGGAGCTGAAGTGCCTGCGTATAGATCTGAACTCTACTGCTTACCCGACCAAAGGCAAGTTTCCTCATCTGTGAGATGGGAATAATCAGGATCCCCATCTCCTAGGATTATTGAGAGGATTAAATGAACCAAACACTGTTGGTTTACCAAAATAGTGAATAAATAGTAAAAGGAAACCAGGCCACCTTCCTCTGTTACTTAGCATTTGTAAACTAACAGTTTTGTTTGTAAATTGCCAGAGTTTATTTCCCAGTTAGAGGATGAATGTAAATTTCGGAGTCTCATGCCTTACCGGTAGGAACCTATTGGGGGGTTTGCGGGGGAGTTGGCAGCCTGAGTCAATTTTTTTTAACAGGGTTCTGGGAGACTCACACTGAGCTTTGGGAACCAAGTTTCAGGGCTCTCTTTCAGCCCTTAAAGTCCATTTCTGGTTGAGAGCACAGTGGGAGGCCAAGGGTACTGGTCCAGCTTGTAGTTTAGGTAATTCTTTGGGCCAACATTTGAGGGCCTTTTGTGTTCCTGCATTCAAATCCATAAAAATAACGTTCCTGTTCTCCAAGCGCTCACACAGTCCAGTCTTCTTAATTCTGTCACTGGTGTCAGCTTCTGAGCAAAACAAGCCCCTAATCTTAGTGACTTAGTTAAAAAACCAAAAAAACCACACCGGAAGTCTCCTTTGTAGTCCTTTCTGGGTTGCTGGGGGTGGGGAGCCGCCCCACACACTTACTCAGTACCTGGTCTTTCTGTATCTTGTGGCTCAGTTCTTGGGTCCTCTCCAAGTCCTCTTAATTCAGCTGGAAAGGAGTTATTTGTGGCTGGTTTTTGTGTTCCTGGCTTGGCAGCTACCTACGTCCTTGACACTCACGTTTTATCGGCAAGGTGGGCATGTGTAGGGCACGGGATTCTGGAAAGGCTGGCACGTCCTGAGAACAGCGGTCAGGTGGTGTGGACGCCCCTCCCCCCCACCTGGTGATTTTGATGCTGTCATCCAGGATCACACTCCTCCCCGTTTCACTGTCATCCAGGATCACACTCCTCCCCATTTCACTGTCATCCAGGATCACACTTCTCCCCGTTTCACCCTTGCCAGCTTTTGTCCTTATCTCTTCTCCCCAGTCCTGGCCTCCGTGAGCACCTCTAGTCCTTCTGGCGTTAGCTCCTAATTCCTTTCACTGGTTCTGTGGCCACTTCTGGGCCATCCTCTTCATGGGGCTAGTTCCTGTGTGCTCTCCTTCCCCAGGCTAGCTGGTATCTGCCCTACTTCCAGGGTCCTGGAGTTATAGGGTTGGATGGGAGAGATCTTAGATCATACTCAATGCAGGAATCCCTTCTGGACATCGTTCAGTGGGGAAATTTGCTGCTCTTACTAATCTTCATTCTGGAATGATAGAAGACGGCTGTTACAAGCCAGTTTTCTTTTTGGGCAGTTTCTGCCCATCTGTATCTCTCTCTCTTTTTTTTTTTTCTGTCAACACACAGCGTTGACTCCCCCTTCCACATGCTGCCCTTCTGGCCTTCTGACCCCCCTCATGGTTCTATTAAATCTTTTTTTTGGGGGGGGGCACCTGGATGGCTCGGTTGTTAACTGTCTGCCTTAGGCTCAGGTTGTGATCCTAGGGTCCTGGGATTGAGCCCCACATCAGGCTCCCTGCTGGGTGGGAAGCCTGCTTCTCCCTTTCCCACTCCCTCTGCTTGTGTTCCTTCTTTCCTGTGTCTCTCTGTCAAATAAATAAATAAAATCTTAAAAAAATTAAAAAAAATATGGATCCAATAAATCTTTCAGATAATTGTCTCCAGTTCTTAGGTTGCCTTTAAATGACAGGGTTTTCGGACCCTTTTCCATCTGCTTGAACTGAATATGCTTTGGTTTATCAACATCTTTATATTACTGTGGCATCTAGAATTTAACTACTATTCTAGGTTTATTCTGGCCAGTGGCAGTGTTTGAAGTAACTAATCTGACAGTTTAACAACTATTTTTGAGTGCTTGCTGTGTTGGGGTAATGTTCTAAAGCAGCAGTTGGCCAAATGTGACCGCAGGTCAAATCCAGCCTACTGTCTGTTTTATGTAAATAAAGTTTTATTGGAACGTGGTTGTGCTCATTCCTTTATATATTGTCCGTGGGCTACAACAGCGGAGTTGAGTTGTTTGGTACAGAGACTGTATGACCTGCATCGTCTAAAATATTTATGATCTAGTTCTTTACAGAAAATGTTTGCCCCGCCCCCCACCCCATTCCAAATGTTTGGGATATATTAAGAATAGATTAAAATCCATGGGCAGAAGCAGGGAGACCTGTGGGAGATTTCACAGTGGTTCAGGCAAGAGGTAGCTTTGACCAGGAGGGTGATGGGAGTGGCGGTGGTGAGTAGTTGGGTTCAGGAAAGAGCTTATTCGAAGGTAGAGCTGGGCATCTTGGATATTAGATTGTGGAACTAGCTAATATCTAATCTATCTAATATCTAATACCTAACTATCTAACTACCTAATAATTGTGGAAGAGACAGGCAAGGTTGCCTCTGGGTTCAGCCTGAGCCCCCGGAAGGATGGAGTCCCCATTCAGTGAGCTGCTGACGCCTGCAGGAGGAGTGGGTTGGAGAAGACCAGGAGTTCGGATTTGACCATATTCAGCTTGAGATGCCTTCCACACGTTTAAGTAGAGAGGTGGGGTACGCATTGATCGTGTGTCAGGGGCTCCAGGAAGAAGCCTGGGCTGGCGAGAACACTTGGGTATGGTGAGCAGTATATACCGCTGGGCTGTGTTGGACACATGGACAACTGACATCACAGTCGGTGGGGTTTGTCCCCACGCAGAGTTCATTTTGTTGGTCTCAGGGTCCAGCATCCATTGCTGTCGGTTGAAAGTAATGCCAGAAAGGACAGGTCTTGGAACTGTCCTGCAGGTTGTGGCTGATCCACTCGTGAGCACTGGATCGAAGATGAACTTGCTACAGGTGTGGGGGGAGGTCATGTCTTATGGGAGTCCAGAGGTACCTTATGTACTTGGCAGTCAGTCTGAAATCCTGCAGAGAAAGGAATTAGCACGATTTCCTCTTAATGAGCACAGCCTGGCTCTTGTGGGATCTTTCCTTTTTTTTTTTTTTTTTTTTAAGACTTATTTATTTATTTGAGAGAGCACGCAAGCAAGAGCACGCACAGAGGGAGAGGGAGAAGCAGATTCTCCGATGAGCAGAGACCCTGACATGGGGCCCATGCCAGAACCCTGGGATCACAACCTGAGCTGAAGGCAGATGCTTAACTGACAGCCACCCAAGTGCCCTGCATTTGTGACTTTTTTTTTTAAAGATTTTATTTATTTGACAGAGAGATCACAAGCAGGCAGAGAGGCAGGCAGGGAGAGGGGGAAGCACAGTCTCTACTGAGCAGAGAGCCCGAAGCGGGGCTCTATCCCAGAACCCTGAGATCAGGTCCTGGGCTGAAGGTAGAGGCTTAACCCACTGAGCCACTGAGGCGCCCCTCATTTGTGACTTTTAAAGCTAAGTTGTTAACTCATTGAGGGCAGGAACAAGTGTCTTTAGTACCTTTATTCTGGTGCCTAACCGAGCATCTTGAATTTAGCAGGCTTACACAGTGATTGTAAGTTATGACTTTAGCCTTCCTGATCAGAGTTTCTCTAATTTGGAAATGCAGGCCTCTGCCTTAAACAGGAGCAAGCTGGGCATTATGGAATGTTGACTTTAAAAATAAAACTGTCAGTTGTGTTACAAGCAAGAATGAATTTATATCGGAATAGCAGAAAATTGCAGGCGGGGACATTCAAGCTGTAGCAAAACTGTAGGCAAGTATGAAGTGCAAAGAAGAGGAAATCCCCTCCCCCCTTTTTTAAAAGATCTTTTAAAAAAAATTAATTTATTTGACAGAGAGAAAGATCACAAGTAGGTAGAGAGGCAGGCAGAGAGAGAGGGGGAAGCAGGCTTCCTACTGAGCAGAGAGCCCGATGCGGAGCTCAGTCCTAGGACCCTGAGATCATGACCTAGGCCAAAGGCAGAGTCTTAACCCACTGAGCCAGCCAGGCGCCTCAAAGATCTTATTTATTTGACAGAGAAAACAAGAGAGCACAAGCAGGGGGAACAGCAGGCAGAGGGAGAAGCAGGTTCCCTGCTCAGGGAGGAGGCTGAATGGAGGGGTCTCGATCCCAGGATCCTGGGATCATAACCCGAGCTGAAGTCAGACGCTTGGCTGAGTGAGCCACCCTGGTGCCCCTCCTGACTCCATTTTAATTAGTTAGTTTTTGAAGAAGATTTTATTTATTTATTAGAGATGATGAGAGAGGGAACACAAGCAGGGGGAGTCGGAGAGGGAGAAGCAGACTTTCTACCGAGCAGGGAGCCTGATGTGGCTCATGACCTGAGTCAAAAGCAGATGCTTAACGATTGAGTCACCCAGGCACCCTAATCTCGGTGTATTCTAAAACTTGTGTTTTAAATATAATAAATGGATAAAATGCTATACACTTACTTTTCTTCCCCACTTGGAACGAAGCAGGGCAGGGCAGCAGGGAGGGAATGTGGAAGTGGCGTGGTGTGTCATCTCCATGTCCCATGGAGAGGTGACCTATTAGTAACTGCTGCAGAAATTAAGATTTGTTTAAAAAAAAAAAAAAGCAACAAAGGGAAATGTAATTTGTACTGAGAATGGGGTCACTGTCCAGAAGCACTTGGGAAATTATAAGGTGGTGGTCGCTGTATTCTCCAGAAGGTTCCTAGAAAACCGTTCCATAGTAGAGCAACGTGGCCAAAACCACCCAAGTGAGCATCTGGCACCTGCTTTATTTCTGCCTTGCTCTTGGACTCCATCCCTGCAGAACCGCGAGAGGCTCAATTTTGTTACTGAAGTCACCCTGTCTGTGTATTTTGTAATGTATTCCCCCCCCCCCCCATCTGAGGCTCCCTGCGTGTCCTGGGAGGTCCTAGTTGGAGCCAGCGTCCCTCGCAGTCACTGGTCAGAGCTGCTTTGTATCGTGGTCATTTGACCTCTATTACACTGAATTCACTAAGTACTTTGACCTCACGACCTTCTCTCGACCTGCTGGTTATGGACCTGCTGCCTCAAATTTTGAGTCAAATTCAGGGTAAAAGTCCCCAGAACTTTTCAGTCTCGGAGGCAATGCCCTTAAAAACCCTTCAGAGGACTTGACTCGGTAGTAGAATGAGCTTCTCTCCTGGACGGGCGGGCCGGGAGTTCAGGTGTCGTTGTCCCTCTTGAAACTGGATCACGCAGGCTGGTGTCCGTTCCTGGGAGCCAGGACTGCACCCGGGGGGAGGGACCGCCCCACGTACGTTAGGTTCTTTAAGGCTCGTGCTCCGAACTTTGTCTTTTACATCCGCATGGAAATTAACCAAGTTAGTTTGCTTCTGTGAAAGCCCCATGCAAGTCCTTAGTGTGTCCGGTATTAACAGCTGAGAAAAAGAGGGGACCGTCCTTCTCAGCATGCTCGGAATCCTCTCTGCTTTTCCCCTTTTGCGTGGACGTAATCCAGTTTTTTTTTTTTTTTCTTTAGAGAGATCTTTTAAAGAGAATTTGTCCCCCTGAGTAAGCCAATTAGGATCCCTTCCTCCCTCTCTGTCTCTTCTCTCACTCTGTCGCTCTTTGGTCATCTATGCTAGGAGCTGCTCAGAAAGTAAGCCCAAGTCTTGGAATTCCTTAAGGCTGCTTCGTGGACACGGCTCCCCAGGAGGAAGGGATTCCTTTCCTGTAAGGGGGAGGCACAGTTTCTAAGACGGCTTCCAGGAAGGATGGGGTGCAGCAGGAAGGAGTCCCACAGAGCAGCCGACTCACACACGCTCCGCTCCGGAGGAGGGAATTTCGGCGCCTTTGAGTTCTGGGAATTGGCGTTTCTGTTGAGGGCGGAACAAAGTGAAGGCACGGCTCCTCCTTCGTGGGTCAGGCTGTGGGGACGGTGGTGTGGGAGGTGCGTGAGGGCTGTGGCAGGCGGGTTGAACCCTGACTGGCGAACTTGAGATCAGCCAGAGGCAGGTGGGGTTAAGCCAGCCCTGGGTCAGACAGGAGAAGGTCTGGTTCAAAGCCATTAGCGGTTTCCTCTCTCTCACAAGGGATTCCTGGCAGGAATTTCAAGGAAGAGGTAACCGTGAGCACGGATGTGGCACCCTGTGTGCGGAAGGGCTGACCGTCTGGTGCTGGGGGGAGAACGTAAGCACGGGTGAGGCTAGCATGTTCTTCCAGGGTGGGGACCCCCCTCCCCAAGGAATCCTGGTGTGCTGACTCCTCCCTGTGGCTCCTGGGGCGCTGCTGGTGGCTGAAGGTCCCATTCCACATTACCAGCCAGTGCTGTGCTTCCTTCCTCCCACCTCATGCTTTACCTGCTATGTTCTCTTGAACCTTCTGGGTTCCCCCACTTGACCCCCCAAGTCAGCCCCGTTTCCTGGTTCTCCCCCGCAACCCAAGTCAGTCCCATTTACTAGATTCCACAAAAATCTATCTGTGATGGGGTCTGGGGGTTTGTGAAGATAGGGGTTGCGTGTTGGGTGGGCTCCCCGCCCCCCCCGTCTTCTCTCAGCTCCCTCCCTGCAGGCAGTGGCCCCCCTCATCTTGGGCACAGCCATTCTGATCGCTCCAGGCCTTTTGTGAACAGTTTCCTGCCTTACTGTGTACACTCCTGTCACACGAGGTACGGTGGTACTGTTGACATGGTGACGTTTGTACACGCTTTGCCCAGCGCGCCCCTTTGCCTCCAGCTGAGGATACTGGGGTGCACAGGGTATGTTTTGCGCCCACAGCAGCACAACTTCGTAAATGGAGGGGATGGGGCTGTTTGATCCCCAGCTTCAGATGTTGGAAGTTCTGAGCAGAGGTCCCTGGAAGCAGAGGAGGGAGAGTTACCAGTGGGCGTGTGGGCTGAGCCTGAGGAGCTGGCGTGATCCAGGGAAGAAAGGCTTCTTAGAAGAGGTGCTGCTTGTTAAACTGCATTGTGTTTTAGTTTGTGCAAAAGTTCTTCCCTTGGGGCGCCTGGGTGGCTCAGTGGGTTAGGCCTCTGCCTTCGGCTCAGGTCATGATCTTGCGGTTCTGGGATCGAGCCCCGCATAGGGCTCTCTGCTCAGTAGGGAGCCTGCTTCCCCTTCTTTCTCTGCCTCTCTGCCTACTTGGGATCTCTCTCTCTGTCAAATAAATAAATAAAATCTTAAAAAAAAAAAAAGTTCTTCCCTCTTCTCAAATCCCAAAAGAGGTGTACCTCCAGAAGCCTGATGTGTTACAGATGGCTTCTTTTTCTTATATTAGTGGTCTGGTGTCTCTATTCAGCCCTAGTCTTTACTTCTTTTTTTTTTTTTTAATTTTTATAGATTTGTTTATTTATTTATTTGACAGAGATCACAAGTAGGCAGAGAGGCAGGCAGAGAGAGAGGAGGGGAAAGCAGGCTCCCAGCTGAGCAGAGAGTCCGATGCGGGACTTGATCCCAGGACCCTGTTCATGGACCGGATTATAACCCAAGCTAAAGGCAGAGGCTCTAACCCATTGAGCCACCCAGGTGCCCCCAAGTCTTTACTTCTTAGGTGGCCCCTGGCCCCTGATGGATTTAAGCTTTAGGTTAGACTATAGAGAGAAGGGTTTGTGTTCTATCTGGATTCTCCATTAAAAAAAAAAAAATGTTTGAGAGAGAAAAAAATCACAGGCAGGTAGAGGGGGAAGAAGGAGAAGCAGACTCCTTGGTGAGTGGAGAGCCTGTCGCGGGGCTCAATCCCGGGACCCTGGGATCATGACCTGAATGAAAGGCAGGTACCAACCGACCGAGTTGCCCAGGTGCCCCTTCCCATTTTATTTATTTGAGAGAGAGAGTATATGTGTGTGTCCGGGGGTGAGGGGAGAAGCAGAGGGAGAGAAGGAGAATCCCAGACAGACTCCCCGCTGAGCCCAATGTGGGGCTTGATCTCATGATCTTTTTTTTTTTTAAAGATTTTATTTATTTATTTGACAGAGAGAGATCACAAGTAGGCAGAGAGGCAGGCAGAGAGAGAGAGAAGGAAGCAGGTTCCCCGCTGAGCAGAGAGCCCGATGCGGGACTCGATCCCAGGACCCTGAGATCATGACCTGAGACGAAGGCAGCGGCTTAACCCACTGAGCCATCCAGGCGCCCCTGTCTATATCTGGGTCTCCAGATAGGCCACTGTTCTCTGTGGTGTTCTTGCATCTTTTTATTTTGGAAGGAAATGGTTTGGTGTGGTAGCCTTCCCCCTTCCGCTCCCCCCCACTAAAGGAAAAGAAATCCTACCTCGATTTAAAGGAAATCCAATCAAGAATAAATTTTTTTTTTTTAAGATTTTATTTATTTATTTGACAGAGAAGTCACAAGTAGGCAGAGCAGCAGGCAGAGAGAGAGGGGGAAGCAGGCTCCCTGCTGAGCAGAGAGTCCGATGCAGGGCTCGATCCCAGGACCCCAAGATCATGACCTGAGCCACCTAGATGCCCCAAGAATAAAATTTTTGAGGGGTACCTGGGTGGTGCAGTGGGTTAAGCATCCAGTCTTGGTTTTGACTCAGGGTCTTGAGATCGAGCCCTGCCTCGGGTTCCTCGCTCAGAGGGGGTCTCTGCTTGAGAGTCTCTCCCTCTCCCTCTGCCCCTCCCACTTGTGCTCTTTCTCAAATAAATAAATAAATTGTCAATTTTTGTTTTTCTTTTTTTGATTGCCTGAGGTCCTAGAGCTGTTGCCAGTCTTGTTTTAAATTTTTCTTTGCACCTGTGCCTTGTGCTTCTAACTCTCGGTTTGCCCCTTACCCTGTTGTAATTATTAATGGCCCCTCGTTTTACTCCTAGGAGTGTCTTAGGTTGGATGATAAATAATATCGCTCTAAGTGAGCTGAAGTTTGTATTCCCTAAACTATACCCTTCACCGCGCCGTGGAACTTGGGCAGCAAGTGTGGTCAGGGTGAGGCCAGACGTTTGCTCCACTTGTGCCGGGAGTGATGGCTAGTGAAAACCCAGGATCCGCCCCCACCTGGGAGCACCACCTGCCGCCTGCGCTTCGTCGGTGAGAATGCGCACGGTGAAAGCTCCCGGGAGAGCGTGCGGCCCTGGAGCTGGCCCCTCGCAGACCAGGCGGGTCCCACCGGGCGGTGGGAGTGTGGACGGAGACGGGCGGGCCAGTTCATGGCGCTGGCCGGGTCTCCCGGGATGCGTCGGAGTCCAGCCAGTGAAGACACCGTGGCCCAGCACTCAGCTTCTCGGCCGTGGGAGGCAGGGAGAGCGAGCTGGCCAGGGGGCCATGGCCCGGGGCTTGTGGTGCGCCCGTCTGGGAACCGGGGAAGTCCTGGGGAAGGAGGAAGGGCTGGAAGTCCCCTGAGATGACACAGACCTTCACCTCTGAGTGGCCCTGCGTGGGGCCCAGCGCTTGGGGGCTGCTGAGCTGGTGGAGCCTGGCAGGCGGCATCCCCCGGTGACTGTCCTGGCTGAGGAACAAACAATGTGTGCCCTGGGGCCACATCCAGTCGCAGCCAGTTTCTGTCTTTGTCCATGGAACGTGCCAGTAGTAACTGGGTAGACGGAAGAAGTCCCGGAGCCCGGCTCCCTCTCCGATTCACTCCCCGATTCACTCCCTTCTACGGGACATTCTTTTATTATCCCGCTCCATTAGCGGCACATGCTTAGTATTTCAGGATTTTTCTGTGCGTGCCGTAGACCTCAGGGCTTCTCACTCGCTGTTCTTTTTCTGGGGACATGCTGACCTGGGTCTCGGTCCACGCCCGGCCTCCTCTGAGAGCCTCCCTCACCCCCAGCTAGAGTAACCGCCGCCAGCCTCAGCCGCGTCTCTCTTTCATTTTCGCTCTGATCGTTGTCATCGCTCTGGACCTGTCTTCGGGCGGTTGTCCCTGCTTTCCTTCCTGTGAGCTCCATGGGAGAGGCCATCTGTGGGCAACAGTCCAGGAAAGGGCTTGGCACGTGGTGGACCAGCACTTAGGACCTCATCTGAATTAGTAACTGTCAGAATTCCTGTTTACTCCAATCCTGTTGCTGAGAATCTGGTTAATAAAAAAAAAAAAAAAGTGAGGGACGCCTGGGTGGCTCAGGGTCATGATCTCAGGGTCCTGGGATCAAGTCCTACATTGGACCCCTGCTCAGCGGGGAGCCTGCTTCTCCCTCTCCCACTGCTGCTCCTCCTGCTTGTGCCCTCTCTCTCTCTGTCAAATAAATAAATAAAATCTCTAAAACAAAAGTTGTGGGTTGCATTAAAAAAAAAATGAATAAAGGCATGTATGCATTCTGTGCTTCGAGAGCATGTGAGGGCTGCTACCTTGGGGATGAGTGAGGGGGGAAGATGCCGTTTGACTCTGGTCTCTTTGGAGGGAAAGAGAGGGTGGTGTTTCCTCTGCTTCTGGGTTACACGTTGGGGCCGCACTCTTCCAGACTCTTGCAGGAGGTGTGGGAGGGGGGTGGTCTGTGTTCCCTCCTCTTTGTTCTGATGAAGTTCGGGACACCTTTGCGGAGGGAAGAGGAGCACAGGAGCTTGTAGAGAGAATCGGATTTGCCTGGAAGCGGAATCCGTATCCCTGGGGTGGGTATGGGGCTGGGGAGGCGGGACAGATGGGAGCCAGGGGTGACAGCCCATTTGCGGAGTATGTCTACATGCGGTACCCCGCGCTTTCTGCTACACCCATTTGTGTTGTTTTCGGTCGCTCTTTTTCTCCCCCCACCTCTGAGTTTTTGCGGTCACAGGAAACATTTTTCAAAGCGGGAGAAGCGCCTAAGATTATTAAGAAAGCAATTTTAGCATGTCCCGAGATTCCCTGTGGAGCTTTCCGTCTTCTACTTCCTACTGAATAAACCCTTTAATAGACCATGTAAGAGGCTTTTCAAAGGCTGTTTTTGTTCTTTCTGAATCTGCAGCTAGGGTTGGTATGTTTGTAATTGACCTAATGCTTCAAAGAATGAACTGGTTTAGCTGGAATTTTCCGAAAATCTGTCCCATTGACATAGTATTGCCCAAAGAGAAAAGTCTATGGCTTCTAATTGGCTTCTCCCCCTTAACGCTGAATACTAGGTAGAGAGGTTCTTACATTTTAAGTTGGTGTCATCGTTCGGGACAGCTGTTCTCTGTATTGTGTGTAAGAGAGGGTACGCTGGGCTTCTGTTTTCTGGTTCCGTTGTTTTTGCTTGTCAGAATGTGGCTGGCCAATCCCATATTCCAGGTCTGGAGTGCCCCGCTCAGAGCTCTGAACAGTTGCCTAGAAGGGGGGTGGGAGGGGGATGGTCCCGAAGAAGGACCGGTTTGCTGTGGAGGCGTGGTTCCAGGTTCAGAGCCCGCTGGAGCCCTGGGGAGTTTTCCATCACACCTTCCCTTCTGCCTTGGGGCTGGGAGAGCCTTGTGGCTTTTGTTTGTGGACTTGATGCAGCCTCCGTTATTAAGTCGTGGATAATAGGAAGTCAGATCAGTGCTTGTTAACCCTGTGCCTTTTCCCCTAAGAATCTAGGGTGGTGACATGAAAAAAAGGAAATGAAAACCCAGGCACAGCCACTTTAATTGTGTTTTCTTGGAGTACAAAACATAGGTGTGCGACCACCTGCCTTCCCCCTCCGCCCCTCATACCATTTGCCCCCTCAAATATATATATTTAAAATATATATTATTTTATGGATATAAAATATATATAAAATTAAATATATTTTAAATATAATTATATAAATATATATGTTATATAATATATAATATATAATTATATAAATGTAATATAAAAATATATTTATATAAATATATAAATATAAATATATATTATTAAAATATATATTAAAAATATATGTTTTAATTTTTTTTGGATTGTATGACAACCAGGCAGGGGCCTGAAATCTCCATCAGCGTGTTCCAGTGGAGCCTTAAATGTTATATTGCTCTGTTGTATGATGACCTAGAGAGAAATCTGATGGTCAGGTCAGAGAAGGGAGATTGGGCAGAAATAATAGCTGACGCAGGCTTGTGAAGAAGACCCGGGGTTGCCGGGATGGCTCAGTCGGTGAAGCGTCTGATTCGTGGTTTTGGTTCAGGGTTTTGAGAGTGAGCCCTGGGACAGAACTTGCACTCAGTGTGGAGTCTGTTTGAGATACTCTCTCTCCTCTTTCCTCCTCTTCTGCCCCCTCCCCCTGAACTCACTCTCTCTCTCTCAAATAAAAAATCTTAAAGAAAAAAAAAATGCAAAAGAACCCTGGAGTCCTCTGGAAGGGGCATGGAGAGGAGCGAGAAGGTCCATGGTGCTCGACTGAAGTCTTAGAGATCATCAAAGCTGAGTCACCAGGAAAGAACTGGTTTAAAAACCGTAACACCATGTGCTATTTGGAGACTTAGGGGAAAATAAAAAGAGGTTTGGAAGTTTGGGGGGAGTTTAAATAAGGGAACTTCTTTCGAATAAATTGCTTTTGAGTAAGGGAGAAAGTGGATGGTGGTAGATGCTTCTTCCTAAACTTTTTGGGTTAAACATGGGTTTTCTTTGTCTGCCTTGAAGACATAAAATAAGGTGACATGTTTGGTGTATGTGTGTTATTTCTGTGCTAAGTAGGTGTTTAGGTGTTTTTTTTTTTTAAGATTTTATTTGAGAGAGAGTGAGTGAGCACACAAGCAGGGGGAGGGGCAGAGAGAGAGGGAGAAGCAGGCTCCCCTCTGCACAAGGACCTGGGACTCAGGACTTGACCCCAGGACCCCCGGGATCATGACCTGACCTGAAGGCAGATTAACCTTAACCGACTGAGCCCCCTAGGCGCCCCTAGAAGGTGTTTAGCTTTGCCTAGCATACACTTTTCATTATTCTAGGCACTTTGGAAGAAACAGAAAAAGGTAAAAACCTCCTAGGGCCCCGTGGGGCTTCTTGACCACTCAGAGTAGAGAGGACTGCTCTAGACCTCGTGTTTGCTTAACGAAATCTGTGGTCATTTCAAGAAAGGCTAGGCTGGGAAGTGCTGTTTTCCCTGCCTGTGAAAGGTCTGTCTAGGGCTCATGAACGTGGAAAACGTGGTAAGTACATTTCACCGCAGATACCTGAAGTGCCCCCAACATCATTCTCGGCGGAACCCTAAGAGCATCTCCCCGAAGGAAGTTACCTCAGCATGCCCCGGAGGTGAACCAGCCTGCACTCTGAGTACAGGTCTGTTATCTAGATTCCTTGGGAATTCAGATTCAGATGGCTTCTTCAACCTCTTGGGTGGGTGGGAGCTCCTTAGCTCTGCCGCCTGTTTTCCAGGCTTTAGACTGATTGTGATCAAGGCCACAGGTTCACGGGAGAGCCAGCCCCGTGCTCCGTGCTCTGCCTCTCTCAGGTCCGCGGTCTGTTATGTAAATAGAGAAGGAACCTCAAGTTAACTAAGCTTGAAATTAAACCTGAGAAAGTCCCCCGGCAAACCAGAGCGGACTGACTCAAAGTGTCCTTGGGGGTTACTGCCAGGTTCTCTTCTGCTTCCTGCAGGTTTTGGACAAGCACGGTGATCCCTGCATGTTTATAAACACTGGGCTGCCAGGGGATCAGGTGATACAAACATTGGCGGAGGCTTTATAGACAAACCCTCTGTTGATCACCGCGTCTGTGAGTAAACAGGCTCTGCCTGGGCTTCCGTTGTCAGAGCAAGAGCAGTGTGGCCGCTGGAGGCTGCGTGACCTTCTGGTCCTTTGCCCCCAGGCCAGTCTCTGTGGTTTCCGTGCAGTCGCAGCGGCTGCCTTCATAGATGGCACTGTTGACAGCCCTGTCCTCTGACTCAGGGTGGCAGATTCCGTTGTTGATAGAAGCCAGCCAGCTTCTATGACATTGCACACGCTAGTGTCATCTGTCTGCAGCTGTCGCCACACATCCCAAGCTGTGCTGCAAGACCGGGGTTAATCATAGGTCCGAGCTGATCTATGATAAGGGTCAAGAGCCAGGCCAGCTGGCTATTTCTGGTTGGGTCTTTCTGCTGCATCTTCCCCCGCTCATGATTTGATCACCTTGTCTGAGGCCTTGGGAAGGAGAACCTCCCCGCTGGGAGACCCTCCCTAGAGCCTTGTTGCTGGAACTGTGGTCTGCACACCAGTCCCCTGGCCATCACCGGGTGCCTGGGAGAAATGCAGAGTCTCAGGCCCTGCCCCCAGACTGGGTGAATCCAAATTTGCATTTTAACACACCCCAGGTGATGTGTGTGCATGGACCTAGGCCCGGCTCCTGTGGGTTGAGGCTGGGTTGCTGCCTCGTGGAGGTTGGGAGAGTGGGAAGGGGGAGAGTGTGGAGAGTTGTGGACAGGGTTTGAAGGCCTGAGCCCTACCTGTGAGCTCTACAGTGCCATATGGTTCCCTTCCTCTCCAGTGCCACATGGTCTCACCTAACTGTAAGGGGGTGGGGGTGGGGCTAGGAAATAGGGTCAAACCCTGTGCCTGGGATAAGGAGAGGAGGGAGGGTCAGACTCACAAATGGGCCAAAGATGGAATTAGGTGAGCCAAGCTATGGTGTGGTTCAGTGGTCAGTAGAGGCCCATCTTTCCTTCCACTGCTCCTTTTCTAGTGCTTTTCCTTAAATCACTGTGTCAGTTGATTAATGCATCTTCTTTCTTTCTTGTAAAGCACGTATGGACACATGAGGGTGGGGAGGGGCAGAGGGAGAGAGCATCTCAAGCAGACTCCCTGCTGAGCGTGGAGCCTGACGCGGGGCTGCATCCCACGACCCTGAGATCGTGACCTGAGCCGAAGTCAAGACTCCAGTGCCGAACCAACTCAGCCACCCAGACGCCCCAATCAAATTATTTACAAAGTATACTTACTACTGATAAGAGGAAAAATATGTTGTTCTTAACCATAAATGGCACCTATTTAATTGTTGGATGACTCACTTTCATGGAGAAGGTACCCCGCTACTAAGACCTACACAAATGTGGGTTTTCCTCCCGTTTCTCTTCCTCCCTCTTCCATCCTTCCTTCCCTTTTATGATGGATAATGAGCAGCATATACAGCAGTGGAGGAACAGTGTAATGAACCCTATGGACACACGTAGGGGTGTTGGCGTTTTTTAGCTCATGGCCAGTCTTGCCTCAACTCTGTTCTTCCTGTCTTGGGTGTTTGTGTCCATTTTTTTTCTTCCCCCTGGCTAACTCTGATGGGTGAATGATAGTGTTTTGGTCTGAATTGTGTGTCGCCAAAACTCATGTTGGAACTCCAGTGCTTTGTACTTGCTCCATTTGGAGTAAGGGCTTTTAAAGAGATGATTGAAATGAAGACATCTGGATGGGCCCTAACCCAGTCTCCTAGGTGTCCTTAGAAGAAAAGAAAGTTTGTGCGCACACAGATAGACCAGGGCAGGGGGCACGTGTACAGAGGAAAGGCCACATAAGGACAAAGGAGGTGGCCATCGGCAAGCTGAGGAGAGAGGCTTCAGAGGAAACTAACCCTGCCAACACCTTGGTCTTGGACTTCTAGCCTCCAGAACTGTGAGAAAGTAAATTTCTGCTGTTTAAATCATCTTGTCTGTGGTATTTTGTTATGGCAGCCCTAGCAGCCTAAGGCAATTTTTTTTTTCCTTGACGAAGGGTAGCAAAATCCCTACTTTTGTTATTAGGTCACTGTATACATTTATTAGGTGATTTTTGCAAATATTTCTAGAAAGTGGTCAATATGTGATTATATATAATTTACCCTTGTCCATTGTACTTCTCACTTAATGCCACTTTTTTTTTTTTTTAAGATTTTTTTTTATTTGACAGACAGAGATCACAAGTAGGCAGAGAGGCAGGCAGAGAGAGGAAGGGAAGCAGGCTCCCTGCTGAGCAGAGAGCCTGATGCGGGGCTCGATCCCAGGACCCTGGGACCATGACCTGGGCCAAAGGCAGAGGCTTTAACCCACCGAGCCACCCAGTCGCCCCAGCCATGGCTTTTAACCTTTATTTTATAAAACAGGCACAGAATATTCTACAAAATAGAGACCTAGATTAGAGAATTGTTATGGGGTTAACCCCCTTGTAACTACCACTCAAGTTCTAGAATAAGATTTTGCCAGCTTCTGGGGTGCGTGGGTGGCTCCATGGGTGAAACCTCTGCCTTCAGCTCAGGTCATGATCTCAGGGTCCTGGGATCGAGCCCCACATCAGGCTCTCTGCTCAGCGGGGAGCCTGCTTCTCTCTCTCTCACTGCTGTTCCCCCTGCTTGTGCTCTCTCTCTCTGTCGGATAAATAAAGTCTTAAAAAAAAAAAAAGATTTTGCCAGCTTCCCCATATCCTGTCCTAATCACAAACCCTTCCCTTCCCTCAAAAAGAACTAAAAGTTGCCTTCAAACTCTCTATGGTATTTCTTTTAAATCTCAATAGGTATATAGTTCTTTTTTTATAAAAATTTTATTTATTTATTTGACACAGAGAGAGAGATCACAAGTAGGCAGAGAGGCAGGCAGAGGGGGAGGGGGAAGCAGGCTCCCTGCTGAGCAGAGAGCCCAATGCCAGGCTCTATCCCGGGACCCTGAGATCATGACCTGAGCTGAAGGCAGATGCCTTAACCCACTGAGCCACCCAGGCACCCCTCAGTAGGTATAGAGTTCTTTTGTTGTACTTTTTAAAAGGTTTTAAGTGATCTCTAAACCAATGTGGGGGCTCGAACTCACAACCCCAGGATCAGAGTCGTATATGCTCTACTGGCCGAGTCAGCCAAGCACCCTGCTTGATCGTATTTTTAATGAGTGTGCCTACTTTGATGGTTTCACAATCTGTTTTTAAAATGCAGTGTTTATTTATTTATTTTTAAAAAGATTTTATTTATTTGACATAGAGTGTGTGCGCGTGCGCATAAGCAGGGTGAGCTGCAGGCAGAGGGAGAGGGAGAAGCAGGCTTTCTGCTGAACAAGGAGCCCCATGCGGGACTCGATCCCAGGACCCTGGGATCATGGCCTGAGCCGAAGGCAGACACTTAACCATCTGAGCCACCCAGGCATCCCTTTTGTTGTTGTTGTTGTTTAGATTTTATTTATTTGAGAGAGCGCACTTAAGCTCAGTGAAGGGGCCAAGGGAGAGAGGGGATCTCAGGCCAAATCCCCACTGAGCGTGGAGCCTGACCCCGTGACCCCGAGATCATGACCTGAGCTGAAACCAAGAGTTGGACGCTTAGCCGACAGGGGGCCCTTCCTGAGCTGTTTTAGAGAAAAATTGGATCAGTTTGAGATCTTAAAATCTTGTAAATGTGTCTGTTAGCTCATAGGTCAGCTCATATTGGAATGAAAACCCCCATATACACACAAGTTATGTACATATATACATAACATAACACATGTATATACATATGTATACATAACACACATAATGTATGTATATAAATTGTGACTGGCATAATACCTTCACTTTGTTGTCACTGTGATTCCCAGCAAGGCTGATGGCCTCCCAGCATGATTTACTATTGGGTTTCCTGAGCGTGTTGGCTGTTTTTTGAGCGACCCCTTAACCAGTGAGGGAGGACCAAGTTTTCTCCTCACAGGTGCCCCTGACTTGAATCCTACTTTCTTCCTGGTGGCGTGGTAAAGCCGAGGGACTCCCCTTCCCTCTACTGAGAGGCCTTGTTCCTCATGTGTTTTGCTGCTGTCCCGTCCCACAGCTGTTTGGAGCCTTATCCCTGTTCCACTTCCGAGCCAGTGATCGGTGGCGACATGGGTGGGGGTCGTGCGGGGACACCGGGGGCTAGGACTCGTGTGTCCTCGTTCAGTAGCTGGTCTGTTGGGCCATGTGGGGAATCCCTGCTTCCCTGCCCCTTCCCCAGGCACAGCTTGTTCTCTGGGGAGGAAGGGCTCTTGGATCTACCCTTTCCGGGTTTCTTCAGACCAGGTCCTAGTTCAATTATGTAACTGACCTTGACATCTTCGGGCCAGGGTTTCCCTCTGAGGTTTACAGGCTGTACCAGATTTGCAGCGTATGTTCTCTAACCCCCTGTGATCAAAGGATCATTGACCGTCCTCCTTCGTGTGTCCGTCTTACGTGGAAACAATTAATTTGCCATGCAACTCCAAACGAAACCCATGAGCAAGTTCCGCAATGTAGATTCTCCGTCTCTGCCCCAGGTCCTCGGACACAGAACCCCGGTGAGGGGGCGGTCTGGGTTTACCGTTCATGAACGTGTCCGGTGCTTTCATGCCCGCTTACATGAGAACTTTGTCCTAGACTTAGAGCATGTGGTCACAAGGCAAGGGGAGAGGGCTTTTAAGACCTTTCTGGTCTTTTGAGTCAGTGCTGATGGGAGTCTTCATAGTGACAGTGACAGGCTGGAGGGTGCCTGGTTTGGGACTACTGTTTGGTATTAGCTTGGGTGAGCAGAGGGAGACCATGGCGGAAAGGGGGCGGTCAGAGCAGGGCAGCCAGTGGCGAGCTGATCTCAAGGCCAAACTGAGGAGGTGGTGTCTTGAGATGTGAGCATCAGTCTGGAGCTCTAGCAAGAGCTAGAAAGTTCTGGCCCCAACTACCTGGAGTTCATCCAAACCGCACAGGTGAAGGGTACAGCCCTCTGTAAGACTGGCCTCTCTTCAGATGGCAGTTGCAAGTTTGGGGGTCCCCAGGCCACCCTCTATACTGACCCAGCTGGCTGCAAAGTCAAGGGTTCCCACAGCCCTCTCAGGTTCAGTAATTTGCCTGAACCCCTACAACTCGGGAAAGTGCGGTCTTGACAATTACAGATTTATTCCAACAGAGACAGATTGGAACCAAAGGGAAGGTGGTGAGGTCTGGGAGGGTCCCAGATTTGAAGCTTCCGTGTCTTATCCCTGTGGCATCACAGGGTATCACCCTCCTGGTACTTCATTGTGTGACAATAGTCAGAGTATTGCCAACCAGGAACGTTCCCCCAGGCTCTGGTGTCCAGAGTTTCTGTTGTGTTTTTCTCATGCAGGCATCACCAGTGGAATCAATCCCCAGCCTCCCGCAGAGGCTGGCCCGGTGCCCTATCACTCACTGGCCCAACGCTCTGATCAGTCATATGGCTTGTCCCTGGAACCCCCGTCCTGAGTCATTTGTTAGCATAAACTCAACCTGGAACTGCTGTGAGTCATCTTGGTTACCATAAACCATCAGGGCCCCATCTCTAGTTACTTATAAAATTCCAGGGATTGGGGTGCCTGGGTGGCTCAGTGGCTTAAGCCTCTGCCTTCGGCTCAGGTCATGATCTCAGGGTCCTGGGATCGAGCCCCGCATCGGGCTCTCTGCTCGGCAAGGAGCCTGCTTCCTCCTCTCTGTCTCTCTGCCTGCCCCTCTGCCTACTTATGATCTCTCTCTGTCAAATAAATAAATAAAAAATATTCATTTATAAAATTCCAGGGATTTAGAGCAACCAGGATGAAGTCCAGGAAGAGTGTACATACCAGCCAAAGTCGTTATCTTTTTTTTTTTTTTCCTTTTGGCCCAGGTTTGAGGCATAACTGACAAAATGGTAAGGTATTTCAAGAGAACAGTGTGACGCTTTGATATATGTACACGTTTTAAGAGGATTCCCCCACCATTTGTGTAATGAACTCCTCCATCATCACCTCAAATCTGCCCCCCCCCCTTTTGTTTGGTGAGAACATTCAAGTTCTCTCCCAGCCGATGTCCGTGGTAAGGTAGAATGTTATCAGCTGCAGTCACCACATTACACGTCGGAGCCCCAGACTTTAGTCGTTCCACAGCTGGACGTCTGGATCCTTTTACCTGTCTCTCCCTACTCCCCCTCCACCCCGCCCTCCTGCCCCTGGCAACCACCCTTGTCTTAGGTTTAGATGACGAAGACGTCTTGTTTAAGATTCTGCATACTGGTGAGACCATGTGGTGTTCGTCTGTCTCTCTCTGATTTCCTTCTTGTAGTGTAATGCCCTCCACGCTCATCCGTGTTGTCACAAATAACAGGATTTCCTTTATTTAAAGGCCAGATAGTATTTCACGGTGTGTGTCTATATGCGGTCACACACACCCCTGCTGTGAATACTGGGGTGAACACAGGAGTATGGGTATCTCTTTGAGATCATGATTTTGTTTCCTTTGGGTACATTACCCGAACTGGGACTGCTGGACCGTGTGGTGATTCTTGAGGATCTTCTTTTTCTGTAGTCGCTCTGCCCGTCTACCTCCCTGCCAGCCGTGGACGAGGGTTCCCTTTTCTCCACATGATCTCTCTGGCCCTTGTAACTTCTTGTCTTGTTGATAAAAGCCGTGTTAACAGGTGTGAGGCCACGTCCCTCACCGTGGCTCTGATTTGCATTTCCCTGAAGAGTAATGATGTTGAGCATCTTTCCGTGTACTGACTGGTCGTTCGTATGTCTTCGACAGAAAAATGTCTATTCAGATCCTCTGCTCATTTTTTGATCATGTTGTTTTTTTCCTGTTGAGTGGTGTGAGCTCTTTACATACGTGGTGGTTAACCCCGCATCAGATACAGATTTGCAAATGCTTTCTCTCATTCAGCAAGCTGACTTTTTGTTTCTTTGGTGATTTCCTTTGCTGTGCAGGAGCTTTTTAGTTTTCTCTTTATTGAAGTGTAGTTGAGATATTAATTTCAGATATACAACACAGTGATTCAGTATTGATATATGTTAGGAAGTGATCCAGGTGACTAAGGCTTATCCAAGTCACCAAGATAAGTCTAGCTACCATTTGTTATGGTCATTACGTGTTACTCTATCTCCTAGGTATGCCTTGCATCTCTGTGTCTTATTTTATAGCTGGAAGTTTCTCCCTCTTTTTTTTTTTTAAATTATTTTTTGATTAACATATAATATATTATTAGCCCCCGGGGTACAGGTCTGTGAATTGCCAGGTTTACACACTTCACAGCACTCACCATAGCACATAATACCCTTCCCAATGTCCATAACCCAACCACCCTCTCCCTACCCTCCGCCCCCCAGCAACCCTCAGTTTGTTTTGTCTCTTATGGTTTGTCTCGATCCCATCACCCTGAACACGCCCCATCTTGTCTAATCTCAGAAGCTAAGCAGCGTCGGGCCTGGTTTGTACTTGGACGTTTCTCTTTTTATCCCCTTCCCCTGTTTTGCCCATCCCCTCACTCCCTTCACTCGGGCAACAACCAGCTTGTTTTCCAAAGCCGAGTCTGTTTTGTTCTGTCTGTGTTTTAGATTCCACATATAAGTGAAATCATGCAGTATTTATCTTTCTCTGTCTGACTTACTTCATTTAGCATCGTACCTTCTAGGTCTGTCCATTCATATTGTTGCACAAGGAGGGAGCAAAGGGAAGTTGGATAGAGTCCCACTTATTTGTTTTTGCTTTTGTGCCTCTGCTTTTGGTGTCAAATCCAAAATATTGCCAACACCAACATCAAGGATCTTTCTACCTTGGTTTTCCTCTAGGGGTTTTATCGTTTCATGGCCTCCCTTCCCTCACCTAAGTTAATACCAAACGATGGTCAAGTCTTTGATCCATTTGGAGTGAATTCTTGTGTATGGTGTAAGATAGTGGTCCAGTTTCATTCTTTTGCATTTGGCAGTCCAGTTTCCCAACACCCATTTATTGAAGAGCCCATCCTCTCCCCATTGTATAGTCTTGTCTCCTTTGTCATAAATTAATTGACCTTATATATGTGGGTTTATTTCTGGGCTCTCTATTCTGTTCCATTGATCTATGTCTCTGTTTTTATGCCAATACCATGTTGTTTTGATTAGCTTTGTAATACATTTTGAAATTCAGGAGAGTGATGCCACCAGCTTTGTTCTTCTTTCTTGAGATTACTTTGGTTATTTGGGGTCTTTTTAAAAAACATTAATTTTCTATTTAAAAAATATTTTATTTGACAGAGTGTGTGTGTGTGTGTGTGTGTGTGCGCGCATAGCAGGGGCAGCAGGCATGGGGAGAGGGAGAAGCAGGTTCCCCACTGAGCAGGGAGACTGATGTGGGACTTGATCCCAGGATGACCCCGGCCGAGGTCCTGACCTGAGCTTAACTGATACTTAACAGATGCTTAACTGACTGAGCCCCCCAGGTGCCCCAATTTGGGGTCTTTTGTGTTTCCATACAGATTTTGTAATTACTTATTCTATTTCTGTGAAAAACAGCATTAGAATTTTGATAGGGATTGCATTAAATTTGTAGATTACTGTTATAGTATGGATTTTTTTCTTTTTTTTTTTACGTAGTATGGATGTTTTAACAAGATTCTTTTAATTCATGAACACAAAGTATCCTTCCATTTATTCATGTCATCACGCATCAGTGTCGTACAGTTTTCAGAATGCAGGTTTTTCACCTCCTTGGTTAAATTTTTTTCCTAGATAGATTATTCTTTTTGCTGCAGTTGTAAATGGGATAGTTTTCTTAATTTCTTTCTCTTTGTTGTTCATGGACAGAAACGGCAGATTTGTGTATATTAACTTTGTATCCTGAAACTTTACTGAATTCATTTATTTGAATAGGGTTTTGGTGGAGTCTCCAAGGTTTTCTGTATATAGTGTCATGTCATCTGCAAATAGTGAAAGTTTTACTTCTTCCTTTCCAGTTTCGATGCCTTTTATTTCTTTTTCTTGCCTGACTGCTCTGGCTAGGATTTCCAACACTACTATGTTGAATATGAGTCATGAGAGTGGGCATCCTTGTCTTGTTCAGATATCTTAGAGGTTAAGTTTTCAGCTTTTTACTGATGAGTATAAAGTTTGCTGTGGGCCATAGAGTTTTTAAAAATTTTTAATTTTTTTTTTAAGATTTTGTTTATTTATTTGACAGAGAGAGATTACATGTAGGCAGAGAGGCAGGCAGAGAGAGAGAGGAGGAAGCAGGCTCCCTGCTGAGCAGAGAACCCGATGTGGGACTCGATCCCAGGACCCTGGGATCATGACCTGAGTTGAAGGCTGCGGCTTAACCCACTGAGCCAGCCAGGCGCCCCAAATTTTTAATTTTTAAGACTTATTTATTTTAGAGAAAGAGCAAGAGCATGAGTGGGAGAGGGAGAGAGAGAGAATCTCAAGTAGACCCCACACTGAGCTGAGCATAGAGCCTGATGTGGGGCTGGATTCCACAACCCTGAGATCACAACCTGAGCCTGACCTGAAGCCGAGATGCTTAACCAACTGCTCCAACCAGGAAGGTACTGCTATGGGCCATAGAGTTTTGATAATTGCCTTTGAAATATGTTAAAATCTGGTACTTTTTAAAAGCTTTTTTTAGATTTTATTTATTAGAGAGAGAGAGAGAGAGTGTACGTGTGTGTGTGTGTGTGTGTGTGTGTGTATTTGTATATGTGTATGGGAGCAGAGGGAGAAGGACAAACAGACTCTACACTGAATTCAGAGCCTGACACGGGCTTGACCCCAGGAGGCTGATGCAGAGCTGGATTCCAGGACCCTGAGATCCCTACCTGCGGTAAAATCAAGAGTCTGGTTTTGTTTTTCTGAAAAACTCCTCTTTCTCACCTGGTCTCCTCCAAATGATTCTCCTGAATTTTACTCAAACGCTTTTTGAGTAAAATTTTGAATTTTACTCTCTTCCTGGTAAGCCTCCCAGACCTCCCTTGAGGTCCTTCAGCTGTCCAAGCTTTCCACTCTTCATGGTGCAAATGGTTCCTGGATCTGGTCAATGACCAGAACTGGCCAGGCTTGGGGGACCTTTGGAAAAGGCCAACCAGTAGGGTTCTATCTTGGCTTACTCTGATTCAGCCTTTGGATGGGGTTTGCCATCTGTTGGTCTTGGTTTTAAAACTCTCCAGGTTGAGATTGGGATTTTGATATTTGGTCAGGGTTGGGACTCTTGGTGTAAGTCCCAGATGAGAGTCTCATGATGGTCATGCCAGGCGCACTGTATGGCACAGTCTCCAACTTGAGCCTGTGTCTGCATCACCTGCGGGAGTTGGTAGGGTACAGAGGGCTGGCCCCACTCCAGAGCTTCTGACTCAGGGGTCTGTGATGGGACCCGAAGGTCTGCATTTCCAGCAGAGATGCTGATGCTGCCGGTCTGGGGAGCCCACTTTGAGACTCTATGCTGGAGAGGGGATCAGTCACTGGTGAGTGACCTGAAAAAAGCCAAGAAGTTGATCTTCTGCAGAGCTCATGATCGCCCTTGTCATGTCCTATTGTCAGTCTTCAACATAAATCCCTTACTTGCTGGACCTGGGCTGTGAGCTCCTGGAGAGGAATTGGGCTAACAAACAGAGAAATGGGTTTGTACCCTTATCCTTGTTTTGGTGGCTCGGGGACTGTGGTGACTGGGCCAACATTTGAAGGGAAGTGGCTTTTCTTTTTTTTTTTTTTTTAAATTTTCTTTATTTATTTGATAGAGAAATCACAAGTAGGCAGAGAAGCAGGCAGAGAGAGAGGGGGAAGCAGGCTCCCTGCTGAGCAGAGAGCCCTATGTGGGGCTCGATCCCAGGATCCTGGGATCATGACCTGAGCCGAAGGCAGAGGCTTAACCCACTGAGCCATTCTAGAAAGAGAAAAGGCTCAGGACAATGGTTCTGACCCAAGGGTTTTTGCCACTCAGGCCATGTCTGGAGACTTTTTTGGTTGTCGCAACTTGGGAAGAGGAGATGCTACGGGCATCTTGATGGTAGAATCTGGGGGTGCTGCTGGCCATCCTAGAGTACATAGGACAGGCCCCGTACCTAAGATGTGTCCAGCCCAAGGTCGGCAGTGCCAAGCTTAAGAACTCCTGCTTTTAGGGGAAAGGGGTTCCAATGAGTTAGTGTGGGTCTGACCGTGAGATCCGTGTGCCTTTCTTTTGTCCCTCACCCCAGGCCCTGCTCTTGGTCTCCTTGACCCTGAGAACTCCGCTTCCCTTCACCCCTTGTCTCCCCAGCTCTGCCTTGGAGCCCCCAGTGACAGGCGGGCAGAATCTCCAGGGAAAATTAACCCAATGACTAATAATTAGCCACAGCTAAGAGTGCTTTAAAATGCATCCTTTGAACAATAAATGACTTATTTAATTGGGGCTTGGGCACTTGAAGAATGATTTACTGACCTCGGCTGACCTGCACATTCCCCTTTCATGCAAGAGCTCACAGAGGGGTGTCTGAGTGTCCTCTGTCCCCGCTTCTCACCCAGGGGAGAGCCGTGCATTCACTCCCTCAGACTGACCCACTCTGGGCCAGGCACGGGAACACCCTAGAAAGACCGTGTCCTGCCCTCATGGAGCTCTTGTTCTAGAAGGGAGAGAGACAGAAAAAGTGGATTTTTTTTCTCTG
Organism: Neogale vison; assembly: GCF_020171115.1. NCBI lineage: Eukaryota > Metazoa > Chordata > Mammalia > Carnivora > Mustelidae > Neogale > Neogale vison. The sequence goes on along the minus strand of NC_058095.1, from coordinate 152,180,396 downwards.
AACATATAAATTGTAGTAAAGGGGTAAAGAAAGAAGAGGGAAACAAAGTGGGGAATCAGGGTGTGTTTGGTTTTTGAAGAGCAGGTAGCCTGGGCCTTGCTGTGGGGGTGACCGGGAGTTTGGGACCTGGAGGAGAAGAGGGCAGGAGTGGAAATGAGTTGGCCCCTGCTGCCCCCCCCCCCGTGACGTCGTGGCCCCTCCCCCAACTTTTCTTCACGTTTCCTAAAGGCACTTTGGTTTTTTAAAATCTGTACAGCAAGAGCAACTTTTGCTGTCAAATAAAAATGAGAAATGCAAAAAAAAAAAAAAAAAAAGGTGCCATCGTGGGAGCCAATGGGGAAGAGTGTTTGTTCTCAGGAAAGGGAGTGGCAAGCAGGGACTTGGGACCACCGCAGGCGGAACACTGAGCTGGGGGGGCCCGGGTGGGAGATGCGGCCGGTGAGCCCGGAGGGCCCCGGGCACACGTGACCCCGTGAGGAGGTCGGGCATCATTCTGCTGCACGGGAATCACATGGCCCTGTGTTTTTAAGAAGTCGTTCTGGCTTTTCTGTGGAAGGACCTGGAAACCGAGAGTGCGAGCGGGCGGGCCAGTGAGCCGCTGTGGTTCACTGAGACAGGCGGGTGGGGTCAGCAGGTCCACGGGGGGACGAGCTGGTGGGTTGAGTTGATGGGTTGGCTGAGGGGAGGGGAGGCATCCGGGGACGACTGGGTTTCCAGTCTGAGCGGTGGGCTCTTTGAGGCTGACACTTACAGAGCGGGGCAAGACCGGTTCGGCAGGGAAGTCGGGAGTTCCGCTGTGGGAGTCAGAGGGGCTGCCTCTTGGCATCCGGCAGACAAGTAGGTGCTTTGCTGTAGGAGTCTGGGGGCTGGCGGGAGGGGCCTGGCCGTCAGCAGTTGGGTGGTATTGGAAGGCCGGGGATGGACAGCTGTCCCCTAAGGAAAGCACGAGGCTGCCCTCCAGTCGTTGGCTTGCAGAGTGAGTACAGGGATGGCAGGTGAGCGATCACAGCCATTGGTGACCCCCGCAGATCCTTGATGTGTTCATAAGAGGAGTGAGAGGCAGGGGTGCCTGGGTGGCTCAGTCATTGAGCATCTGCCTTCGGCTCAGGTCATGATCCCAGAGTCCTGGGTTTGAGCCCCACATCGGGCTCCCTGTTCATTGGGAAGCCTGCTTCTCCCTCTCCCACTCCCCCTGCTTGTGTTCCCTCTCGCTGTGTCTCTCTCTATCAAATAAATAAATAAAATCTTTAAAAAAAAAAAAAGACGATTGAGGGGCAGGAAGGTTCCAGAAGGATCAAGAATGTGAGCGGCTGCGGTTTGGGGTGCTCTTTGTGTTCAGTGTGAACATCACTTAGAATGATGCAAGGAGTTGGTGGGGGGAACGTGCTCTGCTGAAGTCCCAAGGAGTGACAGAGTGACAGAATGTGTCTGATATAGCAGTAATAGCAGGTGTGGGGGGTGTAGACAGCTAGGGGGCACAGGCAGGGCATGGGGCTAGAAAATGGAGTAGGGAAACTGCAGGGCCATCGCGAGGCTGCGAGGAAGCTGTGTCCCCAGGGGCCGGCCAGGGCTCTGCTTAGAGGGCAGAGCTGAGGGCACAGGGCAGTTTGCCAGTCAAAGGCGGGAGTTGTAGAGAGCTTTGGGGAGAGCTAGGAGGGAGGGCTGGGGCCAGGGGCCAGACTGTAGGTGGTGGCTTGGAAGGAAGAGCTTCCTTTATGGGGACAAAGTGCCCTCCTTTATGGGAGATGTGGTTCAACAGTTTGGAAACAAGTGTCTGTTTCAGTGAACCAGCCCGTTGGCCAGATGATCAGGGAAGAGGTAGCACCAGGCACTCTCGGGCTCAGAAGGGGATCTTGGGGATGGTTGGTTCGTGTGGCTAGCGCTGGCCGGGCTCGCTCTAATGACTTCACAGGGCATCACCCACTGCTTGTGTCGTCCTTGCTAGTTCCAGCCGGTGGTGCTTTAATCCCTTCCCAGTCTTGGGAGCGGGTCTGCAGGAGCAGCGGCTTACTCGTGATTCTTCTTACGGGTACTGAATTGTGTGTAAGATTTTTTTTTTTACAGAAGGGAATTAGGACGGAAATCCATGCGTGATGGTTGTGTGATCTCGGGTTGGTGATGGTGTGGGGAGATGTGTGGAGACGAGGAGCACGAGGACGGAGAGGTGTTGGGTCAGCTGTAGGAGAGGAGGAAGACAGGAAGGCCAGCCAGTGAGCCCTGGAAGCTCCAAAGTGGAGGTCAGAAGCCTCTGCAGAGTCCGCAGCTTGGAGGGGGGATGGAGGGAGCAGAGTGAGCTGGGGGAGTGACCCGTTCTGAGGATAGCTCACCTGCAGGGGGGCTGTTCCGACCTTTTAACCCGTGGATTCTTGCCCTGGCTGCCTTCCCGTGCACCTGTGCCCAGGCTCTGTGACGAGCCAGGCTCTGTGTTTGGTCATGCAAGTGGCAAGTGGTATGTGAGTCGTCGTTGCCCCTAGGGGCTGACAGTCCGGCAGTCTGGGACTGGAGGAAATGCCCCTGCTGAGTTCAGGGCTCTGCAGGAGGCAGGAAGGAGAGCCAGGAAGCTGGGAGGGAAGGGAAGGGCCTTGGGGCAGAGCTGAGTTGCAAGATGGCTCATTCGGAGGCGGTCTGGAATTGTTGACTGAGTATCCCTGGGGGTACATTGGGAGTCAGAGGTCTTTGACTCAGGTCTACACGTCCAGGTCCTTACCTAGCTGGTAGCACAAAGTAGGCTCGCCATCGGATGGAAAAGAAAACCGTCAGAAAAAAAGAAAGCCCCTTGTTGGTGTCTGTGGCGCTCAGCCTGGGATTCGGGCACTGAAGGGGGTGGGGAGGCTCTTTAAATCAAGAGCTGGGGTAAAAGAAGTTTTCTTAATTGAGTGACTTCATCTAAGTTATTAGAGCCTTTTTAAGGGGCTCTAATGTGACGTGATTTCCTAAGAGCTTTGTCATCGTCAAGGCTGGTATTTGGTGGGTCTTTGTAGGGACCAGAGCAGCCTCACGTGGTGGCCTCCCTGTTTGCCGGAGGTCAGTACTGAGGGGTCCTATGGCTAGTTCAAGGTCATACAATGAGAAAGTTGGCACAGTCGAGGTTCACCTACAGCACATCTGGCAGAATTTTTTTTCTCATTAACTTCTAAAAAATGGTGGTAAAATACCGATAACATATGGTTTACCATCTTAACCATTTAGAAGTGCACAGTGGGGGTGGTGAGCTCGCTCACGTTGTTACGCAGCCCGTCTCCGGGACCCTTTTCATCTTGCATCAGTGTTTCATTAAGCACGGAATCCCCGTTGCCCCTCGCCGCCCAGCCCCTGGCGACCGCAGTTCTGCTTGCTGTCTGTATTAGACCAAGGACCTCGAGTACGTGGAATCGTGACGTCTGTCCTTGGCGGTGGCACCATTTTGCATTTCCCAGTGGCCGCAGGCAAGGGCTCTGCCACATCCTCGCCAAACTTGTTACGTATTTCTTTTTATTTTATTTTTTTTTCTTTTTTGATAGTGGCCGTGCTCCTGTGTGTGAGGCTCTGTCTCACTGGGGTTTTGATTTCCTTTTCTCCAGTGATGAGCATCTTGTCCTCTGCCAGCAGAATTTCAGGGCAGGGTGTTATCATCTGGGTGCATCCCACGGCTGACTGCCTCAGCATTTTCCACAGGGAAAACCACCCGGTACGGTTCAGACCTGTTTGGTGGGAAAGCTCGCACGGATTGATGCTTTTGTCTGGGAAGGAAACTGAGACGCAGAGGTGTTGGCTGACCGGCAGTTGTGGAGCACCTGACCTTGGAGCGGGGAGCGGTCGGGGACCGTGGGGTCCCCAGTACCGTTGCTGCGGCGAGAGCCCAGCCTTCACCTCCTGGACTGGGGTTCTTCAGAGGCACCAAGCTACCATAGCAAAACCTGAAGCTCAGTTTCTCTTTGCTTTCTTTGTGATTCATGGAATTCATTGTTACAACAGCAAAACATTCCTGAGCTGCCCTTCATTGCTGGTGTTCGGTATTGTGCTAGGGATAAGGCCCTGAATAAGAGAAATAGGAAGGAGTCTACTTTCCCGGGGTTGTCATCTGGCCTCTGGACTGTCCTTACTGGCAACATCAGTGAGATGCTGTTTACTGCTGGGGTGTCTCTGCATTCATTATTGTCATTTCTGGAACATATAATCCATCTGTGTAGGGCTCTGTAGATCTCTGGTACCGTTGTTTGCTTTTCATAATTAGTAACTTGTAGAGCTCATTGAAATTATATAAATACCGTGGTGCACATCACGCGTTGACCCATGAGTTTTAACTTCATCAGTCATTCCCCAATTCCGCGGTTCCTTCTGTATTTGCATTCTAGAATTTGCTGTCCCTCCCGTTTATGTAGCAGTAAGGATTCAGGATTCCTCTGTTCCTTAATGGTGTGACTCATTGCTATTTATTTATTTGATGCTGGAAGAGCCCTTCGAGCTGTCTCCTCTGGCCTTCGGGCACATCCTTGTGATTCCCAGAGTGCTTCCTTGTTTTATGGTGTGCGATGTTCCAGGCCCGTCTTGTACTTCTCTCTGCCCGTCCTGTGTTGGTGTCAGCCTGTGGAAGAGGCGCTGTCTCTAGGAATGACTTGGACCCTGCCCGCCCCTGGGGGCACTTTGCACCAGGCCCTTGTAGGCGTTTCGTTCTAGCAGCTATGCCCGTGGCCAGACCAGCCCTTGCGGTTTCCTGGGTTTGCAAGTTGAGTCTCAGCAACGGCCTTTAGGGAACTTTAGAAAAGAGAAGGTCTATTACCTACGGGTCCTACAGGGTGCAGGGCGTGCCTGGAGCGTGCCTGGGGCCCGCATGGGCCAGGTGCTGGGAGCACAAGCATGCACGCACACACGCCGGGATCTGGGCTTCTGCCTTTAAAAGATTTTATTTATTTATTTATTTGACACAGAGAGAGACAGTGAGAGAGGGAACACAAGCAGGGGGCATGGGAGAGGGAGAAGCAGGCTTCCTGCTGAGCAGGGAGCCCGATGCGGGGCTCGATCCCAGGACCCTGAGATCATGACCTGAGCTGAAGGCAGAGGCTTAACCCACTGAGCCACGCAGGCGCTCCTATATTATTTTTTATCGTGTTATGTTAGTCACCATACAGTACATCATTAGTTTTTGATGTCCTGTTCCAAGATTCATTGTTTGCGTAGAGCACCCCATGCTCCACGCAATATGAGCCTTCCTCTTGATACGCATCCCTCGGCCAACCATCCCCCCACCCCCACCCCTCCAAAACTCAGTTTGTTTCTCAGAGTCCACAGTCTGTCATGGTTTGTCTCCCTCTCCGATTTCCCCCAACTCACTTTTCCTTTCCTTCTCCTAATGTCCTCCATGTTATTCCTTATGCTCCACAAGTAAGTGAAACCATATGATAATTGACTCCCTCTGCTTGACTTATCTCACTCAGCATAATCTCCTCCAGTCCCGTCCCTGTTGATGGAAAAGCTGGGTATCCATCCCTTCTGATGGCTGAGGAATATTCCATTGTGTATATGGACCACATCCTCTTTATCCATTCATCTGTTGGAGGGCGTCTCGGCTCCTTCCACAGTTTGGCTCTCGTGGCCATTGCTGCTGTGAACATTGGGGTACCGATGGCCCTTCTTTTCACTACATCTGTATCTTTGGGGTAAATACCAGTAGTTCAATTGCTGGGTTATAGGGTATACTTTTTACTTCTGGTATGTCCCTGCTCCTGGGACTTCTCAGTGGGTAGAGCTGTGTGTGTGTGTGTGTGTGTGTACGCACGCATATGTGTAAGCACGTATTCATTCCCTCCCGATATCTCTAATGTAGACCTTCAAAAAACTGAAATGTAGTTGTCCCACGATGTCACATTCATTTCAGCTGTGCCATATTGCCCTTTGTCGACTCCGTGGGTTGTGCTGTGCTCGCCCCAGGTGTGGCTGCCGTCTGCCACCACACACCACAATCACAACACCGCTGACTCGATTCCCTGTGCTGTGCCTTTCCTCCCTGTGACTTACTCGTGCTCCATAACTGGAAGCCTGACCCCCCGAACCCTCTATGTTGCACACTCCCTTCCCCCACCCCTCCAACAACATCATTTGTTTTCTGTATTTATGGGTCTGTTTCCAGTGTTTTTAGATTCTACACAGAAGTGAAATCATAGGCTGTTTTGTTTTATAGACTTTTTTTGGAAACCCCATGAAGGTGGGATTCTAATTAGACAGATGCCTAATTTGTCTTAATTCTTCATAGGTGGCTGAACCCCTTGTTTAAAATTGGGCACAAACGGAGGTTAGAGGAAGATGACATGTATTCGGTGCTTCCAGAAGATCGCTCGAAGCATCTGGGAGAGGAGTTGCAAGGGTAAGCCCCAGGCGGGAAGGAGAAGGGTACGGAGGAGTGAGAATTTCTTCTAAGTGTGTGTCTCACGGTTTGAGACGGTTTCTGCCTTCCCCTAGGCCCTTCTGGAGCCTCCTTCCCTCCTGTTGTGCCCTGCCCTCCCCCTAGGCTGTCACTGGACTTAGCCTCCTTTGGTGGCTTTGGGGATGACCTGTCTTTCCTGTGCTTTTGTGGCGTGGAGCTTGCCAGCCTCAAAGGCCCTGGATGCCAGGCTCTGTCCCCGGAGACGGTCTCGCCGGAGGAGGCCGCCTGTGCGCCTGTCTGACTTCCTGGCCTGCGCCTGGCGCCGTTAGTCCAGCCACGCTTGGCCGCAACTTGTTTCCTGAGACTGGAACTTTTCCCCTCAAGGCATGTTTTCCTGGTGTTTCAGATTCCGCCCCACGCGGCTTTCATGGTGGGGGTGGAGGCCTGCAAACAGTTATCCAGGGCAAGGGAGGCAGCCCCCGGGGGCCCGTCAGCCGCCTCCCCTGTTCTGCCTTCTGGTTAGACGAGCTGTTTCTCATCGCCCTTGGTTTTTCTCCTCGCAGGTGCTGGGATAAAGAAGTTTCCAGAGCTGAGAAAGACGCACGGAAGCCTTCTTTAACGAAAGCCATCATAAAGTGTTACTGGAAATCCTATGCAGTTCTGGGAGTTTTTACGCTCATTGAGGTAGAAGCTTTCATGGGCCCATGTGTTGTTTTCCTCGTGTGGGTGGGCACAGAGGGGGGCGGCACACTAGGGGACAGAGGCAAGTGACTTCAGTGTCTGAGGAGAGCGCACATCTAGGCAATGTGATGCCCGTGGCTCAGCCGTTGTGCTCATCTTCAGAATGGGGGGATACTCAGGGGGTGGGAGGCATTACTATTTTTCTTTTAACGAATTCAAAGGTTGTATTGTAGGAGGATGGGGCCCAGAAGTTTTATGCCCTGTTAGGATGCTGTTGGCTCTCAGTAGATGTTATAAATGCTAAGAGAGATCCTTGCCTGGCTGGCTCAGATGGTTAAGCCTCTGCCTTCGGCTCAGGTCATGATCTCAGGGTTCTGGGGATCGAGCCCCGCATCTGGTTCTCTGCTCAGCGGGGAGCCTGCTTCTCCCTCTCCCACTGGCCCTGCTTGTGTCCCCTCTCTCACTGTATCCCTCTCCGTCAAAGAAATTAATAAAGTCTTTTTAAAAAAAAAAGAGTGACCCTTGACCCAGAGAAGACTCCCCAACCTCAAGGAATATGTGCCCTCTGATTTGGAGGAAGTGAATTTGGGTCAGAGCCCAGAATAACATGAAACAGTTTATTAGGTGTTTAGCAAATTACAGTGAACTTGACCAGGCCAAATCTGATAAATGCTTTCCCCGAGCAGGTTTTCTTGTGTTTCCCCTTCCAGGGGATCAGAAACCCGGGCCCTGTGTCTAGGCTGGAGCTGGCCAGAGCTCTCAAGGGTGCCTTGTTCTCTGGGCTGCCTCCTTTCCAGCTGGACACGTGCTCTGAGCCAAAGCCCCCTCGGTGGAGCTCTGCCTCCATGAATTCTGGAGGCTTCGGGCCCCACCCTATTCTGGTTTCCTGTCGCTGACTATTGGCGTGGATCGCTGCTTGGAAGGGGGAGCTTTGGTAGCGTGGCACGGCAGCTGCTCTAGGAGTGATCTGGAATGGAAAATCAAAGGCAAAAAGCCAGGAGGTCGGTGACTCCATTAGCCCGATGGGCCTCTCCGTCAGGCTTATCCAGTAAAATCGTGTTCTCCCGGGCATAGCGCCAGTGAGAGCCGTGAGCGCCTCCTGGTCTGGGCTGTGGGCTGCTGGAAGGGTGCCTCCGCTCCACCTGGCGGGCCCCGCTCTCTGTCGCCCTGTCATCCTGCCCTAGGGACGTCGATGGGCCTGTGAGTGTCGGAGAGTGGTAGGGGCGGCAGTTGCGGTTGCCGTGAAAAGGTGGTTTTAGGTGGAGAAGGGCGGTGAGTTGTCCTAAGTGTGTTTTGTTGGGCGTGAGGTGGGTGGGCTGGTTTGTCTGGTTAAAGGCTCTGTTGTACGGAAGAGCGGTGGGGAGGTGTGGGATCCCTGCCCTGTGTAACTGCAGCCAGCCAGTCTGTTAGCCGACAGGGGACGGGTGGTTCTGGGAGACTGAAGTTGCCCTGGGTGACAAAGGGGGTTGGCCAGAGGGTGGGGGCGAATACCTGGGACACCGAGCAGCACCTAGATCTGCCGTGGCTTGTGACGGGCCAGGTGGAGACGCAAAGCAGCGGGACTGTCTGGGGTCGGGGGTGGGGGTGGGAGAGGGGACAGGACACCCTGAAACTGTCCCAGCCTGGCTTTGATCTGGGTACTGATGTCCCAGTGATGGTGTTTCTATGCCGTCACTATAGGTCTCCATTCAAAATGCACAGGGTGACAAGCTCGGGTTTATTGTGGCCGGTGGGTGGGACATTTCCGAGGAGATGTGGCTGCTGACCTTCCAGAGCAGAGTGCCGTGGAGTCGCGCGGCCTCGGAGCCTGGGCACATGCCTGGGGCCCATGTCCCGTGTCTGCTTGGGCGTGGGCGGGGGCCTGTGTCCTTGGAGTCTGGTGCTGGATCGTATCCGGAGCAGGCCTGCCTCTGCGGCCTCTGGTTCTCTCCTTTCTGTTTGCTGCCCAGGGCTGAAGAAGCTGAAGGTGGCGGCTCTCAAAGGGTGGCCCTTATTGGCCGTGTTTGGACTGAGCTTCTGGGTTTCCTCGCTGTTGTGGGCCGCTACCTACGTGTATTACACTGCACTGCACTCCGTGTATATACCCTCTACTTCGTGCAGTATGACTACTACTGCCAGCTGCAGAGGCCGTCGAGACATACTCGGTGGTGGTGTTGCTGGCGGCTGCAGAGGCTCGTATTCTGCAGTCACGGCAACAACAGTAGTAGTTCCTACCAGTGGTAATAGCACTATTAGTAGCAATTTCGGCAGGGGCTCGTTCTCCTGGTGGCGGCGGCAGGGGCCACGGCAGTACTGGCAGTGGTGTAGGGCTGTAGTAATAGTGGTAGTGTAGTAACGAGTACTTGAGAAATCTCAGAAACTGCTGCAAGGGGGCACCCGGCTGACTCCACAGGTCAAGCATCTGCCTTCGGCTTAGGTCATGATTGCAGGGTCCTGGGCTCGAGCCCCGCATAGTCCTTCCTGCTCAGCAGGGAGTCTGCTTCTCCCTCTTCCTCTCCCCCTGCTTGGGCTTATGCTTGCTCTCTCTCTCTCTCTGTCAAATAAATAACTTTAAAAAATCGTAAAAAAAAAAAAAAAGATCTACATGTGGTAATACTTTCATTCCTTTGGGCGGCTCAGACGAGAGGGTGAGTATCGCTTTTATCTGCACTGGAGGAACGAGGCTGCGTAGTGCCAGGTCGTTCTAGGCAGTGCCCGGGGTCCCACAGAGCACGGAGGACAGAGCCGCGATTGGGCCGCGGGTCTCCGACTCTAGACCACGAGCCTGACCGCGTCCACGACTGGTAGCTCACCCGGTGGCAGGAAGGCTTGCCGAGAGCTCAGACTGCAGGGTCTCCGACACGTGCATCTTGAACTTGGCTCGCGCATGAACGTAGGATGCTAAGAACTCCCTGGCAGGAAGTCAGACCGGGGACAGTAAATTTGGGCAGAGCTCCGGTGTCGGTGTCTCCCGGCCGCTGGAGGTGGCTAGGGTGGACACCCGTGGCATCGTTAGATGGGCCCGGAGACTTCAGAAGGCCACCTTCTACTCTTGACCGTCCCTTTGTGGATGCGGATGGGGCCGCCCTGGTGCCCGAGTTCGTACACAGCCCCCCATGTGCGGAAGACCCCGTTCTCCATGAGCTCCTGGAGACCGACCAGCAGGAAGCCCGGGGCCTCTGGTGGGACTCCAGTGATCCAGGCAGAGGATCTGTTGTGACTTGCAGGTGCCCCAGGCTCCCCGAGGAGAGATGGTGGCTGCAGGTCTTGCGTGGGTTTGCACTTGCTGGGTAAGGATGAGGACCCCAGGTCACCGGTGTGTGGGCGATCCCCCAGACGCAGGGCGTGCTGCTGGCCTGGGGCCGCACAGTGACAGTCTGGGGTGGAACCCAGCAGGGTGGAGGGCACACACACCCGGTGTGGGGATGCTGGACTCCTACCCGGATCACACTCACCGCTTTGTGCTGTGACGCAGTCAGTATCTTGGTGGTTTCCACTAGAAAATGAGATGGTGGCTGTGCTGGGTGTTCCCATTGTGTCTTTATTTATTTATTTATTTTTAAAAAAGATTTATTTATTTGACAGACAGAGATCACAAGTAGGCAGAGAGGCAGCCAAAGAGACAGGAGGAAGCAGGCTCCCCGCTGAGCAGAGAGCCCGATGCAGGGCCCGATCCCAGGACCCTGAGATCATGACCTGAGCTGAAGGCAGAGGCTTTAACCCACTGAGCCACCCAGGCGTCCCCCCATTGTGTCTTTGAGAGGATACCAGGGCTCTGCGTCTCGGTGGCCGGCACTCTGGTAGCCCACGGTGTGAGAGTGCAAACAGAAGTAAACCTTGAATTTGTTTTTTAATTAAAAAATTTTTTAAAAAAATATTTAATTTATTTATTTGACAAAGAGAGACACAGCGAAAGAGGGAACATAAGCAGGGGGAGTGGGAGAGGGAGAAGCAGGGAGCCCCATGTGGGACTCGATCCCAGGACCCTAGGATCACGACCTGAGCTGAAGGCAGACACTTAACAGACTGAACCACCCAAGTGCCCCTAAACCTTGAATTTTTTCTGGCAGCAAAAGAAGTCTGAAATCCAACAAAATTACTCTGGTTTTTCTAGACTCGCCTGTTGGCACAATGCTGTTTTGGAGACATGAGAAATGATTTTGTACGCCGGAGCTGGTACGGCTCTGTTGCAGTTCAGAATCACTCTGAGGTGCCGTTCTGGGTTTTCAGTGGTTCAAGGTAGTTTCTGCATTTCATGGGTTGCGGGCTAGTGTAGTAGTTGATTTAACAAAGCAGTTTCCCATTTTGTGATCTTTCCTGCTGCTTGTTGGCCTTCGTATTTTAGGTAGTGGAAGATCTAAACTCAGCAGTAGGATTTTCTCAAAAGCTTGCAGCTTGCGGATTATCCGTGGTTTGTAAGCACCGGAGTGTTCCCAAGCAACGCATGGGCAGGGCCTTCCCAGGGCGCTCCTGGCAGCCGCCAGTGGGGAGAGGCAGGGCGATGCAGGCGGGGGCGAGGCTTTGAAGGTTGGATTTCAAAGGAGTGAACATCTCCGTCCTGTGAGAACTGAACGCCTGTGTGGCTCGCAAAAACAAGCTCTGAGCCGATGCTGAATGCAGGGGCGTTCCTGTGGGCGGGCATGAACGGGGCTGGAGCAGCCGGCAGGCTCCCTGGGCGCCCGGCCCCTGTGTGCATCTCCTTGGGGACAGAACGAGGGTCCTCCTGCCCAGAGCCGTGGGGGTGGGGAGGAGGCGCCTGAAGGCTCTTTCCTGGGCAGACAGCAGCAGAGACTCCCTCCCCACACAGCCTGGACCCTTCTCTATGACAGTGACTTGGCCTTTGTCTGGGGCCACTTTTGCCAATGGTTTCTGGTCCAGGTAGAGGCTGCAGGGAGGCAAAGGTTTGTCTTCATCTGCAGGCTGGAACTCAGCTGCTGGGCAAGAAGTAAACCAAATCCTTTTGAGTCGTGTCTCCACCCCCTGCCCCATGTCATTTGTGCTTCTCCTCAAGGCTGATTGCTTGAGTGTTGTCCCAGACCTTCGTGCATTTACGTCCCTACTCGGTTCCAAATTCCCTTCCCCTCTCTCTAACCCAGAGGGCTGAGGAGTGGCTGCTGGTTGCATTTAACCATTCAAAATGGCTAAATTAAAAAAACAAAAACAGGGGTGCCTGGGTGGCTCAGTGGGTTAAGCCTCTGCCTTCAGCTCAGGTCATGATCCCAGGGTCCTGGGATCGAGCCCCACATCGGGCTCTCTGCTCAGCAGGGAGCCTGCTTCCTCCTCTCTCTGTCTGCCTGCCTCTCTGCCTACTTGTGATCTCTGTCTGTCAAATAAATAGATAAATAAATCTTTAAAAAAAAAAAAAAAAACTTATGGCAACTCCTTAGAAAAGTTGGCTTTATGAGCAACTTTCTCAAGAGCTCCTGTTCTCCCATGGTTGCCTGTCGGGGAGCGGTGCGTTTTCCAAGCCGTGTGCAAAACCGGCCTCTGCCTGAAGAGTGGACTGGGCCTCATCTTGGGACTCGCCTATAGTGAGCGTGAGCTTGGTTTGTACGGACTGCGGAGCTGGTGTTCCGACACCGGGGGCTCGTGCATCCCATTTACCTGTCTCTGGATCCCTCGGAGGTACACCAGGCAGGAATTTCCAAGGATAACGATTCGGCGGCACAGGAGGGCACGGGTGGACTTAGGTCATGGGACGTGCAAGTCACCAGCCTGGTTTCTGAAGCAAAGTGTTCCCACTGCCCGACGAGAGCCTGTTGCCTTCTGCCCTGACTCCTTTTGCCAGGGCTGCCGCCCACGGTGGGCAGAGAGCTGAGAGGAGGTGTTTTTTCTCTGACAACGGTTCTGTGCTACAGTGTCCACTGCTTCGTACGTGTTCACACGCACGGTGTGTCCCCCACTGCCCCTGTCACGTTTTAGGAACACTTAAAAATACAAACCTAGAATATGAGGAAGGACAGCAGAGTATGCCATCCCAGAATATGCTACTTTGGGCTACAGATTATTTTGTGCTTATTAAACAAGTTTTTTTTTTTTTTTTAAACTGGGCTCCCTGCCCAGTGTGGGGCCCGAACTCACAACCCTGAGGCCAAGAGTCTCATGTTCCACCAACGGAGCCAGCCAGGTGCCCCTGAGCAGATTTGTTTTGAGAAGCATCAGTCACAGAAATTCTGAAAACGGAGCAGAACCAAGGGGTGTTGTCCCTTTACCCTTCTGTAAGGGACAGTTAATTTTATAAAGGAGACCTATGTTTGTAAGAATGTTTCCCTGTGCCAGGCAGATGGCAGTGGCTCTGAATCACAAGAGAGTCCTGTCAGCAGAGAGCTCAGTCAGCCTTCCCCGTTTTCCATGCTTTTCGGGTTAAACACCCCCATGGCGGTGGCTCTGGCCCTGGGGGTTACTCCGTTTTCCTGGGGCTCTCCGGAGCCAGAGGCACACCTGTTGATAAACTTGTGTTTGTTTCTCTCCTGTGAATTTGTCTTTTATTACAGAGGTTCTCAGCCCATAGCTCAGAAGGGTTGAGGGAAAATGGCTCTTCCTCCCCTGCGGATTAAGCTTGCCTGTCCCCCTAAGCCAGCCTCAGTGGGTATCAGCCCATGACCCGTCTTGACCCTTCTGTACCCCACTCACTCTCATGCTTCCCAAGAGTATTGTCAAGCAGTTCTTAAGTGCCACATCATTTTATCTGTATGTCATTTTATTTTATTTTTTTAAAGATTTTATTTATATGTTTGATAGAGACACACACAGAGAGGGAACACAAGCAGGGGGAGTGGGAGAGAGAGAAGCAGGCTTCCTGCTGAGCAAGGAGCCTGATGCGGGGCTCGATCCCAGGACCTAGGAATCATGACCTGAGCCAAAGGCAGATGCTTAACAACTGAGCCACCCAGGCGCCCCCACATCTGTATTTTAGTATGTGTCTTTAAACGGACTCTTTTCCCTATATAATCTAAAGCTATTATTATGCATAAGTATTAACACTGATCCCAGAAACCGTCAGTATCTAGTTCACCTTCCTTTCTTTTCTCTTTTCTTTTCTTTTTTCCCCTTGCAGTTTGAATCCATATCCAGATCAGGTGCATTTGGTTGGCAGTGGTTGTCTGGGTTCCTTTCCATTCTCTCTCACTATAATTTTATTTATTTTTTCAAATTAAATACTCGACTCCAAGTTGTTTGTCCTGGAGAGATTCCCATGGTCAGGACATGGCCCATACCTTAGGCCCTGTGTCATGGAACATGTTCTTCTGGAACCTTAAATTAGTGGGTAGATCTAGAACGTGGGTCTGACTCCGTTTTTTCCCCCTTCCCTTCTCCTTTGCCGATTGATTTGGTAGGTCTGCTGGTGGGCCTTGCTGGTCAGGTACCTCCTGTCTGCTGGTCTTTCTCGTGTGGGGATGGGAGGAGTGCTGTTTGCGATCGTTGCTCGAGAGCTGTTAATTGACTGGACGGTCGCAGAATGTGGGGGTTCTCATCCTTCCTCTGTTCATTCACTGCTTTTCCCCTGTTAACCTTACATATAGAACTTCCCACTTCCATTACCAGCAAAAACGGATTTATTCAGGAATGGCAACCCGTTGCATTCTGGGACAAGCAAGCTCTGGCCAAACCGTAGGCCATTCTGCCCAACGCTCTTTTATGGGAGAAAGCAGGAAGTCGGGAGGGACTGTTCTAAACAGGCCGACCTTTTGGCTGTTAGGTTTGACTCCATCATTTTCTCTTTGTCTGATAGCTTCTTTCTGTTTCCTCTGCTTGTTTTCTTTTCTCCTGGATCAGGCGTGGTGGGGTTGGGTAAGAAATGTTTCCACTACATGGGGCAAGTTGTGGCATCTAGCCGTGTAATAAGTTACCCTAATAAGAAGCAAGAGTAGGGTTCAGACATCTGGTGTTTCAGGGAGCTGAGTGCCCAATGCTCCATTAAGAAGTACCTGCTTCAGAGACTCTGAAACTCTGGTAGGACCTTAAACCAGGACGTGTTGTGGTATCATATCGGGCTCTTCTAAAAACCCCTTATGGTTGGGGTGCCTGGGTGGCTCAGTGGGTTGAGCCACTGCCTGTGGCTCGGGTTATGATCTCGGGGTCCTGGGATCGAGCCCCGCGTCGGACTTTCTGCTCGGCGGGGAGTCTGCTTTCCCTTTTCTCTCTGCCTACTTGTGATCTCTCTCTCTCTGTAGACTAAATGAATAAAATCTTAAAAAAAAAAACAAAAAACAAAACTCTTAGGGTTTTACAATCAAGAAGAAATCTTGTGAAGGAATAATAAAGACTGTATTCTCAGCTGGTTTGTGGGAAGAATCTTCACCAGGCAGGGATGACTGTCAAAGGTGAGCGTATTTGCTCAAGTAGTTTTTGACCTCACTCCTGCTCTCCAGAAAGTTTTAATATGGTTACTTTCAAGCTTAATAATACATATTTTCCTGGTTTTATTTCTTCATAGTTGAGGGTAAGGATCAAGAATGGACAGATGAGTGGGGAGGTGGGGGTCTCGAGCTGGCATTACTCTTTAGTGAGTGTGTCTGATTGATGGATTATTAAGTACTGTCAGCAGAAAAATCCTGGTGTTTGGGCGGTAATGCCCTGTCTTTATTTTGTGTTCTTTTTTTTTTTTTTTTAAGATTTTTAAAAAAATCTTTAAAAAAAGATTCTATTTATTTGTTTGTCAGAGAGAGTGAGTACAGGCAGGCAGAGGCAGAGGGAGAAGCAGGCTCCCTGCTGAGCAAGGAGCCCGATGCAGGACTCGATCCCAGGACGCTGTATTCGGGTTGCTTTCATAAACTCAGTGCTTCTTGGGACGAAAGATGGGGCCTGCTGGACACGCAACAGTGAGCCTTTGTGTTCTTGAGATCTGATTGTCTTCCATGAGCAGCGTTT
Organism: Neogale vison; assembly: GCF_020171115.1. Taxonomy (NCBI): domain Eukaryota; kingdom Metazoa; phylum Chordata; class Mammalia; order Carnivora; family Mustelidae; genus Neogale; species Neogale vison. Next base: position 152,164,525 of record NC_058095.1, on the reverse strand, counting down.
CCTTCTAGTACAAAAGGGCCATGACCTCCTGAAAGGCGAGGCTGATGGTGAAGGTTGCCAGTGGGTGTGTGCATGCGTGTGGTATTGGGGTTCATAATGTCACACCCATCTCAGGGACGGGAACCGCTTTCTGTCAATATCCTGAAGGGGCACTGGTTGGTTGAGGAGAAAATGGATGTTAGCTGCGTCTCGGGTTTGGCTTTTCAGGGTTCCCTTGCCCTTCTGCGCTGTGGGTTCCTCCGGACAGACGGAGGAGAGCCACCAGAAGCGAACCTGTTGGTTGGTTGCCACGTCTGCGTTAATAAGAACAGGTTGCCTATGAGGAGATGTTTGTTTCAAAGTGAAGTTCTTGAAAGATTTCCAGACTTTTGGCATTAGTTGAAGTGTGGCGGAAGGTCTGTGTGTTTACTTTGGGTGACATGTATTTGCACTGAGTGTTTGGCGTCCTTTGATGGTACCTGACAAGAGCGGATGTAGATTGTGGGGTAGAGAGACCATCTGGCACGCAAGGGCAAGGGTTGATGTTTCTTTGCCTTTCGTTTTAGGGAAAAAAAAAATTTGCTTTCCTTACTTCTTAATTTGGGAGGTAGGTAAGCCCCAGTGTTTCCTTAACTCAATGGTGTAGGATTTTAATTTTTTGCTTTGGGGAAGGGAAGAGTTCCTGTTAAAATTCTTTAAAACCAACACCTGCAATGTATGGCTTACGGCGAACCATGGATGGCATTATTTTGAGCTTGCCTTCTGCTGAGCTTCATTTTTGACTCCAAGGCAGCAGTGCTCAACTTCTAGGGGTAGATATCTTTGAAAGCAGAGCCCCCTGTGGCTGAGAGCCTGGGAGCCTCCTGAGCCTGGTCCTGTTTCCTTACTCCAACCCACGTTGGAGGCTGGACTCCGTTCTTTTGATCTACTGACACGTGGAATTTGGGGTTGGGCTCAGATCCATGTTTGCACCAGTGTCTCCATTCCCCCTGAGCCCTTCTAATGCAGAAAGGAGGTTGTAAGAGCCTACCTCCCGTGAGCGAGCCATTCGTGACTTTGCTTCGGGCTGGGATGTTGATGGCAGAGACCCAGCAGGGAGGCTGTGAGCTGGGCTGCCCACCTCTGAGCGAGCACACGCCACACCTTTCTTTTGCCATTTTTCCTTATTCATCTTGGGCCAAGCGTTCGAAACAGAGGTTGCAATATTCATCAAGCACCCACAGTGACCCCAAGCACAGCAAACTAAAGCTTTAAAGCTTTTGCACTTAGAATTTTGGCTTAAGATTAAACTATTATCTGGTTGTCTTACCTAAAAGAAGAGTTGTGTTTTCTTTGGGGATTAGTGATGAATGTAGCACTTTGTTAAAATGCCTTTTTAACATGCTTGTCATAAACGCAAAGCTACCTTCAGAAAAACTGGTAGGACCTGTATTTCTAATTACAGCTTTCTCCTTTCCTTTTAGGAAGGCACCAAAGTAATCCAGCCCATATTTTTGGGGAAAATTATTAATTATTTTGAAAACCATGATCCTACTAAGGCTGTGGCTTTGCACGAAGCCTATATCTACGCCACGGTTCTGACTGTCTGCACGCTTATCCTGGCCATACTGCACCATCTGTACTTCTACCACGTTCAGTGCGCAGGCATGAGGCTGCGCATCGCCATGTGTCACATGATTTATCGGAAGGTAAGTGTCACTTTGTGTCAGAACGCCTGCCTCACCCCAAGTATCAAGAGCATTTTGGGAAAGTTCGTAGATTAAAAGTTTTGTAAAAAGGATCTCTGTTTTTATGTATTTATTTCAGCGGGGGAGGGGCACAGGGGGAGAGAGACTCTTAGGCAGGCTCCACGCCCAGCACGGAACTAGATGCGGAGCCCTCGCAGGGTCAGTCTCCGGATGGACCCTGAGGTCGTGCACCTGAGTCATAATCAAGAGTCACACTCTTGACTGACTGAGCCACCCAGGTGCCCCCCGGAATCATTTATACCTTACCAGAGAAGCTTGTTATTTATAGCAGGGGAATGTTTTTTTTTTCCCTTTAAGTGAACTTTACCGATACATGATGGAAGTTTTCTATTGTGATCAATAGATCACATTTGATCTATTGTGATAGATCACAACCCCTGCCTTTGATCACATTTGGCCACAGGCTGTTGCAAAATACTCTACAGGTAATGAAATCTAATGAAAAAATAAGTATCAAAAATAAGATCAAATTGATTTAGGCATGAGAAATTTCCAGTGTCGTCATGCCTAAATCTCTGAGTTGTATTTATGGAAATTTTGTTGTTGTTCATTAAAACTTCCGTTTACATCAAAATTGTATTTTACAAGGGACCGTCTGTGAAATTGGATCTGTAAAATTAAATCTCAGAGAACAGATTGTATTTGAGAAAAGGAATAATTGTATTTTTTTTAAACGAAGCATTTAACCATGTTCAATGTAATTGTGTTAATTAAAGGAAAATATAGAATCCATGTCAGACACATTCACTGTTCTGTGGTTATGGTTTTTTTTTTTTTTTAAGATTTTATTTATTTAGGGGGAGAGAATGAGTGGGGGGTGAGGGGTGGGAAGGATAGAGGGAGAGGGAGAAGCAGACTCCCTGCTGAGCAGGGAGCCCGATGTGGGGCTCGATCCCAGGATCCTGAGATCATGACCCGAGCCAAAGGCAGACACTTAACCCACTGAGCCACCCAGGTGTCCCGGTTGTTTTTAATAGTATTAAAGAAAATAGTTGATGTTTGGGATGAAACTTAAAATTTTACACTGTTTTTAGTAATTTTAGAGAGAACTTATGTTGTCCTTTATGTTGCTTTCCATTTCAGTTATTATTTTAGGCACTGTTTTCTTCTCCTTTAGTATACCTTGTAGCTGTTTCAATAACAAGACCCGGTTTGATGTGTTCAGCATTTTTTATTGAGAAATGCCATAAAATTCTCCCATAGTTCACCCTGGTCTGAGGTGTCACGGAGGGAGTGAGGGTTTCAGGTGTCTTTACCAAGGAGTTGCCCTAGACAGAAGAAGTGACAACTGGATAGCTCTCTATTTTGGGCCGTTTGCTTTAAAAACAAAAACACTCCGTTTTAACTCTATTGTATACTTGAAATTTACTAGGAGAGTTCGATTTTAAGCATTCCTGCCATACACACAGAAGGATACGCTTGGAGAGTGATGGATATATTAGCTTGGCTGTAGTACTCATTTTTCAATGTATATCTGTCAAAATATGACTTAACTATATACAATACTTTTTAATCAATCGGTTAATTAATTAATTAGTTTTTGGGTAATCTTTACACCCAATGTGGGCTCAAATTTAAGACCCCGAGATCGAGAGTCCCATGCTTTTCTGACTGAGCCAGACAGTGCTCAATATATGCAATTCTTATTTTAAAAAAAAAAATCCTTATTGGAAGTTCAAGTCAAACAATTTAAATTTAAATTATTGCTTCTTTGACCTAGTTGCTGCATATCTAGAGCTTCTGTTTCTTAGGACTACTTTTCTTAGCAAAACGCAAGATGTCTCCTCCAGCTCTTCCTCTGAGCAGAGTCCTGTTAATCTGGGAATTGTGGGCGTGCCGGAGGCTTCTCACTGTCTGTGGAGGCTGTGACATGGACCTTCAGGGGCCTCCTGTGTGATGTGAAATGGTTAGCGCTGCCTGTCCGCCCCAGTCAAGGCGTCTTCGTTGCCGTCCTTCTCCTCCTCGTGCTTATTCTGTTGTAGTCCCTTTCTACCGTTTAGGAAACGGGTCTGATTTCTCTATAAATTAGCTAGATCATGCTTCGCTCCCATAAATAAATAGGAAATTTCACTAGGACTCTACTGTGAGAACCTTAATCGTGGGAGCCAGGTTTGGGGGATGGTTCAGTCCCACAAAGCTCTTTCCTGCCCAGGTGAGGTGGTGATAGTTCACCTGTTTTTCTTCCTCTCCCCACTAAGGTTTTAGAACTCGCCTTTGGGAAATCTGATCCGATCTGGCACATTGGCTGCATGTAAACATCTCCCAAGGTGTTAATTTGCTGGCTTGATTAGCCTGAAAGAATTGTCCCCTTACAAAGACTTGGCTCGGGTCAGACCATAGGCGTAACCTGAAATGCCAGGAACGTGGGAAACACCGGTCTCCTCAGGCACTGCCTTGTGTCTAGAATCCTGCTGGGGACGAAATAGGACACTTCTTCACCGCAGGTGGGCTGACTCTTCAGGGCAGAAGCTCTGAGAGGCCCCTCCGAACATTCACGCCTTAGGCTGGGGCCCTGCCTCCTGATCCCCGGTTCTGGGAGAGCACTGGGTCGGGTGTAGTCACTGGAATGGTGCTGGGTTCGTAGTAGAAATGCGTAATATTGCAAGATGTCGTGGGATGTAGCCTACAAGAAAATGACTTACGACTTGTTTACCTTTGCCCCGCTTTGGTAAAATTGCACTTGGCTTTTGAGCTTTTTTCTTTTTCTTTTGAAGATTTTTATTTTTTAAGGAAGCTCTGCACCCAATGTGGGGCCTCAACTTGCAACCCTGTGGTCGGGCGTTGCCCGCTCCACCAACTGAGCTAGTGAGGTGCCCGGAGCATTTATTTATTTACTTATTGTTAGACTGATGGTGGTAAAATACGCATAACCTAACATTTACCCTTTTAACTCTTTAAGGGGACCTTTCGGTGACATTTAAGTAAATTCAGACCGTTGTGTGGCTGTCACCACTATCTCACCATTCATCTCCAGAACTTTCTGGTCTCCCCGGACTGAGACTCTGTGCACGCTAGATACTGAACTCCCTGGCCCCTACCCCCACCGCCATCCCCGCGTTACTTCCTGTCCCTGAATTTGTCTCCTTTTTCTAGGTACCTCATATAAGTGGATTCATGCAGTATTTCTTCTTTTGTGTCTGGCTCACATCACGGAGCCTCATGTTTTCAAGCTTTATCCCTGTTGTCGCCTGTATCAGAATTGAACTCCTTCTTGAGGCCGATGACCGTCCCACTGTATGGACGGGGCCCATTCCTCTGTGAGTGGGCATTCGGGAGATTTGCCTCCACTTTTCGGTGATTGTGAGTACAGCTGCTGTGAACATGGAAGGGCAGATCCCTCTTCAAGTCCATATTTTCAGCTCTTTCTGGGGACATTTTCCCAAAGTGCAATGGCCGGACTAGATGGTAAATTTTGAGGAACCGCCCTACCCTTTCCCACAGTGGCGGCGTCATGTTACTTACCCACTTGGTCATTGGTTTTTCTGCGAAACGTGAGGACTAAATGAAGAGGGGTTTGGATGAACTCTGGCGTTTTGCTTGGATTGGTGATTCTTTGGTGGTTTCTTGATACGGCCTGTGGGAGTCTGTTTAGTTTCCTCAAATCTATAGGACATTTTTTTTTTTTTTTGAACTTTTTACCAAATAAAGAGATTATGCAACACAGGCTGTGTCTTTTGGAAAGTCAACAGATTGACATGAAGAACACAGGTTCCTCACCGTAGTGATGTTTTGAACATTACACTTGCTCATTTTAAGGAAGTCACTGCCTGTCTTGGGTTATATTCCCAGCATGGGTTACTGTCACCTCTGCAGTGGGACTAGTGGCTTCTGTCCTGTCTTTGTTCTTGTCCAGGCCACAGAAGAAGCAGGACATGTCCAGCTTCAAATCTCAAGGGGCTGCTTTGAGCAGAGCAGGCAGGGCCAGACTGGGGGAGGATGGCAGCTTCAGCCCCATCGCTAGTGGAAACGGATCTCGCAGTTGCCAACTTGACCTTGGCTTTAGGCTTGGGTGCGCGTGAGCCTGAATGTTCTAGGTCTCTAGTCCTGGGCGCACAGGATGGCCTTCTCTGTAATCAGGATGGTACAGAGATTTTCTTGTATTACTAAATGCATTCGACACAGAGGTTTTTCCTTAAGATCTTCAGCCTGATGGGCCCTGGGTTTCCTGACTCTGTGTCCAGTTTGAAGAACTGTGCCAGTTCCATAATGAACCTTGATGGCTGGTTGCTCTGAACGCCAGGGAAAGCCGGAGCTGTCTGCTTCCGAGCTCATGGACACGTTCTCTGTCCTTGTTCCTTGGTGCAGTTCTTCCTTGCAGAACGGATCATTTTGACCATCCTTTTTATTCTGGCTAAAATCTCATCTTCACTCTCTTTAGAATTACCCACAGGATAGTTTTTGAGAGTACTTGTCTTTCTTTGGTTGAACTTGAAGATGAGTGACTTTCTCCCAACATCTGAGTTTCCTTTTATCCTCTCTTTTGGATCTGTCTTGGCAAGAATTTATGTACAGGAAACCCTCATTATTCACAGATTCTGTGTTTGCAGATTGCCTGCTTGTGGAATTTATTTGTAACCCCAAAATCAAGGCCTGGAACTCCTTCACAGTCATTCATGGGCACACACGATGTCACTAAAATTTTGTATCCTCTGATACGCATATTCCTAGCTGGGGTTGCCTCCTTGTTTCAGCTGTCCTACTGTAAACAAAGTATTCTTTTCACGGGCTTTTTTTTTTTTTTTAAAAAGATTTTATTTATTTATTTGACAGAGATCACAAGTAGGCAGAGAAGCAGGAAGAGAGAGAGGAAGAAGCAGGCTCCCTGCTAAGCAGAGAGCCCATACAGGGCTCGATCCTAGGACCCTGAGATCATGGCCTGAGCCGAAGGCAGAGGCTTAACCCACTGAGCCACCCAGGCGCCCCTCATGGGCTGTTTATTTGTAGGGCCTGTTTTCTGTTCTTCTTTGCTTCTTGTTGGTGATTTTGCTGTTTTAAATGGCCCCACCCAGAATGCTAAGGTGCTTGTCTGGTGTTCCTGAGTCCAACAAGGCTGTGATGTGTCTTGTGGAATAAACACGACACGTAGTACGGAGAAAATGCCTGTGTTAGATAACCTTGGTTCAGGTTTGTTTGTTTTTGACCTGATATATATATATTTTTTCTTATTAATACCTATAACGTAGTATTTGTTTCAGGGGTGCAGGTCTGTGAGTCATCAGTCTTACACAATTCACAACAATCCCCATAGCACATACCCTCCCCAGTGTCCATCACCCAGCCACCCCAACCCTCCCCTTCCTTGTTTTTGATAAGACTTCACTCTCATTTGTGCCTTTGTCTTCCTGTGTGTTATCTCTGGCAGATTTAAAGACATTTTTCTTTTTAAAATTTTCTTTTTAAAGAAACTGTAAAATTTCAGAAATTGATAGTGAACCCTAGGTGTGATTTCCCTTGTATTTATTATGTCTCTTCGGGTTTGTTGAACTTTTTGATCTTTAATTTATTCTTTCTCTAAAAGCTTGGGAAATGTTTGGCCATTATATCTTTTACAATATTATCTTCTGATCCATTCCTTTCTTCCTCTTTCTTGGATTCTTATTACATATATGTTAGAACATCTGAAAGTATCTCGTAGTTCCCCTTTTTTTTTACCCCCTAAATTTTATTCAATTTTTTTCTCTCTATTCAGATTGGATAGTTTTCTTTTAATCAGCCTGACTCCCTTTTCTCTTATCTTCAGACTGTTACTAAGACCAGCTAGTGCGTTTTTCCTCCCTAGTTTTGTATTTTTCAATGATAGAATGTTCACTTTGCTCTTTTTTACAGTTTGTGTTTTTCTGCCAAGGATCTGTTTACTCATATTTCTCTTTAATTCTTTGAACATATCTCCCTTCAACTCTTTGAACATAAAATTAAAAAAAAAAAACCAGTGTCTGTGTCAAACTTGTTTTTTTAATTCTTATTTATATAGTTGGGGGACTTGCTTTTTATTATGAAGACTGCTTTCTTTCTTGTCATGGTTTAGATTTTCCTGTGGGTTTTTTTTTTTTTTTTTTTGGTTCTTTTTGCGTGTCTCAGACTTAAAATTTATTGGGCATTTTGAATGCTGCATTGCAGATCTGCCTTCTGATAGTCTCTTGAGGAATATTGCATTTTACATTAATAGGTCACTCACCAGCTGATCTCTTATAACTTGGCGTAGGCTTGATTTATGCTTTGTTAACTTACACTTTTGGGAATTCTAAGGTTATTTTCTCTAAGCTTCAAGTTGGTAGGTTTCAGCCTTCAAGCTCTGTGCCCTTGGTGGGACCTTGTTAGGCCTTGGTAGTAATCTTTTCTGGGTTGAGTCTAGAGCAGATCAGTTCTAGAGAAGAGATTCTCAGCCTTTGTCCTGCCAGCATTTAGGGCTGTGTAATTCTTTTTGGGGGGCTGGGGGATGGAGGGGACCCCATGCATTGTGGGATGTTGAACAGCAACTGTGGCCTCGACCCACTCGATGCCAGTAGCGTCTTTCAGTTGTACCAGCCAGTAAATGTCTCCAGACAGTGCCAGATGTCCCCTGGGAGGTAGGGGCAGCACTGGCCCAGCTGAGAATCCCTGCTCCACAGAGTGGTCTTTCCTTCTCAGGTGTGGTCTTCCTGGTGTCTCAGCTGTATTCCAGCCTTGTTGATCGCTTATTAATAAGGTTTCTCCGCTCTAGCCGGGCAAGAACTCCAGTGCCCTAACTTGACCTCAGGGCTCTGTGTTCTGCTCCTCGTGCCAGCTCTCTGGTGAGCCTCAACCTCTGCTGACCTGGGCCATTTTAGCCCATCCCTCAGCTAAGGCCTTGGCAGCAGCATCCCTTCCCTGCCCTGGGACATTGGGGACCCTTTCATCCATCCTCGGAGATGCCAGCTGCTTCGGCCGAGCCCAGCCTCACCTCCTGCCTCCTCACCTCCGTGGGAGCTGCTGTCCCGCGTGGGCTCCATCCAGTTCCCTGCCACAGCTGGAAGACGAGCTGCTGGCCAAGAGCCACGACAGCGGTCACGTTGACCTCTTGAGTGTCCCTGCTCCCAGGGCTCTGTCTTGCACTGCCTGTTACCGGTGCCCGGACACATGGTTTTGTCTAGTTCTGTACTTGCTCGTGGCAGAGGTGGGGCTGGGGCCGGCAGACAGCAGCTGTCTGCTCGTGGCCTTTCCTCGCCGAGTGTTTGTGGGCCTTGCAGCGGGGAGCTCCATGTACACGACAGGGCAGGGTGGCCCTCCACCGGAGCGTGGACCCGCTCGGCTTCTTTGCTGAGCAGAGCAAGGGACAGGTCATATGCTAGGCTGCGGGTCACTGGATTCTGTTATGAGTCATTGTTGTGCTTAATACAAACCCAGATCCTGGATTTAATCCAAGACCTGCTCCCCCAGAGTGAAGAGAAGCCTGGAAATCTGTATATTTAATCTGTGTCCCAGGGATTCTTATCTGCAGGACAACTGGGGAGTCACTGTGCTAGGGACGGTGAAGGGGACAGTGGGCAGGGCGGTGGAGGGTGTGGAGCCTTCTGAGACAGTGAACACACAGCACACAGCACGGCTGTCTGCATTCCTTAACCCAGGATTTGTGCTGAAAACACGACAGACACTTAACTTTCGGGATCCAATTAGTTTAATTTTTAAATTTTTATGTTAGTCTGGAGATGTTTTTGTTTCTTTGTTATTTGAAGGTATTTCTTTAGTTGTAGAATTTTTTTGGTTGGTGGCTATTTCCTGTCCCCGCCCAAGGTGATCATTTTGTTTATATATTTATTTGTTTATTTTAAAAAGAATTTTTAATTTCTTTTTAAAATTTTTAAGTTATCTCTACTTGATTACTTGCACTCACAATCCGGAGATCAGCAGTCACCTACTCCCCTGATGGAGCCAGCTAGGCGCCCCTCATTCTGTTTATTTATTTTTTTAATTAATGAATGTATATTTTTTAATTTAAATTTTTTCAAAGATTTTGTTGATTTATTTGACAGACAGAGATCACAAGTAGGCGGAGAGGCAGGCAGAGAGAGAGGAGGAAACAGGCTCCCTGCTGAGTGGAGAGCCCATTACGGGGCTCGATCCCAGGACCCTGAGATCATGACCTGAGCTGAAGGCAGAGGCTTAACCCACTGAGCCACCCAGGCACCCCAATGAATTTTTATTTTTGTAAGATTTTTTTATTTGTTCATTTGAGAGAGAGAGGGAGAGAGTGTGTGAGCCAGAGCATGAGCATCTAGCGGCGGGGTGGGGGGGAGTAGGTGTGGAAGGAGAGGGAGACACAGACTCCCCGCTGAGCAGGGTGCTTGACCCGGGGCTCCATCCCAGGACCCTGAGATCACGACCTGAGTCAAAGGCAGACGCTTAACCCACTGAGCCACCCAGGTGCCCCTAAATCAATGAATTTTTAATTATGGTAAAATACACGTAACTTAAATTGACCCCGTTTACCATTTCTGCGTGTCCCAGCTCGGTGGCCTTCAGTACGTCCACATCGTTGTGCAGCCGTCACCCCCATGCATCTCCAGAACTCTCCCTCTTGTAAAGCTGAAACTCTGTCCCCATTACACCAGTTCCTCGTGCCCTCCCCCCCCACCCCGGGCCACCCCCATCCTACTTCCTGTCTCCAGGAAACTGCCTGCTTAGGTGCCTCCTGTGAGTGGAATCACACAGGCTTTGCCCTTGGGTGCCTGCCTTTTCTCTCACTTGGCACAGTGTCTTCAAGGTTGACCTCGTTTTTTCAGATGGGTGCAGGTCATACCTTTGCTCAGTTTTCATTGAAAAAAATGAGAGTTCGCCCTCGCCCTAACAGTGGCCTCCAGCTTTCAGTCACTTGTGGAGGAAGAGGAGGGCATCTCCAGACAGGACGGTACCCCCTCTCTGGGTCCCTGCGCAGAGCCCGCAGCCGTGGTGGGGTTAGTTATGTTTTGAAGTCCTCGTCTCCTCCCTCTGGGACCCATTAGCTGAACTGACCGGGTTATTTTCTTTGTTTGGATCTCTGTGACTCGACAGCCGTTGGTCCCCAGCTGCTACTGGTTACACTGCACTAGTGACAGGAGAGCGTGGGGTGTGGGACAGTGGCGTTCGGTGGAGACTGCGATGGCTCAGGGCGGTTTCCTCCCCGGTCTCTGCCCTTTGCTCTTAGTCCTTCGTAGGGACTGATGATCGATGTTAAGGCGTTGCTGCTTTTTAATTAGTTTGGTTCTAAAAACGAATGTTGTGAAAATGACGAGTTGAACAGCATCTCCTTTATCAATTTTTTTTTTTTTTTAATTTCTGTACGGATTTACTGGTTTTCTGAAGGCTTCAAGCTCGGTATTTACAAGGGAATGAGTAATTTTACAACTTGTGTGATAGCGCGAAGCGGTGCACTGAAGGGGTGCACTGTTCCTGTACGTGTGCTGCATATCCAGCTTCCTTCAGTTCCGTGCTTTGAAAAATATAAAACATTAGGAAAAAACGTTATGCACATTTGTAAAACGCTCTCTCTCTCTTTTTTTTTTTTAAAGATTTTTATTTTATTTATTTGAGAGAGAGAGACAGTGAGAGAGAGAATGAGCGAGGAGAAGGTCAGAGAGCGAAGCAGACTCCCCATGGAGCTGGGAGCCTGATGTGGGACTCGATCCCGGGACTCCAGGATCACGCCCTGAGCCGGAGGCAGTCGTTTAACCAACTGCGCCACCCAGGCGTCCCTCTTTTTTTTTTTTTTTAAAGATTTTATTTATTTATTTGACAGGGAGAGACACAGCGAGAGAGGGAACACAAGCAGAGGGAGTGAGAGAGGGAGAAGCAGGCTTCCCGCTGAGCAGGGAGCCTGATGTGGGGCTCGATCCCAGGACCCTGGGATCATGACCTGAGCCAAAGGCAGAGGCTTAATGACTGAGCCTCCCAGGCACCCTGACACAGTCATTTTTGACAGTAAAATTATGCACAGTGGTTGACTCTGTGGAGGGTGTTTTGCTTCCCTTTCGTAGTCTCTGTATGAAGGAAAGCACACAACTAAACTTTAGAAACTTCTTTCGAGACAAAAGAGTTCTAAGTAAATATAGATGTTATAAAAGACTTGGCGTGTGGCCTCATATCTAGATTTTTATGACAGCCTGCCATTTCTGGGAAGATAGTTTATACTCAACATTTTTAAATGTTTTATAATTTTTAGAAAAAAAACACATTACATGATATTTTTAAAAAGTTGATGATAGTTTTTTTTCTTCTGTTGGGGATATACTTCATCTTTATTTTTCTCATTAAGATAGTCTCTCCTGTAATTGTGTGTGTGTGTGTGTGTGTGTGTGTGTGTTTGCTGTCCTTTGTCTCCTTGTCATTGGGTTTTCCATGTTCACTGTATTATTACTTCTTCCACTGAAGGGCCACTCCCCCCCCCCCAACCCCGCAACTCACCTTTGCCCCAGCTGGGCTGTGTTGTCCTATCTCTTCCCCTCTCTTGTGTGGGAGACCAGTCACATGGTGCTTGTCTTTCAAAACAAGAAATTAGTGATGGGAGGGCCTGGGTTAGGGGGTGTCTTTCGTTATTTAGGGATGTGACCTCACTGTGAACGTGACTACCCTCGTATGGCCTCACACATTCAGGGACTCATGGAGGCTAGAGGTGATGAGGTCAGGGAATGTGGAGTCAGTCTGACCTCAGAGCAAATATCACAGACGCCCTGGTCGTTCTTGGGGTCCACATTGTGGCCCTTCTGCTCAGAACGCGTTAAGTCTGTATGTGTCCCTCTGGCCTCTTAACCCACAATAGATCACAGCGGTAAAATGGTAAAGAAAAGGTGGCTGATGAACCTAAAAGAAGGCTGATGGTAGCCCCAGGAGGGCCATGCCAAAGCTTGCAGAGAACTTTCTGTACAGGTGTGCTGGCTTAGAGGCCAGTCATGGAAAACAAAAAACAAAAACAAAAAAAAAAAGAAAGAAGACAATGGAACTGTCCAATTATAGAGAGGTTGTTGATTTTGTATGCACTTTGGTTTTCATTTCCTTGAATCTCTTTTCTTCTACAGAAGCATAGAGGGGCTCTGATTAACTTCATGGCGATGTCACCCATTATATTTATGGGTATGGAGATATTAGGTGCTCCCTGTGTCCTCCTTCAAAAACAAAAATTAATGGTTTCAGGTTATGCAGTCATGAAAGAAGATGTGGCAGCATTACTAAGCAACTCTAGGCAACAATATTGAAAAAATATAGGCAATTTTCTGCTTTGGGTGAGCTAAGTGTACTTTTCCTACGAGCCTGTTGCAGTCATACCCAGTGTACCTGGAAACCACCTTATCTGACAGACTCAGCTCTGGGTCAGGGCCATGAACCAGGAAGGAAACCAAAAATACCAAAGAGGTGACCCAAGTACTTGGTTTTTAGTTCTGAAAATCCTTTAGGTTCTTCCTCCGAGCCTCCTTGATGTGATTTTACTTAAAATGTTATGAGGGGAGCCTGGGTGGCTCAGTGGGTTAAAGCCTCTGCCTTCAGCTCAGGTCATGATCTCAGGGTCCTGGGATCGAGTCCCGCATCGGGCTCTCTGCTCGGCAGGGAGCCTGCTTCCCTCTCTCTCTCTCTCTCTCTCTGCCTGCCCCTCTGCCTATTTGTGTTCTCTGTCTGTCAAATAAATAAATAAAATCTTAAAAAAAAATGTTATGAAGCTGTCCTAGTTTGGAAACAGGAGTAGGTGCTGGTGAGAGGGATAGCTTGATAGCAAGGGAAAGGAGGGGTGTGAAATTCCAAAGGCATGGCCGTTTGGGGCTGTCTCTGGGAGTAGTGTCCTCCACACACACCCAGGGTCCTTGACATTGGGTCTGAGGCACGTTGGTGATAAGGAATCGGCATCATTTGGATGTGGAAGAACTGTTTCTGTTTTTAAGGACTGTTGGAGAAGTGATGGTATGTGTCCATACTTGGGTTTTGTGTTTCCCTTGTACTGATTAAAATAATTGAGAAAGAAGAAAACAGTGTATTTTTCAAATGAATGACAAATATTACTTATTTTTAAAAAACTGATTAAATTCATTCTTCTGGTCCAGATTATAGAGTTGTCCTGTAACTCTAGATGTATTTTGATGCCCGCCCAGAGAAGGAGCCCCCTATAAATGGATGCCAATGCTGACTGAGTTTGCATTCCACAGTTGGCAATGTTGGTTTTAATGGCCATGTGGACTCCAGTATAACCCATAATTAGGTATTTCGATTGCTTCCCAGTTTTTTTATATTAACAGATGTCAATACAGTGAACATGACCAAAGTGAAACCTTTGGAGACATCCTTAATTTCTCAGGGTATATACATTTCAAGGCCTTATTTTTTTTAATTATTTAATTATTTAATTATTTATTTATTTTTAAGATTTTGTGTATTTATTTGACACAGAGAGAGAGAGAGAGAGAGAGAGAGAACACAACCATGGGTGTGCAGGAGGGAGAAGCAGGCCTCCCGCGGAGCAGGGAGCCTGATGCGGGACTCGATCCCAGGACTCTATCCCAGGACTCTGGGTTCATGACCTGAGCAGAAGGCAGATGCCTAATGACTGAGCCACCCAGGTGCCCCAAGGCTTTTTTCTTTCTTTCTTTTTTTTTTGGGTGATCTTATTTATTTCAGAGAGTGAGCAGGGGGAGAGGGAGAGGTAGAGAGAATCATGCTCAGCGTGGAGCCCGACATAGGGCTCCATCTCGTGACCTCATGACCTTAACTGAAGCCAAGAGTTGGTCGCTCAATGGACTGCACCATCAAGGTGCCCTGCAAGGCTTTTGAATGCTAGATTTCCTTCCAAAGAGCTGGCAACTATTTATAGTCTCTGGGAAACTGAGATGGTCCCCACCCTTGCCAAGACCGGCTCTTGCAACTTTCTGTCTTTGCTACGTTCACCAGTTTCTAGACGAAAAAGAACACTTTGTCATTATTTCTGAGTCATAACGAATTTCAGTATTGGAAAATTTTCAGTGGTCATTTGTGATTACCTCAGTGAGTTTCCTGCACCTGTTATCTGCCACTCTTTGATAGTAGTAGGCTTTTATAATTATATATATATATGTATATATATACATATATGTATATATTTTTATACACACACACACACACATATATATAAAATAGTAGACTTTTATAATTCTTGATATGTAAGACTTCTTGATTTAGCAAAGATACTAATCCTGGGTCTGGTATATACAGTGCAAATAATTGCTTCCAGTTTCTGTTTCTTTTTTGCTCTCATGGTAGAACTATTGTGCTCTTACAAGGAAAACAAATTTAACTAAACAGTATTCTTTTACACCCTGTCAACTTAAGGAAATGTGAAACCAAAACATTGCTTTAATATGTGCATTTTTTCTCTATATCCAACGTGAACTGTTTTTCAACTGTAACATACATAATTTATTAGAACCAAACTTTAATTTTCTACATTAATGAAGAGTGGTAATTTTGCTTCATTTAAAAAAAAAAAAGTACCCAATGTTCTCTGTCAGGCATGAATATGTTCAGCTTCTTTTCTCATCTGCAAAATAGGAGTAATTCTTGCTTTGTAAGGTTGTTTCTTAATCAGTTGTCTGGGTTGTAATAGGTGCTCAATAAAGGGCAGCTGTTTCTATAATTTTGCTGATGTAGATGAATATGACAGCCTCTGTGCACTCAAATGAGCTGACAGATCCTGGGGGCAACCGACACGTAATTGATTTTACTAGAGGCTCTTCTGTAGGTGTGAACATGCTTGTTTGTGTGTGTGTGTGTGTGTGTGTGTGCGCGCGCGCGTTTCTGTTTCTTTGGTCTTGATCTTAGGTAGACTTAGATCATCAATTTTATTCTTCTCTTTCTTTCTAATGTCAAACATTTAAAGCCAGAAGTTTCTGATAAGACTTGGTTACCTGTATCCTACAAATTGTGATATATGGTCTATTCTCATTTATTTAAAAATATTTCTGATTTCTCTTAGGAGGTCGTCTTTGCCATGTGGCTGTTTAGAAGTTATGTTTTTAATTCTCACATATTTGGAGTTTTGAGAGCTATCATAGTGATTTCCAATTGAATTCTTCTGTCACTAGAGAACATTCTGTGTAACATTTTTATGTTTAGAAGTTTATTGAGATTTATTTTATGGCCCCAGCATATAGGGTCAGTGTTGAGAAATATTCAGTGTGTACTTGAGAAGTCTGTCCTGCAACTGTTGGACATGGTGTTCCATAAATGTCTGATTAAGGTAGTTACTAGTGTTGTCCACATCTTCTATATCCTGATGATTTTTTTTTTTTATACTTTCATCAATTACTGAGAGAGGGATGTTGAAATCTATGATTGTGGTCTTTTCTGATTTTTCTCTATTGTTCTGTGTTTTTTTTTTTTTTTAAAGATTTTATGTATTTATTTGACAGACAGAGACCACAAGCAGGCAGAGAGGCAGGCAGAGAGAGGAAAGGAAGCAGGCTCCCTGCTGAGCAGAGAGCCCGATGCGGGGCTCGATCCCAGCACCCTGGGATCATGACCTGAGCAGAAGGCAGAGGCCTTAACCCACTGAGCCACCCAGGGGCCCTTCATTTGTACTGTTTTTGTCTCATGTATGTTGAAACTTTATAATTTGATCCGTACACTTTTAGGAGTGGTGAAATGACCTTATTAGTATGAAATGTCTGTCTTAATCTTTGGTAATGTTCCTCGTCTCAAGGTCTGTATTGTCTGATGTTAATAGAGCCACACCACATTCATTGTACCTATTGTTTGTGTGGCATATCTTTTTTTATCTGTTCACTTTCAATCTGTCAGTGGATTTAAAATCTGTCTTCCTTATACTGCAGTTTGGGTTTTTTATTAATTCTTTGTGACAGTCTCTGGCTTATAATATTAATGTAATACATTTGGTGTAAATACTGATGTGATTGGGCTTCAGCTTTTCACTTTGCTATTTATTTTCTATTTGTTTCATCTGTTTTTTTTTTTTTCTGTCTTCCTGACTTTTTTTGGGGTTTATCAGAAATTTTTTAGTATTCCATTTTGATTCCATTATTGGATTTTTAGCAGTATCTCTTTGTGTGTTTTTAGTGTTGACTTAGAGATCCAGATAGGCATCTTAACTTACTATAGTCTGTTTAATCTTAGTATTGGACTATTTTACACAAAAATGTAAGAAATGTACAAGCGTAAAATTCTATTACCCTTCCTCATGCATTGTGGTCTCGTAATCATTCTCATCTACACCATGCAGTGTGACCATTTTTTGCAATATGCAGCCATTTGTCTTTCAAATAGATTAAAAGGAAATTTGTAATCTTTTATGTTTAGCTACATATTTGTCATTTTGGTTTCTCCTTATTCCTTATTGTACATCTTGAGTTTTCATCTGGTACCAGATCCTTTTGACTGAATGAAATTAATTTTTTTAAAAGACTTTATTTATTTGAGAGAGAGTGAGCGAGCACAGGGGTGGGGGCAGAGGGAGAGAGGAGAGGGAGAAGCAGGTTCCCCGTGGAGCAGGGAACCTGATGTGGGACTTGACCCCAGGACCCCTGGGTCCTGACGTGAGCTGAAGGCAGATGCTTAAACAATTGAGGCACCCAGGTGCCCCTGAAGAATTTCTTTTATAATATCTTAAAGTTTAGTTTGGTGATAAATTCTCAGACTTTGTATATCTGAAGATGTCTTAAATTCAACATCGTCATTTGAAGCACATTTGTGTTGGTTATAGAATTCAGTTATTCTTTCTTTTCTCT
The DNA here is from genome assembly GCF_020171115.1 of Neogale vison. NCBI lineage: Eukaryota > Metazoa > Chordata > Mammalia > Carnivora > Mustelidae > Neogale > Neogale vison. Next base: position 152,147,109 of record NC_058095.1, on the reverse strand, counting down.
TAACTCTCGCTAGATGTTCCACTGTCTTGTTTCTATGGTTTCTGATGTCAGCCCTCAATTGTATTGTTCCTTTATGTGTAAAGTGTTGTTTTTCTCGGTTTTTTGTTTTTTTTTTCAGTCTGAGTCTGATGTGCCCTAGGAAAAGTCTTTGTTTTGATATTTCCTGGTGTTTGCTAAGATTCTTCAGTATGTAATTTAATATTTTCTACCAGCCTTGGAAAAATTTCAGACATTATTTCTTCACATATTTTTTTCTTCCCTATTTTGTCGTTTTCTTCCAGGAATCCACTTTCATGTGTGTTTCAGTCCTAGTTATTGTCCCACTGAACCCTTATGCTCTTTTTTTCCCCCTTCAATTTCTCTCTCTCTCTCTTGTTATTCAGATTGTAATCTAAAAGACTTGATGAATCTGGGAACAGATCAATGGAATTTTTCTGCTTCTAAAGTTATCTAGTGGATTTTTCATATTGTACTTTTAAGTTCTAGAATTTCCATTTGGTTCCTTTTGGTAGTGTTCATTGTTCTCCTAAAATTACTCATTCCAGTTCAGTTGTTATAACCATATCTTTCTTTAACTCCTTGGACATATTTATATAATGATTTTATAGTTCTCATCTACTAATTCCAAAATCTAGATCATCTTAGGGTCTACTTTTATTGCCTCTATTCTCTGTCTTTGATCATGGGTCACATTTTCTTCTTTGTATGTTTAATAATTGTTTACTGTGTTGGATGTTATGAGGGTTAATATTATAGGGGGTTTTGACTAAATTGTATTGCGTTTTGTTCTTATGAACAATTCCTGGCAGATTGGTCCTGTCAGGAACAGATCTGTCTACCTATGTTACTACCTACCTTCCTATTCTATGTGTCTGTGTATCTGTCTATGGCAGATATTTCCATCTTAAACTCGGTCTTAAGGGGCATGGCTCTTACTCTAGAGTATGATCTTTATTACTAAGTCATGGCCCTCCTGGTGTTTAAATAGAGTGTCTGAGGTGTTTGTGAAGATCTCTTTATTCTTGTTGAGTGGGAACTCTGTGTCCCCTCACATGACCTCTGGAATCTCTCTTGAGCCCGCAGTAGGTGCTAAACCCCCTTGCTAACTCCCTGTGAAAACTTTTGGGACCTTCCCTTCTTCCACTTGGGCTTGCAAATTCCGGACATTTTTGCAACTTGGAACAGGTAGCTCTTCCTCCTTGGTTCAGTGAAACTGCTGTTCTACTTGGTCCAAAAGTGTGCCTGGGCAGAAAGCCAGGTGAGATATAGGGCTCTGAAGGCTTCTGGTCTTGTGCCGCCTGGTGGCCAGTGCCGGAACAGCTGCTTCGTCTCTTTGGTCCAGCTTTACATTCTTAACAGTTGAGGGCCAGTCCAGTGCTGACTCTTTTTTCCTGGTTGGAAGCAGAAGTCTGACAGTTGACTTGTAAGCTCTGTCTTCCTCATTAATAACAAGAATGACACCCCATGGGTTTTTTTTGTTTTTTTGGCCTAGCTAGAGTATGCCTGATTTTCTTTTGCCAGATGATTCATTTCGGTGTTGGCGGCTGTGCTGCTGTTAACCTAGGTGAGCGTTTCTTCCAGAGTCACCCTTTCTGTCCTCAGTCTCAGCTGTGACCGAATGACAAGGTGTCTCGATGGTCCACCGAGAGTGGCCCTTTGTACAGATTGTCACCTGTGCCATCTTACCCTCTGGTTCTCACTGCCAGCAGCAGGGACCGTCTGTGAGTGACGAGAAGAGATGGATGCCGTTGTCTTGAGGTTTTGTTTTTGTTTTTTGAAAATGATCAGTTTTAGAATCAGTTTTGTGTGCCATTCTGTCTTATTGTCATGGGTCCAATTCGTTATCAGATATCTACTTCGACAGTGCATTTTCTGCATGCGGGATTCACCTGTATTTGTATGTAAACTTGGCTTTAAGAATATTTTCAGAATAGCTTTCAGTAATGAAGGCACACTAAAGTTTCTTTCTTTTCCTGGAGGGACGTTTCTTTCTTTTTTTCTCCCTAGTCGGGAGAGGGTTGTATTTTTCTTTTTTTGTGACTGATTTATTTACACTTGTGTGCACTTCGTACTTTTCAGAGTGTCTTCATGGGCGTCTGGCCCTTCTTTTCCCACCCCGCAGTCCTAGTGCACGTCCTGTTACCTTCCACCTGGACTACATCACGAGGCATCCCTCGTCTCCCCTTCTTCGGAGCATCTCCTGGCCAGTCACTTCTACAGTTCAGTCTTCCTAAAGTTGAGTTTCTCACTCAAATGTAAAAAAGACGTTTATTGTTTCATTTTGTTTTCCAGACATGAGCCACTTTCATTCTACCTTTCCAGCCAGATTTCAGGTGTTCGTGGTTTAACTGCTTCTGTGTGTCCCTTCCCTGGCTCTGCGTGCTGTTCCTTCTGGCCACAGTGCTCTTTCCTTCTTCCCATAGGGTTTCTCCTCTTCATCATGCACGGTCTGTCCTGCCCACAATGCTACTCTGTGGAAACTGTCCCCAGCTCCCTGTGCTGCTATCCCACTTGTCCAGGTCCCACTTGAGTTACAGCTGCTTGTTCTTATCTTGTCCCCTTTCTAAAAGGGAAACAGCACTCCTCAGTCACCTAGTGTTCTGCTCCTGGTGGATGACAGGTGTCCCACTCCTAGGAACCCTGAGCTCCGTCTCGGTAGTGCCTGGGGTTATTTCCATTCACACAGGAAACTTCAGACCCAGAGTGTTTGCATGACATCACACGTAGAAATAAAGACTGATTCCAGATATAGTCCGTCCCCTAGCTTTTGTCCATAGACGGCCTCTCCACTCATAGAGTGTGGCTCAAAATTACGTGAGTTGACACCCGAGTATATTATCTTTTTATACTTTCAGTGTGTCCAAATTCATCAAAAACCGGGGCTAGAGAATTGCTTTGTGCCTCTCTTGCTCCCTTTGTTTCTTGTGGGATGCGGCTGCCGCCCCGTGGAGGGGAGGAAGGCTGAACGCGGGTCCCCAGAGCCCCGCTCTCGCGGGACACCTCGCTCTCCTGACATCACGCAAGGTCCCGTCAGAACACACTCCACTTCGCTCTTTTCCCAAGTGTGGCTTGATGTCCCTGCAGCAACGTAAGTCTCCGTTCCCCTCTTCTGTTTCAGGCGCTTCGCCTCAGTAACGTGGCCATGGGGAAGACGACCACCGGCCAGATCGTCAATCTGCTGTCCAACGATGTGAACAAGTTCGACCAGGTCAGCTGCCCCCCAGGAAGCCTTCTGCATTCCCACCTTCTTCCTTGGTTTAACTACTTGGAATTTCAGGTGCCAGTTGTTGGTGTAGGCCAGACTGCTTTTGAGGACAGAAGATGAGGATACTTTTTTTAAAAAAATCTTATTTTTAAAATTTTTATTTATTTATTTATTTATTTAAAGATTTTATTTATTTGACAGAGAGAGATAGATCACAAGTAGGCAGAGGGGCAGGGGGGAAAGCAGGCTCCCTGCTGAGCCGAGATTCCTGATGAGGGGCTTGATCCCAGGACCCTGAGATCATGACCTGAGCTGAAGGCAGAGGCTTAACCTACTGAGCCACCCAGGTGCCCTATTTTTTAAAAGATTTTAGATATTTATTAGAGAGAGTGAGAGAGAGAGAGAGAGAGAATGTGCACAAGTGGGCAGAGTGGGCTGCAGAGGGAGAGGGAGAAGCAGGCTCCTTGTTTCGCGGAGCCCGACGCGGGGGCCAATCCCAGGACTCCGGAACGTGACCTGAACTGAAGGCAGACAGTTAACGCACTGAGCCCCCCAGGCGCCCTGAGATGAGGATACTTTCTATCCAATTCTCACTTCTTCTGTGTTCAACTCATAATAACATGTGTTGTTCGGTAGAGAAGAGTTTTGTTTTCGGAATGTGTTTACAGCGTACTTCAGTCATATATACGCAGACAGCAGTGTTCTTACCTAGCCGGGGGAAATGTCCCATAGTCCTTCAGGAGTGGCCCTTCTGAGCACACTTGGTTGGTGCTGCTGCCTGGCTCCTTTCTCCTCCTCCCTATCATGACCTTTCTCCTCCATAGGATGACCTCCTGGTGGGCAGGGATTGTTCTGTGACCCCAACAGTGCCCGCTACATAGAAAGTGCCCTCCCCACAAAAGATTTTATTTACTTATTTATTTTAGGGAGATGGCATGAGCGGAGGGAGAGGCAGAGTGAGAGGGAGAGAGAGAATCTCAAGCAGGCCCCTTGCTGAGCGCAGAGCCCGATGTGGGGCTCCATCTCTCATGCTCCTGAGATCATGACCTGAACCAAAATCAAGAGTCAGATGCTTAACCGCCTGACCTACCCATGTGCCCCGCTTTTTAAAAAAGATTTTATTTATTTATTTGAGAGAAAGAGCGAGCTTGTGAGAGAGAGCACAGGAGCATGAGCAGGGGGGAGAAGCAGAGGGAGAGGGACAAGCAGACTCCATGCTGAGTGCAGAGCCCGATGTGGGGCTTGATCCCATGACCCTGACATCATGACCTGAGCTGAAACCAAGAGTCAGACGCTCAACCAGCCGAGCTACCTAGGTGCCCCAGAAAGACTTTGATTAAAAAAAAAATGCCCAATGGGTAATCCCTAGGCATAAATGATCTATTCTTTTCTACCCTGCCACAG